>NC_133504.1:80725000-81975000 GCF_049354715.1 Callithrix jacchus | reverse complement strand
CTAGACATAATAGCTAATCACTGAGATATCATATTAAAAATTATTAGGTAATGAGGACAACTCTTAAACCTCTGAGAAATACTGTAGATATTTATTGTAGATGCCATTAAAGTGGAATACAATATACTCCCCAGAAAATTTATTTTTAGGCATTGCTTTCTCACACCACTCTTTTCCAGCAAACTCTGAATTAGGGACACAGAAACAAAAACTCAAAACTCTGCTCCTCTCTATCCTCACAGCCTCTGCCCACACCATCTGATTTCTCTCTGTCTGCACCTTCATTGCCCTAGATCTTCACACACCTGTCAGGACTTGGCAAAATCTGTTCTTTGTTTTCCAACTGGTACTCTTGAGAAGAACAAACTTTTTGGTTACAATAGTTAAAAAACAACAAATAAAAAAAATTCAACTTGTTTTTACCACAATATTTCATAATATTTTAGAATACTTTCAAACTTGGGAGTTTCATGGTATATGTTCTTCAGAAAAATGTATTAAGATGTCAAGTGAAATGATAGGTAGTAACCATAACTAAGAAATTGCATTTAGGATATCTGCCATCATACCTCTATGAGGTATATCCTGTTTCAAAACAGACAGCATCAAATCATAGTTGAGACTCTGGAGTTAGAGTCTAGGAATGCAAAAGAGTTATTCATGTATTATGCACTTCAATTGCCCTACCTGTAACATCAGAATGATATTAATTAATGTCCATCATAAGATTGTCAAGGGTAAATAGTATAATTCATGACACATATTAAACATGATAGTACTAGTTTTTAATATTTTTTATCTGAAATGAATACCCAGCTAATTATTGTTTCATCTCATGAACATTCCTGGCAAAACATTTTTGAGAGATAGTATTAAATATTTTCTCTCTATGTTTCCTCTGAAATGACTCTCATTTTTGACATTAAAAATGTCAATTTTTCTAAAATGAATTGGTTTCCTCAACCATACTTTATTATTGGTTTTGCACACCAGTTTGGATTAATAATTAGTATTCGATAATTTTCTTGACTTCACATAAAGCCTTTCTCATGTTTAAGAATTGCAATTTTAATCTTACCAACCTCTGCCACATCAGCTGTTCATAAAGGCAAGATTAAGCAACAGTTAGTGACATCCTTAAGATCCTTCATTACAGTCAATACGTGCTGACACATTCCAAGGGGGCTGTATGATTTTGTTTATTCAATTTTCTTTTGTGCCTCCAAAGCATGTTATTTATTTTTATGTCATTAATTTTCATATTTTATTTAATCATTTATATGTCATCTTCTTGTTTTGACTCTGTTTGCCTTGAGGATTTTTTCCATTCATTTATTTCTTTATCATTCCTCTTTAATGTCTATCTCTCAGCACACACACACACACACACACACACACACACACACAAGCAAAAAAAGAAAACAGATCCAGAACATATTAAAGAGTTGATACTTACCTAGAGAATGAGTCTGCATAACATTAAGTGCAATTGCATAAAGAATTGTGAGCTTGACAATGAAAACTCTCCTTAACACATTGCTTATGGAGGTTAAATAAAGCATTCTATTGCTATTTTTGCCCTCCCAAATCTTCTCCTTAATCTCCACAATATCAAGAATATACTGAGCTGTCCTTCTCATTTTGGTGAGATAACAACAAGAAAAAACAAACATTTGTCGGATGACCGTCAGAATATCATGGGGATAGATAATGAACTGGGGAGAAATGAATTTGGACAAGGTTGGTTTATTGGCAACTATAATACTGCTTTGAATCAAATAAAAGGAAGCAGTGAATGAAGGTGGCCAGAGAGTTTACTTAGTATATTTAGACGATGAAAAGGACTTGCTAAAAAATTCCAATCACATTATTCTATTTGCATTCTTGAGATTTCATTTAGATAGGATGGTTCAAAGTACAGACCTATGTATCTTAAGGGTAAGAGAGTAGCTCATTGGGAAAAAATCAAGGTAATAACACTGTGAATAAATTATTTGTGAAAACTTATGAATTCCTTATGTTTCTTGCATAATTTTGTGCTTTATATATTTTAGTTCTATATAACTTTTCATGATTAATGAGATTCCTGGGCTTCTGTTGTTTGCATTGGCTACTTATTTAGGTTTTGCGTCAGTTTAGCACTGGGCAGCTAGTTCCTACAGGGTTCTGATGAGCCAAAATTGAGACAACATAAAACTGTTTTCCCTTTATTATTATTGAATAAGTTATATTAATATAATATAAAACTATTTCCACATTTTTAAGTAGATACTTGTGAAAGTGTTTCTGGGTTTAAAAATTTTGTAATTGCCAGCATGAAACAATAGATGCCTCAAATCATAATATGGAAAACTGCCAAGGACTAATCAACATAGATACTCTATAAGTAAGAACTCTCAGATATTGTGCTTGAGTGAAAAGCAGTAAAGTGCTGTTTTAAATTTTGTGTTGGCATTTTTAATAGGAAATACATTATTATGAATGCCCTCTATGTATCACTATGGAAGAAGTGTCATTAAGATAGCAGAGCTATTGAAATAAGAATCTGTTTCTAATTCAGATGAGAACCTGTCCCTTTCTTTTCCCAGTAAATGACAACTACTACCATATTTGAAAATTAGATAGTGGAATACCTAAGCCGAATTTTTTAAAAAGGTGATGTATCCAGCTTACAAAGTAAGTTGGAGCAACTAAGTAATATGGTTGGGATAGGAGTGAGAATTTCTTCCCTCTGTAACTCTCTCTCTCTCTCTCTCTCTCTCTCTCTCTCTCTCTCTCTCTCTCTCTCTCTCCAGGAAGACTTTGACCTGCAATTTTCTAGAGGGATGGGACATAGAAATTGGTGCCAGATACGCACTTAGAAAAAGAGGGTAGCTGACTATCTGTTCTAATTACAAAATAGAAAGGACTAACCTGAATTTCAGAGCTTATCAGAATGAAGGATGTTCTCATAGTAGATGAGAGCCATCTGAATCAGAGCAACATTAAAGGGATTTTGCCTAAGAGAGAGATGGGAGTGTGGTAAATAAGTAGCAAATGTAAATAATAGACACCCAGGAATCTCATTAATCATGAAAAGTTATATAAAAACTAAAATATATAAAGCACACAATTATACAAGAAGCATAAGGAATTTGTAAGAAGGGAATTCTAACAGAGAAAGGCTGAATAAATTGAACATCACAAAATCAGGGACTGATAGGGAAATTATATATGATGAGCCAAGTGAAAATGCATCCTTTATTTTATTAAATGTATCTCAGAAGAGCATGCTTCAAGACAGAGTTAGTTTTAAAGACATGCAAAGCACAGAGAAATTCAGTGCCAAATAATATCAGTCACTGTCAAAAAATAAAATTCCTGCCTTTTACCTCTTTTCTCATTAATCCCCCAGTTCCTTTAATCCTGGAGCAGCTTAAGGCAGCCTAGTGAGAGATGGAGAAGAATACAGATACAGGCAAAAAATAGAAAATATGTCATGTATTCAGCTATTTCCTTCTGCAAACTTCCCCTCTGGAAGGCTTGATCTGTTAAAAAGGACAAGATTTATTTTGAACAAAGTTCTTGAAAGAAATCCCTCATTTGAATGAAAACAAGAGAACCAAAAGGGTTGAAGAACCTGTCAAAAATTCTGTCTAAGGCAGGAATGTTCCATTCTTACAGAGCAGGTTAAAATGAGTAGGAGGAAGAAGGAAACACATTTGTTTTCTAACTGCACTGTCAAAACCTGACTTACTCAATAAAATATATCTATAAAAATTAAAATCACAAAACATTAACAAACATACTTTTATTTTTTCTGACAAAGGAAAACATAAAAGATCAAACATTTAACATTAATTTCTCAATTATTTTTTGGGAATACAGTTGATTCTACATAAATGTATTTTCTTAATTTGAGGCATCTTCCCAGGAAGAATATTAGAAATACACACAATCAATTGAAATGTCAATGAGCTTTAAAATTGTGAAAATTGAAATGTAAATGAAACTACCAGGAATTTATTTTTTGTAATTATCTGACAATCCTCTATACTGGCTATATTATTTTTGTGTTAACACTTAAAAATAAATATTTGTGAAAAATGTGATTAATGTTTGAATAAATGGATAGATGAATGGCTAGATAAATGCCTGGGTAAGTAAAAGAAAATACATCTGAATTTTGAGAAAGGTATCTAAATAAACTTACTTGGCCGTGGCTACTTTATTTTCATTAAAATAAAAAATAATGTGACTCAAAATTCTATGATCTGAGATGGAAACAGTATGGATGAAAATAGCTAATTTGAATAGACTTATGAACACGACTTTGAATCTATTCAGGGTACTTAATGCAGCTAATTTATCACTATGAACACTTTTCCTTCGTTGTTGAGAGTAATATGAATTTGTGCTGCTGTGAAGGAGAGGGAAAAAAAATCCTTCCTGTATTCAACATCCGGTACTGACTGAGCAGAGAACTAGGAACTACAGGAGGGATTCCTTGCAGAATTCAGAGTAGGATCTCTCAGGAGAGAATACCAGGTGTTCTTGTAGAGAATGACAGATTATTATTTACATTCATGACTGACTCCATGGCTTACTCCTGGACAAGTGGCAGGAAATATACACAAGGGAATGGATGTATGAAACATAGTTTCAAAGGTTACCAAACAGGAAATAAATGAAAACAGAGGTGCCTCATCCATATTCAGCCCTTCACTTAAATTCAATATTTTTTACAATGAAATATTTTGAAAAATGTCATATCTAGGTATAAAAATAGAAGAACATAATTTTCTTACATAAAAATATAACTGGAATTTTGAAAAATACAAATATTGTTTTAAATTGAGAATATCTGTATCAAATAAAAAGCACTGTAATAACATGCTATGTTAACACTTATTTAAATTATAATTAATAGAAGTAATTTCACCAACATTAAGTATATACTACTAACATCCATTTTGAAAGTTGCTGGAAAGTGTCTTCAGATGGATTGGCTATTTTTTTTTTTTTTTTTTTTTTTTTGAGACAGAGTTTTGCTTTGTCACCGGGCGCCGGGCTGGAGTGCAGTGGCATAATCTCGGCTCACTGCAACCTCCGCCTCCCGGGTTCAAGCAATTCTTCTGCCTCAGCCTCTCAAGTAGCTGGGACTACAGGCACATGCCACCACACCAAGTGAATTTTTGTATTTTTAGTAGAGACGGGGTTTCACCATGTTGGCCAGGATGGTCTTATCTGTTGACCTTGTGATCCACCCGCTTTGGCCTCCCAAAGTGCTGGGATTACAGGCATGAGCCACAGTGCCCAGCCACGTTGGCTGATTTTAAAGGTATTTTATTTGGCAAAATTGCTAAATATCTTGTTCTGAGGTAGTTTTTCACATTAGTAACTTGGTTTCACACTGGTTACCAGTCTATTGTCTACCTGACTGTATTTTGGCTTATGTTCTTTTTAGGTACAGGAATCTCAAGGGCTGAAATTTGTTTTTAAATTTTATGCTTTTCTCTTTGAAGTAAATATATAAGTAAAGAAAGCCGAGCAAACATTAACTAACCAAGTATTGTGTTTGGTGAAAACTGTCAGATGGCAAGGAAAACGGGCATAATAGAAAATAAACCTTACTTATAACTGCAGGCTCCAGGAGACACATCAGTATTTTCACACAATGGATGGTGCATTGAATATACACTAGGAGTCCTAGCACTCACTCAGGCTTGCCTATTATTAGGTAGGGATGGCAGGTGTATGACAGATTCAGCCTGATCACAGGAACAAAATTTAAATATAAATGCATATTTTAATTCTTCCGAGAGATGCAGGGTGGCAGTTGGAGAGCAGAGCAGGAGCAACACGGGTATAGAAGAAAGTGACTCTTGGTAATTAATCACACATGTCAAGGAACAGTCAGGAGGATCTGTTGCATTTGACAAAATAAGGGGTTCCTTATGCCCCAGAAGAAGAGAGCCTCCAGGTCCTCTTGTTCTGTTAACTATATTTGTTTTCATCAGAGTAGCACTAGAATGAGACACTAAATGGAAAAACAGAAATTCAATAAGTATAAAATAATTCGTGATATTGTCTAAGAATATTGTTGATTTTACTATAACTTTAATATTCAGTAAAAACAGCAATAGACTATATATATATATATATATATAATTTACAAATGGTGCCTTTTGTTCTGTTTGCTTTGGTATTTTGGCTCATTTTCATACATGTGCTTTTACTGTATGATGGTTTGAGGCACCTGCAGCCTTCTGATCTATGCCCATCAGTGCCTACTTCTCTGTTGACCTCATTCCTGCTCTCTATTCGTTCCTCATATTGTTAAAACCTCTGACTCACCATTTACTTTCTCCTATACCTTGCCTCTCATTTGTTTATAATTACACCAATAAAGCTTGTGAAATATCTTTTGATCCCTGACCTTTTTCTGGTTCTCAGTTTCTGCTCTTCTACATATTTTTCACAAAATTACCAGTTATTTTCTAATGTAGACCTAGTCACACCATTTTTTCTTAAATAAAATTAATGAATATAAGCACAAGAGAATCAGATTTGGGTATTTAAGAGATGTTGTAAAAGTATACTTTGATACTAATATATTACATAAAACCAAGGAGAATCATCTAATTTGCAAACTTGTCCAACCTGCCTTATTTTTTTTTCATTGTTTCTTTAATTTTTTGTTTTGTTTTGTTTTAGGCTTTCGGCAGCCTGAAGTCATGGTTTTTAATTTCTTCTCTAGTGGTACGTGGAAAACAGGGATGAGGAAGGAGCTTTACTGGCCCACCCAGACACAAAAACTAAGAACCCATGACTGTATTCTCTCCCATGCATACTCCTGAATATGTTTTATTTATATAAAAATAATATATCCTAAGTATATAGGCTTAAAGAAAATGCTTCATGTTATTCACTGTTTGTCTCTAATAAACATGCATTCTTTTGTTAATGAGAAGCCCACTCTCATGCCCAATTCAAGACATGACATAATCTTGAAGGCCATGTGTACAGCTTCAAGATTTTCCAGGATCTTTTCTAACCTTTTTTTCTAGCTCATAATGTTGCAAATTATCTTCATCCCATCTCCTGCTTCCAGTCTGCTCTAGCCAAATTAGATGGTATGCTTTTCTAATAGAAGTTTGTGCATTTGCAAGAATTTTTTCCTTTTTACATATTATTCCTTCTGCCTGAATTTTTTTTTTCTCTTTCTTGTCTGACTGGGGAACTCCTATTTGTTCTTTAGGACTCTTCGAGTTTTATGTGTGTGAAGGAAAATCGCTGAGGGAATAAATTGCTCTTTCCTGGTAACAGTATTAGAACAACCTGAATATATACAGCAGCTATCAATTATATACTGGGTGTTTTTTAGCTTTCTTTGCTCCCTGATAAATGATGAGCTTTCTTAGACTATATCTTCCATGGGTTGTATTTTATTTCATATTTTATTCACAATCTTTAGTGAGGTACTGAGTATTTAGTAAGCCTTCAACAAACATTTACTTAATGAATGAAAGAAATATTTTGAGACATGAGAATTGGTCTCCTTAACTTCAAATCTTTAGAAAATCATTTCATTTATATTGGTGTGTCATCTAAGTTCCCATTTGAGTTTTAAATATAATTTTCTTGATATTTCAGTATAAAATTACTGACTTCATTTCTTACTTCTTCCAATCACCCCCACATAAGATTATATTCAAATACACATCACTGAATTTCTGAATAATATCTTCTTTCAAAGACTGGAATTGTTTCTAAATAGGGAGAATTCCCAAGAAGGGGGAAACTGTATAATAAAAATTTGGACCCCGTCTGTTCAACTTTCTCCCCAGCCACCCTCTAAAAACCTATGTCCACAGAACTTTTGTAATGGAATATAAGTGTGGGGAAAAGCAAAACAAAACGAAACAACACAAAACACTGAGGATTATGCCTAACATTAGGGATAAATAAAAGCTTCAGACAAAAATGGTTTTCAAGACACATACATGTTATCTCACAGTTTTCTTAAACTTACTTTCTGAGTAATTATAGTACTCAATAGAGAAATATTAAATGATGGGGTAAGAAAGGAAAAGAATATGTGAAAGGAAAGATAGTTGGGGATACACTCAATTTGCTCATAGCAATTTTTATTCAGCACAGCATAGTTTATGGCAGATAATAATACTCAATAGATTGTTGTTATCGGAAATAAAGAATTAAACAAATAATAGTTGAACATCTATGATGTTTTATCTGTTTTATCAGAGTGCATATATGTCCTATTTCAGGAAAAGTAAAACAGTCATTTACAAAAGAAAGTCAATCTGTATCCTAAGCATTTTAATAAAAAGTTAAAAGAAAAAAAAAAAAAAAAAAAAAAAAAAAAAAAAAAAAAAAAAAAGTTAAGTCCTTCTCAAGGCCTGGGGAATTCCTGGTTTAGTGAAGAAATGTTGTATGTTGCTTACTTTATTCCATAAATATTTAAATAAGATATAGGCTCTGTCAGACACTGTGAAAGGAACATAAATCTCAGGGCCCCCAAATCACTAAGCTACTGGGAAAAGTCAAGTGGGAACTGCTTTCTATTTCTAAACTTACCTCCCATTCTATTCAAAGTCTTCACTCTGCTCACTGAGATAAATGCATATCTGGTTGCCTCCTTCGAAGAGGCTAATCAGAAACTCAAAATAATGCAACCATTGGTCTCTTTTCTACTTATGATGACCTGGAATCCCTCTCCCTGATTCAAGTTGTCCTGCCTTTGCTTCAAGTTGTCTCTCCTGTCCAGACTGAACTACTGTTCATCTCACATATGCTGATTGATATTTCATGTGTCCCTAAAATGTATAAAACCAAACTGTGCTCTGACAACCTTGAGCACATGTCGCCAGGACTTCCTGAGGCTGTGTCATGGGCCTGCATCCTCAACCTTGGCAAAATAAACTTTCCAAATTAATTGAGACCCGTCTCATATATTTAGGGTTCACAACACTAAGCAGCACTCTGGACACTGGGAGAACAAGCCAGCTGTCATTCCTGAATTCACAGAACTGCCAGGCTGGAATAATAATGGACAAATTTTAAATGATATGAGCAGAAATTGATAAAGCATCTAATTATACCTAAAGAAAAATAAAATAACTTTCAGAAATGTGTTAAACATCTATTGTTGGATATGACAAGCATTGTACACAGATGTGTCATTTATACCACCCTACTGGTTTATTACAGTGCTATTTGTTTCTGAGATGCTTCTATAATTTTGCATATACTAAAACAGAACAATTTATTTCACTACAATATGTAATTTTATTTGAGTTCTGTTTTGTACTCTCTCTCAGTCAATATTTGTTGTAGCTTGCTGCTTTCTCTGAGTCTATTATAAAGTTTGGTTTATATCACTCTAACCTGGATCTGGCATTTATTTTGTGTT
Source organism: Callithrix jacchus (assembly GCF_049354715.1). Lineage (NCBI taxonomy): Eukaryota > Metazoa > Chordata > Mammalia > Primates > Cebidae > Callithrix > Callithrix jacchus. Next base: position 81,965,585 of record NC_133504.1, on the reverse strand, counting down.
TTGTGTATAACAGTTTTGACTCATGCCTGACAAAAGGAAAGCAAGTGACAATGCTTAACTAGCTGAAAAAATATGTAAGACATATCACACAAATCATGAAATTGGAAGTCATAAAGATTTCCATCAGAAAACCCTCAGAAAGTGATTGAGAAAACAGATGGCAAATATTATTCCAAAACTTAGAATTGGTAAATTGATTTTCATATTATAAAAAGTATCAGGAAATTTCAAGCAACTTGAGAGGATGGCCAAAGAATCATATAAAAGCAAGTTGAAAATGACTATAACAAACTAACAATTTCAAGCTGGCTATGCTGTAAAAGCCTGAACTGTGTTGGAAACACATTTCTGTGGGGAAAATGCCATGGGGGCCTATGCAAAACAGGTCCATTTAACAAGACCATGTTCAGTGATGCATCCTCTTCCTATCTAATCCGTGTATGTAAGTTTAATGGTTTTCGTGTTAGTTATATAAGAACAGAAAAACAAAAGGAAAAATAAGTAGTATTTGAGTTGAACTTAGAACAATAAATTGTATTTCAATAAGTGCTCAACGAAAAAGAGGCAAAATCAGTCCGAAGTAACCTAAATATATATGTCCTATTTTGGGTCTTGAAAATGTTACAGGATGATGTTAAAACCAGGACAGGGTTTGGGGAAAGAAAAACATTAGAGATTTAAGGTAAAGCAGTTGTAGAAAGTGGTCTCCATTTTAGTATTATTAACGTACATGTAGTAACTTTACATAGTTTTGATATGTATTTGAAAATATTAATATAATTAAAATAAAGAAAACTGGAGATCATACATTTTACTATAAATAAGCTTAGATTTTCAAAATAATTCTTCACAGTTTTTACAATTTCACCTATTGTATATCTTTTTTACCTGTCAACCTCACCTATCTAGAATCTACTCAAGAAAAAAGTAAGGTAAAAATACTATAAATAACCATAATGTTTCCTAAAATCTAATTCATTTGATCGATAATGGAGTACTTAACATCTTTCTGTTTAACAATCAGAATTACTTATCTTTACCTTACTTCAGTCCTTAAGAAATCAGAAGCAATAACATTAACAGGTTTTAAAGTTGATTTCTGATTATTGATATGAAGAAGTAGCTTGCAGAAAAAAAATGAGACCATATAAAATGCGATGAGCTCATCTGTCTCTAGAGTTGCTAGCCAGGATTTGAGGAAACCTAGCAGAGGTGGGCTAATGCTCTCCAAGATGTGCTAGCTAAACTCAGGGTATTTGCTGATTCATAGGGACGACAGAGGCTACAAGGTCGTACATAGAGTTATTATTGAGAAATCAGAAAGCCAGTAGAACTTTCATCAATTTCGTAAGTCTGACGTGAAAAATGGAGCTTAGCGTTGCAATGGCAGTCAAACCTTAGAGATCAAGATCTCAGAAAAAATGAAGCAAAAGAGAAAAAAACTTTGTGACTGTCTTTTTGCAGCATTTATTGAAATCTTAAATTATACAGGAGAGGAAGCCAAGAAGCTAAACACATAGTTGCTCAAAAATATTACAGATTTTCTCACAATCTTAGTGTGAAAGAGATAATACGGAAAAGAAAAAAAAAAACATTAAGGACATATCAAGGAGAAGGACTCCTGGTAAAGGCATGAGTTATCTCAGTTGTTGACTGGGTTATTGTAATCTGCCTCATTCTCATAATGGATGAGATAATGTTGAAGAAAATAACAAAGTTTAAGGATGAGGAATTAAGTCGCTCAAAAAAAAAAAAGAGAAATTTATTTAGAGCCTCTGAAATTATAAATGCAAGTTGTCCTGTGATCAATGAGAAAGCACCCAACATACAAAGAAACAATACCAAGAGCAATAAGTGACCATAAAATGTAACTCAAGGAAAACCTCGATATTGTATTTACTAGGAACATACTTTAAAGTAAGTGTAACAAGTTTAAGAAAACAGATAATATAATGGAGAATTTCACCAGATAATCTGAATATATAAAAATAAAGGATATAATTTTTACAATTCAAAATATCAAACAACTTAAGAAACAAGTAGAAAAACAACAGCAAATTGTACAGAGCAAAAGGGGTTAAATGACTAGAAGAGAAGGGCAACAAAAAATATTCTGACTAACACATAGAAGGTAAAGAATAAATACAGAGAAAAGAGAATAAAATCCTCATGAGGGAAAAGTAAAAATGTCTACTTTGGTTGCAGTTTGAGTTTCAGGAGAGAAGGCAGAAAACAGATCGGAATGATATTTAATAATGGCCAAAACTCACTAAAACCAATTAAAGACATAAATTCACAGACTCAAGAAATTTTGCAAAATCCGACGAGGATAAATTCCAAGGCAAGGGAAAACATGGCCTGGTTTATTGTTAACATCCTCAGGGTTCTCTATCTGGGTAAACTAAGCAACTGTTGATATCATTGAAAAAAATAGAGATGCTTGAGGAAAGATGGGAAAATGAGACAAGGGAAACATGTTGAGCTTGATTTTAGAAATGGTCAGAAAGCAGGTAAAGAAGTAGCAGACATAGACATCCTCAAAATAGATCTGCCTGGAGGTGCAGAAAAGAGTCTTTCATCAAAGATGACTTTGCCTATGGCTAGGAGAGGGGCGCAACTTCATTTTTTTTTTATTTTTTAAAGTATTATGCTTACTTTTTAAAAAATTTTTTATTGCATTTTAGGTTTTGGGGTACATGTGCAGAACATGCAAGACAGTTGCATAGGTACACACAGGGCAGTGTGTTTTGCTTCCTTTCTCCCCTTCACCCACATTTGGCATTTCTCCCCAGGCTATCCCTCCCCAGCTCCCTCCCCACACTGGCCCTCCCTTTTCCCCCCCAATAGACCCCAGTGTTTAGTACTCCCCTCCCTGTGTCTATGTGTTCTCATTTTTCATCACCTGCCTATGAGTGAGAATATGCGGTATTTCATTTTCTGTACTTGTATCAGTTTGCTGAGACTGATGTTCTCCAGATTCATCCATGTCCCTACAAACGACTGCAGGAACTCACAGCATCCAGGACCCTGTACCACGTTTCCAAATATTTCAAATTGAAGCCCCTTTTGGTTTCACTTGGCTTATATAAAATGAAGAGTTTGATGGAGATAATTGTTGTTATATATATCTTGAAATTTAAGACTTTATCCATTTTATAAAGTTTTTACATATTTTGTCTCAGTGTAATATGCTATGATTGAAACACGGCAAATATTTTAAGTCTCCATAACAACCACAGTGGAACTGACCTTGAGAAAAGTTAAATGTGATGTGTTATATGAAATCTCTCTGGCTTTAACTTTCTAGAACTCATCCTCTAAGGCAAGAAAGCATAATTTTTTTTTTTTTAAAATTAAGTCTCTTAAATGTTTATATTTTAAGAAATTATAGTTATAATTTAGGAGTGATGATGGAATTGTGACTGTTTTTAAGAATCCTTTTGTTTAAGATATACATACTAAAATATTTTTTAGCATAATACTGGAATTTGCAACAAAATGATACAGGAAGTAAAATAGTAATCTCTATATGGGGTTTCACCATGTTGCCCAGGCTAGTCCAGAACCCCTCAGGTCAAGTGATCCACCAGCCACGGCCCTTGGCCTCAAGGTTCATTCTGCAATGTAATTAGGAAATAACGGTCTTTTCAATAATTGTCATGAGTCAACTGAACATATATGTAAGAAAAAAAATCAATTGTGTCCTCTACTTAATAATGTATTAAAATTTTGTTTTTTGTTTTTTGTTACTAGACTCAGATGAATATACTTTACAAATCTTACATATCAAATTATACAAACTACATCACAAGATGGCATAGCAAAATACTACAGGCTGAAATTTTTTCACAGACATGTAAACATTTTTTTATTGTCCTTTAAGTTCTGGGGTACATGTTGCATAGGTACACACATGCCATGGTGTTTTGCTGTCTCCATCCCCTGTTACCTATATCAGGCATTTCTCTTAGTGTTAGCCCTCCCCAACCTCCCTGCCCCCTGCTGTCCCTCTCCTACCTTGCAACCCCCAACATACCCCAGTGTGTGATGTTCCCCTCCTTGTGCCCATGTGTTTTTATTGTTCAACACCTGCCTATGAGTGAGAACATGCATTGTTTGTTTTTCTGTTCTTGTGTCAGTTTGCTGAGAATGATGGTTTCCAGATTCATCCATCTCCCTACAAAGGAAACATCTCTTATGGCTGCATAGTATTCCATGGTGCATATTAATTCCATACAGAAAATATTTGTAAATTTGAAAGACAGAAAAATAAATCTTCCAGAAGAAAAAATGGGAGAGTACCTTCATGACCCTGGATTAGACAAAAATTTTTTAACTAGGTCACAAAGGCACCAGCCACAAAGAAAAATCAAAAAGATTAATAGGGCTACATTAATATTAAGATCTTCTACTTATCAAAAGACACCATTGAAAATGTGAGTAGGTATAGCATAGACTGGGAGACTTTGCAAGGCATGTATCTGATAGAGGCTTATATGGACAATATATAAGAACGTGTACAATTTGACAACACAAGAAGCTCCATAAAATTCTAGGTGAAAATTTTCAATGGACATTATTAAAGGATATCCAAATGACCAAGCAACATGTAAAAAATTTCCAATCTCATTAATGGCAAGAAAGGCAAATTAAAAGGCAATGACTTCCATACAATCTCCAAAATGTTAAATCTAAAGGAGAGATAATACCTAGTTTTAGTAAGAATGTGGAGTTATTAGACTTTTCATATACAGGTGGTGAGAGTGCAAAACAGTAAAAATAACTTAGAAAATTATTTGGTGGGATCTACTGCTGCAGAATGTGCTCTTATTTTTTGGCCCAGAAACTTTATGGCCTCGATATGATGAATTTTATCCTGCAATGTAATTGGGAAATAATGGTCTTTATTGGTTTTTAAGTGGTTTTCACTTCTTCTTACGGTATATTCAAGAAATAGAATATGATGAATTTCTCAAAAGCCTCCTTTATGCTCTCTCTTAATCATTACACTCCCAACAGTCACTATACTGACTTCTGTCATATATTAAGTCTACCTACATTTGAACACTACATAACTAGCATCATATAGTATATGATCTTGGTTCTTTCACTGAATAATATAAATTTGATATTGAGCCTTCATGTTTTGCATAGCAGCAATTTGTGTACTGCCATTAATATATGATTCTTACTTTTACAGAACATTCACAATTTATTCATTCTGCTGTTGGTGGTCATTTGGTCTGTTTCTTGTTATTGGATTCTAATACATAATGTTTCTATGAAGGCATGTGCCCATGTTCAGATTAATTTATGTACATCTATCCATTGGGTTTATGCCAAGTATACCAAATTTATACTTTCATATTTAAAAAGACCATGAATGCTTTAAAATCTGATAGTTAAAGCTGTAAGCCTTAAATATACATTCATTGATTTAACAGCTAATTATTAATTGAATATGATGACATGTGAACTAAGAACATTAGAACATTTAAGATTTTCATACTTTTCTGATTGATTGTGTGTTATAAAATAGTATAAAGTGTATCCTCCACAGTTAACACAAGCACAGAGTCTCTCTCTCTCTCTCTCTCTCTCTCTCTCTCTCTCTCTCTCTCACACACACACACACACACACACACACACAATTTATCTTATTAAACACCTAGGAAGTATTAGATAAAGTACGGGAAAAAATAAAAATAAAATATACAAGGCCATATCATCTTAGAACATATTATCTAATAGGCAATTGACAAACCATCAAGAAATGAACATAAACTTGGAAATTGAAACAAGTATTGTGAAAGAAATAGAAGCCAATTTAGGAAAGAGAATAATGAACAGTAGGCAAAGGGGTGGAAAAAGAAAAGGAGAATGGGTGGTATTGAATTTATTCTCTGAGATTGTGGTATTGAAGTGGACGCCTTTTGTACTAACTTTGCTTAGTGGCAGAAAGACCTTTTCAGTCACACCAGAGCTTGTATATTCAAAGACTTGTTGAGGACATATTATACCAGATAACAATGGAAAGTCTGGTAGAAATCATGTAATCATAGCCTTAAGGACTCTTTGGAAATGGTAAGAAAGTTTGGTTTTGTTTCTCTTGCATAAATAATTGGGTAGTTTTAATTAGAGGGAGCATAATCTAACTTATGACTTAGAGCCCATCTCTAGCTGCTGTATCGAGTAGCTTGCAGGGGTTGAGTGAGGTGTTAAAAGAGTTTGGTTGAGTTCATGTGAGAAATTGTGGACCCAACCCCAAACAATGGTTTGGCAGAGACAGACAGATATTCTTTGCATGTAGACTTGACAGCATTTGCTGATGAACTTAATTTGGAAAGGTGGTGGTTGGACAAGGTAGAAGAGAAAGTAATTAAGAATGATTTCCAGGTCTCTGGCATGTTCACTTGAATGTGTGTATATTCCTTTTATTTACTGAGAAAGAACTTAAGAGCAAATGACTTCCAGAAAAAGCAGAGTTCAATTATAAATGTGATAAGTAGTTGAAAGCCTTTATGTGGATAAATCAAATTTACAGCTGTTTTAATCAGTTAAGACTTCAAAGAAGTTTGGGTAGGAGATATGTTTTGGGGGTTGTTAGGATATAGTTGCTATATAAAGCCTTGAGAATATGTGATCTCATGTAGAAAGAAACTATAAAGAGAAAATGCCCAGTGTCTAGCCCCAAGATTCAGCCTCTCTGACATTTACAGTCTGGAATAAAGCCTGAGATAGAGCAGCAAAAGAAGTACCAATAAATAAATAAATAAGTAAAGTGTTTTGTTATAAAAATGTAAGTGGAGTAAGTTCACTAAGAAGCAACTAGTAGCCAAATCAGAAACTTTGCTGGGCAAGTAAGGAAACAAGTTCTCTGTGTTTGGTTAAGACAAAAATAGTATTAGTGGTGGTTTTGTGGTGAAAATCAGATGTGAATAATTTTAGTCCATAGTGTTCTATATCTGGCATATGGCAGATTAGAGATCAGAATGATACTTTTGATTTGATTAAAGCAACTCAAATGCTGGATAAAAGTTGAAAACAATTTTAATGCATCCCTGAGCAGCACAGAAGGAAGAAATACACTGTGATTAAAAATGAAATTAAAGCAGGAACCTTGGGAGGTAAGTGAGAACCAAAGCTTGTTTTCAGCCAGAGGGTTTTCTGACAAACCCTGGGAACTAGAGGTTTTGCTTTAATGAACCTCATTAAATAATGGGGTACGAGAAAGAGAAGATAAAACTCAGGGCCTGCCCAAAATGCAGAATTTAGTTGCATAAAGCAAACCCCCACAGCTTAATGAAAATTAAGCCCCATTGAACAGAAAAGAACTGATTGGAGAATGTAAAAATCTTAACCTTGACAAAAAATGAAGAGAAAAATTCACGTCACATATTATAATCACAAGATGACTTCTGCATGGGGTCAACATCTACAAAAATAATGTAATTCATGCCAGTCATAGTAGCTCATGCCATAATCCCGGAGCTTTGGGAGGCCAAGGCAGGAGGATTACTTGAGGCCAAGAGTTAAAGGCCTGCCTAAGCAACATAGTGAGACCTCATCTATACACATAGAAAAGGGAAAAAAAATTATCTAGCTGTGATGTAGTCCTCAGTACTTGGGAGGCTGAGACAGGAGAATTGCTTGAGCTCAGGAGTTTCAGACTGCAGTGACCTATGACTGCACTACTGCACTCCAGCCTGGGCAACAGAGGGAAGACCTCATCTCAAAATAATAATAATAACAAAAAATATTATAATTCAAAAGGAATCAAGTAATTAACATACTTTAACATGGTAAGTGAAAAGGTAAAGATTATATTGTTATCTCGATAAAAATGGAAAATATGCAAGAACATTCAACATGGATTCCTTATAAAATTATTATTAAATCTTTTTAAGTTCATAAATTTTGTAGAGAGCAAATTATAAAACTTGACCATATGACATTAAAGAAAACCTAAAAGCAATAGAAATATAATTATTTTAAGGATTGGAAAATTCAACATTGTTATGATATAAACAACAAATTCATTGGCTGAAATTCTAGTAAACTTCTCAGTATGGTTTGTTTCACTTAACTTTATATTTTACATTTAATTCATTAGTCTAATTCTCAAATTTCTGTCAAAAAACAAATGATCAAAAATAGGCAAAGGAATTCTAGAAAAAAAGAGCAATTGTGAAGAGATTTGCCCTTTCAGATCCTAGGCAGCTACAGAGCTATAGAAATTGATACAGGTAGGGTTAGCACAGTAGGAGACACATAGACTAAAGGGTCTAAAGAGAAAGCCTAGATATAGAACCAGAGCATAGATATAAACTCATGTATATGTGGACATTTTATTTGAGATGAAACAAGAATGGCAGAGTGATGTAGAAACAACAAACACAGTTCAATGTGATGGTGATACCAATAATAACAAAATGTTAATGATGGTTGGTTTGGGGTAAGGAAAATATGAGAAATTATTGCTTTATTTTTTATATTTTTAAATAAGATTTTCCCTCATAAGCAAACAAACAAGATAGTAAATAGAAACATAGTGAATAAATGGTGACGAATTGGAGATGGAAAAGTAACTCTTCAAATGCCTATGAAGAAAAGCAGATAGTTCAGACACTAGTTTGAGATACACAAGGACAAGAGGAAATTACTGTTAATTTTAGAGTCTAGAGGACCTCTATAGGATGAAGGAATGATCAAGTAAAATATGAAATCTAGATGATTCAAAAGGTAAGGAGATCAATTATCTAAAATTTTGTCTCTATAAAAAACTCTTAATGTTCTAAAATACTATGTGAACGAATCATAGTTAAAATGAGGCATTGTGATCATGAATTTGCTTAGCTCCAGGTTTTCCTTTCCAAGCTGAAAGAATAAACATTAAGAGACATAAATATCTGGAATATTCCTGGAATAATTTTTTGGACATTGAAAAATGTAAGGCAGACAGAGCAAAATACATGAGTATGGATATGAAACCATAGAAAATAATTTGATACAATTTTACTTTTCTTCTTAAAATAATTTAAAAGTTATCCTTTTGAGTTTCTTAATCACAGAAAGTATCCTTGGTCTACTGAACTACCAAGAGCTTATGAGTGCATTGGGAGCAGAGGTGTGACCAGAATCAAAGATACTCTGTTTCTTCCCAGATGCAGAACCCTGCATATCCATTTCTTCCTGGTTTTTATCCAATTACAAAATTTTGATTCTAATGATAGAAGCAAAATTAAACAATTATGATTCTACATTACATTAATGAACTTAAAATAGTCCAGTAAAAAGAAAAAAAAAATTTTAGGTACTACCTCTTTTTACCAAAGTCTGGCCCTTCTGCATTTCTGGGCTCAAGCAATCCTCCTGCCTCAGCCTCCCAAGCAGCAAGGACTAACAGACAGATAATTCCCCCGTAAATTACACAGTGTGATTGTTTTGGCCACTCCAATGTTAGGAGGAGTGAGCCATCTTACTTCTGATGAGAAGCAATGATCCATTATTCAGCCTGACTCTTCCCTTGCTGCAGCTAATGTGAATTGCTGTGGAGCTACCATACATTCAGAGCAAAAACACATCTTTATTGAGGTAAGCCAATGAAAACTTGGAGTTGTTACTAGAGCATAACCTACACTATTTTGAATGAATTAAGAAGCTGAAGTAGAAGGACTAGCAGGAAAATTAAAACTCCAGAAGAAGTAAAGGAAACTGGGCAGAAGAAAACATAGATCTTCGAACTTTTCCTAAGCCTTGGAAAGAAAGGATTTGTATATGTAAGAAATTGTAGAAAGTGCTATGTCATGGTATAGCTCAGTCTATGTATTTCTTTTCTTTTTTTATTGCATTTTAGGTTTTGGGGTACATGTGCAAAACATGCAAAATAGTTGCATAGGTACACACATGGCAGTGTGATTTGCTGCCTTCCTCCCCTTCACCCACATCTGGCATTTCTCCCCAGGCTATCCCTCCCCAGCTCCCCCACCACTGTCCCTTCCCTCTTCCCCCCAATAGACCCCAGTGTGTAGTGTTCCCCTCCCTGTGTCCATGTGTTCTCATTGTTCATCACCCGCCTATGAGTGAGAACATGCGATATTTCATTTTCTGTTCTTGTGTCAGTTTGCTGAGAATGATGTTCTCCAGATTCATCCATGTCCGTGAAAAGGACACTAACTCATCATTTTTGATTGCTGCATAATATTCCATGGTGTATATGTGCCACATTTTCCCAGTACAGTCTGTCATCGATGGGCATTTGGGTTGGTTCCAGGTCTTTGCTATTGTAAACAGTGCTGCAATGAACATTTGTGTGCATGTGTCCTTATGGTAGACCGATTTATAGTCCTTTGGATATATACCCAGTAATGGGATTGCTGGGTCAAATGGAATTTCTATTTCTAGGTCCTTGAGGAATCGCCACACTGTCTTCCACAATGGTTGAACTAATTTACACTCCCACCAGCAGTGTAAAAGTGTTCCTATTTCTCCACATCCTCTCCAGCATCTGTTGTCTCCAGATGTTTTAATGATCGCCATTCTAACTGGCATGAGATGGTATCTCAATGTGGATTTGATTTGCATCTCTCTAATGACCAGTGATGATGAGCATTTTTTCATATGTTTGTTGGCTTTATGTATGTCTTCTTTTGTAAAGTGTCTGTTTATATCCTTTGCCCATTTTTGAATTGGCTTTTTGGTTTTTTCTTGTAAATCTGTTTGAGTTCTTTGTAAATTCTGGATATCAGCCCTTTGTTAGATGGGTAAACTGCAAAAATTTTTTCCCATTCTGTTGGTTGCCAATTCACTCTAATGACTGTTTCTTTTGCCATGCAGAAGCTGTGGAGTTTGATTAGGTCCCATTTGTCTATTTTGGCTTTTGTTGCCATTGCTTTTGGTGTTTGGGTCATGAAGTCCTTGCCTACTCCTATGTCCTGAATGGTTTTGCCTAGATTTTCTTCTAGGGTTTTTATGGTGCCAGGTCTTATGCTTAAGTCTTTAATCCATCTGGAGTTAATTTTAGTGTAAGGTGTCAGGAAGGGGTCCAGTTTCTGCTTTCTGCACATGGCTAGCCAGTTTTTCCAACACCATTTATTAAACAGGTAATGCTTTCCCCATTGCTTGTTTTTGTCAGGTTTATCAAAGATTGTATGGTAGTAGATATGTTGTGTTGCCTCTGATGCCTCTGTTTTGTTCCATTTGTCTATATCTCTGTTTTGGTACCAGTACCATGCTGTTTTGATTACTGTAGCCTTGTAGTATAGTTTGAAGTCCCACTGTGTTCATTTTACTTAGAATTGACTTGGCTATGCAGACTCTCTTTTAGTTCCATATGAAGTTTAAGGTGTTTTTTTCTAGTTCTGTGAAGAAGGTCATTAGTAGCTTGATGGGGATAGCATTGAGTCTGTAAATTACTTTGGGAAGTATGGCCATTTTCATGATATTGATTCTTCCTAGCCATGAACATGGAATGTTTCTCCATCTGTTTGTGTCTCTCTGATTTCATTGAGCAGTGGTTTGTAGTTCTCCTTGAAGAGGTCCTTTACGTTCCTTGTTAGTTGTATTCCTAGGTATTTTATTCTCTGTAGCAATTGTGAATGGCAGTTCATTCTTGATTTGGCTCTCTTTCAGTCTGTTATTGGTGTATAGGAATGCTTGTGATTTTTGGACGTTGATTTTATATCCTGAGACTCTGCTGAAGTTGCTTATCAGTTTCAGGTGATTTTGGGCTGAGATGATGGGGTCTTCTACATATACAATCATGTCGTCTGCAAATAGAGACAATTTGACTTCCCCCTTTCCTATTTGAATACCCTTTATTTCTTTTTCTTGCCTGATTGCTCTGGCTAGAACTTCCAGTACTATATTGAATAGGAGTGGTGAGAGAGGGCATCCTTGTCTAGTGCCAGATCTCAAAGGGAATGCTTCCAGTTTTTGCCCATTGGTATGATATTGGCTGTTGGTTTGTCGTAAATAGCTTTTATTATTTTGAGATATGTTCCATCGATACCGAGTTTATTGAGGGTTTTTAGCATAAATGGCTGTTGAATTTTGTCAAAGGCCTTCTCTGCATCAATTGAGATAATCATGTGGCTTTTGTTTTTGGTTCTGTTTATGTGGTGAATTATGTTTATAGACTTGCATATGTTGAACCAGCCTTGAATCCCCGGGATGAATCCTACCTGATCATGGTGGATAAGCTTTTTGATGTGCTGTTGCAGTCAGCTTGCCAGTATTTTATTGAAGATTTTTGCATCTATGTTCATCATGGATATTGGCCTCAAGTTTTCTTTTCTTGTTGAGTCTCTGCCGGGTTTTGGTATCAGGATGATGTTGGTCTCATAAAGTGATTTGGGAAGCATTCCCTCCTTTTAAATTATTTGGAATAGTTTCAGGAGGAATGGTAACAGTTCCTCTTTGTGTGTCTGGTAGAATTTGGCTGTGAACCCATCTGGACCTGGGCTTTTTTTGTGTGATAGGCTCTTAATTGCTGCCTCAACTTCAGACCTTGTTATTGGTCTATTCTTAGTTTCAGCTTCCTCCTGGTTTAGGCTTGGGAGGACACAGGCGTCCAGGAATCTATCCATTTCTTCCAGGTTTACTAGTTTATGTGCATAGAGTTGTTTGTAATATTCTATGATGATGTATTTCTCTCTAGTAGAACTGGGTTTGAATGTTATCTCAGTTTCTTAACTAAACCTTACCTCATTTTAAACATTTTCATTGCCCTGGGACCAGAAAGCTGAAGTTCAGGATTTTGAGTATTAAAATTACACAACAGATTATGACTTATAAATGTTTTAATTTTTTATCTTACAAAATTTATAGTGAATAAAAAATGGTAATTAAAAATTAATAGCTGGTCCTGATTCTTAATATATTAACAAAATGCAACTTGTCATTGGTCTTTTTATGTGTATGTTTGTCTTTTTACCATTTGATTTTAGGCATCAGGGTCTAGCTTACCTGAATTTTCTAAAAAGAGAGGCTTAAATTTTATAACTGAAAATACTCCTACTAGGTAAACTTAAAAACCTATTCTTCATGTTTAGCAAGACACTCCTGTATTTAGCAATGAGAAAAGATTATTTGTCAATGAATTTTAGGCACGTCTTTTTAAAAAGTCTCACACAGTGCCTTTCTGGTGTCACTCTTTATTGACTTTTAAATATTAAGTCATGCGACAATGCTGTTTCTAACTCCAAGGGTCAGATGACAGAAAACAATAAACTGGCTAAAGGTAATAAACATTATTAAATAAAATCAAACAAGAAAATATAGTTTTAAAATTGGGGCTACCAATTCTTTGTCCTTACTTTGGCTTGCTTATGGGAGTTTATTGCAGAAACTTTTTAAACTTCATCAAATGATACTTTGATGGAAAAGAGGTTTTGCTATGTTTAAATTCCATTAGAGCATTGTGGGTTTTCACTTCCTAAGTGGACCTTTTAACTTCCAAAGTAAATCCTTTGAGGTTTAAGCTTATTTGCTCTCAGTAATAATATGGCTTCTCTGACAAACATTTTTTAAAAAAGTAATACCCTAGCAATTTTTTCAATATGCACTTATGAAATATCTTCCTATCATAAATATATAGCTGAAAGTTATCTTCAAATTAAATTGTATAGTATGACGTATACATTTAAGTTTTTTAATGAAATGGAATACAGCAAATCTGAGCAATCAATTGCATTTTTAAAATTTCACTTAAAGGAAGAAATACTAAATAATAAGAAATTAACTCATAACAGCAGTAAGATAAAAAATAAATGATTTCAAAACTCATGATATAATTATTTCCCAGATGTTTCTGCTAGATTTTAACATAATATGGATTAAATTCTAGAGCCACATACCAGAAAAGTATGATTAGACTACATAGCGTCATTGATAAATACAAAGTGGATAAATTTGTGATTACCTAAGATAGAATGCATAAAAATAATTTTATTTCATTGATGACAATTTTATTGATTATGATAAATCAAAAATTATACAATCAATACTTTTCTTAATGATTACATCATTCTAATTCACTAATTTGACTCTGAAGCTTCTGGTTAGATGTGGACCATTGATTGATTACTAACATCTATCTCCTCTTTTTATGAAAACTCACTAAAACAGGAATTCAAAATACGTAAGAATCTATAAAGTCAAAGACATCAAGAAATAAAATAGCATAAATAGAGGTGTGTGGTTCCTCATTTATCTGATTTATAACAAAATACCTGCAGGGGGCATGGCTGACACAAAAATGAATTGTTTCCACAGCTCCTGGGAACATAAGTTATTGAAAAAAACATAGCTAAAATGGGGACCTGAAAACAGGAGATTGTGTGAGAGGCTGTATGTATTATATTGACTCCTCACTCCCAGGTCCCTTTTTTACAACCAACCTACCTTTAACACTAAAGTTTTATTTTCTAGGAATACTCAGTACATGAACTACAAGCATAGAGGAGGACATGGCCAGGCTTCGAACTATAAATAGCCTGAGTGAAAAGCTGGACTCGGGTCGCTTTCCCCATTCTCTCTGAGAATAAATTCAACAATCTGGTATTTACTTGCACAGAAGGAGAAAGATACCTCTAAGGAAAGACAGAGTCATTGCAGCTCATCCCACAGTAAAATGGCTTCAATCAACAAAGCCTTTACAGAGAGCTTCCAATCAGTTTCAAGTGTTACGTTTTGAATGTAATGGGATAGTAAAACCTTACTCGATTTTTGAGCAAAGCCACCAACGTGAAAAATGAACGACCAAAACTAACAAAAAGTGGAACAAAAAGAGAAAAGAAAGCCAATGGAGAAAGTGGAAAATAAAGCAAAAACAAAAGAAGACTAATTGTCATATTAAGATATAAGAAGATATTACATACTTTAAAAAAACGTAGGAAGACATGGATAAAATGAAAACATTTTATTAATGAGTTGGATAGTAAAGTTGATAACATTTTCTATCATGATCTCAGGTCAGAAAATGTATCCTGCAAAAGCAGTACACACAAGGTACAGAGAATAAAGAGAGTTGTGGTTCAACTTGGCCATTTTTCTCTTAGGACAACTGGCACCTAATTTTGATATGCATTTGATTGCAATCCATATCAAAACCTAACTGATAGTAATGATATTTACAGTAATCAGTCATTGAGTAAGATCAGATATGCTAATATTTTATTTATTAGACTTTTACATCTATATGCATCAGTGAAGTAAGGTTAAAATTTCATTTTTATTTTCATCAGATTTTGATATCAAGGTTTGTGTTTTTAAAATAATTTTTAATAAAATGTGTCTAATATTCTGGAAGATTTTGCACAGACTTGGGATGACCACACAAACCTAAAATATGTGCTATAAAATCACCTGTGTTCAGAATTTTTAAAAGTTAATTATTTCACTATTTTCATTTTTCTATGGTATTATTTTGTTGAAATTGAGTTTTGGTTTTAGAAGATTTTGGTAAGCATATAATATACTCTATATTTGAAAACTGTATTTGTGTTTTTATCATCAGTCATAAATGTTTCTAATAGTGTGGTGATTTAATTAAACTTTTAAATGCTTCATTTTTTAAATATTTTGACTATATCTACTAAATAAATATTTTTTGGATTGATTTACTTATTCTGTTTCTTTTTTCTTTCTCTAGTTGATAAGGTTTTTCTTTAATTTGCCTATTTCTCCACTATTCTTTAATATTATTCCTTGTTTTTAAATGAAAGCATTTTACTTTATTCACCTTAGAAGCCAATATGGGCACATCTGAAAGCATTTAAAACTATTCCCACTATCAGTAATAATCTCTAGTTGCGGTAGAAATTCCTAATTGAGCAAAATTTTAGAGGAATGTTAATTAATAATCAAATGAATGTTTTATTGGCTTTTTGCTCAATTAATTCATAATTTTATTACCTTTAAAAAATGTGGCTGAAATAGTTTCCATTTATTGGACTTTCCTGAGATTTTCTTCATGATCTAATATATAATTGTGATCAGGGAATAATTTTTAAAACTAAGAGCTATCCTACATATTTAAGTATATAAAATGTGCTGCCAACTCTCTATATTCTTGTTTCGTTTCTGCTGATGAAACTAGGCAAAAGCAGAAATTGTATTTTCTATTTATTTTGTATAAACTATATTTTTACATAAGACATATAAATACATATATATATATATATATACATTTATTTTGATAGATTGTGAGTGGTTTGTTAATGTCTTTACTTGTGTTTCCTTCAATTTATGTTTGTATTTATAAGATTTTCCTACATATATATTTAGTTATGTGGTTCAGCAAAGCCTTTTTCTATTCAAATTATGTTTCTTTAATTTGCCTTGAAATAGACTTCATTATTTATTGCTTATTACTGTAACTAGTCTTGCATCTTCTTTGAATTTCTTTGATAAAGTCTTGCTCAGTTATGTATTATTTGCCAGTGTTTTATATTTTATTAATAATGTATGGATCTTGGATTCTAGTAAGGTTTTATTTTAATGTTTAAATTTTTTTTGTAACTTTCACTTTATTTTGTTTTGTTTGTTTCACAATTTCTGTTCTCGATGCTCTTAGTGTTTTGTTTTTGTTTTATGAACTATGTTTATTTATATTATTTTTTAACTTTCTAGAAAACTTGGATTCTGTGCCTAATATTTTAAATTTCTCTACTGGTGATTTTATGGCTATGCTAATTGCTAAATGCTTATGGTAAATTAATATTTTTATTACTTTTAAGAATGCGGAAATATCTTGTAACACACCTTTTACAAGAGTTGAAATTGCATTTAAATACAAGTAACTAGAAATTTAATTGCAATTACATATACACATAGTTGATCTTTCTTACAAAAGAATAAATCTGAAATCAGTTTATTGCTGGCACTAGTTAAGTAACAGGGGCCAAAGTTCCCAATGGTAGCTTGGCCTTTCCCTAATGGTCTTAAGATGTTGGTTTAAGCTCAAGTCCTGAGAAAGATGTGGAAAAGGTAAGAAGACAGAGCCATCTAAACATTTTACAGGAGCAACCTCTTGTCTGGAAGGAGGTAGTTGCTGGCATTATCTTTTGTAAGATGAGCATCTTTTTTTGTTATCTTTTCCCATCTTCTTCCCAAATTGATTTTTAAATTCTAATGTATTATATTTATGTTTATAGAAAATTTAGTGGTTTGTTTTTAATCTCACTTTTCAACATTCATTTCTCTGATCTAATATTTATGTTAAATTTTATAAAATTATAACAATTATTTAGGCAAAACACAGCTGGGTATTTGTGTAATGTCTTCTACGTTTTTTTTTTTAGCTAAATCACTGGTGAATTGTCATATATATTTTATATATTTCATTGTATTAATATCATTATGTTATCTTTTCAAATTTTTTAGTCTCTAACATTTTCTTAAGTGTCTAGAAATTTTTTTTAATATTAGAAAACTAGAATGATCTCCCACTATTGAATTTTGTCATTGAGAAAACTTTGGCCAATGTGATTTTTGGTTACTCATAAGTTACAAATTTCTGTTATTTGCTCTTATATGGTTGGATATGTTTATATTATTTTGTATTAATTTATTTTTTAAAATAAAAAACATACCTTTTAAGGGTGTTGATTTTTGTTTATCTATTTTGAGAAATCTCAATGAGTCATTGGCATTTATAAGTTTTAGTGATTTTTAAGATCACCGTTTTTATAATCTATTCTAGCTTGAATAATTGCATCTGCTCTACGAGTTGTGGTTATTTCTAGATATAATTTAGAAATACATTGCATTTGCGTATATACATACACAGGTAAACAAATATGTAAAAATATATTCTTATGTCCTTGTTCCCTCCACATTCTATGTGTGGCTTACAAGTTTTTCTTCAGTTTTCTTATTTTATTTCTGAAGGATTAGTTCAGCTCTTTATAATTTATAAAATTGATTTTAATATTTGTTTGGAGTAATTAATTTCCTTATAATATTTTTTCTCTCACATAATCTTTTCAAGCATTTTGGTAATTTTCCTTTTCACTTTAATTTGATATTTTATATTATTTTAATTATAACCTCCTTTTTGACACATTCTCAGAATGTTATGCCTCAAAAAGTTAAAATTATGTAATTAAATTACACCTCTTTTATTATATTGAAATGAAATCCTTCTTCTTTTATTTTATAGAATATTTTCACTTGCGAATCTTTGTAGCTGGGCCAGCAGTCCACAGTATGGTTTTGTGTGGAGGCTGCTGCAGAACACAGATGACAGTAGGAAAGCTAATTTGACCCCCTTACAGCCCACCACCACCCAGGAATTTAAATGTGAATGCAGAAAACATTTTCAAGTTTTTAAAATGCCAGTGGAGAAAACAGAGACAATGTTAGAAGACATAAATTAAGTATTTTTAAATTTGGAGAGAAAAATAGAGACCTAAGAAGCACTTTTTTTAATATCCTTAGAGATACTGTCTTGAATTCAGTACCATTACTCTTTTACAATTTCTTTCAGGAATGACTATTAGGGTTCTATAAATCTTCTTTTTTATGTATTGTTCCATATAAGTTTATACAATGAAAACTTTTGTCCCATGTTCGTTGAGTTAGTTTGATTCCTGATTAGTTTTGCTTTCGCATTATGCTTAGAAAGAACACTCACAACCCAGTCTAAGAATACCTAATGGTATTTGTTGATCCATTTGCTGATATTTCTATTGTTTCAGGTTTTTCATCCTTATCAATCTTTATTTATCTGGCAATATGATAAGCTGGTATAACTTAACTGTTTTTTTTTTTTTTTTCTGTTAAAACAGCTCCCATTTGCCACAATAAAATACTGGCACACTTTACCTCATAACTTATATGCACTATATGTTAATGTCTTTATTAAGTGAATACCTTGAAAAGTGGTTCAACTCAAGCTGTTTGAGTACAGGGCATTGTACATTACTTTTTGGTCTGAGATTCTTTTACTTACAAGATGCATTTCTAAGGTCACAGCCTTAAAACAAAATAAGCTCTTTCTATTAGATTAAATATAACTTTTAATTGTAGTGGCATTCATACAATATCTCTAATCAGAAACCTATCTTAGGTTTACACAAATGTGCTCTAAACATTCAGCTTTAACCTCCACTGATTTCAAGGACCCTGTCATTATCCCATTTTTCAGGGTGAGGTGATTTCTAATTACTACATATGCTGATGTTTAATTTCATGTGTTAAGCTTGAAGCTAATAAATGAATGGTGCTGTTTATTTCCAAGGACATACTAATTTGAATAGAATGATAGGGAAAAAAACTATTAAGAAATGACAAAGGTGAATTTCACAAAAAACAAGATATACACCTAACTGCGGTTTACCTATAATTTCCTGAAGCAAAAAATAAAACAAAAGCCTCTTCCAATCTCTCAAAACTCATAAAAAGTAAAATAGACATAAATGAAAATGACAATTTTGATGCTGGTTTGCATACAGTAACTTTAAAAAACAAATAAAAATGATTAAATTTATTATTTGAAATATAAATTTTATATTTTAATTTAATTATTCAAAATATAATTATAATTTTAAATGAGAATTTAAAAATATTCAAATAAACATGCAGAGTTAACCTGAAGCACATCTTTTACTATAGACCTATTTTTCAAAATTATTCCTTTGATTTTCCCTGTTCTACTTTTTTAAAGATAAGATTTGCTGATGCTTAATGAATTTTAAATATATAGCTAGTTGTGTATCTTTGCAGATTTATCAGCAGGGTAACGAAGGGTTAACAAAACACCTCTTTATTCTGTGTTGTGTACATTTGTGAAGTGCAGGTGTGCTATTTCTGTTGAAGGAGTCAGAGGTGAGTTGCAAGCTAGCTAAAGAAATGTACATTACATTAAAAAATGGTTTTATATTCCCTTGCTGTTCATTCTTTTGAGTGCAAAAAGTGGTTTTTGCTAACTCCATTTTGTGGCTCATGGAAAGCTGAAAAATCAATAGCTGCAGGTTGATGAAACCTAAATCCATTTGATTCCTTTCCACCATTGCCATTATGCAGACAGTCAAGTGTGATGTATTTAGTTCATGCAGTACTTATTACTCTCAAGCACAGCTTCTCATCAGGGAAAAATTAGACCAGATAAGAAGTAATCAAGAAATTCTGGAGAGGTTTCAAAGATCTTCCTTCTAAATGCTTCCTCTAAAAAAGAATATCTGTCTTTGGCTCTCACAGGCTTTTACAAGAAAGAAAAGTTAACATCTCTACCATAAAGAAAGTTCTGTACAATAGTTTCAAGTCACTATTTTCTTCAACGTTTTTATTTAATATAAGCCACAACAATAGAGAATTGACAAGTAATTCATGGGAAGTCCCTACGTTAAAGGAATCCCCCCCTTCTCCTGATGCCAGGGAAAAGGAGAAAATTTTACTTTTGGAGTCTGTTCTGAGTACAGTATGGTAATGATGGTGGTCTTTGGTCCCAGTCTCAAAGGCAAATAAAAGGATAACCTCGTTGCCACACTGCTATGTGTCCAGTGCACCTGGCAAAGCTGGTGTATTCCCTATTCCCTTGTTCTATGGGAAATTAATGCCCTTGAGAACAACTCTTAACTTTTAATGAGGTGATAGCAGCAGATGCATTTAACCTCAGGTGGACAATTCTAGGAGACATTCTGCACTCTCCTTTGAATCTTCCAGTTAAAATGAAGCCTCAGTTGCTCACGGCAATGTGTATTATTACAAAGTGGCTAGGTTTTCCTCTTATGTCTTTCCACCTTTTTCTCCTTTTTTTCAGATCTTCAAGTCTGGAACAAGGATATACATACGCAAGCTGCTTTTAGGAAATAATATCAGGCAGCTTGCATGTAAATCTTCATTCCCAGCTCTACTTCAAGGGTTGCCCAATCTAAGACATCTTTTGTGAGTAAATCATGTTTTACTTAATTAAATCCTGCTTGGCTATATAAAAATATTTTGATAGAGCAATTACAAGACAACTTCAATTGCTAAGTAAAATAATTTCTTTCCATTTTATGATCCAGGGTAGCTCCTATTATATTTTCCACATAAGTATCTTCCATAATCAATTTATATACATATATTGCTGAAAGTAAGGCAAATTTATAAGATTCATTCCCTTTTTATGAATCACTACTACACATTTTAAACCAAGTTTCTTTCTTCTCTTGGTAGCTAGTTCCACCCGTACCACTATTAATTTAAAAATCACTCTGTCTTTGAAATAAAACGTGTGTGTGTGTGTGTGTGTGTGTGTGTGTGTGTGTGTGTGTATAACCATAATAAATACATTACAGAATAATAAAGAAAAGCCCATTGATTACAACTATAGCTCAGGCAGTATGGTAAATTAGATTAGGGAACCTGGATGGTTTTCTGTTTGAATAATATATTTGTAAAAATATTAAATTTAATGGGGTTAGACACATAAGATAATTGTTAAATTCATACTCACATTAACTTCAGTTATCTCTTGTGGTGTATTGTTGCTGGAAACACTCTTATTATATTGTGAATCTCTGCAGCATGTATTCATTAGCTTCTTTTATTATATTATTAAAAACCAGAAATTCAATTTATATCAATTTGCTTTCCAAACTTCTTAAATAATTCTAATAAATATGAAAAAGTACTTCTGAGTTCCTGTATTGTAATTGGGATATATCCCTATACATCTCACTCATTAAATTGTCTAACACTTTCAGATAACAGTATAAAATTCAGTATGAAATTCAGTATGTAAGGCTACCAATTCCTGGCAGTCACAAATTCAGAGTCTAGAAATATTTATGAATATATACTAACACACACACACCTCTTATTTTCTTCTCCACACTTTTGAATTTGGAGGATGAACTCCAAATTCAAATATTAAATGAAGAATTTAATAAATGGTGGTAAAAATACTGACTCATATAATTCTATAAAATATTGTTTACCTGTCTGTGTTTTTTTTTTCTCTGCCTGGTCTTAGTCGACAAAGATAAACTTTGTAATAAGTATTCTTTTCTTTTCTTCTTTTTGTTCTTTCAAACAAAAGCTGGAGAGGTAGCCATTTTGCCCCAGTTTTCTATTCTGGTGTAATCAAAACTCAAATACTTCTGTAGTTTTAAATTTTAATATTTAAAAAATTTTTTCTCTTTTAGATGGATTATATTTGATTTTTATTTCAAGAAATTACTTATTTTGGATTTATGTGAATTGATATCTTAGATAACTTTCTGTTGTCTAATGTATTTTATTTTCTCTTTTCACTCTCCAATAAAGACATTTATCATAATTTAAATCATTAAAGCAAGTTTGGCTTGTCTGTAACTCTTTCTAGACTGTATAGTCACTGAGAGGAAGAACATCACAAGTTGGGTAGTAATGATGTATATAAAAGACAAATAATTATTAAAGATTACTAGTGAATAAGTAAAATAATTTCTTTCCATTTTATGATCCAGGATAGCTCCTATTATATTTTCCACATAAGTATCTTCCATAATCAATTTATATACATATATTGCTGAAAGTAAGGCAAATTTATAAGATTTGCCTTAAATGTGCAAAATCCTACCTATGTCCTTTATAATACACACTATAAATCTTTTTCTTTAATATGCTACATGTATGCTATATAATATAAAGACATTTATTTTACACATATACTTATGTATTTACCTCATAACAGTTACTTAAGTAAAATATTCAAAAACATAATTTCACTTTAAACAATGAAATGGCCAATAAGTTTGAGAGATGAAAAAAAAAAAAAAAAGGAATGCATTGCATATTGAGAGAAAATTTCCAATTAATAATTTGAAGAAAATAATATATTGAATCTGTATGATATGACTCTACACCAGTCAAATTTAATACTTTTAAAACCAGGCTTAGTTAAATATCACTCTACTTGGTAGTTGTTCTTTTTGAAAGACATAATTTCAATGAAACTTTCTAGACTATTATATTCCAAGGAAGGAATTACTGAAAGGCCAAGAGACACCTAAAACTGATCTTTTGCCTTTGATGCTTCTACATTGAAATTACATGTGCTATTATTAGCAAAGAGAAATTTGGCAAATTATGAGGCTCTTTCACCCCTTGCTAATTAATTCCATCCATTTGCCAGATATTTCCATATAACCAAGAAGTTCTTCAAAAGGCCTAATATTAAATTGCTTCTATTGTTGACTAGTACTATTTTTTCTTAACTATTGTCTGGTTCGTGATAGGTATTATGTTATTAATACAGTATGGCATTTGATTCTTATAGTATTCCATATACTATACACTGGTTTATGAAGGAGACAAGTAATAAAATCTTATTAAATTCCATCACTTTGTTTGCTATTTAAATTGTTCCTATATTGAATCGTTTCTTTTATTAATTAAATATGTTACATTCAATGGTAATTAAATATTACAATATTATTACTTAGATTCAAACTAATTTCATCTCTTACATCGAAAAATGACTTGTTTTATGACATTCAAGATTTAGCAATTACTCATACACTGTTATTAAATATATATTTTTAAATTGTTCTTTCACTTTGTAATTTTGATTTGGTTTAAAAATGTGAGCAATGCTAATTTATTTTGCGATCCTTTCATTAAGCCAAGTGTTTTTGTTTTCTTTTTTTTTAAAAGATGGATCCTACATAAGAAATTTCTTAAATGGCCTAATTTAAAGCAAAAATTGCCAAATTGTATATCTCATTTTGAGATATTTTATCGGGTTGCCTGTTGCAAACCTAGATGATTAATGCCACTATTTCACCATGTACAGTTTATAAAACAAATTGTTATACTTACCTGGCAGGGGAGATACCATGATCACAAAGGTGGTTTTCCCAGGGTGAGTCTTACCCATTGCACTCCGGGTGTGATGACCCCTGCGATTTCCCCAAATGTGGAAAATTCGACTGCATAATTTGTGATAGTGGGGGACTGCGTTTGCGCTTTCCCCTGGTTAAAAAAACAAACAAAAAAATTGTTTAGCATAGCTATCATTGCCAAAGACTTATCTAATTTTTTTCAGTTCTTCCTTCAAGAACACTTATTGCTTTAAATTGATATAAATTCATTAATTTACTTGTTTGTACTTCTCTAGTTTAAATAAACTGTATTTCTATTCAGGGCAGGAAACCATTCCTTAATTCATTAAGTAATGTCTGTATCTTACTCAACACAGGTCAGTGTGAACTCAAGACATAAAGTAAAGGGACAGTATAGTATTATTGCTGAAGTAAGGAATAACCTCTCAATTTCTTATATATTTTAGCTTTTATGATCTCTTGTTTCTTTATCCTTAATTTGCAAATTCCCCAAGTAAATTTCATCTTTAAATCTAATTTCTGGCCCATGTTCCTTTGAATAAAACAATGTGACTCATTACTGTGAAAAGCATCTATATTTACTGTCTCTTCTCATTCTTCATATTATTCTTTCTGTCATGAGTGAGAATGGTGCCCACTCTTGCTCCTGCAGCACTGTTCTACCCTCAGCTGTGTCTACTTCTTTAGGCAACCCCTTTCAGTCTCACTCGTGGGTTACTCTACTCTTTCCTTTGTAGTATTCTGGAAGCTTTTCTGGCTCTGGATTGGCATACAATTTTCCAACAGTCAATATGACTTTACCTGGCCTCTGCCCAGGTATACAAGCCTTTTAAATTTCATGTAATTTTTCCCTCACAACTGCTTCTTTTTGTTATTAATACTTTTGAAAAATTGCACGACTTCACTTTCAATGAGTCTCCAGCCCAAATGACAGTCCCTGTGATGACTAATTTTATATGTCCACCTGACTAGGCCAGATATTGGTCCAACACTATTCTCGATGTTTCTGTGAAGGTACTTTCTGGATAGGATAACGTTTATATCAGTAGACTTTTAGTAAAGAAATTTATCTCCATAATCTAGGAGGGTCTCATCTAATCAGCTGAAGACCTTAGAAAAGGACAGACCTACCCTGAAAAATAAAGAATTCTGCCAAAAATCTGCCTTAACCATCAACTTCACTCTAACGTCACCTCAACTCTCCCCTAAGTCTCATCCTACTTGTGTATACTATAGATTTTGGACTTGTCAGTGTCCATAATTGAGTAAGCCAATTTCTTAAAATCAAGAGAAAAAGGAGAGAGAGAGAGAGAGAGAGAGAGAGAGAGAGAGAGAGAGAGAGAGAGAGAGAGAGAGAGAGGTGATAGATAGATAGATAGATGTTCTATTGCCTTTGTTTCTGTGGAGAATCCTGATTAATATACTCCTTAGATACCTCAGAACTAACTCCCTCTATTCTATACCTATTAATTGAGCTATTTTTTCCACATTAAATCATATCTCATTTGCTAACTGGAAAAAAAAACCCTGTTGTATGAACTTTAAATTTATCAATTTTAAAAAATTTCATCTCAAAATAGATTAATAAGTTAGTAATTATTGTTTCTATTTTGCAGGTGTAGAAAGTAAGGCAAATTTAAGTGACTTAGCAAAGATGGCACAGTTAAATGCATGCATATGATTTTCAGAATTGGAGCCCTTACTCTGCTATAATGTCATTTTCACTGATTATAGTTCCTCACTTATCTCACCAGAATAAAACAAGAATTTTTTTTATGGTCTCTAACTTCTGTCAGAATTGCTGAATTGATTCAAAAAATACATTTTTTTACCAAAATAAGTTTTACTAAAATTTTTACTAAAATCTCCAGACTGACAGGCTGCTGAAAAAAATCCTATTTTTCACATAATTGGTGGCAATTCTTTATTTCCTTTTCTATATTTTAAAATCTGATAATAAAATATGAACTGAACTTTTTAAAACCGAAACTCTTAGCTAGGAAGCTTCCAGATTCATTCAATAACATTTATTTTAAAAGAATATTATTTTATATTTCAATATGATTTGAAGTCTAGTATTTCCAACATTATGATATTTAAAAATATTTAGCCTTTTCTTGACAATAGTGAAGACATGGGAATATAAATGAGCAGCACATTTTCAAAGATGTATAATAAATTGCTTATACACAAATGTGTTAAACATTTTCTGTTTGTAGTAATGGTTAAAAAAAATGTTATTGTTTTCATTTACCCTAAGATCTTGCAAGATCCTGAAGTATCTCCAAAAACCAGTGATGATATCTAGACTACATTGGTCCAGATTTATTGATAAATATTTTTTATATGAGTGAGTGTTAATCCTCTTTTTTAAATATTCTGGATAAACAGGTTGTTAATATAGGATGCTGCTCAATTATAAAAATGGTAGAGATATTGTTAAGTGTACTCAGCTCATTTTTCCTCCACTTTTCATTCATGTATATTTGAAAAAAAGAGACAAATCTTACCTACAAATCTGGGTAAAGTCATTAATGAGTTTTTGCTACTCTTTTAAACTGTATTTTTTATTTCCATTACAATTCCGAGTTAACTAATCTTTGAAAAGTTATATGACTGTTGCTTTTCTAACTTTGACCATTCTTAGAAAGCATATTGCAAATATTCTAACCAGTGAAAAACTCACATTTTTATGTTAAAAAAGATAAATTTGTTGGTCAGAATAAAATATCAAAAACTGTGTTAAACTAAGATTGAGGTTTTAAAATCTTACACACATATGTTAATAAAGATAAGAATATTTAAATACTTATATTGGTTCCTTAAATCTAGAAATTCCTAGACTTTAAGAATAAAAGTGAAGGTAATATTTCATGATTTTCTGGTAAACCTCTTTTAAGCTATGAATAGATGCAGGGAAATATCTTCTAGAAATCAGAAATGCCCATGATAATCTAAGAACCAATTTAAGTTGAATAACTCTTTCCAAGTAGAAAACTTTCTCAAGTGAACAAGTTAAAATTTACATATCCGTTAACAAAGATGATAATAGAATACTATCATCTTCATTGCTGCTAAGCCCCAGGCATAAAGGAATAATCTTATTAGTTCTTCTATAGCTAATGTGTATCTTTAAAATGAAAATTATCACAGATCAAATATTAAAGACCTGCACAACATTTTCTCTAAAGATAAATCACCTCACTATTTTACATAATATCTAATACATGTGCATAACGAAGTTAAATGCTGAACGGAAGTTTTGGTATGAATACTTAACAGTCAGTTTGTGCAGGCATTGTTCCTTTGGGAAGGTGGCATTAAACATAAACAATCTACCTGGAGCAAATTCAAACAAATGAATAACTTTTTCTTGTTACCTGTATGAAGATGAATTAATGAATACTTGTGGCATCAGCCTTTTGATGTGGGGAGAACACATGTAGACACTTAAAAGAAAAAATACTTATTATAGAAAAGAGGTAAAAAATGTGGGTCCTGAAATTTGACTGTGTTTTCATTATTAACCTCAATTAACTGGTATTTGCACTTGGAAAATTACTTAAGCTCTGTATACCTCCCTTTTTTTCTAAGAAGGAAAACACATATACTATTATATAACACACATATACTATTATAAGTGTATAGTAGTACACATTTTTATGAGCAATGCCTAGCACTTAATAGATGACCTGTAAATGTGAGTTATCCATATGATAAGAAAAGAGATATGTGAAAGTAATGTTCAAATACTGATGAATTATAACTTTTTCTTTTTTTTCAGCCACTACTATTATTAGTTTGATATTTGTATTCTAAAACTTTACCAAAATTCTGGATGAAATTTAAGAATTTTAATATTGAAGTTAATTTTTCCCATAAATGTTATAATATTTCTGGAAACAAATGCCCCAGGTCATATTTAGCACATTATTTGAGTGTTATTCATTATTTCATGCTGTATTACTTGAATAATAGAGAAGGTTGGAGTTGGTAGGAAACTAAGAGGTTGTCATTTAAAAAAAGAAGAACTCTGAGATTCAGACGAACATATGAGCTTCTGAAAATCACACAGCAGAGGAGTAAAAGATAAGAGACTAGAATTCAGGTCTACTGAAATTCATATCTGTGTTTTTCTTATGCCTTCCTGTTCTGCTTTACAGCTCTGAAATTGTAGTGCCTTTTTAAAAAATGTATATATTCTCTTTTCTTCATATATGTATATTCCTCAGAAAAGAGAAACGGTATTATAATTTGTCAGGCTAATTTAAATTCAGGCAGGCTTTCCTTAGCGTTCTGATTCTAAATAATCCTTATACTATTGAACAAATGATTAGGCATTTTTTTTCACTACTGAGGATATAAGACCAATATTGCTAAATCTTTAATCATGCCCAGAAGAAATACATCAAAGTAATCAACTATTATAATGATGATGACTTCAATTAACTGTTTTGTAATCCAAAAATGCATTTCATTAGAGTATTCTAAGAACTTTTCTGGCATCATTACCATAATCTTCAGTGTTCCTACTTGGTATTTATTTCAGGACCTAAATATAATAAATAAAAATTCACCGTCACTACCACTAGATAATTTTTTTTTCTTAGTGGAACACACTGCAGAATAATATGTGTTGACAAAAGGAAATATTTGCATCCAAATTTTACTACTGCGGATTAGTGACAGGTCTGTGTTGGTTATTTACCAAAGAGAAAAGAAGAGAGAAAAACAAATGAGAATTTTTTTTTTTGGCTCTCATAAAGCCAGACCACAGCTGTTGATAAATATTAAAGCTGCTGTAATCTTAAATTAGGGTGAAATATTCACTTATTTTACAAAATACATGTAAGAAAAATAACAAATAGTAATTATGGCTTTTAAATCTGTAGAGCTGAGATGTTTATTAAAAATAGTATCAGGAACTTGGTAATATTCTTACCACCCAAATGAATTCTCTTAAACTTAACTTCCATCTTATTCAACTCAGCATCTCTTTCTAAAAGATAATTTCCCATTTAACAGCCTGTCTTTGCTAGTCTAGACATGTGTTTTCTTTTAGCAATGACTATTTATTTAAAAAGTATCTGTCAGTGCCTGGTAAGCTGAGTGAGTAGGTGGACATCTGCTCACATCTCATTATTTTATAATCTGGTGGTCTCCCTATCAGGTTAAACATGTGAACAATTAACAAAAATCCAACTGCATCTGATCTTTACCTTAGGCAAAAGGATCCTGCTTGTTTTACTCATTATAGCAACACAATATATAATGTTCATGTTCATTTCCCATTTTTCTGTACCATAAATTGAACTCCTAAAATGGGAGAGAATAGAACTCCTTCCAAAGCTATTGAAGGCAATACTATGACCACCTGGTGACTAGGATCTCTTTACTCATTTCTGCACAAATTATGATTTGTCTGCACACTTATAATGAATTATTCTTTTATATTTTCACAGTAATCTCTGGAGAGCATTTTTGTCTAAAGCATAGCTTTCTCTTAACCACATAAATGTAGGTCACAATGACAATGGTGTATCCTATAATTTTAACTAATTATTAATTGATAGCTATGATTTTGTCCCATTTAACCCTAGAAACAAAAACATATACAGAGCTTGAATAACATTCTATTGATAAAACTTAATTTTGATATACAAATATTTCTTACTTTCTTAATTGGTTTTTCACCTTGATTTATTGCTAATTGAACCTGTTCTGTTAAAGTTGTCCACTATGTTGGTCAATTTGTCAATTTCTTCCAGTCTTTCATACATATGTATATGTATATGTGTATATGAATATATGTGCATAAAATGTTATGTATTTTAAGGTAATTTTATTAAAAATAATAGTTTAGAATTTTAATATTTTTGATGGAATGAATTTTTAATCATTACATATACAGTGTTCATAATAATGCTTTTTCTTGATGTTATTCTTTATCACATTAATAGTATCATATCAGTTTTTTTTGGTTAGTATTTTGCTGGTATACATTCCATTATTTTCAGTATTACATTTTTCGTATTTTAGAAAGGTCTCATGAACATCCTACTGTAATTTCTAAAAGTCCAATTTGACAATGTCTTTCAAATGAAGACTTTATCTGAGCTTCTTCATCTACTTAAATCTGCTTCTAGCATTTTTTGCTTTCTATTTTCTCACATTTTCGGTGTTTCCTACTTCCCAGTCTTTAAGAATAAGAAAAATTATTAGGTATTGTTTATATAATTATACCTTTCATTCAGTTTATTTATATTCCTTTAGATGCTGTGTGTTATATTTCTTTTCTTATGGACATTATAATTTGTAGGTTATATTTAGTGGAACACATATATTTTAACATCCCTCCAAACATAAAGACTTCAAAATGCTTTAATTTGTACCAGGAACTTCTAAAGTCCTATGTCATTTTTATCCAGCATTTATTTTCATACCCCCTAATATTATGATTATGATTATTTATAAAGACAGATTTGGCTAGATTTAGCTAGATTTATTAGTTTTTCTCATTACTAGTATTATTTTTCTTCTTCCAAAGTATATATTTTTAGAACACTTTTAAGTTTAGTTTTATTTTTGTATATTCTCAGTTTTGTTTGTTTTATTTTAGTCATATTCTATTAAATTTTTTAAAAAAATTATACAATTCTAGACTTCTGATATGTTAATCCCTCAGTATTTTAAATATCTTATAAATCCAGGTTAACTCTTTTTAACTTTCATTTTTAAAGTTAATATACTACTGAAAATTTAATGATTGTTCTTTTTAAGGAGTTTTCTATTTTTCTCTGTTTTTAAGATATTC
Organism: Callithrix jacchus; assembly: GCF_049354715.1. Lineage (NCBI taxonomy): Eukaryota > Metazoa > Chordata > Mammalia > Primates > Cebidae > Callithrix > Callithrix jacchus. The sequence continues at coordinate 81,934,958 of NC_133504.1, read as the reverse complement.
TCTTAGTATCTATCAATAGGTGAATGTAAAACAAAAGATGTGAGACATATATGTGAGCACACACGTGTGTGTGTGTGTCTGCGTGTACGTGCATGTGCATGCGCATGTGAGAGAGAGAAAGAATATTATTCAACCTTAAAAAGAAAGGTTGTCCCATTGCTGTTTGGGACAATGTAGATGAACTTGGAGGGCATTATTTTAAACAAAACAAATCAGACACAGAAATATAAATACTGCATGATCTCATGGATTTGTAGAATCTAAAATAGTCAAACTCATAAAGTGGGGAGTAGAATGTTGGCACCAGAAACTAGCGAAAAAAGGAAATGGCTGGTTGTTAATCAAAGAATACAAATTTTTGCTATGAAGATAAATACTTCTGAAGATCTAATGTACAGCAATAAAAACTAGTTAATAATACTACATGCTACGGTACACTTAAAATTTGCTAAGGGGCTGAATCCTGTCTTACACACACACACACACACACACACACACACACACACACACACACACACAAAGAAATGACAGGCATGTAAGTTGATGAGTTACTTAGCTTGGTTGTGGTGATTGTTTTACAATGTACATCTATATCAAAATATCAAGCTGGGCCGGGTGCGGTGGCTCAAGCCTGTAATCCCAGTACTTTGGGAGACCGAGGCGGGTGGATCACGAGGTCAAGAGATCGAGACCATCCCGGTCAACATGGTGAAACCCCGTCTCTACTAAAAATACAAAAAATTAGCTGGGCATGGTGGCGGTTGCCTGTAATCCCAGCTACTCAGGAGGCTGAGGGAGGAGAATTGCCTGAACCCAGGAGGCGGAGGTTGCGGTCAGCCGAGATTGCACCATTGCACTCCAGGCTGGGTAACAAGAGCAAAACTCTGTCTCAAAAAAAAAAAAAAAAAAATCAAGCTGTATATCTTGAACTGTGGGGAACGCTCCCGTGTGAGACCTCTAGTAAATTGGGTCTCACCATGCGGTGAGTTTGAGCCCAGACACCGAGTCTCCAGTTGGAAGAAGTCGAGCTAAGGAAAGCAGGATCTAAAAGAGGCTTTAGGTTAAAGATAAACCACTGCAGACAATCACGAGATGGCCATACAGTATTGAGGTGCACTGTGACCTAATGGTTAGCAGTCACATGTTGCAGTATGTTCCCTTTTACAAGCATATTCTTCTTTGTTCTGTCAAGACAGTAGTGATTGACTTAAGAGAACCTTCTGTGTAGTGAGATGATGAATCTGACATATTATTGTATAGATAACAAGAACCACCTGCTTGGTTCCATTGTGTATCTGATCTGTCTACTGTAACCATTTGATTTATGTTGTAACTTGATTTTCCACAGTAAAAACTTTCTGTTCCCATTTATCTCATGGAACAATGTATTGAATTGATGTAAGTGAAATTTCAAGAAATGTATATAAACTGACCCTGAGCTAAATACAGTTGTTGGTGAAGCATAGACTACTCAACCCTCCAGAGCCCAGCTGTCTATCATCTTTGTCTTCCGTGCACCGCTCATCCTTTCCAGGTTGGAACCCTCTTGCTGGACAAGAGTTCCTGGCAGATGTACCCCCCAGATTAAACGTATACAAATTTTATTTGTCAATTATACTTCAACAATGCCAAATAATAATATTCCCTTAGATGTCGGTGTCTCCAATTTCCTTTTGATGTATCTTCATGTGCATTTCTTTTATTCATCCTATTTTATATATATTGCATTTCTTATACCTGTGGTTTTAGATCTTTCATCAGTTTTGAATAATTTTATTATTTCTCAAATATTGCTTCTTTTCTCTCAAGGCTCTTCTTCTTTTTTTTTTTTTTTTTTTTGAGACGGAGTTTCACTCTTGTTACCCAGGCTGGAGTGCAATGGTGCGATCTCGGCTCACCACAACCTCCACCTCCTGGGATCAGGCAATTCTCCAGAATCAGGCAATTCTCTTGCCTCAGCCTCCCGAGTAGCTGGGATTATAGGCACGCACCACCATGCCCAGCTAAGTTTTTGTATTTTTAGTAGAGACGGAGTTTCACCATGTTGACCAGGATGGTCTCGATCTCTTGACCTCGTGATCCACCCGCCTCAGCCTCTCAAAGTGCTGGGACTACAGGCATGAGCCACCGCGCCCGGCCAAGGCTCTTCTTCTAGAAGGTGGATGAATTACATGCATTTAGAATTTCCTATTCTTTATATCTCTAAACCTCCTTTTTATGTCTTATTTTTCTATCTGAAGTTTATTTTTTATTAGGTTCCTCAGAATTTTCTTTCAATTGAGTTACTTCTTTTTAGTTGTATCTACTATGTGCTTACTCTGTATTTTTACTGTTTTTCAACTTACAGTTTTTACTTAGACTTCCATTAAAAACACCTATTGATTATTTACTTATGTAATTCCATTTTCTATTCTTTAAATATCCACTTATAGGAATACACATATACAAATCTAAGATAATTTTAGTATCTGAATTACTGAGTAGTCTAATCTTGTTTTTTGTTTAATTAATTCTAATTCATGACATTTGGTTCAATTGAATATTAGCCAATTTTTTATATTGAGTCACATGTGATTGATCACAAATTCTGGAAACTGTGGAAGCTAAACTGAAGTGTTAGGCGCAGATTTGCTCTTGCCACTCTGTGATATCATGTCCAATGAGGATGCCTGATACCTAGCTTCCCAACTTGCTACTAGCAAACTCTTAGAGAAACCCTTGCTTTTATATTTGCTAAATGCTCACCACTCTAGTTAAGATCACTTATTATTGGCCCCATGGAGTTTTCTCTTCTTTGCCATGAGCTTAAAATTACAATGACTATTTCCTGCACAACCTGTAGCATGAGGGTTTCTTATAGTATATAGCCCCAAATGTTTTATTTTTGCATTCACAATTTGCTCTTAATCAAGAAGTTGATGCATGGAAGTATTTTTTTTTTATTTTAATCAGGATATTGGCCTATACTTTTCTATTTTTACTGTGTCCTTGCCTGATTTTGTTATTAGGATAATACTGGTTCTATAGAATGAGTTAGAGAAGAATTCCTACCTCTCAATTTTATGCAATACTTTGGATTGGTACAGATTATTCTGCATAGGTATTGTAGAATTCAACTGTGAATTCATCTGGTCCTGGGCTTTTTGTTGTTGTTAGGTGATTCTTTTTTATTACCAATTAAGCCTCACTACTACTGGTTTCTTCAGTAGTCTATTTCTTTCTGGTTTGGTATTGGGAGGTTTGGTGTTTTAAGAAATGTATTCATTTCCTCTAGGTGTTCTAGAGTGTGCACGTGGAGGTTCTCATAATGGTCTCTTATGACCTTTTGTATTTCTGTGGTATCAGTCCTAATTTCACTTTTATCATTTCTAATTGTGCTTACTTTAATTTTCTCTCCCTTTTTGGTTAATCTAACTTGTGGTCTATCGGTTTTATTTATCCTTTGTGTTTTTGGTGTCAGTCTCATTTGCTTGGCTCTGATCTTTGTTATTTCTTCTGCTAGCTTTGATTTGGATTGGTTCTTGTTTTTCTAGTTTCTTGAGGTGTCATGTTAGATAAGTTGAGATTTTTCTATCTTTTATATGTAGGTATTTAATGCTATAAACTTTCCTCTTTCCAATGCTTTTCCTGTATAACAGAGTTTTTAATGTTGTGTCCTTATTTTCATTTGTTTCAAAAACTTTTTTTAATGTCTGGTTTGATTTTGTTGTATACCCAAATATAATTCAGGAGCAAGTTGTTCAGTTTTCAGGTATTTGTGTAGTTTTGAGAGTTCCACTTGGTATTGATTTCTAACTTTATCCCACTGTGGTCTTAGAAGATACTTAATATGATTTTGATTTTAAAAATGTATTTAAACATGATTTGTGACCAATCATATGATCTATTTTGGATAATTGTTCATGCAAGGAGGATATATGTGTGTGTGTGTATATATGTTTATAGATATAATGTTCTGTTAAGATTTATTGTGTCTATTTTGTCTACAGTTCACTTTAAGTCTAGAATTTATTTATTGATATTCTGTCTCACAGAAATGCTGCACTGATCATTACACAGATGTGATGCCCTTCACCTTCTTCTGTGATTGTAAGCTTCCTAAGGCCCTCACCAGAAGAAGAAACTGACGTCAAACTTCCTGTACAGCTTGCAAAACTGTGAGCCAATTAAACCTCTTTTATTTATAATTACCCAATCTTAGGTATTTATTTACTGTCATGCAAATGAACCAATACAACCATCTCTTGAATCTAGAAGGAAAACACTGCCATCATCAAGAGTATTGTGCCAATAGGATATTTACTAGAGATAACAGCCCTAAGAGGGACATACTAGTATTATGTATGACCAGTTTACACCAAGTAAACACAATGGTAGCTTCTGGACTTACAGATTTCCTGATTGTGAAAGACAGCTTGGTCTATGTCAGCAGAAGTATCAGCTTCCTTGCCAAGCCAGTTTCCTAATGTGCTTCAGTAGTCTTTCTTGATAGGTCAGTCCAAGCCTCTCCAGTTCTTAAAAACTCCCTTAGGTCACTTAATACACTTTAATAAGTTGCTTTCTTCTTAAATCACGAATGGATTATGTTTTCCATAACTACATTCTGGTGTGTAAAACACATAAGAAAATAAAGAGAAATGAAACCACATAACACGTTTTAGACTTGTTAATTGCAGAGTCAGAATTTTAATTCAGTTGGTGTAAGATCAGAGTCTAAAATATTCACTTATATAGCCTTTGCCAGTAAAGTATTTTATGCATATCAAAAATGGGCAAAAAAGCAACAGAAGGAAGACCTTGGGAAATCTCATTGGGATCTAATTGGATTTCAATGAAGTTTATATTCAATTAAATGCAGTGTCACAAATTTATTCCCAAGTAATCTCAGAAAAATGAAGACGTATGAAATGTTTTTCAAAAAGATGAATGGGCAAAAACTCTGTTTGAAATTACTGGCACTTAATATATAATTTTCAGTTATTTTTCTTTATTATAAATTATCATACTAAATTAAACAGCGACAAATTTATTAAAGCTATTGCTTAGAATTAACCCAGCAGGCATGACAATACAGAAACAAAATACAAAGGTAATAAGCAGAGAACATATTTTTAAAGATGGTAAATAGAAATCCAAAGAGACCTATAAATACATTGAATGTTGAAGTAGTGCCAATTCAAAGTCAGATATTGTTAGAATATAAAAAGAAAAACCCAGTTATAAACCATCTTCAAAATCTGTACTTTAAATGTGAACATACAGGTAGCTTAAATATAAATGAATGAAAAGAGATTTGCTGTAAGCATAAAAAAAATCAGGAGGCTGGAGTGGTTTTACTAATATGAGATAATACAGACTTCAAGAAAAATATTATCTTCAAAGATAAATAGGGACATTTCATTATAATAACAGGTTAATTTTTTAGAAAGACACAACAATGATAACGTTATTGTTTTCTAATAACAGGCTTTCATATTATTACGTGAAAAAAACTTAGCAGAATTAAACAGAGCAAAAGACAATTCCAAAACCATAAGAGAAAATTAACACCCCTTCATCAACAATTGGCAGAACAACCAGATAAAATAAGGTAAATAAGTAAAACAATAATAAAGACACAATCTGGACATCAGTATCAACTATCTTGATCTAATAGGCAATTAGAGATACTTTTTCTAGGAGTCTTCTTTTGTGAAATTTGTATTTAAGGCTTACACCTTAAGTTTATAATAAATGTGTAAAGTTAAATAAGCATAATAGTTTTGTTGTTTACTTCTTAATTCAAACATAAATATAGAAAGTAGGTTCCTTATCAATAATCTCAAATTCTGACTAGAAGACAATTGGTTACAACAAATTATGAAGTAGAAAAATGGTCACGGAGTTTCAGATTTACCCTTGAGTAGAAAAAAGCTATTTCATAAATCTTAGGCAATTTCAGACATTTCAAAACTTTCTTTTACTTAAAGAATTAAAGGAAACTTGTTTTTTTGTGAGAACAATTTTGTTATTTTTTAAATTATAGATTCACAGTAAGTTGTCTCTATAGTACAGTTAAGTCTTGAAAATATAAACTCTTACAGTTCCCCTTAATGGTGACACATTATATCACCATAGTACAACATGAAAACAAGGAAATTGGCATTGGTACCTGTATGGGTGTGTGTGTGTGTGTGTGTGTGTGTGTGTGTGTGGTGTATGTATGTGGTTCTATGTACTTTTATCACATATGTACAAAATTATTTGGAATTGTTAGATATAATCAGATACAGAGCTATTCCATCACCAAAAAACCTTTTGTGCTACTCCTTTATAGTTACACTCATCCTTTTCTGCTACCTGAAACTTAATCCTTGGCAATCACTAATATATTTTTTATATCTACGTTGTATGTGAATTTTGCAGATTGGCATTTAATAAATCAACTTAATATTGTAACTTTGAAATCTATATAAGTTTCATGTATCAATGGTTTTTTTATTGCTAAGTAGTAGTCTCCTGTCTTAGTTCTCTGTTCTGTTCCACTGATCTATGCCTCTAGATCTCTGATAATACTGAATAGGCTACATATATAAACATTTTTTACTAAATTGAGGAAGTTCCCATATGCTCTTTGTTTTCTGAGAAATAGTGCAGTGAATGAATTTTGGATTTTGTCAAAGTTCAGTATCAAATAGATAAAATCATGCATTTTTTTTCTTATTTGTCCTATTGTAGTTAAATACGTTGATTGATTTTTAAAAATCAATACTTAAAATGTATTTTAAATTTAAAAATTTAAAGACTGATTTGTCTTGTATATGTGAAACAAGTGCTTCTTGGTCGTTATATGCATACATTCCATACTTACCTATTTCTATCTGCTCATAGTTTGTTAAGGATGCTTTTTGCGTCTGTGTTTATGATGCTGATTGGTCTGTAATGTTCTTTTTTCTTTTTCTGTCATTTCTTTTTCTGATTTTGCTATCATGGTAATATTGGTATTGTGGATTGAATTCTGCTCTCTGCAAAATACATGTTGAAATTGTAACTCCTAGTCCCGCTGAATGTGACCTTATTACTGAGCAGGTTACTTTAAAGAGATAATAAGATTAAAGTGAAATAATTAGGGTGGGCTTTCACTCAATATGACTTATATCAATATAAAAAGAGAAAATTTGAACACAGACACAATCATTCACAGGAGAACACTGTGGACACATAGGGAGAATACCATGTGGAGATGGAATATTGAAATGATACATCTACAAGTCAAGAAATGTCAAAATTTGCTGGGAGCATATCAGAAGCTAGGAAGATACAAGAAGGAATCCCTGTTAGGGCTCAAAACGAACATGCTTCTGACAACACCTTGATTTCAGACTTCTAGACTCCAGAAATACGAGACAATAAATTTCTGTTATTTTAAGTCACACAACTTATGGTGCTTTGTCCAAGCAGTCATAGGAAATGGATACAACTGTCCTTATAACATGAGTTAGGAAGTGTTCTCACCTTTTCTATTTTCTGGAAAAATTTTTGAAGAATTGGTGTTGATTCTTCTTTAAACGTTTGATATTACCCTCAGGTAAAGCCATCTAGAACTGGAGATTTTTTCTTTGAGGAGTCTTTAAAATTATAAATTTAATTTCCTTAATAAATAGTTATTTAATGATCCATTTCATATAAGGGAAATTGTGAGGAATAATTTTCTGATTTTTGAGGACATGATTCATTTCATCAAAGTTGTCAAATGCAAGCATGCAGAATTATTGGTACTACCTTTTCTTTATGATGTATTCAGCATGTGTAAAGGTGTCCTCTGTTTCATTACTGTGTCTTAGCATGAATTTCTTTGGGTTTATCTTATTTAGGATTTACTCAGTTTCTCGAATCTATAGATTTATGTCTTTTGCCAAATTTGGCAAATTTCTGGTTATTATTACTTCATGTGCTCTTTCAACCTCACAGTATGTCCTCCTTCTAAAACTTCAATGTTACAACCATCGAACATTTTGTTATGGTCTCACAGGTCTCTGAAGTTCTGTTCTTTTTCAGATTGTTTCTTTCTTGTTGTTGGGATAGTATAATTTTTATTGTTACATTCTGAAGAGCCATAAATATTTTCTCTGTCATCTCCGTTCTGTTATTGAGACCATTCTGTGCATTTTTTTAGTTGTGACTTTTTTTCTTACTTTTAAAATTCTACTATTTGTTTCTTTATCTTTTTTCCTGAGAAATTCTATTTCATTGTTGAGATTTTATTTTTACATGTTTTAAGTGTGTTCAAAAATGCTAGTTAAAAATTCTTTACTATGACTTCTTTAACGTCCATGTCATATAATTCCAGCATCTCTATCATCTCAATGTTGTCTATTATCGTTCGTCATTCAAGTAGAAGTGTTTCTGCTTCTTATTAAAATGAGTACTTTACTATCACATCCTGGACATTTAGGCTATTATATTATGAGACCTTGGATCTTCTGCTTTAGTAGGCCATTGCTGAAACCACACTGGTAATATGAGGAAGTTGGTGCTTTATTACTGCTTTGTAGGAGTAGAAGTCAAGGTTTCCCACTTAGCCTCTAGTGACATTTCAGGAGAGCAGAAGAGTGTCTCACAACTGTCGGGTAGGGGTGGAAGAAAACTCACTACTAAACTGCTGCCACCATCCTGGCTAGGAAGGGAGAAACACCTAAATACTCCTTCCCATGTGGCTTCCACTGACACTGTGTGGAAACTCTTCATTACTGTCTGATGGAAATGAAATCCCAGGTCCTCATTTGGGTTTATCAACTCTCTCACCCCAGTATGGGCAAAGGTCTTTGCTGACAGTGTGAGGGTGGGGCCACTGTTTCACTCTGTTTTATTCATGATATTTAGCTGAAGTAGGCAGGTTACCGTCTAAAAGGTTTTTGTCTTGCTAGGCTGACACTTTCCTTGTCCTTTTATAGAAAGAGAAGTCTTTTCTAAGGTCATTTTCTGCCTGAGATTTCTAGGACCCTGGTGTCTCTGACACTGTGACCAGGATTACGAAGTAAAAAGAAAACCCAAGGGTTTTATCACCATGTCTCTCTTCCATTCTGAGGTCCCTAGGCAATCTGCTTTCTTATTTTCACCTTTTAAAAGCTCTTTATATTGCTTTATAGATAATACCCAGCATTTTAATCTGTACTTAGCAGAAGAACTAGGAAAAAATACATCTACTCCATCTTGTTCTGGAACCAGAAGCTATGTAGTATACTTTAAAATGTTATTTCTTGTTTTCTTTTCCGGCTCACCCTTCTTTATGAAAAAGTAATTTTCATTAAAGACAGAAAATGGTCTGCAATTGAATCAATAAAAATGCTGTGGAGAATGACAATACTAATTAATTATTATAGAAGGAATAATTGTGTAATTAATATAGCTCGGCAGAAATAATTTATATAGTCTAGCAGAAATAATCATAAACATTATAATATATATGACACCTATTCATATGTATAAAATAGATATGTATACAATAACTATTCTTATTTTGTGGATTAGTTTGATCTACCTTTGCCTCTTTAGGCATTATTCTAGTGTCCTGTCATGATTTGCTTAGATTTAATTGTCTTTTTTTTTAAACATAGTATAATCTTTTTTTAGAGATTATACTGTCTTTTAAAGAGAGTGTAATCTTTTAAAAGTTCTACATTTTCTGTACTTAAATTCTTCAAAGTGTCGCTGTGAAATAGAAAACATCATAATCGTATTTAGTATTTAGTTGATTGATAACAGCTGAATTTAGGTTACTTGAGAGGCTTTTTGTTTTTTTTCTTCCTCTCAGTTCCTTACCCCAAATATTTACTGTTATGTATTTCCAAATCAAGGTTGCATTACTATCTTCATTGAATGGATTTCTAGTGACTTAAAAAGTAAATATTCCTTCTTACTCATTTACATTGGTATCTGGGAATAATTGAGGCAAAATAAAATTTTAAAACTCAGATTAAAATATCACATTTTTGTGTTTCAATTTCTCAGGCAGAAATTCGGTGCATACTGAATCACTGGATTATAGAAATAACAATTAACAATGTGTAAAATTATTGTATCTAAATGGCAAAAGGACTTAAGAAAACAGAAACATCCAGTTTCTCTTTTCAGTAACAAGTACAACAGTAATGTTATAAAAATAGTTTTGCAATTAATCTTCTAGGGGATCATTGACATTAAATAAGAATGCATTTTGTTTGTTTAAAAAGGGCATTAAAACTATTTACCTCTAAACTTACAACAGTAGAGCTCTTAGATTATAGCTATAGTTTATTGGCCACCTATAATATCATTTTCATATGTTTTATAATTTAACTCTTAAAAATACTTCAGAGAAATTAATTCTGTTTTATTTATGAAACAAATGTAGTTCAAGGAATTTCAGTAACTTTCCTACCATAACAATTAATATTAGAACCAAGATCCAACTCAGGCCTTTTTTGTTCAAGACTCATTGTACAATGAAGAATTATCTTTCAATATTATTAATTATCACCTCAAATAGAGTTCATTAGCTATTATAAGATTATTCTTTTATTAAATAATATTTAATTAAAAGGTACATAAAAATATTAATTCATAAATATATAGATCTATTTTTTCTTTTTACAGAGATAATATGCACAAGTTATTTTTTATATAAAGTGTAAGTAGCAGTATTTTTGTAAAGGATAATATTTTGCAAAGATAGAAGAGTAACAAAGCAGATAATTCTGAATTCCTGTTGCTTCCTTGAAGACAGATTTATGATGATAATTTTCTTAATATTTCAAAAGAAATTCATGTGAAAGATGGCTGAGCACTTTTTGAACAGGGAATGCCAAAATCTGAAGTAGAAGAGAAGTGTGAGCAATGTCCTCTGCTATGAGTGTATTAACCAAGTATATCAGGAATTTAAACATATCACATATTGATTTCAAGTGTCATTTTAACAGGCATAATTCTGTCATTTAAACAAAATAATAATAATACAGTGCCCTCTCCCCAGATGCAGAGATATGAAAAACTACCTTTTTGTCTACTTTTCATACTCTTCTGAATTCCTTATCATATTGACCTATAGGGAGAATCATTTTCCATCTGCTTACTTCCTAGGGATTATTATTATTATGCTTCTTTTTAAGAGATATAAGGTAACCCATCTTAGCGAAAATGAAAAAGTGTCTGTATCCGCTGCAAAAACTTGAAGACACTGAATTTATGATGCTTGGGAGAAGACTCAAACTGAAAAAATTTATGTTTGTTTGTAGCAAGCTTTTTTCTTTGAGAATTTATAACCCACCACTGCCAAATCCCAGAGAAAATGAGTTATGTTCAAATTCTATTTTATACTTTAAAATTTTGATTTAGTAAAAAAATCATTTTATATTATTTGGTATAAACATGTAAATACATTTGAAAACACAGTAAGCCTTTATATCTTATATCTTTAAATATTATATCTTAATAAAAGACTGGAGTCCAATGATTGAGAAAAGTAGAAGACACAGAAAAGGAGTAATTTGATATTAAATTACTATAAAATTATGACCAATAATTCCTGTTAAACCATAAGAAAATTGCAATATTTGAAGTGTGTCTTTTTCCATGATTTTATCATCACTACTAGTAATAATGATGAACACTTAGTGTGCTTACCATGCCCATCCTCCTAAATGTTTTATACTAAATTTTCAATTTATTTATCTATATTCAATTTATTTCTCATATAGAATTGAAAATATTTTCATTTTGTAGATAATAAAGTTGAGAATTTGCAAATCTAAGTTCTTCAAGTTAGAAAGAGACTCAAAATTTGAACACAACTGTACTATCACCAAAATTCGCATTCTGAACACAGAAGTATATACCTCGCAAATGGTGCTGAGGCCAATACAGATATCCACATATTTAAAGATAAATATCCCATTTTATACTTTTTTCTAATTCTGTTTTCACCGATTTGCATTTTAAGGTATTATTTATGAATCCTGACCAGCTTCAGAATAAATAAATGCCTTTGCCTTCATTTGACATTAAATAGTCTCTCGGCATTTTCAATCAGAATTGGAGGAAAGCATAATTTCTCAAGCTGCTTGTGAGAGTTTAAACATGTAGTCTAGAGAGGAAAAAGAACGGAGTTCTGCTAGTTATATAAAATCTCAAGCAGTGATATTTACTATTGATATGCTCAGGGCCCCACTGGATATCACTATGGTATAGCAACAGCAAAGAAATGCAGAGACAAGTCATCAAAATATGTGGAATAAAACTAATTATTTCTTTAGAAAATATTTCAAGATTGGGGGGTGGATCACGAGGTCAAGAGATCGAGACCATCCTGGTCAAAATGGTGAAACCCCGTCTCTACCAAAGATACAAAAAATCAGCTGGGCATGGTGGCCCGTGCTTGTAATCCCAGCTACTCAGGAGGCTGAGGCAGGAGAATTGCCTGAACCCAGGAGGCGGAGGTTGCGGTGAGCCGAGATCGCGCCATTGCACTCCAGCCTGGGTAACAAGAGCGACATTCCGTCTCAAAAAAAAAAAAAAAAAAAAAAAAGAAAAGAAAGAAAAAAAAAAAAAAGAAAATATTTCAAATGTATTTTATCCTCTGTCTCAAACTGCAGTGTAGCCCTATACAATTTTGTTAACTAGAACATTCATGATTCTATCCTGCAAATATTTTCTTTGGTGATTCAAATTGATACTCTCTGACAGTAAAGCCAAACATTGTTTCTGACATGAATTAACTAACAGAAAATGACTCACAATTTTTGAAGCATTGCATTTTGATTGTTTTCATGTGTTTTAGCAGGAACATAAAAGAACCTGTATCAAGGGCTACTTATCATATGATATTTTAAATTGGAATACTTATTGAAATCTCTTGACTAAAGCAAAAGTTAAAATACACACATGAAAAAAAAACTAGCATGTGACATTGCCTCACTAGATACCTCTTTATTCCAAGGCAAAAATTCCAATTATATGTTGTTTATAATCTTTAGGAAAAGCAAAGGAACTTAGAACATTAACTATTAATTTCATGTATGTAGAGAGATGTTCAGTCTTGAAAGATTGTGTCAAAGTTATACTTGCAGATTCAAAAATGCAGAGCACAGATCCTGCAAAATGAAGTTCACCTCAAGAACACATTCAAAATCTATTACCATGAAGCCGGGTGCTGTCAGTGCAGATGGAATAACCTGACAGCTGGTGGTCAAGATATCCTGATATCCATGATGCTGGTGAAGTTGAATAGCTGAACTGTACTTTGAATGGTAACAGAATGATGTCTCAAGACACTGCATCATATCCACCATTACTCATTAATTATGTCAGCAATTTTAGCTAATTTTTAAATGCAAATAACTAGTATAGTTTCTGCATTGTTTTCTCACAAATGCTTTTATGAAAAGTTTTGAGAGTATGTATCTTGACAGGCAAAATTTATGGTCCATGCTCCTAGAAGTGCAGTTATACAGTTATTTACATCTTTAAAGCAATCTGATTTCAGAAAACCATTAATGAATAACTTGCTCTATTATCTAAGCAAAATAAAAGGTTTAAGGGGTACTCTTTGTGGGTGATTTGCATCTATTTTTTTCTTTGCATTGTAAAACTAGAAATATGCACCTTTACTGTAAAGAGGTACATGAAAATATTGGCTTCCATTCAAATTCCTTTGATTCTCTCCCTCCTTTTCTTTCTTTTTTTTCTCTCTCTCTCTCTCATACACACAGAGACAGAGAGAGAGAGAGAGAGAGAGAGAGAGAGAGAGAATCAAATAAATTTGTATGAATGGAAGTCAATATTTGCATGTACCTTTTTGAGTAGCTATACCTTTCTCGTGTGTGTTTGTTTGTGTGTGTGTGTGTGTGTATGTGTGTGTAAGAGAGAAGGGGGAGAGAGAGAGAGAATAAATTTTTCAATGGCATTGTATTTCTCAGTGGGTTCAATTAAAAAGAAAAGTTACATATAGCTTTGGAGACTACTAATGCTTTATGAACTGAAAATTAATCTACTCTAATGTTTATTGACCAGATTTCTCAACATTCTTCCTAAACAGAGTCTTTGTAAACTTCAACTCTTTCTATGTTTATTATTTAGTAATTGATGATGTAACTTCTGATAGGTCAATTATTTCTCATCCAAGCCTATTAAAACCCTTGCATTTGAAAACATCAGACCTCTTATAGTTTTATATTATTATGTAAAAGAATTTCTCCAAATTTCTCAAATTCTTCATCACTTAACACATTCACTCTTTTAGCAGGCTTTTAGAAGATACATACTGCTCTGAACTAAGTAAATATTAGAGTCAGACAAGATATTAAGAGGCAAACCCACACTCAAGGGATCTGTAGTCTAGTATACATATAGCACTGGATTTAGTATTAGGCACTATCAAAATGCCATCTGTGCCCCACTTACTTAAATATTTGACTTAGAGATGTTCTAAGAAAAATTTAGATAATATTCATAAAATGCTTATTACACTCTAAAGCACAAGATAAACAGTTAATAAATTGGATTTTTAAATACAATATTCAGTAATATTATTTAAATATAGAAATGATATTAATAGAATGTCCTTAAAAGTTATTATGTTTCTGATGAGTTGTAAAACAAATATTCAAACCATTGATTTCTCTGTGTATATGTTTTCTTCAACTTAAAAAATTACAGGGACAAATGAACAATAATATTTATTATGCCGCTAATATTGTCCAGGTTGAATAAGTTTGAATTCGTAACCATACCTGTTTACAAATATTTGGCTTTGAAAAAGACATCTCTTTACAAGTTAAAAGATTATACTAAAAAGAGAGTGGTGTTACATATTTAAGGTTAACTTTCTTTTTTAAGTAAACTGAAAACCAAACAAAAATAAAATAAATCAACACTTTTTCATAAAATAAATCCATGTATGCAGCCAGTACATAGATCAAGGAAGGCAATATTAGCACTCCAAATTTCTTCTGCATCTGTTTCAGTCACCTCTGATAAAGGTAACCACAGTCGTGATTTATTGCATGATACAGTAATTCCACCCTGTTTGAACTATATATAAATGGAATCATATTATCTGTCACCTATGAGTTCTTTCACTTCAGATGATTTTAGATTCAGCAACGTTGAACCTAGCAATACTTTGTTCATTCTTATGATTGTGTTATATTTCATTATAAGGATATAGTACAATTTGTTCACCCATTCTAATGTTGATGAACATTTGGTTTCCGGATTTTGATTCTTGTATATTATGCTGTTAAGAACACTTGTGTACCTGTTTTTGCTGGAAGTATGGCTGCATATCTGTTTAGAACAAGACATACTCTTTTGTGTTCAGCTTTTTGTGTCAATATTATGTTTGTGAGATCCACCTATGTTGCAATTTATAGACGTGGTTCTTTTGTTTCCTTTACCCTACCATGTGGAGTCCTGTGTTCTGATACAGGTGTTTCCTTGCTGGTTTTCCTGTGGTTGCACATTTTTCTGATTTAGGTTAAATTTTCTCAGAATGATGTTTGCCCCAGAGGATAACTGTTAATAGCATACTCATTCTCTGCCTTTTAACTGTCATTTTGAAATAGCACTTCAGTCAGTTTAACACTTGGCAATCAATACTTAGTGGCTCAGTACAATGAACGATTACTGTTATCATCTGAAAATCTGAGAAAATACTCACCCTATACAAAGAGTTAAAACTGCTTTAGTATTTTCTAATTAAGTAGCCATTGACTTTACAGTTATTTTACTTTATTTTATTTTCTCCTTGGAATACTTTATATTTAAGTAAAGCCAATGCTTAATATACTAAAACCTTTACTTTTCCTTACTTTCATACCTCACAGCATACATTACTTTCTAAAAACTTTAAAAGTATAGGCTAGGAAGAAACTTGCTGATATTTGTTCAAAATGAAAATTTATATGAAACTGGAAAAAAATGACTTAGCTACATTTGTCCTGTCAGGTGGCTTTGGGATGCTCACCAGTAAATTGGATGCTGGATTGTTCTTCGGATATTGTTAGCTTTTTCTCTATCTAAAACCATCGGCTATGTCACTTATGTTTTATCTCACCTTTGGTATTTACTTATCAATATTATGAAAGTTCTAACGCTTCTTTGTTGCTTAAAGACTCTTCTGCTACTAAGAAAAAATCTACTACTAAAAAGAATGCTTGAAGTGGTGGGCTGGAATATTTTAATTCTGGGAGATGAAATAGTGAGAAGGACATCTGAGAATAATAAATTAATATTGAATTATTCTTTAGGATATTACATGAATTATCAAAGAAAAATCATCCCAGCCAGAGTTAAATAGCCAAAGAAGACTTTATTGAACACTATTGTAATATGAATAAAGACTGCAAGAGTTTAATTTAATTCTGTTGAAACAAAAGATGGGAAGATGTTTAAAGGATGGTTGAGCTAATTGAAAAGTACAGGAAGAATTAGGGATACTGGATGGTCAATATGAATAGGCCATCTGTGTTTTCTGGTTGGGACTTATCAAAGGTAGGCTTTTACTCTCCCGTAAAGACTGGGAGATAGAAGTCCTAGCTTTCAAATAAGTAGAGGACAAATTTACAATTATAAGTTTTCCAAAGTAAATACTCTGAGAAAAGAAGGTCAGGACATTATAATGAAAAAGAAACCTGTGTAAAGTTTATTCAAGTTGAGAGGAACATTAAGGCCCTCTTGGTCAATCAAAGTATTTCTTACATACATGATCATTTACAGAAGTATCTTTCTATTTTTAATCCAATAACTTGTTTCTTGAAACCCAACCAACCAACCTTGTACTTACTTTTGGTATGAATATGAGAATTGATCTTTACTGTGTATCTTTTTTAGGCAGAGTTATAAAAACAAATAAGTGTTTATTATGCTAGAGATAATAATAATATCCAAAGACATAGTTCCATAGTTTTAACATAAAAATATATCAATTTATAAGTGTAACCTTTTACAAGAATCCAGTATTTACCCTTAATACCAACTGTTTACTATAGTTTATATTTTTGAAATAAGTTTAATTATCTGGTTTTCTATAAACCAGACCTGATAAGTTTATTTTCTCTGACTATAAATAAGTCTCACAAGCAATGACTTCATCTGTACCACAGACAATTTGAAGTTACTATTAATATGTTAGTATTCCTATAAAACAACAATAATAAAACAAAATATTTTAGCTTTTTGTCTTATGTGCAACAAATGTATTTATTCACTATTGAAACAATGCAACTTAATAAACAGAGAAGAAAACATTTTAAAAATATCTTGTGATCCACCAGCCTTGACCTCCCAAAGTGTTGGGATTACAGGCATGAGCCACGAGGTCAAGAGATCGAGACCATCCTGGTCAACATGGTGAAACCCCGTCTCTATTAAAAATACAAAAAATTAGCTGGGCATGGTGGCGCGTGCCTATAATCTCAGCTACTCAGGAGGCTGAGGCAGGAGAACTGCCTGAACCCAGGAGGTGGAGGTTGCAGTGAGCCGAGATCGTGCCATTGCACTGCAGCCTCCATCTCAAAAAAAAAAAAAAAAAAAAAAAACTTAAAATTACCTTTTGCATGTTAATTGCCCACTGTTCAGAAGTCTATTGACATGTAGTGGTTTTGCACACTTCCTGTTTTGCTCTTACTTATGATTTGCTGTCTTCTACATTTATTGTCCCACATAAATACTTTCCCCCATGTCTGTCAAACTGCCAGTTTTAAAATTCAGATGGTTACAAAAAATAAATTAGGTGAAACACAAATTCATTAAAATTTATTGATTTATTTATTTATAAAATAATTTTATAATTTGTCTCACAAACAAATGTCAAAGAAGTAAAGCAGTATTAAAAACACTTTCCAGAAGTATATTATTTTAAATATAAAATAATTTGTATTCCTAATTGAGAAGTCAAAATAAAATAAAACTGCAGACTACCGATGTTTAAATCAGTTTGCATATGTGATAACTGTTACTATACTTCTCATTATACAGTGATTCAAACAATTTCATTCTAAAATTTAATCAAACATGAATATATTTTGCAAATAAATACATAAATATATATGAAACTCCTTTGGCTTTTATATGACTTTAATATAAGAGCTAGTTGTAGCCAAAACTTTGTGGAATTGCCTTAAGGGTTTTTTTTTTTTTTTTTTTTTTTTTGGTCACTATAAATAACCTACTGGTTTTAAAACACATTTTATATAAACATGATATAAACACAACGAATGGCAGGTTTTATTTAATTTTTCCACATGAATCACAGATTTTAAAACAATTATCTATTATTTACCTTGTAATATTTTGTTCTAATTTAGATTCTGATCTATCTCACTAATCTATAATCATATGAACCAGAGTGACATCATAATGAGAGAAGGCTTAAATTGCTTTTCAAGGGCATAGACTCTGACAAATGGGTAGGTTCAAGTTTAGGAGCCATTCTCTATGTTTTGTAGAATCTGTAAGAGGAGGAAATGAGAATTAAGAGATTAAAATGCCATAAAAGGGGGAATAACTTGAGAAACTCTAATGAAAATAATGTTGGAGCAAGTGGTAGTAGCATCAATGAGACTATAATATCTTATCATATTTATTACCATAGTATCTTCTGTTTTTCTGCTTTCTGTTTTCCAAGAACCTGCAGAGGCTAGTCAATTGTTGGACAACAGCTGTGTTCTCTCCCTCTTGGCACTCCGCTAGACATTTCTCCAGCTGTCATTTGGAGACATGTGACAGAGTTGTGGCCAAAGCAATGTCAGTTTAAGTGATAGACACCTGTTCTAAGCCTGATTCCTATGCCTGTGAAATTTCTTACATAATGTCCCAAATTATCCTGCCTTTCCTTGCTTGCTGGCAAGATGCAGAGGATCTAGTGAATGAGTCCAATTTTCTAAAGAAGCCATATAAAAAAGAGAAAATTTGATCTTGGAATTACTCTATGAAGTAGAGTCTCCAAAAGATCAACTGCCATTGAATTCCACTGCAAATAAGAAATAAACCCTGAGAAGTTGGAAAGTCATTAAGATACTAATTAATGTGATAAAACTTAGCATGACTAACATGTTAATTGTCTACAGTTGTCTTTTCATGCTATTGAAATATGTTGAACATCATACTAGGACGAAATATTCCATTGCAAAAAGTATTACTTAAATGTTTTGCCTATTTGGTATACCAGAATCTTGACTATAATGTGCTCAAAAAGAGATATATGAACTATATTGGCCTCCAGTGAAACTTGGAGCATATTGTAAAAATTCTTAATCTCAGGATGTGATAACAGATATAATAGAAATACTTATTTGAATAAGAGAATTGAGATTATCACATGTAGTTACATGTATGTATATATATGCATATATAGTTATATTATATAATTTAATGTATAGAAGTATACATATTTTATTCAACATATACTTATATTTATTCAAAGTATATAAATTTTATGTTACACACCTAATATGTAATTAATTACAGAAAAAAAATCAGTGTTACAAACTTGATGTGAATTTTAAATATTTCATTTGGAATAGATTTACAGCTGTCCCTTTGTCAGTGTTGCAAAAAGAAAGGTCTTTGTTCTATCTCTCAATTTGTCTTATATTGTTCAATTATGAGAAGATTCTCTTTAGATATACTCATATTGTAGTCCAATGTGTGCTGAGACGTTGTATTCTTATAAAAGACCTTCATAATTTTGGTGAATTTGTTGAGTATTTATTTTAAGCACATGCATTTTTTTTGCAGTATTAAGTTCTTCAATATTATGTTTAAGAAAGCAAAATAGAATTTAATACTTTTCTGATAAGAACTATGATGTGTCTGAGATTTTATTCTGGTAGAAAATAAAAGACTACTGGGTCAGAAAAAAAGAAGTTTATTGCTCACACAAATAACATTAGCCAGACATAGATGGGCAGAATAAAAAAAAAAAATACAACACCCAACTACCTTCTGGCTTCAGGACAATCATTTCAGATTTAAGGATACATATATGTTTAAAGTGAAGGGGTGGAAAAAAAATACTCCATGCAACTCATAACCAAATATTTTAGGGTTGGCTATTCAATTCTTATATCAGAAAAAATAAACTTTAAGTAAAAAAAATTATTACGAGACAAATCAGCACATTATATAAAGATAAAAATGTCAATTTACTAGAAAGATATACCAATTATAGATATATATACTCTCAACATCAGAGCACCTACAAAGCAAACATGCACAGAATTGAAAAGGGAAATAAATGGTAATGCAGTTACTGACTTCTGTTGTAGTACACTGTGGTAGCAAACTTTAATATCCCCCTTTCTACACTGGAAAGAATATCACGACAGAAAATCAATTCAGAATAAAGCAGTATTTCCGTTCACCCTCCCCCTCTCTCTTCCTCTTTCTTTCTCTCCTTTACTCATTTTTTCTTTCTTTCCTTCTCTCAAAAAAAGAAATCAACTTGTAAACCTCTAGATCCAGGTCGGCAATGTCTCTCATTGCTTGAATTCCTCCCTCCCTCCCCCCCCTTCCTCCCTTCCTTCCTTCATCCCTTCCTTCCTCCCTCCCTTCCTCTTCCCCTCCTTTCCTCCTTCCCTCCCTAAAAAATAAATTAATTAATTAAAAAAAGAAACAGAAAAGTTGAATAAAACTATAGACCAATCTACCTAATAGACCTATACAAAACATTCCAACCAATAGCAGTAAAATACACGTTCTTCTCAAACACATGAGTATTTAACATTTAAGGTTGCAAAAAAAGTCGCAAAAAAAAAACAAAAAAGACTGAAGCTATACTACCTATCTTTTCTGACCATAATATAATAAAATAGAAATGATTAAAAGAAGAAACACAGAAAAATTTACAAAAAGGTAGAAATCGAACAACACACTTTTGTACAACCATGAATCAAAAAAGACATCAAAAGAAAAGTTGAAAAAAAAAAACTCAAGACAAATAAAAATGAAAAACATAATATTACAGAACTTAAAGGATCCAGCAAAAGCTGTTAGAAGAGTTTATAGCAATACATACCATCATTGTAAAGAGAAGATCTCAAATAAACAACCTAACTTTAGACCTCATAAAATAGAAAAAGAACAAATAAACAAAGTTAGCAGTAGAAAAAAAATAAGAAAGTTTAGAACAAAAATAAACCAAGTAGAAAGTAGAAAAATAAATGAATCTCAGAGTAGGTTTTTTTGAAAAGATAAACATAATTGATAAAACCTTAGCCAGGTTTACTAAGAAAAAAGAGAGAAGGCACAAATATAACCAGACATAAAAGAAGATATATTGCAACTGATACCAGTAATAAGAAAAATTGTAAAAATATTATAATTGTCTATATATAATATGAATAATATAATATATATTAGACATATATTATTAACAATTGTATGCTAACAAATGGATAACATAGAAGGTATAAACTCCTAGAAACATAAACACCTGCCAAAACTGAGTCATAAAAAAATAGAAAACTTGAACAGATCGATAATAAATGTGAAGATTGAAGCAATAAGCAAATATTTTCCCACAGTGAAAAGCCCAGGAGCACATGGCCTCACTGGAGAATTTGCCTAAATCTTTAAAAAATAATTAACACCAATAAGGATTCCAAACTCATTTTACAATTTCAACATTGCACTATACAAAAAATAGAAAAACACCATAGGAGAGAAAAAATAAAATAAAATAACTAAAAAAGTAGACGCCAACATCCTTCATTAACATAAATACAAAAATCTTGAAAAAATACAACAAACTGCATTTAGTAGCACCTTAAAAAGATCACACACTGTAACCAAGTGGGCTTGATATATGGGATGCAAAGATAATTCAACATACGCAAGCCAATTTTTGTGATACACCACATTCACAGAATAAAATATCATATGATCATCTCGAAACATTGAAGAACATTCAACACTCTTTTGTAATGAAAACAAAACAAAGCTCTCAACTTCTCAAAAAACGAGGTACAGACAGAATGAAGTTTCAGTCAATAGCCTATATAAATAATAGTGGTCCCATAAGTTTATAATACCATAGTTTCACTGTACTTCTTCTATGTCTAAATATGTTTTGCTACATGAATACTTACTATGGTGTTATAATTGCCTACAGTATTCAGTAGAGTAATATACGGTACAGATTTCTAAAATTTATATACACACATGAAAGACCTGAAATATCCAGGGCAGTCTTGTATATATTGGATGTATATAGCTTTGTATCTCAATTATACTTTAATAAAGCTGCTAAAAATAAATTCAGATTATATGATTAAAAGACACTCCCTGTGAATGTACCTGGACACATTTCCAAAATTTACACTTTCTATTATTTTAGCATGATACATTATATTGATACAATATAGTAAGAAAAGATTAAAGGTCTGGAATCACAGGCCAATGTTCCTACACACTACTTGTAGGCCCTTAAGTGAGTCAAACACTTGAATCTTATTCCCCAATTTGCAGAAGAGTTACATTGGGTTTAATAATTTGTAAAGTAATTGATAGTAGTTTTAAAATTCTGCCATTTTATGCAGTCCAAATAAATGGATAGGGAGAGGAATGAAATATTAACTTTGACATAGGTAATCATAACTTTGGAAAAAAAATCACTATGCTGTACTATACATGGCTACCAAACCTACTTTGTATAGAATAACATAAAAAAAACATAAACATTTGTAACTGATGTTGCATAAAGTATTGGAATAGCATGAAAATTATCTAAAATTATGGGGTTTATGTCATGTTTTGATATGAGGATTGTAAGGTGTATCTTTGTCATGTATGGTAAAAAATTCTACTGGTCTGTTACATCTAATTCAGAAGTATCTTTCTTTTTTTTTTCATCAAGGAAACAAGTCAGGTACAATGAAACAAGCTGAATGTAAGAGAGAAAAACAATGTATTAAACATGCTGCAGTCTTCCCAGACACATACATTAACCTGTCTGGCCAAAGGTGTTTGCAAATTCATTTAGCCCTAACCATTGTCTTTAGAACTCACAGCTGGTTGAAAATCCAATCTTTTACAAGCTACATACCTGTAGGCAGCTGAAAGAAATATTCAAGTTCAACTTCAACTTCAACTTCAATGGGAAGTTAATCATTAAGTTAACTTTATGCTTTTCTTGTACAATTGAGTCAATCATGTTGAAGTTTTTCTCTTAACATTTTGCCCTTTTCCATTGCTGAAAGTGATTTGACCCTAGAAGGAGAGTGAAAAACAAACAAACGAACAAAAAGACATTACTGATGGAACGACTGGCCACAGGAGTAACTGCTTTGCAACCATTAAGCCTATTATTCATTTGCTGATGAGTCCTTTTTTTCGATGAAACTGATCTTACCAAAAGTTCAGATTTCAAAAACAAATATTTTACGTAGTTTTCTTAACTTTTTTGGCAATGTAGTTGTCTGCATGCATTAAATATGACTGTTCCATCTTTTTCCTCCATTTAACTATGATTAATAATATTGCTAGTATATACCAAGTGTTATATTTGAAAGTAAACCTTATTGAATCAGAAGTTATAACCACATTAAACAATCATGAATCAGAAGTTATATAACTACATTAAATAATCAGGGCTGCATTTTATATGTGAAGACAATGTTTAAAAAAAACTAAAATTTCCATGAATCTCATCTAGCACCTAATTTCTTCCTAAAGGAACCTGGTCTTACTTTCTGACAAGCTAAAAACTTCAGTATATTCTGGAAACCTTCAGAAGACAAAAATTTGCAAAACTCAACAGGTACTGCCAATGAAATAATAGAAGCTTTAAAAAAGTCAAATTTGGCATTATGAAAATCTCCGAACAGAAATGAATTCTACGGCCAAGCTCTGCTTGTCATTTGTGCTTTCAGACGCTTACACAGTTAGAACTTTTAGCTGTGTCTGTATAAAAATTCAGATTAAAAAAACATAGTGAGGTCAGCCTTCTTTTTAAATCAAGTGCCTTTGATATTATTCGTCACAACATGAAAGAACTGTTAAGAAAATCTATAAGTATTTGAAAATCAAAAGGTATTACTATGGCAGTTTTTAATACCCTATCCAAGATTTTTTGTGTGTGTTATTTACTATTTGAAGATTACTAAACCACCTGAGTTCAGATCTCAAAACGTTTTATACTCTCTTAACCTTATCCTTCTCCAAATCTACTAGGAGTCTGTCAAGTTGTATTTTTTTCTTATTAAAACGTCTGATAAATAGCTAATCTGGAACAATGGGTTTACATCTAAGTAGCTTATTATAGCCAGATGCTCTGTCTGCTAAATTTTTCCTGATTCTGGTATGTTTTGGGACAACTGACTGTGCTTTTTTACTCTGGATTAAATTGCTGAGGAAAATTTTTGTTCCTGTGATTAATTCTTCACCATCTCTATTCTTTCCTTTTGTCTACTTCCTCTCATACCCCCTTGCTCTTTCCTATTCCATAAAGACAAGAACTCTTGTCACCTTCTTTCTGAGAACTGGGACTGGGTAGTGTACAGGAGAAAGGTACCAGTCATGTTATACTTAAGCCCCTGTTATCCAGGGGGATTCTTAGACTCCTGTTATTTTGGTTAATTTTTTCACTGATCTTTACTATGTTATTTGAAAATTAAATAACTGGCAGCAACCCCATTTGACTAGATATCTAGATATGCGATGCTAGGTTCTGAATGCTTTTGTCCCCCTAACATTTATATGTTGAAATCTTAACCCTCAAGATAATGGTATTTGGAAATGGGTCCTTTTGGAGTCAGAACACTCACGACTAGAATTTGCATCTTTATAAAAGATTTCTTAGAGTTAGCTCATCTACTTTGCCATGAGAAGACAAAGTGAGAAGGTGCCATCTATGAGGAAGTGGGCCCTCCTAAGACAGAATCATCTGGTGTTGATTCTTGATCTTGGACTTGCCAGTTTCCAGAACTGTGAGAAATACATATTTGTAGTCTATAAGCAACCCAGTTTCTGAAACTTTGATATAGCAATCTGAATGGACTGACATGTAACTAGATAGTTTTCACCTGTATGTTACCTAGACATATTTCTCTCCCTTTCTTCCTTCAGGTCACATGCCCCTTTCAGTGAGCCCTTTGATAAGCATCCTAATTTAAGTCCTTGTTAAAAAAGAAAAAAAAAAATCTTTCCTTATTCTCCATCTTCCTTCCTTCATTGCACTACTGCCCTTTTGTTCTTCATACCACTTATTATCTATTATATAACATGTACTTATTTACTTATGCTGTTCACTTTCTGTTTTTCTGAGCTAGACTATAATTTCATCATAGAAGTAATTTTTGTGTTTTATATACTAAAACCATTGCACAAAGTAACTTC
This sequence comes from Callithrix jacchus, assembly GCF_049354715.1. Taxonomy (NCBI): domain Eukaryota; kingdom Metazoa; phylum Chordata; class Mammalia; order Primates; family Cebidae; genus Callithrix; species Callithrix jacchus. The sequence goes on along the minus strand of NC_133504.1, from coordinate 81,909,608 downwards.
TTAATGAATACTTCTTAACTAAATAAACATTGTTCAGCAAATACATTTAACTTTAAAGATGGAGTTAACCTACATTGTGTATAAAATTTTCTTAGTATTATTAAACAGAGATGTAAATAAATTGAAGTCGAATAAAATTTTGAGATAATTAAATTAGCCTGATTTTTTTACTTAGTATGTTTTAAAAATCATAATAACAAATAATTGTGTAGAATACCAATGCTTTCAATTGCAGAATCTGCCTCTTTATTATAAAAGGGTATTTTGACATTTTATAATCATAGCTAAAATATTAAAAATAAATAACTTATGTCAAACACAGGAGTTGAAGAAAACACATAAGCTAATTTCTTCCTGAAAAAACTCAATTCTTCATACACTGCAAGAAATACTACAGAGTAAGAGAGTAGACCTGGAGTTGGGATAGCAGCTAGGTGCTGGAAAAAAAAATCTTATTTCTTCAACCTACAATGGGCAGCAGATAAGTTTGGGAATTTGAAAATGATGGCCCTTTCCTTTTGTTTTCAGTCATTCAAACTCAACAAGCATCACCAGGAGCAGGGTACTAGAGTGGTATAAATCCTGGAAGTAATATGAGGAAAGAAAACTCACTGGATTACTCAATGTTCCAGAAAAAATGCCCTGGCTTCATGAGCCATGAAATTGTATACAACATACTGATGAGGGATATTTACTTTCACTTCCCCATAAATATTTTACTCTTTATATATCATGATAATTACATTTGTAGTTAAGTGTTTAGTTAATTATTTTGATCCAAGAAGGTCAAATAGTTACACACTGAGCTAGGTCATTAGGTTAAGACACAAGTGTTGGAAATAGAAGATTTTCCTGGGTTTGAAAGTCTCAGATATCTGGGATTTATTTGGGCAATGAAAATTTGTATTTACATTTCAAAATGTTAGACTGAGAGTCTAGGTTCCTTTTCATAAATTACAAAGGAGCACATTATTTTTTTTCTTTTGAAGGATGAGGAGATAGTTAGCTTCTTGTCTCCTTTACATAAACAGAGTAGTCATATAAAGAACAATAGCTCTTTATCCATTATCTGCAGACTTACCCAAGGGTGATACTCAGAATGGTATTTCTTAGGTTTTCCTCTACTATTTTTATACTTGAATGTCTTCTATTTAAGTCTTTAATACATCATGAATTAATTTCTGGACATAGTGAATAGTAGAGGTCCACTTTCGTTCTTATGTACATGGCTAGTCAGCTATCCTGGCATCATTTATCGAATAAGAAATATTTCACCCATTGCTTATTCTGTTCAATGTTGTTGTAGATCAGATGGCTTTAGGCATGTGACTTTATATTTGTGTTCTCTATTCTATTCCATCTGTCTATGTGCCTATTTTTGTTCCAGTACAATACTGTTTTAATTAATCCAGACTCGTAGTATAGTTTGAAGTCAGGTCATGTGATGCCTTCGGCTTTGTTCTTTCTGCTGAGAGTCATTTTGACTATTCAGGCTCTTTTTCATTTCCATAAGAATTTCAGAATAGTTACTTCTAATTCTGTGAAAAATGATGTTGGTAGTTTGATAGGGATATCATTGAATCATCTATGATTTCTTTCAGCAGTGTTATGTAGTTCTATTTGTAAAGATCTTTCACCACTTTGATTAGATGTATTTCTAGTTTTTGTATTTTTCTATGGCTACTATAAATGGGATTGCATTCTTGATTTGATTGTCAGCTTCATCACTATTGGTACACAGAAATGCTATTGATTTTTGCAGATTGATTCTGTATTCTGAAACTTTACCAAAGTGGTTTATTAGGTGTAGGAGTCCTTTGGTTATGTCTTTAGGATTTTCTATGTATAGGACCATAGCACCAATAAAAAGAGATAATTTGACTCATTTCTTATTTGGATGCCTTTTATTTCTTTGTCTAATCAGAACAATCAGGCAAGAGCACATAGGGATTTTAGTACTATATTGAGTAGGAGTGGTGAGGGTAATCATCCTTGTCATGTTCCTGTTTTTAAGGGGAATACTTCCAGTTTTGCCTATTCTGTATGATGTTGGCTATGGGTTTGTCCTACGGGGATCTTATTATTTTGAAGTATGTTCCTTCAATGCCTAGTTTGTTGAAGGTTTTTTTTGTTGTTGTTGTTATAAAGGGATGCTGAATTTTATCAAAAGTGTGTGTGTGTGTGTGTGTGTGTGTGTGTGCGCCTATTGAGATAGTCATGCGGTTTTTGTTTTTTTTAATTCTGTTTATGTGGTAAGTCAGTTAATGATTTGTGTATTGTGAACCAGTGTTGAATCCTAGAAATAAAGCTTACTTGATCATGGTGGATTAATTTTTTGATGTACTGCTGGATTTAGTTTGCTAGTATTTTGGTGAGGATTTAGGTATTTAACTTCATCAGAGACTTGCCTGTAGTTCTCTTTTTTCTTATATCTTTTCCAGATTTGGTGCCAGGATTGATGCTTACTTTGTAGAATGAGTTAAGGAGGAGTTCTTCCTCCCAGATTTTCTGAAACAGTTTCAGTAGGATTGGCACCATTTCTTCTTTGCATGTCTGGTAGAATTTAGCTCTGAATTTGTCTAGTCCAGGGCTTTTATTTGGCTGGAGGCTTTTTATTACAAATTCAACTTTAGAACTCAATATTAGCCTATTCATGGAATTAATTTCTCCCCGGTTCAATCTTGGGAGATTATATATTTCCAGGAATTTATCCATTTACCCTAAATTCTAGTTTATGCCTAGAGGTGTCCATGGTAGTGACGGAGGCTCTTATGCATGTCTGTGTGATCAGGTGTAATGTCACATGTCCCTTTTGTCATTTCTAATTGTGCTTATTTAGATCTTCTCTCTTTTTATTTGTTGATCCAGCTAGTGTTCTATAAACATTTTTATTTTTTCAAATTGCCAACTTTATTTCATTGTAGTTTCAAATTACAACTTTATTTCTTTGTATGAATTTACTTAGGTCCTTTCTGATTTTAGTTATTTCCTTTCTTTTCCTGGCTTTGGATTTGGTTCGTTCTTTCTAGTTCCTCTGGGTGCAATGTTAGATTGTTAATTTGGAATCTTTCTCACTCCTTGATGTAGACATTTAGCACTATAAACTTGCCCCTTAACACTATTTTTGCTGCATTACAGAGATTTTGGTATGTTATGTCTGTTTTCATTTATTTCAAGGAATTTTGTGATTTCTCTTTAATTTCATCATTTATCCATCAGAAACAACTTATTTAGTTTCCATGTAATTGCGTAGTTTTGAGATATCCTCCCAGTATTGGTTTCTCTTTTTATTTTGAACTTTGGTACAAGAATATAGTTAGTATTATTTTGACTTTTTTAATTAATTGAGACTTGCTTTACGGGTGAGCATGTGGTCAATCTCTTTGAGCTTCCTTGTTATCTGGATTCTGTTCTGTATCTGTCATTTCTGTCACCTCATTCTGGTTAAGATTTATTACAGAGGAGCTAGTGGGAATTTTTGAAGGTAAGAAATCATCTGGGCTTTTTTGAATTGCTGAAGTTCTTGCACTGATTTCTCTTCATCTGGGGGGACTGGTATTTATTTTCTTTTCCTTTTTAAAAATATTGCCCTCATTTGGATGGAGCTTTTCGTTTTTATAGTTTCTTTATGCTTTGAGGATTTACATGTTGTGTATGTTATATATGGTCAATTGGCTTCATTTTTGGGTGCTTAGAGAGGGCCAAGGCTCTCTGTGAGTTCCTTATTTGTGGACTGTTTCCTGCAGTGGGTTTCATAGGCATTGTATGCTGAAGGCATTTTTGTTTTGTGGTGTAATTCAGGTTGAGATACAAGATGACACTTAAGAGTAAAGGCTGGAAGATTTGCTCTTGCTCAGCAAAGCACCTGCTTTGTATTTCAGTGCATGCACAATAGCACATGCTTCCCTAGAATGCATTCAGGAACAGGAGCTGATCCTGGCATTTGGTGATGCTGAAAGCATCTTAGCTTCCTCTCTCTTCAGTTGAAGACAGAAAACAATATTGATATTTATTTCAAAAGCATTATGTTTTGCAAAAAAATTGAGGATTTTATTTTCCATACTTTGCATATAGCATGTTATTTTATCTCTACTAATTCTTAAAAAAATCTTTGCAGATTTATTATGTATGCATATATAAACATCTCTTTCTGTAGCATTTCTCTACTTTTTAAACCTTGGTTATGTTTTATTCTACTTTTTGTTTTTTTAACCTGTTAGCTATATTGTATTCAACAAATGTCCATTGAGTGCCTACTAGGAGACATGTACTTTTCTAGGGGGTCTGGGAATACAGGAGAATAAAAGGAAAGTTTACATTATATTGGGAGGGGTACAGACAAAATACAATTATGTAATATTTAAGAGGTATTATAATGAGGGGGGGAGGACTCAAGATGGCGCTGTGAGAACAACCCAGGATTGGAGCTCTCATTGAATCCGCAGAGAGGTGAGTCAGAGCTGCATTTCCAGACTGATCTTTGTTGCCCACAGAACGGGGAAATTCCCAGGTATAAAGGAGATGCTGGATGCCAGGCAGTACCTCTGCCTGGTGAAGCCGGCAGCCAGGGTGGCGGAGGCCGGCCCTACCCAGCACTCCCCACAGGGCGCGCTTGTCTGGGTGCCCTGTTGAACCGGCAACCTGAGACTTGAGAGGGCTGGACTTGAGACTGAACGAGACTTGGACAGTGGGCCAGCCCAGGGGATTGCAGGGACAGAGCGTTTGGGATAGCCCAGTGGGAAGAACAAAACCGCGATTTCAAACAATCCCGAGCAGACGGTCCGAGACGCTCTGTGGGGGAGGGGCGTCCACCATTACCGAGGCAACCCATCCCTACTGAGATACACGCCCACTGCTGATGCAGCCTGCCGTTACCAAGGCAACCTGCTACAACAGAGAGACTATGCCGCAGGGCGTGGTGGAGACCACAGCAGAACAGCAGAGCCTGCAGCAATAGGGCGAACCTCACAACAGCAGGGCAGAGCCTTGGCAGGCAAACAGTGGCTAGTCTGCCTCCTAGCTGGGCAGGACACCTCAACAGACATCCAAATATAAAGCCTGAACCCCCCAACACAGAACATTTGAGAAAAAAAGGGTTTTTTTAATGAGCTCTGTTGCAGCAGAATCAAATATAGCAGCCTAACAGCCCTGAATGAACAACAGAGCTCACAGCTCAGCAATTGAGCTCCTATAAAGTACAGACTGTCTCCTCAAGCAGCTCCCTGATCCCTCTATATCCAAAAGACTGACATTTGTCAGGCATCATTCTGGGACAAAGACAGCAGAAAAAGAAACTGGTAGCATCCCTCGCTGTGCCACAGCTGCTAGAGGTGTACCCCAGACAAGCAGGGCCTGGAGTGGACCTCAGCAGTCGTACAGCGAAGGGGCTAGACTGGTAGAAGGAAAACAAAGAAACAGAAATACTTCATCATCAACAATCTGGGTGTCCACTCAGAGAACCAATCTAAAAGTCAGCAACTACTCAGACGACAAGCAGATAAATCCACAAAGATGGGAAGCAACCAGCGAAAAAAGGAGGAAAACACCCAAAACCAGAACACCACGCCTCCTAGAAAGGACCAAAACTCCTCACCAGCAAGGGAACAAAGCTGGATGGAGAATGACTGTGACAAAATGACGGAATTAGACTTCAGAAGGTGGATAATGAGAAACTTTTCTGAGCTAAAAGAACATGTATTAAATCAATGCAAAGAAACTAAGGAACTTGAAAAAAGATATGAGGAAATGATAACAAGAATGGATAACTTAGAGAGGAATATGAATGAATTAAAGGAGCTGAAAAACACAATACGAGAACTTCGCGAAGCATGCACAAGTTTCAATAGCCGAATTGACCAAGCAGAAGAAAGAATATCTGAAGTCGAAGACCAATTCAATGAAATAAAACGAGAAACCAAGATTAGAGAAAAAAGCGCAAAAAGGAATGAACAAAGTCTCCAAGAAATGTGGGACTATATGAAAAGACCTAACCTACATTTGATAGGTGTACCAGAAGGGGATGAAGAGAATGAGTCCCAGCTGGAAAATACTCTTCAGGACATCATCCAGGAAAATTTCCCCCACCTAGCAAGACAGGCCAACACTCAAATGCAGGAAATACAGAGAACATCACAAAGATATTCCGCAAGAAGAGCAACCCCAAGACACATAATTGTCAGATTCAACAAGGTTAAAATAAAGGAGAAAATACTAAGGGCAGCCAGAGAGAAAGGTCGGGTCACCCACAAAGGGAAGCCCATCAGACTCACAGCAGGTCTCTCGGCAGAAACACTACAAGCCAGAAGAGAGTGGGGGCCAATATTCAACATTCTTAAAGAAAAGAACTTTCAACCCAGAATTTCATATCCAGCCAAACTGAGCTTCAGAAGTGAAGGAAAAATAAAATCCTTTGCGAACAAGCAAGTACTCAGAGATTTTGTCACCACCAGGCCTGCTTTACAAGAGCTCCTAAAAGAGGCAGTACACATAGAAAGGAACAACCAGTACCAGCCATTCCAAAATCACACTAAATGCTAAAGAGCATCAACATAATGAAGAATCTACAACAACTAACAGGCAAAACAGCCACTTAGCATCAAAATGGCAGTATCAAATTCACACATAACAATATTAACCCTAAATGTAAATGGACTAAATGCACCAATCAAAAGACACAGACGGGCAAATTGGATAAAAATCCAACACCCTTCAGTGTGCTGTATCCAGGAAACCCATCTCACATGCAAGGATACACAAAGGCTCAAAATAAAGGGATGGAGGAAGATTTACCAAGCAAATGGAGAGCAAAAAAAAGCAGGAGTTGCAATTCTCATCTCTGATAAAATAGACTTTAAAGCAACAAAGATCAAAAGAGACAAAGAAGGCCATTACATAATGGTAAAAGTATTGATACAACAAGAAGAGCTAACGATCCTGAACATATATGGACCCAATGCAGGAGCACCCAGATACATAAGGCAATTTCTTAATGACTTACAAAGAGACTTAGACTTTCACACAATAATAGTGGGAGACTTTAACACTCCACTGTCACTATTAGACAGATGAACCAGACAGAAAATGAACAAGGATATCCAGGGCTTGAACTCAGACCTGGAGCAAGCAAACCTGATAGACATTTACAGAACTCTCCACCCCAAATCCACAGAATACACATTCTTCTCAGCACCACATCACATCTACTCTAAAATTGACCACATAATTGGAAGTAAAGCACTGCTCAACAAATGCAAAACAACTGAAATCATAACAAACAGCCTCTCAGACCGTAGTGCAAACAAGTTAGAACTCAGAATACAGAAACCAACCCAGAACCGCACAGCTTCATGGAAACTGAACAACTGGCTCTTGAATGTTGACTGGGTAAACAATGAAATGAAGACAGAAATAAAGAAGTTCTTCGAAACCAATGAGAACGAAGACAAAACATGCCAGAACCTCTGGGACACATTTAAAGCAGTCTCTAGAGGAAAGTATATAGCAATAAGTGCCCATATGAGGAGAATGGAGAGATCCAAAATTGACACCCTATCATCAAAATTGAAAGAGCTAGAGGAGCAAGATCAAAAAAACTCAAAACCCAGCAGAAGACAAGAAATAACTAAGATCAGAGCTGAACTGAAGGAGATTGAGACACGAAAAACCCTTCAAAAAATCAATAAATCCAAGAGCTGGTTTTTTGAAAAGATCAACAATATAGACATACCACTAGCCAGATTGATTAAAAATAAAAGAGAGAACAACCAAATAGATGCAATAAAAAATGATAAAGGGGAAATCACCACAGATTCCACAGAAATTCAAACCATCATCAGAGAATATTACCAACAACTCTATGCACATAAACTGGTAAACCTGGAAGAAATGGATAAATTCCTGGACTCCTGTGTCCTCCCAAGCCTAAACCAGGAGGAAGCTGAAACTATGAATAGACCAATAACAAGGTCAGAAGTCGAGGCAGCAATTAAGAGCCTACCACACAAAAAAAGCCCAGGTCCAGATGGGTTCACAGCCGAATTCTACCAGACACACAAGGAGGAGCTGGTACCATTCCTTCTAAAACTATTTCAAACAATCCAAAAAGAGGGAATCCTTCCCAAATCATTTTACGAGACCAACATCATTCTGATACCAAAACCTGGCAGAGACCCAACAAGAAAAGAAAACTTCAGGTCAATATCCATGATGAACATAGATGCAAAATACTTCAAGAAAATATTGGCAAGCCGATTGCAACAGCAAATCAAAAAACTTATTCATCGTGATCAAGTAGGATTCATCCTGGGGATGCAAGGCTGGTTCAACATACGCAAGTCTATCAACGTAATTCACCACATAAACAGAACCAAAAACAAAAACCACATGATTATCTCAATTGACGCAGAGAAGGCATTTGACAAAATTCAACAGCTCTTTATGCTAAAAACCCTTAATAAACTAGGTATCGATGGAACGTATCTCAAAGTAATAAAAGCTATTTATGACAAACCAACAGCCAATATCATTCTGAATGGGCAAAAACTGGAAGCATTCCCTTTGAAATCTGGCACTAGACAAGGATGCCCTCTTTCACCACTCCTATTCAATATAGTACTGGAAGTCCTAGCCTGAGCAATCAGGCAAGAAAAAGAAATAAAGGGTATTCAAATTGGAAAGGTGGAAGCCAAGCTCTCTCTATTTGCAGATGACATAATAGTATACCTAGAAGACCCCATCACCTCAGCCCAAAAACTCCTGAAACTGATAAGCAACTTCAGCAAAGTCTCAGGATATAAAATCAATGTGCAAAAATCACAAGCATTCGTCTACACCAATAACAGACTTAAAGAAAGCCAAATCAAGAACGAACTGCCATTCACAATTGCTACAAAAAGAATAAAATACCTTGGAATACAACTCACAAGGAACGTAAGGGACCTCTTCAAGGAGAACTACAAACCACTGCTCAATGAAATCAGAGAGGACACAAACAGATGGAGAAACATTCCATGTTCATGGTTAGGAAGAATTAATATCGTGAAAATGGCTATACTGCCCAAAGTAATTTACAGAATCAATGCTATCCCCATCAAGCTACCATTGACTTTCTTCACAGAACTGGAAAAAACCACCATGAACTTCATATGGAACCAAAAGAGAGCCCGCATAGCCAAGACAATTCTAAGCAAAAAGAACACAGCGGGGGGCATCACACTACAGGATTTCAAACTATACTACAAGGCTATAGTAATCAAAACAGCATGGTACTGGTACCAAAACAGAGATATAGACCAATGGAACAAAACAGAGGCACCGGAGGCAACACAACATATCTACAACTACACAATCTTTGATATCCTGACAAAAACAAGCAATGGGGAAAGGATTCCCTGTTTAACAAATGGTGTTGGGAAAACTGGCTAGCCATGTGCAGAAAGCAGAAACTGGACCCCTTCCTGACACCTTACACTAAAATTAACTCCAGATGGATTACAGACTTAAACATAAGACCTGGCACAATAAAAACCCTAGAAGGAAATCTAGGCAAAACCATCCAGGACGTAGGAGTAGGCAAGGACTTTATGAACAAAACACCAAAAGCATTGGCAACAAAAGCCAAAATAGACAAATGGGACCTAATGAAACTCCACGGCTTCTGCACGGCAAAAGAAACAGTCACTAGAGTGGATCGGCAACCAACAGAATGGGAAAAAATTTTTGCAGTTTACCTATCTGACAAAGGGCTGATATCCAGAATTTACAAAGAACTCAAACGGATTTACAGGAAGAAAACAAACAAACCCATTCAAAAGTGGGCAAAGGATATGAACAGACACTTTACGAAAGAAGACATATATGAGGCCAGCAATCATATGAAAAAATGCTCATCGGCACTTGTCATCAGAGAGATGCAAATCAAAACCACATTGAGATACCATCTCACGCCAGTTAGAATGGCGATCATTAAAAAATCTGGAGACAACAGATGCTGGAGAGGATGTGGAGAGACAGGAACACTTTTACACTGTTGGTGGGAGTGTAAATTAGTTCAACCATTGTGGAAGACGGTGTGGCGATTCCTCAAGGCCTTAGAAATAGAAATTCCATTTGACCCAGCAATCCCATTACTGGGTATATATCCAAAAGACTATAAATCGTTCTACTATAAGGACACATGTACACGAATGTTCATTGCAGCACTGTTTACAATAGCAAAGACCTGGAATCAACCCAAATGCCCACTGATAATAGACTGGATTGGAAAAATGTGGCACATATACACCATGGAATATTATGCAGCAATCAGAAATGATGAGTTTGTGTCGTTTGTAGGGACATGGATGAATCTGGAGAACATCATCCTCAGCAAACTGACACAAGAACAGAAATTGAAACCCCGCATATTCTCACTCATAGGCGGGTGATGAAAAATGAGAACACATGGACACAGAAAGGGGAGTACTAAACACTGGGGTCTATTGGGGGGAAAAGCGGAGGGCCAGTGGGAGGTGGAGGTGGGGAGGGATAGCCTGGGGAGAAATGCCAAATGTGGGTGAAGGGGAGAAGAAAAGCAAATCACACTGCCATGTGTGTACCTACGCAACTGTCTTGCATGCTCCGCTAATGTACTCCAAAACCTAAAATCCAATAAAAAATTTTAAAAAAAATTAATTAATTAAAAAAAAGAGGTATTATAATGAAAGGGACAAATAAAATAAAGGGGCAAAGTGAATATATACTGTGTGGTGGGGCAATTTTAAATAGAAGAGTCACTGAGAAGGTAATACCTGAGCAAAGACTTAGAAGAGGTAAAGAAGTACGCGGTGATGGCTTATTTTACATGCATCTTGACTCAGCCAAGAGATGCCTAGTTAACTGGTAAAACATTATTTCTGTGAAAGAGAAAGCGAGAGAGTATGTGTTGTGCATGTGTGTGTGCAACCACAGGGATGTTTCTAGAAAAGATTAACATTTGAATCTGTAGAGTAGCAAAGATCACTCTCACCAGTGTAAATAGGCATAATCCAATCCGCGGAGGGCCCAAATAAAAACATGGAAAAAGTATGAATATACTCTCTTTCGGTACTGGAACATTCATCTTCTCCTGCCCTTGGATATCAGTATTCTTGGTTCTAAAGTCTTTGAAATTAGATTCCGATTTGCACTCTCTGCTCCGCTCCCTGATCCTCAAGCCTTTGAACTCAGCCAAAATTCACTCTACAGATGTTTGTGTTTTTCCAACATGCAGAGGCAGATTGTTGGACTTCTTGGCCTCCAAAACTGTATGAGTTAATTCTCATAATGAGTTTTCTCTCACAGATATATCCCATTGGTTCTCTGAAAAAACCTTACTAATATATATACCTTTTCATATATAAGAAAAATATTTCTCAGAATAGACAAAAAGAAGAGCAAACATCCCAGAACAAATTATACCTCTTTGATTTCTGAAGCAGACAATATGGTGTGAGAAGAATAATCCTGGGGATGGGAACGGTGCTGGGGATAAGGTCAAGGAGTTCAGCGTTTAGGGGGCACAGAAGATACAGGACATAACGAGGCATGCTATAGGTGTTGGCTTTTAATTTGGGCAGTATGTGGGTAAATTATAGGTTTCAATATAAGAAAGTATTATAATCTTATTTTTCTTTCTAAAAAAGCTTCTGTTTGCTAATTTGAGAACAGATTGATTCAAGCAAAGCCAAAACAGGGGACCATTTTTTAAAATAGTATTGCAACAATCTAGGTGAGAAATGATAATGGTTTAGACTGAAGTAGTAAAATGGCAGTGATAAGCTGAATATGTTTTAAATGTCCCGTCAATAGAATCTGATGATAGAAAAGATTGGTCTGTGAAATAAAAAGTAGAGTAAAAGACTGGAAAGGTAAAGTTAATTGTTGTTTCTTGAAGTCAATTAGTAAAACAAGAAACTACTTAAAGAATTAAAATGTTCATACTTTAAAATAATTCATTTGTTTTAGAAATACTAATTTTTTTTTTTAGTGAAGAAAATAGGAGACTCAATTGAGTGAACTGTTGCTTTTTATCAAAGACTAAGCTTCTTTTGGAAACAGCTATATCACTTTGTGTCTGAACTATTTTGAAAAACATTTACTTTATATAAATGTCACTATTTAGAATTTTTTTCAACATTTCTAATATTAAGTCATTTTATGCTAAAATTAATGATGTTAAAACAATTCTGTCATACAGAATGGACTTTAGATTGAGGTTATGTAGTACTCTTTTAACACTAACTAATATTTAACGTTTTTGCTTAACTTTTTTTCTAGGTCAAAATACCACCACACAATTCATTGTTCTGTCACATAAGTAACCAGAATAAATTAAATTTTAGTTTCCAGTCTTATTTTATGAAAACCATCAATAATTCTTATCATATACTTTCACCAGTACTAGTCATAACTAATAAAATTGAATCATTAGTATGTACTTATCCCATTGTCTATAGATATTGAAATTTCGATGGCTAAACAAATGAAAAATAAAAATAAAAATGCATAGAGAAGTCATTAGCTGGGTAGTTAGCTCCTAAACAGTTAATACTTAGCTGTAAGGTAATTTAAAATGTACAATGAAAGATTTAATAAGTATTTATTGATCTTTGTAATAGAAATTATGGTAACTTATGGAACTGGCATAGACCATCTTATAGCCCAATAACCTTCTTTATGATATTACAAGTTTAAAGGATATAGTTACTAAATAATGTTTTCTGAGATATTTTCTAACTGTCCAATCTCTATTAATACTTAGTTTTCAACACCAGAAAATTTACGACAAATTTATTTTTTAAACAAGGCACCACATCAAGTAAATGAAGACAAAAGTGATTTTTTTCAAGTGTGTTAAGTGTAAGGAATTCAAAATAGCCTAGTTATCACCGTATATTGTATGTTAATGTTGCCAGGTAAGCACCTTGAGAGACTGAGAATGATTAACATACTTGAGCATAAACCAGAGAAAATGTTCAACACTTGATAGAGGCAGAAACATTTAGGAAAATGTAAAAACATCTGCCTAGGAAACTATTTTCCAAACACTGAAAATTATAAGCAATGATCAAGAATTTTACCAGACTATATTCATAACTCTGACTTAGTGACAGCTAAACTGATACTAAGCTTCGTTTTTCAGTACTAAGATTTTGGGATAATCACCATGTGCCTGTAATTTATACTACTTCATCTTCCTTCTTTATATGGGCTAAAAATATTTCAGCAATATATTTTTAAGAGGGTAATTACATTGTAGTATAAAACTGATTTCATTTTTTAAAACTAGTGCAAAGAAATTTGGTATTACCTACCTAAAAGTTTGAGAACATAAATTTTCTCATTTATAATTTTATTATTTTATGAAGTAATACTAAGACAATCACTTCTTAGAGTGTATATTTTAATTGCACATGCGTGAAATACTTAACACTATGTAGAATCCTGCCCCCATTGGACTGACAAGATAGAATTCCTGTAGTTCAACAGTTGAAACCAAGAAGCCAGGGCAAGGCGAGGAAGTGGTCATGCATTCTCTGTCCTTAGGAAGTGTAGTAAAACATGTCTTTCTGTGACCAAGTTAAAGAACAGTTCCTGAAAGAAAACTGCAGCTGGAGCTTTCTCATCTGACTACCAATAGACAACCTCACCCCAATCAATCAACTACCTGGAACCAGCCAATTAACAAAAATTGATGATTTGGGGCTTAAAGGTCATCCAACTTCTCTCCTCAGCCTTTTAATTCCTTTCCACTGCTCTGGTTTTTTTTGTTTGTTTTTTTTGTTTTGTTTTTTTTTTTTTGCCTTTAAAATATCATATAACCCCTTCTCTCAGCGCACTTTCATTTTGTATTGAAGGATTGTCTCCAACCTCAGATTGCTTTTAAAAAACAAAGTTCTCCTTTTGCCACTGCATTCATTGACTTTTCATTAACAAGTAACATATAGGAATACTAAAAAAGAAAGAAAAATATACATAACAAAGCATAGATTATATGATATACATAATATACAAACTATACATAACAAAGATAGCTTTTGCATTAGACAAACTGATATACAAATCTTCACACCCAATCCTGTAAAGTTGACAACTCTGAGTTTCAGTCTATTTATGTGTAAATCGGGAAAACTTCTGCTCAAAGGAATAATAAGGCGTTGGGTACAAGATGTTTATTAAAGTGACCAGCATATGATAGACAGTCAATGAATGTTATTACTTTGTGTCAACAACACACTTTTGAAATATGAAAATTATATCAATTTACTAGTATTAATTGTAATACACAATTCACTGCTTGTATTATTCTCATTAACCATACAAAGTTTCCACATCAAAAGAAAATTAGAAAGGATAACTGGTTAATGATAAGATTATTAAAGTTTTATGTGTCAGTCTGAGAGCATTGCCAGAATAGCCATTCCAAAAGACCCTAAGAGCCAGAGGCAGGAAAACTGGAAACACAGGCCCTAGCCTGCCCTTGCTGACCCAGAAGATCCTCTAACACAGTCTCTCAATTACAATCATTGCTGAATTGGTTCCAGTGACATTGATGGATGTATAAAGGTATTAATTGTCTGAAAAATGCTTAAATGTATTTTGAATCTGTTCAATAGGAGACACTGTATATAGCTGAGTGACAGCTTCAAATAGTTAATTATTTTAAAATATTTCTCTTCAAACTTTAGATGGCAAGTACTTCATATGTGATTACGAGAAGAACTAGAATGGACAGGCGAAATAACTGACTTTTTTCATAATGTTCATTTATTTAATTTTTTCTCAACTTTGAGAAATTCAGTTGGTTGAAAATTGATGCTTAAGGAGGAATCAGGAATTTGCCACACATCCATTTCTCAATGTGTTGGTTGTCCTCTTTAGGATAAAATTAAATAACAGAAAAACTAAACATTTGAATCATTTTAGCTTTGGGCATCTAAAGGAATAAACTATAATGTAACTTTCATTGAGTTATACTTTACTAAAAGAAAATTCACATTTTTTAAAATAAAGGCAAGTGACAAGAGAATAGAAATATTTTAACAGACAGTGTTAATTTTAGTTTCATTAAGTATTTTCAAAAGATCAAAAATACACTTTTATATATTGTAATTTTTGTATATTATATATATTTTTGTACTATATATTATAATTACTATATATTGTAATTTTATATATTTGCAATTCAAGTGCAATATTATTTTGATATATATTTGGAAAATAGTTATGTTTAGTAATTATATCTACTAATGTTTGATGTTTTTATCTTTAATGTGCTATCAAATTGTATATTTTCAAAGAATAACCCTGAAAGTCAATATTACTAATTAATTGCATATTCAGCAGTAGTGTTAAAATTATTATCATTATTAACCAGATACCAAGTGTGGTAGTAAATATTCTTTACTTTTCCAAGATTTTCCTTTGAACTAATAATAATCTAAATAACAATGTTTTCCAGTACGCATATATTTGGCTTACTTCAAAATTTTTTTTTGGAATGCTCAGGATCTTTATACCGAAAAATAATCCTGAAATATTACTGGAGTTGAAAAAACAACTCATAGCCAAGGTCAATTATGTAAATTATCTGCTTTACAGAGGTACTATCATAAAAGTATTAACTTACTAATAAAGCCTGACCCTTGCACAGGCCTTAAATAATAGATTTTGGTGGGAAAATGGTGAGAAGCAGAAAGGTGGTTTCCTAGTTGAATAATATATGTTGACCAGAGGGAATAGAAAAAGCAATTAAAAACAAAATAGAATCTTTTTAGGTGATCTTTGGAAGAAAACTTGCTGGCTGATGAAAGACAAGTAACGCTGGTTCTCTTCATTTTCCTATGTGAGGAAACAAGCTCATAGTTTATGTGGGTACTCTTAAAAAAATGCTGTTTTGGAACGAATTGTAGAACAGAGAAAAAAGACAGAAATTCCACTCACGTATAGTTGCTAGGAGCTAGATATTCAATAGCTGAGCCAAAATAATGATCATGACAATGAACTGGAGTGAGTATATATTAAAAAATGCTGTAGAACTGATCTCTGCTTAGGAGTTACGCAATCTAATTTAAAGCAATCTAACTCTCCACAATATTATACACAGGTGGGCATTCAACGTTGATAGAAAATTTCTCTCTCTAGGAAAAATAACAAAACAAAACACAGCATAGTGTTCTTTAGTTACCTGATCTCAATCTATCTGTTTTTTGTTCTGCTTCATACTCTATTTCAAGTAACTGTTGTTTTTGTTTCTTAAAGCTCAACTCATTCTGTTCTTTAGCGTGCTTAATTATACTGTCCTCATTAAGTATTTAGTTTCAAAAGATAAAACAATACACTTTTGTTTTATTTTTTGTTGTTTTTTTTTTAGACGGAGGCTCAGTCTGTCACCCAGGCTGGTGTGTTGTGGCACAATCTTGGCTCACTGCAACCTCCGCCTCCCTGGTTCCAGTGATTCTCTTTCCTCAGCCTCCTGAGTAGCTGGGATTACAGACACGTAACACCATGCCCAGCTATGTTATGTATTTTTAGTAGAGTCAGGGTTTCACCATGTTTATCAGGCTGGTCTCGAACTCCTGACCTCCTGATCCACACACCTCAGTCTCCCAAGCCTGGTATTACAGGTGTGAGCCACCATGCCCAGCACTTGTATATCTTTTATAATTAAAATTCAATGTCTTTATTTTGTTATATATTAGGAAAAGAGTTATATTTAGTAATCATATCTACCAATTGTTAATGTTTTCTTCTTTTATGTGTCATCAAATTGTGTATTGTTGGTGTTTCTCTCATTTGATGTAATTTTTGGCTTTGGTTTATTCTTTCATTTCATATTTCTAGAATACATCACTTCCTTCATTTTGTCTCACCTCTCCCTTTATATAACTGGTTTCACCTTCTTGATTCTTATTAATTCTTCCTTCCCAGTCATTTATTCTGGACTACACAGAACATTGCTGCTTTTTTTCCATTTTTCCCTGTCAACATTCACTGTCTTCATGACGTTATCAAGCCTCATGACTTCAAACCCCCTTCTATATATTGGCTTTCAGATTTATTGCTCCATATCATTAGCATGATGATCTATTTCTCCACTTGGACATAAAAGTAAAAATGTCTTAACGACAGCATATCCAAAACTATTTCAGATCTCCCAAACCTAGTAAGTTTTCAAGTCCATATTTCCATTCATTCAGAACAACAACTTTGGAATCATCTTGTATCAGACTTGATTTGTTTTTTTTTTTTTTTTTACCCCTCACAGTTTTTGCCAATATGGCAGCCATTCCCATTGGCTTTACTTCATCAATATAGCCAAAATAAAAGTATTTGTCATCATAAATTTTACAGCTACAATACTGGACCAAACCATAATCATTTCTTACATAGCTCATCAAAATAGTCTCCTTACAACAATCTGTTCTCAAATCAGCAGATGGAGTGATTCTTTTATAAATGAAAGTTGGATCATATTACTTGTCTCCTGAAAATTCTATGTCTCTAGTCCCTATGTCAGCATAAAAACCAAGGTGTCTTCAATAACTTTTGAGGTTTTACATGATATATCTGTTTGTCTCTACTCCCCATTTTTTTTTCTGACTTTATCTCCTTCTTGCTTATTTTGCTTAAGTCATATGTCCCACTTGATTTCTGAACAAGCTAATATGCTTCTTCCAAGACCTTTTTTCTAGTTGTTTCCTGTGCCTATATTTCTTGGCTTATAACCATTTCCTTGATCTTAAAGCCCAGCAGCATATTATCTTTAAATTTGAATTTCTCTCTCTCTTTTCCTTTCCCTTTCTCTCTCTCCTCCTTTCCCTCTCTCTCTCTCTCTCCAACTTCTGCTTCTGCTACTCTGATCCTAAAACGTTCCTTTTTTATAGACCCTTGTGATTGGACTCACTTGGATAATCTAGAATAATTCTCCTATCTCACTATCATTAACCATTTAGCTAAAATATTTATAGATTCTAATGATTAGAATGTGGATAGTTTGTGGGTAGGACATAACTCTTTCTACCATAATCGGTCAGCTTTGTTATTAGCCCAGTGCTTGTAAATAAGATCATGAAGAGAATAGCCTTGTTGAGTTTGGAAGGTGATTCTTTGGATCTCTCAAGTGTCTGAATGTGTTACAAAGCAAGACACTGACGACCATTTGCTCTGGATTACTACATTTGTGCTAATCTGTTACAGCAGCAATAGGAAACTAATACAGTTATAGTAACAAGGCAGGAAACGCTGCCCACTAGATTGTTGAGAGTTCTTTCTGTGTATGCTATCTATACTGCATACCTGGCTAAAAATAGCCAATTTAAAAATGAAGACACACTATTACCAGTGCATTTTTCTAACCTTATCATCTAAATCAAGCTCAGTAGATACCAATTTATTTTAGCTGATGTCACAAGTCGATGTGAGTTAATGATTGAACTTTCTGCTCCAGACATGCAGGATAACCAATCTGATGGCATCCATTATTTTCACATGTGGCCAGTCTCAAAAAAAAAAAAAAAAAGAGTTGCATATTATGCAGAGACTATTTCATGCAGAGTGTGGAAGTGGTGTACATAATTTCTGCCCACACTGCATTACCCAGATATGGTCATAAAACCCACCTATCTGTTAGGTAGTTACTTGCAACATATTACTTATATTTTTATGTTACAGAGGAATATGTGCTGAGAAATACATAACTTATACTAAGAAAAATAAATAACTTTTCTAAATGTACACATCCCTTTACTTAGGGCACCAAGGTTTTAATCCAGACTGTATAGAGTAAGAGTTGCAAAGGCCTACTTTGTAAATACTTATTTTTGTGTTTTATAAGGTAATGAAAATTTGTAATATAGCCCACTATATTTACTGTACACTATCATAGAGTTTATTATGTTATACACATTACTAGAATCCAAAATTTTGCTATACTTTTTTGTAATTCTTTGTAACTACTTTGTCAGCACATGTATTTGGTCGGAAAGACATTGGCAATGTTATACTGCCCAGGTCTTTTTTGTTTCATCCCTGTTTTAGGCTTGTAAGATATGGATCTCAATTAGTATCACCTATATTCCCGCCTCGTTCTTTGTGGGTTGATTCTGATCCAATAACTGGTTATTTTTAATAGCAGATAACTTTCCAAGTACTTACTGAAGATTATGCATTCAAATTTATGCATTTTAAAATACAGCATGCTGATGTAAAAGGAGGTCTCCATTATTTACATAATATGTATAAGCATATTTTTTCCAAGACAAAATCAATCAACCCAGAACAAGAAAAAAAATGTTAAAACTGACTAAATAGGTAAATAAATACTTTAATAGTTAAATATTCTTAGAAACATATGTAAGTTATAAGACCAAAATAAATTATAATTAAATTATGGGAGGCAGAGAACTTTAATTTAGGTGAAAGTAATATCTACTTTCATTTACAAATTTGAGGGGCTGGAATTGAGAAAGACACTTAAAGAGCACACTGTTACCTGCTCTCATATCCATATTTGGGTGGAGTATCCTTTCTATGTGGCTTCATAATAGCAAAAAACTTCTCCTATCTTAGCATTTATCACACCACATTATAAGTTTCTGTTTACTTCTCTGTGTCCTCCAATTATTTGGTAAGCTTCAGAAGGACATGAATCATGAACCTCCTGTGTATTTCAGTATCTTCAATGTAATAATAACTGATTGATTTATATGTTCAATAAATATTTACTGAACAAGTGAACAACTGATTTAATAAAAATTACCTAAATATTCCTAGGCCTCCTTCAATACATTTACATTAAAATTAAAGAAAAGAAAAAAATTTTTTGAAGAGAATATCTCTTTTCTTAAATGACTATCTGCAGTGCAAACCAGAAGATAGTCATGTTTATTTACTGCTTAAATATCTGTAAGTTGTTCTGCTAGAAAGTAATAGCCAATGAAAGCATGTATCTTAATAGAGTAAAAATAGTTCCATCAGAAAATAATGGAAGAATCCAGAATCAGCCATACTACATGTTACAGAACTCCTTTTCGTAATGCTGTACCTTCAACTCATTATGAGTTGAATCTGAAACAAGATTATACATCTGTATTGTCTACACTCAGTCTAGAAACCCTCTCATTAACTTTTCCTTGGGAAAATGACCTGAACTTACTGGTGTACATTGTGACCTGTCCAAATTAATTTTTGACCTTTGACCTCTGAAGTTCACTTAACTGACTATATCTAGGATTATGGTGTCCTCTATTCACTGCAGATCTTTCTCTATCCTTCCAAAATGACATCTGTCCTCCAATCAACAAAAAGTTTAAGTCCTTATAGGAAGTTAATAGAAAGAAAGAAAAGCTTGCACTATCTGTCTCGTGAGATTTGTGATCTACACAAGAGATGATAAAAATTCTATGACTGTATATATAAATAATCATACTTTACATATGAAATTTGCTAAATATTAATGAAGCATGGTGATCAAAGACATGCATAAAGGCAAAGAAACTACAAGTGAATTGAGTCTTAAAGAAAGAAGAAATAATCTTGTTATGGTCTGAATGTCTGTACCCCTTCAAAATTCATATGTTGAAACCTAACCCTCAATGTCATAGTATTAAGGTGTGGACTTAGATTATGGGGACAGAGCTGTCATTAATGGGATTCAGCTCCTATAAAAGAGGCCAAAAAAAGCTTGTTCATCCCTTCTATCATGTGAGGATACAGTTAGAAGCCACCATCTATGAGGAACAGACCTTCACCCAACACTGAATCTGCCAGTACCTTGATCTTGGACTTCCCAATGTCCAGAATTGCCTGAAATAAATTTCTATGTTTTTAAAGCTACGTAGTCTGTGATGTTCAGTCATAGCAACCCAAATGGAGTAAGTTGGATCTTAAGTGTGGAATAAAACATAGCAGGTAAAAGGAAACAATGAAAATATTAAAACTAGCCACATAAACAGTTTCATAAAATATAATATTAATATATACATAGTCACTATGTAATTGAGAGAAGAAAGCCAGACATTTACTATATCCAACATATTTGACAATAGATTTTTTTTTTTACTTCTTTTCAACTCTCCAAGGAAAGGAGAAGAATGATTTCGGATTGAGTTAGTTTCTCTGCCTATCTTTAAAAGACACTGCATCTTTAGGCTAAAAAATAATTTTTATTCAACGATGTAGTTGTTATTTTTGATTAACAACATGGAGTTGCTGAATATTACTTGCCTGTTAGAAAATCCACAGGATAAGAGAGTATGTGTATGTGCAGTTTCATTATCTGAGCATACATCTCTTTGAATAGTTTAATTCATACTATGAATAGAAAAGATAACCTCTTTTATGAGACATTTGTTTTTGCAAACCTACTCTAAGAATTATTGAAATAGGATTATGAGAAATAGATCTAGTTTTATAACCCTGCTCCTTTAACCATATCTAAGGAGGTAGAATATTTCCTCTTAACTATTGAAAATACATAACTAACTGATTAAAATATTAAAGAAGCAGAAGAATATGAATCTTAAAATATTATTCTTTTATTTTAAACCTGTAAATATTCTCATTGTTTTATTTTTAAAATAGCCACACCTATTAGGACAGGTATTAGATATAAATCAGTAATGAAAAATTTATCCCCACATCATCTTATTTAATAAAGTTGTCAAGCTCTCTTTCCATAGGCCAGAATTCTGCTTCCATAAAGTCTAGTGAAAATTTTCTGTGTTCATGACATAAATGCATAAGGTAAAAACTTTTTCATTAAGAATTTTTGGTCATATCAATAATTTTGAGAAATAAATTAAAACATGTAAAGTTGTTCAAAAGTGTATTACCGCTTTAAAAATAAAGTCAATGTAGGAGGATAAAATTAGTTCCAGATTTTACTTGAGTCCATAAAATTCATTCTTTTTGTTAATATTTTATGATTTTTTTGTTTCTAGCATTTTGAACATGTGAACCCAAAATGTCTGTAGGGTGCCAATAGAGCCTATCATTTTACCATATCTTTTTTTATTGTAGTCACTATCTTTGCAGTATCGCAGGTGCTGCTTCTAAGATACAAATGCTTCTGGAAGCTTGTCTTGCAAGAAATTGGCTCTGGTAATCATTCACTTTAGCTTAGATGCATATAGTTAACTGCTTCAACTTGTATACCTCCTATTTAGATTTTAAAGTCTTCTGAAAGTGACTTTAATGAGTTTTTGGCAGAGGTATTTATAACTGATATTTGAAAAATATGGGAGCCAGGGCAAATCAGTGTGTGGGCTAAAGTGGCAGGAATGGAATCAAGGTAAACATATTCTATGAATATTCCAATCAACCAATAAATAGAGTTGATATTAATACTTGTGTCAGTGACTTTGAATAACTAATATTGCTTAATTATATTAAAGAAATCAAAAAATGGGTTTCATTATTTTCCATATTGTAAAGATTATGAAATTAGTGCTTCTTTCGTGTAATTTCTCTAGGAGTACATATCACGTAAAAAGTTCAGTCAGAAGTGTAACCCAAGGATATCTGATTCTCCTGTTCACCCCCTTAATTATAGTAGCTCTTACTGCCTTAATATATAAGCCATATTCAAACTAAAAGTTATTTGGAAGGTGAGGAATAGACTTACTATTTGCCTGCCTGGTCTCATGAATGAGAGGAAAATAAAAGATAATTTTAAACGAAGTGGCTATGTTCTGGTCATCTCTTGTTATATAATATAACATTAGATCTCTGACATTTCTGAGGGTGACTGGGCTTAGCTAAGCAATTCTCCGTTGGGACCTCCTGGACTTTCAGTCAATTGATAATTAGTGCTGGTATTGTCTCCATGGTTTCTTCATGTCCATGACTGGCAGGTAGAAATTTGAGTGAGATTTTTAGCCAGTGATTGTCACTGGCTAAATTCAGGTGAGACTTTTAGCCAGGACATCTTCACATGTCTTCTATTTGTGTCCTGGGCTTTCTCACAGCATGACTGATTGGTTCCAAGAACACGCATCCAAGAAAAAAAACCATGTGGAAGCTTTTACAATTTAACCTCAGAAGTCATGTTAGTTCAACAACCTATTTGTAAGGAAATGAGTCATCAAAGCCAATTGATATTCAAGGGGGGAATATTCGATTTCACTTTTGGCTAAGAGGAAATATATTATAATCTTCTCGTTTTTTTCTTTATTGCCGGCTAGTAGACTAATTTCTTAATTCCTTGCCGGTTGTTAGAGCCTGAGCTACCCAAATACAGGAATCAGTTTGATCATATTTGACATATCCTGTGGAGCTCTCTGGTGCAATAACTGTTTAACTACCCATTATAATTGAAACCCTTGAGCTAGACACAATTAGATAATGAGTCAGAATAAAAAGAATACCTTTATTGAAATTAGAAACCTGTGTTCCTGGCTTTATCTTTTATTGCCCATGTATACCTGGGCGTGTCTCTGAAATTCTTACACTACAGGTTCACCGACTGTAAAAATGGAATGCACATATTTGTCTCAGTTTCAAGTGAGATAATGGGAAAAAATGCTATGTTATGAAATTTTCTCAATGTATTTGAGGATTTTGAGAAGGGGGAAAATGGCCAACCCATTAAGTAAATGTGCTGCTTCTAATAAGCTGACTTTGAACGTAGCTATAGAAACTTAAATAAGGACTTTGATAGAATGGTGCTTAGAGGAAATCTACTAAACTCTTATTTTACAAGTGAAGTAAATGAGACCAAAGGGGTTAATATATCTGTAAAAGGTCACAGATCACAGGCAGTGCCATGACTTAATTCAGAAGCCCTTGACCAGAGCTTGAACTATGATAATCTCATTTAGAAATCTCTTTAACTTACAGGAAAAACACTATATAATTTGTGCAACAGCATAATCACCATATTTATAATTTGCTTGATTTTTTATGCATTAACTTAATTGATATAATTTTGCTTCTGTATTGATAACTATTTTGCATAATCTTTTTTTTTTTTTTTTAATTTTTTATTGGATTATAGGTTTTGGGGTACATGAGCAGAGCATGCAAGACAGTTGTGTAGGTACACACATGGCAGTGTGCTTTGCTTTTCTTCGCCCCTTCACCCACATTTGGCATTTCTCCCCAGGCTATCCCTCCCCACCTCTCCCTCCCACTGGCCCTCCCCTTTTCCCCCCAATAGACCCCAGTGTTTAGTACTCCCCTCCCTGTGTCCATGTGTTCTCATTTTTCATCACCCACCTATGAGTGAGAATATGCGGTGTTTCATTTTCTGTTCTTGTGTCAGTTTGCTGAGGATGATGTTTTCCAGATTCATCCATGTCCCTACAAACGACACAAACTCATCATTTCTGATTGCTGCATAATATTCCATGGTGTATATGTGCCACATTTTTCCAATCCAGTCTATTATCAATGGGCATTTGGGTTGATTCCAGGTCTTTGCTATTGTAAACAGTGCTGCAATGAACATTCGTGTACATGTGTCCTTATAGTAGAACGATTTATAGTCTTTTGGATATATACCCAGTAATGGGATTGCTGGGTCAAATGGAATTTCTATTTCGAAGGCCTTGAGGAATCGCCACACTGTCTTCCACAATGGTTGAACTAATTTACACTCCCACCAACAGTGTAAAAGTGTTCCTTTTTCTCCACATCCTCTCCAGCATCTGTTGTCTCCAGATTTTTTAATGATCGCCATTCTAACTGGCGTGAGATGGTATCTCAATGTGGTTTTGATTTGCATCTCTCTGATGACCAGTGATGATGAGCATTTTTTCATATGATTGTTGGCCTCATATATGTCTTCTTTCGTAAAGTATCTGTTCATATCCTTTGCCCACTTTTGAATGGGCTTGTTTGTTTTTTTCCTGTAAATCTGCTTGAGTTGTTTGTAAATTCTGGATATCAGCCCTTTGTCAGATGGGTAGACTGCGAAAATTTTTTCCCATTCTGTTGGTTGCCGATCCACTCTAGTGACTGTTTCTTTTGCCGTGCAGAAGCTGTGGAGTTTCATTAGGTCCCATTTGTCTATTTTGGCTTTTGTTGCCAATGCTCTTGGTGTTTTGTTCATGAAGTCCTTGCCTATTCCTATGTCCTGGATAGTTTTGCCTAGATTTCCTTCTAGGGTTTTTATGGTGCCAGGTCTTATGTTTAAGTCTTTAATCCATCTGGAGTTAATTTTAGTGTAAGGTGTCAGGAAGGGGTCCAGTTTGTGCTTTCTGCACATGACTAGCCAGTTTTCCCAACACCATTTGTTAAACATGGAATCCTTGCCCCATTGCTTGTTTTTGTCAGGTTTATCAAAGATTGTATAGTTGTATGTATGTTGTGTTGCCTCCGGTGCCTCTGTTTTGTTCCATTGGTCTATATCTCTGTTTTGGTACCAGTACCATGCTGTTTTGATCTTTTGTACATTTAATCATATACAGCTACATTTTATAACGTTATGTGCTTCTAAGTTTTTCTTATAGCTAAAATCAATGTTTTAGAAACAATCATGTCTGAATTCCCTCCCCACTTCCTTGGTCGAGAGGTGTATAAAGGGAAGGGAATCTGATTCTTGTGACTTACTGGTGAGGTGAAAGCAAATATACTCAGGATATGCCTAATCCACTGACTGCAGAAACAAAACTAAAACTTAGTAATGATCTCTGAAGACATTATTCATTTATGTTTGATTTCTGTCTCTTTCTGCCTCTGCCTCTGTCTCTGTCCTGTCTCTGAATCCCGTAGGATATATCCTAGCATCCCATTTACGTCAGTGAAGCTAATTTCCAAAAGAAATAAGCTGGTATTTTGAAGTATATGCAACATATTTTACAGTTTGCTTAAAGAGCTCACCTTAAGTTTTCAACAAAAATTGTCTTCGAATAAGAGTTAGCTTCAAACTGTTTCATTCACATATTAGATATCTATTATTAATTTAAGACTATACATGGTGCTAAATACAAAGAGTAAGCAGAGTCTGTGGAGATGGCTGATCATTGTTCATCATGGTGGCTCATGTTCAGTCCCCTGTCACTGGAGGTATAGGAAAAAGTACATTTGAGGGTTGCTGACAAAGGCAAGGGGAGTTAAGAGGTCAATGTTGTATTAGTGACCTTTCAGATAAGCACTAAAGGATTGTGAAAGAGTATTTGTGATAAAGGTTAGAGATTACGGAAAATAACATTCAACACATACAACACCAAAACTAATTCCGTTTGAGTGAAATAGCTGCTGAGAAAATAGATATTTAAGTAGAAGATAAATCATGACATTAATTATAAACCACATTTAGTGGTTTTTAATTCTGTCCCTAGAATCATGAGAAGACTCAGAATTAAGTATTTTTCTCTTCCAATAATTGGGGTCAGTTTCTCTGCATCTCTTTATTGTAAGTGATCTCTGATGTTCCAAGTCTAGAGTCAGTTCCTACTTTTTTTGCCAATTCTTATAAAACAATATGTTTATATGTCAGGATAAACTGGCGCTACATTAATTTGTACTTTGTGCTTTTGTTTAAAATAAAAGAATTATGAAAAATGAGAGCCTTTTAGATTTTATTGGTTTAATTTCACACCTCCAGCTATACTTTCCATTCTTCAGTCCCCGAAAAAGGTAAATAGGAACATAATATAGTCAGAGTTTTAGGTTTTGAAGTCTTGGAGTTTACTTTGTTCTAAAAGAAGATTTAAGACAAGTTTTAAAAATTATGTTTTTACTAATATTTTGAGTTGGACACATAAACTCAGATGTTAACTAGAATAAAGTAAGTAAAATAAATTAGTAAAATTGGTCATGTTTAAAAAACACATGGGCAGTTATAATCATTAACTATAAAATATATTTTGAAGAATAATTGGACACACTTAAATATAGCTTTAATATTGGATGTCTTTAAGGCATTATTGCTATTGTTTAAATGTCTTACTAATATTGTCATATAGAAAAGGGCACTTATTTTTTAGAGATATACTCTGAAGTATTTGGAAGTAAGTATTTTAATATCTGCATTTTACTTTGCAACATTTTGCCAACAATGGGAAATAAGTGTAAAAAAGGAATAAGTAAGGAGGACTAGGCAGTCTGCTTAACTAAAGATAAGTCTTATAAATTTGGAAGCCATTACTCAGATTTACACACATGAAAAATCAAAGTTCAGTGTTGACCTAATGTTCATTTTTAAAAATGTAAGTTCAAACTTCTGATTTTTATATAACACTTAGGTTTTATATTTTGGCAATAATTTATCAATTTTTAAATGATTTTTATTACAAATAGAGTATATTTAAGACTTATAAGTCTTTAGATCATCTTTGGATCCTGCAGCTTTGGTTTATATACCAATGTGGGAGAATAGACTCTGAGATTTGAAGTATGAGGAAGAAAAATAACCATGTGAAGAGAGCTGGTGGATGTAGACCTCCAAACTGGGAAGCAGACATGGTACTTGAAGTGTTCAAGCAGTGCATACATAGAAGGTAGTGGGATTGAGAGAGATACATTTCAGAAAGATGTTTATGCAAATCCTTCTTGTTTCAAGAACCACTGGGGCTTGAACTCTAACCATATTTTTACAGACAAGTACAAATCTGTGAATGTTTATGAGTTTTGGAGTCCTCACTGGGGCACTGCCTAGTGGAGCTGTGAGAGAAGGGCCACCATCCTCCAGACCCCAGAATGGTAGATCCACTGACAGTTTGCACTGTGTACCTGGAAATCCTTCAGACACTCAATGCCAGCCCATGAAAGCAGCCAGGAGAAGGACTATACTCTGCAAAGCCACAGAAACAGAGCTTCCCAAGACAATGGGAGTCCACCTATTGCATCAGTGTGACCTGGATGTGAGACATGGAGTGAAAAGAGCTCATTTCAGATCTTTAAGATTTAATAACTATGCCACTGGTTTTGAATTTGCAAAGGGGCCTGTGACCCCCTTTTTTTGGTCAATTTCTCTTATTTGGAATCGAAACATTTATCCAATGCCTGTACCCACATTCTATTTTGGAAGTAACCAGCTTGTTTTTAATTGTTCAGGCCCATATGCAGGAGGGACTTACCTTGTCTCAGATGAGACTTTGAACTTAGACTTTTGAGTTAGTGCTGAAATGAGTTAAGACTGGGGTACTGTTGGAAAGGAATAATTGGTTTTGAAATGTAAAAAGGACATAAAATTTGGGAAGAGCCTGGGTAAAACAATATGATTTGCCTCTGTATCCCCACCCAAATCTCATCTCAAATTGTAATCCCCATAATCCCTACGTGTCATAGGAGGTAACTGAATCATAGGGACAGTTTCCCCCATGCTGTCTCATTAGTGAGTTCTCATTAGATCTTATGGTTTTATAAAGAGCTGTTTTACTCTCCCCATTGCTCTCTGATGCCTGCCACATGTAAGATGTGCTTTGCTTGCCCTTTGCCAACATGACTGTAATTTTCCTGAGGCCTCTCCAGAACTGTGAGTCAATTAAACCTCTTTCTTTCATAAATTACCCAGTTTTGGGCACCTCTTTATAGCAGTGTGAAATCTAACTCAACATTTTACCCAAATGAGGGTAATCAGAGTTAAAACTAGAGCTAAGAAAAAGATATTCTTTTCCACTATTCTTATGAACTATGAGTAGGTAATCTTAGGAGAACCTTTGTGAGGAGAATTCAAGATAGCAGTGAAGGAGAACACAAGAGACAAGTATAGATAGGCAGAAAAAGGGTAATTAGATATGCCTGCTAGCATTTGAGGTCTTTGTTTCACATTTTCTCAAGCCAATTTTCAAATAAGTCAAAATATTTTCTTGATCTGCTTAAGATAATTCTATAATTATATACATTTTTCAGAAAGTCAGAATATGTAGAGAACTAAGGTACAGAGTAATAGCTGCAGGAGCAAAGGGTAGATTAGGGCTTAGAAATCGTATATATATATATATATATATATATACACACACACACATATATATATTTTATAAATATGTTAGATAAATTAGAGATTATATATATGATCTATATATATTAATTTATATATATATTTTTATATATGTATATAAATTAAACACATATAGAAAGGATCCAATAGTGAAGAGGAAACTTTAGCAAATCAAACTGAAAATATAATTCTTAATTATGTAACCCACAAATAAGGAGTGACTTAGACTGACCTGCAATAATAGTAGTTTATCTTTAATGAATAAGGTTAGTTTACCAAAGCAATTAAAAAAGAATATTTTTTTCAAAAGAATTAATGTAAGTGTTCAAATGAGGAATTTTGCAGTGCTGAATTTTATTGAAAGATGTTTCGGCATCGATTGAGATAAACATGTGTTTTTTATCTGTAGTTTTGTTTATGTGATGAATTATGTTTATTGATTTACATATATTAAACCAACCTCATATCTCAAGAATAAAGCCTACTTGATTGTGGTAAATAATCTTTTTGATGTGCTCCTGGATTTAGTGTGCCAGTATATTTTTGAGGATTTTTTCATAGATATTCATCAAGGATATTGGTGTGAAGCTTTCCTTAGTTGTGCCTCTGCCAGATTTAGGTATCACAATGATGCTGGACTCATAGAGTGAATTAGGGATGAGCCCTTCCTTCTCAGTTTTTGGAACAGTTTCAGTAGGAATGATAATAGCTCTTCTTTGTACATCTGGTAAAATTTGGCTGTGAATTCATCTGATCTCAGGCTTTTTTTTCATTCATAGACTATTTATTACTGATTCTATTTTCGACCTTGTTATTGATGTCTTCAGGAATTCAGTTTCTTTCCAATTCAGTCCTAGGCGGGTGTATGTGCCTAGAAATGTATTAATTTCTACTAGATTTTCTAATTGTATGCATAGAAGTGTCCATAATATTCTGTGATGGTGATTTGTATTTCTGCGGGGTCATTGGTTATACCCCCTTTGTCATTACAAATTGTGTTCATTTGGATATTCTCTTTCTTCCTTGTTAGTATAGCTAGTGGAAACCAGGTATTGAAGAAACATACCTCAACATAATCAGAGCCATCTATGACAAACCCACAGCCAACATCGTAATTAATGGACAAAATCTGGAAGCATTTTCTTTGAAAACCAGCCAAAGACAAGAATGTCCTCTATCACCACTGCTACTCAACATAGTATTAGAATTCCTGGCCAGAACAATCCAGCAAGAGAGGCATCCAAACAGAAAAAGAAGTCAAACTATCCCTGTTTGCAGATGACCTGATCTTATATCTAGAAAACTCTATAGTCTCAGAACAAAAACCACTTAAGTTGATAGACAGCTTCAGCAAATGTTCAGGATACAAATCAATGTAGAGAAATCACTAGCATTCCTATACACCAACCCAATACTCAAGCCAAGAGCTGAATAATTTGATCCATAATAGTGATGAAAAGAATAAAATACCTAGGAATACAGCTAACCAGGGAGGTAAAAGATCTCTGCAATGAGAACTACAAAACACTGCTCACAGAAATCAGAGATGACATTAAGAAATGGAAAAACATTTCATGCTTATGAATAGGAAGAATCAGTTTAATCAAAATGACCAAACTGCCCAAAGCAATTTATAGATTCAGTGCTATTCCTATCAAACTACCATTAAGATTCTTCACAGACCTAGAAAATAACTACTTTAAAACTTATGTGAAACCAAAGAGAGGCCAAATAGCCAAGCCATTCTAAGCAAAAAAAAATGAAGCTGGAAGCATCATGCTACCTTACTATAATCTATGCTACAGGGCTACAGTAACCAAAACCGCATGGTACTGGTACAGAAACACACATATAACCTAATGGATTAAAATACAAAGCCCAGAAATAAGTCTATATTTCTACAACCATCTGATTTTGTCAAAGCTGAAAAAAACAAATAATGGGAATATGATTACCTAGTCAATACATGGTGCTGGGATACCTGGATGGCCATATGTGGAAGATTGAAACCAGACCCCCTTGCTTACACCACACACAAAAATTAACTCAAGATAAATTAAATACTGAAATGGAACCCCCAAAACTCTAGAAAACCTGGAAGACAAGCTAGGGAACACCATTCAAGACAGAAACTGGCGAAGATTTCATGACAAAGATGCTAAAGGAAATTACAACAAAAACAAAATTTGACGAATAGGATCTAATTAAACTAAATAGCTTCTGCACAGCAAAAGAAACTATCAAGAGATTAAACAGATGACCTACAAATTGGGAGAAAATTTTTGTAAATTGTGCATCTGACAAAGGTCTACTATATAGCATTTATAAGGTACTTAAACAAATTTACAAGAGATAAAAACAAATAGCCCCAACAAAAAGTGGGCAAAGCACCTAAACTGACAGCTTTCAAAAGAAGACATACATTCACCCAGCAAGTATAGAAAAAAAAAATCAGCATCGCTGATCATTAGAGAAATGCTAATCAAAACGATAAAGAGATACCACCTCACACCAGTCAGAACAACCATTATTAAAAGATCAAAAAATAATAGATGTTGGAGAGGTTGCAGAGAAAAAGGAAGGCTTATACATTGTCAGTGTGAGTGTAAATTAGTTCAACTATCCTGGAAAGCAGTGTGGTGACACTCAAATAGCTAAAAATAGAACTGACATTCAAACGAGCAATCCCATTTCTGGGTATATATCCAAAAGAATATACATCGTTGTATCATAAAGATACGGGCACTCACATGTTCATTCCAGCACTATTCACAATAGCAAGGGCATGGAAGCAACCTAAATGCCCATCGATGGTAGACTAAATAAAGAAAATGTGATACATATACAACACAAGAGCTCTGCAGCCAAAAAAATAAGATTATGTCGTATGCCAGAATATGGATGGAGCCGAAGGCCATTATCCTTAGCAAACTAATTCAGGAACAGAAAACCAAATGCCACATGTTCTCAATTATAAGTGGGAGCTAAATGATGAGAACACATGGACACATAGAGGGAAACAACAAGCACTAGGGGATAGCTGATGGTGGAGTGTGGGAGGAGGGAGAGGATCAAGAACAATAACTAATGGGAACTAGGCTTAATACCTGGATGATGAAATAATCTGTATAACAACCATCTATGAAAGAACTTTCCCTATGTAACAAACTTCACATGGACCCATGAACTTAGTTAAAAAAAAAATCCCTCAACATGTACTAAAGCATTTAAACGTAAGATCTGAAATCATGACACTAATATAAGAAAATATAGGAAAAATCTCTATAACATTGGTATGGGCAATAATGCTTTTGGATAGGACCCCAAAAGTCCATGCAACAAAAGCAAAAATTAACCAATGGGATTACATGAAACTAAAAAGTTTCTTTACATTAAAATAATCAACAGAATGAAGAGACGCCTATAGAGTGAGAAAAAATATTTGCAAACCATACATTTGATAAGGGGTTAATATCTAAATTACAGAAATAACTCAACTCAATAGCAAGAATATAAATAATCTGATTTAAAAATGAAAAAAATACTTAGACTGCTATTTCTCAAGAGAAGATATACAAAAGCAGACATGTATAAGGAAAAGTCCTCAATCACTAACAGAGAAATATGAGTTGAAACCACAAGGAGATGTCACCTCAGTTATTAAGTTGGCTGTTATCAAAAAGATGAAGATAATAATTGTTGGCAAATACACAAAGAAAGGAGAACAGTCATATGCTATTGATGAGAATGTAATTAGTGTATCTAGTATGGAAAATAGCATGTATGTTCCTCAAAAAATTAGAAATAGGACTACCATATAATCCAGCAATGTCACTACTTGGTATGTGTCCAAAGGAAGTGAAATCAATGTCAAGGAGATATCTGCATCTCATGTTCATTGCAGCATTATTCACAGTAGTCAAGGTATAAAATCAACTTATATGTCCATGGAGGAATGAATGCATAAAGAAAATGTGATACATTTCTGTGATATATATATATATATATATAAAACAATGAAATACTGTTCATCTTTTAAAAAGAAGGAAATCTTGTCTTTATGACAAAATAGATGAACCTGGGGTATATTAGTTAAGTAAACCAGACATAGAAAGAAAAATGCCATATAATCTCACTTATACGTAGAACAGAAAAAAGTTGAATTCATAGAAGTAGAGATTAGAATGATACTTATCAGGGTCTGGGGATGGAATTGGATAGGGAGACGTTGGTCAAAAGATTAAAAATTTCAGTTATATAAAATAAGTGAGTTCCACAGATCTATTGTAGAACATGGTGGCTTTATTTAATAACTGTTGTATTTTTGAAAATTGCTAAGAGAGTAAATATTAAGTGTTCTCACTACAAAAAATGCTAAGTATGTAAGAAAATGCATGTTAATTATCTCAATTTAGTCAGTCAAATATTTATGCATATTTTACAACATTATGTTCTACATAATATATACACGTAATTTTTATTCATAAAATTTAAAAAATAAAATAAGGTGTTTAAAAGCTTGTAAGAACAAGTAATATACAATATTATATAATAATTTTAGCTTTTGTTGTTTTTCCCTTGATCCTTAAGCTATTTTATGTACTTCCCTTCATGTACCCAAAGTGACACTACATTAAAATGACAAGTAAATTTTAGTGCAATTAGCAATATGCTACATATTAAACAATAAATAACCAATTATCTCAAAACATACTTATTAAAATTTGTTTGGTATTTTTGTTTATCTTATTTTGATCTTTAAATGAAAAGAAATATGATTGCAACCTTATTTAGTGAACTCTGCATGTGCACCTGATACTGGTAACTGATGTTAAATCCACTAAAAATTTAGACACATTGGAAATGTGAAAATGTCACAGCATTATTTTCATGGGGAACTGAGCCATGCAAATAGCCTGAATTAGATTGAGGTTTTGGGAGTAATAATACCCACTAAGATTTTGGTAAACTCCAATACATTTATATGCACACAAGATACACTCATGTTAGAAAACGCTACCTGATATAGTGACTATAAAGTCTAAGCTTAAACTATAATAGAAGAAAGGGATTTATTTTGAAGTGATTTCAGACAGCAGCAAATTTTACTCTTAGTGAAATTGTATCTGTATATGTAAGTGTGTGTATTTCTTGTAAAGAAGATGACCAGGCCGGGTTCAGTGGCAGAGGTTGCAGTGAGCCAAGACGGCGCCACTGCACCCTAGCCTGGGTGACAGAGCAAGATTCGGCCTCAAAAACAAACAAACAAACAAACAAGCAAAAAAGGTGAACAGCCTAAATGGCTCTACTATCTTAAAGTCATTTGGACTCTAATTTTCCACCAGAAATTATATTTCTAGAGTATTACTGTGAGTCATGGGGTTTGAGGAACAAATAATCCTTTCACTCAGGTAGTGAGTATAGTATCTAGTAAGTACTTTTTCAGCCCCTGCACTCTTCATTCCCTTTGCCCCTTGTAATCCCTGGTATCTGTTGTTTTAATCTTTATCTGATGTGTAACCTATGCTTAACTTCACTTTATAAATAAGAACATGTGGTTTTGGTTTTTCTTTCCTGATAATTTGTTTAGAATTTTTAAATTTGTTTAGAATGATGGTTTCCTGCTATATCCATGTTGCTGCAAAAGACATGATTTTGTTCTTTTTTATGGCTGCATGGTATTCCATGCTGTATATGCACTATATTATCTTTCTCTAATCCAACATTGATGGGCATCCAGGTTGATTCCATACCTTTGCCATAGTGAATAGTGTTGTGAATAGTGTTCACTTATGTGAACACATAAGTGCATGTGTCTTTGGGGAAGAATAATTTATTTTCCTTTGGGCATAGAGCTCATCATGGGATTACTAGGCCAAATGATAATTCCAATTTTAATTATTTAAGAAATCTCCAAATGGCTTTCCATAGTGGCTGAACTAATTTTCCAATTATATCCTCACTAACAGTGCATAAGCATTCCCTTTCCTCCATAGACTTGTCAGCACCTGTTATTTATTTATTTATTACTTTTTAATAATAGCCATTGTGACTATTGTGAGAATTTTAGCAAATTGTACTTTGGACTTTTATTTCTATAATGATTAATAATGTTGAGCATTTTTTTATATCTTTGTTCGTCACTTATACATCTTCTTTTAAGAAGCCTTTTGCCCACTTTTTAATAGGGCTATTCATTTTTGCATGTTGGATTGTTTAAGTTTGTTATAGATTCTGGATATTAGACCTTTGTGGAATGCACAGCTTATAGAAATTCTTTCCTATTTTATAGGTTATCTATGTACTCTGTTGATAGTTTCTTTTGTTGTGCAGAAGCTCTTTAGTTTAATTAGATCCCATTCACCATTTTTTGTTTTTGTTGCAGTTGCTCTTAAAGACATATAGTTTTACCCAAAGCTGATATCCAGAATTATATTTTTAGTTTGCTTTCTAGGATTCTTATAGTTTGAAGTCTTATATTTAAATATTTAAATCATCTTGAGTTAATTTTGTATATGGTAACAGGTAGGAGTCCACTTTCATTTAGCTGCTTATGGTAGCCATTATACTATCACCATTTATTGAATAAGGACTCCTTTCCTTATTGCTTTCTGGGTTTTCTATTCCATTTCGTTGGTCTATTTGACAGTTATTGTACCAGTACCATCCTGTTTCAGTTATTGTAGTCTTATAGAATAAACTGAAGGGGGATATTGTGATGCCTCTTGTTTTGTTCTTTCTGAATGAGATTGCTTTGGCCATTTAGACTTTTCGTTTGTTTCCATATAAATTTTAGAATAGTTTTTTTTTCCTCTTGTGAAAAAAGAAGTTGGTAGTTTGATAGGAATAGTGTTGAATCTGTAGATTGTTTTGGGGAGTATACTTAACTATATTGATTTTTTTCACATGTGTGAGCATGAGATTTTT
Organism: Callithrix jacchus; assembly: GCF_049354715.1. NCBI lineage: Eukaryota > Metazoa > Chordata > Mammalia > Primates > Cebidae > Callithrix > Callithrix jacchus. The sequence goes on along the minus strand of NC_133504.1, from coordinate 81,873,778 downwards.
TTTCTGTTTTTTTTTTGTTTGTTTGTTTGTGTTATCTATGATATCTTTCAGCAGTGTTTTATAGTTCTTGTGGAGATGTTTCAATGTTTCACCTCTGGTTAGATGTATTCCTAGGTTGTGTGTGTGTGTGTGTGTGTGTGCATGTGTACTTTAAATGAGATTGTGTTGTTGATTTGGCTTTTGTTTTGAGCATTATTGATGTATAGAAATGCTACCAATTTCTGTAAATAATTTAGTATCCTGAAGCTTTACTGAAGTTGTTTATGAGGCCTAGGATCCTTTTGGCTCAGTCTTTAAGGTTTTCAATGTATAGAATTATACTGTCAGCAAACAGAGATAATTTGACTTCTTTTACTGTTTGGATATCTATTTTTTTCTTTCTCTTGTCCAGTTGCTTTGGCTAGAACTTCCAATACTACGCTGAATAGAATTAGTAGGACTGGTCTCCTTGCCTTGTTTTTTTTTTTTCTATTTTGTTTTTGTTTAGGGAATGCTTCCAGCTTTTTCCTATTCTGTATGATGTTGGCAGTGTGTTTGTCAAAAATGTCTCTTGTTATTTTGAGGCATTTTCCTTCAATGCCTAGTTTATTGAGTGTTTTTATTATAAAGGGGTGTTGAATTTTATCAAATGTTTTTGTGTGTATGTTTCTATTGAGATAATCATATGACTTGTTTTTAACTCTGTTTATGTGGTGAATCACATTTCTTGATTTGTGTATGTCGAGGCAGTCTTGCATTTCAGGAATAAAGCATACTCTATCTTAGTGAATTAACTTTTTTATGTATTGATGGATTCAGTTTGCTAGTATTTAGCTAAGGATTTTTGTATCTATGCTTATCAGGGATATTGGCCTGTAGTTTCTTTGTACCAGCTCTTCTTTGTGTGTCTGGTAGAATTCAGCCTTGAATCTATCTGGTCCAGGGCAATTTTGTTATTGTTGTTGGTAGGTTTTTTATTACTGATTCAGTTTTGGAACTCATTATTGGTCTGTTCAGAATTTTAATTTCTTATTGATTCAATCTTGAAAGGTTATATTTTCCCAGGTGTTTATATCCCTAGATTTTCTAGTTTTGTGCATTACTAAAGAAAATTTATTTATATGAAATAACATAAGTAAAGATATGATAATGACAAGGCCTTGTTTATTATTAATATTTAATAAAATGTATCATGGCCTTTTTATTTTCTTTTGGTCAAAGAGAAGGTTTTATAGAAAGTTGACATACCATCATGTACCACGTGATGATTTTTTGGTCAATAATGAACCATATATATGATGGTGGTACCATAAGATTATAATCGAGCATCCCTATACTGGTATAAAAAATTTTAAATCAGTTATAGTATAGTTTTACTGTTTAGACACATTTAGATACACAAATACTTACCATTGTGTTTCAATTGCTTACACCAGGGTCACAGACCAGTACTGGTCCATGACCTGTTAGGAACTAGGCCACACAGCAGGAGGTGAGTGGAAGGCTGTATTTACAGCCACTACAAATTGCTCACATTAACACCTGAGCTCTATCTCCTGTCCAATCAGTGGTGTCATTAGATTCTCATAGGAATGTGAATCTTACTGTGAACTGCACATGCAAGGGATCTAGGTTGTGCACTACTTATGAGAATCTAATGTCTGATGATCTGTCACTGTCTCCCATCATCACTCCCAAATGGGACTGTCAAGTTGCAGGAAAACAATCTCAGTGCTCCCATTGATTCTATATTATGGTGAGTTGTATAATTATTTCATTATATATTACAATGTAATAGTAATTGAAATTAAGTGCACAATAAATGTAATGCACTTGAATCGTCCCAAAACTATCTCCTGAAACTCCAGTCTGAAGAAATATTGTCTTTCACAAAACTGGTCCCTGGTGCCAGAAAGGTTGGGGATTGTTGGCTTATAGTAGTTCATAAAGTAGCATACTGTGCAGGTTGTAAGCCTAGGAGTAAGTGGCTGTGCCATATAGCCTAGGTGTATAATAGTCTATACCATCTAGGTTTCTGTGAGTATACCCTATGAGGTTTATATAAGGAAGAAACCACCTAATGACACATCTCTCAGAATATATCCCCATCGTTAGGCAATACATTACTGTAATTATTATTTTTAAGTCTATGGAAAAAGAATAAAAGCAAATTGTATTTGTTATATTCTTGTTTTTCTCTATCCACTTCCACCTGAAAAATCATCTTTGTTATTAATTTAATTAAAAACCCTTATATTCTTTTAAGAGTAGCTAAGTAGATGCTCAAACTTAATTCTTTTAAAGGTGTTATAAACAACCTTGTATTATGCTGATAAAATATATTGGATGCTACTTTTAATTTAAAAGAAATTCAAGTACTTCTAATGTGCATGGTGAGCAATTTGCAATTATAGTCTCCATGATGAGATTCTTCCAGGGTAGGAGAGGTGCATTATAATTTAAATGGAGTTGTAGATCTGGTTGATTTTAATTTGTGACCTAGAGGTCAATAGTTATTGGGTGTAATAACATTCTGGTAATGGGGAAATTCAAGGCACATTTGTATAATGAGAAATCATAACTAGTTATTGCTCAAGATGATGATTTTTCCTTTTGTCATTCTGATCTGGTAGGACTTTGCCTTAGTTTTATAGACTTCATACTTCTAGCATTTAAGATATAATTTTATTAGACAAAGTTATAAAGCTAGTCTTTGATTTATAATAAAGTTTATAATACCCACTATATTCAATGCAGTGCTCTTTTATATGCTTGGTGTTTTAAATGCATGTTTTTATTGTCTTTCTGATAACTCTGTATTGGTGTTCATTTGATATATTTTTATTTTCCTCAGGATTGTCTTTCATACAATCAGGTTTTCCTAGATTTATTTATTTGTTTATCCTACTAAATTAAAATGCACATTATTTTAAGATAGAAGATATTCAGAGCAGGGCTGTCCTTATATAAAACTTTTTATTGCACATCAAAAATAAAATTTATTGCAAGTTTAGAAACTAGAATTTCAAAGTTAAATGGAAATTACACAGAGAAAAATAACATGAAGTCTGATCTTTATTCATCATTACCTGATCAGAACTTAACCTTCAACTTAAAATAATTCAAGTCACAATGTAGTCAAAACTTTTTTTAAATGAGTGAAAAAGATTTTACTATAGAAGTACTTTATTCATTAATAAAGATAAAATAATAAGAATAAAGATGATATCTTTTTGAGCAATTATGCTTTGTGACAGAAACTAGTTAGGTGCTTTTCATGAATTCCTTAGTTAATTTTTATAACTGCCAGATGAGATTAGGACTATCTTTATATTTACTTAAAAATGTTAAATCTGAGACTTAAAAAGTTTAAAAAATGTGTCAATGTCACCTTCCTATTAAGTGGGTTTAGGTTTTTGTGTTTGCAAACCCTGTGGTCTCTGAACCACTCTTAGAATTGTTGTCTTTGACCATCTGCTCAGACCTACTCAGAGTTTTTGGCTGTGTCACTTAAGAATCTGCATCTTAACATCTGCACTGGAATTCATGTTTCTCACACAGGACAGTCTGAAAAAGAAAAGTAAATAATTAATGATGACTAGAATTTACTTCAAACAATATATTAATGGACAGGATTGTAGACATTTTAACAGTAGAATGGGATAAACTGCTCATTTTAGCAGAGAGCTGCCTGTTTTCAATCACACATAAAGAAGTAAAACCTTTTGACTGTGCTTTCATTGCACATGTATCTCTTCTGTTTCTGAACCAGTTCTCCATATTCTTCAATGTGTATTGAAGCACTGATACTTTTCTCTCTGTCAGCAATCTGAGTCAAATGAGATGTTGAAAGAAACAATAGCTGATGCTATGAAAATCCACTTCATTTTCAGTTACACTGAATATTGACTTGGTTTACTTTAAGGAGCTTTATAGAAATCCTGCTTTTCAATGAATACATCACCCAGAGAGTTTGTAGTTATAATTAGAATTTCTCTAATATTAGCTTTCCTTTCCTGGGATTCAAACAGTTATTATAGGTGAAACAAATATGTTTATTTAAGGTCTTTGATATTTAAATGAAAGAATTTTTGTTCACCGTTTGGCATGAAAAACACCCTCAGAAAACTGGTCGATTGAGGGAAAATTAAAAGAAATTAAAATCTAAGATGATCAAAGTAGAATTAAACAGTGAGTATTTGAAATATGGATGAAAGAAATATTTAGGTGTCCAGGTTTTTAAATAGCCTCAGTGAAATTGTTGAAATTTGGCTGATTGGAATTCTGAGAAAACATATATATTATATAGTAATATTGGGCAATTTATAGTAGGTTTAATATGTGACTTTTTTTAAAAGGGGCAAATTACATTTTAAAAACAATACAGAATTAAAAATCAAGAATGAGGTAAACATAATAATAATCTTGCTCATGTGATTCACACCTACAACAACGGGTTTATTTCTTACCTGCTAACCCATGGCAACAACAAAGAGACTACCTCTTATTGACTAAAAATGCTTTATCAAATTAAATGAAATTTTAAGATAAGACCAATTATTTCAGACTCTATAGAGGCTTTCAGAATGGTCCAGCATTAAAACAAACAACAAACAAATGTATATTTACTTTATAAGAATAAGGATGTTTTATAAAATTCAAACAAAAATAAAAGCAAAAAGACGAAAAATAAAAGTTACCAAGAGCCCACCAAGCAAAAATGAATATAATTGTTTGGGGTATATTTATTATCAATCTCTTTGTTTCCCGCCACCCTTCCAGGATTGGAGTCATAGTGGTATAATGTTTAATCAATTTGTTATTTGAATTTACATCTTTCCCATCCATATTATAACTTTCCATATCATAAAAAAGTACTTTATAACTCTGTTTTTAGGGGCAATATTTTGTTTACCTATGAGGATTTTTCTTTTCTTTTTCTTTTTTTTTGGAGACGGAGTTTCGCTCTTCTTGCCCAGGCCAGAGTGTAATGGCGCCATCTCGGCTCACTGCACCCTCCATTTCCTGAGTTCAAGAGATTCTCCTGCCTCGGCCTCTGGAGTAGCTGGGATTACAGGCATGTACCACCACGCCCGGCTAATTTTATATTTTTAGTAGAGGTGGGGTTTCTCTGTGTTGGTGAGGCTGGTCTCCAATTCCCGACCTCAGGTGTGAGCCACCGCGCCCAGCCAAGGAGTTCAAAGATTTAATTATTCTTGGACACAACAATCAATTATATAGAGTATACAATGCAGGTTGTGGAAACGGACCTCATGAACTCAAAATATGATTCAGCCTCTTGCAAGCTGAATGACCTACTGTGTGATCTAATAGCTCTGTACCTCAACTTCTTTAACTGAAATGTAGATAAAAATATTTGTTGTCTCATGGAGTTGTTGTGAGGGAGATTTGGATGAGTTAATACCAGTGACTGGAATGTAAAACTGCTCAAATAAATAATAGATGTTATGAAGGCAATAATGACTATGTGATACATTCTTAGTAGAATTTTCAAGTCAAAAATGCTGCATACGTTTTAGAATATTTGATGCCTATGGAGAAATTGCTCAGATTTACCAAATGGAATACTCAGATAGAGATATTTCTATCTATATATCTAAGTATCTACTATCTATCTATCAACTATCTGTCTAGCTAACTGGCTAGTTAGACTATCTAATAAAATTGGTTATCTTTCTAGTGAGGTTCTCTTTCTAGAAAATTGAGGAGTTGAGGGTCAAATTTGACATGCAAATTGTGAAAACTTGTCTTTAAAGTTGGTAAACTACTATCCCAGACACAAAATTCAGCTAAGTTTCTAGGCACTTTTTCATGAATTACTTGCAATTTGTCTATAGCTCCCATAGCTTTGCTATGATAAGCAACACATGCTATTTCAGTCCTTGGATAGTCATTTTTCTTCTTTACTAAGTAGCACATGCTAGTATAACTTTATGAAGTCTATCCCAATTTGAAATGTACAATTAGCATATAGATATTGTCTTAATTTGAATATTTAATATATTTATAAGTTAAACACTTTAACTTGGAACTGTTTTTGTTTTTTAGAGATGTTTCTACTAGATGTTTGTTTTCATTTGTTACTAATATTTTCAACCTATCTCTGCAAGATATTTTACATCTTTTTTCATACTTTGTTACTCTACTGGTCTTGACTTTATTTTCTTTCATTTCTTTCTCATGTGATTTGTGGATGGTATAAATGTGTGCTTTTTTGTATTTTTATATCTGTGTGTGCAGTCAAATCTATTGGTCTGTAACTTTATAAGCCTTTTTGATCTATGGTTGATAAAAGAGTAATGATTCTTATTTAATTTGGCATGTATAAATTATTATTGTGATTTGGATATTCAAAACCATTAATATCTTCTGACACACTTTTGATGATTTGCAGCCTTCTAAAGAAACTCCATAATTTCCACAGTAGCTATATAATTAACACATATCACACATCAAATAAATGACATCCTTTTTCCTACATAATTCTCATGCATTCTTTAACTTATAAGAAACAGGTGTTGTATAATGTTTACCAAATTAGAAAATTATATATGCATTTTAAGTAGTGATTCAATTTATAGATCTAGAAATGGCAGAGCTGAGTCTTCCTGCCCTCTTAGCCACTGTTCTAGATAACCTCTTCCACACTAAAGCACATGGATATATTGGAACACTGACAAAGAGGTAGAAAGTGAAGTTTAAAGAGTGTCCACACCAGAACTACAGAGCTGGAAGAAATCTTTGAGATTATATGGCCCAAGTGCTTTACTTTTTCTGTTAGGAGACTTAGGTAAGGGTCAAAGTCATTATATATCTTATCTAACATATCAACTAGGTAATTTCAAGAAATTAATGCAGCTCATTTTATGTAGAATATGTTTGATTTACATCTTTGGGTATGGAATTAAAGCATCAGAATACATTCAAATCATTTCTATGTTTAGCATGACAATATATAGCTTTATTCTTTATATATGTACATTTTAAGAAATTAATATTTACTCAACATTTTTTCAGAACTCTTCATTATGGGCTCCTTTAAGATGAAAACAAACTAGTATCTAAGACGATATTAGCTTTACTAAGCATAAGAAATTATAAGGAAATTTTAGTTGTTATTTATACTTAGTTATGCCTATACTATATGGTGTTCAAAATATTTACACTCTCTTTTTTCCCCTCGGCATTAGATTTGAAAATAATGCAGAGATTTTCCTCAGTGAATCCCTATTCCAGATAGCTTAGTGCATGCACATATATTTGGGGGTTTACTTTTTCTCCTTGGAAACTTACACCATACTTGTCAGCAGAACCTACTGGAGGCTTGAACAATAATTACTTTTCAGAGCTGAAGGCAGAAAGAAAATTTCAGGAAGATATTCACTTGAACCATGGTTATAATTTTCAGATACATTTGGCTCTCATGTTAAGTGAATATATTTATAAGTAAACCAAAACTATGTGTTCAGTAGTGAGGCAGAAAAACAATTAAATAAAGAACCCATAAGTAGAGTGAAAAATTTCTTCCTGGCCAAGATGGAAAACAGCCTTCATTTTTCACCAATTTCAGCTTTTCTCTGGTTACATCTCACTCCACTTAGCATGTCATCTCAAGTTTTATTTTTCTAGCATTAACATTGTGCAATGATAAGGAGAAAGTAATGAACTGGAGAAACAAAGATTTACTTCCTTATACAAAAATGCCCTCCAACTCTGAAGGAAATTATGAATCTAAATACTACATTTTAATTAGTCTCTTCAAATATATTTTTAAATTTAATCTGATGTCTCTTGACTAATCACGAAGTTGGGAATATGAACGATATATGGAAAAAGTAAATGTCAGAATAAACAGCCTCACATTTATGATCCCCATGAATTTAATTCTCATAGATTATTCTTTTGTCAATGAGTATGAACAGTATTTTTTTATTTTAGTTTTGGAGAAAACTCAAAACATGGATTAGCCAGTTTATTTTGATACATTGTCCTCCTCCTTTTTTGGTTTGATTTCTTTGGCTACAGACTTCACAACATCACCCATCTTATCCCCATGAATCTATACGTTGGCTTTACCACTTTTTTCTGTCATATACTCATTGAAGCTTTACTTAAAATATCTCCATGCACTTGTAAAAACTGATGCTATTTTATGTTCCTGGGGTAGTATGAATTTCTAGTATCCAGGTAAATCTGTGTTTATTCTCATTTACTATCACTTATTGAATGTTTATGTCTACATTAAGCACTGTGCTATGTGTTAGAATATTAAGAATAGACACTGTCTCTGCGGTTGGGACCCCAATCTCCTTCGTGTTTTTTAGTTACCTTTCTTAACATGTAAGAAGAATGATAAGTCATAGGAGCTCTTCAGAGGGGATGGCTATTTCTGCAGAAAAAAAAGTTAAGCTTTAAGGTTGTATAAGGAAAGTCAAAACAAAGAAAAGAAGAAGAAGAAGAAGAAGGAGGAGGAGGAGGAGGAGGAGGAAAGAAGGAAAGAAAGAAAGAAAAAAGAAGGAAGAAGAAGAAAGATGAAGAAGGAGGAGGAGGAGAAGGAGAAGAAGCACCAAATATAGTGAGGGAAAGCTACGTGCTCTATGTACATCTGTGATCCAGTAATTAGAGATGTTTCTGACAAGAGTAGGTGCTCAAAAAGTATTATGTTGTGTTGGCTGTGCCAGTAGTACTGATTCAGATTGTGTAAGAACTCAGAACAAATAGAAAATATTCGCTGGGCAAGGTGGCTAATGCTTACAATGCCAACACTTTGAAAGACCAAGATAGGAGCATTGTTAGACCAAGAGTTTGAGACCATCATGGGCAAAATGGCAAGACCTCATCTCTCAGAAAAACAAAATAAATAGCCAGACATGGTGGTGTGTGCCTTGTTCCCACCTACTGGAGAGGCTGAGGCAGGAGCATTTCTTCAGCCCAGGAAATCAAGGCTGCAGGGAGCTATGTTTGGACTACTACCCTCTGGCTGGGGCAGCAGAATGAGAGCCTGGTTCACTGGATCAGTCAAGAAAGATACATTTGAGGATATATAATTTAAAATGAAGATAGAGCACATAGATAAGCTGAGATAGGGAAAATGATATTTAATGAAGAATTTAGAGTTTATTATAAGCACAAATGGCAGTTGACTCATGAGAACCTAACTGCTTTAACCATTTTATTATTATACTTATTTAAAGACAATAAAACATGCATTTACCTGTATTACAAGCATTCAAAGGTAAATTATTTCATCATATTAATTCAACTGATAAGAAGAAGAACTCAAGCTTGTATAAAGCTAGGAGGAAATTTAAAAGGTACACTGTTCTAAAGAAAGACAAGGGAGTTACAGATATTTTTTAAAATATCAATGCTTTTTATTTTTATGGCAATTCTTCATCAAGAACACTTTTACTTCAAGCCAAGAGTAGGTATAGAAAAGTCTCCAGATAGTCACAGAAGTTTCTTTTTCCTCTTGTTTTTAAGTGAATGGATAAAGAGAAAAACTGAGAGGGAATCCAAGAAGTTAATATGCCAATCTGATAAATAGGCATTATGCCGAAACAGCACTTTGTGTGAACAACTGAATATAACCTATAAATGCAAACAATGGGAACAGCTGAAGGCAAAGGAAGGTAGGAATTTTATTATAACCATGACATTGTTATTGGAGACGTAACAGCCATAGCTGATTATGCTTTTGTGCAATAAGTAGATGTGGTGGTTTAATCTGGAGTAAAAGCACAAAGTCTGCCTGAGGTTAGCAGAGTGTGTTTTAGGCTCCCTCCCAAGCACTAATAATACTAAGAATAAATGGTTTGTGCTGACTAAATGAGAGAGGCAGCAATGATTACGTCTTTAAATAGATAGGAAAAAAAAATATGTTTTTGAGATCACCTTCCCATGGAGAAAACAATTATTATGGGGGAGTGTCAATCTAAAATTACAATTCAGGATTGCTTTTATGCAAAAACTATGAAAAAGCAAAAATTTGTTTTCAAAGTCTCCAGCCTCCTCTGTACAATTCTATTTGCCCCTTGATGCTATACACTTGAATGGAAAATAACATTTTGTCACAGACAACTTGATACAATCAATATGAGACACCTGTTAGATGCAAAGGATGACTCCAGATTGAACAAAGCAAGTACAAACTCAAAATACATCCACATCCTACATTGAGCTTCTGCCTCATCCCATATTTCAGCTTCTTCCTATTCCATCCTTCTGAGGAGAGACCACAGTGTGATAATGGTTTCTACTTTTTGCATAAGTTTTATCAACCTGCAAATATATTTGAAAATACAAGGGGATATGTGCAAGTGACTATTTTTATTATTGTAGTCAAAAAACACCTCACATTTGGAGATCTTTCACACAGGTACTAGACATCTGAAAAGAAATGAACAGCAGCATTTAACTATTGCAATCTCTTTTTTAAAACAACAGATGACCTGCCCGAAAGCATTTGTTGTGTATATTGGAGGGCTTATATCTTTTATGTAACGAAAGTGGTTATAACTTAACAGAAATATCAGGAACCTAATAGAGAAGAGAAATCAAATACGCACATTTCAGTTTTTAAAAATGAAGCCTTATGGGCAACAAACATACAACATTCAAAGTCAAGCAAGATTTTAAACATAAGATTATTTAATATTAGATTTTCAGTTATAGAAGAATCTTCAATATTCAAGAATGGTGATAATTTTGGACCAGGCTAGAACATTTATATTACCACATTGAATTCTAGACACTTCATTTTAAGTGTGGCACTGTTTAGCTAGGGAATTCTGATGAAGTAAAACAAAGGTGCCATGTCTACAAAGCATGGCACATAAATGGCTATGCAATGCTATGGGAATTCTTAGACTGAAAGAGGCAAGTATCATGGAGGATACTGTATCATTCATTGACGGTCTATTATTTGGAAGAGTGCTCTGATTCCCCCTAGAGTATAGGGCTGAAATGTGCATACACACACTGACATGGAGGCCAAACTCTACTCTTAAAATCACAATTTTTATGGACTTGATTGGTTTTAGCACATTTGAAGTATTTCTTGTCTTTGTACATATATATATATATAATTTTAAAACCATCATGTCTTATTACATTTTTGAAGACATGAACTGTCTTTGAATTAAATTAGAAAAAATAAAGTATAATTTAATCTCATAAATTTTCTTCTTTATAGCACAATTATTAATTTCTATGACTATTTACATATAATTCATTATGTAGAAATAATCCTTACACTCCTATAAAAACATGTCTTTATATTTTCTTGTGTAACCTAGTTCTATGTAGATTATGATTGAATATTTTGTATATTAATACCAAATATCATTGAAGATCAGAGGAAGCAAATATGTTTTTATGCAGTATTCCTGTCAGAACAGTGAGAGATAAAAAATAGTTTAGTATGGTTGTTACCACACCCAGGAAACCAATGCCACATTCAGAACCAGAGGCTGTTTTTCTTTTTGTTTGTTTGATGTTTCTTTTGAGCTGTGATTTTTTTTTTTTTTATTGTACTTTAGGTTCTGGGGTACATGTGCAGATCATGCAAGATTGTTGCATCGGCACATTTATGGTAAGTTGGTTTGTTGCCTCCATCCCCCCATCACCCATACCTGACTTCATGAGCTTTTCCTTTGCATTCTTGTCATAACAGGAATAGCAAGTGCTATGCCATTCATCCTTATTCTGTTAGGAGGCTGACATCTCACTTTTGTGACAAAGTGAGATAAATGAAAAGCAGAACCCATGAACATATTGTCATGATTCTTAACAAAATGACAATATCATATCTTTTGCTTATTACTCAGATTGTGCCTTACAAATCGTTCACATTTTTACTAGGCAAACATAGAGTTCTAATTTTTTTATTGTTTCAATTACAAGCAAAAAGGCTAAATCAAAATGACTTATGAAGGGGTGGTCAAGGCCCCATTTCAATTAGGGAGTTTGGCATTTAGATACGATTTTACCTGTTATTACCCTTCTTTCTCTGTTGGTATATGTAAAAAAGAAAAGAACAAAACATACATTTCTTCTCCTTTTCCTTTTAAACCAACTAACAGTATTCAAGTATTTATTGATCACCAACTAATGACCAAATGGTTGAGAGAACTAAAGCACGATAAGGCATGCTCTCTGTTCACAGTGGGCGAATGTGAAAAAATCGACTATATATTCCTGGGAATTTTTCCTTTTTTCGTGAAGAGAAAAATCTGCATAGTTAAATAACAAAACTTATCTATACTTTAACTCAATATTTACATAAAAGAACTGGAGCTAAAAATCAAAAGATCTAGAATCAAGTTAGATTCTGCAAAAGTGTGTGAGAAAACCACTTCACCACACAAAATTCACAGCTTTACTTTCAGAATAAAGTATGTAGCTCTCTTTCTAATAAAGTTTGAACATCAAATAAGATACATGCCAACTTAAAAATATATGTGTGTTATATATATGTCTGTTATGTATTTATTTTCTATACACATACAGACTTTTTACCATGTTCTAAATATCATATAGTATGTGAATTTTGGTTCAATGAATAATTATTGCAGGCTTCCCAAGTACTAAGGCACTGTACCAACTCATTACCCAGTTATTTCACCCTCTGACTCTCTGAACAAGAATTGGAGCACATATTACCTCATTATGGATGTGAAAACTGTAAATCAGAGATGTAAAATTATTTGTCAAAAGCTAATAAGAGCGAAAACTAAATAATGTTAGCAGATTATCAATCCACTACACTTTGTGTACATACACTGCCCAAGCATTTGCTCACATACCTCTGAGCAAATATAAAACACAACTTTTACTTTAAAAGAACTTCAATTCTACTTAAAGAGAAAACTTAGAAAAAAATGAAATATTTAAACAAGAATACAAGGCATTTTGCCATATTTTTTCTAAAGTGGAAATAAAAGATACAGAAGTTCTAAGGAAAAAGAGATTTTGGGGGCTGAAGAGATCAGAGAAAACAGTAAAAGCTGTGATTCAAAAATTTAATAGTATTTTTAATAGCAAAATGAGGGCTAAGAAAAAACAGTTCAGCAGAGGTAATGGCAGGAATAAGGATTCCTAAAGACCGTGAGAGGAGGAAGATTTTAAATTGATACGTTAGTATAAAATATAAATACTTTTTCACATGCTTCGGCAAGTAGAACAATGGAAAGGAAATTGCAGAAGTGCACTTTAGAACTAAACTTCCCTTATAATGAATTTTCAAAGTATGTACCTTGTAAAATTGGAATAAAAGAAAAATATTAGATTGGTTGAAATGTAATTGTGGTTTTGCTGTTGAAAGTAATGGCAACAAACTTACAGTCATTCACTTTACCTGTTTGCTTTTACATGTGATATACACACACATTTAAATATTTCAAGAGACATTTTCTTAATAAGTTCAGGATTATAATTAAGGAAAACATTTGTAATTGCCAGTGAATTATTTTCTCACTTCAATCAGTCAGTTTGAACATTTATTTCAATTCAAAGATCTTACAAATACAGCACTGCCATTTAATAATGCTATGGGCCTTGCAGACTGACATGCTTTATGTAAACACAGATAAACACATATCTTGTGTTGTATTCATTATTACAAGTTAGTAACAGGAAACAGCAGAAGACATAGTCATTAGGGGAAGGGTTAAAAATAAAAACAATTGATTTTCATTGTTATTTAAATTCTAAGCATACATTGAGATTAATAATTAGGTCAATTTTAGAATATTTACTTTTCAAATTTGCATGAAACTTTCAATCTTAATTTCTATTTTTTGTCTAGAATTTGTAAGTGTAAAAATCAGAAGCCCATCACTTCCTATGAATTAGGATTCATAGAGATCACTAACAGTTACACTAAAGCTTAGTTTACTTATCTTTGCAATGTGTTGAATAATATTCAACTTGTATCACATGCTATCCTCAGGCACTGCTAATTCATGCAAATAATATGCTTTGAGATTCAAAGGTGAAAGTGTTATATAGAGATATATAAAAAATCCTAATATGAAAATTTTAGTTTTCTATATTCTTACTAAACAAAAAATAACAATAAAAAATAACAGACAAGTTTACCAGGAAAGGGTTTTCAGCCCAAATGGCCTGGATGTCTGGCCAATATATCAAAGTACTTTGATCTATATAAATATAGGTATAGACAGATAGATAGATAGAAAGATGTATATGTTTATGTAACATAGCATATACAATTATAAGTATATGATATAAAATAAATTTTACTTAAGATAAAGTGAATGAATGAGGAATGTGCACTTAGGGATATTTATGTTTTCTTCACTCTGAATTTCTTTATCTTTACATTTTATTTTTAAGAAAGAGAGGTCCCAGTCTCAGTTAACCACTGAAAAGATGCTGATTCCAAGTCTCAAAAAATGCAATTCTGTAGAAAGTTTGTTGTAAATATAAAAAAAGCAAATACCATTAAAAACTATTTCATCATAAATGGATAAATATGTGAGTCTTGAAATCTAGCTGTTAAAAAGACTTTGTGTTACAAATAATTCAGTTATGTATACCCGTTTTTAAAAAATAGGATCCTTGAAATAAACTTAAGATCTATTTTAGCTTTGTTAGGCTACTCTTGAACACTAAAATGAGAGAATACTACTACTAGTTCTGAGACAGGGCAGTAGAAGAATGCATGTAGAAAACTGATCATATTTGAAGCAAAGCAGAAATGATGTTCATATTTTGAAACTTAATTTCTAAATAAAGTGTTATGTTCAATTTCTTATAAAGGACCAAATAATAGATGGTAGAGTGATTTAAGGCATCCTTCAGTAAATGAATATTTATGATCTATTCACTCTCAAACATTGCCGTATGCGTATTCGAGAGGATTTCAATCTTGATATAAAAATAAAATAGTATAACTTTTATCATATTACTTTTTGTTTTATTCTATTTTTCATTATTATTTAGATGTAATATGTATGTCATATATTAACATAATAATTCAAGTGTATAACTTATAAATAAATAATTAAACATTTATTGAGCTACAAGTTAATTTTTTTTTTACTGGTAAAGTAATAAAGTTAAAGGATTCCTACTCTGGAAAATCTCTCTTATACCCCACCCAGGACACAGCAAATTTAAGGGAATTCCAAAAATATTTTTATTGTATAACAATTAAACTGAATTGAATAAAAGTAATAGATGCATCATTTACCCCTATAGAGAAAAAAGAAGAGATTCATGTTTTATTAATTTTAATTAAAGAAATTGAATCATAAATGTCTTAATATAGATATATGCAAGTATATCCTAGGAGCCAGGAAAAAGTTAGTTAAAATTATGATAGATTTCTATGACTATTTTTCTTTCCTTTTCTAAAATAAAAGTTAAAAAAAAATTTAAATTAATATTAGATCAGTCTCATCTTTTAAAAACGACTTAGTTATGACAATATGATTTCTAATGATCAAAGAAAAAGCAGGATAATGCTTAAGATTTCTTTATGCATTTAGAAACCTTTTTAAAATTTAAAATTATGAAAAAATGTTCTTAATCTTTATTTTCTTCATTCTCTTGATTGATTCCTTTTTAAAATCCATTTTTCTATATGTATGTCTTTTTGAGGTAGAGCAGTATAGTTCTTTTTTTTAACTTTTACTTAAGTTCAGGATTACAAGTCAAGGTTTGTTACATTGGTAAACTTGTGTCATGGGTTTTGTTATTTGCTTACCCTTGTAGTATGCCTAGTATCCATTAGTTATTTTTCCTGATCCTCATCCTCCTCCTACCCTCCACTCTCTGATAGTCCCCAGTGTGTATTGTTCCCCTCTATGTGTGCAGGTGTTCTCATTATTTAGCTCCTACTTATAAGTGAGAATATGCAGTATTTTGTTTTCTGTTCCTGTATTAGTTTGCTGAGGATAATGGCCTTCAGCGCCATCCATTTGTCTGTATTTGTAAATTAATTTTGCCAACATTGTCACACTTGAAAAAAAGAAGTACTTTCTAGCACATAAACTAGAAAATCTTTGAATTGGAGTTCTGAAAAAAGTCACAAATAGGCTTCCTATGGTTGAATTAAATTTTTCCTGATTTATCTCCTGATCAGATTCATTATATGTAGCATAGTATCTCAGCTATAAATGTTTTTATTTTCATTTTTTTTGTATACAGTTTGTGAACTGGTTTTTATTAGATAGATATTTTAAGCAAATGCCTCATATTAAGCATTAGGATTAGCTACCCTGTTTCACTGTTGGGAAAATGGCTCTGTAATCCCCCCCAAAATACTGCTGACATATGCATTGGTATGGTCTTTATTACCTTAAAGTATTTGAAGATAGATTTTCTAGAAAAGCATAGAAATTTTTGGATATATTTTATTTCATAAATATTATTTCATTTGGGGTAAATAAAACACCACTCAAACTTAATGTACCTTTTCTGAGATGGAATTTTACAGAAATTAATTGTAGGGATAAAGTATGGTTTTATATTTTAGGATACACTTTATGTTGAAAGATGCACATTTATTCATTGACCCAACCACGACTTTAGAACAGGAGCCTGTCTGCCAGTGGACACTGAAAAGTAAAGTCCTATAATTGTCACTAGGGTTGCGTTTACACTTCTCCTAAGGAAAAAAAAAAAACAATTGAACAAAAAAAAGCTTTGTAAAAGACCTAACTAATACGATTTCCAGATAATTTACATTAGGTACAAATAGTGAAAATTCAGTATAAAAACAAATTATGATCATCAACAAATTTTTACATTATTCTATTTTTTCCCCATGCCATAAGTATCAGAATACCAAGTAACTAGCTTTCTGAAGAGCCATAAAACTGTGTGGCATTCAATAGAGAGTTTAATATTAGGGTTAGTTTACTGCTCAGAGTTCACAGTTTAGACTAATTTTAGATAAGAAACTAGAATTATCCTCCATGCAGTAAATTCAACAGGATTATAGCAATCACTTACACTTCTAAGATGTCCTTAAAGAAACTGCCTTGAAGATCAGTGGGCAATACATCATATAACTAGGTAGATCTTGGCTCCTACCGTTCACATTTCCTATTATTACTATTGTGACAGAGTCAATGTTTTACCACTTAGTTCTAGTCTATCATGCTTCCTTAGCCAAATTAGCAATGACGCTTTTGAACAACAATCTTATGCATAGGTCTCACTTTGGTTCTTTTGAAAAAAACCTATTAATGTGGATTCTTCCAATATATCCAAATACTACTTTTTTCCTGAATTCAGCAGTTTCTAATTTTTTATTGTGTCATTTTTCATTAGTTTCTAGTTTTTGTCTACTGTGCCAGTTCAGTTTCATACTTTGAAATAAGAATTAGAAGTACACCACCTATCCATTCATTTGTTCAATTAAG
Organism: Callithrix jacchus; assembly: GCF_049354715.1. NCBI lineage: Eukaryota > Metazoa > Chordata > Mammalia > Primates > Cebidae > Callithrix > Callithrix jacchus. Next base: position 81,856,382 of record NC_133504.1, on the reverse strand, counting down.
AATTCTTTAAGCACCTACTCTGTATATTACATTGCACAAGACCAAGACCAAGGAAAACATAGAATATCCTAGTAATAAGTAAATTCACTGGCAATCATTTAACAATCTAGTTAAGGGTTAAAACATACATGAATAAACAATTTATAATCTAAATATGATAATTTGTATGTCAAGTATCTGATCATAAATGTAATCATTATATGTGAAAATTCAAGTATTTAAACAGCTGAAAGAGCTGTGAAGAATATTCTATAGAAAATTTTAATATAATTAAGCCCATTTATTTTATAATTTCGGATACTCAATAAATGTTTATTAATTGGAATTTAATTTCCATCTCTGCTGCCTTAATTGTCTAGGGATTTCAGAGTACCCTATTTTCTTCCATTATGTTTCAGGAACACAGGGCAAATTACACATGCCTGACAATTGAATATGCTGAAAACAGCTTTGCTAATCAGATATGGCCACAGTCCAAACACATTCACTTGACATTTACCCTGCAGGTCTATAACTTTCAGCTTTCCCAGGTGAGTGACATTCAGGATGTAATTGGTTGTTGAATTTTTGAGCTTGTATTATTATAAAATGTTGCTCTGTGAAAAGAATAACATAGAAATACATTTATTTTGCAAGTTCCATTTTAAGTGGTATTGGATGAAAAATAAACAAAAATGTTGTATTTGCAGGGCAACTTAGCTTTGCATTTCTATACTTAAATCTGCAAATGAGGACTGTTTGAAACTCTATAGTATCCTTCTTTCCATTAGAAATGTGCCCAAAGGCTGCCAAGTGATTGGAACATCCAATATACCTCATAAATAATAGATGCTTCTATTGACTACGGTTAATGTAGACTTAGTTCTCCTTCAGGATATGGAAAAACATTCAATTATTAATTTTTAAATGACATTCAAGAAATAAACTGCTTTTGGTTTAATCAGTGAATCTGAAAAGATCTATTGTTAAAAGATTATATTATTTTCTAATGTGTGTCTCAAATAACTTGTGATACCCTCCTACCTCTACATTTGGGATCTCCGAGAGGCTAGTAGTATCCATCTCAAAAACCCGATCTTCCATGCCCTTTGCAATGATTTTATCCTGTAAATTTAGGATGTTAGATACTGTAAGGATTTTGGTGTAATGGGTATATTTTTATATTGGGCATCTTTGCATTTCGTATTGTCTGAAAATTGAATTCCTTTCTTCTCTAGAAATTTTAATAATAAAAAGTTTCTAATTTGCTTATATTTGTAATTTCAGTTTGAATTGTAAGATATTTTGGATATTTTTGTATATTTACAAGTAAGAAACAATTCATGTTATGCTTAAATGAGACTGGAAAATCATTTATTTTGTAATTACCATACATTTAAAAGATGCTGCTAAAGGCCTTATGACAATCACAAGCACCACGCAATTCCCAGATTTAAGAACCTTGGCTGCATCTTCATTACACACACAATACATTCTTTGTGATTTTCAATATCTTATTTGCATTTTGTATGTTTCTGGGCTCATTTATTATTAACTCTCTGCACCTTACGCCAGAAAAAACAGCAACGATTGTTGTTTTACACACAGACCTCCTTTTTAGCCTCTCCTTCATTCTCCACATGCCAAAACACATTGCAATTGTATTTCATAATAAAATGTTGCCCCTTACTCTGTTCCAGGTGGTGTTCTTTGTGCTTTAACTCTACGTCATTTATGTCCTCAGATACACTGATGAAATAGTTATTATTCTCGCCTTCATTTTATGGATGAGGAAACTGAGCCACAGTGAAGTTAAGTAATAACTGGTAATCATCCAACTAGTTAGTAGCAGAACTAATATTTGGACTCAAACGATAATCTTCTAGGATCTATACTCTTAGCTACTATGCTACTTGTGACTACCAGCTCTGAGGAATAGTCTTCTTACAGAGTATCCCAAACCTTTTTAGACAAAACTGACTTTACACTAGATTGTTTCTATTATTTGGGTTTCTTTATTTTCTTTTATTATAATTAAAATTATGTTGTAATAATTAGCTTGTGAAAAATAAACCAGTGAAATATTATTTATCTATTTCATAATCAGGCATTAAAGCAAAAATTAAAATTTGAAAGTCCTCCCCCCTTGCTCATCCACAAATATTCACTCTTTTAGCAATTTTTTTTCTAAATAAAGAAAATCCACAAACACTCCTTAAGTAAATGGAAATATAGAATAAAAACAAATGAAAGAGTGGTTAGAAAACATTATTCAGTAAAAAGATTTAAAACTGTATGTTTTTGTCCTTTTATAATGAGAAAGTTAATTATGTAAAAGTCACAAAATGAGAACTGAAATATTACTTTGACATTGACCAATATTGCAGTTTTGGCCATATTCACATGTAAATGTCTTCTTTGTTCATTTATTCAGTACCTTTGTTTACATTTTGTACGTCTTAGGTACAAAAGTTTTATCATTTGTTTACCATATTCTTTCTGAATTCTGGGAAATGGGATAAAATTCTTCTCCAGATTTACCCTAAATACACTGAGTGTTTGTTTTCCTTTCTTCAAACTTGTATTTTTTTTTAACCAAAGCTGACTCGTAGACATTTAGATACCAGAGTGCTTGCTGATCTTAGGCAGAATTTTAAAAAGTAGTAATATGTTATTGATTATCTGGTTCAGATAGTGCTGAGAACAATAAAAATTCAGAAAGTATCAAAGAATAGAATTTGGAGGCATGTGGCACACAATAGTAAAACAACTAATTCTTCTGGTCACCTAGAATGGAAGGGCAATTCAGGACCAAAAATCAAGTGGACTGTGATTAAAACTAAAAAAAGTTTTTCATTTTAAACCATAGAAAACCACAACTGTTTGAAGATGAGGAAATAAGAATTAGGGGCATATTGGATATCTCTAATAATTACGGAGAATTAGAAAAAGGAGAAGGATAAACCCAAATATCCACAACTTATTCGTAAGGCACAGACTGAATCCCAGGAACTTTCAATAACTCTGATCAAAGGGTTTCTTAATTCATGAAACCATAAAGTCAAAGTAACCAAAATCCACATGTAAAGTCTGAATTGGTTCCTTGACAAGTTGCAATGTTACTAGGATTTACAGTTTCACAAGATTTAAAAATAAAATTGAGGGTATTATAGAGACAAATTAAGAATTGAAATGAGACTCCTGATTACTCATCTCCCAATCCCCAGCGGGGATTGCCACCTGAGCAGCTGGTTATTAGTCAGGAATGATTCCTTGCATTAGGTGCAGTTTGTGCAATTAATTAATGTAAGTGAACTACCTGTGAGGGAAAGCTAATTCTCCTTTCAGAAATCATTCTTTCTAACCTTTCTCTCCACCACTGCTCATTGCATCTATACATACAACTAGAATCAGTACATCTATATTCTGATTGGCAAATTAAAGTTAACAGCAAAAGTAGAATGTTGACCTCACAAAATTATTTCAAGACTTTTCTCTATTACGGAAACAAAATTTAGGAAAATATGTGTGGGAGTGGAGTTTGGAAGTATAGACAAAGAGCACAGAAGATAATTGTAGTTGAAGGTAAATTATAGAAATGGTTGAATTTAGCTGTAATTTTATATTTAAATGTACTAACACATTATTATTATCATGGGAATAATAATGATAGAGCTCAGATTTGTTGAATACTTCTACAAGACACTATTTTTTAAAAAAATATTTGTGTTATAAAATGTTTTTACATATAGTAAAATTCACTTTTTGGTGTATAGGTCATTGAACTAAAACTAATGCATAGAATCATGTAACCACCACACAACGTATAGGTCCTTTCGAACATTCAGCCCCCAAATCCCTCATAATCCCCTTTGGTAGTCAGTCAATTCTCTGACTTCTGGCCCATGGCAGCCACCCACCAATTGTATAATTTTGCCTTTTCTGGAATGCCATGTAAGTGAAATCACAGAATATTTGTCCTTTTTAGTCTGGCTTCTTTCACTTAGCATAATCAATTATGTTTTCACATCTATAAATATTTATTTTATTTTTATTCTGTGTAGGATCCTATTCCATGAATTATCAGATAAAAAAAAATCAGTTGAAAGACGTTTGAATTGCTTCCAGTTTGTAGAAATTATTTAATATGAATAAAACTAAGAACAGTTGCATACAGGTTCTATGTACATAGTTTTTATTTCTCTCAGTTAAATACTTAGGAGTAGGATTTCTAAGTCATATAGTAAATATATGAATAATTTATATTGACTTACAAAGTTTCATAATTTTAGAACTAAGAAACTGTGGAACTCTTTTCCTTTTAATAGAATTGTTGAAATAATTTGATATAGGCCTACCATTTTATTAGTCATTTTGTTTTCCTCTCATTTTTTTTTTGTTCCTCTGCTCCGCTTCTGTACCATATTTAGATTATTTAAATACTTCTGGCATCCATTTTATTTGATCTAATGGGTTCAGACCAAATCCTTGTACTTTTTGTGATCATTATATTTAGCTTTCTACTGTCTACCCAAAATTTATATTTATCCCTACAAACAAAATATGTAAATGTTACAACTGTATAATCCTTTAGCCTCCCCATGTAATATTACAGTTGCCATATGCCCTACATTTACATATATTAGTAATTCCACAAGACAATTTTTGCTTTTAACAGGATGTATATTTTTAAAAATAATATCCAAAGTATGAGATATTGTGCTTACAGCTATTTGCCATTTCTGTTGCTGTTAGTTCCTGAAGTTCCAACTTTTCTCTCATCATTTCCCATGGGCCTAAAGAATTGGATTAGTATTATTTCTTTCAGAGCAGGTCAGCTGTTGAAATATTACCCAAGATTTCATGTTTCAGAAAACATCCACATCATAACTCAAAGACAAATAATTCTTGGTTGCTTGTTCTTTTCTTTCAATTAGTGAATTACTTCATGGTTGTGATAGAAAACTGCAGTTATTCTAATAATTGTTCTTGTATATGTACTGTGCCATTTGTTTTCTTGATGCTTTTATCATTTTTAATCTGACTTTTTGGTAATTTGTTTATGATGTGTCTGGGTGTAGTTTTATTTGAGTTTATTCCATTTTAGGTTTTCTCCTTCTTAAATATGTATTTTATTTATTTTTTCGAATTTAAGAAATTTTGAGACATTACATCTTCAAATATTTTTCTGCACGATTTCCTTCTTTCTCCAGAGACTCAAATACTAAAAATATTAAACTTTTTGATATTGTCCTACAACTTAGTTCTGATAGTCTCATTTTTATTCTTTTTTGTTTTTCCAACTTCTTCTATCTCTTCTTGAGATTAGATAATTTATATTCATCTATTTTCAAGCATACGGATAGCTTTCTCTGCCATCTCCATTCTGTTATTTAGCCTATTCAATAAATGTATTATTTTGGGTATTATATTTTATAGTTTAACAATTTTCATTATGGTCTTTCATTTTTTTTTTAATAGTTATCTCTCCCTGGAACTCCTATCTTTCCAACAATTTCAAGAATATTTACATTTATCTTACATTGATTGCTTAAAATAAACACTTTGTAGACTTTGTGCAGGTTTGGCATTTGTTTATTACATTTTCCTTTGACAATTGTCGAGAGCTGAGCTGAAGAAAACTGAGCTGCCAGGTATTTAGGTGGTCAGTTAAAGCAACAAGCCAAAGTAACAGTAAAGCTTTTAATCACTCATTGATATAGTATAAGGAAGAGGCTAAACAGGAAAAAGCACTGGAACCTCCAGTTTTCAATTTTTCCCCACAGAGTAGTATTGTGTGAGGGTCAGGTCTGTCAGCATAAAAGTGGGGATTACCTCACTGCTGAAAAAAAGGCCTCTGATGGAAGGCATCTAAGTTAGACTGCAACGCCTTTCAGGGACTGAAGTACACTGATTGTGTACCAAGTTTTTTATGGGAGAGCGATTTTCCCCCATGAGGCTGTCTAGGTAAGGATTTTGTAATTGCCTGGATCTGGGCCTGAAAGATCAGCTATCGGATTCTGGCCTGGAGCCAACTTGTCAATCATTTGTATTATTTTCTTATGTGTGTGTTTTATTTTTTTTTAATGTTGATTAATATCAGTTTGTATCTAGGACATACTTAATATTATGTTGCAAGCTTCTGATACTACTATAATCTTCTAAAGGCTGCAAGCCTCTGATACTATTATAATTGCCTAAAGGCTGTTAATCTTTTGTTTTGTGTTTGTTTTACAGTGTTTCCAGGTATAAACATTTGTTTCATTACATAGGTGTTAGTGGAGAGTAGTGCCCTAGAGCTTATTTGCTTTAATGGTTGACTCAAACCCCGATTCAACAATCACAAAATAGTGATGAAACTGAAGTTTCAGATATTACTTGACATACTATAGAAGAAGAAATGCAAAATATAAAAAAATATGGACTTGGGAATAGATTTAATATGTATAGTCTTTTTGACAGAAGCTCCAATTTAGTTGAATATGTCTAGAAAACTCTGTTCATCAGGAATTGAGAATATATATCTGAGCTCCAGCTCAGATGAGTTCTCTAGTGAATTCTAAATTAAGGAAGATATTATACGGATTCTTTATAATCACTTCCAGAAGACAGAAGCAGAAGGAATACTTCCCAACACAATCTATTAGGTCAACATTACCCTAACACTGAAACCAGACAAAAATGTTGTAATAAAAGAAAACTACAGACCAATATCTCTCATGAACATAAATGAAAAATTTTAAGCAGAATAACTAACCTAAACCAAACATGTATAAAAATAATTATGCAACATAACTAAATGGGATTTAATACAGATATTCAAGGTGAGCTCAACATTCAAAAATAAATTAATAAAATTATTTACATCAACTGGCTAAAAGAAGAAAAAAAACATGATCCTATTAATAGATGAAGATAAAGTATTTGACAATATCCAAAATCCATTCATAATATAACACAGTACCAGCCTTATACAACAGACCCATAACTAGTATCATATGAAAAGAGGAGAACTATTCCAAGGAGTGTCTCCTTATTTCCTCTTTCCTAGAAAACCTGGCCTAAGAAAATTATCTGCATTTAATCCTAAGATACTATCTTTTCATTGGCTAGATAATCATAGACTTTGGAAAGGCAACACTTAAGAACTGGTGTCAAGATTGTTTGGGAAAGAGGCACTTGAATTATCTGTAGCACAAAAATATAGGTGCTCTACAAATTACCATTAAAATGTCTAATTACTAAATAGATTCTTAGAAATCAGCCAGACAAATTGACCGATTATGAATTCATCTACCTTTTTTGTTTGTTCATTCACATACTCAATGTTAGTATTATTTAAGAATTTTAATGTATCATGCACTATTTGAAGCACAGGAGATATGGAAAACAAATCAGGAAAAATATTGAACTTACAATTTAGCTAATTAAATAGATAATACAAAGAATAGACAATATTATGCCAGACAACGGTATGTGCTACATCAGAGAAAGAGAATGCAAACTAAAGGAACAGGTGATGTTTTAGACTAAACAGAAGGGAGCAGAGTCTGTATACTTTGTAGATTTAATGTCAGAACAGAAGACATACAGGGCCTCAAAATCATGTTCTCTTTCTATGATGTGAACACTTTTTCTGTAGTAAAAATTAGTCATGATATCAATATAGCACTATATCTCAGGGGAACGTCATGTTCTCTACAGCAGCTGATTACAATGAAACCTTTTCTGTCCTGGAGTGGGCAGTGATGTTTTCAACAAAACACATATTTCATCTGAATTTGTTTTTGCTTGTCATGTTTACTTTTTTCTAAAGAATTATTGAAGGCCCCTTTGGACTTATTAAATGCCTTTAATTATAAAATAATATTCCACCCACATTGCTTTACATTCAAGAACTTATTTCAGAGCAAATAAAGTAATTTTTCAAGAGATTTTCTGATGTTATTATACATACATCCTCTTGCCCAAAAGTACTGTCATTTTAAAAAGTAGGGGATGACTACGCATTCGAACTCTGCTCAGATTAGTGACCGGTATGTGAAGCATTTTTTTTCCAAAGCCGAAATACACATATCTTGTCTTTAAGATGTTAAAGTGGGATAGATCATTTGATTACTATAATTAATAATCCATTCACAAGAGTAACATGGGTTTTTATATTTGTCGGAGGACAAAAAGGATTACTACTATACAAAGAGGAAAGGAAGGAGTGGGAATGAGAACTGAGAGTGCTTCTTTTATTAACAAACACATTGTGCTAGTGTTAAGGACATTTTAACTACATACGTTAGGACATTTGGGTACTCTCTGTATAGTTCAAGGCCACAGACATAACTGTAAGGGCAGGTCACCAACAGCTGAGAGCCCATAGAAACCAAAAGACAATGAATATCAGAGAAGAGAAAACATGTCAGTCATGCCAAATTACCACTTAGAGAAGTGAAGTGACAACTGTATCTCATACTAGCATCTCTTCCCTGTTGTATTACATAGAGTAACACCTCTATCATAGAGATAGATGTAACACATGTATAGATTGCTGTAATATAGAAATATCTTCTATACCTGTCTATATTCTATAATATATGCTATATAAGTAAGTTTTATATGTTTATATATTATATATAAGTGTGTGTGTGTGTGTGTGTATGTTATATCTACGTACAAAATTTTTTTTCTTTGCTTTGCTTTCTTTTTCTATATAGGAAATGAGAGAAAGAATAGCTATTACCCAAATATTTTGGGCTTGGAGATGGATGTGGAATTAATGGCCTTTGAGGTGTACTTCGTATTGATTGAGGATAATTGAATTGTTACTGGAAGCACAGTCAGGGTAGTGAAATAATATGACAGAAGGTTTGTATTGACATTGAGAAGCCAAAGTTTGGATTACTCAGGCCATTTTTTTCTTTTTGGCTTTCTAACATATAAGCCATTTTTAGAGAGATGGGAGAATTTTTACCATATGAATGAATAAAGTTTACCTCCAATTGAAGAAACCATGACTAGATATTCACTTCCCCAGTCACCCTTTTAACTAGGACACCCACAAATTACTTAGCCTCAGAGGACCTTGCCTGGGACTTGTTTTCAGGATTTATGATGTAAAAAAGCAAAAATCATGTAAAATGAACTTAGAGATAAAAGCTGTCATTAGTGGAAGTAGTAAAATCTAGTTTTCATGGGAAACAGTAGCATTCAATGTCCATTTCAGTATCCTCGGTGCAAGCCCTCTGGCGTTGAGGGCTAGCAGCTGGTAGTTTGGTGGGCGATATGGGTTATATCTCTGTCTGGCTGTCTTTCTTTTTCTCCTGCTGACCTTCTGAGCCTGTTCCTCCTTCATCCTAGGGATTCAGTGAACTATACAAATTAAGATCAATAAATTATTTATTGCTTAAATAAGAGTCAGATTTGATTGCTTACAAATAAGCCCCAAACATGAATAGTATATAAGTAGACTTTCATTATGTCTTAATCATTGCATATGGTATATTTTATTTGAGTCATGAGCACATATTTCCCATCTCATGACACTGTGTTGTTTCCTTGTAATCAATTTTTTTTTCTTATTATTTGTATGGCTTTGTCATTTGTGTATACAATCTGCAATATATTCTCAGATCTTTTATATTAAATATTTTATTTTTCATAAATTATTTTTATTCTGTTGCTGCCAGATGGTATTAACAGTACCACTGAGATTTTGGAAACTGAGGAAATGAACTTAATCATTTCTATGTTATTTAGTCCACTAAAGGTTACTTGTGATGTTCTAATATTATTTTCAGAAGACAAGCACAGCGAATTGAATTATTCTAGTGTCATTAGACTTTTAACTTTTTGTACATTCCTCTGCTGTGTAATGTGTTTTTCCATTTTCTCCTTCTCAGTTTTCTGATATCTGAATTTGGTGTATGAAAAATCACCATTACCCACACACAAAGCTTGGTATTTAAGGAATCTTATTAACATAGTATCATGGACTAAATTTAATTTTGGAGACTATGACTTCCGAAATTCAAAGACACATTTTCCTGTTATATTTTGTGGGAAATTATAAAATCACCCAGTTATGGAAAATGATATAAAAGGGTAGAGAGGTTAGAAATTGGAAAGAATACTTAGTTAATCTCACAAATCAATCTACTCACTAAGGCCTATGTCTTGGAACTATGGAAAGAGAAGCTGGGGAGATTCACTGTTCCTAGTTGATTCTAGTTTCACAAAACAAACAGAACAATGTTGGGTCCTGGTAGGGTTTTCTTATCGTAGCTCTATTGGTCTTATAATTAGTACTAATTTTGCCAACATTCTACATCTGTTAGATTATTCTTAAAAATAAAAACAATATTGTGACTTTTCTCTAAATAACTGATTTTCCTGAATCTGAGAGCATTTAATAGAATAAATTTGGCAATAGTACCTTGGATTATATATCAGATAAATTGAATATTCCCTGAACAAATGAAAATATGTTGTTTATATTAAGACCAACAGTGTTAAAATTGCACATATAAAATTCTTTGGAATTAAATTCTTTTTTATTACATTAAAAAAATACAGCACTTCAGAGAAGGATTCATTAGACAAATTGATCTTTTATGAAAATCAGCTAGCTATATTGCCTGCACATTAATTATAAATTTAAGGAGACAGTATATATTGCAACAATCCAACAATGTACTAGTATTATTTTCATAAAGTAATACGTTTATCTATGATGTCTATTCTGAAACAGAAAAATTACCTAGAATGAAATAAAGCCTTATTGCAGAGTTAAGAGACTGCTGGTTAGATATTTTGATTACTTATTTTCTTACTGATGCTCATTTGTATGCTTTTTTCTGACTGGCTTTAGTTTGGGAAAACACCAATTTGTTGGTAATTAGAAGAGCATAATACAGTGGCTTAAAAAATTAGTTTCTTTTTTATCTGTCATTGCTGGCAGTGGTATAGCTTTGCTCAGTGTGTTCATTCAGGGACCCAAGCTGCTTCTGTTCTTTTGTTCCTCTATTTCCTAGGGCACAGGTCTAGAAACTTATGCCTGTAAAAGAACAGAGTATATATACTTTAGGATTCCCAGAAGTACTGTCTTTGTTGTAGCTCTTCAAAATAGCCACTGTGATGGGAAAGTGGTCACAGATTCCATGTCATGAGTGAGCATGGCTGTATTCCAATAAAATTTTTAACAACAGGCAGAGGGAAGGATTTAGCCTCTGGCCTTCAGTTTTCCAACTATGGTATTGGGACACTGTTGCTATAAGCATGGTTGAAGCTGGTTCTCTGGCAGAAAAGAGAAAGTAAGTATGAAGTTAACACCAATTTTCTATCACCTGACAATAGAAATGGCAGATACCATTTTGGCTGACATTCAAATTAAAAAAAAAAAATTGTCCATCATTTCTAATTATATGGAAGACTGAAAGAGATAGTTTGGCTGGACAATAGTGTGCCTAGATACAGTTTCTTCTTTTTTTCTTTTGCATGAAAGGGGCAAAAAAAAAAAAAGATTTGAGTAAAAAACAATTTCTGCCACATTGACAGAGAATTGGTGAGAAAAAAGTGGAAAATTAATATAGCAATATTCTAGCATGATTTAGTCATGCAACAAAAGGAATAGAGAAATGTTATCAACCTCTTAAATATATAAATGTAAATAAAATGAAATTAGATTTAAGCTATTCCTCATCATTGTAATCTTTTACACACTGAATAAATTAGCTATGAGTTGCAATGCTTAACAAATATTACCCATATCATGAAATTCGTATTTTTAAGCTCTCAGCTCATTTTTTTTTCTTTTAGCTTGCATGCCTAACACATTCTGAAATAGGATCTATAATTCACCGTCTGCAGAAGTTGATAAATGTATCTATGTAGTTTGGTGAAGAATCTATGCCGTTTGAAACAGCTGAATGAAAATTAGGTTGATGACGCTCTCCAGCTGTCAGTAGTTCACTAGAGAATATCAGACTGGCTGCAAATACGTCAATATTTTATTAAATACTTTTCTGAAATGCATGTATTCTAATTTTATTTCCACACTTTTTTAATCTAAAAGAAAATTTTCAGAAAGAATGTATTGAAATTACCAAAAGTTAGCTAACCATGTCTATTTAACCTCATACACAAGATTAAAACACCAAGAATGTATAATTATATAGAAATGAAATAAACTATTAGTGATTTTATTCTTCATGCATGGCCTGAAGTGTTAGCAGTTTTGAGTGATCATTGGTTCCAAGACTATATGCTCCAATTACTTTACATGGTTTTCTTCAAATAAAATTCATTAATTTAAAATGCTAATAATAACCAGTTACTCACAGTTCTCACATGACATTCTATAAGGACACAGATTTTGGTTGTAGTAGTGAACATTTATTTGGGTTCACACAGATTTCTTACTCTCTGTTTCATGTCACATTTTCCCTCCTTCTGTTATCCATGCATTGACTGACATCTTATAGCTTTTCTCACATTTCAATCTCTTTATAAAATTCAATTTTTTGTTGAGATATTTGTTGAACTATTACTAAATTTTGATACTCTGTCAGTATGATATTCAAACTTATATGTCTTTGTCCCCTAAAAATTTTATATATTGATACGAATTGTTAGTACATGATGGGTTTTAAATTAATTTTTGCTTATCAGTCTTGACTCTACTACAATGATGACATTCTCTAGAGCAATAGACATAACTAAGATAATGGGCTACTAAATAAAATGAGTCTTTGTGGGAAGGAGTAAAATCTTGTTCTTATGTATATTTTAAAGGGATAGTTTAAGCAATTATGCACCTGAAATTGTGTAATGACACACTTTTGGAAAAGGTCCTAATATATCTCCCATGTTCCTTTTTAAGATGTATGTTAAGTTCTACATTAACATACTAGAGGTTTAGTGGTTCCTGATTTAATTACTCTCATTTCTTAATCACAGTACCCTTGAGCACAACGAAAATATTAACAATAATACCATGGAGAAATAGTAAGAATATGCAATAAGCCAATTAAAATAATGAATTTTACCAATGAAAGTGATGCAGGATTTGAATTGGTGAACGCTTGTAGATATATGTATACTTTTCTCATTAAATCCTCATTGTTGCAGCAGAAGTAGAAATAAAAAGATTTTGTTTCCCTCCATTAAGATGAAAATTTGGAGAAAAATAGTTAAAAATTGTGACACTGCCCCTAAACTATGGAAGCGTCTTTTGAGTTGCCAATGTGATATCATTTTATAAGCTTCTTTCTCACATCCCTCTTTTATCTGTCTTATAAAATTTTTCATGTCTTTCTTATACATCCAGGTACTACAATTCTAAGGCTATGCCATGCTATCATTGAAGAGAATCTGACCAATGTCTTATGCAGGTTATGTGGAGAACTCTTATCTTGGGAGATGCCATCAAAGAGTACACAGTGTGCTTGGGATAGAAGGATTAAGGAAGCCCTCACTAAAGAATAGTTCTTTTCATTTTCCTGCATGTTTACTGGGAAGAAACTCAGATTTTTCAGATAGTCTGTAAGATAAACTTTTCTGCTTAAAGTTGAAAAACAAGGAGGGCAGATGAAAATTCTCTTATTTTAGTGAACTGCATTAATGATTCTTTACTAGAAATAATAGACACTAAAGAATGGAGGGGAAGATTTTTGGCAGTATCTAAAATTAAGCAATGGATATAAATAAGTATCACATCAATATGTAATGACAAATATTATTTCTCTACAATTAAATATTAGAAAATAAAAATTTACCAAAATGAAACTTATAAATAATTTTGGTGTTTGAAAATAAATATTACATTGAAGATTAAAATAGAAAACACACATTCAAAAATGAGAAAATATATACACATATGTATATATTCTACATATATATGTATATATTTTATGTATATAAACTATTCTATGTTCCCAATAGGACAAAAAATGTATGGTCTCTACAAAACAAGGAAGGGATATAATGGGTAAATAATGGAATATGTTCAACCGAGAAGGAAAGCAAAAACAAAAGTACCTGGGAAAATAAATCGTTGCAGGAAACAAAATATAAAACAAAATAATATTCACACAGAAGCAGGATAAAACAGATTTAACACTGAAGAAATTTTCATCAAATATGTCTAGGATGGAATTGGGACATAATTCCAAATATAGAATGTGGCCAGGTGTGATGGCTCACACCTATAATCCCAGCACTTTGGGAGACCAAGGAAGACAAATCATGAGGTCAGCAGTTCAAGACCAGCCTGATCAATATGGTGAACTACATCTCTACTAAAAATACAAAAATTAGCCAGGCATGGTGGCACGTGCCTGTAATCCCAGCTACTTGGGAGACTCAGGCAGGAGTATTGCTTGAACATGGGATGTGGAGGTTGCAGTGAGCCAAGATCACACCATTGCACTTGAGCCTGGGTGACAGAGTTGATAGTCTATCTCATAAACAACAGCAACAACAACAGCAGTAAATGAATAACTAAAACGAATTCCAGATAATGGAAAACAGGAAATTATTTTATTCTATTCATTTGAGAATATTCAACTTCTTAAAGACTATCAAATAAAATACAAACAATAAATAAAAATTAATAATATAATAGAAGATGCCATTCACCAAAATAGAAATACCTTATTTAGATGAAACAGTTCAAAATTTTCTGAGCAAAAATAATTGAGATTTATATACATTTCCAGCTAAAATAAACTTTTTCTAATAAACATGCAGATGAAAAAGGGTTTAGAAATGAAGACCAAAAAATTATGCTGTCAGGTATATAATAGAGAGAGTATATCTAAAAATAAACAAGCAATAACAAGAAACAGGTAAGATATAGACCTCTGAAAATTAAACCCCAGAAGGCAATGACCCAATAACTCTAAAGATTGTGGGATAAAAGCAAATGACCCAAGAAATTTCTGAGTAGTCCTTACTTATTTTAAAGGCAGCATATGTAAGTTATACAACTAAAGGATCAAAAATATGCAGCTGAAGATTTTTTTTCTGAAGAAATGTAACTAACCACCAAAGAAACAAGTTTCTGTGACAGGCTTATTTCACTAGCATAATGTCCACATGATTCATTCATGTTGTAGCATGTGTCAGAATTTCTTTCCTTTTTAAAAAAAGTTTAACTTGTAGTTTAGATTCAAGAAGTACTTTTGCAGCTGTGTAACCTGGGTGTATTGAGTGATATGAGATTTGGAGTATGATTGATCCTGTCACTCGGGTACAGGACATGGTTTTCAATAGTTTTTCAACCTTTGTCTCTGTCTTTCCTTGCTCCCTCTAGTAGTCTCCAGTGTATATGGTTGCCATCTTTATATTCATGAGTAGGTCCCATGTATATGTGAAAACATACGGCATTTTGTTTCCTCTTCCTCCATTAATTTGCTTAAAATAATGGCCTCCGGCTGCATACATGTTGTTGCTAGTAACATGATATTGTTTTTATGGCTGTATAATATTCCACAGTGTATATGTACCACTTTTTCTTTATTCAGTTATTATGTCTGGGCACCTACACTAATTCCATGTCTTTTATGTTGTGAATAGTTCTGCAATGAATATATACAAGTGCATGTGTCTTTTGGTAGATGATTTCTTTTCCTTTGGGTATATATCCCATCATTAAATTGCTGAGTCACACGGTAGTTCTGTTTTAAGTTCTTTGAGAACTCTTTAAACCACTTACAACTGGCTAAACTAATTTACTTTACTACCAACAGTGTAATAAAGACATGAATTTGCATGCATAGTTTTGTTCATAATATTCTCCAATAGTTGTATTTCTGTGGGATCAGTGTTAATATCCCCCTTGTTGTTTCTGATTGTGTTTATTTGTATTTTTTCTTTTTTCACTACTAATATAGCTAGCAATCTATCTTTAATTTTTTTCAAGAACCCAGCTTCTAGATTTGCTAATCTTTTGAAAGTTTTACATGTCTCAATCTCCTTTGGTTTAGCTCTCATTTTGATTATTTCTTGTCTTCTGTTAGCTTTGGTATTTGTTTGCTCTTGGTTCTCTAGTTATTTTAGGCATAATCTTAGGTTGTTAGCTGAGATCTTTCTAATTTTCTGATGTAGGCATTTAGTGCTATAAATTTTACTGATAATGCTACTGTAGCTGTGTCTTAGAAACTCTGGCATGTTATGTCTATGTTCTCATTAGTTTCTAAGAACTTCTTAATTTCTGCCTTAATTTTCTTATATACCCAAAAGTCATTTAAGAGCAGGTTATTCAATTTCCATGTAATTGTATGATTTTGAGTGAATTTTTTTGTCTTGATTTCTAATTTGATTGTGCTGTGGTCTGATAGACTGTTTGTTATAATTCTAGTTCTTTTGCATTTTCTTAGGAGTGATTTACTTCCAATTATGTGACTGATTTTAGAGTATGTGCCATGTGGCAATGAGAAAAATGTATATTCTGTTGTTTTGTGTGGAGAGTTCTGTAGGTGTTTATCAGGTTCAGTTGATCCAGTGCTCAGTTAAGGTCCTGAATACCTTTCTTAATTTTTTTTCCTTGATAATCTGTCTAATATTGTTAGTGGGTTATTAAAGTCTCCCACTATTATTGTGTGGAAGTCTGTTTCTCTTTGGAAGTCTCTAAGAACATCTTTATGAATCTGGGTGCTTCTTTCTTGTGTGCAAGTATATATAGGATAGTTAGATCTTTTTATTGAGTTGAACTCTTTATCATTATATAATTTCCTTTCTTGTCTTTTTTGATATTTGTTGGTTTAAAATCTGTTTTGGTCAGAAACTTGGATTACAACCCCTGCTGTTATCTGTTTTCCATTTTCTTGGTAGATTTTCCTCCATTTCTTTATTTCATGCCTCTGAGTGTCATTACATATATGATGGGTCTCTTGAAGACAGCATACTAATAAGTGCTGGTTCTTTATCCAGCTTACCACTCTGTGTATTTTAATTTGTTATTTAACCCATTTTATTTATAGTTAGTATTGATATATGTGAATGTAATCCTGTCATCACGATACTATCTGGCTATTGTGAAGACCTGTTTATATGGTTGCTTTATAGTGTCACTGATCTGTGTACTTCAGTGAGTTTTTGTTGTTGCTGATAACAACTTTTCCTTTCCATGCTTAGTGCTTCTTCAAGGAGCTCTTGTAAGGCAGGACTGATAATTACAAATTCCCTCAGTATTTGCTTATTGGAAAATAATCTTATTTCCCCTTCGCTTATGAAGCTTAGTTTGGCTGGATATGAAATTCTGGGTTTAATTATTTTTCTTTAAGAATATTGAATATTGACCCCCAATCTCTTCTAGCTTGTAGGGTTTCATCTGAGATTTCCACTGTTAGTCTAATTGGCTTTCTTTGTAGGTGATCTGACCTTTCTCTCTAGCTGCCTTTAACTTTTTTTTCTTTCAATTTGACCTTGGATAATCTGATAATTATGTGTCTTGTGGGTGATATTCTTGTGAATTATCTTACCGGAGTTCTCTCTGTCTCTGAATTTGAATGTTTGCCTAGGATGGGAAAGTTCTCATGAATGATATCCTGAAATATGTTTTTCAGATTGTTTCCATTTTTACCATCTCTTTCATGGACCCCAGTCAGCCATAGATTTTATCTCTTTAAATAATCATATATTCTCAGAGATTTGGTTCATTTCTAGTCATTCTTTTCTGTCTAATTTCAAAACGCCAGCCTTCAAGCTCTGAGATTCTTTCCTGCACTTGGTCTATTTTTCTATTAATATTTGTGATTGCATAATGAAATTCTCAGTGTGTTTTTCACCTCTATCTGGTCAATTACATTCTTCTCGGTACTGTTTGTCAGTTCCTGAAATTTTTTATCATGCTTTTAAGGTTTCTTGTATGGGATTACAACATACGCCTTCAGCTTGGTGAACTTCATTCCTATCCATATTCTAAATTCTATTTCTGTCATTTTAACAATTTCAGCCTCAGCTTGGTTCTGAACACTTGCTGTAGACATGACATAACTATATGGAAGAAACAAGACACTCTGGCTTTTTGAGTTTTCAGCATTCCTGTGATAATTTTTTCTTATTTTTGTGACCTTATCTACTTCAATCTTTGAGGTTGCTAAGCTTTGGATAGATTTTTCTTTCTTTTCTCCTATTTTATGACCTTGAGAGTTTAATTGTAGTTTAAGGTAGATTCAGTCCACTGGCTTTATTTCTGGGATATTTGTTTGGGGGGGTCCAACTCTCAGCTTCCAACTCCCTGACTGTGTGCTCTATCTCTGTGGAACTTGTATTGGGCCCAGAATTGACTCTCTGGCTCTTTGATGTTTGAAGTCCGTGGTGCTGGGGAACTAAGCTGTGGCAGCTGCATTAGAGTGTTAGTGGATGAAGAGGTGCCTACTTCATTGTGGTGTTTAGCACAGTGGCAGACACAAAGCAGCTGGAAGTGGAGAGTGGGTGCCCCTACTGTAGACTGAGTTCTGTTGCAATGGAGGTGATTTAGGCTTGGGTAGGGTGTTGGCCAGTGCAGGCCTGGATGCCTTCTCTGTTCCTTAAAAGCAGGAGTGATTGCTCAGGGTGTGAGAGGATTCCCTGTTCTCTGCACAGCCTTAGCCCAAGGGTGGAACACTGGTGGGGGTGGGGCTTGTTGTCTCTGTGCCCACCATAGACTCTGTCTACAATGCCAGTTGGTGGGGGATGAAGAACATCCTGCATTTCCATGTCCTGGAGGAGTAAGTAAAGCAATACCTGCCTGTGCAGATACTCACTAGCAAAGTGATGTGGGGAGTTGCCCTGGGCTCTGGGGAGGCTGCAGTATGGGGCTGGTATGTGGCTGTATGATCTGCCTTGTTGGAGCTCTTCATTCTTCAGGCAAGACCCACGAGGTGCAGCAGCTATGGTGTGGGCTCCAGGGCACCTCAGACTGCCATGTAAGCAGGTGTGACCAGGTTGGGGCCTCAGGAGAGGTAAGCAGACCAAGGAGTGGTCAGGTCAGGCCAACCTCATCTGATGTGAAAGACTGCTTTGTAGAGATTAGGTCTGACAGTTCTCCAAGGCTAATGTCTCTTATGAGAACAAGTTGGGCCCAGGGGGATGTTCATCCCTGGCCATGCTCCACTACAGGCACTCATTCACCAGAACTTCTGAACTGCACATCAGATGGTTTCCTGCCCTACCACTTTTCTAAGCAGCTCTCCTGCCATGTCAAGTGTCTGTGGTGGTTGAGTGATCCCTTCAGGCTGGGGTTACAGAGTCCTGTGGGGAGAGCAGGTTGCTCTTTGTCAGTTCAACTCACCAGTTCTCCGATATCTGTTATAGTTCAAAAAGGAGTCCTAGTGTGCAGTAGCCCATGAAGAAAGCTGAGCTTTCTCCCACTTCAGCCTAGATTCTTTGTCTTCCCTCTGTCCACTCTCAGCACCGTCCCTCTGAAAATCTGTTAAAAGCCCTCCAGTTATCTCAGTCCCTCCATGGGAGCTGTTCCACTTGTCTGTAACTAGTCAGTCATCTTTATCTGTGTACCTCTGTAACATTTCTTAAAATTGTACAAAAATCAGGGCAACTTGTTTTCTCAGAAGGGTTGGTCTTGGATGACCCAATACATCCAGGATCAGTGCAGCTGGGAAATAAACAGCATGGCTGCTATTGCTGCAGAAAATGTCCTAGAATTTGGAGTATTCAGGAACAGGCCAATTGCCTGTTGCTCCACCACTAGAAAGCCACCAGGCATCCCTGCCCAGAGATAATCTTTTACTCATAAAATGATGACTAAATGATGGAAGCATTTGTCCTGTCTCAGATCTGAGCCCATAGGAAATTGATTTAGGAATTATGCAGATGTACCAGCCCTTTATCTTTAAAATTTAGAGAATATTTTCAAAAAGAATCAAATGACCAGTGAATGTAAAGAAGGCAAATTCACTTGACATTCATTCCTCATTCAAAAAAAAGTCAACTTTTTCAATATACATTTTATAAATTCCTAATTTGTGTTGAGCACATAATTCTTCTGGGGCGTCTAAAAAATGCAAAGCACAAAATATAAGACGGCAATGCAGAAGTGCAGAAGAAGCATGAGGGTCAAAGTATTTGCCACAGTAAACTGAGGTAATTTAAAAAAAATCACTATATTCTTAGTGAATTTCATGAGAACATGGGTTCTGTGAATTACGAGATGCAAAGTACCATGTTTAGGAAGAGCTTTAAACGGATAGCTTGATGAGATGTAGGGAAAAAAATTAAACATTAGCATGGGCCAGAACACATAGCAATAAATCTAAAAATATAAAAATGTTGAAAACTATTATACAAAATAAAGTTATGAATTAATATCTTACATATTCAAATTAAGGAACAAATTACAATAATTCTCAATATATTATGGAATATGACAAAAGAAAGAAAAAGGCTACAGAAATTATAGTGGACATGGAATATAGAAAATGAAAATTCAGGATAATATAGAAGTCATTGATGTTCATTTGTTGATAGGATCTTTAATTATTTTTACCAGGCCTGTTGATCACTATAAATACATCACTATATACACATCAACAATACATTAATAAACTAAACAAGGGTATATCTGATCATTTAGAATCATATATTTTTTGGCATACAGTAATAACAACAGCTATTATTACTCTAATGAATTAATTATAAATTTAGAAAAGTGCTATCTTTGTCAGAGTTTCTATCTAATTTAATCAGAAAACAGTTTACCATGGGTTAAGACAAGGTTGGAGAATCAGTGCAAGGCCTAACAAAATGCAACTCCAAATTGAGTTTCAGGAAAGACTCTAATTTATACTGCAAAGCTGAGAACCCAAGGGGAATGCTGCCTTAGTGAATCAAATAGTGGTCTCCAAAAGAAAATCTCTATATCATAGAAATTGTGAATGAAATTTTGAGAAAAAGTGTTTGTTTATGTGATTAAGTTAAAGATCTTAAAATTAGATTATCTTGAATTATCTGGATGAGCTCTAAACCCAATGACAAGTGTCCTGAGAGACACAGAAGAGGTTATTTAAGACTCAAACAGGGATCTGAGTGGTGTAGCCACAAGAAATCCTGACAGCCACCAGAAGCTGGAAGAGTCAGGGAACAGATTATCCCCTGAAGTATTTGGAAGAAGAGTAGTCTTGACTCTACTTGATTTTGGAGATCTCACTTTCAGAACTGTGAGAAAATAAATTTCTGTTGTTTTAAGCTACAAAATTTATGGTAATTTGTTTAGGTAGCCCTAAAAATCTAATAAATTGCATTTTCTAGGATTAGGAAACCACATAGCAAACTGCCTCTACAGCTGGTGGCTCCACAGGATACCACAATGAGTATCTTCCACAATCAGGAGACCTGCTATAGCCAAGAGGCACCATCTCGGCTGCTGTCTGCAGAATCAGTCTACATTAGCTAGAAATGGATGATGATTACCAGTAAACATTCATGGCAGTTCTATGAAAGAAACAATCAGAAGCTGATTGATATACAGAGATACAGAATGGGGCTAGAGGTATGGGCTTGAATAAAAACAAATTGCAGGATGGATGAGAAAATATTCTCTGAAAATAAGATATTATATTTAAAATCTGAGGATACAAGAAGAAATGTAAAACAATATTTTTAAACTGAAGAGAGAACTGTATCTGCAGAGCCAAAGGAATAAAAAAATACCAGGAGGAATAAAGGATAATCATTTCCTATGGTTTAAATGTCTTTCCCCATAAAAACACATGTAGAAATTTAATTCCCATTGTAATCATTAAGAGGTGATTAGGTTATGAGGGCTCACCCTCATATATGGAACTGCTGCCTTTATAATAGTAAAGGTTTGGTCCCCTGTGGCCTCTCTTTGCTCTATTATCTTCTGCCATGTGATAACACAGTAAGAAGACCCTTACTGAATTCTTGTCTTAGACGTCCCAATCCCTATAACTATGAGAAAATAAATTGGTGCATTATAAATTACCCAGTCTGTGGTAGTCTATTGTAGCAGCACAAAATGGACAAAGACATTTAAAGATATACTGGTGGATATTTTTAATTGTAGGAATTCCTTTTAAGAAGATGTGTATAAAGAATATCATGTTTGGTATATTTAATGGCAAAGAAAAACATATCATCAACTGATGCATTGCTTCCTATTTTAAGATAGATTTGATATCCCCCTCCCAAAAATATATATATTGTATATAAATACATATATATTATATATGTACATATCATATATATAGTCAACAGAACACAACAATATGCTTAGTGACACAGGCAATTTACATCCTGGCTTAAAATTTATGTATCATCACAAACAAGTGAAGAAACAGTTTGCAGGCTGGCATGCTAAAAATATCATTGTAATTATAATCACAAAAGAAAAATAAAGATATTCACTTTCATCTTAGTTATTCAACATATACTAGAAGTCTTAGCTAGAGCAGTTAGACAAAGGAATAAAGGGCATCCAAATAGGAAAGGAATAAGTCAGATTGCTCTTTGCGGATGATATAATCTTATATACAGAAAAGCCTCAAGACTCCACCAAAAACAAACAAACAAAAAACAAAAAAAACCAGAACTGACAAATTCAGTAGATGTGCAGGATACAAAATCAGCATACAAAAATCAGCAACATTTCTATATTCCAACATTGAACAATATGAAAAAGAAATCATAAAATAATCTCATTATCAATAGCTACAAATACAATTAAGTACCTAGGAACTAACTAGAAGTGAAAGATTTCTACCAAAAAGAAATTGAAATAAAAGAAATTGAAGGAGACACCAAAACATGGAGATATATTTCAGATTCAATGCAATCTCTATGAAAATACCAAACACATTTGTCACATAAACAGAAAAAATAATTCTAAAATTTATATGGAACTACAAAAGAACCACATTAGCGAAAGACATCCTGAGCAAAAGACCAAAACAGGGTGGGTCACATTGTCTGACTTCCAACTATACTGCAGAGCTATAGTCAAAACAGCATTATTTTTAGTTTAGTTTTGTTTTTGGGTGTTTTTTTTTGGTGAAAAGTATTAGATTTTAAACTTCCTGCTTCAACCTTTACTAGTCATCTGTTCATGCTACATAATTGGCATTTTGAAATTTATCTGAATCATGATTCAGGGAATGTAAATTTTCTTTTTACATTCTCATGTGTAGTATTCTACTTATTCTGATCCAACTCTTTTTGTGTCTTTGTGCACTTTATTTTTATATAGCAAGACATCCATGAACTTCTTGAGACAATGTTTATGGGAGGCATTATTTAAGGCTTTGTAAAGGTATTGAAGAAGATGGTTTTGCAAAGTGTTCAGAAGCTTGTTTTTGTGCATGTTAAGTTTATGATGCATATTAGATATTCCACTGGATATATTGAGTAGATAATGGCTTATTCATTTTTAGAATGCAGATGAAATGTTTGAGCTATAGATAATATATCAGTGACATTTATATGTTTATATAAATTATAGCCATATGACTGAACAAAACGACAAGGACGTGGGTTAAAAAAAAGAAAGATAATTTATCTACCATCTAAATTGGGCATTTTGACATAAAGAATGGGGAAGATAGAGAGAAACAAACAAAAACTCTTGTAAATTATTAACCAATATGGAAAATAGGGATAATTGTATGCATTAGAAACCAGAGTTAAAAAGGAAGCAATTATTTGTAGATTATTATTTTTAGCAATTAAATGACCTCTTCTAGACCTATGAAGTACAGTTAAATTTTCACTTGAAATCTCTGTTCATTCAAAACAGCAAAAGTGAAGGATAAAAATCACCCATTCTCAAACAATATACCAATATCTTAGTAGAATAGAAACAGATAAACAGAGAACAAAGGCTGAAGCCATAGACTTGCTTGATTTAGACCCTGAAACAGGCAGAAGTTGTAAAATAATTTTAAAATGTTTGTGGAAAAGTAGACAAAATATGCTAGCGCAGAACTGGGAGCCATCAGATGCCTCACTGCTTAAAGACAATAAATAGTCTTCTGGACTCATTAGACAGAGCCTTAAAAATGCTGTTGAACTGCTGACTGGAATCTAACAAAGTCACATAAAAAGTACCAGCAACAGTCTGGCTTCTAGGGGCCAGTTGAACTTCTGTGTGAGATAGAGCCTGTCATATTTTTTACCTGCAAATATTAAAGAGAAAAAGATAAGTAGAGTAAAAATAAACAGACTTAAAAAAAAACATAACACGGTTTAAAATACAAAATTTTCTAGAATCAAAACAAGAAATCAGTCTCAGATTGAGCAAGATAAAAAATAATAATACCATGCGGGGCAAATTTTATTAAAACTGCAGAATGTCCAAAATAAATAAGACAGTTTAAAAGCTACCCAAAAAGAATAGATTATCTACAAATAATGAAGGAATAATGCTTGACTTCTGAGCAGCAATTGAGGTAGATAAAAGACATGAAAGTAATATCTTCAATGAGTTGTGAAACTCTTATACACAGCAAAATTAATTTTCCAGATGGGGGCAAAATAAAGATACCTTCAAAATACTAAGGACCAACAATGCGCCTGTGATCCCAGCACTTTGGGAGGCCGAGGAGGGCAGATCACGAGGTCAAGAGATAGAGACCATCCTGGCCAACACGGTGAAACCCCATCTCTACTAAAAATACAAAAAAAAAAAAAAAAAGAAAAAAATTAGGTGGGTGTGGTGGCACGCACCTGTGGTCCCAGCTACTTGAGAGGCTGAGGTGGAAGAATCCTTTGAACTCAGGAGGCGGAGGTTGCAGTGAGCCGAGATTGCGTCACTGCACTCCAGCCTGGTGACAGAGCAAAAAAATAAAATAAAATAAAATAAAATAAAATAAAATAAAATAAAATAAAATAAAATAAAAGACCAACAATGATTATAAATCACATATTTTTATTAAAATTTCTTTTAAAGGGTGTTATTATTAAAGAAAAATTTAAACACAAAGAGATACATAATATACAAGGAACATAATGAGCCCATAATTTGCTGAAGTTCAGAAATATAATGACCTCTTAATTTTATTTATGTATATCTATTTTAAAAGAAATATGATTAACACAAATGATCAAGATAAAAAATTAAAAGATAAAAATTAATGGATGGAGTATGCAAATGGTATTTTAAGATTGTGAAACTTCTCAAGATCACTGAGAAGATGATTTGAAATGTTAAGTGACACTTCAGTGAAGGTTTTCAAAATAAAGGTAAAGAAAAGGTTATCTAACTAGAAAAATGTTTACCAAAAATAACCTCAACAGGCAATTTGTGAAAAGTTATGTTAATAATATTGCTATCAGGTGAAAAGTATTTTAAGGCAAAAGGAATAATTAGAAATAAAAAAGAAGGAATATAATACAGTAATTGAAGAGAAGACCAGCAAAAGACTCTAGTGACCATATATTGGTATGTTCCTGATGGCAAAGTTTCAAAATACAAAAAGAAACATTGACAAATGCATAAATATAATAAAGATTTCTATAGTACTTGACTAAATAATTTAATTGATAAAACAAAAACAATAATTTAAAAATAGGAGCTTAGAATAAAAAAATTAGTTAACAATTTAAAAGATGCATAATGTGTGGTCCTGAGGTATGAGTGTGTGTATACAGGCATTCAATGAGTAAGAATATTAGGCTTTATATATAGAAGCCATATATATACTTACACAAGTATACACACACACACACATACATAGGCATATATATAGACCCTATATATAATGCTATATATTCTTGCTTATTAAATTGTTAATTAAATTTGATGTTTGTGATTTTATGTATAAATGCATAAAGATATACACATACAAACATGAATGTATAAACTTAAAAATATATCCTGACAGACATATATATAATGGGCTTACATATAATATACATTGTACATGCATAAGGAAAATACTTGTGATTTACATTAAATTATATATTGAATAAATATTGGTTCATTTTAAGAAGATTCTGACTCCCATTAAAAAATATTTTACCAATAAATAAATATAAATGGCAACCTTTTGCTTAAAAATTATTTTGAAGAACTATGTGAGATTTATTGTTGAATTAATCTTAAACAACTTAATTCTTCGCTTCTGGGATTATAAAATCACACCCATTTTCTTTCTCATTTCTGCACCGTCTATCTCACTTTATGACATATCTTCATTCTGACCAAGCTATTTATTTATCTTTCCAATTTTTTATTCTATAAATCAGTATTATTCAGGAGTCTTTAAAGTCCCCATTTCATTTCCAACTCCTCACTCATCATTTGACTGCCACTTCTTTGAGTCGTGGACCTAAATCCCTTACCTGAAAAAGAGTCCCCCAGTGACTCAATTTTAATTAACCAGCTTTCTCAAACCCTCTGTATCAGCATTAGTTGATTCAATGCTGTGATTTATTAATATACATACTTATTGAAAATTCCAGTGAAATTGTACAGTGTTGAAAGCCCCTATGTGGGAACTACATATTACTTGTATACTTCAGACCCATGTATACATTTGTATTCAGTGCCAGGTACACAGAGCGGTGTTCTTAAGGCCCAAAGAACCCAAGACAATTTATTAATAAGATGCTCTTTTTTTTTGGCAAATTTTGAAGTGTTACACATTGAATATATACCTTTCTTGACATACAAAGTCTAAAATAAAGTTTTTTTCAACATTTTTGTTCTAAATCATAATTTTAATGTGACTATACTTGTGCTTTATTCTTTCCAGGAATTCTAATTCACATTAATGTGAATTCTCTCTCACATTAATACTTTTCTTAAACACAGGAATTAATAAGCTTTTAAAATGTTTAGCAAATATCTCGAAATACTTAGTTATCAGGACCAATAATTCTAGGAACATTCTTGGTTGAATGATTATGGACCACTTGTTACTTGGTAAAGGTATTTAATAATCCCTAACATTATTGAAGTTTTACATCCTTAGCACATATTATTTTCTGATAACTCAATTTCTAAAAGATGTTAAGTAACGTATTTTAGTAAGCCACATAACTAATAATTGATGTAGCACTAGTGTAAATCCCAGCAATTTAGTCCCATAGCTCCACTTTTAATCCCTACTCTTTACTGAGATGGAAAATTGTATGCATTTCTGAATTGATACATGTTTCTTTTATATATATACAAATTTATGGGATACAAGCATAATTTTGCTGTATACAGATTATGTAATAATCCAGTATTTTTCTTAATATTAAAATTGTGTTTCCAAATGGGCAAAACTATTTTAAACAAATATATGGCTAATCATAACAGAAAGGTTGGCCAATAATCACCTTATATATTTAGCTTTAAGAATTTGAATTGTGAATGTTATTGTAGAAAAATGACCTTGAAAATTATTTTTGTCTAATACCATTACCAAAATGATGAGGAAATTTGGGTCCCAAATAAGTAACTTCCAAATCCATAAATTTTTTTTTGAATTTTAAAAAATAGCCTAATTTTTTTTTGCTTCTTTCTAGCACTTGTCATATCTGTTTGATAGATAGCAAGGGCAAAATACATATCCCATTTTTTGTGTTCTACAAACCAAATAAATAGGGTGTCTAATCCGTGTTAGATAATAGACCCATTGGAGATAAAATAATTATACAAAAATCAAATCTTTATGAGTGCACATTTATTTTCTATTATCTTTTTATAATAAACTTTAACTATAATTTTACTATGTCATATTCACTTTCCTTCTTCTTAGGTTAGAAGATATTACATGTTTACATGTTTAGATATTACATATTTAGCTTAATGCCCACTTAAAATGAAAGTGCAAAAAATTTGTGAGTATGAGGTTATATTTTACAAGTCTCAAATTTTTCTAAATACATAATTTACAATATAAAAATCTGATTAGCTATTGATGTGGGCTTCTCTTGCAAGATAATTCTCCTGACTTTTGAGAAGATTCTGAAATTCCTGGAATTAAGTACCCCAATACCCTTGGTTGCTTCATATGAATGACAGTTGAGCCAGCATACAATAGCAAGTAGAGGGTTTAATTCTATAATGCATATAAAATTATATACATGTAAGAATTATATATAATAAAAGTCCAATATATATTAGAATTATAGATAGAAATATATATATAATTAATTAAATAAAAATTATATATTTTTGTTTGATTTTAGTATAAAATATGCTTTAACTACATGTCTGTTATTAAATTAAAAATGAAATTTTAAAACAAATAAGGAAATTTAAATAGAAAAGAAACCTGGGTAGCAAATTGCTTCTGTATCATTATTCTGTACATTGCCCTGTGGTTGAGATTTCCGCCATAAAGCATTTTGTCCACTAAATCATTTTTAATCAAAATATAATTTCCATTAAACATTCTATCAGTATTTCAACCAAATTAAAATATCCATTAAGCTTTATCTCATCAACTGGATAAAACAAGTAGGTCAACAGAGTTAACAGAATTTTATAAACATGTGTACTAGTCCAGAAAATGACACTATTGTATCTGAAAATATGAGAAAAGACAAAGCTCAATCACCAAGTGATGGCAGTGGTGGCCCATTTGGAATGTCCACTGCCAAGCAACTGGCTGCAGTAGGGGATTCGTGGCTGGGGCTGTTCGCTTCACAGAGCTGGTAGGAGTGGGGAACAGGTGGGAAACTCATGCCCTTCTGGGTTAGAGGGCCTGAAGTTCCACCCTCCTGGGCACACCTGCCTCTGCTGTGGACCCTGGGATTCCTTCACTTTCTGGGGGCCCAGGAAGCACTCCTTCCTCTACAGGCTTAGAAGAGCCTGCTCCTGCCACCTTGCTTCTACTGGCTCCAGACACCCACTTGTCTTTTGAAGTGACTGGCCAAGTATGCATGCACTTGGGGCAGCGCTGACACACCAGTCTCCTGTTGCCTTGTCCCCCTCCACACTTGAGGTACCAGTGAGCATTGAAGGGAGGCCAATGGTTGAAGGTAGCTTGGTGTGAGCCTGCAACTGCCCCTTGGCATGAACAGCCTGGGCATCATGGGAACCATGGATGGTAGGTTGATGGTGGCAGGAGACAGTCAGGCTCCTGGATAGAAAGAGGCAGGTCCCTCGTGAAGCCCCACCTTCAAGCAAGGGATAGCCTAAAGTGGAAGCCAGGTTGCCAGTTCCCCACATGGAGTAAGAACTTATAGTGATTTGTCTGGTCTACCTGTGGCCTCCCATGGGCCAATCAGCATCAGTTATTCCCCTCTAAAACTTATAAAAACCCTGGACTCAGCCAGACTTGATCAGATGACAGGATGACCTACCTGTGAGTAGGTGCTACACACTCCAGGTCTCTTGTTCGCTGAGAGCTTCACTCATCAGGAATCTCTGCCTGCAGAAAGGAGTTACCCAATTTGAGTCTCCTGAGAGTCATACTGTCACTCAATAGAGGACCTTTTCTCCTTGCTCACCCTTCAGTTGTCTGGGTACCTCACTCTTACTGGATATGGGACAAGACCTGTCAAATTGTGGAAGTGAAAAAGCTGCAACACAGACAGGACTGAAACACTTGCCCCTACTAGCCATTTTGCTGTAGAAAAGGAGAGAAAAGAAGGAGAGAAGTGCTGTGACTCTTCAAAAATCCTAGACCTAAGAGATTCCCGAGCCAGGGCTGTGACACCCTCTTTAGTGCTCTGCATTTCCTACCATCTTCAAATTTCCAGTTGCTACTGCATTCCTCCGTGCTGTCAGTGGAACCCACTTGCAATATGCCTAGTATGGCCACAGCCTCATAGAGAGCCTTCTCCTCAACAGCTGGCATGTCTGGCTGTGTGCAGTGGCTGGACCCTGCATTCACTCACTCGTGCACTTCAGACTGCTCTATGCCTGCCTCACCCATGGCAGGTATCAGATGTGGGCCAGTAGTGCAAGCTGAACACAGTCTGCCAGGCTGAATGGGTGGAACAATCCCAGTGGGCGTGAGCAAAATTCAGGCAAAGGTACCACTGGCCACAGAGGTTTCTGGCTGATAAAGTGAAACCTCAAGGATCTCATGAAACAAGTAAAGTTTTATTTGTGAGAATGTGATAAAAGATGGGGAGGCAAAGAAAGTAAAACCTTAGTAAATTCTGAAAACATTGCAGTATCTTCCACATGGGACAGTAAGATGACTTTCAGTCTCTGTTTAGATTTTACTGTGTGTAACACAGCCTGAAATGTGCCTGATGGAGTTGATTCAGAATACTGGATAGCCATCCTTCAAAGCCAGTATTCTCTATGCTACTTTCTCATGTACCATAAGAACCCCAAAGAACATACTCTAGGCCTAACAGAGGCAGAACATGCCAATAATTGAAAGAACACTGATTCCATAAAGTTTCATTTTTTTTTAATTTTGACATATCTTATCCTTAAAGTTCAAGCTGTAATTTCAGGATGCTTTGATGATGCTTCATGATCCAATTCTGCATAATATTGTGTTTAAAGTGCTTAGCTCAGTGTCTGACCAACAGTTCAATAAATGCTTAACAATCCTTTTTCTTAATTGTAGTATCATGATTTTATTTAAGGTATTTCCACGGACTGAACATTCAAAGCTATTACTAATTTTTAAATAACTTCAACATACATGTATATATTATATATTATATACATTTAATAAATATATTTAAATCCATTCCATTATACTGTATAAGTTCATAGTGGATCAAAAGATAATTTGATTAATACTTAACATTATATTTTCATCTTTTAAAGAATTGCTTAGCAAAATAATCTTGATAGTTATACATGTGTTGATAAACAATAATTTATCTTCTGATTTCAAAGTCACAATGGTCAAGCATCTCAGGATAAAAATTCTTTAGTCCAGGAAAGAATGATGTTGACAAATATGCTTGTCTAATTAACCATAGTATTGCCACACAAAATGTACTAAATAGAGAAAAATATATCGTACAACTTCATGTGAGAATGAACATAGATCTTAATGTGTTTTATAAATATATGTATATATCTTTATATACACTAGTTATTGCTTTTATTTCTCTTAGGCACACTTTTCCCATGAAAATATTGTTTCAATATTATTAAGAAATAAAAGTTGCATACACATGTGATTAAAAAATTAAAGCAATGCAATCCTTAGTATAAAGTTATCCTCTTTTAAATGGCTTCTGCATATACCTCTGGAAAGATAAATCACATCTTCCTATTATCTGTTTGTTTTTTTCTAATTTAGTCCTCTTAACTTTTCTTTGTATTATGAAATACATATATATTTTTCTGTATTTTAGCTTTTAAATGTAACAATAAATCTTAAGAATATTCCGTATCAGTACATGCAGACATAACTCAGTAGGTACATTCCTGTAGATTAATTATCAATTACTCAGTTTATTTATTAACATTTTAGATGTAAACATTTTTGTTATTTCAAGTTAAGCTACATTGTAATACATCTTGGATAACTTTTATGAGTACATTCATGAAAGGTAATGTCTTCACAATAAAATTGCTGCGTCAATCGTTACATGTATTAAAATTTTACTTTTTATTAGATAATACCAAATTGTTTTCCAGAAAGTTTGTAACAATTTATACTCACAACTAATTGTATTTTAGCATACCAATTTCTCCATATTTCAATATAATGTGAATATTTTAATTTAAATTATCATTTACTAAATGAAAGCAGTAGTACTGTATTTTGAGACCAAAGGATTCATACAACTTAATCAGTATGCTTGTGAACTATATCTACCGCAATAAAATATATTATCACAAGAAAGCCTTTTTTTCCTTTTTCCTGTGAAATAAGCTATTACTCTGGTGTCTCCTGTTATTTGTGAGGGTAGAATAAGAAGTAAGGCTTAAAAAATTTGACAAAACTTTGGTTAAAACCTATATTGCTGCAAAGCTTAAAATTTTGCATTTGCTTAAAAATACCCTGGTTTCATCTGAGTGGGTTACCTGCATAAGGTTCACTTGAATTCTACTTGTCATCCACCCCCACTGTTTTCCCAGAATTGCTTCTATCAAGAATATTGGAAAATATCTAGAAGCCTGAAGCTTTCCCAAGGCTGCTTTGTACTTGAATGCAAGGCAGTGATTGATATGAGATACTATCATTCGCACAAACTCTGCAAAATAAAGATTAGTTTCTCCATCAAAATCTGTGTAACTTTCGCCAGGGGAGTGCTCAGCCAAGTTTCAATAACTTCACATTTTTCCTCAGATTTTATTAGGAGCAAGTGAGTTATGCAACTATTGGAATGTTGTTGCACTGACCCACCCCTGCCCAGGTTCACTTTCTGTAAGTTAAAAATGTCATAAATAGCAAAAAAAAAAAAAAAAAAAAAATGAAACAAAGTAAATTTTTTGAATTTTATGTTGCAGCTATGAGCTAGAATGTTCATATACAATTATAAAAACTGTGAAAGTCCCAGTGATTGGAGTGAAATGACAACATGAGCATGTTTTCAGAAATAACTTTTTAATTATATGACATATTTTCCATTATTAAGTTAAAAAGTGAGTAATGAGTTCTAAATTAGATATTGATATCCTTCAGGCCAGTAGTTTTTCTAAGCATAAAATTCTATTGATCCTGTGTCTGGCTTATTGTACATGAGAATAGAGTGCAATCCATTATCAGGGAAGGTAAAGCCATTACACTCCTCATGCGTTCAATTAGGCTATCACTTTATCTATCCTAATTGATACCGTTAATAGTATCATATATAATTGCTGTATATAAGAGAAAATGTGCTTATTACTGAGTCTTGGCTAATTCAAACAATGACATTTAAATACTATTAGTAAAACTGTACATAGGTCCAAAATAAATATGTGACCTCTCCTCAGTCTTATAGCATGTGGTAGAAAACAGTAATTTAAACTGGTTGATGATAATTTAAAATAAATTCTAGTGTATTCCAGTTTGTTTTCAGGTCAATAAGATATATTGTCTTGTTTCTTTTCTTTTTCTTTTGAGGGATTATACAGAGATATGAATTTGAGATATAGCTCCACTCCCAAATAGTCCTAAAATTGAAATCACTGTTTTATATGAACCTCTGTGCTTATGTTACACGAAACAGGCTCAAAGAAAATTTGAGATCTTAACAAATGTAAACAAGTCAAAATAATCAGAAATATTAATACTCTCTAACCTCTTAGAACTTAAAAAATTTACTGTGTGTAGTAAAACATGGGTAGAAAAATGAAGACTAGAGACTATGTTTTAAATATATGATATCTAGAAATATTGGTCTTCGATTTATGCAGGTTGCCTCATAAGTATAAAATATCTCAGTGGTGTGCAATGCAGAATGTAGTTTTGAAGTCCATTGTTCTGATACTAAAAGTGAGTTATGTTCTGAATCTGGAGAAGAGAGCTCCCCAATTTTCTGCAGTAGGTGACTGTACAGGGGAAGGATGGGTCCTGGTCAGAGAACAAAGTGTCATAGAATATTTTTGTTTGAAAGATATGTTCTCCTACTCCTTAGAATTGCTTGGTAAAATCTTTATTCAATTTTGTTTTATTAAGTCATGGCACTGTTGTAGCTGAAACAAAATTCAACAGAAAAGAAATTTAGGTCTTAGAAAGATCATTTGATTTGTCCAAGGCCTTCTCTACCAGTTATACCTTAAAATAAAGTTAGATTTAGTATTCCTAAGAACATATTTTAATTTTTCGTGGGGTGCTTAGATCACTGAACCATGAACTTAATTTAGAAAAATTTGCATAATATTTTGCTTTTTCAATCAATTTATGTAACACATCTGACATGTTTTCAATCTGGAGAAAGCATATTTATAGTCATTTTGCAAAAGCAGTTTTAAAAATGCTTCATTTCTGACACTAAGTGCCCTGGCTTCAGACCTTTATAAATTTCATCAAATATTTCTTCTCGTTCTTCCCAATGGAAACCATGAACAGCCTACAGCATTTTTACTGACTTTCAATCTCTGAACTGTTATTTTGCTACTAGACTGGAAAATGAGTGAAGAACAAATTGGCAAAAAAGGGCATATCTCTATTTTCCAGCTCAGTAAGATTCTCTAAATGTTACATAAATTCTAAATGGTACAGCATATAATATTTGAAGAGTGCTTTGGACTTGAACACTAGATTTGTCTGTTTCTTTTTCCTGAGAAAAAAAATAAAAACCTAGACCACATTTCAAACTTTATTGCAAAATCACAAGTATGTAATTATCCTACAGTTATTCTTTGTTTTGTTCAGAACAGATTGGTAATTGAATAATACATACTCATTATGAGAAAGTCTCCATTTTTTCGTATGGGTAATCACTTCTATTTCTGTGCCTTATTTCTGCTTCTCTGACAATGGTTTTTGACTGGAATTTAGTTGTTTATTTTTGGGTTAGGAGACAAAATATCTATGCCATGTACAATATATACCGTGGACTGATGTTTTAATTATTTTTCCTTTTATCACAGAACTATTACAGGCAGTTTAATATATCTAAAAACTTCAGGATATGTGCTGAGATCAACTATGGAGGTGCTTATCAGAAGTGTACTTACAGTTAACTTAGGGTACACAAAAACCAAGAAAGTTGTTGGAGGGTAATATTCTTTCCAGTATTGATTAAAATTCACCAGAAAAAGAACTCATTCAGCTAGATTGGTAAGTACAGCGCTAGAGAAAGAAAAGTGTAACATCTTAAGGTATTGCTTCCTCCATTCTTTTGAGTGCTTGCTCAGCCTCTTCAATACAAACCACTCTGCCTGATATTTGGTAGAAATATTCCTAATATTTTAATCAAAATATATTTACATAAACTACAGCAGTTTTATACCCTCCTGACATTCTCAGTAAAGTCTACAGATGTATAATAAAAGTGTCAAAAAATACATAAAAAGAATTTTAAAAGTTCAAGTTGAAAGAAATAATTTATGCTTTTAATCTATAGGTGTATTGATAAAATCATATATGGAAAATCTAGGTGACCTCGGGGGCAATGACTTATTGATACAATGCTGAAACATAATTCATGAAAGAAAAAAGTTGATAGGTTGAAATTCATTGAAATTGAAAATGTCTGCGTTGCAAAACAAGTGTTAAGATTAATAAAACAAGTCATAAATTGGAAAACAGCATTTGCAAAATGTATATCTGATAAAGGACTGGTATCCAAACTATACAAATAACTCTCAAAACTTAACAGTAAGAAACCAAGGAACACAATTTCAAAAACACAGGCAAAATATCTGAACAGTTTACCAAAGAAGACATACAGGTGGTAAAGATGCTCAATATCATATGCCATTAGGATATTACAAACAAAAATACAATTAGATACCACTACACAATTATTACAATGATCAGAATCCCAAACACACAACACCAAATTCTGGTAGGATGTGGAGCAACAGAAACTCACATGTGTTGCTGGTGGGAAAGCAAAATGGTATAACCTTTCAAAAAACAGTTTGGTAGTTTCTTACAAAAATATACATTCTCTTATCCTTTGATCCAGCAATTGTTCTCCTCAGTGTTTACCTAAATGAGTTGAAAACCTTGTCCACGCAAAAATCTGATCACACATACCTGTAGCAGTCTTATTTGTAATTGTTAAAAATCAAACAAACAAACAAGATATCCTTCACCAGTTTAATAGAAAAACAATTGATGTATCTGTACAATAGAATATCATTCAGTGATAAAAAGAAAATGAGTTATCAAACCATGAAACAAATGGAAAAAACCTTAAATGCATATTGTTAAGTAAAAGAAGGCTATCTGAAAAGAGTGCATACTATATAATTTCAACTATTTGACATTTGGAAAAGGGAAAACCATAAAACAGAAAAAAGATAAGTGGTTGCCTTGGGTTCTGCTAGAGGGAAGACGGAATTCATAGGTTAAGCCCAGAGATTAACCCCCTTATAAATACTTATGGTTTCACAATAAAGATTAGCCTGTGGACATTTCTTGCTTCTATTCCTGACCTGGCTTTTATGCCCAGCTGGTGGCATTTTCTTCTTTTCTCTTAGACAACCAGTTCTACTACCCTTTGAAAAATATTTAATCTCTTCCTATAGGAACACATTGTGTTCTTTAAGCAGTCTTGTTTCATCCTTTTTCCCTAATAAAGTTTTATTCTTTTTCATGTTGTCTCCATTAAAACTAATTACTGTCACTTTGTTTCACTTCTTGTTAGAGAGGTTAGGTGTTGGAAAGATAAGAGGCAGAGGATGGGGAGAGGACATTGTATGCCTCAGTGCCATGTGCTGTGATTAATGTGTCTCTCACTTTGCTATTTCTCAACCTCCACCTTTGAGTAATCAGGTCCTCTGGGTTAACTTGTTAAAGCCACATTTACTTTTCCCAAGATAAATATTTGATAAATTAAAGACAACAAATATTTCCTATTGGTGATACTCTTCACTTACCCAAACAAAAATATATTTATTTTACTGAAAGGTGCTTCACTGCTTTCTGTGTTTTTTTGAGATTAACATGAACACCAAAGAGCTTCTTGAATTGCCATGGCAACATTGTTTGTTAAAATAAATTATGACAATCTCTATTAATTTATTTTGACTCCTTTTTTGATAGAAGACTGGAAGGGGTTATTAACTTCTCAAGGAGTACTTGTTACTAGATAACAATATTCCCTGCTTAAGGCCGCCTGATCACATTCTCCAGCTCCCCTTCTCTCAGTTCCTTCCTTTGCACTTTCCTCCACCTGACAAATCTTTTCTTGCTGTATCTGAGGATTTTCCCATTCTCAGTCATTGGATATTCAAGCACTGAAACCCTAGTTGGCATGGACAAAAATCTTTCTCATAGTTATGTATGGCATTAAAAGCAGCCCTTGAAGACAGTGATGCATTAGTCTGATTTGCCTTCCAAGTATATCTTAAACTATTTCTAAGAATTCATCATGAACATATTTGATATAGCAAATAATATCCACATTGATTTCAGCATGAAAAATATCTCTTTAATGAAAAAACTTTATTAACTTTTGTAAATCTATTAACAGCCTGCTTCTTTTCATACTTCCTTGAATTAAAGGCCACCCTATTCAAGATGATGTACTTCTACAAGTACATGAATTCTCCATGTACTTCCTAAGTCTTCTCCTTTCACAGACTTTTGGAAGTGACATTTATATGGACTTTACACATAATAATGATTGTAGTCAGAGAAAAACTAATAGAAAATGATGTAGGTTTGTACATGAAACAATTCCTATGCTCTTCTTTTTTCACTATTTTTTCTATTTCAAAATATATGGATTTTGATGTTTTCACTAGTCTTCACAATACATCATTACATCTCCTTCAGATACTTTCTATAGAATGAGCTTCTTAAAATATCATAAGGGAATGTTCCTGAAAGGATACATTTTTAGTGTTAGATAATAAGCCTATAGGTGTACATTTAGATTAGGTTAATATTAAGTATGAATACAAAATACGTAAAACATCAGAAAGAATATAAAATCCTTCTTGAATAATTTTAATTATATATTCTATGCTAACTAAGGCTTATCTTTCTATTTCATATATTATATATTTTACGAGAGTTTGTTTTTTTTTTTTTTTTTTGAGACAGAGTCTCATTCTGTCGCCAGGCGCCAGGCTGGAGTGCAGTGGCACAATCATGGCTCACTGCAACCTCGCCTACCCGGTTTCAAGCAATTCTCCTGCCTTAGCCTCCTGAGTAGCTGGAACTACAGGCACGTGCCACCATGCCCAGCTAAGTTTTGTATTTTTAGCAGAAACGGGGTTTCACCATGTTGGCCAGGATGGTCTCAATCTTTTGACCTCATGATCCGCCTGCCTCAGCCTCCCAAAGTGCTGGGATTACAGGCTTGAGCCACTACACTCAAGTAGAGTCCCCAGACTTGAAACATCAATATAATTAGGGAATGTTTTAGAAAGGTAAATTTTTTAGCCCCACCTGGAATTCATAAACAAATGGGAAATGTAAGAATAGGGGCCCAATAACGTGTGCTTTAATAAGCTCTCTGAGTTATTCTAATGTACAAACTTTGGGAACCATTGCTTTAGTACTACCCCATAACTAAATTAGCAAGGCTCTCCTTTGATAAAGAAAATGATTCATCTTTCTTAGGTTGCTTTTTCTATCTTCCAAAGTCATGTATAACAGAAAGCAGTCTCTTAAGTTACTGAATAAAAATGAGTCTAAAGCATTAGAAGTCCAAGACAATTAAAAATATACCTGAAAACAGGCTTAATTTAAAATCTACTATTTTATGCTTTCACTTCTATCAACTACTCAGTTTACCCAACATTATCTACAATATTTTATAATTCAAAAAGCTTTATTTTATCTTACCCCTAGGCTTTTTATTGTAAAGTTTATTGGTATAGTTTCTATTTTGGAAAAACTTCATAGCTGCAAGACAATTTGTAGTTTCAATTTGAGGGAAATTGAAAATGAATCAAGATAATCTAAGTCAACTGTCTACCTTCCTTCCTAAAACCTCGTTTATTAAATATATGTTTTTATAAATCTATAAAATCACATTTTAAATTCTATATTAATATTCTATATATATAATTCCATATAACATTATATAACAAGTTCCATATATATATATATAAACTGAGCTATATAAATAATTATATATATATATATATATATATATATATATATATATATAAAAAATGTGTTCACATGCATATGCACTTCAGAATAGTTACAGGAAGACTGAGCATGCCAATATATAAGACATGAAGGAAGGAAACTGGTGTGGCTTAGCCCAGTACAAAACTCAAAAGATTTTCTTTGAAATGACACCTTGAAAGTTTTAAATCTGGGAATCATCAAATAAAAAGAGCAAGAGGAAGCTTTGCAATGTAAATAGCATGTCAGCCAAACCTTTCTTTTTCCTCTATCAATCCTGAGAAGAACACAGCAAGGACCTTTGCACCCAGGGTAAAAACCAAACCGAATTTCCAAACTAACTAGGAAGTGTTGTAATGTAAATTTGGTAGCTGAATAAAATTGAAGAGCACAGTTTGTTAAGTTTTCTTCACCGCCATCCATAGAGAAAGAACAAGTGGAGGTAGAAGTATGGCACTCTAGTCTCTGAAGGGGCTGTATGACAAGCAGCTTCTGAGGATTGTGAGTGTCAGCAAAACAAGCTTATTGAGCCTACTTCTTAACGTTCAGCCACAATGAGCAGAAGCAGTTCACCACCATCAGTTCTGGTTATTACACTTTTCTGTCTGAACCTTAAATCCAACCATTAACACTGTGCTTTGTGATTTGGGGGACTGGGATCCTGTAAGTGGCTTTGTCCCTTTGTCAGCCAGCTTTACCATGGGATTTTACAGTGAGGTTCTGGAAAGGTATCATAGTGTTAGGCAGACACATGACCTACAATTTCTTTTATGCTTCTTGTTTCACAGTCATTGTCAAATTTCCTTCATTCTTGCAGCATCATAATATTCTTTCAGAAATACAAGCCACCTTGGCAGAATTTTCTCAGTAATCTGGATCCCAACATGGAGATCTTCATCCAACTCTACCTCAGGAGAATGGATTAAAAATTGTAGTAAATATGTACAGCAGAACATTGCTCAGCAACCAGAAAAAAAAAAACTGCTACATGAATAAATCTTACAGAAATGTTGTGGAGTAAAAGAAACCAGACACAAAATAATATATATTTAATGATTGAATCAGCATATAAGTCCACAAACAACACTGATTTATGCTGACAAAAGTCAAAACGATGTTTTCCTCTGCAGGGAATGTTAAACGAGGAGCATGCGAGAAAATTCTGGGTTTTTGAAAATATATTCTATGTATCAGCCTGAGAGGTAGTTGTACAAGTGCCTGCATATATCAAATCTATAAAGCTCTATAGAAAAAGAAAAGTTAAAAACCAGAACTGTTAGTGATAGCCTGCTTCTTGTCATTGTGAGGGAAAGTTAAGAAGTAGGTTCAGTAAGCTTGCTTCACTGACACAGTCCTTAGAAGCTGCTTGAATGTCTGCCCTAATATCCGGATACATTTTATGCAATTAATACTTTTTATGTACTTACTATATGTTATATCACAAAAGCAAGACAAATTAAAGTGGTAAAAATCCATATGGTTTTTGTTTTCTTACTGGATTATTACTGACACAAATATTTGGGAAATGTCAGTACTGTTAATACTTGGTTCCAAACTCAAAATTTCAACAGCAATACCAAAAACAATATTGAAAAAATAAAACAAATGAATTCCTGTAGAATGGAAATGATAAAAAGCTAATTCAATAAACGTTACTGAAGAAAACCTACAAAGAATTATTGTTAATTGATTCAGACATATTGAAGTAATTTTATATTTTTATTTATTTTCTGCTGTTTTTGAGTTCTAGTTCATAATAGATTTAGAATTCTTGGTTTTAAGCCAAATCAATTAAAATGTTTAAAGGAATATAAATTTAAAACAAAAATAAAAATGTGTTTTATAAATGTAGTAGAAAGCAAATATCATCAAAAAATAGATAGTTAGACTACCAGTTCCATCATATACCAAATATTAAAAACAATAGGGTCTTACTATTTATGACAATGAAGGTGGCAGTGAACTGGGAGAAACGGCATGAAAGAATACTATAGTTTGTTGTTATTAATTCAAAGTATTTGTAGAAAATATAAGCTTAAATATGTTTTAAATGTATAATAGCTTAGAGAATAAAAATAGATATAAATGAATTTTAAGAGTGAGAGAAAAAGACATCTTGAACAATTCAAAGATAAGCATAATAAGAAGTTAAAGAATAATATGAAAAAGAAAAAATAAGGTGTTAAAATATTTTTAGAAATATTGTATGTGAAAGGTTATATTTCATATTATATTCTAAGAGTACAAAAGTTTAAGACACAACAAAAATAAAGAAAAAACATCGATATACAATGTGTGCTATACATAAGGAGTATCAGATAAACAAAATGACCAAAAAATGCTAAAAATGTAGAACAAGAAATACACACCAGGCAAGTATTAACAAAAATGTGACAAAGTAGGAGCCAAGGCAAAATATTAGAAATGTCAAATAAGAGGGAGGACTCAAGATGGCACTGTGAGAACAACCCAGGATTGGAGCTCTTCTCATTGAATCCGCAAACGGTGAGTCAGAGTGGCATTTCCAGACTGATCTTTGTTGCCCACAGAACGGGAAAACTCCCAAGTATAAAAAAGACACGGGACGCCAGGCAGTAGGTCTGCCTGGCGAAGCCGGCAGCCGGGGCAGCGGCGGCCGGCCCTACCCAGCAATCCCCACAGGGCGCGCTTGTCCGGGTGCCCTGTTGAACCGGCAACCTGAGACTTGAGAGGGCTGGACTTGAGACTGAACGAGACTTGGACAGTAGACCAGCACAGGGGATTGCAGGGATTGGGATACCCAGTGGGACGAACAAAACAGCGATTTCAAACTATCCCGAGCAGATGGTCCGAGACGCTCTGTGGGGGAGGGGCGTCCGCCACTACCGAGGCAACCCGCCCCAACTGAGATACACGCCCACTGCTGACGCAGCCAGCCGTTGCCGAGGCAACCCGCCCCAACTGAGATACACGCCCATTGCTGATGCAGCCAGCCGTTGCCGAGGCAACCCGTCCCTACTGAGATACACGCCCACTGCTGACGCGCCTGCCGTTGCTGAGGCAACACGCTACAACGAAGAGACTCTGCTGCAGGGCATGGTGGAGACCACAGCAGAGCCGGCAGGAACAGCGCAAATCACACAACAGCAGGGCGGAGCCTCGGCAGCCAAACAGTGGCTAGTCTGCCTTCTAGCTGGGCAGGACACCTGATCGGACATCCAAAAATAAAGCCCAAACCCCTCAACACAGAGCATTTGAGAAAAAAAAAAGGGTTTTTTAATGAGCTCTGTTGCAGCAGAATAAAATATAGCAGCCTAACAGCCCTGAATGAACAACAGAGTGCACAGCTCAGCAATTAAACCCGTATAAAGTACAAACTGTCTCCTCAAGCAGCTCCCTGACCCCTCTATATCCAAAAGACTGACATTAGGCAGGCATCATCCTGGGACAAAGAGAGCAGAAAAAGAAACTGGTAGCATCCCTTGCTGTGCCACAGCTACTAGAGGTGCACCCCAGACAAGCAGGGTCTGGAGCGGACCTCAGCAGTCGTACAGGGAAGGGGCTAGACTGGTAGAAGGAAAACCAAGCAACAGAAATACTTCATCATCAACATTCTCGGTGTCCACTCAGAGACCCAAACGAAAAGTCAGCAACTACACAGACAACCAGCGGACAAATCCACAAAGATGGGAAGAAACCAGCGCAAAAAGGAGGAAAACACCCGAAACCAGAACACCTCGCCTCCTAGAAAGGACCAAAACTCATTACCAGCAAGGGAGCAAAGCTGGACAGAGAATGACTGTGACGAAATGACGGAATTAGACTTCAGAAGATGGATAATGAGAAACTTTTGTGAGCTAAAAGATCATGTATTAAATCAATGCAAAGAAACTAAGAACCTTGAAAAAAGATTTGAAAAAAGATTCGAGGAAATGATAACAAGAATGGATACCATAGAGAGGAATATGAATGAATTAAAGGAGCTGAAAAACACAATACGAGAACTTCGCGAAGCAAACACA
Organism: Callithrix jacchus; assembly: GCF_049354715.1. Taxonomy (NCBI): domain Eukaryota; kingdom Metazoa; phylum Chordata; class Mammalia; order Primates; family Cebidae; genus Callithrix; species Callithrix jacchus. The sequence continues at coordinate 81,813,844 of NC_133504.1, read as the reverse complement.
AGTTTCAATAGCCGAATTGACCAAGCAGAAGAAAGAATATCTAAAGTCGAAGACCAACTCAATGAAATAAAACGAGAAACCAAGATCAGAGAAAAAAGCACAAAAAGGAATGAACAAAGTCTCCAAGAAATGTGGGACTATGTGAAAAGACCTAACCTACGTTTGATAGGTGTACCAGAAGGGGATGAAGAGAATGAATCCAAGCTGGAAAATACTCTTCAAGACATCATCCAGGAAAATTTCCCCCACCTAGCAAGACAAGCCAACACTCAATTGCAGGAAATACAGAGAACACCACAAAGATATTCCGCAAGAAGAGCAACCCCAAGGCACATAATCGTCAGATTCAACAGGGTTGAAATAAAGGAGAGAATACTAAGGGCAGCCAGAGAGAAAGGTCGGGTCACCCACAAAGGGAAGCCCATCAGACTCACAGCAGATCTCTCGGCAGAAACACTACAAGCCAGAAGAGAGTGGGGGCCAATATTCAACATTCTTAAAGAAAAGAACTTTCAACCCAGAATTTCATATCCAGCCAAACTGAGCTTCAGAAGTGAAGGAAGAATAAAATCCTTTGCGAACAAGCAAGTACTCAGAGATTTTGTCACCACCAGGCCTGCTTTACAAGAGCTCCTAAAAGAGGCACTACACATAGAAAAGATCAATCAGTACCAGCCATTCCAAAATCACACTGAATGCTAAAGAGCTTCAACATAATGAAGAATCTACAACAACTAACAGGCAAAACAGCGACTTAGCATCAAATTCACACATAACAATATTAACCCTAAATGTAAATGGACTAAATGCACCAATCAAAAGACACAGACTGGCAAATTGGATAAAAATCCAAAACCCATCAGTGTGCTGTATCCAGGAAACCCATCTCACATGCAAGGATACACAAAGGCTCAAAATAAAGGGATGGAGGAAGATTTACCAAGGTAATGAAAAGCAAAAAAAAAAGCAGGAGTTGCAATTCTCATCTCTGATAAAATAGACTTTAAAGCAACAAAGATCAAAAGAGACAAAGAAGGCCATTACATAATGGTAAAAGGATCGATACAAAAAGAAGAGCTAACGATCCTAAACATATATGGACCCAACGCAGGAGCACCCAGATACATAAGGCAAGTTCTTAATGACTTACAAAAGGACTTAGACTCCCACACAATAATAGTGGGAGACTTTAACACTCCACTGTCACTATTAGACAGATCAACCAGACAGAAAATCAACAAGGATATCCAGGGCTTGAACTCAGACCTGGAGCAAGCAAACCTGGTGGACATTTACAGAACTCTCCACCCCAAATCCACAGAATACACATTCTTCTCAGCACCACATCACACCTACTCTAAAATTGACCACATAATTGGAAGTAAAGCACTGCTCAACAAATGCAAAACAACTGAAATCATAACAAACAGCCTCTCAGACCATAGTGCAATCAAGTTAGAACTCAGAATTCAGAAACAGACCCAGAACCGCACAGCTTCATGGAAACTGAACAACTGGCTCTTGAATGTTGACTGGGTAAACAACGAAATGAAGGCAGAAATAAAGAAGTTCTTCGAAACCAATGAGAACAAAGACACAATGTGCCAGAACCTCTGGGACACATTTAAAGCAGTCTCTAGAGGAAAGTATATAGCAATAAGTGCCCATATGAGGAGAATGGAGAGATCCAAAATTGACACCCTATCGTCAAAATTGAAAGAGCTAGAGGAGCAAGATCAAAAAAACTCAAAACCCAGCAGAAGACAAGAAATTACTAAGATCAGAGCTGAGCTGAAGGAGATTGAGACACGAAAAACCCTTCAAAAAATCAATAAATCCAAGAGCTGGTTTTTTGAAAAGATCAACAAAATAGACAGACCACTAGCCAGATTGATTAAAAATAAAAGAGAGAACAACCAAATAGATGCAATAAAAAATGATAAAGGGGAAATCACCACAGATTCCACAGAAATTCAAACCATCATCAGAGAATATTACAAACAACTCTATGCACATAAACTAGTAAACCTGGAAGAAATGGATAAATTCCTGGACTCCTGTGTCCTCACAAGCCTAAACCAGGAGGAAGCTGAAACTATGAATAGACCAATAACAAGGTCTGAAGTCGAGGCAGCAATTAAGAGCCTACCTCACAAAAAAAGCCCAGGTCCAGACGGGTTCACAGCCAAATTCTACCAGACACACAAGGAGGAGCTGGTACCATTCCTTCTAAAACTATTTCAAACAATCCAAAAATAGGGAATCCTTCCCAAATCATTTTATGAGACCAACATCATCCTGATACCAAAACCCGGCAGAGACCCAACGAGAAAAGAAAACTTCAGGCCAATATCCATGATGAACATAGATGCAAAAATCTTCAATAAAATATTGGCAAGCCGATTGCAACAGCAAATCAAAAAACTTATTCATCATGATCAAGTAGGATTCATCCCGGGGATGCAAGGCTGGTTCAACATACGCAAGTCTATCAACATAATTCACCACATAAACAGAACAAAAAACAAAAACCACATGATTATCTCAATTGACGCAGAGAAGGCATTTGACTAAATTCAACAGCCCTTTATGCTAAAAACCCTCAATAAACTCGGGATCGATGGAACGTATCTCAAAGTAATAAAAGCTATTTATGACAAACCAACAGCCAATATCATACTGAATGGACAAAAACTGGAAGCATTCCCTTTGAAATCAGGCACTAGACAAGGATGCCCTCTCTCACCACTCCTATTCAATATGGTACTGGAAGTTCTAGCCAGAGCAATCAGGCAAGAAAAAGAAATAAAGGGTATTCAAATAGGAAAGGTGGAAGCCAAATTGTCTCTATTTGCAGACGACATGATAGTATACCTAGAAGACCCCATCGCCTCAGCCCCAAAACTCCTGAAACTGATAAACAACTTCAGCAAAGTCTCAGGATATAAAATCAATGTGCAAAAATCACAAGCATTCGTCTACACCAATAACAGACTTAAAGAAAGCCAAATCAAGAGCGAACTGCCATTCGCAATTGCTACAAAAAGAATAAAATACCTTGGAATACAACTCACAAGGAACGTAAGGGACCTCTTCAAAGAGAACTACAAACCACTGCTCAACGAAATCAGAGAGGACACAAACAGATGGAGAAACATTCCATGTTCATGGTTAGGAAGAATTAATATCGTGAAAATGGCTATACTGCCCAAAGTAATTAACAGAATCAACGCTATCCCCATCAAGCTACCATTGACTTTCTTCACAGAACTGGAAAAAACCACCATGAACTTCATATGGAACCAAAAGAGAGCCCACATAGCCAAGTCAATTCTAAGCAAAAAGAACACAGCGGGGGGCATCACACTACCGGATTTCAAACTATACTACAAGGCTACAGTAATCAAAACAGCATGGTACTGGTACCAAAACAGAGATATAGACCAATGGAACAAAACAGAGGCACCGGAGGCAACACAACATACATACAACTATACAATCTTCGATAAACCTGACAAAAACCAGCAATGGGGCAAGGATTCCATGTTTAAAAAATGGTGTTGGGAAAACTGGCTAGCCATGTGCAGAAAGCAGAAACTGGACCCCTTCCTGACACCTTACACTAAAATTAACTCCAGATGGATTAAAGACTTAAACATAAGACCTGGCACCATAAAAACCCTAGAAGGAAATCTAGGCAAAGCTATCCAGGACATAGGAGTAGGCAACGACTTCATGAACAAAACACCAAAAGCATTGGCAACAAAAGCCAAAATAGACAAATGGGACCTAATGAAACTCCACAGCTTCTGCACGGCAAAAGAAACAGTCACTAGAGTGGATCGGCAACCAACAGAATGGGAAAATATTTTCTCAGTCTACCCATCTGACAAAGGGCTGATATCCAGAATTTACAAAGAACTCAAACAGATTTATAGGAGAAAAACAAACAAGCTCATTCAAAAGTGGGCAAAGGATATGAACAGACACTTTACGAAAGAAGACATATATGAGGCCAACAATCATATGAAAAAATGCTCATCGTCACTGGTCATCAGAGAGATGCAAATCAAAACCACATTGAGATACCATCTCACGCCAGTTAGAATGGCGATCATTAAAAAATCTGGAGACAACAGATGCTGGAGAGGATGTGGAGAAAAAGGAACACTTTTACACTGTTGGTGGGAGTGTAAATTAGTTCAACCATTGTGGAAGACAGTGTGGCGATTCCTCAAGGCCTTAGAAATAGAAATTCCATTTGACCCAGCAATCCCATTACTGGGTTATATCCAAAAGACTATAAATCGTTCTACTATAAGGACACATGTACACGAATGTTCATTGCAGCACTGTTTACAATAGCAAAGACCTGGAATCAACCCAAATGCCCATTGATAATAGACTGGATTGGAAAAATGTGGCACATATACACCATGGAATATTATGCAGCAATCAGAAATGATGAGTTCGTGTCGTTTGTAGGGACATGGATGAATCTGGAGAACATCATCCTCAGCAAACTGACACAAGAACAGAAAATGAAACACCGCATATTCTCACTCATAGGTGGGTGATGAAAAATGAGAACACATGGACACAGAAAGGGGAGTACTAAACACTGGGGTCTATTGGGGGGAAAAGCGGAGGGCCAGTGGGAGGGGGAGGTGGGGAGGGATAGCCTGGGGAGAAATGGCAAATGTGGGTGAAGGGGAGAAGAAAAGCAAAGCACACTGCCATGTGTGTACCTACGCAACTGTCTTGCATGCTCTGCTCATGTACCCCAAAACCTATAATCCAATAAAAAAAAAAATTAAAAAAAAAAAAAGTCAAATAAGTATTTTATGTTGAGAATGAGTTAATGTATTAAAGTAACAAATTATGCGACTGTAATTGGTCTATGAAATTACCTTTGAAATAAATCACAATCACAGAAAATGCAACATTAAATTGGAAAACATAATCTTGGTAAAAAGTTCAAATAAAGTTAAATTAGCTCAAGACAAAAGTATTTATAAGCTTAGAAATATTTCAGTAACATAATAGTTGATTTACACAAAATCATATACACATATATAAATTTATGATACACAGATTTTCACATGTGCATTTATATTTAAATTATTTTGCTAAGGATAATGGCCTTGGTATGGTGTCAGTCTGTGGCCCAGGCTTGAGGATTCCTGTATTAGCTCATGTAATGCCTATAGAAATTTCATGAGGCAAGTTTTTTTTTCCAATCTATATAGTTTTTCTTTCTGTCTCCCTATCTCTTTCTTCATCTCTCCCTCCCTCCTTCTTCTTTTCTTCTTTCCATCTGTTCTTTCTGTCAGTCTGTCTCAATGTACTAGCCAGGACATCTAGTACAATGTTAAATAGGAATGAACATCTTTGTCCCTTGCCTTGTTCCTGATCTTAGAATAAAATAAATAAAATTGCTGTTTTACCTATAATGATGATGTTACCTGAAGGTTTTTTGTGTTATTTATATTTTGTAAATGTTACTTATTGTTTCAGGAAATTTTCTCTCTTCATTGTTTGTTGAGTGCTTATGTAACAAATGAGTATTAAATTGCATCAAAGACATTCCTCAATAGCATGCTCTAGTAAAATTATCTAATTTTGTTTCTTTAGCCAGTTGACACTGAATTTAATAACTGCAGAGGCTGTGGAGAAATAAGAATGCTTTTATGCTGTTGGTGGGAGTGTAAATTAGTTCAACCATTGTGGAAAACAGCTAAAACCAGAAATGCCATTTGACCCAGCAATCCCATTACTGGATCTATACCCAAAGGTATCTAAATCTTCTGTTAGAAAGATACATGCACACATGTGTTTATTGCAGCAGAGTATTCACAATAGCAAAGACTTGGAACCAAAAACAAATGCCCATCAATGCTAGACTGAATAAAGAAAATGTGGCACATATACACCACAGAACACAATGCAGTCATAAAAAAGAATGAGTTCATATCCTTTGGAGGAATATGGATGAAGCTGGAAACCATCATTCTCAGCAAACGAACACAGGAAGAGAAAACCAAAAACTGTATGTTCTTACTCGTAAATGAGAGTTGAATAATGAGAACACATGGACACAGGCAGGAGAACATCTCATACCAGGGCCTGTCAGGGTAAGAGGAGGGATACCAATAGAAGGAGTATCTAACGTAGATGATGGGTTGGTGGGTGCAGCCAAACACAATGGCACTTGTATAGCTATGTAACAAACCTGCACATTCTGCACATGTATCCCAGAACTTAAAGTATTATTTAAAAATAAAAATAATAAACAACTTCTGGACTTGTTGATCTTTTGAGTTATTTTAAGTACCCTAACTATCCTGTCAAATAATTGCATTTGTGTCATAATAAATTGGATTCTAATGATTGCTTCATTTTATTAGACAGGCACACTTTTGCATTTTCAAATGCCTTGTGATTTTTTGTTTTGTATTGATTAGTAGAAAATAAGGTCCATAGATTTTTATTGTGCAAATCTATGTTATCCTGGATAACAATTGGGCTATGCTTGATGTTTGTTTTAACTATAGGGTCCAAGAGATGCAACTACCCTTGGTGTCCTCTTGACTTTAGGCTTCCCTAAACACTCTCCTTCAGTGACTGTCTCTTTCAGCTCTTCAGCTGTAATCTACTTTTAGTTTAATGGAACTCAGTAACTACAGTAATATGGCATGGGGTAGGGACAGTGTTCTAATTTTTTTTTATGAGTCTTTTGGTGATTTGTGTGTGGTTTGTTAGCTTCACTAGTTTGTTTTCTTTTACTTCCCCCAGTTAGCTTTACAACCCCTCCTAAACCCTTCTCTCTTCTCTGACTGTAGTGTTCTCAATCCATTTTCCTAAAACCTTCCGGCAAAACAGGAAGGTTGGGGGCAGCTTGAGTGCAAAGGAATTCCCTTTCCTCAAGTGGAATGAAGTTTCGAGTTGCACTCTGACAAAGTTATTTTCTTTGGAGTATAGGATTCTGTTACAGAGAAGAATTTGGCAGTATATCACATAGTTACTGCTAGAGCCTTAAAGGAATCTTTTTGGTATCCTCACCACATATAGCTAAAGCAAGGTAGTGGTGGTTTCGTAGTGTGAAAATCCATGAAAATGTAGTGTCCTCCAGGAGTTTATCACTCAGTCTCTACCAATTCATGAAAATAACAATTTAATGTTGCTATCAGTTTATGACACCAGCCACTTCTGCTGCAAGTAAACAGATTTCAGTTGCTACATCTCTCTGGGTGGACCTACGTCTCCAGACGTTGTAGTGGTAGTTTGTCCTATGACTCAAATTTTCTAATGGTTCCAAGAAAAGTCATTTTGTTTGTGTAGATTTTATTGTCCTAAGAATGGGAGTGAAGACTTGTCAGCTCCTTTTATGTTGGAGCTAAAATGAGAAGTCCTACTCACTCTCCTTTAAAAGTAAATTAACTGTAAGTGGCTTAATTTAAAAGTAAAATAAAATGGATATTAAAGTGTTGACTCTTTTGTCAAATATCTTAATGCAAAAATCTGGATTATCTAAAATAATCTAGTTAAGATACCTGAGAGACCCCCAAAAGTAATAGAGATCCCTGAAACATAATAAACTTTTACTAAAAAAGTAAATATTTATAAAAAAAAAAAACAACACAAGATAGTTATCAGCTTTTTTTAAAGCATCAGTAAAAGGAGGCTGCAAAAACTTTCACAGGTTTGATTAAAGAATTTGAGGAACAGTAGAAGTATAAAGTGCCCTGAAAAAATGATATCAGAATAGATGGTAAGGTATTGGAGTAAATACCTTACCAACTTAAATTATCCCTGTATTAGCAATTATTAAAACATTTACCTATTTTCAAGAAAGATATATGACTGTGAAGGCTGTAGTTTAATTTTATTTTTTGCTGTTCTGATTGATTTAAATACTGTTCCAAGGAGATTTGCATGACTTTTGAAAAACATGGCAGGAGTTAATAATAATTTGCAGATTTCTCAAACAATTAATAGCAACAATAGTTTATAGTAAACTTTTGTTTTATAGGAAATAACAAAGCCTGAAAATTTTGGCAGATTTAAGTGAATTTTTGCTCAATCATAGGAGATTGTCAGAGCTTTACTAAATTATTATTTTAAGATAAGCAAAGTATAATCACACAATATGTATTTGGAGTCAGATATTGAGTAAATATGATTATCAAGTGAAAGAAAAATGTGATTTTTCTTTTGCAAACCTGTCTTTTTGCATTAAGTCTAAACAGTTTCAACTAAATTAGCAATACAAAAAAAATACAAAGTCAAGAAATGTTAAAAGCTGCCCTTTTGAGTATAAACCATTTTATGAACAATTTCTAATAAAAGAAATTACTGTTTGATTATTTTTGTGTATCATAAATAACACAGTATTAATTTATATATTTCCAAATTTTACTTCAAATGGGTATTTATTGATCACAAAAATGCATGTTTCCTTTTTCTAAACATACTCATATATTTTTGTCTTAAATAAATGTTTTTAATTTGAATGTATTGAGAAGATACTGTTAACGTTATGAAAAATGTGTTTTATCTCATGATTTTAAATATTTTGATGAGATATATAGATTAAAATTGTAAAGAAACTTAAAAAAATAAAAATAGTAAATCAAGGCCAGGTGCAGTGGCTCACGCCTGTAATCTCAACTCTTTGGGAGGCCAAGGAGAGTGGATCATTTGAGGTCAGGAGTTTGAAACTAGCCAGGCCAACATGGTGAAACTCCATCTCTACTAAAAATACAAGAATCAGCCCTGCATGGTGGCACATCCCTATAGTCCCAGCTACTCAGGAGGCTAAGGCTGGAGAACGGCTTAAACCCAGGAGCTGGAGGTTGCAGTGAGCCAAGATCACACCACTGAAAATAATAAGCACATAAAATACTAATTAAAATGAATATATGCAAAAATATTATTATAATCTTATGTTTATCATTTTTTCATAAACTTTGATTATACGTATTACTTGAAGAACAACACTTAAAATATGTGCTTTGTGTATGTATGTGTATATATACATATATAAACACATATGTGCATGTATAAATATATGCATATAACTATATATATGTGTGCATATATATATATATATATACATTTATTATAGTCAGCTATTTAATTAGGTTCTTAAGACATTTATAACACCAATTTGTGAGGATGAATTTCATTCCTCAGGGCAAACACAGATCACAGGTATTTGGAGCTGAGAAATAGCTTCAATTTTTGGTAAAGTTTGTGAGCCCATAGCTTTCTGATCAATCTTGTGCTGCTCTGTAATCTCTTATTTCACTTTTTCTATGTCGAAGATTTCACCTTTCTGGTGTCTGGGCTTCTGCAGCTGCTTCTTCTTGAAGTAAGCATCAGTAAGATGTTTTGAGATTTTTACATTGCTGATATCAATTTTAGTTGAGATGGCAATGAAATTTCTGGTGTGTTCTTCATAGAGGAACTCGATTGAGGCCTAGAGGCTCATTCACAAGTTACAAACCACTAGCCAGCTGCTTCAGGAAAACCTCCCTCTTGCCCCTGTGGTGTCCAGTGAGGCTGATCAGAATGGTCCTGGGAGTAATGCTGGCTCACAGTTTTCTCATCTGCTGACTGAAAGGGCACATCTTTAGTAGGATATCTAGGCATTTTGCAAAGTTTAACCACCCAGGTACCGCTATTCTTATCACCACCAACTGGTTTTATAACATGTGCAAGAACCTTGTCCTTTGTCTTTAAACCTTGGGTTTAGCAGCAGAGTACTTTCTCTTGTTCATGTCCTTTTTAGCATACATGTCAGATTGGGAATATCTGCCAATTCCTCCGACAAGGACAGGATTAAAGCTGCAGTGGGTTTCCTTTTCTTGGGCTTTTTAGCCTTGAGGTTACTCTTTTTCACTTTGCCACCAGCATCAGCTTTCTTGGCTTCGGGTTTCTTTTCTTTAGTATCTTGCTTCTCAACTTTTTCACCCACCATCTTGCAAAATGGGAGAAAGTGTTTACATTTTTTAAGTAATTTAATTATATTATCAGCTTAATAAAATTTATAAATGTCTTAATCAGGCCAACTATTATTCTACTTGTAGAAGAATGTGTGTGACATTACTTGTTATCAAATGGACTATTAATATAGGAATTCAGGTACAGATATTTGAAATAATCCTAATTTTATGCCATTCTATAGTATGTGCTAAAATTTTTTCAAAAGTAAATAATTTTTTCTTTGCCTCTTTCTACTCCTAAACTACAATCATACCTCCTATATTTTGTTTGATATACCTATGCCTTTAAATGTGTACACAAATTGTTAAACTATGTATTCTTGCTTTGTGTTTACAGGTTTTAAAATTATATAAAAAATATATGCTTCAAATTTTACTTCCCTCACAATGTTATCACTTAACAATTTTTGAATATGTGCATTAAGCCCGTTTCTTTTAAATGTTGCATAACATCAGTAATATAAATATAAAATATTTTACCAAATCATTCTTTAAAAAATAGACAGCATGGTTGCCCCCAAATCTGTATTACCAAAAATAGAGCAATCTTTCTACTACTTACAAATGTATGCAATTTGCATGGATTTGTCTGGGATGTAAGTCTGTGATTGATAGGTTTGTTGTGTTGTAAAGTGCAAGCGATTTCTCCAGGTGGCCTTGAACTGACCTCGTTTTCCCCCTTTCTCAGTTATAATTCTCAAGAATAACTGTGGAATGTGCTGGGAATATCATATCCTCCATTAAGCAAGAACTAGCCAGAGGAGTTAAGGCTCTGTTCTAGTCCTCTAGGCCCCCAACCCCACTCCTGTGAAACCAATGTCTTTCATTGCATTAGGTTAGCATTTCTCCACACCATGTGTAACCGAATGGAAGTCCGAATGCTCTCCACCTACAGAGACCAGTTAGGAGCAAGGTCTGGGAGAAAGAAAGTGATTTTATTACCCAAAACTACTAATGGGTAAATGTTTGATTACCATCCAAAGCAACCACTTTAATTTTGGGGAAGAAAGCAGGGATTTAAAAAGAGAAAACTTGATAAGGAATGCATGCAGGAATTGTTCTGAGTACATTGTCTGTTGTATGTCTTGCTCTGTGGCGGTCTTGGGTAACTGTCCACCTGGATCTCAGACTGGTGTCATCTCCAAAATGTCAGTGTTGTTAACCAGCTGCCTTGAAGTAAACTCTAGAATTGAGCAACTGGGTCTCCAGGCTTGATTTTTTTATCTAAATATTAGCCCCTGTAACTTCTAAGGAAGCACATAATTAGAAAATAGCATACAGTTACGTAAATGTAAAGAAAGTATATATAAGGTGAGAAAAGTTGGAAGATGGATTCTATTTTAAAGCTGAGGGAAAAGGCTTCTGCATTTTGCTTCAAGGTTATCTCTTGAAACCTAAGGGAAAGGGGAAAATTGTTTAAAGTACATTTTGATGTTAAGCTGCCTGATTACACCTGGGGTATATAACCCAGAGCTAGCTGCTTTGTGGGTTCTCTCTGCTGGGGTGCAAATGGGGCATGTGAAGTTGAAACTGTATTTATATCTTCCCCAGATGGATTTTCTGAGCCCTGGAGGATCACTGGCCATGAATCCGAGGTTTCTGTTGTCCCTTGCTGCCTATCTGTTAGTAGCAGATTCACTTCACGTAACTTTTGGAGGGCAGGAATGAGTTGTTAACCCATGCACATAAACAGGCTGCTTCACATAAGACCTGTGCACTCTCAATGGTCAGTTCAAAATTTTAAATTTATATTGAGAATGGTTCTACCAGACTAATCTTTCAATAGCATTTCACATCTCTAGATATTTTGCCATTTCAAGTGGTGTTCAGTGGTAACATGTTTTCATTTGTATTTTTCTGTTCCTTAATGACTTATGAAGTCTCTTCTATCTATTTGGTGGAAATTCAGACTTCTCCCTGTGGAAATTGCTTATTCACATCTTGTACTTATTTTGTAAATTTACTATTTTTTTTTCTGGTTAATTAACAGGCGTTTTTTACACATTCTAGACAAGAATCTCTAACTTATTTTGACTATGTTTTTGCCAGGTTTGTTTATTTCTTGGACTAAAGGATTCTTTGCTGAAGAGAAATCTATAATTTTGTGGACAAATGCATTTATTTCATGCCTTAAGATGTTTAGACTCAAGATATCTTTTTCCACAAATACTTGTATAATATATAGTTGGCATATTCAATACCAAAAATTTGTCATTTTTTATACTGCTATCTTTATTGTATAAGAAGTTCTGATAGTAAAAAATGTCTTTCTTGAGTTTTTATTCTGTTTCACTTATCTGTTTGTCTTCTTGAACACAAATTGTTTTAATTAATTTACACTTCCTTTTAGTAAGTCAGAAACATTTGTTTATATTTAAATTTAAAATTAATTTAAATAACTTTAACAGACGGAAAAGTGTACAGTCCTAAATGTAGAGAATAATCACAAAATGAATACACATATATAACCACCACTGAGGTGAAAGAAAAGACACATTACCCTCTGAAGGACATCAGAAATCTTTGTTGATTTCCTACACAGTCATCATCTAACTGTGCTCATGATATATTAAATTGTTTAAAATTTTATACAAATAAAATTTTGCTAAATAATTTTTTGTCTGGTTTTCTCACTCAAAATTATGTTTGTAACATTTATTAATGCTGAGTGTAGATGTAGTGTCTTAATTAAAAAGTCATATTTCATAATAGAAATAAGCTAATTTTTTAAAATTATTATGTAGATAACATTTCCAGTTTGGGGCTATTTGAAAAAGGGCTGCCGTGAGTATGCTTGTCTTCATCCTTTGACACACATATTAGTAAGTGTTTGTTGGAGATAAACCTGCAAAGGATAATGGTTGTAATCTAGCATATGCCATAACATACAAGAAATTCCTCAAAGTGATTTTACCAAACTCTCCTTCTTTGGCTCAATGCCCTTGTTAATGCTTGATGTTATCACATTTTAATTTTAGAAATTATGGTTTTGGATAATGGTTTCTTATTTTGGCTTTAATTTTAATTTATCTGATGATAAATAATTTTGCTCATCTTTTCAAATCTTTGTTGCTCATTAGAATATACAAATTGTCTGACTTTTTAATTTTTACTGTGTCACTTACATTTTTACATTGCTTTATGGGGAGAATATATTTTTGGGGTGATGTAGATATATAATACATAAAATACTAAGACTAATATATAAATTACATATATTTCAGTTTCATATATTGAAAATGTTTCCTCCATGCCATAGTTTGCATTTTTTACTCTATTAATGGTATTATTTAGTAGAAAACAGTATTTTTTCTTTATGATTAGTGTTTTTGTGTTATAATTAAGAAATCTATTTAATTCAAAGTCTACTATGTTATCTTACAGAAACTTTTGGTTTATACATTTATATTTATATCTGAATCTAGTAAGGATTGATTTTTGTGTATGGTGGAAGACAGGGGTCAAAATTTTCTGTTTTGTTCTCATAAGACTACCTAATTGATCCAGGTTTTCCTTTCCACTTCTCTGGAGAGCCATCTTGGCCAGATGATATAAATCAAGTGACTATCAAAGTGACTATAAAAGTGTGGGTCATTTTCTGGACTCTGTTAATGCCTCCAGCAGGCAAATAGGCCCCATTAGGCCCACCTTTCTGGGATTTTATTCTCCCTTTCTTGAAAGTTATCAATACCTTGTAATTCTTTAAGACCTTTAGCAAGGTTTTATTTTTTTCACTTATTTTTTTCCATCTAGATATTTTCAGTGATGAAGTAGTTCTGAAATAAACTTCTCTACCACATGAAGAACTGAACATTTATTGTTGCTTTAAATTAAAAATAATTGATTTATACTATTTGACACTGTTTCAAAGTATATTAAATAGATCATATATTTTCTCCTTTAGTCCATCTTACAGACTAAATTAATAAAACTAATGATCCTTATTTGCACAGGACTGTCCTAATATTTAACACTATAAGTCCAGCATCTTAGGAAACTCCTTGGGCCCAAGCAACCTGAGATCCTTGTTTACCATATTAATACGACCCATCTATTGACAAATATTATAATTTTATATTTTCCATTTATTTTTGGGATAAACTCTACAGGATACTCAAATTTTAACCTTAATTATATTCTAGTACTAAGTGATTTTTTTTCAAAGTGTTTTATATTAGTTTAGATTAGGTTTCACTATACTTAACAGATTTACCTAAATAGTGGTGGATAAATAAAAGATTAGATTTATTTTGTTTCTCATGTTTTGAAATTCTAGAACTTGTAGGCTTCAAGTTGGTATGGTCTATTCTCCATGAAGTCAAATTCCCAATTCCCTCTTACATTATCTCTTCCTCATAAATGACCTTCATTCCAAACCATGACTCATGGTCCAGCATACCTACTAGAGTTATGACCATTAAGCCATCAAGCAGAAAGTGTGAGAAAGACTTCAACTTTCCGTTTATAAGGACATATTCTATAAGCTAGGTAAAACCACTTCTACTTATATCATTTTAGCCAGAATATAATCATATGGTCATATCTATATGAAACAGATATTTAATATTTTCATAGGCTTTTTTTTGTTCCTATGTGTTTACCATTGAAGAAAACAAGAATGGCTATCCAGTAAAGGAATTAATGTGCTCACCAGGGTAATTGATACTGATTATCAAGGTAGGATATTAGGAATAATGAAATGTAAAGGTCTGCATAGTCTTCCCCAGGATGAAAGTTAGTACTAATACTTCTTTTACCATACTGGGTCCCTAACACTCAGAAAACAAAGGGGAAAGGGAAGTTTTGGATGCATGGGAGACACTGGAGTATTTTGAAACTAATTAACCACTGATCAGAGACCCATGATTACCTTAAAAATTAGAAATAGAAACTTTACTGCCTTATTGGATACAGGGGCAGATATTTCAATCATGAGTGATCAAAACTGGCCAGAAAGTTCACCCTGAGTCACTCAGAAACAAAAGATTATTGGCAGTGAGGAAGCAAACACAGCCAAGCAGAGGCATCTGCCCCCTAACATGCTGTGATTTGGAAGGAAGAAAATCAGTTATATAACCTCTAATTATGCCCATTTCTGTTCATCTTTGGGGATGGGACCTGTTAGCTCCACTGGGGAGGGGGTCACTTTGCAGACCCCTTTCTAATAATGGCCACTGTTATTATCCTTCATCTATACCTGATGTGGCTCTCTCAAGATCCTATTTGGGTAGAACAGTGGCCTTTCAAGGAAGAAAAATTATGGAAAGCCCATGAATTAGTTGAAGAACAATTAAAAGCCAGCAATATAGAACCATCTTACAGCCACGAGAATACACCCATTTTCATCATTCCCAAAAAGTCTGGCAAATGGAGACTTCTGTATGACTTACTGGCTATTAATGCTAATTTGCAACCTATAGAATTACTTCAGTGGGGGCTCCCCTCCACCACGGCAGTTTCTCAAAATTGGCTATTATCATTATTGACTTAAAAGACTGCTTTTATACTATTTTCCTTGAAGAACACGACAGAGAAAATTTTGTGTTTACATTACTATCAATAATGAAAGGCCAGCTTGCCAACTTTATCGGAAAGTGCTTCCTCAAGGAATGCTGAACAGTTCTACTGTGACAAAATTGTGGATGATGGGCTCAGGTTGCTCCCTGATAGGATGTGTTCTTCCAGGCCCTTGGTCCCTTACTCACCCAAGAATGGGAGAGAGGACCCCACCAGGCATGGTGAGCTTGTTTTAAGTAAATATCTGACCCCAAAGAGTTTTGCAGAAAGTGATCTATTTAGGCAGAGAGAGAGAGAAAAAAAAAAAAAAAGGATAAAGAAAAGCAGCTCCCACGATGTCATGGAAAGGAATCCAGAGATGGAGTCCACCCAGATGTGAGAGAAGGGGACTTTTAACCTGGGTGTTATTCCTGCCCTATTCAAGTTTTCCATCCTATGAAAGGAATTCCTTTAAACTTCCACTAGAGTGATTAATCTTTTTATGTTCTCGAACACGAGAATGTTAAACAAAGACCTCTAAGCTCCCGGATGGAGATGTGGAAGAAGGCAGGTCGGGCATGTCGCTGGGAAGTTCTTGCCTTAGAAACCACAACCCTTTGTGGACCTGTGAATAGAATACATTCCTTCACTACCATGTGTCACTATCCTGTAAATGAGGTTTTGCCTCCAAGTAGAAAAGAATTTCCTAATTCCAAGACTATTCATTTTATGAATGATTTTGTGGCAGCCCCAACAGGGCCAGTACTTTTAAGTTTTTATGCCTCTGTCCAAAGGAATAAACAGTTAATAGGTTTTTTCGTAGTGCCTGAAAAAGTACAAATGTCCTCTCCTTGGAAATATCTTGAATATATACTAACTTCCTGATCAGTAAAACTTCAAAAGATTTAATTAAATACTAGCAACTTACATACATTAAATGATTACCAAAAATTACTGGGTGATATTAACCGGCTTCACCCCACCTTGGGCATAACTACTGATAAGTTGCAAAACCTGTTTTCTACCTTAAAAGGCAATGCTGTCCTGGATTCTCCTAGGTATGTAATCCTGCAGCAAAAAGAGACACTGAAGAAATAGAGCAAGTGATCTCTCATAGGCAGCTAGATAGCATGGACCCAGAATATTCAGTTCAATTGTTTATCTTTTGCAGTAACCATTTCCCAACATGATTAATAGGACAAATGGCCCCAGGACTGTGCTTTCTAAAATGCATTTTTTGCTCACATACTGGGACTAAAACACTATCTCCCTACATCGGGTGAGTTAGTAAAGTCATCTATATGAGCCACAGACCATGCAATCAGCTGATACGTTATGACCCTGTTGTCATAAGAATTCCTTTGAGTAAAAAGCAATTTGAAGCAGTATTGCCCTTCTCTTTAGATCTTCAGATAGCAGTCTCCAATTATACAGGCCATATAGAACACACCCTTCCTGCCGACAAACTGCTTCAGTTCTTATCTTGTACTTCCATAATTATGCCTACAAAAGTAGTTAGTCCCCCATTACTAATGCTTTAACACTGTTTACTGATAGTTCTGGTAGGAATGGAAAAATGGCAGTCTGGTGGAGGCCGAATAATTTTCTCATTAGAGCTGGATTTACTAGCACTCAGAGAGCTGAAGTTGGAGCTCTAACATTGGCCCTAGAGACTTTCTGCTCAGCCCATCAATATTGTTAGTGACTCTGCTTACTCTATTTATTGCAGAACCTTGAAACAGCCCTAATTAAGTCTACTCTAGAGCCCACTCTGTATGTCCTTTTTCTTCGACTTTAGCAATTGCTGTATCAATGTATACATCCTATCTTTATCACACATATTTGAGCCACAGCTTGCTGCCTGGCCCACTGGTTCATGGCAATGATCAAACAGATTTGCGAGTTATGGTGTCACCACTTGACCAAGCCACCTAATTGCATCTGTCATTCCATGAAAATTGGAGAAACCTAACTAAACAATTTCAATTTACCCAAAAACTAGCCAAACAAATCATCTTTAAATGTCCAGATTGTCAGCTCTCAGGCACTTTCCCTTCTTCTACAGGTATTAATCCTAGAGGACTAGAACCTAATCAGTTAAGGCAAACGGATGTTACGCACACCCTTGAATCTGGAAAACTGAGGTATGTACATATATACAGTTGACACCTACACTCATCTAATTAGTGCACATAGTCTTCCTGGAGAGTCCACTCAATATGTCATTAAACACCCTCTATTAACTTGTGCATTTATGGGACAGCCAAAAAAATTAAAACTGATAATGGCCCAGCTTATGCCAGCTCACAATTTCAACAATTTTGTCATGCATGGATCATCCAACATTCCACAGGTATCTCATATAACCCCCAAGGACAGGCTGTAGTAGAATATGCCCACACCACCCTTAAAAATATGCTCAGAAAACAAAAAAAGGAGGATTATGAGCAAGGACTCTGCAACACTACTAGCACAAGCCTTATTTACGTTTAATTTCTTAAATTTAGATGACAAATTTCAGTCAGCTATAGAAAAGTGCTTTGCTAAAACCTCTCAAAATATAAAATCTGCAGTTTTGGAAAAGATGTAAAAGGTAATGAGTGGTGTGGTCCAAATGATTTGGTAACATGGTGAAGAGAATATGCTTGTGTTCCCAACCCCTTGGATCCTCTTTGGATTCCAGTACAATGCATCAAACCATAGCATGGTATGGCTAGGACCCAACCCAGCACCAGAGATGAAGAAAATGACCCTGTAGAACCAGCAGCCCCAGCCAATGTGACATCCTCAAACAATACAGGCCCTGAACATTATGCTGAAGAAGACAACTCAGAAGGCTAATCAAATCCTGCTCCTAACACAAACACACTTCACTCCAGATATTTTGTTCCTTTTTCATTCTCTCACTTTGCCTGCAACATGTAGCAGCTACACTCTATTAAGTCAATTTTCTGAACCTTTTTTCTACCTGCTACTTAGGCAGACAATCCCTTCCCAGCCTCTAACAATGCAAGTGCTTGGCTAGAAAGGATTAACTTGCCCCTGTGGAGTACCTCATTAATGGCATACAGTGGACTTATGTGCCTAGTAACATTACATTTCAGTCCTTGATCGGAAAAGAATGTTACTGATTATATTCATGTTTCTCTTATGTTATTTCCTAATTCTAAGATGCAAAGCCAGAGTACGACTTCTAACTGCTACATCTGACAAAACTGCTGCTGCATATATCTGTACTCTTTAATCAACAAAACCTGATGTAAAAAAAAAAAAAACAGAAAAGGAGGATATATAGTAGATTGGTTCGGGTGGTGGAAAAATTATAGAAAGACACAAACCCTTTTGGAAGGCTGGAAGCTTTTGCAAAAGCCTTAGGAGGAGATTATGGCTGAAGGTAGCCTAATCCTCTTACCTTGAACAAATAGCAGAGAGCATATTAGGAGGGAATGTAGAGGAAGTTATCTAAATAGCTTGTTTACTCATGTGGTCTGACTTTTAAACATCTGCAGGCAAAACTGCTCTCTACTTGGTTGGGGGGATGAGGGGGTCAGCAATTTTAATTACCCTCTAATGGTGTTTACCAACTATACTAAATAAATACAAAGGCTGCTGGCTTATGGAGGCCTCTGCTGACTTTGCCAGTGGTCCACTGGCCATGCTGATATGCAAGCCTATGTCACTGAATGTTTTCCTTTCGTCGCTTGGTCGGGTCTACTGGTTGAACTTGACAATTTGGGAATCTAGAATATATAAGCATCACAGAATTTTGGGAAAAAACTCTTTCTTCTTTTTTTTTTCTGGAAAAAAATGGTCTCCTAATGTTTGTTAGAAATTATTAGTGTTTGGACAGATGTGATTTCTCATACCTGTAACCCTAGCACTGTGGGAAATCATGGCAGGAGAATCACTTGAGCTCGGAAGTTCAAGACCAACCTCAGTAATATAATGACACCAGGTTGCTATTAAAAAAAAAAAAAAAAACTATCAGAGTAAAGTGGTACATACCTGTAGTCTCAGCCCATCAAGAGGCTGAGGCAGAAGGATTCCTTGAGCCCAGGAGATTCAGTTTGCAGTGAGCTATGATTGTGCTAACACACTCCAGCCTGGTGACAGAGCAAAACTGTGTCTCAAAACACAGAAAATAATTAAAGAAATTCCTATAGTGTTGCACCTTCAACTTTTTGTTAGCAAAGGGCATATTCATCTAATTAAATGCTCTTTTAATTTTTTTGTGACAATAAATTGTACACTTTTTCAGAAGTTTATCAGTTTATTATCAACTTTATTTACAAAATTTGAATCATATTATTGTTTTGTATTAGATTCCAAATTTACATTCTGAGTTTATTTTCACTCTTTCCCAACATCCTTTCTTTCTCTTGATGAGTCTTATCAGAGGTTTGAAGAGCTTGTGTTTGATTTCCTATTTTTTTTTCAATTTCAATTCCTATTTCCTAGAATAATTTCATTGTTTGATGTTTTTTTAATGAGGTTCAGATTTCTATTTTACCTTAACGTTTATTATTTCAGAATCTTAAATTTAATGTGAAATATTTAGATTATCCATTTGTTCTTTTAATCTGAAGATTTCATCTTTAATTTTATAAATGAACTTGCATATTATCCCAAAATTTTTACAGTTCAATTTATTTTATCTCTGTGTGAATCTTCAAGTGGCTCATGTCCTTTAGATTATCCAATAGTGGTTTTGTTTTTTAGTACTTTCTATCTCCTTATCATCTTCTGAAGTCTCATAGGAGAGTTCACCTGCCTATGATTCCTTGTTATCTGCTGGTATATTTATTGTGCCTCTTAAACAATTATTCAAGTCTATATTTCAATGACTGTACTTTTCACACCTATTTCTTTTCAATTGGAGTTCCTTTATATCTTCTCGCTCATGTGTAGGTTTTCAAAATCTTTTCTTATATCCTTCAGGGTATTTATTATGCTCTTGTGAAATCTTGTTTCCATGTCATCTTTTATTCAGGTACTTATAGAATAAGATTTTCAAGTTTTTAAAATTTTATTTTATGCTGATTTTGCTTTTCTGAAATATCATTATTTTCCATGTGACTCATCTTTTTCTGGAGTATAAGCTATTTTTGGTGGAATTCTATAATGGGTGAGATAAAAATTCTAGGCCCTAACTGCTGTTCCTTCTAGGGAGTTTAATGAAAAATACGCATGTCATAGTTTGGGAAGCTCTTATGCCTAAAATCTTGACTTTAAAACCTGTTTGCAAAACCAAGTAAGTTTGTCTCTTGGATCAAACACGACTTTTCCCAAGAGTTTCCCTCATCTTGAGTGTGTTTATATTTGTGAGAGTTTGTAAAAGCTAGAGACAAAATACTAGGAATAAAAGTACTATTTTAACACACATCTACTGCTACCACCTCTCATCCTAACTGGGATCTGGGGACATCCAGATGTGGTTAGAAAACAGCATGAGTTGAGTGTTCTACTTCAATTAATTTAAATATATGTGGGGCCTGGCCATACTCTGCTGTGGGATCTTTTTCCTCCTCAAACTACATTACTGCTTTTTTTCAATCCTTTTATGTTTCCCACAGTTTTTACACTAGATTTTTAGGCTTTGCCACTTCTGTTGGAAGTGTGATATCCTCAAGTTTGGGTAAAGTGGAAAGAATAAACGTAAATTGCAATTCTATTTTACCAAAGGAAAACCAGCCTTTTATAGTACACATTTTATTTCCAGTTATGGATATTTTTGTATTGAATATAAATATTGTGTCATAATGAATATTTCTTAATAGAACCAATATACTAAATCCAGCTGAGATGAAACTAAAGGAAAATATATAATGCAAACACACACACACACACACAATTATATAATATTGATATATAAATGTATTAAATATATGAAAATTAAATTCATATATATCTACATAAAATTTAATTCTGTTTTTAGTATTTAAAAGTAAAAGCAATAAAAATTAGGCATTTGGACATAATAACATACATGCTGCTTGTGTTATATTCCTTAGTGTTCTTTAGCTATTGTAAAGCCTTAACTATTTGTATCCTTGTCAGGCTGAAACCAAAGCCAGTGTTATTCCAGCTTATTTGCAATAGAAGCAGCCTATGAAGGGAATTCTGTTAACTCTGAAGTCTATGGGTGGGTGACAATGGAAAGAGTTGTATAAAATTCTTAACTTTTGGCAGGAGTAGACTATCTTATGGTGTACTTATTATCAGAAAAAAATGTCCTTTAGTATGTTTCCTTATTCCATGAATTTTTAAACTCCCTTAGCTTTGCATTTTATCTATTTGAATAAGCTCATAAAAAACTAATTTTCAGATTATCAAATGTTTTATTCCTCTTAGGTTTTCTAGAATATACTTATTTTATTTAGTAAAGGCCACATATTTGGGATTTTGCTGAATAACACAGTAATTTTTTATAAAATCTCCATTATTACTAATAATTACCCTACACACATATCTGATGTTCTTTTTAATAACAAGGAGCCACTCAGTTGTCTTAATCAATTACCTACTTTGACTTTAGTCAAGTTTTAAAAATTATAGTTGCTTACTATAAAGGATGTATTTAAAAGTTCTATTATTTTGGTTTCTGATCCATTTTTTTTTGTATGTGGCAAATGGTATAAGAATGCTCTTAAAAGAGAATAAATTTCTTAATAAATATAGTCCCTCCTATTTATTAATGGTGGGGTTAGTATCAATTTTTAACATGTTTTAGAATTAATTATAGATTTTTTATGAGCCATATTAATCTCATCTTTTTAAAGATACATCATCTTTTAATGACATGAAACACAAAATATACAAAAGCATGTGACATTTCCAAGGTTAAAATATTCTTACACATATATCTAGCTTCATTGCATAAAATATGGGAAAACCTTCCCAAGAACGTGAATTCTGTCTTTAGCTAGAAAATGTATGAAAATAGAAAACTCTAAATCTCAAGGCAAACCATTCGATTTTTGACAGGTCTTCCCTATTAGATGTTTCTGCTACAAGTTGGTTCTAAATATATTTTCCATTTCTCCAAGTTATATTCTTTACATTCTTACTGTAGGAATCTACCTGCTTTCTAAAATTATATTTCTCTAGAGATTTCTTTTATACAGATCATCTTCCCTTACAAATTTTCCAAATTATATCTTTCTAAGTGATATAGAAATTATCACTGCTCCCAAATAGGTTACACTTTTCTTAATCTAATGAAAATTTGTGAGCTAAATTAAATTTACCTAGCCAAAAATATATCATTTTTCTTTCACTGTTGATGATATATTATTAAATATAGTCTAAGGCCATATATGTTCTTTGAACAAGAATGTCATATTTTGTCTTCTCTTAATTCATTTTTGACTCTGTGACTAAAAAGTTTCTTTTAAAGCATTGAATTTCATTCCAAATCCAGACTGCTTCAGCATTTTGCATTTTTTAAAGGACTGGGGAAAGCTAAAGGCAATAGTGCAAGCAAGTCCTTACTTATGACGCATGTGTGTATTTTTCAAAAAACATATTCAATTCAATATTCTAAATTATCACATAACCAATTTTTCAGAGTTCATTTGAATAAGCTTTATGACATCCAAAAACTGAAAGACAGATGTTGAAGAGGAGACACCAATAAAAATTTAGAGTAGTATGTGTATATTTCTGGGATGGAGAGAGGACATGATTTAGAAGCATTTGGTGACATTTTAATGCTATTGGTAACGTTCTCATTCTTATAGTCGGTAACTCTAGTAAGTGTTCATTATTTCTTCCAAAACCAGCATAAATACTATACATATTCTTTAATGTGTATCTACTGCTATGAAAGTATAATTTTTTAAAAACGCTAAAATCATAACTAATGCTAATATAAAATAAAAACATATAAAACATTTTATTCAACTCATTAAAAAAGGATAGATTCAGAAAAACATTTAGACCAATTCAAAGATAGTTGAGAAACTCTGTAATTATAGGCAACTTAACAAAGAAATGACATTACAAGATAACAGGGTTGGATTCGTTTTTAACTAATATCCTATAAAAGAAATAAAATGTGTCTTTAGCTCACATGATATTGTCAAAATCTGTGCTGTTCAGATCTTTGCATTGTTTTCAAGTTTTTGGGTATTTTTAAAAAATTAGTTAAAAAATAAAAATAAACTAAAATTAATAAATTAAAAAGAAAATTTATATTTATACAAAAAAGATTTGTTTCATTTAAAATAATTATTTAAATAATGTTAAAAATCCACATGTATTTCGATATTAACCAAGACATTTTCTTAAATTGTCTCTTTTATCAATGTTTAAAATAGAAATGAAGATAGAAATATTAAATAAAACATCAATTAAAATTATCTTAAGAATATTTCTTTCCTGTTGCATGACTGTCATCTGTTCAACAGCTATTTGTTGTGTTTTATGGTGTGTCTTGTACATGTTGGGTGCTGCTCTGAGATTCTGGGAATATGAAAGAAAGAAGATCTAATAATTATTTCCTCTTGTTGCATTTACATTTTAGCAGAAGCAGTAGATAACACTCAAGTAAACCAACAGCAGAACTTCAGATAGTGATACATGCAATGTAAACAAATATATATATATATATAATAAGAAATAAAATTTGGATAATAAGAGAGAAATATGGGGAATGGATAGAGTAGACTCTTGGTTTAGGTCAGTGAAGCCTTCTGAATGAGAAAAGGTAGTTGTGCTAAGATCATTTGAAAACATGAGTCACCTTTTGACATATGCTTCCAAATGGAATAAATGATAAAAATCACATCTTGCAATTAAAAAAATAGGTAACTAATATAAATCTATCAGATAAATTGAACTTATCTAATATATTGCACAGTCAAATTTCCAAATAGAAAAGGCTGATGTTTCTATCCTGATATTCTGTTTCAAAGCCATTTGTCAAAATATAAAATAAAATATCAATTATGTTTGGAGTTGTGGGAATGCCGTGGATTATAGTATTGGATTAAGTTTAACAAGATTGTTGAATCATATTGCAAGCAAACCACAATTGCTGCTCCACCTTAAGATGTGATGGAAGTGTTTATATTACCCTATTACTATAACTACCATTAATCTATAGTGTTTGAAATGAATAATTTCTTATTTTTATTATAAAAGCGACACATGTACATAGAAATAAAATTTTAAACCATAAAGTTGGACATGTTATTGAAAGTAAAATTCTCTTCCCTGTCATTCCCCAAATTGTTGCTCATATTTGTCATTTTCTGTTTTTGATTCATCTGACGTGTTATGTTCAGTAGCTTGATTAAGTTTTCCCAGTGTAAGATATGATTTCCTATTATATATACATTATTTTCTCTAAACAAAATGCTATTTTTGAATCATAGAGCAAGATATATGTGTATGTTACTGAACTTCTGCTACTTGGTTCAAATTTCAAGATCAGATGGAATATGTCTTCTTCTACTGACTGGAATGTTTTATTTCATTTTTGGATTTTCATTTTCGTGTTCATCTTTTTGAACCCAATCTGTCTTTCACTTGAATTTTCTACTGATTTTACATCATTTTCTTATTAAATGAGACATTTTGCTTAATCAACCACTAGCATATTTATTTAGTGAAACAAATAACTAATATGTTTCCTTCTTTTTAAGTGTATTTTACGGCTATTGTCCTGGGATCTTTTTAAGTTGCATATTTCGCTACTCTTTAATTCTAATATTTCATACTTTCTTGACTCTTCATTTTTTTCAGTCATAATTCAGCACTCCAGAAATGTACTGGATGCTGGCATATTATCAAGTATTTTTATTTTAATCTTATACTAATTGATAAGACATGGCGTTTTATGGTAATATTTCACGGAAAATATTTTTTTCTGAGAACTGTGCAGACAATGCTTTTTTAAATTCACTGATAACCACCTCCTCTCCCAGCATTTTTTTTTCTTAGTTTGGGTTTTCTGAAAGCAGCCTTTTAAGCAAGAATTTGTTTTCAAAAGCTTATTTTGGGAAATGAACCTAAAAACCTCGCAGTGTAGAAGGGAAATTCCACAGAAAAGGGACGTTAACCAAGGTTTGTTATCAAGTGAATTACCATAGTGGGTATCTGAAACCTCATCCCACAGAAGATCCTTGAGAGTCAGTGTACCTGTTGTTCCTCAGTGTAATTCCCCCTGAGGAATTAGGAATGATAGGCATTTACTCCCCAGGTTTTATTATTCATTGAATGAGACATTGAATTCCCAGGTATGGGCTCTGATGAGCTGAGGATCTTAGACAAAGAAACACAGGTGCTGGCAACTGAACTTTGGGTGAAGGGTTGGAGATCTGACTATATATGTTATGTTGCTTATTTGTACACAGTCTGTCACCTTGTATCTGTTTCCCTACTCTCGAAGAATTTATGAATTATCTTTAATCTTTAAACTTCAAAATTTCAGAAGAATAAAACTATGTATTTGAGAAACATTTGGTCTAATATTTTGTAGTCTAAAGTCTTTCTTTAGCTCTGTGAAAAGTTATTTTGTTATTATTTTGATTATTTCATTCATTACACTATCATTCTTTTTTTCTTTCAGAAACCTCTATTAGACAGATGTTGGTGGATTTCCTAGGCTTTATTTTCTCATACATATATTGATTTTTTCCTAAACAATTGTGTTTTTATGTTCTGTGACCTCTTTCTTGCTTGCTGCTTTTTTTTTTTCCACAGCAAGCTGTTAGGTTTTATGTATACTTTTAAAAATCTTTTTATAGAAGGAATATATCCTGAGGACCTTTAAGAAGCATTCTCTGATTGTCTTGCTCCCATCTATGGCCTTATTCTCAAATTAATCAAAGTATTATTGAACAGATGTTTTATTATTTTGACAACTCCTAGAGAAAACCCTTTCTAATGCAGGATGCAAGGAGTGGTGTTCCAGCTCCCAGCAGCCACACTTATTTTTAGGTATCAATTTCAAGTACATATCAGGTATGTTTTATTAGAGATTTCTCTTAGTTTTGATGTTAAATATTCCTCCCTCTTTTATATTACTTAAAATTTTAGTTGATTTTGATAGAAGGAAATGGAGCAGCTTATTAATTTTATTTTAGGTTAACTCACCTTAAAGTTAATTAATATAAATAGAACCTAAAAATAGACTTTTTTTTTTTGGAAGTAGCTTTATTCTATGAGCTTTCTTTCTTTTTTCTAAGTAGTTTTTTTAGCAATTATTAATATTTGTAGGTAGTTTTAAAATTAAGTGTTTTTCATATTTTATTATTTTATATTTTTTGAGACAGGGTCTTCCTCCATCTCCCGGGCTGTAGTTCAGTCACATGATCATAGCTCACTGTAGCCTTGACCTCCTTGGCTTGAGATGTTCCCACCTCAGCCTCTTAAGTAGCTCGGACTATAGGCGTACAGCACCCTGGCAGGCTAATTTTTTAACGCTTTGTAGCTATGGATCTTACTATATGCCAGGGCTAGTCTCAAACTCCTGGGCTCGAGTAATCCTCCTGCCTCAGTGTCTGAAAGTGCTGGGATTACAAACTTGAGTCACCATACCTGGCAAAATGATATTTTTCTAATTGTACAAGTGCTATATGTTTATCACAGAAATATTTTAATATATATATATATATAAAATAATATCAGAATATCTACTACAACAGCTCATATGGTACTTAATTTTAGGTATTTTTCTCCATATATATTTAGAATTTCACTAGTGTGTTCCTTTAAAATATATTTTAGTGTGCATTTTTTATTATAATTTATGGTAAAGAGAGTAACACATATGTTTTCTATTAAAATCTATGTTTTTAGTACTATGCTAGGGTTCTCTGGAAGAACAAAATTAATACATATGTATATATCCTATTTGTTTATGGATTTTTTTGTTTCTCCTATAACTCTAATTATTTAGTAAATGTGTGTGTGTGTTTGTGTACCTATATATGTATATAAACACACACATGTATACACACAAATACATATATTTCAGGTTACAAATTACAAAAAGGGCATATGAATGCATACATATATAAGTTATACATACATATATATGTATATATGTATCCTTTTCCATAATTTTTAACCTGAAATATTGTGTCTGCTGTGGAGTTGTGGACCTAATTCTAAAAATGAAACAAATGTGTCAAGACCATGGTTTATACCCATTAAAATGTTCAAAGAAATATTACAAAGGGATCAAGTAACAGCAACTTGTTGTAATGAATTCAGGATTTGAGCCAAATGTCCAGCTCCTTTAATCTGACTTTAAATATATGTACTGAAAACCAGCTGGGCATGGTGGTTCACACCTGTAATCTCAGCACGTTTTAGGGAGCCAAGGCAAGAGCATTGCTTGAGCCCAGGAGTGTAAGACCAGCTTGGGCAACATAGCAATACCTAGCTCTACAAAATGAAAAATTAGCTAGGCATGGTTGTGCATGCCTGTGGTCCCAGCTACTCAGGAGGCTGAGGTAGGAGGAACACTTGAGCCCAGGAAGTTGAGGTTGCAGTGAGCCATGATTATACTGCTGCCATCCAGCCTGGGTAACAGCAGGACCCTTTCACAAAAAAATAAAAACAAAGATGATTGACAGATTGATTGATAGATAATAGATAGAATTAAATCTAAAACAGACACAATATTTAAGGTTAAAAATTATGGAAAAGCACACATATGTATACACATATGTAATATGATTTAGGGCACACATATAAATACAATAGCTATAAGTCATATTATATGTATCTATATATGTGCCCTCTTTCATAATTTTTAACCTGAAATATGTAGAGGAACAAAGCTAATAGGTGGTTGTATGTATATATTTTATTTGTTTATGGATATGTTTTCATTATATAATGTAGAGCTATATTTATATAACTGCCTATTTGAAACTTCCAGAAAAAAAATTACATTAAACAGTTTTGACAGGCCTTACTTGTATTTAAAAAAAAAGAAATTACAAAGTAGATTGAGCTAGAATGAAGTAAAGTTTACTGTAAATTCTCTAAAGTATTTATTTATTTTTTGTATTAAGGGATTAACAATTAGCTTAATTTAAAATTTTAATATTTTTCATCTGCAAATCATTTCCTAAGACCTTAACATGCTGTCTAGTTTCTAGTTTATTTTATTTTGTTAAAAATCTTATCTGCTATTTGACACTTATATCATTATTCTGATTTTTAATAACCATTTTTGAAATAATACTATTTATAGTGGTAATGATGGAGGCTAAAATCATGAAATAAGCAAAAATATTTGGAGAGTGTGTACTTATTTTTAATAGAGGTGAAATAATCAATGTTAAGAAGTGTGAAGAAGGTAAATTATATTCCCTCTAAAAGAAATTGCTTATTAGGAAAGAAGTGCTATTTGTTTTCGAAGGCAATCCAAGTACAGAGAGAAGAAAATGTGATTATTCATAAACACGTTCGAATTAAGTTTTTTTCTTCTATGCTTTCTGGTGGTGATATGGAATTCTAGTTTAAATGAGAAATTTGAACTCAATTTGTAGACATTATGTGACTCTTCTATATTAATATCCTGTTCAGTTAGGAAAATTACAGAAGAATCTACAATTAAAACAGTAACAACAAAAAGTGGTCCACACAGGGGAACTGATTGTTAGCTACAAAAGAGGTCATAATGTTAGAATGAATTGGGAAATATAAATGATACTTTCCAAAGAAATATGTAAAGGAGGCTGATTAGAAGTCTTCGGAGATGTAAAAGAGAACCAAGAGATTGCTTTGGCATAGACATCAAAGGGATATAAAAAAATGAAAAAGACAAGCTAGTATAAAATATGACTAAAAGGAGAAAAGAGGATATTTGAATCATAATAAACAAAGTTTTTGTTTTGTTCTTTAGGCAAGCTCTTACTCTGTCACCCAGGCTGGAGCACAGTGGTACAATCACAGCTCACTGCAGCCTTGACCTCCTGGGCTCAGGTGATTCTCCCACCTCAGCATGTTCCACCCTGCATGACCAGCTGTTTTGTGTGTGTGTGTGTGTGTGTGTGTGTCTATAGAGACAGAGTTTTTCCGGGTTGCCCATGCTAGTCTCAAACTCCTGGGCTCAAGCCATTCACATGCCTCAGCTTCCTCCAGTGCTAGGATTATAGGCATGAGACACTGTGCCCAGCCTAAATAATGTTTTAACAAAAGGTGTACTACCATTTACTGAATTAAATATTAATCAAGTAATAAAAGATACATTACATAGGACCAAAAGAAAATTATAATAAGACAATGCAAGAAGTAAGAGACCCAGTTCTCACTGGAAAGTATAGAAAGACTGTAACAGATAATAAGTACATAGAAAGTAATAATAAAAACAAAATCCTGATGGGCTGGGTACTGTGGCTTGTGTCAGTAATCCCAGGACTTTGGGAGGGTGAGGAGGGTAGACTTTTAGAGCCCAGAAGTTCAAGAGTAGCCTGGATGACATGGGGAAACACCATCTCTACAGAAATAAATAATAAGTCAGGAGTGGTGGCACGTGCCTGTGGTTCCATCTATTCAGGAGGCTGAGATGGGAAGATCACCTGAACCCAGGGAGGTTGAGGCTGCAGTTAGCCATGATAGCACCACTACACTCCTGCCTGGGTGACAGAGTGAAACCTTGTCTCAAAACAACAATAACAGCAAAAGGAGTGGTAATTCCAGTCTTAATTCAAACCCGAAAAGAATATTACATTAGTCAGAAAAAAGTAAATGACAAAACAGTAATTCTTGACATTCAATTCATATGCAAAGTATTTCACAGAATATTTTTACAAATAATTTTCAAAGAAACCGTCACTTACATTGTACTGTATAATTTTCTATATCATACATAATATATGTGAGCTTTGACTTGTCACTTGGATGCACATATGCAATGATTAGAGTTAACAAAAGACCGTTGTTTTTTCCAGAGGAAAAGGAAAACTTAATTTTCTAAAAGCAGTCTGCAGACTAGGGGGACACTACCTCACCAACTTCAAGGCAGAAGAAAAGTGCACTTCAATGGGGGAAATTGGAGAATTAGAGATTATAAAGTTAAAAATCTTAAGTCAGAAGAGGGCTGAACAGAATAAAGCATAGAATCTTGGCTGAATGATCATTAAGCCGCAAATCATCATTCTCTCTCAATGTGCTAATTCCAGGTGGTTGGTGGGATGGTACCAGCTTGCCTTTTGGTGGTCAGTTGGGGAATTTCTAGCTATAGTTGTTTTCGACATTGTTTTCAAGGACTGCTCTTTGACTTGGTTGCAGAAAAACAGGTTTGCAGTACTCTCCAAGGACACACAGAGCATGACTCTTCCCTCACCCTACATGGCCTCTTGGTTCTCAGAGACAGTTTATCTTTTCATCTTGTCTGTCAACTGGGGGCATGATTTGACATTAACAAGGCCTTATGAATGCACCCCTAGTGTCATTCCAAAAGGATTTTGGAATGGGTAATGACAAATGAAATGACATGATAGAAAAATGTACAATCTTAAGTGGGTTTAACAGGACTATAAGAGCCCACCTGAGTAGTGAGCACAGGTTATGTATGTTGGGAATTACGTGTTGAAATAAGGTGAGTGCTGGGTATAACATCATCATTAGTACTGCTTCAACTTTAGTAGCATTTTGGCTTCCTCAGAACTCAAGTTTGGAAGAGTTGATTTCATGGACTGTTATGAGATGGTAAACTAGACTGCTTCAAACTTAAACTTTTTTTCTGATTTTATTTCAATCATTTCATGTGCCATATACAGTTAAAAATGGTTAAAGTATATATGCTTAGATAATAAGCTATTACCCTGCCTGTTTGACTAATTAGCCAGTGATTACTTTCATCAGACAAGGGTTCTCTGGCATGCCATTAAAATGCATAAAGACAACAGAAGGAATTCTCAATTATTCTGTAAAACTCAATATAGATCTTCGCTTGCCATAGATTATTTGTAAGAAAATCACAAACCTGTACTCTTTCTGGCACATAGGTGGTGGCATGCTATTCTACCTCCTCATTATGACAATCTGGGTATCTTTAAACAACTATGCATTGTGGCCAATCACTCCTTCATATGTGTATCAGCAGGGCTGCTATGAGGTTACATAAAGGACATGGTAGAATTAGAGCTGGTTGTTACATTTAAGCAACTTGCTTTCAGTGGAGTTACCACATTTCTTTGAAGGATCTGTGTTTCATAGACTTAAAGTAGTTTTGACAAATATTTAACTCCAAAACTTATTAATCCACTAGAGGAAAGTGTTCCTACTTATTTTGAGCTAGTCTTTTCCAAATGCATCTACAGAAAATGAGAAAGGAAGATTTAAGTATATATAGCAAGTATGTGAATGAAATTCAAATACTGCTGACCATGATAAGATAAACTGGCTTTCATAGATTATTTCAATAACTGTTCTATTAATCAGTACTTTAAAAATACAGGAAATGAGTAAATTTTTTTTTTTTTTTTTTTTTTTTTTTTTTTTTTTTTTTTTTAGTTTCAACATTTCTATTGTCTTTATTTAGGATTCTGGATTGGGCATTTCACTTAATTAAATAGAGTAAGTGTTTAAATGAGCTGAGGAAAAGAAGCTGGCTTTACAGACAGCCAAGGACTGAAGAAAGCAGAAGCAAAGAACAAAGAGTGTATTAGTCTTTTCAAAGCCTTTTTTCCATAAGGCAGAGATAGGAAGACAAAACAATAATATAATGACTGATAGTTCATATCAGGTTACTTCAGGCTTCTTTTGTGTAGGGATTAAAGCAGAGGGAACTTAATTACAATGCTCACTGAAGATTTAAGCTGGCCTGTTTGGGAAATTGGCTGTTATTTCTCCTGTTTCCCTGGAAGGTCAGATAATAGTTGAGTTTATTTGGATTTGGTGATGTGAAACTTTAGAATGGGTGACTCCATTTTGATTTTAAGTCTAGTATGTTGGGTCCTAGACTTGTAAAAGTCCTTTTCATGAGGGACTTTTGAGATATAATTGTATAATTTACTCTTTTAACACTTAAACAGGCAACATGCCAGATTTCATTAAGAGAGGGTGAAATTGGGGCGGGGCACGGCGGCTCATGCCTGTAATCCCAGCTCTTTGGGAGGCTAAGGCAGGCAGATCATGAGTTTAGGAGTTTGAGACTAGCTTGACCAACATGATGAAACCCCATCTCTACTAAAAATACAAAATTTAGCCTGACATGGTGGTGTGTGCCTGTAGTTCTAGCTACTCAGGAAGCTGAAGCAGGAGAATCGCTTGAACCCAGGAGGCAGAGGTTGTAGTCAGCCAAGATCACGCCATTGCACTCCAGCCTAGGCAGCAGAGTGAGACTCCATCTCAAAAAAATAATAAAATAAGAAAGAAGGTGAAATTGTTTAATTCACTCTATGTTCAATTTGAGTGTGTGTGCTTTTGAGTCACGTTTTGGAACAATGCTTGTTGCAAATAAAAAATAATGTAACTATTTGCATTATGCCGTGTAACGAAATGCAAAACATATATACATTTCTTCCACAATCCTTCATGGCATTTGGTTATGCAATAATGGTGCACGATTACTACATATAAAAGAGTAAAAGCACACTCCAAAATCAATAATTTTTAAAAAGTTCTATGATCTTACAAAGGTTATTTTCTAAGACCTTTTCCTGGGCAATGTTTCCTGTGGAATAAAACATGTATATGAATAATTTTCAAAGTCACAGGAGGGAAAGAATAATTCTATTTAATTTATATACATGTACATATATACAATATGTAATAAATATACCCTTATACTCAAATACTCATGTAAGCAAATACACATACATATAATATGAAGAAAAAATTATGTGCAATTTTAGAGGGCATTTTATCTTAAGAGTAAAAGAATAGAAGGAATTTCTGACAAAATAAAAGGCAACATTAAAAAAATTACATGTTTACTTTTACATTGTAATAATAATACTGATGGCTAAATTACTCTATTCATTGAAACAGAATGAAGAAAGGTCATTACTGTTTTTCACTTAGCATTTTTAAATGTTCACACACAACACATACACACACAGGGTAGGGCAGGGTTTTTTATTTCTAAAAGGTATTTCAGTGTTTATTATCATTTATTTCATCTGGTTTCTTCCAAAACTGTTTATGCCTACAGCTTGAAAAATTATGGTTTAAGTCAGAATAGTTATTTCTTTGTGCCACACTTTTAGAGCAAAATTGGAAATCACAGTTTGAATCCCCTTCTTTCCCTGATTCTTAAATGCAGAATCACTAGTCATAAATGTCACTTTTATACTGAAATACATCAACTTAAAAATACAATATGTACAAAATTGGAAGTGTCTTCTTTGTTCTTTCCTACACCTTGAACAATGTTAAGAGTCAGAGGCATTTTGTTGTTTCTTTTAATACTATTGAACTTTAGTCTTATATGTGTTATCAAATAAGCCTACATTTCAAGTTTAAAATCTTTTTAAAACATGGCTTTTCCTTCCTACTGTTCTTTTAATTTTGCACATTGCACGTCTAATTCTCCAGTCTGCAGGTTTACTCAGGGGGTGGGGAAAATCGCAATTCTCACCCCTGTAGGAGTTTTGCTTTTCTTTGCAAATCTATTCTACCCCTAAGACTCAGGAGATGTTGAGGAAGCAGTGTGTGTCCCCTGGCAGAGTGATCTTCTCCTAATCGGTGCTACATCACATATTAGCATGTAGTCTCTCTCATTCTCTCTCTCTCTGTGTCTGTGTGTGTGTCTGTGTAATATTGTGATATTGTGCCAGTATACAATGGCTCAATAACTTGACACCTGAAGGCAGGTGGAATTTATTGCGTGTAACAGGGAACCAAAAATGGTCTTGATGTGGAGATAAGTTGTTTTTACCCCCTATAGTTAAGTGGGCACCTCCTGAAGATAATAAGAAAAATGGAGTAGTAAATGGAGTATGAGCTTTTTTTTGTTGCAGTCTTATTACGTTGCATAATCTTCTAAGTATGTTATGCAACACACAAAAAAATTAACTTGCTTAAGCATTGCATTATATTGAGAATCATAGTTCAAAACAGGACTAAATATCTCAGCAAGTAGTGAAACCAAGTACTCCAAACTTTGGTAAATTAAGAACATCTTTATAAATTATTTTAGAACACTATGTCTAAGATGAATACTTTACCTAAAATTAATTCTAATGATTGAACTTTAATTAGACATATTGCATGACAGAATTTAATAATAGTTATTAAAGAAAACTATACATTAGGATTTGCAGATTTTGAGAGAGACAAAATATGAGTACTTTAATGATTAATAAAAATAGAAGAAATAAAAAGAAAACTGATAAAACTACTACCAAATTTCTATATATTCTTTCAACAGGTAATGGGGATATAAAGGAGAGTGTACATGGATTTGTTTCCCCCTAAAATATTCTTATCTATATTTCAAGTTAGTTCAAATATCCAAAAAAAAAAAGGCAAATGATAAGCTTCAATAATGAGAAGAACTAAAATGCTTAATTAGTATTTTTTAAAAAAGCATTTCCCCACATATTGCAGTCATTGTGTTAGTGTGGTACACTCATCTGCAGAGTGTACAAACATCTGTGAAGTGCTATAATTGTTTTCGGTAATAGGTTCTTCAGAGCTAACATCTGATTCTCTGCAATTCCAGAACATTTGATGCTTCTATCAAGATGAAGAACTCACATTATAGGCCCAAATCCCTGTCTCTCCTCTCCCCACCCTCACTATTATTTGAAACATTTTTAAAATCGAAATGAATAACAAATGTGTCACATAGATTTTCCTTTTCTAGACTCCTTAAAAATTATTCCTAACCTCTGGTGGCTTTTGATTCTCTATTTTAATGTTTCAAATAGCTATAGAATTAGTTAGCAAATAATTGTTTCAAATCATAGATCTATTGTGATGAATTTATATTGAACACTTAGAAAAATTATGACATCATGTTCATGCATAGTGGCTATATAAATGAATGTCTAATAACAGTGAAGCAATGGAGGGATTGAGGGCCAATTGAGCATTTCACATTACTAGTCTAAGCATTTAATAAAACCAATTCTCTTTCATAATGTTGTTGAAAGAGCACAGGTCTTGAGATGTGATACACTTGCTTTGGAATGCTTATCATTGTCCTCAAATGTAATTTTGACTCAGTTTTCATTAATTTCCTTAAGCTTCTCTTTCTTTATAATGAGAATAATTATTTATGAATGCAAAAACTGTGCCAGTGTCAGACGTTCAGTTCCCTGCCTCCTTTCATTTTCAGTGCCAGCTGAAGTATCAGAATATGAGAACACAAATGATATGTTTACATAATTTGAACATTATCAACATATTTTTAAAAAGAATTTTGAAATAAGGCTTTATTGTCAGTACTTGTTAATATCTAGTGGATAGGAAAAATTGTAATTTTCTAATTTGTTATTAGTAATTCATGTCTTAGAAATGCATAAAAAGATAGGTAAATGAATTAGTACTGTTATGACACTGCGAATTTTCTCACTTTAGAACTGTTAACTTACTTTTCTGGCATTTTGATTCTGAATGAAAACCACTTAAATCATTGTAATGGACACTGTCCAGATTTGTTAAAAGTAAAATACCATTGATAGAGGCAGGAGACAGCCAAATGCCTTGTCAGATAGGGGAAGTTCCCCAAAGAACCTCCAAACTACCCAGGTCGTTATGCACGAGGGGGTGGCCTAAACACACCCACGGTGAAAAATTGCATTTCTTAACACATGCACAGTAAGAGAAATAAATCAATGTGGAGTTGCTCAGACTAAGGGCCTGCATGTGCACTGGAAGGATGGATGGAGCCACCAGGAATTCATGCCTTTTGCATGGAAGGAGCCTGGACTCTTTAGCTCATGTGTGGAGGTCCTGGTACTCCATTATAAGGGGGAAATCTGCTTGGAGAACCCCTCTCTTTGCAGAGAGCTTTTCTTTGACTTTATAAATTTCACCCTTTTCACCCTTCAATTTGTTCATATACCAAACGTTCACCAGTCCTGAGAAAAGAACCTGGATTTAGCTGAACTAAGTAACAAAAATCCTGCATCATTTTGGTGGTCTGTATGGGGACACATCAGAAGGGTGAGTAAAATGCAGACCCAAAACATCCCTTTTACTTTTGTTTCTGAGCTTTCTCATCCTCAGACATTTTCTAGGGCCAGGGGAACTGTCCACTCTTAATGGATGTGGGGTTGGGAATGTCGGCCTCTGTCCTACATGATCTTTTCTATGGAATTTTCCTTCTTTTTTGAGGGGGAATGTAATAGCATCTATCTTTTCTTTTACAATATCTGGGGTGTTCCACCCCCACCACAATGGCCACGGGCACACACACAGAATGAGAGGGCTAAACAAAGCTGAGCCCCATGCATCCAAATCTTAGCAGGCAGAAGTATAGCCACCAGTTACTTGGGTGTGGCAGTAGCCTTGATATTTTTGAGCTCTCCTTACCCAACCCCTTGTTTCCTTTTGATACATGTCTTCTAATAACACAGTCTGTATAGCCAGTTTGTCTCTTCTCACTTTCAGGCCATCAAACTCCAAATGATCATGAAACCAGAGCCTCAGACAATACCCCTTTTAACTGGGGACCTTCAGATTGGCCTCTGAAAGAGATCTAAGTGCTGTTTTTCAAAAACAGCATCTCCTGTCAGAAGAAAGCAGTTAGGACTGGTCATCATCATTATCCTTATTCTTATTCTAACATTAGTTGTATGTACCTCTTTAGGAGTGAATGACAGATTTAGGAGACAGCCAAATGCCTAGGCAGATAGGGTAGGATCCCCAGAGAACCTCCAACCCAGCAAGGTCATTGTGCACAAGGGGCTTGGCTAAACATGACCATGGTGAAAAATTCCATCCCTTAATACATGTGCAGTAACAGAAGTAAATCGATGTGAGTGGCTCAGACTAAGGGCCTGCATTCACACTGGAAGGACAAGGTAGAGCCACCAGGAATTCACACCTTATGCAAGGGAGGAGCCTGGCTTCTTCAGCTTATGTGTGGAAGTCCTGCTATTCCTTTTTGAAAAGAAAAACCTGCTTGTAAAAGCCCTCTCTTTGCTTTCCTTTCACTTAATAAATTCCATCCTCCTCACCTTTCAACATCAACATGCCTATGTGCCAAATTTTTCCTGGTTGTGAGACAAGAACCCAGCATTAGCTGAACTAAGGAGTAAAAATCCTGCATCACTATTAAGAAAGCACTGTAAGCTTCTTTGAAATACATTTTTATGGAAATCGAAACTATAATAATTACTATAATTATACCAAATTACAGACATACCAATACAAAAAAAATAGCAGTTATGACTATTTGCTTCTCAACTGTAATTTTGTTCCATATTTTACTCTTTGTTTATTGGAGTAGTTTCTAGAAGACACAAAATATTTATCATATTGAGAAAAACGTGGCTTTAATCCAAATGATTTGCCAAAACTATAATGTCGTCAGTCTGAGTTTGAATCTATTATTTCATTTTGGTCAATTTAGCTTCAGTCTCAATTTTTGATATGGACTTGCATTTCATGCTCTTCTTGTAGGAGTTAGGGATACTTTAAATTCAAGATGCGGTTTCACATTTTACATTTTGATATTAGAACTTCACTTCTATCAATGGCAGATATTAAAAATGCTCATTTAAAGAAGGTTCTTTAGATTTTGTAAAACTAATCTTGAGAATTCTATTCAAAATTGTTAAATATCACTTATGTAATAATTACAACCAAATGATTCTTAGGATTTAGTATTAAAAATTTTATTAATTCTAAAAACAGGCTTCACTTCTTAGACTGTAAAAGCCAATTATTCACTGTATTTTTCCTTTTAATTTGTTTAAAGCAATGAATAAATAAAACTTTATTAAAAGGCAGTAGTTATATGTATCGGCACAAATAAACTCTCACTCTCATTCATTAGTTGGGTCTTATTACTTCATTTGTTGTCAGAGTTCTAGTGCCTGTGTGTGTGTGTGTGTGTG
The DNA here is from genome assembly GCF_049354715.1 of Callithrix jacchus. Taxonomy (NCBI): domain Eukaryota; kingdom Metazoa; phylum Chordata; class Mammalia; order Primates; family Cebidae; genus Callithrix; species Callithrix jacchus. The sequence goes on along the minus strand of NC_133504.1, from coordinate 81,775,359 downwards.
TGTGTGTGTGTGTGTCTTTGGTAAACCATCTAAAATATTTTCAGAGGTCCTTAAATTATAGATTAAAAACAAAATAAATTTATATTTGTAAACAGGATCCTCTATATTATTTTTTATTTCTAAATGAGTAAAGCAAGGTTACTAAGTGTAGCAAAGTTTCTAATTTTTACATGGATGATTAAAGTGAAATAATGGGCAAGATTGTGGAATTTTTTAATACCTCAGAGCAGATTACTGAAGAAAGTTGAGAAATCTTTTTTTAAAAATTTAGATGAGGTAAAAACACACTGAAATTCCTGCCTATTCACTGCAATTATTTTTGAAAAAAAACATGACTTAATAATGATACACTTTGTATAGTGTTTTGCTGAGAATCAAATAGGAACCACTTTCCAGAGCAATATCACTATTATGATATGCTAAAGCTGTCCAATTCTGACCATCTGTACTCCTAGACTGATCCTAAAGAAGGAAAGAGTCTTACTGAGAAAAATAGCCAATGCTTTTGTCTTCTCCATTATTGCCTTGGAGATGAATAAGAGCTTTAATCCTTAGTGAACAATGTTTGAAAGAATCTACCTGAAATGATCTAAAACCAATAGTTTTATAATAATGGTATCTAGAAAGTTTACAGAATAGAGTAAATCTGTTTCTCTAACTTTATATATGAAATTATATATGAAGAAATAACTATGAATCAATTCTTACTTAAAAGTATGTTAAAATACCATACCTTTAATTAAGAAACATAATAAAGCCTTTTATTCTTTAAAAATTAACAGAAGATAATTTCTATTTTTTAAACTTAATTTCTGTCAATAAAGTATGATACTGTATTTTCGCCTTTCTTCAAGTAACGCACTATTCCAGTACTTACTTCCAAGCAGCATTATAAGTATATGCCTTTTACTAAAGTAGCAACTATAGAAGTCATGCATTTCTCAGAATTTTGCCTAACAACTACTGTTAAATTATTTTCCTCTTTCATTTAGGCATTTAGATGAGATGGGAACTTTACAAGCACTCATTAGTGGATCTGATTCTTCCTCTAGCTGTCGCCTTCACAGGAGGAAACAGAACTGGCATAGGGCATATATTCAAATTCTAAAACAAATCGTATTCTTTTGAGAGAATAAAAACATTCTCTTCTCTTCTTTCTCAGTTTTAATTCATTTTCTCTTTTGGCTCATGAAGGGGGCACAATTAGGTGAGATGTCATCGGGAAGAGGCCAGGGAGACAAAAGGGAAAGACATTCTCATTAATTGAAATTGTATTTCCTGCTTGTTAATTATCTGGATGCCTAGCTACCTGACTTGAGGAAAGTAACATTTTAAAATGTTGCAATGTCTTTGTTGCAGATTATTAACATAAAGTTTAAATTTTAATTGGATTTTTGGTAAGTGACCTTTATTACGCCTGGAAGGGACATGATATACAATAATTAAATAATCCCATTGGATTGAAAGAGATTCCAAATGTCAAGATAGCACTGAAAGTTGGACAGGCTATTATTCTAATTTTCAAAATCAAAATATCAAAACATATCAGGAACAGTAAACTCACTGAGACAATGAAATTAAGATTACTGCCCACCAACCCATCACCCATGCATATTTAGAAATACATAAAAATAAAATCCTGAGCCTTTCATACTTAACATCAGTAATGAATAGGACCTACTACTATGCCATTGAATTAAGTATGATTAGATGTTCTTGGAGATGAGAAAAGTATTGAGTTAAATATAGGTAATACTATATATTTTATTATGCAAAAAATATATGTCATAATACCACATGGGAGTAGGTTTGATGGAGTTATTGACATTGGAATTTACTCTGCAAAAATTTGACTACTGAAACTTCACTAAATTTGTGATGGGGAGACATTGAGTGAGAGTATGATATTGTTCAGAAAGTAATATAATGTGTATCTGCCCAACAAGGAAGAAGTATCTCTGTGACAGGACAAACACAGTTTGGGGATTTTAATACTGTGTTTTCTACTTCCTAAAACATCAGTTTTTTTCTGATCATATTTAAGAAGTTAGCCAACCTGGTATTTCCTTTCCTCAGGGTATGTCTAAGGCAGAGCAAAAAATAAAAGGAACAATTCAGTCTAGTGTTTGCTAATGTTTAAGCTCTTGGAAGAACTTAGTAAGTTTAAAAAAGAAGTAAAAATAACCAAGAGCCTGTGTGCAGATGTCAAAATAGGTTCCATTCTTGCCACTGACTAAAGTATTTTATCAAAACGAGACAAGCTGATAAGGAAGACAAATTGTTTTTGCTACCATTACAACTTGCAAGGAGACCCATGTCAGGGCAAAGTATTCATATTTATCATTTGCCTTGAGAATTAAAAGCTCAAGGCTATTTAGGAATATGTTTAGCATATATTTTAGCAAGAATGGTGTACATGAACAGGGTAAGCCTGTCATTCTGTTGCTAAGTATACTCAGTAGAGCCTTCAAGTTTATCTCTGCTCCAGAGGGTTTTAGCTCTGAAGACGTTTTCTCTGACTGAAGTGAAGTGATCCATTGATTTCTCCCTTTTACACTTGTAAACACAACTTTACATGCCAAAAACTATTTCTTCCTACTATGATCACTGTTAGCAAATTATTACTCTTACTTTAGCTTACAACTAGACCCAATTTGTAACATATTTTGAGTGGCAGTTCACTTACCCTGAAATAATTTTGTTATATAAGCATTCTATACCTTAATAGAAAAAAGAAAAGTGACCTCTTTGGTACTGAATTTCCTTGTGTTGTCTAGAAGTCCAGCAATTTGCTACTAGAAGAAATCAATTAGGGGCATAGTATCTACCTTACTTAAATGTGATATGAATATATCCTTGAATATGGTTTTTGTCTGTTTTAGATTACATATAATTTTACAATTACAATTTAGACGAAATTCATTCTTTAATTTAAATATGTAGGTTTTGGCAGGAAAGCACTTATATTGAAAAAGATTCTCCTATAAGGTGGTAATCTGCTTCCAGTTACTTTTATCTCCTAGAATTAGTCAATTTTCTCTACCATCTTTTTCTTGTTATTTTAACTGTAAAAATAACAGTTTCGAAGAAACCTATTGCGTTAGTCATTAAAATGTTCGGAAGAAAAGCTTCAGCCATCACGTCATGTTTCACCTACAGCTCCAGAAGACAAAAACCATAATTGTGTTACCAAATTCTCTTCAATAGTATAGCCCCCTAATAATTCATCTTTATAAAAATGTTTTTTAAGACTGAGAAGAAATATTTAAAAGAGAAGAAATATGATCTCATCTTCTTTTCTACAATCCATAAGCCAATACAGAACAGGAAAGTGTTTTTAACTAATGCTATTTCATGCTGAACATGAACAACACAGGGAAGATGCTTTTTCCTAGAAAGGAAAGTCAAATGACCAAAAGCTTATTACTACAGGGCCCAAGATGCAAATATGAGTAGCAGGCATTTTCCAAATGAAAGTGCCACATAAAGACAGTAGTATAGTCTAACATGAAAATTTTTCAAAGAATCTGATATATAAACACAAATACTGAAAGAAAAGACTTTCTATAATCTTTCGCAATTTGTGATATTTGGAATTAAATGAAGAAATGAAGCCATTCCATTTAACTTTCTATAGGCAAAAACGATTATGCTGTATTTCTCTTAAAAGATACATAAAACCTGTAAGAAAACCATTACTTGTAACCTACATAACCTATAGCCACAGGACAGTCAGATTAAGCCTGTTTTGAACACATTGGTGCAGATCATGACTTGGGAACATTTTTCATTATCTAGGCAGATGACACCGCAACAAGTCAATTTAACACTTTGGTCATGATAAATTTCACTACTTGATCACACTGTGATAAAAATAAGAAGTTTATAGTTGACATTGTTCTGAAAAGAGAAGCTTCCATCATACAGTCATTTGTATCTTACATTTAAATATCATCTATTTCCTTCACTTAAACTTTCATGCTTTCTAAACAGAAAGAAGCCAGGTAGTGAATATTAAGAAGAGTAATATTTGAAAGAAAGATATCCATGTATTTACTAACACATGTACATAAAAGGCACTTTTTTCTAACAGTGTAATTATTTATGAACCTCTCATACAAATATAATATATATATATATTAATTTTTGTAACAAGTAGATGAACCATTCAATGCTATGTATCTTAGATCTCATGAAATTAGGGCACCTGAAGAATGTGCTCATCTTTCAGTTGCTATATAACTAGTTTATTTCAAAGTGTCTCAATGTCTTCCCTAGTCACTAAGTTCAAGTGATCTCAAAAGTAATGTGAAGTTTGTATTTGTTCCCTTTATCTGTCAGCACAAATTAGGATTTTCCAAAATACTAATTGAGGCCGAAGTTTATAATAATATAATTCATATATTCAAAACCTATTACCTATGTATTGCTATCATTACTCTTAATCTTTTAATAACATTTTAAGTATAGAAAATCATCTTTTCCATTATCTATTAGAAATTTTTATTTCTCGGAGAAACCTGTGAAGTAAATAGCACTGGGATTTTATAGCTTTTAATGACTGAGGACCTAATGATCATTGAAAGGAAAAATGAGTTACCCACTGTTGGAAAGCTATTCTCCATGTATATCTTGCATTTCTGCCAATCTTTTGACCAAAAATATTAATATATTTTGATTACAGACTATGTTTTCAAGAATATTTGTATGATAAACAGCCTGGGATAAGATTTTAGTACATTCTCACTAGAATGAATCATATCGTAAAGACTGACAGTACCAGGTATTGGTAAAGATACGAAGCAATGGTAACTTTTATTTTAACATTGAAAACATGCTGAGACTATTTTGTTTTTTGTGGTTCTACAATTCTTAAAATCAGAATATAGGGTTGATTCTCAGCATAATCTGACTACAACAGCAGATATTGTGGGTATCTCTTTAAATATTTCCATAAAGGCTTTCTGGCTCTCATGGTATGCCTTGAATTGATCATTGTTTGACCTGAATCTGTTAATCTGTTTCTTTAAATGCTCCAGGACAGTAGGCAAAATCCAGGCAACTCCAAAATCTTTAATGCTATTGCTCCAGTAATACTCAAGTGCTAGAGCTATTGCAATGAACAATATTTCAGTTTTCTTCTTTCTGTGACCCAGCATCGCGTGTGTTTGGTGCCAAAGTAACATTTTAGCTATAGCAGATAGCGTAAGTTTTAGGCATTTCATAGTTGTTGACAATTTTGGTGTAAAAGCTTACATGCTAAAAGAAAAATGGTTTTCTCAAACTGAAATTTTAAAGGTTATCTATACGATAGAAGACACAAAGAAACACGCTGGGATATGCTAGTGAATGCTCTTTCCCAAGTTATGGACAAGAAGGATTGAAATAGCATCCCTCCACTGTCCTATCTGTTAATGAGTATTTAAACAAGGTGCCTAAATGGTTATTTGGGAATTAATCATTTTCCACTTGGTGGGATAAAAAAAAGGTTGAGGGGTCCTTAAAAGTGAAATAAGTAATATCAGCAATGAGGAGGTAGAACCTTGTCTGTGCCAAAATCATAACTTTGTTTAGTTAAGTTCAGGCAGACAATATGACACACACAATGGAAAGGAAATGCAAAATATTGCTTTCTGCAGCAAGGTCAGTCTCTCATTCCATACATTTTTAAACTTATCATTCTCTTAATCCCAACATCAGCCACTTTAAGAAGAAAGATGATTAAAAGTGAGGCCAAGGTCTCCTTGTGTCGAAGTAGTAGTGGAGGGCACACATTCCTGGATTTCAACTTCTATGGCTTTGCTCAGTCAATTGTATTCATTTTATTTACCTCCTTAGCTCCATTGGGCATCAGGATAACTGGTTTCAACAAGGTGACTTTGGGTAGGGTTTACAGTAAGGGAGAGAACTAACACATCTCTGAGGGTTATGTTCTTTTTGCTTCCTCAGTGTTCTCTTTCTGTTACTTCTAGACCTGAGTGTGTAGTAGAAATTATATAGGTTAATATGCTAGTACTTCGTTATCCTATCAGTGTCAAAGACAATTATCTCTACCAGGGAAGAGCTGCAGGTGTAGAAGAGCAAGTAAGACAAACTCCTGCCATTTGCTACCAGCAAGTGAGACAGGATCTAATGCAAATACTTCATATCTATAATTAACACAGTTTTTACTGTATAAATGACTTTCTTTTGATTAACAAGTTAGAAGCCTCAGTTGCATCTCCGATTGTGGTATTATCACAGCTCTCAGAAAGGATGCCTAAATAACTTTGAAAAATTTCAGGAACCTGAATGCCAAGTGGGTTCTGAGGCATATGTAGGTTGATTCAGAGCACTCTATACCGTTAGCAGTGGTAGAAGTACTGCTGCCACTTCAGTGCCAAAAGCCAGAAAGGCGGCCCAACTCTGATTATACTATTTGGGTACTGAAATCAGTCCAAGTCTGTATTTTAGTTTTGCCAGCTGGTGCCTCTCCTAGCAGTGGCTTCTCCCTGGTAAAGCAATTCTTAGTTGTTCTGGACTTGTAATCTCACGGACATGACTACTCTTTTTCAAAAAACAATTTGCTACTGAGGGCTTATTGAAACGGGATACCTAACCTAAAGAGACCCTATGATTCTCTGGACTGATATTTTCATATTGGGAATCTCCTGCCTGATATTTCATATTGTGCTTAATAATTAAAATAGGGAAGATTTCTAAAGCCTTGCTATATGTGTCAGCTATCAATATATTGCCTCTCAACTTTAAATTTATCCTTAATATAGCCTGGGAAATAAGAAACTGAACTCCTTGAACCATCTCTTCTTTACAAAGCATATTATGTTTTCTGGATAAATGGTACTGGAGAATCTGTTTACAACTTTCTGCACACCCACACCAATAGTTCCTGTTCAGATGAATGAATGTGAGGACATACGGTGGACCTTTCCCCAAGCCGCAGGTCCAGAATACATGGTCCTTGGGCAGTCTTGCAGTCTTGTCTTAACCTAGCAACAACCTTCCTATGACTTTCTAAAGATAGAATGCAGGATCCTGAGAGTCTCTGCACACACCAGCACCACCATTCTCTCAGCAGATTGTGTACTAGAGGCTCACCACCATGCCCTCACTGTTGCTACTAAGCATCCACCCTTCACAACACATTCCTGAAGGCTTATATGTAGTTTGATTGCATCTCAGAGAGTTTCCACTTAGTCGTAAATCCTTCTGAAGACTTGTGCATTCACTGATTTTTTTTCTCTGTAGATCATCAGGCACTCACCTGCACCCTTAAAGCACACTTTTCTGCATAACCACACAACTAGTTCCTGGTTACCTGAATATCTTGCATGTATTAAGGAAAGGTGAATTCATAAATCCATCACTGTAGCTGTGCCAACAGACATAAAAACCATGCCATTTTTGTGAAGTACATTTTTGTCACATATTAAAAATGTAGCTTTTATTGGTGAAGGATAGTTATAAGAAAGTCATAACTATAGACGCTAATGTGATTTGAGGAAAAGCAAAGTCATAAGATGATAACTTAAAGCAAAATAAATATGAAGGTTCTAGAGCTGGATAATTTAATGCCAGTCAAAGATAATTTTAGAAAGAAGTTTTGTTTAAAAAAAGAAAAATCAGTGTTACAGGGGAAGCATCTTCTGCTAACCAAGATGCAACAGACAAGTTCTTAGATGTCATTAAGAAAATCATTGAGGAGAAAGGCTATCTGCCTGAACAGGTTTTCAATGCAGAAGGCATCCCCCTAATCTGGAAAAAAAAAGCCATAAAGAACATTTATTGGTGAAGAAGAGAAACAAGCAGCAGAATTTAAGGAAATAAGTGATCAGCCAACTCTACTGTTTGTTCCAATGCAGTCATCTTTATGGTAAGTGCTATAATGGCACTAATCTACAAAGCTGCTACTGCCTTCAAATTGAAAAGATAAACATACGCTTCCAGTTTTGGGGTTGCAGCAGAAGAAAGACTGTATAATGGGAAGGCATTTTCTGGATTGGTTCCATTGATGTACCTGAAGTCAGAAAGTACTTTGCCAGTAGAGGACTGTCTTTTACAGTTCTTTTGATATTGGGAAATGCTTCTGGCCAACAATGGACTCAACTTTCTGTGTATAAATTAGGCATTAATTTTCCTCTTGACTACTGAGAACACAATGACTTCAATCTTGGACAGATCATACATGACCTTCCAGGATTTAAAGAAATATTACTTCAGTCTTTCAAGGCATTCAGTTCAACTTTAACTCACTGGCTGGAGTGGTTATGGATGGCAGAAGTGCCCCCAACTTCCTCTTTGCAGGCCAAGGTGGAATGTGTGCAATATTGCTGTACCTGGATTAATGCCTCAGAACAAATGAAAATGTCAGTAAATAACTTGGTTTTTATGTGGTAGATATTGATGGTTTAGCCAATTTTCTCATCGAGGACCTGGAGGGCATGGCTGAAGTCAATACTGCACATTAACCTCATCATTTTGCTTGGAGTCCTGTTGATAACAAGCTTATTCAATGCTGTATAAGAAAAAAAATGATCAGATTAGGTTTCAGCTCCTGTTGGACACATTAATTAGAGGAGTTGAGTGAAGTGATCATGAACAAATTCATCTGAAGCCAAGTAGGCATAAAAATATAGAGTTGTATCAGCCAGGCGTGGTGGCTCACGCCTGTAATCCAAGCACTTTAGAGGCCAAAACGAGTGGATCACCTGAGGTCGGGAGTTCAAGACCAGCCTGACCAACATGGTGAAACCCCTTCTTATTAAAAAAAAAAAAAAAAAAAAAAAAAACCGTTGTTAATTTTGGAAGAAAATCCTAAATGAGTCCCTTACGTTTCTTCTGTTCTGCTAAGGAAATACTTTCTTTCTGGAGAATTTTCTCAAAGATGTCTCTATAGCAGATAATTTAGTAGTACACTGGATACTGTCTCCCTTTCAAACAGAGGCTAAATTTCTTTCCTGATCAAGTCAGTAAAGATGCCTCTCTGATGGGCATCGATTGGCAGGCTTACCACCAGCTCATCTATTACAATTGGGGTTTCCTAAACTTCGGGATACAGAGCTGTGATGTAAACTTATTGAGTGTTCAGCCTTCACCGGGGCCACTCTGCATTGCCTTCATGGGACTTGGGATCAAGTGGAAACCAACAAAAACATGCAGTGCATGCTACCTGCTGTTTGTGAGGAAAAGTCATTCTTAGAGCAAATAATTTTCTATTTTCTTCCAGTATCCATTAACCTATGTAACCACATTGTTAGCTTGCAGGTAGTATGAAACCTCAGACCCATCACTGGTCTTGCTACCCATATTTACTCCTCTGATATGAAAAGGAAGTAAGAGTAGGACCTAGATGTCCTATTTCTCAGTAATATGAGTTTTAAATACAATCATGATATTGATTATTACTTCTAACCTATTCACTGGGAATATACACTCTAAATATATATTGACATAATTAAAAAGTATTTTATGTGTCCTTATTTCTAGTATTTAAGAATACATTCCTTGCATTAAACAGCAACATCGAGAAGATTATTGAAATAATGTTTTTCTATAAGAAGAGTTCACCACAGTCATGTTGATTTTAAACTTGGGAAGCTTACATTTTTATTTCAAATTGAAACTGAGAGAGTAATCAGCAACAACAGGGCTGTAGGGGAAAACAGCATGCTGAAGTAAAAGTAGTTTTGGTTCTTTGACTTATAGAGATTTACTTTGTTACAAGATTTATGGACAACCTAAAGCAATGCACATTAAAAAAATACATCCTGGGTGATTAATCTGCAGTCTTTGGAAGAAAACAATACAAACTTGAAATTTTTTGACAAAAACTTTAAAATAGTATGTTTTGGGTGTTATATGTCAGAACTCTTAGATAATTCAAGGTATAAAAATTCTCATAAAAGCTACAATAGAAAATTTAATTTTTATAATTTATACTATATATAATAAATTAATTTGAACATTTGATTTTATGACATAAGATTATGTTATTACATATTTATAACCACCATGTAAACATAATTGATTTCTACAAATAGATCATTCTTCAAATATGTTTATCACAAATCATATAGAACCTTGTTTCTTCAAAAAGTGTAACTTAGTTCTGAGAACAATTAGCTAAGGATCACCTTAATAAAACTAACACAATAAAATATGTTTTATTTATGTTGATGAAAATACAGCCTGAATCAGCAGGATCTAAATTATAAAATAAATTTAATCAGGCTATTGACTGTGTTTAACATATTTTTGAAATAACAAGAAGGAAATTCTGAACTTAAACTTATACTTGACCAATTGAACCTAAGAGACATCTACAGAATATTCCATCTGGCAACCACAGAATTTATATTCTTCTCTGGACATGGGACATACTCTTAAGATGGATGATCTGCTCATTTATAAAGCAAATCTCAGTATATCAAAAAAAATTGAAATCATACTAAGCATACTTTCATATAACAGGCAATAAAATTAAAAATAAATACTAATAAGATCTCTCAAATCTAACAAGGACATGTAAATTGAACAACTTACTCCTGAGCAACTCTTTCTTGAGTGAACAAAAAAATTAAGGCAGAGATCAAAAAATGATTTTTAATTAATGAAACTGGAGATACAACATACCAAAATCTTTTGAGATACAGCTAAAACAGAGTTAAGAGAAAAGTTATGGCACTAATTGCCTGTCTCAAGAAGTTAGAAACATCTCAAATTAATAATCTAACATCAAACCTACAGAAACTAGAAAAAATAAATAAACTTACCCTAAATCTGGAAAAAGAAGACAAATAACTAAATAAGAGAAAAACTGAATAAAAATGCATATCTAAAAATACAAAAAAGTAAAGAAACCAAGAGTTTGTTCTTCAAAAGAATAAACAAGATTGATAGACTGCTAACAATATTAACAAAGAAAAAAGAAGAGAAGAGCCAAATATGGTCAATCAGAACTGATAAAAATAACATTACAACCAATCCCCCAGAAATAAAAAATATCCTCAGAAACTATTAAGAACACAAATTAGATAATCTAGAAAAGAATCTCCATTTTGAGTAAAATCCCAGGTGATTTTTATGCATACTAGATTTTGAGAAGCATCAGCCTAGAAAACCCCAAGCTATTTTCAATCTACTTCCTCAAGCAGAATTGTTAAACCCCTAAATATAATTTTGTGTGCCCACTGAGCAATTCCATGGAATTAGAAAATCCTTGGTTTACATTTAATTACCCAGCCAATGACAAAGAGTTCTGACACACTTTGTGAGGGCAGAAGCAGGAGCAAAATTCACTGTCATCACAGATTGTGGTAAAAGTGTGGTTGTAGAATGAATAGGGTTTCCAAAAGTAACACTATCGTTTTATAATTACTGTTCTCATTTATACTTTAGATAATTTGTGGTATAAATAGTATCAAATCCAACTTGAAGTGAAAGGGTTTTAGATTTTCAAAACAGCCATTCCACTCTAGAATGCAAGAGCTAATGCCCACAAAATATTTTTTTCTATTTTTTTACTAATATAGTAAATATTTTTAAAAATAGCCAAAACAAAAAGCAATAAATCACCATAATTGCATCTTGCATCTTTGCATATTACCACATTTTACCCTAGGTGCTCCAAATATCTTTTTGTTGTAGAACACAGACTTTAAATTCTAAACAAATATTTTCTTTAAAATTGCGTCTTTGGACATATTCTTTTATAACCACAATGTCCTTTCAATGCATAATAAAATTAACAATAATTATTTGGCATCATCTAATAATTCATATTATGAGTTCTCCAACTGTCTCAGAATTCATATTGAAGTTTGTTTAAGTTAGGAGACACACAAGATGTATCCATTGCATGTAATTGTTACTTTAAAAAATATTTTTCTTTATATGGATACTCTTTAATTCTTAAACTAATTTTAACAGAATTAGAACTAAACTAATATAATTTTATGAAACCTTATATGCTATAGTTTATGTTAATTTTTTTTGCATAGAATATTTCTTTTCTTCAAATATTAGTAATCAGAGAAATAAAATTATCAGATTTTTAAAAATAGTAACGGAAGAGAGAAACAAAAATCAATTTTCTTATATTTTTTTTTTTATAATTGTGCTAAATAAAACTTCTGGCATCTGGTCAATTTATTTCCAACTTCTTCAAAATATTTTAAATATTTACATATTGTGTTTTTTAATAATTTGTATTATAGAAAAAATTACTATTTAACATTAATCCTGAAAGAAAAACAAACATTAGTAGCTAATTAGATTACATTTTATTTATTTTATATTTTTATAGATTCTGATTATATTGTGATTTTTTAATGTATTAAATATAGGGTCATAGAATGGAAAGTAAACAGTTAATTTTAATATTTAAAGTTTTTAGTCTACTAGAAATAGAATTTTAGTATGTGTGATAAATATCACCCATTATCTATGATAATTATTGATCATAATGATCTCTATAGGCTTTTCTTGTGGCATATTTTTATGCTTAAATGTAAGTTATAATTTTATAACATGAACAAATAATATTTATAATTGTTTTACATAAATATAAATCGAAAATACTTAAAATTAGACAAAGTTAATTTCTATAAATTGCTTACATGGTAATTTTTACATAACTTTAACAGATTTTCTCTCACAATTTGTAGGAAAGATAATATTTGGTTTATACATTAAATTTATCACATTAAAAATGGAAAGAAAATAGGAAAGCATAATTTTTTTTATGTCAGTCACAATTTATGTTGGTCACATTAGCTAATTTTTATTGTTTGAACTGATTGCTTCTATTTCTTTGTTTTTAACTACTTTAACAAGGTTGCTCCTGAAATAATTTTTTTATCAACCATTTGAATGTAAATTACTTTTTAAAAATTAAGCTTTATTTTGACATTTTATGTCATTATTCAAATTGGTTACATATCAAGAGTGAGTTGAAGGTTGGCAGAAATGTCAAGGTTGGATGCAATAGACAAACACATACAAGATTTTTAAAAGAAAAAGTTCTTTCATGCTCTAAACACGAGGTTTGCACACCTCAAATTAAGATCACTTGTTGAATATTTTAATGTCCGAACATGTTTAAGACACTACTCAGCACACTAAGGGCACACTCAGATGGAGTTAATATCTTGGTTTATCTGAGAAGAAACACATTTATCAGTCTGTAACATGTGCATGCTAACAACCATTTCTACAGAAATGAAATAATGCAATTAACACTAACTGTCACAAAAATTTGTAAAATGTTTTTATGTCATCTAAAAACAAAGAGCAAACTTTTTAGAGCATTAAGAAACTCAACCTCAAATTCTCATCAAAAAGCCAAAACATTCACAATTCAAGTACTATATATATATATATATATATATATAATTTTTTTTTTTTTTTTTTTTTGAGACGGAGTTTTGCTCTTGTTACCCAGGCTGGAGTGCAGTGGCGCAATCTCGGCTCACTGCAACCTCCGCCTCCTGGGTGCAAACAATTCTCCTGCCTCAGCCTCCTACAGGTATGCACCACCATGCCCAGCTAATTCTTTGTATTTTTAGTAGAGACTGGGTTTCACCATGTTGACCAGGATCGTCTCGATCTCTTGACCTCGTGATCCACCTGCCTCGGCCTCCCAAAGTGCTGGGATTACAGGCTTGAGCCACCGCACCCGGCCGAAATAATATTTTTAATGACCAGTTCCACATGCCTGACTTAATTTAATTCTAAACTACTATCTACCTTACCTTTGATTTTCTGCTTCTACCTATCAATTTAACTAAGATGTGTCTTGTGATTTTACCTTCTGACTAGTTGACCCTGAATCACATTATGAATCTTAAAATGCCAACCTTTCCTAAGACAATCAAAGGGTACCTTGATCAAAACCATTCTAACAGCTTTTATGATTTTGATAATATTTAAATGTATGGACTATCTTTTTTTTTTGGCCTCAAAATGAGTATTAATTAGTAATGTCTCTCTCTCTTCTTCTTTCTCCCACTTCCTTTCTCCTTCTCTCCATTCTTTTTTATTGGGGGTGGGGTGGGGGGTGGTCTTACATTACTGGAGTGCCAAAATGTGCTTCAATTTTCAGTTCCAAAATGATCTATATATTTTGCTGTCTTTCAAACATTGTACTTACAAATTTGTAGGTATTAGAATGCATAGTGCAGGCTAAAGCCAATATAATACTAAAAATGTCTTTTTATTTAAAAATACAGCTTTCAAAAAATAAAAAATACGTTTTTCAAAAATAATCTTATGCTCTTATGATTGTCTTAGATTAATCCATACTTCTGGTTGATATATATTTTGAGTGTTGATACTCAATATAGAGTGACAGGTGACAGAGTTACTACCCAGAACCCTGCTGTGGCTATGAAAAGAGTAAAAGTTTGGAGGCTGCCATACATTATTCTTTAGTCTAGGGCTCTGATTCTTGTATTTCCCATGGCAAGGTAGTCATCTTAATAATATTTTACATAATCAGTGCACCATTTACTTAGGTGAGCAACTAAGCAAATTATTCTTGCTGAATGATTTCCAAAGCTTGACAAGTTAGGATCCTGTAATACTAAATGTTTAGTTCTCCAAATTTATTGAAAATGTTTACATTTTTAATTCCTTCTTTCTGGGAGTAAATTAAATTAAAGACATTAGACTATTATCAGAGTGCTGTGTAGGAATGCTGATAGCATAAAATATATAATTCTTAGGGGAGAATTTTAAAGATACAGCAAGTGATTACAGTGGCATTAGTGGCTAGCAAATGAAAATTTAAACGGAACAGCAGGATGTAAGGAAACCGTGGTGAATATAAAACTATTTGACATATTTTTGCCATGTTTTATTTGGTTAAAGTGAATGTTTATTTTAAATATGGTAATTAAAACAATAATAATATTGAAATAATATACCCAGCTATTTCTAATATTCTAAAAGTATCTTCTATAATTTTCTTCAAGTATTATTTATAGAAGAGCAAATTAAATAACTTTAAAAATATAGCTTCTGTGACATGTTTACCTACTTAACAAACCTGCACATGTATTCTAGAACCTAAAATAAAAGTTAAAACAGGTCAAAGAAAATATGGCTTTAATTTTCTGATTGTCGATTATTGAGTGTAGATAGAGATTTACCATGATTTACAAGACAGTGATGTTTTCGTTGAGTAAGTGCTTATAATCTAAGAGTCTAGCAACGAATTTCAATATTTGATAAACTGTAGCCCCATATACATTGGATCATCACCTCTGCCTACAGTCACATACTCAGTAGAATGCTATCGCCTACTTACCTTCACACATAAGACAAAACATACAGAACGTTAAGGCAAAAATAATATTTGTAAATTATTGTCTTGTCATTAGGGGTTTGTTTCACTCATTCAGCTTTAAGAGAGAAAAGAGTGTGTTTATCTTTCCATTACAGGTACTTCTCTTCTCTCACAGTATTAATTCAGCTTCACCTGCTGACTCCTGTAAGTCATGTGTGACAGGGACCAACAATATGAGTAGAGATGAGTTTAATATGGGGCTACAGTGATAGGCAAACTATATCACTTACAATGGGTCCTTTGGCAAAGTATTTAACTTTTTTAATTTGCTCGTTTCTAAAACAGAATAATTATACAAACCTCTTTAGGTTATAGTGCGATTAGTCAGTTGATGAATGCAAAATATTTTGAAGAAAAACTTGATTGTTCAGTACATTTGATCATAACCTCTGCCTGCACTCACATGCTCAGTAGAAGGCTGTTGCTTACTTATCTTTCAATTCTGCTTAAACATTCCCACCTCCAAACTTCAAATATGAATGGCACGTTGTTTCATTTCTTCAGAGCCTCGTTACATCGACTGAAGTAATGAATGTGAGGTGGCCTGGATCAACTGAGAGGCTGGAGGAATTTACATTGGAAAATGTAAAGAAAGAAAATGACAGAGAGAGGCAAGAAGGAACTGGACTAGTTGCAGTGATTAGTTGTAGAAATTTGGAATTAGGGTAAATAAGACTTCGGAAGCAGCCACATTGTGTGTGAGAGATATTGCCAGAGTGGGAGAGATGAGTAAGGGGGTAATTAAATAAATGTTACTGAATTGTAAAAATGGCCTATTATTTAGGTATTTTTTCTAATGTTAAAACATGTTTAAATTATTTTTTCTAATTTTTTGTTAATTACACATTCTTTTAATAAAATAACCACTCAAAGTAAGAGGAAGCTATTCTCAGTCTATGAAGATTACGTATGAATGTGTGTAACATATACACAAGTATTTCTGCCTAAGAAATTTCCTACTTCAAACACAAACTAGGGAAAATTATGCAATTAAAATGCATACCTGTACTTCAAGGAACCAGTTTTTTATTTGGTCCTGTAAATCTTAACAACGCTGTAACATTAAGAAATGTACTTCACTCTACCATAAATACTTGATAAAACTATTCTATTTTGCTGGGGAAAAAGGTGCATTTATGCTACATTTTGCTCTGTAGTGGAGCTAGCAGTTTAGGGACCACTCTGGATTTTTTAATGAAGAAAACACATTAATTTAATAACCGTTTACTTTCTTCCCCACTTAACCAATTGTCTTGGCTATGTGTTTATTCTCTGTGTGGCATAGCAAATATCACCACTGGCTCTAGCATTAATGTGTTCATGCTTAAAAGTTATGCTGGATTATAGCTGAAATGAAAGCATTTTTTGGAATCCAGATTACTTAGTACTTACTTCTTTCTTTGTCATTGTCACACATTCTTATCTAGAACTCTCTTTCACAGTGAAAAGAGTACAAGCTTAGGTAAGAAATGTTTCCGGATGTTATAGTTCCTATTTCAAAACAAAGGAGTTAAAGAGACACATTGCTTAAGAAAAGAAAATTTCTTCATTTTCTCCTCAATACTCGGTAATGAAAGTATACTTTTCAGAAAATGCAAGTAGTATGGAATAAAAGAGAACAAATCACATTCTGAAAAACATGGAATTCACAATTGGGCCCATTAGAAGAATTAGTTTTTCACATGTATTTTGACAGTGTTTTTAAACAGATGTAAACAACATAAGGAAACACCATTTAATCATTAAAAAGAGAAATTATTAAGCCTAAAGGCATTTGCATATTGCCTAGAGCTTTAAGACTAGAGGGAAAAGTTATACATAATCAAACAGTTATTTAAAAAAATTATAGTAATTTTATGTAGATTGAGTAAACATTAGGCTCGAAACCAGAATTACAGAATTGTAGAACTATCTCAGAATTCTTAGTACATGTTTCATACTATATGTTAACATATCAATTTGCTCTGTGATTGGGTATTGTATAACTTTTTTTTTTTTTTGAGATGGAGTCTTGCTCTGTCACCCAGGCTGGAGTACAAGTGGCATGACCTCAACTCACTGCAACCCTGTGCCTCCCGGGTTCAAGCAATTCTCCTGCCTCAGCCTCCCGAGTAGCTGAGATTATAGGCGCCCACCGCCACTCCTGGCTAATTTTTGTATTTTTAGTAGAGACCAGGTGATCCATCTGCCTTGGCTTTCCTAAGTGCTGGGATTACAGGCCTGAGCCACCACACCTGGCCTGTATAATATTTATTTATGTGAGTCTCTGCAGGTCTAACTACTAATATTGCCAGAGAATAGGCACAGACAACACTGGCAGTGAATAACAGAAATATGTGCAGAATTCTCTCACTAGTTATGCTATGGTCAGTATATGCAATCTAGTTGCTGTACACACACAAACACACACACACACACACACACACACTCTCTCTCTCTCTCTCTCTCTCTCTCTCTCACTAACCCATTGCCTAATTTGTGGTTTCTATTATGTTCTATTACTGGCATGATGGTCTGCAGCACTTAAATTAAGTACAGACATTTTATCACTGCAACTGAGGAGTAAGAAAATGGAAGCAATAACAATGAAATGTAGTTCAATTATAAAAATTCAGTAGATTGTAAAATATATGTACCTCCCCAAAACCACTGAGGAGAATTTGAAAATGATAACTGAATGTTATACACGTTATCTGGCAAGCCACAATAAATATTACAATAATATAAATTTTAAATTTTGCATTAAATTAGCAAAACAATGTATTACAAATTATACAGTATAATACTTTATTATAAACCAAATTATCAAAAATATTTTTTAAATAAACAAAGCTAGAGATGACTGACTTAGATTAAACACATCTGAGCTTTTTCAGACCAGTCGAGATTATAACCTTATTCAGCACAGTCCATCACAGTAATTTTTCAAAAGTAGAAGAAAACTACAGTTGTGCTATATTGCAAACATGGCCATAACTTTTTTCAATTTGTATCCCCCTTGCCTTGTGAACTGACTTCTGTCACTGAATCTAGTCCTAGCCTTGTGATTGTGTTTCAATAATGCCATGTCAGCTATTAGGTTGGACGTAGAGGCTTGAATTGTGCTTGCAGGGCTTATCCTCCCTTGCAACTCTGGGTCTTCTGACTCTGCTGCTCTGAGAAGCCCAGGTTAGCTTATCAGATGACAGGAGATGCATGACCTAGTCACCCCATCAACCTGGCTGACAGTCTGAAAATCATCCCTGTGAGGGAGGCCATGCTGGAATACCCAACCACCAGCCCATCTACTTGCTAACCTGAATGGAAGAACAAGTGGTAGAGAGATGAGCTGAGCTGGTCCAATTCAAAATTATTGCCCAGATAAACCATTAAAATATTGATGTAATGAAATGGTGGCTGCTTTACATCACCTTGTTTGGGAGTAGTTCATTAAACAGTAAAAGACATAAACATATACAATGCATAAACTACATATCTTTGTTAGGAATTGTTTATATTATGCAACATACATAAAATAAAAGGTTATACAGCAGTTTTAAGAATTGTAGAGATAGATTTATATTTAAGAAATTGGGGTATAATTCCAGCACTTTGGGAGGCTGAGGCTGGCGATTAATGAAGTCAGGAGTTTGAGAGCAGCCTGACCAACATGGTGTAACCTCGTCTCTACAAAAATACAAAAAAGAAAAAAAAAAAAATTAACCAGGCATGGTGGCACATGTCTGTAATCCCAGTTACTTGGGAGGCAGAGGCAGGAGAATTGCTTGAACCTGGGAGGTGGAGGTTTCAGTGAGCCGAGATCATGGCACTGCACTCCAGCCTGGGTAGCAGAGTGAGACCCCATCTCAAAAAAAAAAAGAAAGAAATTGGTTTATAATAATAAAATTTCAGAATCACTATCACTTAAAGTATACTTAATGTAATTTCACTTACTTTACATGTATTGACACACTGTATTCCCACATCAACCCAATGGAGCAGTACTATTTTTATTTCTCTTTTTGGATAGGAGAAAAGAAGGGCCCAATTTGATAAGTAAGGCAGAAGCTGTACTATTACTCATTATATTATTACTTCTTGTGATGAATATTCATAATAGATTGTAAGGTAAATAAAACAGGAAACAAGATTATGTAAGTTACAACCCAACTTTTTGGGATTTTAAAAAATTAATATTTTGTACAAAAACAAGAAGAAAAAGATGAAGAAATGGCATGTCTATTCATTCCTTACTGATACTGTATCAAACTACAAAATAGTTTAAAACACACATTTATTCATTTGCAGTCCTCTTTCAGGAGTTTCACGAACTAAAATCAAACTTTTCGTAGGTCGTGTCTTTGTTTTGAGGCTCTAGGGGAGAATATGGTTCCAACTTTTCTGGATTGTTGGCAAAATTCAGTGTTTTGAGGTTGATGAACTGATGTCTTTGTTTTTTTGTTGGCTGTAAACTGAGAATTGTTCTCAGTTTCTAGATACAGCTGCATTCTTTGTCCCATGACCTTTTTCTTTATCTTTGAATATAGCAATTATGGGTTGAATCATTCTCATCTTGAATTTCTCTGATGTGCTCACTTTCTATATATTTCGACTTTTAAGGATATAGGTGATTAGATTGGGCTTACCTGGACAAATTATGATTATTTCTGCATATCAAGTACCTAAACTTAATCACATTTGAAAATCCCTTTTTGTCATATAAGGCAACACATTCACAGGTTTTAAGGACATAGGCATTTTAGGAGTGCCCTTATTCTGCCTACAACAACTTATAATGATATATAACGCAAAGTGAGCAATTGTTATTTCTGAATAATGAGTTTATGGGTAAGTTTTGTTTCATTTCTTTGGTTTAATAAATTCTTTGATATTTTCTTAAAGATATTATATTACAAATCTGATACAAAAATATTGCATATATTACTTTAGGTATATTATTCAGATATCCAAATTTCTGCATTCTTTAAATATGAATACCGTATTGAACTAATACAACTTGTATCTGAGGCATGCTTATTATTTTATTGCTGCAGTCAAGCTAATGTTGTGATGTAACATAAAATTAGAGCTGCTTTCACTTCTATAGTAATTCCAGTTGACATTGTTTTCTACTTATTAAGTGGTAAAAATTAGGACTTTCAGCTATTCTAACTTTATTTAATAACATTATTATTTAATAACTCATGGTATTAAGTTATTTAATAACCTACTATAGTATTATCATTTATAAATTTATCACAAAAAAATGTAATAATCCTTATTGAATTTCTCATTTTCTTCCACAACCAAGTGTTCGATTTATTAGTTAGTTATTCACTCTTTAGTATTATAGATGCTCATCAGAAAACTGGATTAAGTAATATGCCTATTCATTAAAGTGTGCTTGTTACCCTATTACTTTCTGAAGCTCTCATTATCTCATTTTCTCTCTCTGCCTCTCTCACTGTCTACCTCCTTTCTTTCCTCTTTTCAAGCCCCTGTAATTGAAATGACATATTATTCCTTAATATATTAGCTCATTTTAATTTGCATTTTCAACCTCATTTCCTTTTTTTAAATTTTTGGGCCTTAGGAGACATTTCGTCTAATTGAAATCCCACAGTATTTGCATTGTGTATTCATGGGACAAGAAAATGCTCTATGTGAATGGAACAGCACAGAGCATTGGACATGCATATTGCACACATCTCTTATGCTTCATTGTTCCCATTGTTGTATCATAGTTCACTCACAGAACACAAGTTCAGGGATAAATTATTAATAATTTCAGTATGGTGACAGCAGTGCATTAAGTGAAGGGTGATGTCTTTCTGAGTATTGGCCCTGTGAGATCATGCAGTTTGCATACCCATTAAGCAGCCCTGTTTCTTCATTTCCTATCTCACTTGGGCCTCCTGTAATAACCTTTCAGATGAATGATTTCAATCCCAAACCTTTATTCATAGTTTTATTTTAAGAAAAATCTATACCAAGATGGTAATAGCAGTCGTCATCATGATGAAATACTAGTCAGAAGGCACCAAGTACACCACTGATGGTGGAAAATGGGCTGGTGATAATGTACTCAGAACTGAAGCATCACAATTATTTATATCTTTATTTGTGGAGAATAAAATCAGATACAAGTACACAGGAAAACAATGATTTATGCAATACCTGTACCACTTGAACATATTGGAGTGATAGTCACTGTAAAGATATTGAAGTTGGCTACATTTTATTTATGACCTAAAGGCCTTGAAGAAAGAAAATGAGAGGTACAGGTCAGTTACCCATCAATTCAAGGCACACTTTGCAAGCCAGAAATCCTCCCCAGCAGAATTTGAAGAGATTCATGGTGTCAGCAGCCAAAAGTCAATTGTGCTGAAAACAAAACATATGTTCTGATTTTAAGAGCTGCAGAATCACCAAACATATTACGTTCACAACCTCAGCATGTCTTCACTGAAAAAATTAAGCCCTTGATAGAGAGTATTGGGAACCAGAGACCAAGGAAAGGATATTGCATAGATCATTTTGAGAACGTTGAAATTCAGATTCTTCTTAGTCCTCTAAACTGGGAGAAATGGTCCCCTACCTCTTGCTGTAAGAGAGAAAATTTACAAAGCCTGGAGATCAAGGATGGCCTTATCTTAGGTGGTGTTTAGAAAAAAAAACAAACTGTTTTACTTCTGCTTTCACATCGCAACAAGCATAAACACATACAGACTTGTTTGTCAAGGGAAGGAGCTGTAATCTGTAAGTGTCAAGGAAGTGATTGACGAGATCATGGGTGCAGTTTCCCTTATGCCATTCTCATGATAGTGAATGAGTTCTCACAAGATTTGATGGTTTTATAAGTGTTTGCAAGTTCCTCCTTCATTCTTCTCTCTCTTCTGCCACCTTGTGAAGAAGGTGCCTGTTTCCCCTTCTGCCATAATTGTAAGTTTTCTGAGGCCTCCCTAGCCATGCAAAGAATTGTGAGTCAATTAAACTTCTTTCCTTTATACATTACTCATCTCAGGGAAGTTCTTTATAGCAGTGTAAAATTAGACTAATACATACATGAATAATACTTTTCCTCACAGTTTTTTTTCCTCTTGCCCCTATTACTTTTAAATCAGTAACTAACCTAAAGCCTTAGCATGTATCATATGGGTAGTATAGTTTATATTATATGAAGAAAGCAAACATTTCTTCTAAGAACAGTAGAAGCTGGTCAACATGTAACACAGAAACATGGAGAACATGTATGGGAGTGAACTTTGATTGCATTTCTCAGAGAAAGAGGAGAAAGACTATACAGCTGTTTAGCAAGAGAGTTTACTAATAAGGTTGTGATTTCTCATGAGTCAGGATTGGTAAATATAACTGTATCTAGTTCTAATTTACTGCTAACATATATCTGTACTAGTTTTCTATTGTCATAATTCTGTATAGCAAAACAACCACAAAACCCAGTAGCTTAAAAGAGCAATCATTTATTCATTAGCCAGTGAGGCAGATAGATGTTTTTTCTAGTCCAGCTTGGCTCTATGTGTGTCAAATACATTTTCTCAGGGATATGCTATTAGTAGATAAGTGGTCTGAACGTAGTTGATCTGGGGTCTCCCTGGCTGATTCTTGCAGTCTCATTCTCCAAGAGGTTAATTTATACTCATTGGAATGATGAGGCTGAGGTTCAAAAGCAAAAATAAAAGTGTGAAAATCTTTTTAGGTTATATGCTAGACACAGGTGCACTATCACTTCCACTGCATTCTATTGGTCAATAAGTCAAAGATGCAGTTGAGATTCATTGAGTAAAGTAATATACTCTGTGTCTTATTGGGAGGAGCTGCAAAGTCATATTGCAAAGAAGGATGTATAGAAAGGAGTAGATAATTGAGCCATTTTTCAAATAATCAATC
The DNA here is from genome assembly GCF_049354715.1 of Callithrix jacchus. Lineage (NCBI taxonomy): Eukaryota > Metazoa > Chordata > Mammalia > Primates > Cebidae > Callithrix > Callithrix jacchus. The sequence continues at coordinate 81,752,126 of NC_133504.1, read as the reverse complement.
TCCTTGAAGCTTGGAAAAAAGATATAATCATTGATGCCTTGAGAGAGAATTGAAAAAGTAGTCAGATAGAGAAGTGGGCATGATAAATGTACTTATTATGTGAGAATTGGGAGCCTATCTGTGAATATGTTCCCTGATAGGGTCCAAGTAACATCCATTTATTGAAGCTGTAAGGAATGCACCAGTGGAAGGACTGGGGATGGCAGCATCCTTGAGAAGTTCTTAGTTGTAAGCATGAAAAATTGCCAACACCAGACATCAAATTGATGACACAAATTATATTATTTCACAATAACAGAGACAGTGGCATTTAACCATCTGAGGCAAAGCAGATATAACTTCCATAGTGGACAGCAAGGCAATAATAGAAATCAGGAAGGTTTGTCTTGTAAGAAATTCTGTCAGTAGCAACATGTCAATGTGTTTCTTGGTTAAGAAAGATGGCATACAATAACAGTATAATTTGATTTACCTATTCTGCAAAATCAAGAGGTAGTAAAAAGAAGATAATACCACTGCCTAGAAAATAATTATCTCCTGATGCTCTCTCTCCCCTTGTCCCCCACCCACTGACCGTTCCCAGTGTGTGTTGTTCCTCTCCCTGAGTTCATGTGTTCTTAGTTTAACTCCCACTTATAAGTGAGAATATGTGGTTTTTGCTCTTCTATTCCTGTGTTAGTTTGCTGAGGATGATGGCTTCCAGCTTCATCCATGTCCCTGCAAAGACATGATTCTTTTTTATGGCTGCATAGTATTCCATGGTATAAATGTCCACATTTTCTTTAGCTAGTCTATTATTGATGGGCATTTGGATTGGTTCCAAGTGTTTGCTATTGTAAATAGTGCTTCAATAAACATACGTGTGCATGTGTTTTTCTAGAAGAATGATTTATAATCCTTTGGGTATATACCCGGTAGTGGGATTGCTGAGTCAAATGGTATTTCTGGTTCTAGACCCTTGAGGAATCACCACACTGTCTTCCACAATGGTTGGACTAATTTATAGTATAAGTGCTCCTATTTCTCCACAGCCTTACCCACATCTATTGTTTCCTGACTTTTTAATAATCACTAGTCTGACTGGCATGAGATGGTATCTCATCGTGGTTTTGATTTACACTTCTTTAATGATCAGTGATGATTAGTTTATTTTCATTATGTATACCTATGTAAGAAACATACATTCTGCATACATGTCCCAGAACTTAAAATAAAATAAAATAAATAAAAAATAAAAAGACAAAAAAAGGAAAATAATTATTTCTCACCAACTTCCCATAGTTGGCCTATTTCTCAGACACAGATCTTATCATTTATTAGAGTTTTAGTTTCTTAAGGAAAGACCTTGAAATGATAGCATAAGCATATAAAATAAATATTACCCCAACCCTTCTTTAAGAGATACTTAATACATTTACCACTATAATTATATAGTAGATAAAAAATGACTTAAACAGTAATTAAACCTATCTGAGATGTATGCCATAATGATTTTTCACTTGTATGAATGAATTAGTAAGTCCAAGTTAGATAAATAGAGACTTGGCCTAAGTCTTTCATAGTGGGTTCAAGAGGCTAGCAGACCTATTTTAGACCTGAAGTCAGTTCTTCAGTTCTTTGACTGTGTGTTTTAATTAGGATTTACTTTGACCTTGCTGAAGTCTTTCTAGTCAGGGTCCCTGACCTGGAGAGTAATCAAATTTATCATAGAAATTAGATCAACCCTGGAAAATTTCAAGGATACAGTAGTAGTAGTTCCATTTCTTTATATAATACCTGAAAAAAAATGAGTCATGTTGCAAAATGGTGAGCTATACACATGTGATCAAGTGGTGGGCCTGACATGGTTTCGTTACTCTGTTCTATCCACACAGCCTCTAACAGTTGATGTGCTGCTATTGATAGGAAAACTGTGTACTTTCTAATTTCTTACTAAAAAAAAATGACCTTTTGCATGTTCCACTCTTGGTCTGAGATTCTATCAAACCTGGGAAAGATTGAAGAGCTGCCTGTTTTGAATGGGACACAAAGAAAGAGACGAATCTGTAACAGTTTCAAATTTCTATATGTGGAGTGGAGGACAACTACACAAGGTGGCTACGTGCAGACCACTAGGGTTCTGGAGCGAAATCATACCTTCTGCAGCACAAAATTATTCGTAAATAACAATTACTCTTTAAAAAGTAGTATTTAGCTTTTTCTAGGCACTAGATGAGACTAATTGCCTAAAATGATGCATCAAGTAACTATGAAACTGACTCTGTTCTTCCTAAGCTGTATTGTCATATACACAAATCTGTAAGTTTAGGTGAGTACAGTGAGGACAGCAGTGGCCTGTCTGGGTTAGCTGCTGTGGTGATACCAGATGCCAGCTTCAGCGGGGAAGGTGTGACTGGGGCTGTGTGCTCTGTGGAGCCTGCAGAAGTCCTGCCCCCTACCAAATTGATGATATGGGAGCTCCACTGTCCCGGGAGGGCACAGCTGCAGCTGCCCAGCCATGGCTTTAGACCTGGGCATCTCTGTGCTCTTAGAGACCCAAGAACTCCCCCTGACCCCACAGGCTCGGAAGTTCCTACTCTCCACTCCTGGTCTCTCTCCACTCCTGGTGCCTGCTCCATTTCAGAGGAAAGTTGAAGCAGAGCTCAGGTGCCATTGTGACTGAGATGGGTGCACGGGAAGTCATGGTGGGGGGGTGGTGCTGACATGGGAGCCCTAACACCATCTTGGCCCCTTCTGAAACTTTGGGTCCTCAGGAGCTCAGGAAAGCAGGAGGCGGGTGGGGGGCACAGAATGGAGTGTTGGCTTAGCATGGGCCTGCAGGAACCCCTTGACATCTACAGCCTTGGTGCCATGGATGGCATGTTGATGGCAGCAGAAGGCAGACCGGTTCCTAGGCAGGAAGGAGCAGGTCCCTGGTGAAGCCCTGCCTTCAATTCAGGAGGGGCTTGAAGCCTGGGACCCAGGCTGCCCATTCGAGGTGGAGTCTACAACCCAGAATGAGACCTTATGGTGCTTTTTCCAGCCCATGGTCACAAATGGAACAATCAGCACACACTTCCTGCCTTCAAAGCCCATAAAACTCTGGACTCAGCCATACTCACAAACTCATGGGAATGACCTGCCTGTGGAAAGGAGCTACCTACTCACTATCTGTCTGCAGTTTCCTCTTGGCTGAGAGCTGGACAGTCATTGTGATGACCTAATTACAGAAAGAAGCTACTCACTTTGGGACTTCTGAGAGCTCTTCTGTTACTCAATGAAGCTCCTCTCCACCTTGTTTAACCTCCATTGTCTGCTTTTCTCATTCTTCATGGACATACAGAAAGAACTCGGGACTCCCTGAACAGTGGAACTGAAAATCTGTAACACAAACTGAAACATGCACCTGCTAGGCATGTTGGAGGGGACAAGAAAGACAGAAGAGCTGCAACCCTTCTGGGAGCACAGACCTTGGGGTTCTCCAAGCCAAGACTGTGACATGCCATAACACCTTTCATGGGCCTCTGTGTTCCTGACATCTCCAAGTTGTCAGGTGCCATTGCATTTTCCTTGTCCAGACACTAGTGCCCACAGTGGAAGCCGCTTGTGATACCTCTGGTCCAGCCACATCCTTGCATGGAGCTAGCACCTATGCCGGCAACGGGAGCTGACCACATCATCCCAGCTGGAGTGCCTGGCTGTGCGCAGTGGCTGGACTCTGTGCTTTCTGCATCACACAAGCCTCGCCACTCTGCACCTAATTCACCCTTGGCAGACAGGGGATCTGGGTCGGTAACCTGAGTGAGGGCAGCCTCCTGGGCTGCAGAGGCAGAATAAACCCAGCAGGTGCAAGCAAAACCCAAGCAGAGGCACTGCTGGCCACAGAGGTTTCTGGCTGGTGAAGGAACACCCTAAGATCCTGTGACAACAGTAACAATCTTTCATATGATGGACATTATTCCAACCCATGTGATTCAATCATGGTTGGTATAGGGAACATAAGTAAATTACATAAAAAGAAACCAATATCAGCTACATTTCTTCCATGAATACCATTCCCTCAGCTAAGACTGGTTTATAAATCAGCCAATGGAGGAGAAAAATGTTGAGGACTAGCTCACGGAAGAGTCAGTGAACTATATATGTGAGCTGAAAATGGGCTCCAACCACATAGGGTATAGAATTAAAAGCTACTGTTGAGCGGAAATACTCTACTGGATGGAATTCCAAGCAATATACTTGGTTAGCAACTTTTCATGAAGGAAGAAATGGTTTGAGGTAGTGATAGGTATTAAATTTAAGGCAATGATAAACATATTGACTAGCAAGAAAGGTACCTAGTAGGAAAAATATTGAAATATTGGAAACAAATAGATGTGAAGAAGAAACTTTTCAATACATCTCTAGGGACAAACAAAGTATTCTGAGTTTGATTTTAAAAAATGGTACAGGGTGGGTGAGACGGCTCACGTCTGTGATCCCAGCACTTTGGGAGGCCAAGGTGAGATCATTTGAGATCAGGATGATATTGTCTCCTATCAAAGGGAACATTTTTAAGGTAAAGAAAGTTGACAGTGTGCAGAATGTCATGGAATCCTTTATACCATATTTTCATGTCACTCAGAAGCTTCCAGAATGACTGATACTGAAATATCTCTAAAGTCTTTGCTAGTGTATCCAGCTAAGAGATGACACTTATGAAGTTGGGAATAGTCCTACAGAATGTGGTATATATGCTTTTCCAAATGTCATAATATATCATAAAGTTTTTCTTTGCTAAAATATATATTAGGTTGGTGCAAAAGTCATTGCAGTTTTTGCTGTTACTTTCAGTGTCAAAAACTGGAATGATTTTTGCGCCAAACTGATGCATCAGGAAGAAGGTTGTAAAATTAGAATGGGACCCTCTCACTATGATCCACTTGAAAAACTTGTGCTTCTTGTTTCTGCAATTTTAACCTACAAGGGATTTAGGCTCTGATTCTTGGATGGTTTGTGGAGGGAAGTTCATTCACTTTTAGCAGAGGATACAGGGTTCCTCTGAACCCAAAATTGCAATAGCTACCTTGTCACATTGACTCCTTCTAACGATAAGCCACTAAACTAGTAAAACTGATAAATCAAAAGGTATAAAACACCACTTGGTGCATTAATATATAGTAATTATAGTGAGTGAATGTATTAAATATTGCTAAGGAAAGCAAGTTAACCAGTGGCTTAGACTTCTCAGGGGTGAAGGCTTGTGTCACCTCACTGGAAAAATAATGTGACTAAGAGTGAGGGGAATCTTGAATGAGTGAGTGGTAGAGGAAGAAGAGGATAAAAAACAATTCTGTCCCTAGGCCCAGGAAAAGCTGTGGAGTGTGCAATTCTTCTGTTAGCCCTAACAGATTTTTTTCTTTATTCAAAATTGTGATTATGAAAAATATGAGATTCTACCCTATTGGAATGTTAATAAATATGCCTGACAGTTTTGTAATGCTGGAAGAAGATATGAGAATTCTCAGTTAGAAATAAAAGACATTTTAAAAAAATTATTTATTATTATCATTATTTTAGAGATGGGGTCTCACTCTGTCACCCAGACTGGAGTGTGGTGGTATGATCACATCTCACTGCAGTCTGGAACGTCTGGGCTCAGATGACACTTATGGCCTCCCAAAGTGCTGGAATAACAGATGTGAGCCACTATACCCAGCCTAAGACAAAGGGCATTATTCACAGCACAGCAAGCAGCATGAGCTATGTATTTGTATTGATTCCTCTTGCTTTCCAAGTTCATGGAGGTGTTACAGAGAGCAAAATTTGGGTGCTGCACATGAAATGGGCCCATGTTATAGCTGAGAAACTCCAAAGTTGAAACATTTTGATAATTTAAAAGGGACCAGTAGGATTTGCAGCCCCACTTTTGCCCTGAAAGAAACACTACCCTGACATTAAAAGTCCTTTACTGTACAAACCTTACTTGAAAAAGAGTGGGCACAAATGTGCCAAATCCCAAAATATGCAACATGTAACTTTACTATTATAGTCACAGTATAGGAAATATTTGATTAAGTCAGTGGCAGATAAGAGTATTGACAATATAAGTTCCGGTCCGGCAGAGAACGCGGAGAGACACAGAGCACCGTGAGCTCCCCCTGGGCCCTCCAGGCCCTCCGGCCCCGGGCTGGCGGGTGAGCTGGGGGGCCCCGGGACTGGCCGTACCCTCTTCCCTTCAGACACTGGAGGCCTCCGCTGTGGCTGCCCATTGGCCTGGCTGGGCTCAGGCCTTGAAGCCGTGGTGAACCTCTCTAACCCACCCAACTTCAGTGATTGATGGAAGCAACTTCAGCAAAGTCTCAGGATATAAAATTAATGTGCAAAAATCACAAGCATTCGTCTACACCAATAACAGACTTAAAGAAAGCCAAATCAAGAACGAACTGCCATTCACAATTGCTACAAAAAGAATAAAATACCTTGGAATACAACTCACAAGGAACGTAAGGGACCTCTTCAAGGAGAACTACAAACCACTGCTCAACGAAATCAGAGAGGACGCAAACAGATGGAGAAACATTCCATGCTCATGGTTAGGAAGAATTAACATCGTGAAAATGGCTATACTGCCCAAAGTAATTTACAGAATCAACGCTATCCCCATCAAGCTACCATTGACTTTCTTCACAGAACTGGAAAAAACCACCATGAACTTCATATGGAACCAAAAGAGAGCCCGCATAGCCAAGTCAATTCTAAGCAAAAAGAACACAGCGGGGGGCATCACACTACCGGATTTCAAACTATACTACAAGGCTACAGTAATCAAAACAGCATAGTACTGGTACCAAAACAGAGATATAGACCAATGGAACAAAACAGAGGCACCGGAGGCAACACAACATACATACAACTATACAATCTTTGATAAACCCGACAAAAACAAGAAATGGGGAAAGGATTCCATGTTTAAAAAATGGTGTTGGGAAAACTGGCTAGCCATGTGCAGAAAGCAGAAACTGGACCCCTTCCTGACACCTTACACTAAAATTAACTCCAGATGGATTAAAGACTTAAACATAAGACCTGGCACCATAAAAACCCTAGAAGGAAATCTAGGCAAAACCATCCAGGACATAGGAGTAGGCAAGGACTTCATGAACAAAACACCAAAAGCATTGGCAACAAAAGCCAAAATAGACAAATGGGACCCAATCAAACTCCACAGCTTCTGCACGGCAAAAGAAACAGTCACTAGAGTGGATTGGCAACCAACAGAATGGGAAAAAATTTTTGCAGTCTACCCATCTGACAAAGGGCTGATATCCAGAATTTACAAAGAACTCAAACAGATTTACAGGAAAAAAAACAAAAAGTCCATTCAAAAGTGGGCAAAGGATATGAACAGATACTTTACGAAATAAGACATATATGAGGCCAACAATCATATGAAAAAATGCTCATCGTCACTGGTCATCAGAGAGATGTAAATCAAAACCACATTGAGATACCATCTCACGCCAGTTAGAATGGCGATCATTAAAAAATCTGGAGACAACAGATGTTAGAGAGGATGTGGAGAAAAAGGAACACTTTTACACTGTTGGTGGGAGTGTAAATTAGTTCAACCATTGTGGAAGACAGTGTGGCGATTCCTCAAGGCCTTAGAAATAGAAATTCCATTTGACCCAGCAATCCCATTACTAGGTATATATCCAAAAGACTATAAATCGTTCTACTATAAGGACACATGTACACGAATGTTCATTGCAGCACTGTTTACAATAGCAAAGACCTGGAATCAACCCAAATGCCCATTGATAATAGACTGGATTGGAAAAATGTGGCACATATACACCATGGAATATTATGCAGCAATCAGAAATGATGAGTTTGTGTCGTTTGTAGGGACATGGATGAATCTGGAGAACGTCATCCTCAACAAACTGACACAAGAACAGAAAATGAAACACCGCATATTCTCACTCATAGGTGGGTGATGAAAAATGAGAACACATGGACATAGAAAGGGGAGTACTAAACAGTGGGGTCTATTGGGGGGAAAAGGGGAGGGCCGGTGGGAGGGGGAGGTGGGGAGGGATAGCCTGGGGAGAAATGCCAAATGTGGGTGAAGGGGAGAAGAAAAGCAAAGCACACTGCCATGCGTGTACCTACGCAACTGTCTTGCATGCTCTGCTCATGTACCCCAAAACCTATAATCCAATAAAAAATTAAAAAAAAACAAAAACAAAAACGAATATTGACAATATTTTATTTCTTAGCCATGTTGCATCAAGGTTTCATAACCTCTTTTACACTGGTTGTGAATATGTAACTCTCAAAAGAAAAATTATCAATATTTTTACCAAAGTATCTCATCAGGGAAACCAATTGTTTATTTCCCCTAGGTAGCATTTAGCAATTTTTACCATATATTTGATAGAGAGTTAGATTCTGTTTATTTTTCAAATTTCTGATATACTAGTTTTATTGCCTAGGGGCTGGTTGATAGTATTAATTTCTATTTCAACATCAATTGTACTTTCTTTTCTTTCTCTTTTTTTGCCATTTTTATTGATTATCCTGTCTACTGATTGAAGGTCTTATTATTCCTTTGCTATTTTTAAAAGTTGATTAAAAAAAATAATTTCATAGTCTGTTCTTCCCTAAACTCTTCATTTTTCTTGTGAATTCTCTTGAGACCACCAGAATTTTTAGTTGGTATTTCTATTTGGCATGTCAAAATTTGTACATTTATTATTTTTACTCATTTTAGTTATGAGGATAACAGAATCAGAAATCAAAATCCAATAATTCCATTTTCATACCTACTTGTTGCTCCATAGTCCAATATATTTGGTAGTGTTAAATTATTTGGCTCGTTTTGTTGTATAAGATATATTCACTTAGAATATTTTTCATATGCAATCACAAGTCCATATAAGCTATTTCTTTTACCAATTCTCAATAGAAGTGATGTAATAAGCTAAATTTATTCTGACATTATCCATAAACATTAGCAACAGCATTTTTAGTGTTACATGTCTGGGCAAAGTTCGTTTTGCTTACTTAAGGCAGTGATATCACTTTGTCAATTGTCTCCATAACTGAAGAGTTGCTCATTTTAACCCTGGCTATATATAGCAAATGACCAAGTGTATCATCTTAGATAACTGCTTAGCATTAAAAATAGTGTTGAATCTTCTGCCCCTTCTTTTTTGTACCATCAGTGTTCCCACTTTTCTTTAATAATCTTTCTGAGATCATATTCAAGCTCTCTCTTTCTTTAACTCACTGGAAAAATTGCTGTATCTTTGGGAACTTTGAAAACCCATAGTATCGATATAAAGCCAGAAAATTTATTACCAGTAGAGAAAGTAACTGTAAAATCCTAGTAAAATGACAATACAAAGCATTACTACTAACTTTGCTTTTCAACTTTATATCAGCTAGTAATGTCTCTACAATTAACAGCTTTTTTATGGTCTAGGAGTTACAGTAAAAATTGTGGTTCAGTGAAAGCAGAAAAGTTACAAGATGTTTTTCTCTTAGAGCAAATGTTTGCTGAAATACCACAGGTGGAACGTCTCAGGATATGCATTCATAAACAGAGATTCTGGAGAACCTCTGCCGTGAGTAGATCTATGAAGTATGAGTAGTAAGGGTGGCATTCTCTTTGCTCCCCAAGGGTTTGTAAAATAGTAAACCAGATAGACTGAGAGCGTCCTACTCTAGAGCTGGGAATGGTCTCACTTTGCAGCTAACATCTTAAGTTAAAACACTGCTTAGTTCCTGGACAAAGGAATCAACAACTTTTAAGCAGGTTTAGCTGTAGGGCATACAAAGGAAGATTTAATTCTTACTACTCTTGGGACCAATTTCAGTGAATTACGGAAGCCAAATTCCAAGGAGTAGTTAAACTACTCCGATAATGTACTTCATATGGTCTGGCAGACAGAAAATTAACAACAGAAAAAAGAACTAGCAGTAAAGTAGGGTTACTGGAAGAAAGAGGCAGCAATTTGAACAATGGGGAGAGAGAGAGAAATGGAGAGAGAAAGAGCAAAAGATTCATTTTAGGGATGTAAAATAAAAATCAAATCCGAAAGTAATATGGGAAGACTTTATTTGAAAAGATTATTGCAAGTGGGGGAAAAGTACTATTGTAACAGCATCTCCCCTGTTTGGCTATTGTAACCAGAAGAAAACTGAATATAAAATATGCAAATAACTCAAGGGATAGAAGAAAATGATTTTTTTTATTTGTAAAGAGGAGTGAACAAGGTTAAAAAGATGAGCTATGGGCATGTGGGACAAACAAGAGTCATGACTGGACAGTATATCAGAGAATGTTTAACATGGAGGCCAGCTGACTCTCAGGAGAGGCTGGTAAGGAGGGGTCGAATGCTAGTTAAGGCTGAGAGTGAGAAAAAACTCAAGAACCCTTGGGGAGGGAAATAACTAAAGTTTGGTCAATAATAATTTTATTCTGAATGATCAGCTAATCGTTTATGAGGCAAAAAAATGGAAATATGAAGGGTCTATGTCTGGTCTTGTCATAAGTACACACGGTGGCTTCCATAAGTTTTATCTAGATTAATATGGGGAAGCAAGCTTCCTTGTAGTAAGTTGTTTCCCAGAACAAGAAAGAAAGGCTTTGTGCAGATAGGGTGTAGGCAGGGGCGTGGGGGCAGGGAGTGGGTAGTGAGATGTGTGCATAATTTCTTGACTTTCTCTTTTTATTAGGATTACGGGGTTCGAATAAGATTAAATGTCAGAAATATGTTTTTATGGCATCATAAAATGTATAAGACTTTTTTTTTTTGTATTGCAAACAATCAAGAGGTAAAAAGAAAAAAATACTCACTGCTCGGTAACTAAGTTCTTAACTGAAAGACCACATGTTAGAAATAACATAAAACTTAGACCAAAATTTCAGAAAGGTAAAAGTAATGAACAAAGAGATAAAAGAATTAGAGTACAAACAGTGACTATTAATGTGGAAAAAATTTAAAATAGTCCTGAAGCATCTTTTAAAGTGATAAAATTAAGGAGATACAAATATATAAGAAGTTATAAATAAAACTTTTTTGATATGAAATTTTACATTTTGTTTACCGAAGTTCAAGGCAAGAATGAAAAAAAAATGTACACAAACACACACCCCTATAAGTAAATATTAATAAAAACATTAATTTTGGGTACTCAACAGAAAATATTACAAGCTTCTAATTAAATAAAATAATTGATTTGTATAAATAGAAATAATGAAACTAATGTTAGGTTTTTTTAATCTGCAGAACTGGATGCCAGAAGACTATAGAAGAACATCTAAATAGTAATACAAATACACCTGAAACTCAGGGTCCATATATGCAAGTACAAATATGTCATTCATCAATCAAAATAACAGATATTTGCAAAATTCAAGGATCCAGAGATTATATCACCATGTCCTATATTAGACAAAAAAATTAGTAAAAATACATCAAAGTAATGCATTAATTAAAATAATTCATTAACCCAGACTAAAACTTGAAATAGGAAGATGAAGAAGAAATGAGTGTGGTGAGTAATCAACCTTTCTCTCATACATTTCTATCGATCTATTTATCTATCTATCATCTATCTATTTATCTTTCTATCATCTATCTCTATCTAATCTGTCTATCTGTTGAAATCTAAATTAAATCTGATTAATGTAGTGCCTCAGATAGTAATATTTATGCTGAACAGGATCCTTGAAACAAAATAGATATAAAATTTAGTTTGGTGCAAAAGTAATTGTGGGTGTTGCCATTACTTTATATACCTTAATAAGAATAATAGAAACTGCCAAACCTCAGAGTCGACAGGTGGAAGGTAGGGAGTGATATATTTCAAAGGTAACACCAGAGTGGGTGGAGAGTGCAAACGTTTAATACTTACTCTTATATACATTTCTGAAGGAGGAAGCCAGTGAGAGAATAGATTTGTACAAAGGAACCAGCAAATTAACTAGTGGGAAAGAAAATAATGAATAGTAATATGGCTCACATTGACCAAGGTAAATAATTTTGGGAGAAAAAATGCATCAAACAAGATAATTAAAAATTAACCTAATATGTATACTGTTAAATGCAAGTGGGTCATTGATTATCCGAGATTATCCTACTGAATTAGGGAAAATAAACAGTTATATGCTGCTTGAAATGACACGTAAACCAAATTCAAAGATGCACAATAAACAACCACATAAAAATAAATATTAAATGGCACCATTAATATCAGATACAGGTAAATTAATGGTAAAATTATTAAATAAAATAAATATGGGCACTATATATTGATGAGATGCTCAATTAATAAATTAGATATGCTAGATTGATCCACAAATTTATGACATAACCCAAAATATAAATTAAATATATAAAGTCATAACTATGGAAAATGTAAGGTAAAGAGAAATAAATCTTGGAAAGCAAAAATTTAGTGCATATTATTTTAATAAGTAGACAATTTAATATTCCAAATTTACTAATTATATATTCAAGATAAAGTTATTGATGGCATTAATATAGAGAAATTTTGTATTCATTATTTAAATGGAGAATATATAGAGAATATTCTCTTTTTTTTGTTTGTTTCCATGGAACATTTTGACACATGGTCTTTGAGAAAAGTTTAGCAAATTCTCTTATCAGTGAACTTCAAAAGAACAAAAATACATAAAAGCATATTATTTTCAAACTAAGATACAGATTTCTGAATTATCTTAGAAAGAAAAGATGAACCCTGAATTTCAATCTATCTGAAAAGCAATGAAAAAGAGAGAACACTTTGCACCAAAATCTAAGCCTGATAATTTTGAGGAATGGTGTCATTATTGTAAAGATAATTAGGCGGTGATCCCAATTTTAGCCAGAGCAAACCAACAAAGTCTCTGAAACTTGGCGTGGAGCTACTGAATTGGAAAATGTAGTTTTTACCATTATGACTGGCAAAGGCGATTCAGAGAGTGAGGGATGAGAGAAAGAAAGACATCACGTTCTCTGCATTGCACTGTATCTCATAGCAGCTACATTTCCTCACGGCTTCACCTCTTGCTTGTTTGGCCCACCTGTCAGGCAGACTGGCTTCTTCTTTTACTAGAAGAGTGAAATTAATTAACAAAATACCACAGATGAAGTGGCTTAGCAGAATTTTAGCATTATTCTAGTATTATTTTCTGCTAGAAATCTATAATCAAGGTATCAGTCTACCTGGTTAAGGAGTCTATCCTTGGTGTGCAAATGGCCACTTTAGTGCTGTGGCTTCACATAGTCCTTCCTCTGTGTATACAAGCATTTTTTAGTATCTCTTTATGTGTCCAACTTTCATTTTCTTATAAGGACTCTGGTCAGATTTTATTAGGGCTTACCTTTATAGCCTCATTTTAATTAACCACCCCTTTAAAGGCTCTAAATTCCAACAGTCATATTCTGAGGCACTGGGAATGAGTATCTTAACATGTGAATTTTAGAGGAATACACTATGGTCTATACCATTCTTTTATTAAACGCCCATCATTTTTTGTTAGCATTATTGGTTTTTGATCACCTTTGCTTTTTACTTTTAGAAACATTTTGGAATTATACTTCACTTTATTATTAATCTTAATACTTTAAGAATAAGAATCTATACAGCATTACATCTCATTTCATCTAAAACTCATATTTCTGTTGGCCACAGTACTAGTTCATTTTCATGCTGCTGATACAAACATAACCAAGATTGGGCAATGTACAAATGAAACAGGTTTAATTGAACTTAAAGTTCTACATGACTGGGGAGACCTCACAATCGTGACAGACACAAAGAGGAGCAAGTCACATCTTACGCGGATAGTGGCAGGCAAAGAGAAACTTTTTAAACTTTAAACAGTTTGAAAACATTTTGAAACTATCACATCCCATGAGACCCATTCACTATTATTATTACTATTCTTCACAAAAACAACACAGGAAAAACCTGCCCCCATGATTCTATCATCTTGCACCAGGCTTTTGCCACAACACGTAGGAATTATGGGAGCTACAAGATGAGATTTGGGTAAGACAGAAAGCCAAACTATTTCATTCTTGCTCAGCCCCTCCTAAATCTCATATCTTTACATTTCCAAATAAATCATGCCTTTCCAACAGTCCTCCAAAACTCAACTTATTTCAGCATTAACTTAAAAGTTCATAGTCTAAACTCTCATCCAACACAAGGCAAGTCCCTTTTGCCTATGAGCCTGCAAAATCAGAGGCAACTTAGTTACTTCCTAGATACAATTGTGGTACCAGCATTGGGTAAATACAGCCATTCCAAATGAGAGAAATTGGCTAAAATAAAGGGATTTCAGGCCCCATTCAAGTCCATAAGCCAGCAGGGCAGTCAAATCTTAAAGCTCCAAAATGATGTCCTTTGACTCCATATCTCACATCCAGGTCATGCTGATGCAAGAGGTGGGTTCCCATGGTCTTGACCGGTTCCACCCCTGTGGCTTTGCAGGGTACAGCCTCCCTCCCCCAGCTGCTTTCACAATCTAATGTTGAATGTCTGCAGTCATTCTAGGAAATCAGTGTAAGCTGTTGGTGGATCCACCTTCTAAGCTCTGGAGGTCAGTGGCCCTCTTCTCACAGCTCCACTAGGTGGTATCCCAGTGTGAACTCTGTGTGGGGGCTCTGACCCCATGTTTCCATTCTGCACTACCTTAGCAGAGGTTCTCCATGAGTGTCCTGCCCCTACAGCAAACCTCTGCCTGGACATCCAAGCATTTTCATAAATTTTCTGAAATCTAGGTGGAGGTTCCTAGTTCTAATTCTTGACTCCTGTATACCTGCGGGCTCAACCCCACATGTAAGTTGCCAAGGTTTCAGGCTGGCACCCTCTGAAGTTATGGCCTGAGTTCTATGTTGACCCATTTAGCCATGACTGGAGCCATTGGGATGCAGGGTACCAAGTCCCTAGGCTATGCACAGCACAGGCATTCAGAGCCCAGCCCATGAAACCATTTTTTTCTCCTAAACTTCTGGGCTTGTTGTGGGAGGTGCTACCATGAAGACCCCTGACATGCCCTGGAGACATTCTTCTCATTGCCTTGGGGATTAACATTTGGCTCATTACTTATGCAAATTTCTGCTTGAATTTCTCCTCAGAAAATGGGATTTTCTTTTCTATCACATTGTCAGGATGAAAATTTTTGGAATTTTTATTCTCTGCTTCCTTATAAAACCGAAGGTTTTTAACAGCACCCAAGTCACTTCAGGAATGCTTTACTGCTTAGAAATGTCCTCTGACAGATATCCTAAATCATCTCTCCGTTCAAAGTTTCACAGATCTCTAGGGCAGGGGCAAATGCAGTCATTTTTTTTCTAAAACATGATAAGAGTCACCTTTGCTCCAGTTTCTACCAATTTCCTCATCTCCATCTGAGACCACCTCACCCTGGACATTATTGTCCATACCACTGTCAGCATTTTGTCAAAGTCATTCAACAAGTCTCTAGGAAGCTCCAAACTTTCCCATATTTTCCTGTCTTCTTCTGAGCCCTCCAAACTGTTCTAATCTTTGCCTATTACCCAGTTCCAAAGTTGCTTCCACATTTTTGGATATCTTTTCAGCAACACCCCATTCTAATGGTACTAATTTACTCTATTAGTTCATCTTCACACTGCTGATAAAGATACAACTGAGACTGGGCAATTTACAAAAGAAAGAGGTTTATTGCAACTTACAGTTCCACATGCCTGGGGAGGCCTCACAATCATGGCAGAAAGTGAGAGGCATGTCTCACGTGGCAGAAGACAAGAAGGGAGAGCTTGCACAAGGAAACTCACATTTTTAAAACCATCAGATCTCTTGAGAGTCATTCACTATAATGAGGACAGCGCAGAAAAGACCAGTCCCCATAATTCAATCACCTTCCACTGGGTTATTCCCATGACACATGGGAATTGTGGGAGTTATAATTCAAGATGAAATTTGGGTGGGGACACAGCCAAACCATGTCAACCACCAACATGATTTTAGTACTGTCACTATCCTGACCAAACCCACAGAATAAATGCACATACATTGGAGATGCCTCGAATGTAATGGAACGTTTTTTCCTGTTTTAAAAATTAAATGTTAGCATGTTGAAGTTTTCTATTACTTAACAACATGAACTACCAAAAATTAGAGTTCAAGACTAGTATTGATGTTGTGGGTATTCAATATGATTCCAGTATGATATTTATCATGACACTTTCATGATAATTTAACAGCTATAAATAAAAACTATCAAGATAACTTAACATAAAAATATGACTCTGACATTAGAATGTTTTAGTCAAAGTAAGTCATATGATTAGCCTAAATTTTAGAGACAAGGAGAACTACAAAACATTGCTCAAAGAAATCAGAGATGGCCAAACTAATGCAAAAACTTCCATGTTCATGGATAGGAAGAATAACTATCATTAAAATGGTCATGCTGCCATAATCAATCTATAGATTCAATGCTATACCTGTTAAACTTCCATTTACATTCTTCACAGAACCAGGAAAAAAAAACTGTTTTAAGATTTACATAGAACCCAAAAAGATCCTGGATAGCCAAGGCAATCCTAATAAAAAAGAACAAAGCTAGAGGCTATCTGTGCTCTCTGGGCTCAAAGACCTGAAAACAGAAATACCATTTAACCCAGCCATTTCATTACTGGGCATATATCCAGAGGAGTATAAATTGTTCCCATCAAGGCACATGCATGTTCATTGCATCACTATTCACTATAGCAAAGACATGGCATCAACCTAATGCCCATCAAAGTCAGATTGGATTAAGAAAATTTGGTACACATACACCACGGAATACTATGCAACCATGAAAAAAGCTATTATTATGTCCTTTGCAGGAACAAGGATGGAGCTAGAGGCCATTCTTCTTAGCAAACTACTGCAGAAACAGAACACCAAATACTGCATGTTTTCACTTATCAGTGGGAACTTAATGATAAGAACATGGACATAAAGAGAGAAACAAAACACATTAGGGCCTATTGTAAGATGGAGGGTTGGAGGAGGCAGAAGATAGGGATAAATAATTAGTGAGTATTAGGCTAAATATCTGGGTGATGAAATAATCAGTACAGCAGATACCAATGACACAAGTTTACCTATCTAACAAACCCATACATGTACCTCTGAACTCAAAAGTTAAATAAAAAAATAGAAAAAGTATTTTTGTCTTGAGAGTACCTTACATCTTTATACTACTAAGATTGTATACATAGGTTTGTTGAATATCTGCTTTGCTTTATATAGAGTTAGATCTTTCATGACTTAGATACTTTTGCAGTTTTAAAAGCAATGGTTAGTCTAAAGTACAGTTATTAATAGTGTATTTAGGTTTCGTGAACCATGACATTATCAGAGGAACAACTTTAAGACAAACCTCTTCATTTTACCAAGGAAGTATCTCAGAGCCCTAAATTTTATGTTAAAGCAAAATTGCAAACAGAGTAATATCAAACAGGACCAAGCAAAGTGAACTGAATTTAGCATTGTAATTGTCTATTTTTAATTGCTACATGTACACAAAATTATAGCTTTGTACATATGTTTGCTACATATACATAGAATTATAGCTTTGTACATATCTATATAATAGATTTTTACAGTCTTCACTAAATATTTTGGGGCAGCAATAATTTACACAGAAAAATTAGTTATTAATGCAAAATTAAATACTACCTTAGTAATGATAACATTAGCAATATAGTGATAGAACTGTAATAGCACAGTATATTAATTTACCAGGGCTGCTGTAACAAGGAATCACAAATTGATAGCTTAAGAAACAAAAATTTATTGTCTTACAGTTCTGGAGGCTTAAAGTCCAAATTCAAGGTAGCAGGAATGTTGGTACCTTCTGAGGGCTGCAAGGCAAAAATCAGTACCATGTTTCTCCTCTTGCCTTGCAGATTGGTTCTTTTTGTGTCTCTTTACAGTGTCTTACCTAAACACCTGGCTATCTGTATGTCCAACTTTCTGTTTTTGTAAGGACACCAGTCATACTGTATTAGGACCCGCCAAACGGTCTCATTTTAATAAAATAACCTCAGTAAGACTCTGTCTCCAGATAAATTCAAAGGGAAATTATCCATTATTAGTGTTTACTCTGGGCCATGGAACATAAAACTGTTATCATTCTTAAAACCATTCTTTTAATCATGGTAATTATCCACAAGCATGTTGATTTAGAACCTCTCTTTTTAAATCTTTCCTGAATAAATGTGAAGAGGTTCAGGAATTTTGGTTGGTTAGCTGCAATCACCCTCTGAAAGCAGCTGACAACCATCCCTAGCCCATTCAAAGTTACTGTACTGGTGTGAGAGTGTATTCATTCACCCTTTGTTGAGTCAGTGTCTGCAGGACAGAGCTCTGCAGGTGGTGATTGAAGTTTCAGGTTGTGACTCCAATGTGATCAATGTCTCAAAAAATGCTGACAGAAATATGAACATTAAAGATCATTCTGATGAGGTTTCAGATAGAACTGACAAAAAAGGTACTGGAAACTAGAGTAAAGGCTATTCTTGTAATAGTAGGCATAAAATGTTGCTAACCTCTGTCCATACCTGAGGGCTTTCTGTAAGGCTGAACATGAGAGTGATGAAGTAGGGCATCCAGCCAAAGACATTTCTAAGAAAAATAAAGAGACATTTGCAGGGTTCCTTCCTTTTGGCTGCTTACACTGAGATTCTAGAGAGAAGGAATAATTTAAAACAGAATTTATAATAAAAACAGAAGCAGAACAGAAAGATTTTGGAAACTCTCAGTCTGGCCACATAATGAGTATAAAAAAAATGTTCAGGAGAAGAAACCAAGGATATAGCCCAGGGACCATTTGCTAAAAAAAAGATTAGCACATGTACAAGGGATCTAGGTATTATTCCTGAAAAGAACGGAAGAAAAACTCCAAAGGAATTTTAGAGATCTTCAAGGCTGCCTTCCCATTACAGGCCCAGAGACCTAAGAGGGAAGAATAATTTCAAGGGACAGGCCTAGGTTGCTCTCAACAAACTTACTTCCAACGACTGCCTCAGGACTCTGGTCCCCCATACCTCAGTGCAACACTCTGAGGCTGCCCCAGCCATGACTCCTGCTCTGGATGCTACAAGTTGTAAACCTTGACACTGTCCATTTGATGCTAATTCAGCTGCAGAAAGCAAGAGCTGTGGAGGGTTAGTAGCTTCCACTCAGATTTCAAATGATGTAATGAAAGTATGGGGGCCC
This sequence comes from Callithrix jacchus, assembly GCF_049354715.1. Taxonomy (NCBI): domain Eukaryota; kingdom Metazoa; phylum Chordata; class Mammalia; order Primates; family Cebidae; genus Callithrix; species Callithrix jacchus. The sequence continues at coordinate 81,732,884 of NC_133504.1, read as the reverse complement.
AGACAGAGATCTGTCACAAGGCCTACCACAGAGAGTACTCACTAGAACAATGCTGAGTGGAAATGTGGGGTTGGAGGTAACACAAAGATTATCAACAAGGGCAAAGCATATTGGAGTCATGCAAGCAGGACAAATACTGGGACTTCATAACTGTGAAGTTATCAGAAGCGTGCAATGCCCACCTGAAAAAACTTCAATCACCAGAGTACAACCAGTATGGGCGGCCATGTAGACTATACAGCAAAGCCATAGGGCTAGGTCTTTCTGAGATCTTGGGGACCCATGTGGTGGCCCATCAAGTCACAAAAGGTTATTTTCCAGCTTTAAGATTTAATGTCTACTCTGCAGGGTTTCAGGATTGCTTGGGGGCTATGATTCCTTTTATTTTTCTCTCTTCCTATTCTTCCCTTTTGGAAAGGAAATGTCTATCTTATATTTGCACTTCTTTATCTTGAAAATGCAAAATTTGTTTTGATAATTCAAAATTTTTTCACATATGAGGCCCTGGAATTTGGACTTTAGAGTGGGTGCTGAAACAAGTTAAGACTTTGAACTATGGGGATAAAAGAAATATATTTGTATGCAAGGACATGAGTTTGGCAGATCCATGGGTAGAACACTGTGTTTTAAATGTTTGTCCCTTCCAAAACTCATGTTGAAATTTCATCCCCAGTATGACAGTATTGAGAAGGGGAGTTTTACAAGGTAATTGGGTCATGATGGACTGATCCATTCATAAATTAATGGATTAATGTGTTAATTAATTAATAGGTTATTATATACATCAGACTGGTGGCTTTATAAGGAGAGGAAGACATATCCGAGCTAGCATAATCATCTGTCTTGTCATACACTACCCCCTACCACCTCCAAACTCTGCAGAATCCTCACCAGCACGAAGGTCCTCATTAGATGCAGCTTCAGGCTTCTCAGCTTCTATAAAAAATGACTTTTAAGTTTAAATTACCCATATTAAGGTATTGTTTTATAAGCAATGGAAAACAAACTAAGACAGTGCTTTTAAAAAAAGTAACCAAGAGAGTGATCCAATTCTCTTCCTACCATATAAGAATATAATAAGTAATAAGGAGTCAGCAGTCCACAACCCAAAAGAGGATCCTCACCAGAATCTGACCATGCTGACATCCTGGTCTCAAATTTTTAGCCTCCAAACACTGTGAGAAATAAGTTACTGTTACTTATAACCTATCCAATCTCTGATATATTATTATAACTGTTCAAACTAAAATATAGATACATAGACCCATCTCATGTGTAAAGACTCACATAGACTCAAAATAAAGGGATGGAAGAAGATTCACCAAGCAAATAGCAAAATAAAAGCAGGGGTTGCAGTCTTATTTGCTCTTGCTTCAGTTTTGTTTGGGTCATGTAAATAATTAATATTCAATGGGAAAACATTTTAGTAGGTCTGCTTTTTATGTATCATATTTCTAGATTAAAAAAATCAGACCCATTAATCTTTTATTCGGAAATATTATGAAATGTATGAACAACATTAGTATTAATTCATAAGAGGTAAACATGTTGAAAACAGTTACAGTATCCTATTTTGCACAATTAATAGTGATATAAACATTTACTTTTTTTTTTTTAGCTATTGAAGAAGATATCTCTTTAATGATGAACATTTTCTTTCTTTTGTACCCTTTCACGTATTACTTGAAATTTTTTTTTCTTTTTTTTTTGAGATGGAGTTTCCCTCCTGTTGCCCAGGCTGGAGTGCAATGGTGTGTTTCGGTTCACTGCAACCTCCGCCTCTCAGGTTCAAGCAATTCTCCTGCCTCAGCCTCTCAAGTATCTGGGATTATAGGCACCCCCTACTATGCCCAGCTAATTTTTGTATTTGTAGTAGAGATGGAATTTCACCATATTAGTCAGGTGGGTCTCAAACTCCTGACCTCAGGTGATCTGCCTGACTTGGACTCCCAAAGTGCTGGGATTACAGGCACCTGACCTACTTGAAATATTTTCTAAACAGACATCTTGAAATAATTTTCTTTTACATCAATACACTTTGGAATAGTTTCTTTATTAGTATTACATTTTCACAACATGAGAATACAAAACTCTTTTCTAGTTTTGTTATATTTAATGTAAATTTAAGTAGTGAGTAAAATGGCAGAAGAGTTTTTTTGTTATAGTACTGTATTTACTTTTGAGGTTTTTTTTGTAGTGTCAAACTATTTTCATTCAAAATTTTTACAGCATATAAATTCATATAATAATTAAGCCTGTTACTGAAATTACTTTAAGAATTAGAAAATATTAGTGACTATGTCTAGCACTATTTTAGGTAAAGGTCTTTATTCAAATAAGCTGAATTAAATAGATTTAAAGTTATCTTTTCAGAATTAAGCTGCAAATAAATAGTTCATTACAGCAATATCTTCTATTTAATAACTATTCTAACAATTTTTTATAGAAATGCATCAATTTTTATATAAATGCATGGTTATTATTTTGTTTTGATAAATTGCATGATATCATAGTTTTTATTTAATGGAAATATTACAAAATTAAAATCATATGGTATAGCATAATCTCCTAATTTTGTTTTATTAATTTAGAATATATTTATGAACTAATTTAGGGTATACTGATTATGATTATATTCAAAATGAATTTATTCTATAGACCAGATATATTTGGCTATTTCTTCCTCTGGTCATTTTTTAAAAATTGTATCACTTTAACAAGACTTCATTGGTCAGTTCTTATTATTACAATGTATACAACTCTAAGATACTCTTCAATCAATGACTGCAAATTATCTCTACTTATTTTTCCAATACAAATTTCTATCATAAACACCAATAAATAAATATATGCACTAATCACACAACAAATTGTGATTGATCACATCCCTTTGATTTAGGAGACTGCAAATGTACATGCTGTGTGAGGCATTCAGCTCCATGAAAAAATGCTGCTTGTGATATTTCAAGCTTGCTATTAATGAGAATACATGGTATTATTAGGTATCATTAAATTGATTCAGAGTAATATTAGACTCTACAATCTCTGATTAACAATACCTATCTTCTGACTTAATACTACCTTCTTTTTAAACATTCTCAAAAGCTTTATAATAATAATATATTTATCTTCATATTTATTCAAGTTCTCTACTGTATGATGTCCTGTGTTTAAAGATCATCTCTAATGCAATAATTGTTGTGTCAGAATATATTATTGTGTACTATCCTCATGTAGAATGCATAAGTAGCATATCAAATGAACCTTTGCAGTATGAAAATCACAGCCACTCTTTCTGAGAGATGAGGTTATAAAGAGTACTTTGGTCATATGTACTTGCCTACCACTCAAGATATTACTATTTTTGTCTAATGGTAACCTTATTCTCTTTAACTTAACATATATGTTCGTACATTTTTGTTTAAAAGGAGAGCATATATCGTTTAAGAAAAAAATGAAAAGCTTAGATGGCTAAACAAATGTTTTCCCATTAAGATAAGCAGACTTATGCATTTTGGGGAAATCTAGAGTACTTCTCACTTCAAGTGTCATTTGATCATGAAGATCATGATGTCATCAGCATTCCCATTCCATTTCCCAGAAATGAAATCATCTTGATATTTATAGTGTGCTTCAATTTTGGGTTATTTTATTAGTAAATTCAGACATATTAACTGATTTGGAAAGAGACAATGTACACATTATATTTCTACAATTAAAAGTATCTTCTACAGATGAACAAAATCACATTTTAAAAATTAAAACATTTTCAAATCTTCTTATTTTTTATATGCTCAAGGTGTTTTATATGCTATAACATAATAAGAAGAGAAAGGTAATTCTCCTCCTCTTTGTCCCCTCCCCCTACGCACACACAGCAACAGTATGCCTGAGAGAATAGAGGTAACAGGTGATTAAGAACAATCTCCTAGTGTCCACTAGAGCAGGCATAAATACTATAAGAAATCTGTTTCCTCTGACTTAAAGCATTTGATAAAATGCCAGGTTATTGTCACTATCATTGATGTGAAATCATAGATGGCACAAACAAATGGAAAAACATTCTATGCTCATGGACAGAAAAAAACAATATTATTAAAATTGCCCAAGGAATTTTACAGATTCAATACTATGTCCCTCAAACTACCAATAACATTCTTGAAATAATTTTTTAAAAAAGCAATTTTAAAACTCATATTGAACCAAAAGGGAGCCTTCATAACCAAAACAATCTTAAGCAAAAAGCACAATGCTGAAGCATCACGTTTCTTTACATCAAACTATGCTACAGAGATATAGTAACCAAACAGCATTATACTGATACAAAAACAGACAAAGACAGATGAAACAGAATAGAGAGCCCAGAAATAAGGCTGTACCCCTACAACCATCTGATCTTTGACAAAACTGACAAAAAGAAGCGATGGGAAAAGGACTCCCTATTCAATAGATGGTTCTGTTATACCTGGCTAGCTATATGAACCTGGAACCCTTCCTTGCACTTGAAAGCGACTTCACTTCAGAGATCCTGCACATCCAGAGGTTGGTGGAACAGTCTTAAAAATCAAGTCAAGTGGACTAAAGACTTAAATGTAAAATCCAAAACTGTAAAACCCTCAATGACATCCTAAGCAATACCATTCTGGACATAGTAACTGGAAAAGATTTCATGAAAAGATGCCAAAAGCAATTGCAACAAAAGCAAAAGTTGACAAATGGGATCTAATTAAACTTAATATCTCTGCACAGTAAGGGAAACTTTCAACAGAGTAAACAGACAAACCACATAATTAGAGAAAATATTTGCAAACTTTCCATCATACAAAAGTCTAATATTCAATATCTATAAAAAACTTAAACAAATTTACAAAAAAAGAAAACCAAGCAACCACATCAAAGAGTAGACAATGTCCTGAACAAACACTTTTCAAAAGAAGACTTACGTTCAACCAACAAAAATCATTAGAGAAATGCAAATCACAACCACCATGAGATACCATCTTACACCAGTCAGAATGGCCATTATTAAAAAGTGAAAAATGTGACAAAAGCTGGTGAGATTTCAGAGAAAAGGGAATGCTTATATGCTATTGCTGGGAGTGTAAATGAGTTCAATAATTGTGGGAGAACTCAGCAGTGTGAGATCTCTGTAGCATTGTTTTCCCTGGTGCAATGTTGTTGCAGTCTCTTCCTCAGGAAAATCTGCTCTTCAAAGAATCAAGGTTCGTTGCAGCACTATTTACAATAGCAAAGACATGGAATCAACTTAAATGTCCATTCATGACAGACTGGATAATGAAAATGTGGTACATATACATCATGAAATACTATGCAGCTGTAAAAAAAGAATGAGATCATGTTATTTGCAGGAACATGCATAATGCTAGAGGCCATTATGTTTAGCAAACAAATGCAGAAACAAAAAAACCTAAAAACATGTTCTCACTAATACGTGGGAGCAAAATAATTTGAAGACAACAATGAGAATAACAGACACTTGGGCCATCTTGAGGGTAAAGCATAGGAGGAGGGAGAAAATTAGAAAAAAACACCGTTGAGTAGTAGGCTTAGCACCTATGTAGCCGACTCTTATGACACAAGTTTACTCATGCAACAAACCTCATGCACATGTACCACTGAACCTAAAATAAACTTTAAAAAAATTAAATTAATAAAATTAAATTTTTTAAAAGAAATATTAGAATTTTACTATGTCTTTCTAGAATTGTGTCTTAAAAAAAATTATAATTGTAAGTGATATTTTGAAGCATTTAAGAAAAACATTTTAAAGCACAGGGTAAATGTTAAATTGTACTAATGCAAAAGGTTTCTTGTTTTTAATAATTTTGTCATTTTTCTATTTATTTCCCTGCCAACAAAAATGTATAAAATATATTGAAACTATATGTGGCAAAATTAGAAAAATAATCTTTTCAATTACTAATTTTATAGTGATTATTAACAATAAATTCTAGAATTTGTAGTAAATTATTCTGGCACTAAGTACTGTGAAATGAACAAAATGTAAGAATTCAAGACAGATAAAATATATTAAAAATATAATGAAATACATATTTGAAAAGTTCTATTAGGAGGAAAAGGCATTTTTAGAAAGCACAGTACATAGAAGAAAATCTGTACTTCATACACCCAAATGATCTATTGGTTAAATAGGATAATAACATTAAGAATTATGCCATTCATAGATAATTTCCAAAATAAAATTGTATCTCCTAGTCATATCTTTCTTAACGATGTAATGGCATTTTAGCAGAGATTGTAGGAGAGTCCAAAGCTCATACAGCTCACTGCACAGCAGCTAAAAATTGAGAGACAAAGTGTTGGGGCAAGGAAAGCAACTTTATTTCAGAGATCCTGCACACCCAGAGGTTGGTGGACCAGTCTTAAAGAACCACCTTAATAGAATTTGAGGTTCTTTTTATGTTAGAGGAAGAGGAAAGAAGGAGGGGCTTGAGATCAAAACCTGACAGATAATCACAGACATCTGAGTGGCAGCAAGGGTCGGGGCAGGGAAAATGTTGTGAAGATTATTTGTTGCATATAAGGTCACAATGCTCCTATAAATCTTTAACATAACATTGTTATTAATACTTATGTATTCATCCTCCTTATTTGAGAGGAGGAGATATTATTATCCTTGCTTTAAATTACAAACTAGATTCCTCCCATAGTTAGCTCAGCCTACTTGTAGAGATAAGCAAAAGGAGTTAATGTAAAAGATACCACTGCATAATAGGGAGGGTTAGGAGCAAAATAGAGCTAGTCATGTTAGGCCTCCTTTTGTCTGCTACCTGTTGATTTCCATATATGAGCAGAAGAACGAATGGGTTGTTGACTTAAAATAAAGTAAAAATAACGTAGAAATGGTAGATGACATCAAAATTTGAAAACCTGTTAAATAAATGGACTCTTCTGTACTTTTCTATTTTTGATATTAAGGGTAAGATGTTTACTATTTAATATTTTTTCATTATTTCAGCTTGTTGATATTTTCCATGTAAGTCTAAAGTGGAACAAAGTAAGATGCCAGGGAAAATATATAACTCTTATCAAGATTTTATTAAACAGTGTGGGATGGTTTAAATGTTTTGGAGGGATGAATCCATAGACAAAAAACAGAGACATATGTGCAGTTATAATGTGCAAAAACAGACAACCACATAAGAAAATAGAAGCTTACATTTAAGCCATTTTTTAATTTATATTGTACTAAAGATAACATGAATTGGGTCATTTTTCTATGAAATTATCTCCAAATGTAAACAGAAATTTGTGTGTTGTGTGGGAAATTCATATCTAAATAATACAATTGATCACAGGTTCAACACTCACAAGATTGCAAATCATCTTGATTCTACATCCCAGTGCTTTTTTTAATCATTAAAGATTCTTGGGAAACAGAAGATTTACATCACACAGATGGCAAATTAATCACTTTCATCGCCAATTTAAGCATCATATTTTGGCAGCTGTCAACATATAATTGCATATATATGCATACTAATATTTTTAGGTAGTTAATGTTATTGTGATAATATTTAACATTTCAGTATTAAATGTAACTTATGGCCGGGCGCGGTGGCTCACGCCTGTAATCCCAACACTTTGGGAGGCCAAGGCGGGTGGGTCACGAGGTCAAGAGATGGAGACCGTCCTGGTCAACATGGTGAAACCCCGTCTCTACTAAAAATACAAAAAAATAGCTGGACGTGGTGGCGCGTGCCTGTAATCCCGACTACTCGGGAGGCTGAGGCAGGAGAATTGCCTGAACCCAGGAGGCGGAGGTTGCAGTGAGCCGAGATCACGCCATTGCACTCCAGCCTGGGTAACAAGAGCAAAACTCCATCTCAAAAAAAATAAAAAATAATAAATAAATAAGTAAATAAATAAATTTAACTTAAGGTAAATTTTGACTTACATAAATTATGTTTTCTAACTCTCAAAATTCTCGTAGTTGATTATAATCTTTAATTTAACTTTAATGTTAAAAAGTCATAAGTTTGATTAGCTTATCCAGAAGTATAAAACAACTAGCAACTCAGCAATGTTAGATCTCTGTATCATTGTTTTCTCTGGTGCAGTGTTGTTGCAGTCCCTTCCTCAGGGAAATCTTGTTTTCCTCAGAGAATGAAGTTCTTATTGAATGAACAATTTTGACAAATTTAAGTTGAAATAATATTTTCTTTGAAACAGCATAATGTGAATTTTCAGTATCTGAGTATTACATGATCATTTATTGTAAGATCATACACTAATCTCATCTCAAATATAATTTCTGATATATCATACTTAAAATTTTTTAAGCTATATACAGATTTGCTCACCAAACTTTATAATTTATCATCACAAAATATTGAAACACAATTCCTTCTCCTTTTAGAATTACTGTATTATTAAATAGGACAATACACTCTTTAAAATGAAAAAATAAAGGTATTACCATTGTGTATTAGTTCATTCTTACACTGCTATAAAGATACTACCTAAAACTAGGTAGTTTTTAAACAGAGTTTTAATTGTTTCACGGCTCCACATGGCTGGGGAGCCCTCAGGAAATGGGAAGCAGAAATCTTATTCACAAGGTGGCAGGAGAGAAAGAAGTGCATTTAGGGGAAATGGCAGATGTTTATGAAACCATCAGAACTTGTGAGGAATTACTCTCAGGAGAACAGCATGGGGGAAACTGCCCCTATGACTCAATCATCTTTCATGAGGTCCCTCCCTTAACAGGTGGAGATTATTGGGATTACCATTTCACATGAGATTTGGGTGAGGACACAGCCAAACCATGTCACATTGATTATTACCTTGATAATACTGTTTCAGAATCCAAAGATTATAAACTTTAATAAGATAATCATATATTGTAGGCGCTAGAATCAAGGAATCCTGGACAGTGCCTGGTACTCAAACTACTCATATATTTTATTTATTAATCTGATGAGTTTAATTAATACTGATATGTTTTAGATCTGTGACCCCAGCCAAATCTCACATCAAATTGTAATCTCCAATATTGGAGGTGGCTCTGGTGGGAGGCGATTGGATCATTTGGCAGATTTCTCATTAAAGGGTTAGCACGATCCCCTTAGTGCTGCTGTTATGATAGTGAGTGAGTTCCCCATGAGATCTGGTTGTTCAAAAGTGTGTAGCACCTCTCCCTTGCCCTCTTGCTGCTGCTCTGGTCATATAAGATGAGCGAGTTTTCACTCCACCTTCCGCCATGATTGTAGGTTCCCTGAGTCCTCTCCAGAAGCTGATGCAGCCATTCTTCCTCCAAAACCTGCAGAACTGTGAGCCAATTAAACATCTTTTCTTTTATTTATTTATTTTTTATTGCATCTTAGGTTTTGGGGTACATGTAAAGAACATGCAAGATTGTTGCATAGGTACACATGTGGCAGTGTGATTTGCTGCCTTCCTCCCCTTCACCTATATCTGGCATTTCTCCCCATGCTATCTCTTCCCAACTCTCCAGCCCCTGCTGTCCTTTCCCTATTCCCCACTATGGACCCCAGTGTGTAGTGCTCCCCTCCCTGTGTCCATGTGTTCTCATTGTTCAATACCCACCTATGAGTGAGAACATGTGGTATTTCATTTTCTATTCTTGTGTCAGTTTGCTGAGACTTATGGTCTTCAGGTTCATCCATGTCCCTACAAAGGACACAAACTCATTGTTTCTTATGGCTGCATAGTATTCCATGGTGTATATATGCCACATTTTCCCTGTCCAGTCTATCATTGATGGGCATTTGGGTTGGTTTCAGGCCTTTGCTATTGGAAACAGTGCTGCAATGAACATTCCTGTCCTTACAGTAGAATGATTTATAATCCTTTGGATACATACCCAGTAATGGGATTGGTGGGTCAAACGGACTTTCTATTTTTAGGTCCTTGAGGAATTGCCACACTGCCTTCCACAATGGTTGAACTAATTTACACTCCCACCAGCAGTGTAAAAGTGTTCCTATTTCTCCACATCCTCTCCAGCATCTGTTGTCTCCAGATTTTTTAATGCTCACCATTCTAACTGGCGTGAGATGGTATCTCAAAGTAGTTTTGATTTGCATTTCTCTAATGACCAGTGATAGTGAGCTCTTTTCTCATATGTTTGTTGGCCTCATGTATGCCTTCTTTTGTGAAGTGTCTATTCATATCCTTTGCCCACTTTTTAATGGGCTTGTTCATTTTTTCTTGTAAATCTGTTTTAGTTCTTCGTAAATTCTGGATATCAGCCCTTTGTCAGATGAATAAACTGCAAAATTTTTTTCCCATTTTGTTGGTTGCCAATTCACTCTAATGACTGTTTCTTTTGCTGTGAAGAAGCTGTGGAGTTTGATTAGGTCGCATTTGTCTATTTTGGCTTTTGTTGCCAATGCTTTTGGTGTTTTGTTCATGAAGTCCTTGCCTACTCCTATGTCCTGAATGGTTTTGCCTAGATTTTCTTCTAGGGTTTTTAAGGTGTTAGGTCTTATGTTTAAGTCTTTAATCCATCTGGAGTTAATTTTAGTGTAAGGTGTCAGTAAGGGGTCCAGTTTCTGCTTTCTGCACATAGCTAGCCATTTTTCCTAACACCATTTATTAAACAGGGAATCCTTTTCCCATTGCTTGTTTTTGTCAGGTTTGTCAAAGATCGGATGGTTGTAGATATGTTGTGTTGCCTCCGAGGCCTCTGTTCTGTTCCATTGGTCTATATCTCTGTTTTGGTACCAGTACCATGCTGTTTTGATTACTGTAGCCTTGTAGTATAGTTTGAAGTCCAGTAGTGTGATGCCTCCTGCTGTTTTCTTTCTGTTTAGAATTGACTTGGCTATGTGGGCTCTCTTTTGGTTCCATATGAAGTTTAAGGTGGTTTTTTCCAGTTCTGCAAAGAAGATCATTGGTAGCTTGATGGGGATGGCGTTGAATGTATAAATTACTTTGGGCAGCATGGCCATTTTCATGATATTGATTCTTCCTAACCATGAACATGGAAAGTTTCTCCATTTGTTTGTGTCCTCTTTTATTTCATTGAGCAGTGGTTGTAGTTCTCCTTGAAGAGGTCCTTTACATTTCTTGTTATTTGTATTCCTAGGTATTTTATTTTCTTTATAGCAATTGTGAATGGCAGTTCATTCTTGTTTTGGCTCTCTTTAAGTCTGTTATTGGTGTATAGAAATGCTTGTGATTTTTGCACATTGATTTTATATCCTGAGACTTTGCTGAAGTAGCTACCTTTTCTTTATGAATTACCAGGTATTTCTTTAAAACAATGTGATAATAGACTTATAAAGATGCTAAAATTTTCTCTTATTTTGCAACTCAGTTTAACATGTAATTTTAAATTGATTAATCATTACTGCATAATTTTATATTTTGCTTTAAAATTATTTAAAATACATAATTATTTTAAAATATATTTTGAGAATTACAAAGTTGGAGAGAATAGTACTTTATTGTTTTATGACTTCTAATATTTACAGTCAAATGTCAATATTATACAGTGAATTTATATGGAAAAAAGTGAATATAAATATAAAAAATTGAACAATATATTTTTAATAAATACAAATAAGTGTTTTAATATTTGATGCCTCAGAAAATTATTGACTCTGAACATGTTTTTTTCTCAGAGAATAAAGGTAGTATTCAACTCAAAAATTTGTGAAAATTAAAGATACCATCAAAAATATAATGAATACTGTTGTGAGGTCAGCCTTTCCATTTATTCCATCCTAGTTAGAGAAAAGATCTAATTGTTACAGAGTGATTTTCAAAATTACTCTGAAAATCAAATTATCCAAAAGGATATCCAAAAGGCAAAGTATCCAAAAGGATATATTACTAGACTCTACCAGTCTATGAAAATTATATATTTGAATATGATTTAAAATATTTCTATGTTAATAATTATATTATCTAAGACACACATTTTTACCTTATTTTAAAGGAAAATGTATGCAAAGAAGTTGTATAACTTTCTTAGAATTAGATAGATGGAAATCGAGCTCAGCTATACATTGAATTTATATCATAGAACTAAGACTTAATAATCAGCATAATTTTAGAAATACTTTTTCTCCTCTTTATGGAAACTTCATTACAAGAAGGAAGATCATTAAAGCATGCTGTCAGGAGGAAGCTTATGGGCAATCAATATTTGACATTTATGAGAAACAAATATATGAATTGATAAGATAATAAAAATTTATATTACTTTATATGCATTTCATAGTATATTTCTGCAAAGTAAAAAAAATGTGATAAAGTTTCCTGTTCAATACAACATTTTCTCACAAAAACTCAATCTAGAAGTTTTATATATTATTTCTGAATGTCATTAATTTAAATATTGCATTAACTCAGAAAACTGGCAGTTTCTCTTCCAAACCTGTTATAGCTCTTTGAGTGGTAAATGGGGCAAGTGGGTCTCTTAATTAAATTCATATGTGGTATTTCTTTGCTAAACTAGCAACAAACGATGGGATTCAAGATTTTCTACTCATTTCTTAAAGATCTTTAACTATTTTCTCTATTATTTATTTTATAAAAGTCACTATAATAAATTAAACTATACAGTATAGAACACATTTAAAAAGAAAATCCATAGACGAGATCCACCAAGGATTAGACAAAGTACAAATTCTGCATAATAGTTTTACACATTAAATGATCCGTTATGTGATTGCATTCCTAATCTTTTCTTTTCTTTATGGCAATGATTACAAGATAATTTTGCTTACATGCATTTATATTAAAGTGAACAAGAAAATACTGAAGTTTTAAAACTGCTGAAATGTCTTTTCTTTTAATTTATTTCACAAAACAGCATTGATTTTCAATATTTCATATAGTTAACAAATTATGAAAGAAGAAAATATATTGTGACATGAGAAATGAACTGCTCATTTTATTTAGAAGCTGAATCTAGTCCTCTATTAGTCTTCTGCATATATTTAAATTACTGCCAGACTATTTTGTGTTCAACTCCTTCTTCAATTTTGCTTTAACAATAATTCAGAAGAATTTTATATTATTTATAGAATAATATAGTCACAAAATTATCTTTATTTCTTTAGAAATTATTAATAATATAAAGTCCATCAGAGCAGATAGTATTTCATTCTTTTATTTGTATCCAAGGCTTAGAATGAAGTCTAATACCTAACTGGTATTTGATAGTGTTTTCTGAATCAATACACAAGAAACAAAAAATGCCATTTTTATACTTCTTTATTCAAAACATTTCCTCAGAGATTGAGGATAGAACAGTAAAAAAATACATAAAATTATCTGTCGTGAATATTATATTCTAAAAAAGACACAATAAATTTCACATTGACATTCATATAATATACATATCATGGGAAGATTAATACTATTAAGTAATTAAGCCAGATTAGAAGGACAGATAATGAGAACAAATGAGTTTTCCATAGTAAATAAGATAAAGTTTCATTAAATAAATTAATTAGGCTGTCAATCCCCAAGAGAAAAATACGTAATAGTTGCTCTGGTTTGAATGTTTTGCCACCTTCCAAAACTCATGTTTTAGAAACTTAATTCCCAATGAAATAGTGTTGGGAGGTGGTGCTACTGAGAGGTATTTGGGAATGAATGAATACTTGTATAAAAAGGGCTTTCAGAATGAATTCTTTCTCTATAACATTCCTGCCATGTGAGAAGCAGTGTTCCTTGCCTGTAGTCCTCAAGGCCATGTTGGAAGAGAATATTGGATCCTAATCAGACACCAAATCTGCCAGTTTCTTGATCTTGAAATTGTAAGCCGCCAGCAGTGTGAAAAATACATTTCTGCTCTTTATAAATTAACCGGTCTCAGGTATTCTAACAGCACAAAAAAGGAGAACAGAGTAATATTTATCATAGATGTTTTTTATCTTACCATTGGAATATATTTTATAAATAGCGTTTTGTAGAACACATATTAGATATACATCATCAAAGTCATTTTTATTTATTCTACTTCATGAAAGATATATTCCTTAAAAATAGTACAGTAAATAAGTCCCAGAATATTTTTAAAGTGATTAGTTAATAAAATGTCTGATGAAATTTTGTTTTTTAATTAATGCCTGTATAAGTAAATATAATTTATCAGGCACTGTACTAAATGCAGATGATGTGAAATTAAACAGCACGTCCTCTCCTAGAAGAATTTACTTTCATTATTAATATTTTCTTCTTGAATAAATAAAACTCTTCATTTGGTTTTTCTCAGAAGATTAATAAAGTCTATTATTACTATGTTGAAGTCAACCTGGTTGAGCAAAAAGTAAAATTTTTATATATTTCAACAGGAGAAAAAAAGTGCATTTTTACTGATGAATCAATAAGTTCATGTAGGACTAATTTCTCTGCAGAAATTTTGTAGATATAATTTAAAATTGTTTGATAGAAATAGAGAGTGAAACAAAGTAGGTAAATTCTTGTTGAGTATATATATTTGGAGGAACAGAATTGTATGCAATGAGTGCTCATTTTCACAATGTTGCCAACCATATTCCAATATGACATCTGGGCTGTTGGTTGTTTTGGTGAAAATCAAAATCAGTCATTTTTGCCTAAGGAGCCAGAGACCTAAATTCAAGAAAATTTTCTGTTAAATAAGTGGGTGAATAAACTTATCTATAAAAGATAGCCAAGAGAAGATTCCAAATTCTGTCTATCCATGTTTGGCTAATACCTGAAAGATGTATATGCAAAACAGACTCAAAAATCTCTGCTAAAAATATAAAAAGTAAGACAGAAACATTTTCTGAAGAAACAGTTTGCAGTTCAATCCCCGTTAAGAAAATTACCTGCTAAAGAAAAAGAAACAATACATTAGAGAAAAAAGCAAAGTATATAACTTTCATCACTTACAATTCAAAATTCATTGATATGTTAACTCTCCCCAAATAAAGTTTATTCTCAAAAGAAAAATTATTAACTTATTAAAACTCTGAAATTATTCAGTTATTGGAACTTGAGGCAAAAATTTTTAAATGTCTCTTTTTAACTACTTTGAGTAATATAAAACAAAATGCTTGCAATAAATGAAAAGATAATACATTTTAGCTATTGTGACTATTGTTACTATGAACATATGCTCACATGTGTCCTTATAATAGAATGATTTATATTCCTTTGGTTATATTCCCAGCAATGGGATTGCTAAGTCAAATGAGATAAAGTCCTTCACAGGGACTTGGTTGGAGCTGGAGGTCATTATCCTTAGCTAACTTAACACAGAATTAGAAAACTAAATACTACAGGTTCTCACTTATAAGAGGGACTGAAATTATGAGAATATATGACATGTAGAGGGGAACAACACATATGGGGCCTATTGGGGTGCAGTGTGAGAGGAGAGAGAGGATCAGGGAAAATAACTAATGGGTACCAGGGTTAATACTGGGGTGATGAATAATCTGTACAACAAACACAATGACACAAGTTTATCTGTGTAACAAACCTGAACCTGTGCACCTGAACATAAAATGAAAGGCTAAAAAACAAACAAACAAACAAACAAATTAATAAATAAATATAAATTTGAGCACAAAAATGGAATGATAAAAAGAATAACTAATTCTACAATGGATGGAAACATTATCTTAAATAAAGAAGTTTAACAGTAAAATGGACATGACAGAAGAAAAACAAAGTTGAAAATTGATCAATAGCAAGTATGTAATGTGAAGAACAGAGATAAAACATTGAAAAATAAATTAATTGAACAGTGACTTGAAGACTGTTAGACAGTATGAAAGCGATTAACACATCATTTAGAATCACAGTGTGAAAGTAGAGAAATAAATGTGACTGAAAATTTTTTGAAGAAATAATAGTAGAACATTTGCCAAATTTGATGGAAGATGTAATATGTATAGATTAAGATACTCAACAAACACCAAGAAGGAGCAACGTGAAGATGCTCACACTAGTAAACATAAAAGTCATAATACTAAAAGCCAAAGGTGAATCTTGGAAGTAGCAAGAGAAGTTATGATTCATAATTTCATAGTAAGAGAAATTTTGTTCAGAAAAATTATTCAATTAACGATTATTAATAGAAACTTTGAAAAGAAATATTTACAGTTTTGCCTCTAATTTTATATTTATTAAAAAGTATCTCTCAAGAATAAAATCAATTTTTAGATCCAAAAAATTTAAGAAAACTTTTTATCAGTATTCCTATATTACAAGAAATGGTAAAATAAGTTGTTCATGATAAGGGCAAATAATTTCAGGTGGATATTCACCTCCTCAGAAAGGAGGCCTAAGCACCTGAAATGATAAAAATCTTAATCATACAAAAGACCCTTTAACAATATTTCTTAATTTTTTACTGGACATCAAATGGTTTAAAACAAAGGCATAACATTATCATATGTGTTTTTTAAAGTATGTTGATATGATACATAAAATAATGACAGTATGAAAGTGGTGCATTGACCTAGATAATTGCAAATTTCTAACAGTACACACAAAGTTGTATAGCAGTAAATGGGACTAGAGTGAAAGGAGTTAAAGATATACTTATAATATCTTTGACTTTTAACAGGCATATGAGAGTGTATGTGTATACATTTATGTGTATAAAGTGATATCTATAGCATGCATTAAAATGTATACTATAGTCAAATCCATTAGAAAATTAAAATATTATTAACATAATATAAATTAAATCAGAAAAATCATAGAGAAAACAAAGCAGACAACAAAAATAAAAAACAAATAATGAAATATACCCATAATCATAATTTAATTGAATATTATCAACTGAGAA
Source organism: Callithrix jacchus (assembly GCF_049354715.1). Classification (NCBI taxonomy): domain Eukaryota; kingdom Metazoa; phylum Chordata; class Mammalia; order Primates; family Cebidae; genus Callithrix; species Callithrix jacchus. The sequence continues at coordinate 81,716,092 of NC_133504.1, read as the reverse complement.
CTCCAACTTAAAGACAGAAATGATCAAATGGGTTAAAAGTATAATTTCAGAGGTGACAAAAATGGTGGCTAGGAGCAGGACTAAACTTGCAGCTCCCACCTGGATGGACAGAGCATTGTACGGAGATCCACACTGTGAACTTTTGCTCCTAAAACCACTGCAGGAACACATCAGGAAAGCATAGAGAATCCATAGTCCCTTTGATGGTAGTGTATTGCTGCTGCAGGCTCTGCAAGACAGCTGAAAAACTGTGAGTGTCCAAAGTGTGAGAGGGGAGTGTCTGCTCCTGAACACATATCCTCACTTGGGAACCTAAAGGTCCAGATTAAGGAAGTAGAATATGACCTTACCTGAAGCTGAAACAAATTTAGAGAGCCAAATAAAATATAGCAGAAGAGGGAGCAATGGAAAGAGCCCTATAGGTACTCTTAGTCCCCAGGGAAGCCATTTCTGACTTTGTCTTGCAAGGGGTCCTTGGGTAGGGCTGCTAGTGTAATTGGGGAAAAGTCATAGAGAGAAGAAAACTTCCAGCAAAACTTTGTAACAATTTCAGCAAATAAGTTTTCTGGAGGAAAATGGCATCTGGGGGAAAATGGGAAGTGCAGATATGAGCACAAAACTGTGGCAGGTGGGAAGGCACAAAATCTGAAAGCTCTGCTTTCTTTCTCAGTGGGGAGGCTTGTAACCTGGGTCAAGTTCTAAGCTCTGCTCACTGGCTGCCTGGAAATAAACTCAGTGTTCTTGTGGGGTACAGTGGAAATGAGTCTGGCCTTTCAGGCTGTGTGGGAGCTAGGTGAAGTCTGTCATTGCCAGCCATCCCCAACTTCCTTGGAAACCTGTATGATGCAGCAGAGACAGTCATAGATCTCCTGGGAACATAGCTTCCCTCAGCCAGAGATTGACACCCCTACCCCCATAGCAGCTGCAGCAAATTCCAACAAAAGAAGTCAGAGCTTATACATACCTGGCATAACCCTGCCCCCACTGATAGCTGAAGAGAGAGGACATCATTTATTGAGAGCTCTACAGCCTTGCCCACTGCCTGAGAAACCCAAATGCTTATCCAGGCAATCCTAAGGCAAGCTTGTATTCCCCCTGTGCTACCACAGCTGATGCTGTCTTGAAAATGCCAACTACTGGCTAGAGACCAGCCCAACAAAATCAGCATGGTAAACAAAACTATCTTCAAAGAGTTCACTTCACTCCCCTGCTGTGTCCACTGGAGCAGGTGCTGGTATCCATGGCTGAGAGGCCTTAAGACAGATCACATCACAGGACTCTGAATGCACTCTTCAGTACCAGCCCAGAGCCTGGCAGCTCCACTGGGTGGCAAGACCCAGAAGAGAAATAATAATTATTGCAGTTTAGCTCTCAGGAAACCCCATCCCTGGGGAAACGGGGAGAGCAACACATCCAGGAAACATCACATGGGATAAAAAAATCTGAACAGCAGCCCTTGAACCCCAGATCTTCCCCTGACACAGTTTGCCAAATGAGAAGGAACCATAAATATAATTCTGGTAATATGACAAAACAAGTTTCTTTAAAAACCCAGAAGGTCACACTAGCTCTCCAGAAATGGGATTAAAACAAGAAAAAAATCTCTGAACTGCCAGAAAAAGAATTCAGAAGGTCGATTATTAAGCTAATCAAGGAGGCACCAGAGAAAGGTAAATACAAACTAAAGAAGTTTAAAAAAGATATAGTATATTAATAGAAAAATATTCAAAGAAATAAGATAAGTAAAAACAATCACATCTGAAAATGAAGAAATGCAAACTACAGTGAGTAGCCTCAACAATAGAATCAAACAAGCAGAAGGAAAAACTTCAGAGCTCAAAACATGTGAAGTAACTCAATCTGACAAAGACAAAGAAAAAATAATCTAAATACATGAGGAAAGTCTCCAAAAAGTTTAGAATTATGTTAAATGACTAAACTTAAGAATAATTGGTGTTCCTGAGGAAGATAAGAAATCTACATGTTTTGAAAACATATTTGAGGAAACAATTGAGAAAAAGTTCCCTAGCCTTGCTAGAGATCTAGGCATTCATCATGATGAATAAAACAGTACCTCACTTCTCAATACTAATGTTGAATGTTAAAGGCCTAAATGCTCCACTTAAAATATACAGAAAGACAGAATGGATAAGAACTTACAAATCAAGTATCTGCTGACTTCAAGAGATTCACCTAGTTCACAATAACTCACATAAACTTAAGGTAAAGGGGTGGAAAAAAATGTCCCATGCAAATTGACACCAAAAGTGAGCAGGTGTACTTATTCTTATATCAGACAAAACAGACTTTAAAGCAACAGCAGTTAAAAAAGAAAAAGGGAGTCATAATAAAATGATTAAAGGTCTAGTCCAACAAGAAAATATCAAAATTCAAATCTATACACACCTAACACTGGAACTTTCAAATTTATAAAACTCTTACTACTAGACTTAAGAAATGAGATAGGCAGCAACACAATAATAGTGGGGACTCAATGCTTCACTGACACTAGACAGGTCACTAAGACAGAAAGTCAATGAAGAAATAATGGACTTAAACTATACCCCAGAACAAATAAACTTAGCAGGTAACTAAAGAATATTTGACTCAACAACTGGAGAATATACATTCTATTCATCAGTACATGAAACATTATTTAAGATAAACTGTATGATAGACACAAAACAAGTCACAATAAATAAGAAAATTGAAATTACATTAATTAATCCCTCAGACCACAGTGAAATACAGTTGGAAATCAACTCCAAAAGTTGCCAGCTGTTAATCCTGGGTCAAAAATATTCATTGGAAAATTCTAGAAATAATTTATAAGTTTTAAATTATGTAACATTCTGAGTGCCATCATAAAATCTCACACTGTCCTGCTCTGTTTAACTGAGGATGTGAATAATCCCTGCTTCAAGCATATACATGTAGTATACACTTCTGCCCTTTAGTTGCTTACTAGCCATCTCGGTTATCATGTCAAAAATATAATACAGGCATCTCTGGATAAGGAGAGACTTTGGTACAAGGATCTTCAAGATTAACAGCATATTTCTCATATGGATCTATGGAAGCCAAAAGTGAATGCAATGACAGTTTTATAATGCTGAAAGAAACTATAGTACCTAGATTAATATAAAAGTATTAATTTATTTTAGTTTATATCTCCTGTGTTTTATTATATGATCTAAAAATTAAATGCATAAAACAATAGGATAATTATGTCAATGTGCAAAAAATTGGTGAAGATGTAATCTGTGACAATAACAACCTAAGAGCAAGGGATAGAGCTGTATAAAAGCAGAATTGGTATGGTAAAACTTAGATGCCATTAGTTCAGGGTGGCTGCTAAGAAAACAACAAAATACAGGAAAAATGAAAAAGGAATTAAACTCATAAGCTATAAAAAATCACTTAAACCCAAAAGAAGACAGCTATCACAGAAGGAATGGAACAAAAAAGATACATGATACAGAAAAGAAATATTCTGTAGCATGTTGTAATGTAATATTTTGTTATTCTGATAACTTATCAGAAATTATTTTAAATGTAAATAAATTAACTGCTACTCTACCAATTGCTTTTATAACACATCAAAAAGGAATAGATTTAACAAAAAAATGTAGATAAACTCTATATTTAAGTAGATTAGCTCTCTAATTAAAGACAAAGATTGGCATAATTTATCAAAAGTATCATCAACTCTGCTGTCTGTAAGAGCACACTTTATATCAAGGACATAAAGGTTGAAAATAAAAAAATTAAAAAATGATATAACATGCAAGTGATAATCAAAAGGCAGTTTTTATGGCTATAGTAATATCAGGAAAAAAAAAATAAGATTGGCCAGGTGCAGTGGCTCAAGCCTGTAATCCCAGCACTTTGGGAGGCTGAGGCGGGTGGATCATGAGGTCAAGATATCGAGACCATCCTGGTCAATATGGTGAAACCCCGTCTCTACTAAAGATACAAAAAATTAGCTGGGCATGGTGGTGTGTGCCTGTAATCCCAACTACTCAGGAGGCTGAGGCAGGAGAATTGCCTGAACCCAGGAGGCAGAGGTTGTGGTAAGCTGAGATCACGCCATTGCACTCCATCCTGGGTAACAAGAGTGAAACTCCGTCTCAAATAATAATAATAATAATAATAATAAGATTAAGAATAGGGAATGTCTGCTTAATAGATATAGAGTTTTCTTTTGTGATGATGAAAATGAAATGCTTTGGAACTTGGTAGAGCTGATGGCTGTACAATATTGTAAAAGTAGTACACATTTAAAAATTGCTTTCATGTTATGGGTGTTTTATTTTAATATAATGAAAAGAAACAAAACATCTAACAAAAATTGTAAGAGAGACAACGTCCTCAATCTGATTAAGCAAATAAAAATAAAAACTATAACCAACATACTACTCAATGCAGACATGCTCAGTGCTTTCTACATAAAATAAATGAAAAGATTTCCACTCTCATCACTTCTATCCAACGTTGTATTGGTGGTCTTAGTACATAAATAAAGATAAGAAAATAGAGCTAAAGACAAACCAATTTGAAATAGATGAGTGAAACATTTTTTGGAGATGAAATAATTATGTAGAGAGATCCAAGATGGCCTACCACTAGCAGCTCAGGCTTGTAGCTCCCAGTGAAAGCACAGAGAATGAGAGGACGCCACACTTTCAGAAAAATTCTTGTTGCTCAAGGACCAGGAGATTTCCAGTGGAGGAGCTCCACGGGTCGCCAGCCTGACTCTTGCAGCCGGCTCTGAGATTTTGCCGGTGCCTTGTGCAGTGGTTCTTGGTGCAGAGTAAACGGGACTGATTCCCCTTTTGGCCGACATTTGGAGCTGATTGAAAAAGGGATTCAGGAGGGAAGCCAGACAGGAGACCCTTGGACAGAAAAGCACCAAGAATCTTGATGCCACTGTTTTAGCCTGTGCAGTGGGTTGCTCAGATTTCAGCCCTGGGAATTAACAAGTTGGCCGTCCACTAAGAGACCTAATTTGAAAGTTGGTAATTAAAAAGACAACAGGTGGATAAATTTAAAATCATGGGAAGAAACCAGTGTAAAAAGTCTGAGAATGCTCAAAACCAGAATGCCTCTCCCTCTGCAGAGGATCACAGTTCCTAATCAAAAGGGGAACAAGGCCTGAGGAGAATGAGTGCATTCCACTAACAGAATGAGGCTTCAGAAGGTGGATGATAAGAAACTTCTGTGAGTTAAAAGAACATGTTCTAGCCCAATGTAAAGAAACTAAGAACTTTGAAAAAAAGATTTGATGAAATCCTAATGAGAATAGACAATTTAGAGAGAAATATAAGTGAATCAATGCAACTGAAGAATACTATATGAGAACTCCAAGAAGTATGCACAGGTTTTAACATTTGAATTGATCAAGCAGAAGAAAGGATATCAGAGGTCAAAGACCAACTTAATGAAATAAAACGAGAAGACAAGATTACAGAAGAAAAAGTAAAAAGGAATGAGCAAAGTCTCCAAGAAATATGGGACTATGTGAAAATACCTAATTTACATTTGATAGGTGTACCTGAATGTCATGAAGAGAATGAATCCAAGTTGGAAAATATTCTTCAGGATATTATTCAGGAAAATTTTCCTAACCTAGTAAGGTGGGACAATACTCATCTCCAGGTAATACAGAGAACACCACAAAGATATTCCTCAAGTAGAGCAACCCCAAGACACATAATTGTTAGATTCACCAGGGTTGAAATAAAGGAGAAAATTCTAAGGGCAGCTAGAGAGAAAGGTCAGATTACCCATAAAGGGAAGCCTATCAGACTTACAGCAGATCTCTCAGCAGAAACCCTAAAAGCTAGAAGAGAGTGGGGGTTAATATTCAATATCCTCAAAGAAAAGAATTTTCAACCCAGAATCTCACATCCAATCGAACTAAGCTTTATAAATGAAGGAAAAATAAAATTTTTCACGAACAAGCAAGCACTCAGAGATTTCATCACCACAATGCCTGCTTTACAAGAGCTTCTGAAAGAAGCACTACACACAGAAAGGAACAACCAGTATCAGTCATCCCAAAAACTTACCAAAAGATAAAGAGTATCTCCATAATGAAGTATTTATATCAACTAATGGGCAAAATAGCCAGCCAGCATTAAATGACAATATTAAACTCACAAATATCAATATTAATCCTAAATTTAAATGGATTAAATGCCCCAATCAAAGACACAGACACGCAAACTGAATAAAAAGTCAAAACACATTGGCACTCTGTATCCAGATCCATTTCATAAGCAAGGACACACGAAGACTCAAAACTAAAGGTTGGAGGAAGACTCACCAATCAAGTGGTGAGGAAATAAAAACCAACCAACCAACCAAACAAACAAAAAAACAGGAGTTGTAACTTTCGTCTCTGACAAAATAGACTACAATAGTAACCAAGACTAAAAGAAACAAAGAAGGACATTACATAATAATAAAAAGATTAATGCAACAATAGGAGTCAATGATCATAAATATATATGTACCCAATATAGGGGAACCCAGATATATAAGACAAGTTTTCAATGACTTATAAAGAGACTTGGACTCCCACACTAATAGCGGGAGACTTTGACACCACATTGTTAATATTCGACGGATCAACGAGATAGAAAATTAACAGACACATTTATAATTTGAACTCAGACCTGGAACAAGTAAACTCAGTGAATATTTCTAGAATTCTTCACCCAGGTACACAGAACACACACATTTTTTTTTTTAGTATCACATTACACCTATTTTGAAAGTGACCACATAAATGGAAGCAAATCACTCTTCAGCACTTGCACAGCATTTCACAGATTTAAACAAAATATTGGTTGGCTGTTTGTTTGTTATTTTCTTTCCTTATTCCTTCCTGTCTCTGCTGTTAAGCACAATCATCAGCATAAAAGGGGTTTTTAATACCTATTTCTAGATTGCATTCCAGCCTGTGCAATAGAGCAAGACTCCTGTTCTCTCTCCCCCTTTTCTCTTTCTCTTTCTTACTTTCTTTTTTAAAAAAAGAAAAAAAGAAAGAAAGAAAGAATTATGTAGATTTCTACAGAGTCTAAAAAACATTCTAGAGGTAATAAGTGAATTTTCAAGTATATACGCAATTTTATTTCTATATACAAGCAATAAAAAGTATGCAATAATACACTACCAATTGGTTTTATAACATATCAAAAAAAGGAATAGATTTATCAAAAGAAATGCAATGCCTATATATTAAAAACTATAAAATATTACAAATGGTATTTACACTATTCATAGGTTGGAAATTCTAACAGACAAAATTTCATACCAACTATTCAAATAATTTCAGTAGAAATCTTAGCAGGCATTTTTTATTAAATAGGCATGTGGATCATAAAGTTTATAAGGTAGAGCAGAGTTCCTAGAATAGCAAAGAAATTTGCATTAAAATAAAAGGATATTGGAAAACTTTTATTACCTCAAATTTCAGCTCTACCATAAGGCTTCAGTTATCACAATAGTGTGACATTGGCATAAAGAAAGAAATATTGCAAAATGAAGCATAATAGTAAACCCAGAAAGAGATCTATACTTTCATAGTCAATTTTTGATAAAGGATCAAAAGTAATTTAATGGGCAGAAAGATATATTCAACAAATTATGCTGGAAGAGTAGAATATTTATGTGAAATTAGTAAACTTCTACCCTTATCTCATGCCATGCACACAAATTAATTTTTAAAATAAAAAAAACATAAACGTGTTAAAGGTATACAACATTTATGAATAAAATAGGAGAAAATCGTGGTAATGCTGGATTAGGCAAAGATTAATTAAAAGATAAAAAGCATAAAGTATTTACAAAACACTTAAAATTGAATTTCTCAAAAATAGAGCCTTATGCTCTTTACAATAAGTAATTTTGAAAATTCAAGTTTCATACTAGTAGAAAATATATTTAAAACATATACCTGACAAAGTTTATATATGAGAATATAAAAGAGAACTTAGAATTCAATAAGAAGACCATTAACTTTACCAAAAAATGGCAAAATGTGTGAACAGCCTCTCCACAAAGTAGTGCATGAATAGCCTTTAAAAACATGGAAAGATTATGTAACTAAGATTGGTAGGCATCAAGGTAGTGCAAATGAAAGCCACAATAATATTCTACTACATTGTCACTAGAATGGCTAGAGGTAAAAACCTTTAGTATACAGTTTCTTTCTTTTTTCTTTCTTTCTTTCTTTTTTTTTTTTGAGATGGAGTTTCGCTCTTGTTACCCAGGCTGGAGTGCCATGGTGCGATCTCGGCTCACCGCAACCTCCTCCTCCTGGGTTCAGGCAATTCTCCTGCCTCAACCTCCTGAGTAGCTGGGATTACAGGCATGCGCCACCATGCCCAGCTAATTTTTTGTATTTTTAGTAGAGACGGGGTTTCACCATGTTGACCAGATGGTCTCGATCTCTTGACCTCATGATCCACCCACCTCGGCCTCCCAAAGTGCTGTGATGACAGGCATGAGCCACCACGCCCAGCCTTAGTATACAGTTTTTTTTGGAAAACATTATGGCAGTGTCTTATAAAGCAGGGGGTCCCCAGCTGCTGGTACCTCTCTGTAGCCAGTTAGAAACCAGGCTGCATAGCAAGAGAAGAGTGACAGGTGAGCCTGCAGAGCTTCAGCTGTATTTATAATGGCTCCTCATCACTTACATTACTGCATGAGTGAGACCTCCTCTTAGATCAGTTGCATCATTAGATTCTCAGGGGAACACAACCCCCAATTTGAACCGTGAATGTGAGGGGTTCTAGGTTGCATGTTCCTTATGAGAATCTAATACCTGATAATCTGTAGCTGTCTCCCATAATTTCCACATCAGCTGACCGGTTGCAAGAAAATAAGCTCAGGATTCACACTGATTCTACATTATGGTGTGCTGTATAATTAATTTCATTACATAATACAATGAGATAATAATAGAAATAAAGTGCACAATAAATGTAATTCACTTAAATCATCACAGAACCACCTCGCCATGCCAGTGGAAAAATTGTATTCCACAGAACTTGTCTCTGGTGCCAGAAAGATTGTGGTCTACTGTTATAAAGTTAAATATGTGCTTGTCATATGGCCTAGCAATATCAGAGTTGATCCAAGAGAAATAAAGATCTGTTTCCAAAGAAAAATCTGTAAAAATGAATTCATAGTACAGTATTTTTCCTAATAAATGGAATTTGAGAAAACTCAAATGTTCATAAATTGGTGACTTGAAAAATAGTATTATATCTATACTATGTTTTCTACTTTGTTAAATTGTCAAGTACTGTACTACTGCTTAGCAATTATAAACAGAATATAGATAATTATAGATAAATGATTAATTTGATAGTATGTTTTGTGTTTATTAATATCCTACTTTGTAGTGCATTGCTAAAGCACTACTAGTGCTTAGCAATTTACAGCATATTACCTAAGTAAAACTCATATTTTAATATTATATTAATATTTAATATAATTAATAATTTCATAATATAATCAAAATATTAGTATTTTAATGTATTAAAACATACTATCAAATGTTAACATAGTCAAAATATTATGTTAAGTGGAACACAAAATATTACATATAGTATCATTTAATGCATATGAAAATCTAGAAAAAGAAAAATTCAGTGATAGAAAGCAGATTGTAGTTGCCAGATTCAGAAGTCAAGAGCAAGGCCCAACTCTAAAAGCATACGATTGTATTTCTAAAAATGGATGAGCAGATTCTATATTTTGCTTGTGATGGTGGGTGGTTACATTACTGCACAAGTTTAAATTTCATCAAAATGTGCAATTAAATTGGTGAACATCTTACTTAAGTTATATGTCAATAAAGCTGGGGGAATACATAACCAGCTATTCACCAGAATGTAAGCACAATGTAGACAAGAAATAGATTTAATTTAAATCTGAATTTCACCGTTGTGTGCTGGCGTATATTAGGTAATTAATAAATGTTAGTTAAATAATGAAAAAATGACCATGAGTTGCATTATTGCACATCTATATAAAACATATACACTTAATTTACTTTATTTATTTTATGTGTATACTTTATTTTATATCTATAATTTAATTTATAGGTATACTTTTGGGGACTTTTGAAATCTATTTGATATCATATAATAATGATGGAGTAAATTTTATATTCCATAGAAAAAAATATGTAGTATTTGTTATATAATTAATAATATTTGATTTAAAAAATTTTTCATTTTAACATTTTGCTTACAATTATTCTAAAATCCATGGCTTACTGATTTGTCAATGAAAAACAGAAAACAAAAAGTATCCTGAAATCTTGTTGGGAAAATACTGATATATCAGAATAATAGTAATCACCTTTTTTCCCGTGCTTATGTTTTCCTTCTTTTTCATGTTTCCTGATTTTTTTCAGGGCATATTTTTTTCCCCAACATAATAAATTACAAACAAATATTCAAAGAAAACACAAACAGGTGTAACAGAAAAGCTAGCTTGCAAAGACAGTATTTCTCCATTAAGTGCCTGAAATAGGACAGAAAAAAAAAGAAGCAAAGTGATTGAATACACTGGTGGAAGAGAAGTATTAGTATAAGGGAGAAGATCATCACATAGGGCCTTGGAGCAAGGTGAAATGAACTCTGAGGATAAACTACCATTGAACATGCATGCACTTTTCTGTGATCTCAATATGTGTTTCCCCAAAATGTACATATTGAAATCCTACCCCGCAAGGGATGGTATTAGACAGTAAGGCCTTTGGGAGGTGACTGGACTGGTCATGATTGCCAAAGCCCTCATGAATGGAATTTGTGCCCTTATAAAGAGATCCAAGAGAGACCTCCTTCGTCCTTCCACTATGTGAGGATACAGTGAGAAGGCACCATCTGTAAAAAGGTGGCTCTTCACCTGGGGCTTTGATCATAGACTTCCAAGCCTCTAGAACTATGAGAAATAAATTTCTGCTCCTTATAAGGCATACAGTTTATGGTATTTTGTTATGGCATCCTGAAAAAATACCTTTCTTACTTTTACCTGTGGCCAGCCTGACCTTTAACAGCACAAGACATTTATAAGCATTACCCCACCTCTGACAGAAACCAATGGAAGACGGGTTTTGGGCAGTCTGTGTGGAGTGGCAGCCTGAAGGGAAACCCTTATCCACCGACAAGGGAGGGATTTAACATAACTGGAGGAGGAATGTCTCATGAACATGGGCAGTGGATGCTGTCTGTAGTTGTTATTCTTCTTAGTTGAAAGGAGAAGAGCCTCTCTGGCCTAATCAGATCCACTTAATGTCATTTTCCAGAAAGAATGAGAATCCTCCTCAAAGAGGCAAGAAGACATAGTCTGCTTGACATCCAGATGCCTCATTACAATGAGTCAACACTTGTCATTCTGTAACTTTTTCAGGAGAAAAAAAAATCTTTCCCATTATATCCATATGGAACTCAGAAATGTCTTGGCTGTGTAAAACAATTTTTGAACATTTCGGCTTTTTTGCAGTGGTAATTTGGTAGAGTTAGCAACCTCTGCTAACTAAGTCGTTGCTCAAAAAGAACAGTTCATCTATATTGGGTTGTGCATCATTGTGGTCTGTTTGCCACTCTTTGTTTCTCTGCTGTCTGCTTCTGTGCCTTAAAATTCAGCTGTGTGTTGGTGCATCCTAAAAGTATTTCTTTTGCTTTCATTTAAAATGAAAAACACCAGCTGTTCAGATGTCTTATTGTACATCTGTCTTCTCTGCCTGCTCTGCTTTCTAAATTCACAATTCTATCAACATCATTACTTTTCTTTCCATTTACTCTGGGTCAAAATTTTAGCATCACTTTGACTTCTATCACCACTTTATCTCCCATTAGTCACCTTGTTTATCAACTTTTCTCTGTTAATTGACTTTCAGATTCATCCTTTTTATTTTTCTACCACAGCAGATTCTCCAATCTCTCTCTGCATTTATCAGACAGATTAATACTCTCCTAACACTGCTTTTAGCTTTTTTGTCTCTAGGCTAAAACCTCTTGCTGCTTCTGCATTGCCTAGCATATCAAATCCAAATGACTCAAATTCTCAGCTAAGGCTTTCTATAACCTGAAATTCTCACAGTGTTCCTCTGCTTTAGCTCTCAATGCTCGTATCTTCTTGTATATCCAAATATGTAGTCCTTTTTAGGCCCTGTGAAGTCTTACCCAGGAGAAATGAGTCAATTCACCATATGCATATTTAAGCCATACATTTTTTTTTCACAAAGACATACAGTCAATTCTCATTATTTGCAGTAGTCATGTTCTATAAAGTTGCTGTGAACACTGAATTGCTGATTATTGCACTCTTGCCCCTAAAGGAAATTATGTATCTATACATTTATCTACATATGTCTATGTCTGTGCCTATACATACAGACATACCCATACATATAGCCTATAGAGTATAATTTTAATTTCTAGAAGAAAACTCACCCTAGTAGATTCTGTATTCTTTATAAAGGAGAAAATTAGAATCAAGAATATTAAAGTGGCTTGCCTGAAGCTACCCCTCTCTAAGTGTCAGAGCTGAGATTCCAACCCTGCCCAGTTGTCCTCAGGGCTGGAGCTTCTTGTAATACACTGTACTGCCACCTACCATTTTTATCTTCTGGTCATCTCTGTATGAGATCTGAGACAAACTGACTTATTTCACTTTACATTTAGACTGCTCCTAGGCTCACACTTAAACTTTGCTACTCCATACATGTCTGCAAATGACCATGAAAGCACTGTGATTATTGATTTTGGAATTACAGAAAAATTTTGTAGAGTAAGAGCTCACTAATAATAAAAATCCACTGTAAACTGTATATGCCTCTCCTCTGAGCTCCTAAATTAATATCTACATCAGCAGTAAAAAATATTATGCATTTTCAGTAATTTAATAGTGCTTCATGTGGTAATTTACTACATGAACAATGTTAAGTGTGTGTGTATAGGTGAGGGTACAATACATGTATTTATTAAACAGTTACTATCATAGCCAGCTAGATTGCTGCAAAAGTTTTACACAATGCTCATTCAGCAGTCATCAATATGAAATGTAAGTATAAATGTTTGTATAGAATGTATAAGACTATTTTTAGTCTTACAACTCAATATTTAGAATTTTGGGGATGCTTTTGTTTAAAACCTTTGTCAATGATGTGTATTGTTTTTGTGCTGCTATTTATTATCATTTCTAATGTTTATTGAATATCTACCACACCATAGGCCCTGCACTCAGTACTTCACAAACATTAGCTTTCTTAGCATTCACATCAATATGCCCTATGTTCTCTCATTCTTTTTTTAAATCATGCTTTAAGTTCTAGTGTACATGTGTAGATCGTGCAGGTTTGTTACATAGGTATACACATACCATGGTGGTGGATTGCTGCATCCATTGCCCTGTTATCTACATTAAGTATTTTTTCTAATGCTATCCCTCCCCAATATCCCCACCCTCTGCTATTCTTCCCCTAGTCTCCCACCTCCCAGGCTCCAGTGTGGGATGTTCCCGAACGTATGTCTGTGTATTCACATTGTTCAACACCCACTCATGAGTGAGTACATGTAGTATTTGTTTATCTATTCTTTTTTTTTTTTTTTGAGACAGAGTTTTGCACTTGTGACCCAGGCTGGAGTGCAATGGCACGATCTCGGCTCACTGCAACCTCTGCCTCCTGGGTTCAGGCAATTCTCCTGCCTCAGCCTCCCGAGTAACTGGGACTACAGGCATGCACCACCATGCCCAGCTAATTTTTTTGTATTTTTAGTAGAGACGGGGTTTCACCATATTGACCAGGATGGTCTTGATCTCTTGACCTCGTGATCCACCCGCCTCGGCCTCCCAAAGTGCTCGGATTACAGGCTTGAGCCACCGCGCCCGGCCTGTTTATCTATTCTTGAGTCAGTTTGCTGAGAATGATGGTTTCCAGTTTCATCCATGTCCCTGCAAAGGACATGAACTCATCCTACTTTATGGCTGCATAGTACTCCATGGTGTATATGAGCCACATTTTCCTGTTCCAGTCTATCATCGATAGGCATTTGGGTTGGTTGCAAGTCTTCGCTGTTATGAATAGTGCCACAATAAACATATGTGTGCATGTGTCTTTATAATAGAACAATTTATAATCCTTTGGGTATATACCCAGTAAAGGGATTGCTGGGTCAGATGGTATTGTTCTCTCATTCTTTACATGTCAAACAACTTGGCAATGGCAAAGCCAGCTTCATAATCAAGTTTTTCTGATTATGGAATCTGAGCTTATAACCTCTTTGTGTATGGAGAGTTCTACATTCCTAGCCAATAATATATATGACATTGGTGAATATTCTATTAAGTTATTTTTCTCAGGAGCTCTTGGTGGGATGGGTCCGCTTCCTCTTCACCATCACAGGCTTCTGGCTGTGCAGGATGGCGCTGGCCCTGAGGATAGCTGCCATGCGCAGGTTGGGCTGGTACTTGTTCTTGTCTATCATGTGTCTGATGCTGCTGAGCCTGGCGCAAGCTTTCTTGTTGATGGTGGTCCGCACGTAAGAGATGGCAGGCTTCCACTGGCCGGATCTCCGCTTCGTGACCACCAGGACACCTTTGCTGTCGGCTGCCGGCTCCATGCCCACATACTTTCGGTGAATCAGCCCGTTGTAGCAGAAGGAGTTGCGAGTACCTGCACCTGGTACCTCGGTTGGAGCAAGGAGATCTCTGGATTTCTGCATCTCTCTTGCAGGGTGTTGTGCGCCTTAGTTGTGTCTAATCTGCCATCTTGGATCTTCTCAAAAAGATCGGTCCTTCTATAAGTAAGAGGAAATTTCCTTCCATTTAACTGCCACAAACTGGGGCATTGTTTTTTTTTTTTTTTTTTTTTTTTTTTCCTGCCTTCAGTCTCAAATGGAAATACCCACTCTTTTTGGGTCTCAAGCCTGATGGTATTTGGACTGGAGCTACACCATTGGCTCTCCTGGGTCTCCAGCTTCCTGGAAACAGATCTTGGGACTTGTCAGCCTCCATAATCAAGTGACCCAATTCCTTATAATAAACTATGTATCTGTATATCCTGTTTGTTATGTTTTTCTGGAGAATACTAATACAAATGTGCACTTTACTTAAGTAATATTAAATTACATTTCTTAAAAGTTAAAGCATATATATGAAGACAGGTTCAGAAAAATCTATTTTTCTTCAGGAACCCAAAACGGATCATAGGAAATATGGATGAGAATATTGAAAGCAAAACAAACAAACAAACAAAAGCCAATTTTCTCAATGGTACTGGATCAAGGAATGATAGACACTGCCGAAATAAGCCCAGATTCTCTCCCATATGAAAAGGAAGTTTTCGTTTGTAGAAAGAAGACCAAGAAAAGAAAATCATCCTGAGGGCACTGGTAAGCTATTCACTGGAGCTGGGGAGCGGGAGAGCAGCCCCGACAGCAAAGTTATCTACTCAGTGAAACAGTAGCCTAATATTGCAGAGTGAATAGCAACTAGACTATAAACTGAACATACTGGGGAAACCATAAAAACCCACTGCAGATGAAAGAAGAGGCACAGCAAATGAAATTAAGGGAGAAATAACTCTATCCTTGAGAAAAGGATAGATATACCTTCTAGGCCCAGGATTACTTTTAGAGAATGGCTGGGACACTTGTGAAGGTCAAACCCTAAGACCAATGTTGTCAGGGCCTACTTCAGACTGAAATTTATCAGACCATCAAAGAATGACCTCCCTAGCTCACACCTGAAAACATACAAACTTTAAATAAACATGCAATCAAGATACATTTGGGGAAGTTTCAAGAGACAGTGGCTTGGTGTGAACCACAAAGAGAAGGCCTAGAGTTAAATTTGAAGAACTAAAGACAATCAGAAAGCAACATTCAAAACTCAAGGAAAGCTCACACTAAAAGTCCACTAGAAGGAATGACATATCTTCTCTGTGCAGAAAGCAATAGGTATCTCAGTTTTTAATCTTATACAACATTTCTAGCTTTCAGTACAAGTTATAAGGCATACAAAAAACAAGAAAAATCCCAGTCAGAAAGGACAAAGGGATAATCAAACCCAGGCTCAGATATTTCATAGATATTGCAACTCTCAGGCAGGAAATTTAAATTAAGTAGAATTAATATGTAAAGTTTACATTAAACAAGGTAGATAATACACAATACCAGATATCTAATTTCAGGAAACATTGAAAACAATGGAAAGCATCAAGCAGAAATATTGGAAATCAAAAATACTGTAATGTGGATGAAGAAGACCTTTAATGAGCTTGTCAGTGGACTCTCCACACAAGGAAAACATACTTTTGAAACTATGTCACTAGAAATTACTCAGATTAAAATACAAAGAGAAAAAAAGAAAGAAAAGATGGGGGTTAAGGAAGTTACAAAACATGCAACAACTAAATGACCTTAGCAAGAGTTTTACTGTATATATATAATGAAAATCTCTTTGCAGAAAGGAAAGAAAGCAATAATGTTTTTAAATAATAAATGAAAAGTTTTTAGTGGCAAGCACCAATTTACAGCATCAGACAGTTCAGAGAATATCAAGTAGAAAACAATACAAAAAAAAAAAAAAACCCAAAAGGCAAGCCAAGCATTCATTCAAATTGTTGAAGAAAATTTATGACAGAAAAAAATTGAAAGCAGCTGGAAAATGAATACATATTACCTAAAAGTAATCAAGATAATAGCTGCAGTTCGCTCTTAGAAACTCTACAACTAAGACAAATATTTGGTCTTAGTCTACAATCAAGACAAACTCTATAACCAAGACATGTTTAAAATGCTGAAAGAAAAGTAAAAAGACTATCAAATGAGACTTCTATGTCTAATGAAATTGGTCCTCAAACTAGAGTTTTTGAAGACCTGACTTATAAGAAGTATTAAAAACATGTATTCAGGGAAAAAGAACACAACCATTAGAAATATTGACAGACTATTAAAGAATATTACATATGGGATAAATGATTAAGAAATATATTTTTAGAATTTTAAATTCTTCCAACATATAAATGATTGCTTAAAGCCATAAGTGTAACAATGTAGTGTGTGTTCATAACTTATGTAAGAGTGAAATACATAAATGCAATGACAGCAAAAAATGGGAGATATTAACTGAAAATATGTATTGTAACTTTTTTTAATATTATACAGGAAGCATTATGATATTAAGTAATAAAATATTCAAATTGTCTTTACAATACATTGAAAACCATGGGGTAACCAAAAAATGTTAAGAAAAAGAGATACACATAATAAATTAACAGATGAAATCAACAAAATCACAAATAAATAAACTGATGGAGGGCAGAAAAACAGAGAAAAACAAAGAAAAAATAGAGCAAAATGAAAAACAACTAGCTGGATGATATATCTAATCCAACAATATCAATATTTAATTCAAATTTAATGGTTTAAACATACCAAGAACATATTAGACTTATATGAAAGAACAACTATGTTTTTCTACAAGAAACTTTTTTTTAATGTAAAAATACATAGGTAAAAATTAAAAGGTTTAAAAATATGTTCCATGAAAACATTAAGCAAAAGAAAGCTAATAGAGTTATATTTATCTTAGGCCAACTCAAGAACAAAGACTGGTACTAGGAATAAATAGAGACATTCCACAGTAAAAAAGAAGTCAATCCTCTAGGAAGAAATAATCCTAAATGCATCTTCACCTAATGAAAAATATGACAGGCAAATAATTATGTATATAAAAGGAGAAACAGATAATTCCACAACTGTATTTGAAGACTTCAACGCTCCTCTTTCATTAATTAAGAGAATAAATAGTCAGAAAATCAGGAATGGCATAGATGGCCTGAAATCTTTTCTCTAATTTCATTTATCAGATATTAAAAATAGTGTTCATAGTATAATATTTATGAACTTTAGACCATATCTTAGAAAATGGTAAAGTAATAGAAATTTTACAAAGTATTTTGTTGAAATATTAAATTAGAAATTAATTACAAAAAGGTATCAGAGAAATTCCCCAAATATTTATTAATTTAGCAATACATTTCTATATATCCCTTGAGCCAAAATATTTCAAAAGACACCAATAATTAGTTTTAATTATATAAAAAAAGAAATACAACATATTAAAGTATTTTGATTGAAGTAAAAGCAGTGCTGAAGAGAAGTGTGTAATGAATATGTATACTAGAAAATTTCTAAAGCTGCTATTTCAAAGTTCTATCAGAAGACTCTAGAAAAAAAATAAAATTACACAAACAAATAAACAAAAATCCTGAAGGGGAAGAAAACACTACATGTTAGAGAGGAAAACAATATATTTGAAAAGATAAAAATGGTGAAAACCAGTGAAACCAATAACTGATTAACAAAATTCTAACCAAGCTGACCATGAAAAAGCAAAACACAAATTACTAATATCAGGGATGAAAAAGGAGGCAGTATTATTTATCTCAGAAACTATAAAAGCATAACAAAGAAATACCTCAAACAACTATATGACCATAAATTCAACAACTTAGCTGAATAGATGAATTCTTTGAACAACATAAACTGTTATCCAAGAAAAAAGTATGTATTCTGCATGATCCTTTATCTTAAATAAATTGATACTTAAAAGCTTTCCAAATTTCAGGTGCAGTTGACTATGACAGCAAATTTTAGTAAACATATAAAAACAATATATTATCAATGTACACATTCCATTTCAGGATATACAGAAAGAAAGATTACATGCAAGCTTATTTTATAAAGTTTGCATTACTCTAATAGCAAAAATATTGCAAAATAAAAATAAAAATAAAAACTAGAGACAAACCTCACACATATAAAAGTGCTCAATAAAATACTAGCAATTTGAGTGCAACAATATATTGAAAGGATAATATATTATGATTAAATCAAGTTTATCTACAGAAATACTGATTTTAGAGTACAGAATCCTGGAGGACATAACCTTAAGTAAGATGTCAAGGTTAACATAATCAGTAATAATTCATGTTGATATCATATACCCTCAGCTATGATACAATAAAAAGAATACATCTTTTTTGGACTATTTCAAACCAAATTTGAGGGAAAGTTTACAAAATACTTACAATCTAGCACTCTATGAAAGTGTGACTATCATAAAAAACAAATAAAAGATTAACCAGGGATGGTGTCACATCTGTAATCCCAGCACTTTGGAAGGCTTAGGTGGGTTATTGTTTGAGCCCAGGAGTTTGAGACCAGTCTGAGAAAGATAGTGAAGCTTTGTCTCTACACATCTTTTTTTAATAGCCGGGAGATTGGTAGTGTCCTCCTGTAGTCCCAGCTACTGGACAAGCTGAGGGTGGTAGGGATCACCTGAGCCCAGGGAGGTCAAGGCTGCAGTAAACCATGATTGTGCCTCAGTACTCCAGCCTGAGTGACCAAGTGAGACCTCTCTCTCTTGCTCTCTCTCTCTCTTCCCTCTCATTCTCTCAGAGGAGGAGGAGGAGGAGAGGAGGAAAAAGAGGAGGAGAAAAGAAAAGAAAGGTTGAGAAACTGTTATAGGGAGACAAAGAAATTATGATGGTCAAAAACAACATAGTATCCTTGATTGCCTCTCTGTTAGCCCATTTTTTGCTGCTATAATAGAATACTACACACATGGCAATTTATAGTGAATTGAAATTTATTTCTCACACCTCTGGAGGCTGGGAAGCCCAAGATCATAGTGCAAGAGGGTGAGAGGGAGCAAAAGAACAGGAGATTGAACTTGCAGCCTCAAGCCATGTTATAATTGGAGTTATTCATGAAGGTGGATTCCTCATGATCTAAATATCTCCCATTAGGCTCTACCTCCCAGAACTGTTGCATTGGGGATCAATTTCCCACATATACATTTTAGAGTACACATTCAAATTTTAGCAGCATCCTAGAACATAAGCAGGACAATAATGGGCCAGGTGCAGTGGCTCACACCTGTAATCCCAGCAATTTGGGAGGCTGAGGTGGATTAATCACCTGAGTTCAAGAGTTAGAGACCAGCTTGGCCAACATGATGAAACTCCATCTCTACTAAAACTACAAAAAATTAGTCGGGCATTGAGGCAGGTGTCTGTAATCCCAGCTACTCAGGAGGCTAAGGCAGAAGAATCCCTTGAACCTGGGAGGCTGAGGTTGTAATGAGCCAAGATTGTTCCATCACACTCCAGACTGGGCTGGTCAACAAGAGGGAAACTCCGTCTCAAAGGAAAAAAAAGACAATAATGGAAAAACAGTTGTAATACAAATGAACTCTATGTTTTAGAGTTGATGGTATTCAAGAAATACCATCAAGTTGTTTTAGTTGATGGTATTCAAGAAATCCTAAATTCTTAGTTTCTTAAAATAAAAACATTAGGACAAGCTGGATAAAGGGTATGAAATACTCTGTGTTATCTTTATAACTGGTCTGTAAATCTAAAATTATTTCAAAAGTTAAGTTTTTAAAAGTCAAAGAAAAATAAGATATGCATTATGTATCTTCATTAATAATCATAGCTAAGTTCATAAACTTTCCATATCTGACACAATTCAAGAACTCATTAGTTCTTTTAGTTGTTTTGACAATCAGATCTTGTAATAAACAAATAAATAAACTTTTTGCATTGAATTTGTAGATTGCTTTTGGCAGTATGGCCATTTTCACAATAGTAATTCTACTCATTACAATACCACCATTATTCTTCACAGAACTAAACAAAAAAAAAAAAAAAAAAAAATCCTAAAATTTACATGTAACTAAAAAGGAGCCCACATAGCCAAAGCAATACTAAGAGGAAAGAACAAATATGGAGACATCACATTACACTACTTCAAATTATACTATAAGACCACAGTCATTATAACATTATGGTACCTATAAAAACAGGTACACAGATCAATGGAACAAAATAGAGAACCCAGAAATACAACCAAATACTTAAGCCAACTAATCTTCAACAAAGCAAAAAGGAAAAACATATAGTGGGGAAAGGATACGCTATTCAACAAATAGTGCCAAGATAACTGGGAAGCCACGTATAGAAGAATGAAACTGTATCCTTATCTTTCACTTTATAAAAAATCAACTCAAGATAAATCTAAGACCTAGAACTATAAATATTCTAGAAGATAACATTAGGAAAACACTAGACATTGGCTTAGGCAAAGAATTCATGACCAAGAACCCAAAGCAAATGCAACAAAAACAAATATAAGTAGATGATGAGACTTAATTAAAGCTTCTGCATAACAAAGAAATAATCAGCAGAGTTAACAGACAACACTAAGAGTGGGAGAAATTCTTTACAATATGTGCATCTAACACAGGGATAATATCCAGAATCTACAAAGAACCCAAACAAATCAGCAAGAATAAAACAAACAATCCCATCAAGAAGTGAGCTAAGGACATGAAGAGGCAGTTCTCAAAAGAAGATATACAAATGGCCAACAAGCATAGGGAGAAATGTTCAACATCACTAATTACCAGGAAAATGAAAATCAAAATCACAGTATGATACCACCTCACTTCTGCAAGAATGGCCAAGATCAAAAAATTCAAAAATAATAGATGTTGGTGTGGATGTGGTGAAAGTGAACACTTTTACACTGTTTGGGGGAATGCAAGCTGGTATAATCACTATGGA
This sequence comes from Callithrix jacchus, assembly GCF_049354715.1. Classification (NCBI taxonomy): domain Eukaryota; kingdom Metazoa; phylum Chordata; class Mammalia; order Primates; family Cebidae; genus Callithrix; species Callithrix jacchus. The sequence continues at coordinate 81,694,428 of NC_133504.1, read as the reverse complement.
AACAGTAGGGAGATTCTTAAAGTACCAAAAGTAGATCTACCATTCCATTCAACAATCTTGCTACTCGGTATCTACACAGAGAAAACAAGTCACTAAACGAAAAAGATACTTGAACACCATGCTTATAGTAGCACAATCTGCAATTTTAAAAATATTGGAATTAGTCCGAGTAGATTAATCAGCCCAAATGCCCATCAATCATTGAGTGTATAAAGAAAATGTGATATGCATATACCATGGAATACTGCTCAGCCATGAAAAGGACTGAAATAATGACATTTCTAGCAACATGGATGGAATTGGAGATGAACAGTCTCACAGAAATAACACAGGAAGGGAAAACCAAATATACGTTCTCACTCATAAGTGGGAACTTAACTATAAGGACACAAAGTCATAATAATGATACAATGGATTTTGGGGACTCAGAGAGAACAGTGAGAGGTGGGTGTGGGATAAAGGAGTACACATTGGGTACAGTGTACACTGCTTGGGTGACAGGTGCACCAAAATCTCAGAAATCACCACGAAAGAAGTTATTCATGTAACCAAATACCACCTGTTCCCCCAAAACTTATTAAAATAAAATGTTAATTTATATTTTTTAAAAATGAACTTTTTAATATTAAGGTCCAGAAATCAAGGTAGGATCACAAAATGCCTGTTTATAACATAACAGATACTTAGTAATATAGCAAGAAAAATGAAATAATAATAGTAACATTAAAAGACTTTTTAATGAATCCTACAAGGTTTTGAGTTTTTAAAATCATTTCTTACATAAATATTGTTTAATGTTAATATAACTAAACACTATTCACCTTGTAATTGTAATACTGGAATAAATTTTGTAATCACCTAAATGTCTTAATTATAATAAAACTCTTCGAAACTCTCATTATCCTGAGAAATAATAATTTCTTGGTTAAAGTTCTCACAAAATATTTTTTCTTTTCTCTTCTCTTCTCAGGGTCTCTCTTAAAGACATTATAAGATAGTAATTCAGATCACAGATTGCTTCAGTCAGACCACTTTAGATGCAAATTTCTTCAAGTAGAAGCTGCATAAACTTGAACATGCTACTAAGAATCCCTTAAATATATTTTTCTTATTTATTTATTTATTTATTTATTTATTTATTTATTTATTTATTTATTTGATGGAGTTTCACTCTGTCTCCAGGCTAGAATGCAGTGGCACAATCTTGGCTCACTGCAATCTCACCTCCCAGGTTCAAGCGATTCTCTTGCCTCAGCCTCCTGAGTAGTTGGGATTATATGTGCACACCACCATGCCTGACAAATTTTTGTATTTTTAGTAAAGACCAGGTTTCACCATGTTGGTCAGGGTGATCTCGATCTCCTGACATCATGATCTGCCCACCTAGGCCTTCCAAAGTGTTTGGATTACAAGCGTAAGCCACTGCATCTGTTTCTATTTTCCTCATTTCTAAATTGAAATTATGGTTGATAATGATGATACCATTTATTCCATATAGAAGATTAGACAATAATAATACTAGCAAATTATATGTGAGTGGCATGTAGTGCTGCATAAAAGTTAGTTGTCATCATTAAATTATGTTCTTAAATGATATGAACTAAATTATGCTCCCTTCCAAATTAATATGTTCAAGACTTAATTCCCTTATTTGGAGATAGGTATTTAAAGGAGTTATTTAAGCTTAAGTGTGGTTATAAAAGTGGGACATTGATCAAATGGGGTTGGTGTCCTTAAAAGAAAAAACACTACTGGTGTGTGTGTGTGTGTGTGTGTGTGTGTGTGTATTGTGTTTTGTATCCGTCTCTCTCCATGAACATCCACCAAGGAATATCCATGTTAAGACATAAGCAGAAGGCAGCTGTTTGCAATCCAGGAAGAGAGCCCTCATCAGAAACACAACCCTGTTAGAACCTTGATCTGAAACTTTACAGAGGTAAGTCCTGTGGGAACATAAATTTGTATTTTTTAAACTACATAGTCTGTGATTTGTTATGGCAGTCTGAGTAGACTAATATAGATTTTGTTACAAAGAGTGGTTGTACAGGAATGCAATTTAAGCATAAATTTAATGCAATTAAAGATTTCTGGCATTGGATCTCTAATATGATTGAAATTAAAGATGCTAATGACTCTGCAATATAAAGGGAAAATTAATAGTTCCTTCTGTGATCTGGCAATAGAGATATGCAAAATCTCACCAGTGGATACTCCTAATCAATCATTTTAAAAAAGCAAAGATTTAGGTAACATTTTTACACATGTTTGGCAAACCAATGACTACACCGGAATAACTCAACTTATTTTATTGCACTTTATTGTGCTTCTCAAATATTGCATTTTTTACAAACTAACAGTATGTGAATATCCTGCATTGAGCCAGTCTACACATTTTTCTAACAGCATTTGCTTATTTTGTCTCAGTGTCACATTTTGGCAATACTTACAATATTCCAAACTATTTTATTATTATCAAATCTGTTATGATGATTGTTGATCAGTGATTTTTGAAGTTATGAATTTGTTTTGAGGTGCCACAAACTGCACCCATATAAGATGACAAACTGAATTGATAAATGTTGTCTGTGTTCTGGCTGCTCCGCTGACTGGCTGTGCACTCATCTCTTTACCTCTCTTTGGGTCTCCTTATTCTCTGAGACACAACAATATGGAAATTTGAATTTAGGCCAGATAATAACTCTACAATCATCTCTCTGTGTTCCAATAAAAGGAAGAGTTTATTATCTCTCATTTTAAATCCAAAGCTAGAAATAATTAATCTCAATGAGAAAGGCATGTCAAAAGCTGAAATAGGGCAAAAGATAGTTAGCATGCACCAAACAGTGAATTTTCAATGCAAAGGAAAATTTATTGAAGGAAACTTAAAGTATTACCCCAGTGAACACAGAGTTATAAGAAAGTGAAGCAGACTTTCTACCTCTAGAAAGTATGATTGGTATAAAAAGTCAAACCAGCCACGACATTCTCTTAAATTAAAGCCTAATCCAGAGCAAAAACCAGTATCTTCAGTTCTGAGAAGGCTGAGAGAAGTGAAGTTGCTGTGGAAGAAAGGTTGGAAGGTAGCAGAGAATGGTTCATGAGGTTAAAGAAAGAAGCAGTCTCTAAAACACAAGTGTGAGGTACAGTGTCAAGTGCTGATACAGAAGCTAGAAGATCTAGCTAAGATAATGTTAAAGTTAACTACACTAAACAGCATATTTTCAATGTAGACCTAGCAACAGTTTACTGGAAGAAGATGCCATCTATCTAGATCTTTCATAGTTGAAGAGGAGAACTCAGTGCCTGGCTTCAAAGCTTTCAAAGCTTCAAAGAACATGCTAACTCTCTTGTCAGGGGCTAAATGCAGCTGGTAGATTTAATTTAAGCCAATGATCATTCAAAATTTTAAATATCCCAAGGCCCTTAAGAATTCTGTCAAATTTACTCTGCTTATGCTCTGTAAATAGAACAAGACTGGTTGACAGTACATCTGTTTACAGCATGATTTACTGAATATTTTAAGCTCACTTTTGAGAACTTGTGCTCAGGGAAAAAATTATTTTTTATATTTTTAGAATATTAGCACTCAATGGATATGCACTTGGTCCCCCAAGAACTCTGATGGACATGTACAAGAAGATTAATGGTTTTATGTGTGCTAACACAACATTCATTATACAGCTGCAGCCCAGAGATCAAGATGTAAATTTGACTTTCAAGTTTTATTCTTTAAGAGATGTATCCCACATTTCATAAGTCTATAACCTGCCATAGATAGTAATTTCTCTGATGTACCTGAGCAAAGTAAATTGAAAACCTCTGGAAAGTATTTACCATTCTAAATGCCACTAAGGAAATTCATAATTCATAAGAGTAGTTCACAATATCAACATTCATAGGAGTTTGAAAGAATTATATTCTAATCCTCATGGTTGAATGAGAGGTTTAGGGCTTCAGTGGAAGAAATAACTGCAGATGTAGTGGAAATGGCACTACAAGAGAATTAAAATTAGAAGTGAAGTCTGAAGATGGGATTGAATTGCTGCAGTATCATGACAGAACTTTAAGGATAAGGAGTTGCTTCTTAGAGGTGGGTTAAAAAAGTAGTTCCTTAATCTGCAATCTACTCCTGGTGAAGATGTGAACATTGCTTAAATAAAAACAAAGAATTCTAAATATTACGTAAACTTAGTGGAGAAAACAGTGGATTTGAGAGGAATGACTCCAATCTTGGAAGTCCTATTGTTGGTAAAATGCTATTGAACAGTATCACATGCTGTAGAGAATAAATTTGTGAAAGGAAGAGTAAATCAATGTAGCAAACTTCATTGTTGTCTTATTTTAAAAAGTTGCTGCAGCCAGCTCAGCCTTTAACAGTCACCAACTTGATCTGCTGGCAACCATCATTATCAAGGCGAAAACTTCTGCCAGCCAAAGATTACAACTTGGTGAAAATCAGATGATGATTAGCATTTTTTAGAAAGAAAGTATTTTTAATTAAGTTATGTACTGTGTTTTTTAGACATAATTCTATTAACACTTGTTAAGTGATAGAATAGTGTAAATGTAACTTTTATATGCACCGAGACACCAAAAACATGATGTAAGTTACTTTGTTGTGATGCTTGCTTTATAGCAGTGGTCTGGAACCAAACCTGCAATATATTCAAGTTATGTGTATAAGGAGACTGGCTGGTTGTTTATCATGTAATTGAACAAAGTGGGGGAAAATATAAGTGAGTTCATGCTTTTGAATTCCCAGTTCAAATATCTCATTAGTGTTATGAAAGCTTCTATATATGTCTTGAAGAAGACATTTATTTCCTGGATCCTTAGGGCTGAGGTTGCTGAAAATTAAACCCATAATCTCACGGTGTGACTGGCTGAATTAAAATGCAAACTGAACTTCAAACATTGTAGGGTGTTTGCTTTTAAAACTAAGGGATGGCTTGCATAGAAATGAGATCCTTAATGTCGGATATGAATTACTAGAAAAAAACTTATGAGAACATTGTGCTTTATTGTTCTAATGAGTCTTCTTTGCCAATGTAAAAGACCCCCCTCCCCACCCCTGTGCTCACTGAGAGTAGCATCTTCACTCACAATGGAACTGGAAGAGAGAGCATCAAACAAAACAGCGTGTGTGTGTGTGTGTGTGTGTGTGTGTGTGTGTGTGTGAATCTTAAGATCAAATGAAATATGTTTTGCTGGGTTGTAGACTTGCTGGGACCCATTACGCTTTTTCTTTATTCCTAATTCCTACTTTTTTTCACTGGAATGGAAAAATCTTTCATATGAGTGTCACACCATTGTATTTTGGAAGCACATAACTTTTCTAGTTTTTCAGGCTCACAGCTAGAGGAAAACTTTGGCTCAGGATGAATTCTACCGTGTCTCACCTATATCTGATTTACTAATGCATATAAGAACTTAAACTTTAAAATTTAAATTTGATGTTCGAATGAACTAAAGTTTTGGGGCATGTTGGAGTGGGGCAAAGGTATTTTGAATGTAAATAGATCAAATTTTGGTGGGGAGGCGATGTGAAAAATGTTATTTCCTCAGTTATTTCTCCCCCCAAATTTATATATTCAAGCCCTAATAAATAATGTGACTATATTTGGAGAGAGGCTCCATAAGGAGATAATTAAGGTTACGTGAGGTTATAAAGTGGGGTCTTGATCCAAATGGATTAGTGTCCTTAAAAAAGAGATATCAGAGAGCTCACATTGTTTCTCTCTCCACATTCACATGCTAAGGAAAGGCCAGGGGAGGACACAGTGAGAAGGTGGTCATCTGTAAACCAGGAAGACAGCTATTACCACAAAACGAATTCTGCTAGAATTTTGATCATGAACATGCTAGTCTCCAAGTATATGGGTAAATAAATTTATATTATTTAAACTATACAGTCTGTGGTATTTTGTTATGGCATTCTAGACAGAAAAACAGATTAAATATAGTAGTAAGTTTCATTATTACACTGTTCATATGATACCTTTATTTATATTCCACATTTGATGAGTGTATCATTAGAAAAAGTATGATGTCAAAGTGCAGTAATGGACAACATTTAGTCCTATATTATCAGTAAAAAATGGGAATTCTTTAGCTTCTATATTATTATCACCTTAAACTGTACCATTTCTGCTGCACTCTTGGTAATTTGTCATATCCTTATATGTGTACATGAAGAGCAGATTCAACCACATGTGATAATTTATCCTCTCAATTCCAAAAGAAGTTTAGCTTTCTACATGTGCCTTCAATAAAATTTTTAAATTAATACACTATTTATGTTTTGAATTTAGTGTTACTATTTTAGTAACTTGAGAAATTCAAAATAGAGCTTAGCAGAAAAAATACTATTCAGTAATAGATATGTACAACTTACTTAAAAGATGGAAAGGTTTTGCTTTTTTACTTGATATGCAAATCAATCATTATTACAATTTCAACTTATTTCAATCACACAATTTCATATTGGTTTTACATTTTTTAATTTCACTAATAGTTGTATAATAAATATTCACAATAATAAGGGACATTTACATAACTGTAAATAAAAGTAATTAAAATTAGCCATTTAATTTCAACTATAATTCAGAATTAAAATCAATATTAACATAATTCTTCCCAATCTTATTTTCAACATGATGTTATTAATAGAAATTTTTAAAAATATTCAAAATATCATGTTTATTTTTTAAATGTTTGGTGATTTTGACTTGGCCTGTACCTTATGCTATAAACATGGAAATTAAAAACACTAAAGATGAATGAACAATTACACATTTGAAGTTTCACTAACAGAATATTAACTGTATTCTGCATACTTAAATATCTGACTTTTTTTCTCTGTAGGTCCTCAAGCAAAAGTAATGAAGTGTTTTTTTCACAAGCAATTTCCTTATTATGAGATTAGAAATAAAATTAGAAGTATATTTGTCAACTCAATATTGAAGCTAAGTCATATTTTATTATTTTTGGAAGGTATGCCTAAAATGAATGTAATATTCCACACCCAAGCAATTTCCTTCTTCATAAATTCTGAATTTTAAGCCTAGAATTTGATCTACGTTTTTCTCATAAATATGTCTGGTATTACTCATGTGGAATGCAAATCAAATGCAATTTATTCAACATATTGGTGAGTTGAATCACTCTCGTATTGGCATCATTTAGGCAATGCTGAAGAAGCAGATTAGACAAGACATTTATTCGTTTTATCAACAACTTTTTATTGAGAACTTTATAGGCATTTTGCTTTTTCGGTGGTAGAAACACAGCAGTTAGCTAAGTAGAGTTTCTACCCTAATTGATCTTGTGATTAATAATTATTAACAAAGTTTATATGTACAGGCCTTCTTAGGGTATTTCTATATATTATGGAAACATAATAGCTTTATGTAAGACAGCATAAATTTTCAATTAAATGTGACATGAAAATTACATTTTAAAATGATGAGAGAAAATTCTAATCATCAATGAAATCTACATAGGTATTTAATGATACAATCTGTTTTTATCTCATTGCAAATGGCTCATGCCATTATTTTTATATCCCTTCCAAAACTCAAGTTAAAATTTAGCTGTCACTGTTAACCATGTTGAAAGGCAGGATCTTTCCCAGATGATTAGTTTGCCAGGGCAATGGATTATTGTCATTATCCCAGGAGTGTGTTAGTTATTTTGGGAAGTGGGTTTCTGATAAAAGGATGAGTTTGGCCCACGTTTCTTTCTCTGTCCAGCTTGTTTGTTTGTTCTTTCCTGCTTTGGGATATGATCTCACACAAGGCCCTTGTCAGATGCCGGTGCCCTGTACTTGAGCTTCTATCCACCATAACTGTGATTTGAATACATTTCTATATTGTGTAAATTACCCCAGTCTGCAGCATTCTGTCATGGCAATAGGAAATGGACTAAAACTTACTAGAAATGTAACACCAATTTTTAGAAGATAAAATCAAACTGTGGTACTTAATACAATTATCTGTGATATTTAATAGAAGATCATTAATGTTGTCTATTTCCTCTACCTTTTCAATTATCAGCATCATTATTTTGCATCATTATGGTTGACATTACCATTGTCTCCATCTTTTTTTATCAATAACCTTATCTTACTGTTTTCACCAGATATTAATTGAGTGCTTGCTATGTTGTTAAGGTATTAGGTGTTATGTGCACCACACTAAGGTCACCATTCATCTCAGTAAATAGCTCCAACATTTGTCCTACTGATCCAAGCAAGCGTTCTGAATATATTTCAGACTCCTCATTGCTATCACACCTTGCATTGAAAACATCAGCAAATTCTCTTTAGTCATTAAGATATATCCTGAATCGTACTCCTTCTTATTTTAACCTATTCCACTCTATTTCAAGTCATTGTCATCTCTCACCACTTGCTACTAAGCTGCTGAAATACCTATTAAGTTGTTTTTTTGCTTCCATCTTTTTTTTTATTTTTATTTTTAATTTTTTTTAAAGATGGGATTTTACCATGTTGGCCAGGCTGGTCTAGGACTCCTGACCTCAAGTGATCTGCCCACCTTGGCCTCGCAAAGTGCTGGGATTACAGGCATGAGCCACCACGCCATGCCACCTCCATCTTTGTTTTCTACAATGTACTTTCCACTTAGCAGCTAAATGGCTTTCTTAAAACATAAATCAGATAAGATCATTATCTTTTCTAAACTCACCAAAGGCATATTTAGCATATTGTATTATGCCAATGCTGCTAATGTCAATTACCATACACTTAGTGACTTAGAGCAACACAAATTTATTATCTAAATTCTGGAGATCAGAAATCTAAAATGAATTTCACTGGGCTAAAATCAAGATGTCAGTGGTGCTGTTTCTTGTGGAAGATCTCGGAAAGAATCTGTTTCTTTGACTCTTTCAACTATTCGCATTATTTGCTTCATAACCTTTTTTCATCTTCAAATAAAGCAATAGTCAGTTTTTCATGCCATGCTACCATGACACTGACTATTCTGCCTCTCCTTTTCACATTTAAAGACCCTTGTGACTACATTAACACTATTCAGATAATCCTGGATAAACTTTGTATTCTAAGGTCACCTAATTAGCTACCACAATTTCATCTGAAATTTTAAATTCCCATGCCATATAATGCAAGATATTTACAAATAGTGTGTATTAAAATTTGGTCCTCTGGGAACCACTGTTCTGCTTACCACACATATTTATTATAATTTCATGTAATTTGTTCCAGCTATGTTTCCGATTTTATTTTTTACCATTCTCATTCAATGCATTTAAGATATGATCAACTCCTTGTTTCTCAAAAATGTAAATTTTATTCAAATGGCAGAGCCTTTATACTATCTTTTCTCTCATCCTTACATAGTCTTTTCCAAGAAACATGCTTCAACCCTGCATCCTTCATTTTACTTGTTTAAATAATTTTTATAAGTCTGTCAGTAACAAACCTACCCAATATAAATATAATATTCTCTTCTACTATAATTTTACCCTGCCTTAAGTTCTTCCCCCTCGCCCTCTGAGACAGAGTTTTGCTCTTGTTGCCCAGGCTGGAGTGCAATAGCACGATCTGAGCTCATGTCAACCTCTGCCTCCCAGGTTCTGGGGATTCTCCTGCCTCAGCCTCCTGAGTAGCTGGGATTACAGGCATATGTCATCACACCTGGCTAATTTTTGTATTTTTATTAAGTAGAGATGGGGTTTCTCCATGTTGGTCAGGCTGATCTTGAACTCCCAACCTCAGGTGATCCGCTTGCCTCAGCCTCCCAAAATGCTGGGATTACAGGCGTGAGCCACCACGCCCAGCTAATTTCTTTATAACATGTATGTAGCTGAATTTTAAAATTATTATCAGTATCCCTCATGAGAATTTAAGTACTTTAATGGTTAATTTTATGAGTTAACTGGATTAAAGGTTACCTAGATAGTTGGTAAAACATTATTTCTAGGTATATCTGTGAGGATGTTTAGGGAAGTGATTGGCATTTGAATCAGTAGAATCAGTGAAGATTTGCCCTCGGTGTAGACAGGCGTGAGCCAAAATGCTGAGAGCCCTGATACAACAAAAAGGCAGCGAAAAGGCAAACATTCTCTCCCTCTTTATCTCTTAGGAGAAGGTGGGACACCCTTCTTCTCTTGCCTTCTGGCATCAGAATAGCAGGATCTCCAGGGTATCGGAATACCAGATTCCTAGGCTTTGAACTCTTGGACTTGCATTAGTGGACTCAGGACTTACCCCTGAGAAGCCGGGGTTTCCAGTCAATATCTATGACCTCCAACTGAGAGCTGCACCATTGGCTTTACTGATTCTGAAGCTTTTGGTCTTAGACTGAACTTGCTACAATCGTCTCTGGGTCTCCAGTTTGCAGATGGTCTCTCCTGAGATGCCTCAGCCTCCATTTAACTGCATGAGTCAGTTTTCCTAATACATTTTCTATCTATCTATCTATCTATCTATCTATCTATCTATCTATCTATCTATCTATCATCTATCTATCTATCTATCTATCTATCTATCTATCTATCTATCTATCTATATCTATCTATCTATCATCTATCTGGTCAAAATCTATGTCCTATTGGTTCTGTCTTTTTGGAGAACCCTAATACAAGCACTATGAGAACTGAGACTTAGAACATTTTGGGTTCACCTTGGTGTTCTTAGTATCCACAAAAGTGACTGTTGGAGACTAGGCACTTAAATATTTGTTATATCAATGAAGGAATGTGCAAAAGCTTAATTTTTATGCCAAAGTCTATAGTAGGCACTTCACATTTTATGTATTATTTAATCTTCACAGTTGTCCAAAGAGGTCATTTATTCCCTAATTTCATTGCCAAGAAAACAGTGTTTCATAGAGATTAACTTATTTGAGATTATACAGTAGCAAAAATGGAATACAGACTCAGCTACATCTTGCTTTATATTTCATACTGTTCTCATATCGAAATCTAGGCTATCCACAAGACTGGGCTACCTTATAGAGATTAGTAATGCTATTCCATACCTTAAAAATAATTGTAATCTTGTTGTAAATGTAAGATATTTAATTTAAAGGGCATAGATTAGGGTACAAAAAATTAAAGTATGGAAAATATACAGTACTTGGTACATAATTTAGTTTCATAAAAATGCATTGAATATTTGTTGAAAATAAAGTTCTTTAACATTCACACCAGTGAAAAAGTCACTGAAAGTTGGAGGAGTCATCTGTGATATCATCACAGAAGCAGTGAATTTGAGTAGCATGAGCACAAAAATTTCATACATTTTGCCCTACCTCTCATTTTAGGATTCTCTGATCATGTACTTGGCAGATGAATTTGCCTATGTTAGACAGAAGTAGAACAGAGAAACCTTGGTTATGACACAGTTAGGATATTTTATAGTACAGCGCTTCTCTACCCTGGTGTAACATTATAATCACCTGGGAATCTTTACAAATACTGCCCCATGGGTAATTCCCCCAGCGAGACATTTAACTGGTATCAGAAACTTTGAGAGTTTCCCAGGTGATTCTAATGCTCAATCAATATCTAGAACCACTGCCATAGTGTAGGTGTTGCTGAGAATACTGATTGAATGCTGGGGTCTGCATCCAGGCATGTAAATACTTTGACTTATTAAATTAATAATTGCTCTAAACTGTGCTTTGTTGAAGAAAGAATATTTAAATAGAAGCCTCGTATTGTCTTCAGTGTAATTTCTGTCTTGTACTGTCTTCAGTGTAATAAACATGTAAGTGATACATTTATTTCTCTAATAATTCAGTTATGATCAACCTATATATATCTTCTCATTAAGAAATTATATAAATTAATATATTTTTATGTAGTTAAAATGATCTCTTTGTGCCCCCAAAATAAGATATGACTTACTTCAAAATTTTCAGAAGTAATAGTTTCTTTCTTTTTCTCTGGGTAGAAGTTTTTTCCATATGGTTCTCATAGGGTAGCAATTTCACTTAAAATCACAGATGGCATATCAATGCAGCAATCTGAACAACTGAGCACAAGCATTACCCAAAATGTCTTAGGTTATTTTGCTTGTATCACTTCCTTTATTTGAGAGAGACTGCTTCTTCTAAAATCCTCATATGTAAGTGCTTTGGGAGTAATTGGGAAACCATTATGATCTACCTATATATCTAATAAACATCTACATCCATTGGTTCTATCTTTTGGAAGAACTCTAAATACAAGCACGATGAGAACTGAGACTTAGTATTTTGGGTTCACCTTCGTGTTCTAGCATCTACAAAAGTGACTTGGAGACAGGCACTTAAATATTTGTTATATCAATAAAGGAATGTGCAAAAGGTTTATTTTTATGCCAAGATCTACAGTAGGCACTTCACATTTTATACATTATTTAATCTTCACAGTTTTCATAATCTTCACAGTTAACACGATTATATTTTAATAATCATAAATACCAGTGAAATTATTCTTCCTCTGGCCAAGAATAAACCAAATAAAAAGAAAAAGGAAGTAAAAACTGACAGCTTTATAAAGTAGACTAGGTTAAAGACTATATAATAAAAAGTTATATTCTTCTAATGGAATATCACTGAGTATCTAAATCTGCAATTGAATATCTAAATCTGGTCAGATATACGTATACATATACACATCACATATAATAGCAAATAGGTCAGGTAGATTGTGGCATAGATCTGGCCAAGGCTGACCAGAATAGATATGAAGTCCCTCTATGCTTAACCTCAGCTTGGTGACAAACTGCTCAATTGCTGTTTTGCTGCCAGAGACAGTTACTCCTCGAAATTAGGATGCCCCAACTCAGATGATCCTTAAATAGAAGAAGCCCTCTTTGCTGTGTATAGTTGCTGTTGCTACAGTAGACTGAGGATAAAGAATTGGTTGGCACATCCAGTCACTCTGCTTAGCTTGAGAACCTGAAAAAACAAAAAAAACCTTAAACTTTCACATTGTGGTGTGTAATTCAAGCCATGCCTGTAATCTGACTCTTGAACTAGGAGGACCCACCTTGAAGGGTCCCAGTCTAGTGGATCTCCTGCTTGTGGTCTTCCCTTTGGGCCTCTCCTCACTGCTGGGAGCAGTAGCTACTAGCTGTGTTAATAGAGAAACCATTGTTTCACCTGAAACAGAAGAGTGAATGCAAGCTCCTTTCACTTTCTGTTTGTCTGTTTGTTTTTTAACATTATTTCCCTAAAGCCAGATACACTGAATGACAGAATACCACGTAACTTTATTTTAGCATAATTATATTTGAATAATTGTAAATACCAATGCAATTATTCTTCCTCCATCCAGGAATAAACTTAGGAATCTAAGAAAAAGAAAGCAAAAAATGACGACTTTACAGAGTATGTTAAAGGCTATATAATAAAAAGTCATACTTTTCTCATGGAATATCACTGAATATCTGAATCTGCAACTGAATATCTAAATCTGGTCAGCTACATTTATATATCTATCACATAAAATAGGAAATTGCACAGAATCAGTTTAAATTTTTGCTCTCTGGTTAAATTTACAAGTAAAACACTCCTTAAAACTATGATTTTCTTAAGAAATATTTTTGTCCTTTTAGATTTTTGTACATTTGCTCTTTACATTGTATTGAAAATTTTCATTTGTATGTTCTTTCTATATTCTTCAGCTGAGTAATCTGAAATGTGCAATAAATGGGTCTGTGTTCAGGCAGAATTACAATTGAATGTGTAATCAAAAACCATGATGAAAAATTTCATTCAAAATGAAAAGCAAAGAGAGATGGGACTACAGTATGATAAATTTCTGGGCTTTTATAATAATAGGTTGTCTCTGAACTTTTCAATTTGGTTTTCTGTGACTTATTTTTAAGCAGCATACTTTTTACACATTACATCTTTACTGAAAAAGCAGTAATAAGAATATATTTGAAATTATCTGCTAAAGTTAAAATCAAATGGCAATAATCATGACTGAGAAGTGAGAAAAAGTGAGAGAGAGAAAAAAAGGTAGATCTGTGGATTTGGGGATCTGACTAAGCAGTTATCAAGATAGCAGAATACTTTGTTGCTATAGCAAAGGGGCAGCAAAATGGACATTTTGACATTAACTCAGCAGGTTTGGAAACCAGTCAATGCCTTCAAGCAGCTGCTCAGTACATGTTATTTAGAATTAATGTTGACTTCAAAGACACACCTTAGAGAGGGACTGAGCCAAGTGAATGAATATTCAGCCTCTTATTCATTTAGTTGCTTCTTTTCTTCCTTTGCCTCATTGTGTATTAAGCAAACTATCTGTGGCTGCATTTCAGGCTGCAAGGTTAATTCTCCATTTTCAGCTGTGGCCTCACAAAATACTTGACTTACTTTTGCGATGGCTGTGATATTATTGTTAAAATTTACAAAAAAGATTCTCACCTTGTTTTCTTTGTTGGCTTTTATTTTCCAACAATGAAAGTTAAATCGTGGCTCATTACCAAGTCCATATATCTTAAAGATATCATAAAATTTTAATTTCATACATAAATTAGAATTTAGATGGAGATGAAATCAGTATATTTGACTTGAAACTTTTATATTTTTCTTTTTTTTTTCCTTTTTCTCCTTTAACTCTACTCCTTGTCTTCTTCCATCACTTATTTTATTTTTTATCAGTTCCTGCTCTCCCAAACATTCCGCTACCTTGTTTTCTAGCAGTGTCACTCTGTTGTGGTCATAGAAAACATGGCCGAGTCTTGGCTGGGGCCCAGGGATGACCAGGAGAGTACGGTGGTTAGCCACGGTTGCCTATGCCATCTTTGTGTATATCGTTGTCTGCTAGAGACATTAAACATGTTGAAAGTACTGACTTAAATTTTTTAATGTTTTAAACAGAAAGTATTTGCAATAAGAAAGTTTAAGTAAAATCAGAAAGGATGGAAAATAAAGGTATTATAATAATGAAAGTTTTTATTTATAAGTTTTATGAAAAACACAACATATCTAAATTAGCACAACTGTGTCAAATATATGTGATTTAATTATATATCTTTGATCTAGTTCACCAATTTTAGGCATAAAACATAAAAATAAGAAAATAAATACCATTATAATGATTATATAATTACACTTCATTTTAGATAAAAAACATTTTCTATATTACAAATAAGAAAACAAATATCATTATAACAATTATATAATTACACTCTATTTTAGATGAAAAAAACATTTTTTATATTACTTTCTTTGCAACAACATAAGCCCAGACATTAAAAGCTAAATATAACATTTCCTTGTAAGGAGACATAAAGGCAATTATTTTTGTAAAATTGCTATTGATTACATAAAATCATTTTATAAAAGGTCATTTCAAATTAGTCATACTCATTATTCAAAGGCCTATTATTTTGATTTGAATTGAAATGCACAATTCTTATCACATATATAGAATAAAAATTATACATTATTAAAATCTCAACATTTTCCTTTCAATACAAATTACAAAAATTAGCATTAGTGAGTTTAAATAGAAAATTTAAAATATATTAATGTATTGGAATGTTACTTTCCAAGGTTTTCAATTAAATTTTATTCATGGGCATTTGAAACTTTCTGTGCCAATATGGCAAAAATTGTTAATTATCTATTGAAAATTCAGTCTCTCATTTCTTTTTGTATCACTGTATGAGAAGACATAGGAATATATTTAGCTATTTAGGACAAACATTTACATTTGCTTCCCTTTGTAAATGTAAGCGGTCAAACATACCTTACAAAGTTCTTGGCCACGTCTCTGATAAAGAATGTTTACTTAGCTGGAAGATTGTTTCACTTTCCCCTTTTCTTCTTTCTTGGTATGCTTAGGAATTAGCAGTTGGTGCTTTGCTGTTATGGTTGGTATCTCACCATTTATTATGTGCCAACAATTGTCCCTTATTTTTGTCCTTACCAAATAGGTTTTATAAGGGTTTCACATGGTTAACATACACAACAGGATATGACTGCTCCAGTCATGAGAAGTAAAGGCTGTGGGAGTTAAAGCCTTGATATTTACTGATTTGAACTTGAAATTAAAATATGTATTAATAAGTAGAAAGTTTAACATGCAGACATATAATTGTGTTAAGGCTAATATAATTTTAAAGTTTTAAAGGACAATTCGGGTAAGTTTTCTCTGCTTAAAAAAATAAACATATTAGTACTCATTATGTACTGTGAGATTTTTTTTCTCTAAAAGTTGGATTTACATTTTTCTATAATGTTAATTTCTTTTTTGTTTTATTTTTATTATATTTCAGGTTCTGGGATACATGTGCAAAATAAACATGTGTGTTACATAGGTATAAGTGTGCCATGGTGGATCACTGCACCCATCAATTCAACACTTAGGTTTTGAGCCCTACAAGTATTGGGTCTTTTTCCTAATTCTATCCTTCCCCTTGTCTTCTGCCCTTTGACAGACCTCATGTGTGATGTTCCCCTCCTTTTGTCCACATGTTCTCATTGTTGAGCTCCCACTTATCAGTGAGAACATGTGGTGTTTAGTTTTCTGTTCCTGTGTTAGTTTGCTGGGAATGATGGTTTCCAGCTTCATCCATGTCCCTGCAAAGAACATGATTTTATTCCTTTTTTATGACTGCATAGTATCTCATGGTGTATATATGCCACATGTTCTTTTTTTTTTTTTTCTGAAACGTTATTTAAAGAGAGAAAGGCATTTACCCACATTATACCACATGTTCTTTATCCAGTCTATCACTGATGGGAATTTGAGTTGGTTCCAATTCTTTACTATTGCAAATAGTGCTGCAGTAAACATATTTGTGCATGTGTCTTTATAGTAGAATAATTTACAATCCTTTGGTTATATGCCCAGGAATGGGATTGATGGGTCAAATGGTATTTCTGGTTCTAGATCCTTGAAGAATCACCACATTATCATCCAAAATGGTTGAACTAATTTACACTCCCACCAACAGTGCAAAAGCATTCCTATTTCTCCACATGCTCTCCTGCATCTGTTGTTTCCTGACTTTTTAATGACTGCCATTCTAACTGTTATGAGATAGTATCTCACTCTGGTTTTGATTTGCATTTATCTAACGACCAGTGATAATGAGCTTTTTTCCATATGTTTGTTGGCCACATAAATGTCTTGTTTTAAGAAGTATCTGTTCACATCCTTTGCCCACTTTTTGATGGAGTTGTTTTTTTCTTGTAAATTTAAGTCCCTTTTAGATTTTGGATATTAGACTTTTGTCATACGGATAGATGGCAAATATTTTTTCTCATTCTGTAGGTTGCCTGTTCACTCTGACCATAGTTTATTTTGCTGTGTGGAAGCTCTTTAATTTAATTAGATCCCATTTGTCAATTTTGGCTTTTGTTACAATTGCTTTTGGTGATTTAGTCATGAAGTCCTTGCCTATGCCTACGTCCTGAAGGGTAATGCCTAGGTTTTCTTCTAGTGTTTTTATAATTTCAGATCTTATGTTTAAGTCTTTAATCTATCTTGAACTAATTTTTGTATAAGGTATGAAGAAGAGATCCAGTTTCAGTTTTCTGCATATGGCTAGTCAGATTTCCCAGCACCATTTATTAAATAGGGAATCCTTTCCCATTGCTTGTTTTTTTCCGGTTTGTCAAGGATCAGATGGTTGTAGATATGTGCTGTTATTTCTGAGGCCTCTGTTCTTTTTCCTTAGTCTCTCTATATAATTTTGGTACTAGTACCATGCTGTTTTGGATATTGTAGCCTTGTAGTATAGTTTTAAGTCATGTAGCATAATGCCACCAGCTTTGTTCTTGCTTAGGGTTTTCTTGGCTGTATGAGCTCTTTTTTGGTTCCATATGAAATTTAATGTAGTTTTTTCTAATTATCTGAAGAAAATCAATGGTAGCTTGATGGAAATAGCATTAAATCTATAAATTACTTTGAACCATACGGCTATTTTCACAATATTGATTCTTCCATGAGCATGGAATGATTTTTTCATTTGTTAGTGTCATCTCTTAGTTGTTTGAGAAGTGGTTTGTAGTTCTCCTTGAAGAGGTTCCTCACATCCCTTGTAAGTTGTATTTCAGCTTTACTGAAGTTGCTTATTAGCTTAAGGAATTTTTGGGCTGAGATGATGGGGTTATCTAAATATACAATCATGTAATCTGCAAACAGAGACAATTTGACATCCTCTTTTCCTCTTTGAATCCTCTTTATTTCTTTCTCTTGCCTGATTGCCCTGGCCAGAATTTCCAATACTATGTTGAATAGGAGTTGTGAGAGAAGGCATCCTTGTCTCCTGCCAGTGTTCAAAGCAAATGCTTCCAGCTTTTGCCCATTCATTATAATATTGGTTATGTGTTTGTCATAAATAGCTCTTATTATTTTGAGATGTGTTCCATCAAAACCTAGTTTATTGAGTGTTTTTAGCATGAAGCAGTGTTGAATTTTACCAAAGACCTTTTCTGCATCTATGAGATAATCATGTGGTTTTTATCATTGGTTCTGTGGTTTTTATCATTGGACACCAACTGCCTTTCTAGAATAGACACTACCTGGCTAAATGGTTGGGGTTGGGGGAGGATGGGAGCTTTAAGTTTCTATATGAGATGGTGCTCATGCTTGTTTTTACTTTTGTAATTTAATGAAAAATTCAGTCGCTTTATATTTGAGTTTTTTTTTCAGTTCTAATAGAATAAATATCACTGTGATTTGTGTCTCACAATATACACAGCTACATCCATGCTCTATCACATTGGTGATAATTTCAAATGTTGTTAAAAAAATCCATGTGATGGATTACGTTTATTGATTTGCATATGTTGAACCAGCTTTGCATCCTAAGGATGAAGCTGAATTGATTGTGGTGGATAAGCTTTTTGATGTGCTGCTGGATTCAGTTTGACAGTATTGTATTAAGGATTTTTACATTGATATTCATCAAAGATATTGGCCTGAAATTTTACTTTTTTTGTTGTGCCTCTGCCAGATTTTGGTAACAGGATGATGTGTGCCTCATAAAATGAGTTAGAGAAGAATCTTTCTTCTTCTATCATTTGAAATGATTTTAGAAGAAATAGTAGCAGATCCTCTTTGCACCTCTGGTAGAATTCAGCTGTGAATCCATCAGGTCCTGGACTTTTTTAGTTGGTAGGCTATTAATTACTGCCTCAACTTAAGAACTTGTTATTGGTCTATTCAGGGATTTGACTTCTTTCTGGTTTAGTCTTAGGAGGGTTTATGTGTCCAGGAATTCATCTATTTCTTCTAGATTTTCTAGTTTATTTGTGTAGAGGTGTTTATAGTATTCTCTAATGGTAGTTTGTATTTCTGTGGAATCAGTGGTTATATCCTCTTTATTATTTATAATGTTTCTATTTGATTCTCCTTTCTTTTCTTCTTTATTAATCTGGCTAGTGATCTATCTACTTTGTTAATCTTTTCAAAAAACCACCTCCTGCATTATTACATTTTGTAGGTTTTTTTTGTGTGTGTCTCTATCTTCTTTAGTTCTGCTCTGATCTGTTATATTTTGTCTTCTGCTAGCTTTGAATTTGTTTGCTCTTCTATCTAGTTCTTTTAATTGTGATTTTAGGATGTGGATTTTAGATATTTCCCACTTTCTGTTGTCAGCATTGAGTGCTATAATTTTCCCTCTAAACAATGTTTTAGCTGTGTTCTAAAGATTCTGGTCCATCATATCTTCATTTTCATTGGTTTCAAACAATTTATTTATTTATGCCTTAATTTTGATATTTACACAGTAGTCATTCAGGAGTAGGTTGTTTAGTTTCCATGTAGTTGTGTGGTTTTGAGTGAGTTCCTTAATCCTGAGTTCTAATTTTTTCACTCTGGTCTGAGACTGTTTGTTATGATTTCCATTCTTTTGCATTTGCTGAGGAGTTTTACTTCCAATTATATGTTTGATTTTTGAATAATTGCTATGTGGTGCTGAGAAGAATGTATATTCTGTTGATTTGGGGTGGAGAGTTCTGCAAATGTCTATTAGGTCTACTTGATACAAAGCTGAGTTCAAGTTCTGAATATCCTTATTAATTTTCTGTCTTGTTGAACTGTCTAATATTGACAGTAAGGTGTTAAAGTCTCCCACTGTTATTGTGTGGGAGTCTAAGTCTCTTTGTAGGTCTCTAAGAGCTTGCTTTATAAATCTGGGTGCTCCTGTATTAGGTGCATATATGTTTAGGATAGTTAGATCTTCTTGTTGCACTGATCCCTTTACCATTATATAATGCCCTTCTTTGTCTCTTTTGATCTTTGTTGGTTTAAAGTCTGTTTTATCAGAGGCTAGGATTGCAACCCCTGCTTTTTTTTTTGTTGTTGTTTTTTGTTTTGTTTTGTTTTTCATTTACTTTGTAAATATTCCTCCTTCCCTTTATTTTGAGCCTATGTCTGTCTTTGCACATGTGATGGGTCTCAGCACACTGATGGGTCTTCCCTTTGTATCCAATTTATTTGCCAGTATGTGTCCTTTAATTGGGGCATTTAGCCCATTTACATTTAAAGCTAATGATATTATATGTCAATTTGATCATCTCATCATGATGCTAGCTGGTTATTTTGCACAATAGTTGATGCAGTTTCTTCATGGTATCATTGGTCTTTATATTTGGTGTGTTTTGCAGTGGCTGGTACTGTTTCTTTCTTGCCATATTTAGTGCTTCCTTCAGGAGCTCCTTAAGGCAGGCCTGGTGGTGACAAAGTTCTTAAACATTCACTTTTCTGTACAGGATTTTACTTCTCCTTCACTTATGAAGGTTTGTTTGACTGGATATGAAATGCTGGGTTGAAAATTCGTTTCTTTAAAAATGTTTAACATTGGCTCCCAGTCTCTTCTGTCTTGTAGGGTTTCTGAAGAGAGATCTGCTGTTAGTCTGATGGGCTTCACTTTGTAGGCAACTTGACCTTTCTCTCTGGATGCCCTTAACATTTTTCCTTCTTTTCAACCTTTGAAAATATGATAATTATCTGTCTCGGAGTTGCTTTTCTCCAGGAGTATCTTTGCGATGTTCTTTGTATTTCCTGAATTTGAATGTTGACCTGTCTTTCTAGGTTGGGGAAGTTATCCTGGATAATATCCTGAAATGGGTTTTCCAACTCTATTTCATTCTCCTTGTCACTCTCAGGTATACCAATCAATTGTAGGATTAGTCTTTTTATATAGTTTTATATCTCTTGTAGGCTTTATTCATTCTTTTTTCTTCTTTTTTCTCTAATCTTGTCTTCATGCTTTATTCCCCAAGTTGATCTTCAATCTCTGATATCCTTTCTTTCACTTGATTGATTCTGCTATTTATACTTGCATACGCTTCACAAAGTTCTTGTGCTGTATTTTTCAGCTTCATCAGGTCATTTATGTTCTTCTCTAAAATGGTTATTCTAGTTAGCAGTTCCTATAACCTTTTATCAAGGGTCTTAGCTTCCTTGCTTTGGGTTAGAGCTCATAGGAGTTTGTTATTACCCACCTTCTGAATCCCACTTCTGTCAATTTATCAAACTCATTCTTCATCCAGTTTTGTACCCTTGCTAGAGAGGAGTTGCAACCATTTGGCAAAGAAGAGACATTCTGGTTTTTGAAATTTTCAGCATTTTTATGCTGGTTTTTCCTCATCTTTGTGGACTCATCTACCTTTCATATTTAATGTTGATGACTTTTGAATGGGTTTTTTGGTGGTGTCCTGTTCATTGATGTATTGCTTTTCGTTTGTAGATTTCCTTCTAACAGTCAGATCCCTCTTCTATGGGTCTGCTGGAGTCTTCCAGAGGTTCACTCCAGACTCTGTTTGCCTGGGTTTCATCAGTGGAGGCTTCAGAACAGCAAAGATTGCTGCCTGCTCCTTTCTCTGGAAGCTTCCTGCCAAAGGGGCACCTGACTAATGAAACCCAGGGCTCTCCTTTATGAGGTGTCTGTCGACTACTGCTGGGACATGTCTTCCAGTCAGGAGGCATGGGGGGTCAAGGACGCACTTGATAAGGCTGTCTGTCCCTTAGCAAAGCTCGAGCACTGTGCTGGGAGACCCACTGCTCTCTTCAGAGCCAGCAGGTAGAAACATTCAACTCTGGTAAAGCTGTGCCACAGCCACCCCTTCCCTCAGGTGCTCTGTCCCAGGGAGATAGGAGTTTTATCTATAAGTCCTTGGCCAGAGATGCTGAATTTCTTTCAGAGATACCCTGCCCAGTGAGGAGGAATCTAGGGAGGCAGTCTGGCCACAGCCACTTTGCCATGCTGCAGTGAGCTCCACCCAGTTCAAATGTACCAGCAGCTTCCTTAACGCTGTGAGGGGAAAATGATCTACTCAAGTCTTACTAATCCTGGATGCCAGTCCCTCCACCATGGTCCCAGGTCAACTAGACTGCTGCTCTGGCAGCAAGAATTTCAAGCCAGTATTTCCTGGCTTGGGCTCTGTGGGAGTGGGACCCACTGAAGGAGACCACTTGACTCCCTGGCTTCAGTCCCATTTCTAGGGGAGTGAATTGTTCCTTCTCACTGGGGTTCCAGGCAGAATTGGGACATAAATAAAATCTGCTGCTGCTAGCTCAGTGTCTGTCCAAATAGCCACCCAGCTTTGTGCTTGACACCCAGATCCCTGGTGGTGCAGGCATATGAAGAAATATCCTTGTCGGCAGATTGTAAAAACTGTGGGAAAGGGGTAGTATCTAGGCTGGATAGCATAGTCTCTCATGACTTCCCTTGGCTAGAAGAGGGAGGTCCCTGGACCCTTACAATTCTAAGTAAGCTGATGCCCCACTCTCCTTTGGCTCACTCTCCGTGCACTGCACCCACTGTCTAACCAGTCCCAATGAGATGAACTGGGTACCTCTGTTAAGTGTAGAAATCAAGTGCCTTCTGCACTGATCTCTCTGGGAACTGCAGACTGGAGCTATTGCTATTCAGCCAGCTTGTCAGATCCCCCTATCATGTTAATTTCTTAAGGAAAAAATGTATAACTAGAGTTTGGCAATCATAATTTATTTTTTGGCTTGAAGATACCTATTTATGGAACAAACACTGGTATTATATGCTGTGCACACAGAAAAATAGAAATTAGAATTAAGTGAGAAATATGCATGCATCTGAGAACAAACTATTTCTCTATGTATATCCTTTTGTTAAATCTTCTATTTTGGTCTGTTTTTAGATTATCTTATCTAAAATGTAATTTTAGATATTTTAAAAACAAGTAAAATTATTCTATTGATACATTTCTTACATATTTCTCACATTAAAATAAATAGACATGAAATATTCAGTTCAAATGCAGTATTCAAACATATCTGGGTTTGAAAATATGACCAGGTTCAATTTAGTCTTAATACTTTCAACTTTCTAATTAAATGATTTGGCCAATATTAGTTTACACACATTTAAAATAAAAAAACCTGTTTCATTCACAAGCATGAATAACTGATGAAAGTTGCAGTAGGACCACTGGTCTTGGTCCTACTGTGCTGTCTGGAGACCACAGAAGTACATACTTCTCCCTCCAGCCAACGTAGTGTCTGATATTTGATGAGTTAACATGTCATTTCTGTCTTTAAATTACTACCATTAAATGTATTTTCAAACATCATTTCTATCTATTGCTGTTATTTTGATAATTATAATAATAAAAATGCTGTTTGTAAAGACATAAGCATTTTTTACAGAAATGCATTTAGAGGTATATATAAAATTATATAATGAATGATTTCAGGTTCTTCATATAAATATTGAGGAATAAATAAAACAATAACAAAATCCTAATAATTGTTTAATCTAAGTCTTAAACTTATGATGTTTTATTGAACTGTTTTATTTTAATATAAATACCAACATACAGTTTGTTGCTTAACTCCTTAGTTTTCCTTTCCACAGGGAACAATTAATTAAATAATAATGATTTCTTTGTGCAGATTGTTTCTCTCTAAATACCACATTTTTTTCTTTTTGCTACAGCCTATTTCTGCAGCCTCTAAAGATCACTTTGGATATTAATGCTTTTATCAAAAGTTTTATCAAAATAGTTTACTGATGTTCCTGGCTTCTTTTGATCTGAAAATCTGGTGTATATTACTTCTGTTGTTACATGGAAGTTTTGCATATGAAAGTAAAAAGTTAGCTAAATTCTATTTATGTTTAATTCATTGGTGTTACTGATAGGCTTAATCTTAAAAATAAAATTAAAAAACAATAAAATTACTGTAAACAAACACCTGGTCAAAGCAAAAAAATTGTCTAAGTTGCAATGGCTTATTAAACATTCCTTCAAAATGTAGTTAACTATTTTAGATATAAACAATTATAAATAAGGACACATAAAGCACCCAGACCCTCACTACATGTGTGATGTAATATAATGTTGTTAATATATCATAAATCCATTCAATGTGTTTGTGTTTTCTACACTCTGCACCACATTTGGTTACTATACTTCCCTTGAATTTATTTGTAGTTTTAATACCCATTTGTGTATATATATGTATATGCACATATTTTTATACATACATCTACATATGTATATGAGTACCTTTTCATTTTTTAGTGTCCATGTTTATTTATAATCTATATGTTCTCCTCCAGCTTGTTTTTAAAAATAGTTTTATTCAAATATTTCCTGCATGTATATCATAAGAAATGATGACAACAGCCCCTTCTTGCCAAGAAGATTGACTACTATTCATACTGAGCATTTGTCCTACAGGCAACACAAACCAATGCCCCACCATGTTTCTTTAAGAAGATTGAGCAGTGGCTTAGTAGAAAGTTGATAACTGTGTTTTTTTCTACCCTGGAAATAACATTTCATCCTAATTGTGTTTAGCATGTGTTCCAGTTATAAATTAGACTTTCCTGCTCACAGTGTTTCACCCAGTATCACAATCTGAGGCTTTCAGAAATCTCATTTACAGAGGTGAATTCCTGATAACGTGCTTAAGTTGTAGTGATCTACTTTATGACAAATGTAGTGTTGCAGTGGGTACTCTGTCCTGGATTGAACTGGTTTAAGTACATGCTGTAGCATCCAGTAGCTTGTTTCCTGAAAGAACATTGGGATAGATTCTTGGAAATGAAGCAGAAGCACCAGCTTAGAGATTGTATCCGGTGAGACTGGAGCACTCTCCTTCATGATCTAGTATATCCCTTAAATGAATGAATATAGATAGATAGACTAGATGGGCCTGGGAATAAGAGATTGAAGTAAGAGTGACTCTGATTACAGAAAGTGAATCAATCCAAGCACCTACTTAAGAAATTTCCACCATCTTAGTCCATATGAATGTAAAATTTCTGCTTTTCAGAGGCTGGAGTGTTAGAAGAACTGGAAGGTAGACCAGAAAGAAGAGTCCTATTCCAGAAAGAGAGAATAGCAAGTATAAAGTCGTGATGTATCCAGAGCAATGTAAGCAGGACAGAAAATAACAATGTTCATTGCATTGTTCTCACAGGTGCACACACAAAATGCAAAAGACAAAATTTTGACTTTCTTCCTGGCTGCAATAAAATTAATCAGTTTTTTACTTGTTTCCTTCTAATCTCCTGTGATTATGTCCTCTGAATCAACTCTTTATCTTTACAAATTTTACCAACCTTAAGTCTTCTAAGAGTCACTGTCGTCATACTATTTCCAACAAAACCAGTAACTGCATGCCGTATCTAAACTCTTTAAATTGCACAGAATTATATACTGTGAATCATCCACTTCTTGAAATTCTTCTTTAGTTTCAATGATAGAATGCTTTGCTTATTCTCATTCTGCACAGTGAAAGGAGCAGTGTGGTTAAGAAGAAATAGCACTGGGCAGATTTATCACTCTACAACTGACCAACCTCATTGCTGTGAGTTTGGGTTTTATCATGCATATTAACCATTCACTGAGTGGTTTATCATAACCAACTGCTGATCTAAGTGTGCACATTATCTTGACTGGCACACCCTTTAACTTTGCTACTGAAAGTTACTACCCTTCACCACTAAAACGTTTCTCCTCTTGTAATTGGTTTTTGATATTTATTGAGTGAAATTCATGATTATTAGCTATAGTATTCCCTGCTGTCATTTCAGCCTGAAGTCTACCGACAAAATAACATTTATAAATCAAGAATTTCTTCTGTTTTTTCTCTTATATATATAATTTTACCCTATCATTTAATTTATTAAACCCAGTCATCTCTTCTGGCCTTCATAATCTAGTATAGTATGATATTATTATATTTAAGCAATGCTATTTTCTTGTATTTCTCAGACACCTAGAAATGCTTCAGTTAGATACATTTTCACCAAGAGTAGTCCAGGATTTTATTCGTTCTTTTCAGAGTTTCTGTTTTTGGTTGACATCTAATGTTTTTCTATTCCAAATAGCCTTTCAGAGTAGAAAAACTCACTCATTTTTATTCTCTGAAGTATGTAATATTTTAAAATCATGTTATTTTATTTTTATATGACTTATTTTCTTACCATCTAATCTCTTTCTCAGTCAATATTTATATGTATATATGTGTTTCTGCATATATGTATATATGTCTATGTGTACATGTATGTATGCATTTGTGTATTTTCTTCTTTTGCATCTGTCACAAACCTTAGAAATGCTGAATACACACACTTAGTCAAAGCGAATGTTTTCAATTAATTGTTCATCACTCTAGACCTCCCTTAGTTGAAAGTCAGAGGTAGAAATAATTAGTTTTATGTATTCATTTTTCAGGCTTACATTATAAAATATTTATGTTGGGGGTATTTGTACTAATGATCACATGCTATAGAGTCAGAAAGCCTGATTTCGAACCCTTGTTTGTGGCGTATTAACTATGTAACCTTAAATAAGTTATACTCTCTAAGTCTTCATTATTTTATCCTTATTACACAACTCATAGACCTATACAGGGGAATAATAATGATAATGGTTATCATCATTGCCATCACCAGTGCTAGAAATAATGATTGCACTGTGTGCCACAAACAGTACTAAGAATATTCCAAGATATGGAACACATAAATGAATTTTAATAAACTCAGTACTCTGTAGAAGCCTAAAATTGGGAATAATATAATGAGAAATTTATAAGGCTGTGCTTTTAGCTCCCAACTGGTATTCCATCAGAATTCTTAGAAAATTAGTAGATTGAAAAGAATGTATAATAGTCAGAATCCATTCCTTATCAAGAACTAGAGCAGTGGATCAGAAATAATATATTGGACAGTGAAACTGGGTACCCATAATACATAAGTCCATAACCTAATAACAAATATAGAACGACAGAGTAAAGATCTTATTATACTTAGAAAACTAGAGGTTTTTTTTTTTCAATAAGAATTTATAAAGTACATTTATTTCCCAGGCTTCAAAATAATTCCTGAAAAAGAGTGTACAAACTTATTTGAGTGTACAAATATTATATTTATAAAAAGTTGACTATAGGACTTTAATAATAAAGTAAGTTAATAAGAAAGCATAAAACAGAGTGCTCACAATAAATGGTTAAATACAGAACATGCAGTAACAATTCGCTTTGAATCACTATCGGGATGCTGAATATCTTCCTAAACTCGATATGCCTTTAGTACCCCAGTTAGAGTATAGTCATTGCTTCATCACTTGTAATCCCTCAGGATGATATGAAACATGAGGAAAAAAGAAAAACAAAACTTTCCAGTGATGCTTAAAGGTTTTTGATGGAAAAACATTTGAAAAATAATTTTACAGTGAGCAGCAAGTTACTATAAATTAGTCTGCTGTCACAGGTAATTTTGAAAATGTGTAAATATCCTTCTAGATATTTTTAGGAAGAGTATATTGGCCAGACTTTCTTATTATGTGCATTGGTCAGAAATTCTTGATTTACAATATTTAAAATTGCCAACAACAATGTACAAATTCATGGCAACTCCGAGAATTAAAGAAAGCTATTGATCTAAGAATTTACCTACTATATTTTATATAGTCTCAAAAATATATATGCAAGTCCTTTACAGGGAAAACTACAAATTGCTATTGAAGAAAACTATATGGTAAAGTATGTGAATATTGCAATAATGCCAATAGTATTCAACTTGTTTATTCATTCAATTAAATACAGGTCAAAATCTCAGCATATTTTGGCAAATGGAAGTGATTATATTATGGAAGGGTGAAGAGTCAAGGTTAACCAAGAAAAATTTAGAAGAAAATAAATTTGAAGTCGTCACATTATTATTCCTTTGATGTAATTATAAAACTAGAGTAACTTAGTCAATGTTGCATCAGCCACAAAGTTGAAAACTCAAAAATAAACCCCTCATCATTGTATGTAAGATTTAAAAATAGAAACATACATCGTTTGTTATTTATAACCATCTAAGTAGATAAACATCAATAACAATATAAATTTAGATATGTTAAAGAAGGTATATAATATCTTGTCAAGAACAAAAACAGTAAATCAATTAAAATATCGAACAGTGAAGCCAAACACTCTTGTTATATAAGTCCAATAGTCTAGTGTTGGTCTTTATGGAATGTTAGAATAAAGTCTTATTGTGCAAAGAAACTTGCACCTCAATATTTTTAATGGTACTGCTTACAATAACTCAAATATCAATCAATGGCCAAGTAAATAAACAAAATGCGATATAGATACATGTTTATTCACACAATTAGGTATTATTAAGTAATACAAATGAAACACAGATACATGATACAACATAAATGAGTTTTGAAAACATGCTAAAGTGGAAGAAGTATCACAAAAGACTAATATACCACATGATTTCTTTTATATTAAAGATTAGAATAGGAAAATTCATAGAGAAAGAAAATAAATTAGTGGTTGATTGTGAATGGAGTGAATGAGGGTGAAAATATGGGATTGATTAGTAAAGAATATTTGGTGGTTTAATTTAGGCAACATAACTGCTTAAACTGACAAGACAGTTATGTTTGTGAGCATGCTAAAAGCCAATGAATTGTAGAAGTTAAATAAGTCAATTTTATGGTATTTAAAATATATTTCAATAAAGCTGCTTCAAATTGGCAGATGTTATTCACATAGAAAAACTGCATACACTTTGTTAGTAAAACTAGAGTATTCTTGCTTGCCATACATGCATATTTAATAAAATTAGATCAAATTTATATTATTCCCCAAAATATAGGGTTTGAGAAAAGAAAAATATCATTAGAATTCATAATGAAACAAAGGATTACTTCCATTGTGGCCTTTGACTAATAAGTAGATTTTAACAAGTACATTGGGACATAGTATATTTTTCTTTTTTTCATTCTACAATGGTAAAATGAAAGGTGGAGATCATTTCTATCTTGGGAAAAGATTAGTAAGTATAAATTACAACCAAAGCATCATATTTTTAAATGGAAGAAATGAGTAATAAAAGGAAAGATTGAGACATTAAAATTAGAAAATCAAATCTTCAAAATACAATTTGATATTTTATACCCAAAATTTCAGGCAATTAGAAATTCTTTCTTATTTTTTTGTTAGTGAAAATTAACAAATAGTCTCAGTGCAGGAGATTATTAAAGATCAACCTAGATAACACATTTTTTTTTGCATTAAAGTTCATAATCATGATAGCAATCACAATGACAATAATAATTTAAATATTGATATTTTACAAGTGAAAACAAAGGAATTTAAATACTATTTTTTCAAGATATACTAGTGGGCAGATCAGGATTTTGTTTAGCATACAAGAAAGAAGATTTTGCATTAAAATTTTTATTTATTTATTTATTTATTTATTTATTTATTTAGTTAGTTTGTTTGTTTTTCGAGATGGAGTTTCACTCTTGTTGCCCAGGATGGAGTGCAATGGCATGATCTCCACTCACTGCAACCTGCACCTCCTGGGTTCAAGTGATTCTCCTGCCTCAGCCTCCTGAGTAGCTGGAATGACAGGTGCTTGCCTCCAGGCCTGGCTATTTTTTGGGGTTTTTAGGAGAGACAGGGTTTCGCCATGTTGGCCAGGCTGGTCTCTAACTCCTGACCTCAGGTGATCTACCTGCCTCGCTTTGGGATTACAGATATGAGCCACTGTGCCTGGTCAGCATTAGAATTTAGAATTTGGTTCAATACAATTGAATTGTGTGTCCTTGCTCATAAGCAAGGTAGGAATTGTATATGCAGATGTGATGCTTAAAACCTTGGATTAACTAAAATACCTATAAGTTTCCTGGAAAATAATGCATAGAGATAAGAAAAGAGCAACACCTTGTCTGTTTCTTAGACTTGCTGCACAGAAGAGTCTGTATAGGTGACAGAAAGAGGATTTCAAAAATATGTATAAAATGAATTTGAAGAGTGTCATATATAAAGAAACATAATCAAGTTGCATAAAAATTAAAAGTAGTCAAAAATTGAGAAGATATTGTAGCCTTGATGTCCTTATCCTTTGAGTAAGATATCTTTTATGATACCTATCTAATCTATTTACCTGCTTCTCTATTTATTTGCATACATCTATATACGCATTCATATACCTTTTCAGTTATATCTTGTAAGTTCATATGGTCTTTCTGAAATAAAAAGCCAAAACCAAGCAGTAGAACATAATAATTGACTTTATGTTGTTTTTCTCTAAATTACAATATACATACATGACAAAGTGTTGACTTATTTGTACCACAAATATAAGCAGAAATGTAATGAATAATTCACAGGTTGAACAATAAGTAGAAAAACTAATGGAATATACCTAATTATTTACAAATTTTAAAATAGCTAAAGTATTTTATTTGTTCCACAACATTATTATGGTTATTTTTAATTTTCACAATTATACAGTTTGTTGTTTTTTATTTTTAATTTTCTTTTTTCTGGTGATTAATAATAGTAATTATATTTCCAAGTGCTTTTTGACCATTTATGTGCATGTGAAGTATATGTGTGAAGTGCGTAAATATTTTATGTGTAGAAGAACTGTGCAAATATTTTATTTCTATTTAAAATTATGTTATTTTTCTTATGACTGACATGCAATAGTACAGGAAGGATAGATTGCAGAAGGATATGAGGATGTTTTTAAGAAGATGGAAATGTTCTGTAATTAAAATTGAACACTATAAACATTTGGTATATCCTATATAAATTATATATTAACAAATTTGTTAAAACACAACAAATAGGTAAAGCTTTAATCATTAAAACTGCAGTATTTAGGGCAATTGATACAGAAATAGAATATTTTTATAATATTAATTAACATCTCATTTAAACAAAACATGACAGTTATTTTAATACATAGTGAATGGAAAAATAAAATAAAGCATCTATATTGTCAAGCAACTTTTTGAGTCTGACTTATAATTAATGCAATTGGGTATTATATCAGATTTTTCAATTAAATAACCTAGTGCACTTTTTGGTTCCTCCCTTTAGTTTTGTCTGTGGCATATATAGGCAGTATCTCTGACTATTTGAACCCCCTTATTAAATGTAGAACAGTACTGAAAACTGGTAGTCTAGTATCAATTTTATGAATCAGACTCATAATCAGGAATTTATATCTGAAAAGAGGTTAGAGCAATATGTACCATATCAAGATATTCTAGTACTGTGATTTATGAATGCATTTTTTGATATAGGGTAGTTTGGCTCATAAATTCTTTCTCTATTTCTTATTATCATCTTTATGACTTTATATTGTTTATGCTCTCTCAGTTTCAGGTGTTTTTATCTGTTAAATGGGACTAAACATTTATATTTAATATACCAGTTGTGAAGGTTGACATCAATTCAATGCTTTAAAATTTTTACATGTCTTTGAATCTAGGAAACATGCATATGTTAAGATATAAACTTTCTGAAATGTTTTACTTGATAGTCAACAAGTAATGTTAAAAGAGGTCAGATTTTTATGAAACTCTGATGGATATTAAAATATGCGTGAGGCATATATGAAAGTGTATTATAAATATTTACATGTACACATGTGCAAACCTCCTGTAATTTATAATGTAGAAGAATCATGTGACTATTTCAAGAAGCTTCCAAAACCAATTTAAATATTTATCTAAAATGAATCTAAATGCCACTCGACATTAGGCTAACACTAATTCAGATTCTAATGTCTTACAGATAAAAAGGAAGACACTAGAAACTGGGTTTATCAGTAATATAATAATCAACTATAACCTTTGGTTTTCTATGCTACAGTAATAAAAATGTGTTGAGTTTAGAATTATCTAGAACAGAGAGAAAGATTGAGGAGGTGATACTTTCCTATATTAGAAATCATGTTTTTTCTATAGAAATATCTTAAGTTCTTTGTAGTGAGAACGTATGTAGTTCCTGTCATTTATCTACTCCTTTATTATTAACATCCATTTTTATTGCAGCAAAATAAAATAATTCTGTTTTTATTTTGATAACAATAAAATTAGAATTTCTGAATTAAACCAATTAGAAAATTAGACTCTTTTCATTTTTAAGACTATTTCTGTAGGACTTTGTTTTGCAAACGGTGGCTAAGTAACTAATTAGGTACACATTATTTCTACTATTTAGAATAGCTACAATTTTACTTAAAAAATAAAATAGATTTTGGTTCAAAAGAAGGCATTTATGCAGCCTCAACCATGAAAAAATGCCCATCATCACGGTCATTAGAGAAATGCAAATCAAATCCATAATGACATACCATCTCATGCCAGTTAGAACGGCCATCTTTAAAAAATCTGGAGAAAACAGATGCTGGAGAGGATGTGGAGAAATAGGAACACTTTTACACTGTTGGTGGGAGTGTAAATTAGTTCAACCATTGTGGAAGACAGTGTGGCAATTCCTCAAGGACCTAGAAATAGAAATACCATTTGACCTAACAATCCTATTACTAGGTGTATACTCAGATGATTATAAATCCTTCTGTTATAAAGACACATGCACATATATGTTCATTGTGGTACTGTTCACAATAGCAAAGACCTGGAACCAACCCAAATGCCCATCAATGATAGGCTGGATAAAGAAAATGTGACACATATACACCATGGAATACTATGCAGCCATAAAATATAATGACTTCATGTCCTTTGCAGAGATATGGTTTCCTTTGTGGAAATCATCATTCTCAAGAAACTGACACAAGAACAGAAAAGCAAACACCACATGTTCTCACTTATAGGTGAGTGCTGAACAATGAGAAATTATGGACACAGGGAGGGGAACATCACACACTGGGGTCTATTGGGGGGTGGAGGGCTAGGGGAGGGATGGGGGGATGCAGAGATTGGGGAGGGATAACACTGGGAGAAATACAACATTGGGAGAAATATCTAATGTAAGTGATGGGGGGATAGAGGCAGCAAACCAGCATGGCATGTGTGTACCTACGTAACAATCCTGCAAGATCTGCACATGTACCCCAGAAGTTAAAGTATAACAATAAATAAATATATATAAAGAAAATGAAATAAATTTTGTATTTCTTATAGCATATTCACCTGGTTCTTCAGTTTCAATTTTTTGTATTTGTGCTCCAAGGATGAATGTGCTATGGTTTCATAGCAACCATACATCAGCTACCAGCCCAAAATATATATGCCATATATATGTATGTGTGGATAAAATTTAGTAACATTACTCATGTTGTATGACACCTCATTATTTAGTATAACTTCTTTCACTAAATTTGATCTTTTATGTTGCCTGATTTAGCAGAATAGTTTTGTTTCTTAAATCTCATATGCACTTTCATTGCTTAAATTGTATTTATTCCATATATTTTTCTCCTTTTCTATTTTAATAAAAAAGTGCTCAGATAAACATATTTTTAAAGAACTATTCATAGCAATAGGTTAACATATTTACAACTTGATATTTCTGGCAATTTTATAGAAAAGTTAAAAATTGGGATTTTTTTGTACCAATTCATCAGACATGTTTCCTTTTATGATTCCCAACTAAGCCATACTCCAGGGAGTTTTATCATCTGGAAATTTAAGACTAAGGGACCTTTAGAGATGACTATCAAAAGAGCAAACTTTTAAAGAATATTATTATTAATGCAAAAATATATTTGAATGTTTACTAATTTCCAGGAATAGTTTGAGCACTTTATGTGTATATCTTAATAAATTCCAATACAAGTTTACAACTCTGTCACAAACTAAGCTTAACAAATTAAATTTAAAGTAAGAAAGAGAGACAGAGAGTAAGAGGTGGCAAGAGATTTATTTAAATTGCCCAGTGTTACAAGCTACTAAGATGGCAGAACAAGAACTCAAAATCATGCATTTTGATACCAGAGCTTGAGCTCCCATTATTGAATTTACTTACTGCTCAAGATAAACGAAAAGGAATGATATATTATTAATAACACTAATGGCGCTTGGAATTTTTTGCCCTTAGTCTGACATTGAATCTATCTTTAAAGTGAGAAAACTAACTAAAATGTCTTAAGTTTCATAATGGAAAGTTAAGCCACATGTCCAAAAGACAATTGACTGGGAAAGAAGATACTATTTTCTCTTGTTATGTGAAACATCACTTGATAATCTGTAAGTAACCATTTTTAAGAAGCTCCGAAATACATATAAATTTGTAAAATGAGAATAAACTGTTAAAATTATTACTGCTGTGCCATATCTGAAGTCAAAAATACGTCTCCTTGTCAGCATTTCATACAACCTCAAATGTACGTATTGTCTTTATCATTTTAATCAACACTTGCAATGCTATTTTTCTGCCTTTAGAAATAGAATAATCATATGCACCTATTAATAAAGAAATTTTAAAGTTGAGTCTTTTGGTGCCACCTTCTGGCACAAATTATTGCATAAAGTATTTTAAATTATAAATGTTTCTAATGGTTAAATAAGTTAAATTAGATGGTTTTATGTCTAAGAAAAGAAATTTCTACTTTAAGGTAATTTACTTGCACTGAAGTCAATATAAAGAAGGAAGATTTGAAACTGACTTGAATCATACAAAGACAGTATTCAAACACTGGTATATTTCAGCATGTAATAACTGTAAATAGAAAGAGGAAAAAAGGAAACCAACAGGAAATGATAGTAACATTAAACAAGCTTTATTAATTTATTAATTTTAACTGGATATTGGCAGGAACATTAACTGTTATTTTTTTCTGAGTGACTAAATACAGGACTCAATACTTTTAATTGTTAGTTGAATCCATCGCATTGTAT
Organism: Callithrix jacchus; assembly: GCF_049354715.1. Classification (NCBI taxonomy): domain Eukaryota; kingdom Metazoa; phylum Chordata; class Mammalia; order Primates; family Cebidae; genus Callithrix; species Callithrix jacchus. The sequence goes on along the minus strand of NC_133504.1, from coordinate 81,659,323 downwards.
CCAAACTAGTTTTTTCACACTACTTCATACTCAGATTATTCTGTTTCATTAGTATTTTATTTATTGCAAACTTTAATACGGTGCTATTGTATTTAGCACATATTATACTGAGAAAAATAGAAAAAGAGTTTCTACAAGTAAGAGTGGAGTAAGAAAATTGTATATAATCATGATGACCTATTTTTTCAGAAGTCCATTAAATACTGAAATATTTATTAATCTGTTCATCAAGCTCCAATTTCTCTGAGATGATATTTCAAAATTATTTACAGTCTCTCTTTTCTTCCTTCAGAAGGAAGAAAGTATATAGACACACACACACACACACACACACACACACGTATAAAAACTCTCAATTATATGTTTGTTTCTGACCTAATAATAACCATAGTTTGCCAGAGTTACCAGGGGTAATTTGAAAATTTCTTAAATGTTAATGTGGTTGATACTAATTGAGCAGGACTTAAATGTAGACTATGTTCTATCCCACTTTAAAGCAAGCAAAACAAACAAAGCAAGAGAGAATACAAAATTTGGTAAATTATTTTGAAATTTAGTTTTCATGAACTCAATAAACTCTGAAAATGAATTTTGACATGCCACCTAAAAATGAATTCTGACATACAATAGCATTGTTTTTTAGATATTAAGCTATTTACATACTGAAACGACTTATGATTAGACTTTACCCTGACTTGACTTCTCTTAGTTACATATATATAAAATATTATCCATGTGTTTTGAATAGTTTATGTAACAATATACTATGAACATAAATGAATGCATATTTAATTTAAAAAAAAGCATTCCCCAAGAGGAGATTTCTGAATTAACTTGTGTGGCCTTGAGAAATCCTTTAACTATTTTGAGGTTTGTGTCTTCATCTATGAAATAAGGGGATTGGAGTCAATGACCCTTTGAATCTTATCAGCTCTGATATATTTTTAGCATATGCTTCTGCTAGCTAGGGGAATATGATCGTAATGTGACACTGTATTGTATTAATTTCTTTGTTCTAGTGGCTGGTGGAGAATCTCCGGAAAAATTCACAAGTAGAATGGACAAGCTTTTTTGAGTTGTGAGGGCCTCATTTGTTTTAAGTTTATACTAATGGATTTTATGTTTCAGAATCTCTAACATGTTAATGGCACCCCTGAAGACTATCCTCAACCAAGCTTTTAGATAATAAAAGCCATGGGCTCATTGACAAGAATTCATCAAAGGTATAGAAAAGAAGATGTTTTGAGAAGTACTGATGCTTTGAGTTTAATGAAGAAGTTCCCCAACATGAAGACAGATGAGATTTGAGAGCGGGGATGGGTTTTTGAATGGCAGAGGCCTGTTCAGTTGCAGCACCTGTGGTAGGTTAGTAAAGTGTGTGTGTGTGTGTGTGTGTGTGCACTTGCACACAGGCTTGCTTGCATGTTGGAAGAGGAGGAAGAGATTGAAATGCTCACTAATAAGAATCTAGAGAAAATAAAACTACTCTTGCTGAATGCCGATACGTAAGAGTAGAGATGCTCATCTTTAATTGCTTATGCAGACTCTGGTCAGTTGGGAGTATCAAAAATAGCAATCATAATAGTCAGCTATAGAAAAAATCAGAGGCCACATCTTTAGTCTATGTACCTGAAGAGAACGTATTTAATGCAGGCTTATTTTTGAATTCCTTTACACGGGTTCAAAATAAGTTTTAAATTTAAGAAATCCCACACTTGTCCATGAAAAGTTTAGGTAAACAGGGCTTTCTACAGTGCTTCACATTCAACAATGTTTTGTAGAACAATGACAATTTTTTATTTCACTATTGGTAAGCTATTTTAATTATATCTGACTTCTTTCAAGATATGTTATTTTCCGGTTTTCTGCAGTTAGAATACGATACACCTAGGTGTAGAGGGTTTGGCATTAATTCTGCTTGTTGTTCTTTGAGCTTCCTGGACCTGTAGTTTGTTGCCTATAATTAATTGTTGATAATTATCATTATCATTCCAATAGACTTTTTGCTTCTCTTTTCTGCTTCAGGTATTCTAGTTAGGCACATGATACACATACATAATTGTTCTGTCTTTGATATTGTATACTATCTTTTCATTCATTTTTCTTTTCATTTCAGTTTAGGAAGTTTTTATTGACATATCTTTTCTTGGTCATATTATGTCAACTGGCAAGTTCATCAAAGGCATTCTTAAGTCCTGCTTCAATGTTTGTAATTTCCAGATTTGCTTTTGATTCTGTCTTAGTGATTCTATCTTTTTGCTTGTTTTATCTATTCTGTCATATTTGCCTTTTCCATTTAAGCTTTTCCATTTAAGTCAGCTATTTTACCTATCTTGTCTGTTAATTTAACATCTGTGCCATATATTAAGTTACTTATTGTTATTTCTTTATCGATCAGAGGGTATTTTCTTGCCTTTTGGCATTTAATAAAATGTTTTTTTTTTTTTTAAATCAGACATGTCGAATGGACAAATGGAATCAGGGTAAATAGACCTTTGTTATGAAGGTTCATGTTAATCTGGATAGGATTTGTTCTGTATTTAATGTTTATTTTGGTTACAGGTATTGGAGCCTTCAACATCCTTCCGAATCCTTATTTATGACTTCACTCTTGACTTTGACCTTCCTTATAGACTCTTATGAGAGGTGGAATGTGTCTTGCAGCTATTTCAACTGTAATCCAATGTTATTATAGAGGCAGAATTCTATAATTTTATGATTAAATCTATGTCTGTTAGTGACCCAGTCTCCCTGGGTTGTAACCTGCACAAGTATTTATTAGCTTTTTTTTTCCCCCATAGGTGAGATGACAGAAAATCTAGAGAGTGCTGGAGTGTATTTCAGATGGGATAAAACTTTTGAACAATTTCAGAAGATACCATGAACTTAAGTAAATATGTGCCTGGAGTTGTAAAATATGATAGTCCTGGATAATCCTGAGGTTTTATATACATGAATTTGTAATTTGTTTTGCATATCTGGATCTGTATTGATACTTATATTTATAACTACCTAAATATCCATATAGACACATATAAATAATGAATGCCATTCTTCTTAATTTTTCATTTTACATACAATTCTAGGAGCTTGGTTTTGGATTCTCTGTTATGGCTGATTAACATAGTCTAAGTTCAGTAGTTTTAGGATTAAACTAGAGACATAATAATTTATGCAGATACATGAACAAATTAGATTTCAAACAATAATCAATTTGAATATAATTGGCATCTTTGCAATATTGACCTCCAATCATGAAAATAATGGAATATATTTCACCTATATGCTTTGCTTCAGTAGTGATTTGTAGTTTTCTATGTAAAGCACTTGCATGTTTAATATTTTTGAAACGATTTTAAATGATGTCATGTCTAAAGTAGATTTCGTATACTATATTTTATTCAGCAATAAATTTTACATTTAATTTTATAACAAATTGATATACCAGTTTTCATGTTACATACTTTATGGTAAATTTAATGTAAAATTTTCATGTTATTAACTTAGAATATGCTCCTGACCATTGGAAACACTAGATACATAGATAGATGATAGATAGATGACAGATAAATAGATGATAGATAGATAGATAGATAGATAGATAGATAGATAGAAAAAATGTAATTCTTTGTGGTTTTACTAAAACCCTTAATGTTATGTGTGTGTGTTTCTGTGTGTGTGTGTGTGTGTGTGTGTGTATAATTTATCAGTTCCAGTCTATAAACTATAAAGGAAACAATGCTATATGGTTTCCACATAAAATTAGAATAAATTTCAACTATTTAGTTAGAATTTTTAACTTGGGTATATATATTTAATTTTCTAAGTTTTAATTTTGTATTAGGTTTAAGAATGACTATACCCTTTGTAGGAACATTTTGAAAGCCAGAGACAATATATATAAGAGGCACAGAAGTTATGTTACTCAGAAAATGGTAGTTACATTATAAAGAAAATAGGTATCATTTGTCTTTAATTTCTTGGGTCAGTGCTGTCAAATAAAATGTTCTGTATCCCTCTGTATTTCTTCACAGAATTTCTCAAACTTAATTAATGATGATAGTACTGTAATGTTAGCCAACTCACTTGGCTGTAAATTCCATTAGAACAGGGGGCATCACCTCTGTGTTCTTCACCTCTGACCCTGCAGAGTTTGATATCTAGTAAGTGCTTAATTAATATTTATTAAATAAATAAATGAATTGTTAACAGCATACACATCATACTATATATAAAATCAGGAAAATGTAAAAGCATAATTCCAAGGAGATTTTATTTAAAAATACAAAATAATTGTCAATAATTTTATTTGATTTATGAATTAATATTAGAACCACTACAATATTATGACTGGATCAAAGAGCATCTGAGAACTAAGATGTTTATGGAGAAATTTACAATGAAAATTCCATTAGAACAGGGGGCATCACCTCTGTGTTCTTCACCTCTGACCCTGCAGAGTTTGATATCTAGTAAGTGCTTAATTAATATTTATTAAATAAATAAATGAATTGTTAACAGCATACACATCATACTATATATAAAATCAGGAAAATGTAAAAGCATAATTCCAAGGAGATTTTATTTAAAAATACAAAATAATTGTCAATAATTTTATTTGATTTATGAATTAATATTAGAACCACTACAATATTATGACTGGATCAAAGAGCATCTGAGAACTAAGATGTTTATGGAGAAATTTACAATGAATTTTTAGCATAAGATTATTAAGTTAGATATAAAAATGTCAACATTCAACAGGTCATATATTTCTGGGGTTGTTTCTTTTACTGGGTTTCAGAAACTATTTGTATTAGCTAAGGCCAAAAAATATAAAATTTCTGTACAAATTAATTTACAAATAACTTCTGGGACTTTTAATCAGTAGTTAACAAAGAAAGGACTAACTACTTTCTCCTAAAGAATTCCTGGGAAGCCTTTGCCCCTGGGATATTGTAAAGATGTTCTGTACATATCTTTGCTTCCTTCCTAATATTCAGATAAATTTTTTCTCATAAGAATATATGATCACATTAATATTGCTTTAATTCTAAACATTTAATTATTAGTATATAACCTTATATCTGTGGTTACAAGTTGAGTTTCCGGAACCTTATAGACCTGGGTACGAGACTGACTGAATCAGAAAAAATGACTAACCTGCTTCTGCCTCAATGTTCTCATATGCAATGGGAGGCTAAGAGTAATGTATTCTGTATCCTAGAAATTCATGAAGGTTGGATGTATATAAAACATTTAATAAATGATAGCTACTATGTGTTCTTCAAATATTTATACTTTAAAATAATATATAATAAAATTAATTGAGATTCCATGAATATTAACATCTGTTAAAGTAATAACACTAAGAGAAAGATAATTATACTTTGTCTTTCTATAACACATACTTTATAGATTTAAATGTCTTATACTACTGGTTCCAAACCTCCTATACTATTAGAACTACCACTTCTATCATTAGTAGCACCACACAAATACTCACACACACACATGCATGCATCACATATCTCTAAATTCCAACTTTCACTTTGAAAGTAAAAATAGGGCCTTCAGGTTAAGCTTTTCTAAAGTATTTCAATCAAAACCTTAGATGTGTTTACTGTGCCTCTTTATTACAAGTTAATTGCATTGTGTCTACAGCTTATTAAACATATTGAAAAATCAAGTGTTATTAAGTGCTTTTAAAATCCAACATGTGAATTATTTTGTGGATGAAAAAGAGTAAAGAGACAAAACCATAGAAATAAGCTTTCTTTGTGTTAGCTTATAGAAGAAGTTTGTGTCTGTTTGATTACATTATTAAAACTCTAAATATAGCTTTGTTATTTATTTTTTAACTGTCTTTGGCCTAAATAATTCTTAGCATGTCTTTTTTTCTAGTAGAAAAGTGAAACATATTATGAATATAAAATACATTATATTCTACTGTATTTTTCCTCAAACTTTTTCAAATTCAAGTAATGAATTTGGAATAAATAATTTATGGATACTAAGCTGATTTCAATTTATGGTGTTTAATAGATATCTTTGTACTTTCTCTTAAGGAATTAGAAGAGAGGTATACTATAAATTAAATGGACCAGAGAATATGCTTCTATGCAAAAGTAATTGGTATAGAACAAGTTTTTTTAAACATTTTTGTGACAACAACTTGAAAAGGGTTGTCTGTGATGCTTGTTAACAATGCACATAATGGCTTTTGATGAGGAAAATATTATCTCTGGGATGTTAGCAACTCCTCAGGGAAAGCTTAGGCTAACTAAAAAGTTGTAAGCAACACTAGGACAAGTAGGCATCTGTTTTAACAAAATAAAATATCTTTTAAATTTAACACAGAAATAGTAAATCTACATTTCCATTTGTTGAGTCTTCAACAGGTACTCATTTTAGCTCTTGCAAAAGTGAGTTATTAATGTGTGAACCCCAAAAACCTGAGACAGGTTTCAGTTAATTTAGAAAATGTCAAATTTGAGGACATATGTCCATGACACAACCTCAGGAGGTCCTGATGATATACACCCAAGGTGCTCAGAGCACAGTTTGTTTTTATGCATTCTAGGGAGGCATGAGACATCAATCAGCACGTGCAAGATGAGCGCTGGTTTTGTCTAAAAAGGTGGGACAACTCGAAGCAAATGTAGTAAGTCAAGGCAAATGTAGTAACTCTCAAAGTGGGGGGAGGTCTTTGTAATAAGAGACAAATGGCTGCATTCTTTTGAGTTTCTCCTTAGCCTTTCAAAAGGAGGCAATCAGAGATGCATTTATCTCAGTGAGCAGAGGGGTGATTTTGAATAGAACGGGAGGCAGGTTGGCCCTAAGCAGTTCCCAGCTTGACTTTTACTGTTAGCTTAGTGATTTGGGAGCCCCAAGATCTATTTTTCTTTCACATTTCTCCTATTTTCTTTTTAAAAAATCTTTTAGAGAAAGCGTTAAAAAGAAAGTGAGTCTCTGATTTCAGGTTGTGTTTGATCTGTCATGGCTAGGATGGTTTATTCCTAGACAGGTAGGTCCCAAGTTGTTAAAAAAGTTCATATTTAGAAGGTTGTTAAGTCTTGTGTCCTATGAGGAGAAAATAGGGGGAGAAAGACAGAAAAACAAGAACAAACAGAAAAACAATCCTGGAAAATCGATATAGGCCACATTACTCTGAAGTCCATACATCAGTAAGCAAGCATGACACAATTGGAAATTATAATTATTACTGATAATATACATTAAGTCAAATTAAAATTATAGGCATTTCCCATAATTTTGGAACACATATCAATAACATATTTATACAAATACAGTCCAAAGGAAACCAAACACCATTTCGTATTTGACAATGCTTACTGTATAATTTTTATTTCAAAAAAGCCAAATATGTCATTTTTGAACTTTGGGGAACCTCTTAATAGTATCTTAATTGATTAATTAAATCAGAAAAAAACATTTTATGATTTAACTTTGGAAAGCTTGTCAAATATCAAAGGTTGAGAACCCTTGACATTACAAAATAGAATTACAGGTCATTGTAAAATAAGACATTCATTTCACAAAACTGATAACTCAAAGATTTAAAAAAAAGAGGCAAAAACATTCATTCTTTGAGTGAGGAAGAAAATAAAATCAAAGGCAAAATTAAAATAGAATAAGTAATAGTTAGCATTAGGACTAGGTCATTAAGAAAATTCATAGTTAGCAAAAATAAGTAACCCCTCCCAGCTTAGCCCAACTAATTGCAGCTGCAAACTTGTCTTAGTCCACTTTCCAGGTTTGTCATAAGACCTGTGTTTAGAGAAAGTAGAGGTAAAACCTCTTTTACAACCCTGATCTAGTACAACCCTGTTATAAGTAAAATTTTGATGCCACAAAAGAAATGGCACTTGGAGATAAATCCTCTAAGCAAGGCAATTTACTTCTACAGAAGGGTACAGCTCATGGATGGAGCACTTGTGGCCATACACTTGGACAAAAGCAGGGAGGGGCACTTATGCCTGATGGGGTTGTCCCTAAAGCTGTGTGGTTGCCCTATTGGCTAGGGTTAGACACACAAGCTAGACTAATCCCGATTGGCTATTTTAAAGACAGCAGGGGTCCAAGCTGCAATGGCAGGGTGGGAAGGATGGTTACAGGCAGATCAGAGCAGTTAGCCAGGGGTGACCTAGGTCAAAGAAGGTGACCAAAGCAGGTGACTGGGAGGAGTCAGGATGGAGCCAGGGGCTGGGGTAACAGATGTGAGCTACTGTTTAGAACTGGAAAAGGTGTTTACTGTAATTACAAGAAAGCTAAACTTTAAAACAGAGAATTAAAGAGTAAGAGAGCTGAATATACTGACATACTGATTCTTTGAAGAGAAACTTGGGGTTCACTATAACAACCCCCTTTCTACTTAGATAAGAGCAGTAGTGCATATCTTTAGGTCTGTAGCCTGCATATGCTTCTGCAAGTCCTGTTTTTCTTGTCTCCTTGGGTGTCCTCTTAACCTTTCAACCTTCTACATCAGCTGCAAGGTTATAAAGTCAAATAACGACAAAGCCCAAGATTGTAAAACTTGATTAACTGTCTTTGTCCAAAACCTGTTTCCTGCCTTGCTTTTCCTGCCTCAAATTGTACAAAAGCAATACGTTCTCTTTGTTCAGGGCTGGTGGTCATTAAGGGCAGTGAGGACACTGCCAGTCAAAGCTCCAACAAAGAGATTCTCTTGTATCTCTTGAGCTCTCTGTTCTTCTCAGCTCTAATTTCTACAACATGAGAGTGACTTAATTTTCTAAACAATAAGCCCTAATAAAAACAGCATGAAGCCAAATAAATTTGTTTTTCAAATTGTATAATCTATAACATTTTAATATTGATTATAAGTTGTAACTTTCATAAGCCTCTTATAACATTTAATAAAAAGTCAGCCAATAGTTTAAGAAAAACCTCTTAATCTGACCCAGGGGCCCGTATGCTGGCCTTGCATCCAATGTGCCTTTGACATTAAAGGTTAATTTATAGATAAACTGAAGTTATTTTATCTATTAAAATTTACTTTTAAAATCTTACATGCCCACCTTTTTTGCATTAGTCCCTGGGCCTTGAGGACTTGAAGGGCTTTAATTTCTGGCCCTGTGTCTCAGGAATGCAGTTGATTTTGATTAGCATATTGTATTGGGCCTGAAGATGAGGATTTAACTGCTATCAGTGTTTAAGATTTAACAAGACTTGGTGTCCTTTTGAGATCCAGGAGTCAAAGCCCTGTAATTTAATGTCATAAGTATTTCAAAAGCACATACAGAAGTTATGGTGGAAGATGAAAGGCATGTCTTACATGGTGGTGGGCAAGAGATAATTAGAGAACTAGGTAAAAGGGGTTTACCCTTATAAAACCGTTACTATGATGAGAACAGTATGGGGAAACCACCCCATAATTCAATTATCTGCCATTGGGTCCAATTCATAATATGTGGGAATTGAAACTGTAATTCAAGCTGACATTTGGTTGATAACACAGCAAAACCATATCATACACCATGAACACTACACAGAAACACACACACACACACACACACACACATAAGATCATGTTCTTTGCAGGAACATGGATGGGGTTGGAGGCCATTATCCTGTGCAAACTAGCACAGAACAGAAAACCAAATACCACATGTTCTCACTTATAAGTGGGAGCTAAGCCTCAAGTACATTTGGACACACACAAAAAAAGGGAACAGGAGACACCAGGGCCTATTGAAGGTGGAAGCTGGGAAACAGTTCAGGATTGAAAGCTGCCTATCAAATGCTAAACTGCCTATCAGGTGTTATGCTTATTACCTCAGTGATGAAATAATCTGTGCATCAAACTCCTGCAAAACACAATTTACCAATATAGCAAAGATACACACATACCCTTGGACCTTAAATTTTTTTAAAAAAATTGTAGGTCCTTTAAGAATTATGCTAAATCTGTCAGCTGGGTGCGGTGGCTCAAGCCTGTAATCCCAGCACTTTGGGAGGCCGAGGTGGGTGGATCACGAGGTCAAGAGATCGAGACCATCCTGGTCAACATGGTGAAACCCTGTCTCTACTAAAAATACAAAAAATTAGCTGGGCACTGTGGTGCGTGCCTGTAATCCCAGCTACTCAGGGGGCTGAGGCAGGAGAATTGCCTGAACCCAGGAGGCAGAGGTAGCGGTGAGCCGAGATTGCACCATTGCACTCCAGCCTGGGTAACAAGAGCAAAACTCCGTCTAAAAAAATAATAAAAAAAAAGAATTATGCTAAATCTATTCTTTCTGTTCTCTGTAAATGGATGACAGTACATTGGTTTAAAGCGTGGCTTACCAAATATCTTAAGCTAATTTTTGAGACTTAATATTTTGAAAGACTCCTCTCAAAATATAACTGTTTATTGACTTTGCATCTAGTAACTCAATAGCTTCATGGAAATGTACAAAGAAATTAATGATATTTTCATACCTGTTAACACAACACTTATTATGCAGCCAAAAAGTAAGCTGAACTTTCGAGTTATATTATTAAAGAAACACGTTTTGTAAGGATATGGCTGCCACAGATAGTGATTCCTCTAGTGAATCTGAAAAAATTAAATGGAAAACCTTCTGGAGAGAATTCCTCATTCTAGATGCCATTATGAGCATTTCATGGGAAAGAGGCAAAATTCCAACATTAACATGAGTTTGAAAGAAGTTGGTTTTAACTCCAGTGGATGACTTTGGAGAACTCATGATTTCAAGTAGCTTCAGATATGGTAGAAACAATAAGAGAAATAAAATTGGAGTGGAGCATGAAGATAGGGCTGAATTATTGTACTCTCATGACAAAACTTTAGAGAATAAGGAGTTGCTTCTTATGGATTAACACAGAAAGTGGTTGCTTGAGATGGAATCTACTCCTGGCAAAGATTCTGTGAACATTGTAGAAATGACAACAAAGGATTTAGAATATTGTACTAACTTAGTTGAGAAAGCAGCAGCAGGGACTGAGAGGACTAACTTCAATTTTGAAAGAAATTTTATTGTGGAAAATACCCCACCACAGCATTGCCTGCTGCACAGAAATACTTTATTAAAGGAAGAGACAATTGATGCAGTACATTCATTGCTGTCTTATTTTAAGAAATTGCTGCAGCCACCCCATACTTCAGCAAACACCACTCTCATTGATCACCATGCATCAACATGGAGGGAAGACCTTCAATCAACAAAAAGATTACAACCACCTGAAAGCACAGGTAGCCATTAGCATTTTTTAGCATAATGTATTTTTGAATTAAGGTATATGTATTTTCAAACATAATGCTAATGTACACTTATTAAACTACATTACAGTCTTTTTTCTTTTTTTTTAAGAGTTAGAGTTTTTCCATGTTGCCTAGACTGGATTGTTCCCAGGCTCAAGCGATCCTCTTGCTCCAGCTTTCAAAGAAGCTGGGAAAACAGGTATCTATGACCATGCTTTGCTGAAGCATGAGTTTCATATTCACTGGGAAACCAAAAAATACTGACGTGGCTCACTCTATTGCAATGATTTAGAACTGAGACCACTATATCTTGAGTATACATTTAAATTTATAGTATGTTCTAACCGAGGAAATTACTATTCAAAATTTGGAATTTACATGGCTTTTTACTAGATACTATTCATTATTCTTAGTCTTTTTGTTGAACTATTACATAGGAATTAAAGGCATATACACATACATATGTATTTTAATATATATAAATACATTAAGAAATTATAAAACATAATGAAATATATCTTTATATATATACTCTCTTTATATATATAGAATTTATAGAGATATAGACTGTAGATATAGAATATATATAGGCTATATAGAGATAGAGACTTGGAATATATATATAGAGAGAATCTCTCTCTCTCTCTCTCTCTCTCTCTATATATATATATATATATATATATATATGTATATGAAGAGAGGGAGACTTCATTATGTTTTATAATTTTTTGGTGTCTTTATTTAATATTGATTTAACAGGTTTGTGAACATGATAGGTCTCCTATGAAGCAATGAGACATTGTGTAGTCAGTATCTCCTTGAAGGTACATGAGATTGAATATGTCAACTTTACGAGGTAGATAAAATTAAATCAAATGAAGTATACAGTGCTTTGTTAAACTGTGTAAAGCATCTGGAATATGAATATATGAGTTTCTATGGATTATAGTGAAGTTTCACTAGTCAATCGAGTATTATGTTCTTATTTCTAAGCATCCATAGAAAATACAATAATGTGGACAATGTCTCAAGGAAAACTTAAACAATTATTGTATTTTTTTAAATTTACAAACTAATATATTTCCAAAAGAATTCAAATTAAAAAACAAACAACTCTTAAGAAATAGAAAAAATTAAATCCAAACTTGTTCCATAAAAATGTCATTGTATAAAAATTATAGACAATAGCAGATCTCATGATTTAGCAGTGACTTCTACTTCTTTATTACACATCCTCCATTCATATCTTAATAAGAATATCCACCTTCTCATTGTTTATTTTTAGCTTGATAGTACCAAAAACAAATTTTATTTCCCAGGATTCTGCAATATAGATGTGGCCATACAACAATACAAAAATTGTGCATTCTACATGTGAAAAGCATTCTCAAGGGAGGTTAAATAACATATTTTTATTTCTTTTCATACTCCTACTGGTTACATTGAATATACAGAAGGTGGAGGTCTCTCAGAAGATTCAGACCATTAGATAAGATGCTGAAGAAGGAAGGGCAGTAGAATGGAAGTAGGTTGAGCTCCTTATAACTTTGTGAAGATACTCCACAAATTCTAAATTTACCATATCTGTGTTTGTTTTATGTAAGTTAGAATTAAATATCGTAAGTCATTATTATTTTGTTGCTTCCAGGAAACCTAATCCTAAGAAATTATCTTGAGTAAATGTAAATTTTAAGAGAAAAATGTGATCATCCAAAGTGTATACTATCACAATTAATCAAAAATTTCATATACATATGGCATACAGTAGTCCTCCCTTATATTTATTGATTCATGTTCCAATATCCTCTGGTAGATGTATGGAACCTCAGACAATACCAAACCCTATGTACATTGTTTGTTCCTATAAATACATACCTATGATAAAGTTTAATATATAAATTAGGCAAGGCAAGAGAGTAACAAAAATATTTAATAAAATAGAAAAAGTATAACAATATAATGTAATAAAAGTTATGTAACTATGATCTCACTCTCTCAAAATATTTCTCTATACTAAACTCACTTATTTCTGGAATGTAGGTGACCTCCAATAACTGAAACTAGAAAAAGCAAAACTGGGGATAAAGGGGGACAACTGTATACTACTGCAGCTTTGGAATTACATGAGGTTTTTTATTTCATTGATATTTTAATGGAAGAAAGATTGAAGGAGATTTTTATAAACAAAATGATTTATGAAGTACATTTTGCAACATAAAGGCAATGATACTACTGTATAGTTACATCTCATTTGTTAAAGGTTTTCCTAGATAAGTTAAGAAACTAATGTAGTTTTGAAAATACAGAGAGTCATTTTTGATTAGTAAAAGCATCTTATTAAAATTCCATTTTAATTATTGGTACTTAGATTTAGAATAACATTCCATCTTATCCAAATTTATATTACTTGGTAATTTTTTATTCAATATACCTTTTCCGAACACTCAACCAACTAGACATTAAAGAAACATACTTCAAAACAATAAAAGCCGTATATGACAAACCCATAGCCAACATCATACTGAACCGGGAAAATTTGAAAAAAACAACACTTAAGAACTGGATTAAGACAGGAATGCCCATTCTTATCACTTCTATTTAACATAGTACTAGAAGTCTTAGCCAGAGCAATGTGGCAAAAGAAAAAAGACATCTAAAATGAAAATAAGTAAGTCAAATTATTTCTGTTTTATGGTAATATAATCTTATACCTAGACAATCATAAAGATTCCGTTTAAAGTTTCCTAGATTTGATAATAAATTCATAAAGTTTCAGTGTACAAAAATAAGAGCATTTCTATACACCAATAATGATCCAGCTGAGAATGAAATCAAGAAAGCAATCCCATTTACAATAGCTACAAAAAAGTTTTTGGAAATATATTGAAGCAAGCAGCAAAAATATCTCTACTAGGAAAGTTACAAAACACTGATGAAAAAACTTGTAGATGACACAAACAAATAGAAAAATATCCCATGCTCATGGATTGGAGGAATATTATTTTAATAATCATATTACTCAAAGCAATCACCATATTCAACACAATTTCTATTAAAATTCCTATGTCATTTTTCAAAAAATTGGAAAAGAAATCTCAACATTCATGTGGAAGCAAAAAAGATCCTAGTAGCCAAAGCAATCCTAAGCAAAAATACCAAACCTAAAGGCATCACATTTCCTGACTTCAAATTATACTGTGCTAGGGCTGGAACCTGAGCAACGCCATTTTATAAAAGACAAAAGCTGTTTTCCAAGAATAAGTTGCCCCATTCTCCTCACAATGACTGCTAACCTTGGCTTCTGTAAATAAAAATGCTAGTGCTCACTATGTAAAGCTGCTTACCATTTCTTATCAGTGACTACCAGAATTGCTGGCCTTTGACCAGAATAAACAGCCCAAGTTAATTCCATCCTGGCTCCTGCGACTTGTATTAAGTAACTAAAAATCTGTGGATCCGGCCGGGCGCGGTGGCTCAAGCCTGTAATCCCAGCACTTTGGGAGGCCGAGGCGGGTGGATCACGAGGTCAACAGATCGAGACCATCTTGGTCAACATGGTGAAACCCCGTCTCTACTAAAATTACAAAAAATTAGCTGGGCACGGTGGTGCGTGCCTGTAATCCCAGTTACTCAGGAGGCTGAGGCAGGAGAACTGCCTGAACCCAGGAGGCGGAGATTGCGGTGAGCAGAGATTCCGTCTCAAAAAAAAAAAAAAAAAAAAAAAAAAAAAAATCTGTGGATTCCACCTCTGCCCAGACAATGTGTAAACTAACACTTATCTTGACTTCTGTAAACCACTTAGGTAACAATTGAAGTGATAAAAAGTCCCCTAGCCCTTGGAATGTCTGGAGACCCGCTCCCTCCTCTCTGCGGGAAAGGTGATTTACAGAATCCCCTGGCCCTCAGAATGTCTGAATCCCTTCTTCACCCCCACCCCCGGAGGTGGTTTTTGTGTATAAAAGAGTCTTGTCACCCTCCAATCCGGGCCACGGTTTGGAGAGACGTGAGTCCACCGTGGTCGCCGGCAATAAAGACCCTACAATTTGGCATACTTTTGTCTTGTTAATTTTATAATCTGGCATTTCAATACTTCAATACTACAAGGCTATACTAACTAAAACAGCATGATACTGCTATAAGAGAGAACCCAGAACTAAAGCCACCAGCCTACAGCTAACTGATCTCTGACAAAGTTGACAATAAATGATGCTAGATAAATTAGACAATCATATGCAGAAGAATAAAACAGGATACTGTCTCTCACTGTATAAAAAAGTCTACTCAAGATGGCCTATAAACTTAAATGTAAGACCTGAAACTTAAAAAAAGGCCTAGGATAAAATCTTCTGAATACTAACCTAGGCAAAAAATTCATGTCTTAGACTTCAAAAGCAAATGCAACAAAAACAAATAGACAAATGGGACTTAATTCAACTTAAAATTTACTTCACAGCAAAATAAATAATAAATAGAGTGAAAAGAAAACCTGAAGAATGGGAGAAAATATTTGGAAACTGTGAACCTGACCAAGGATGAATATCTGGTATCTATAAGATAGTCAAACAACAACAACAAACCAAATAAAATCATTAAAACTTGGCCAAGGATCATACATAAACGTTTTTTTTCAAAACACATACAAATGACAAGCAAGCATATGAAAAAAATTCTCAACATCATTAATCATAAGAAAAATGCAAATTAAAACCACAATGAGATACCATCTTATACAAGTGTGAAGCCTAAATATCTGAAACAGGTCTCAGTTAATTTAGAAAGTTTATTTTGCCAAGGTTGAGGATGCATACTTGTGACACAGCCTCAGGAGGTCCTAATGACTTGTGCCCAAGGTGATCAGAACACTGTTTGGTTTCTTACGTTTTTAGGGAGACATGAGACAGCAATCAATATATGTAAATTGAACATTGGTTTGGTCTGGAAAGGCGGGTCACCTCAAAGCAGGGAGAAAGCTTCTAGGTTTTAGGCAAATAAGAGAAAAGTAGTTACATTCTTTTGAGTTTCTGATTAGCCTCTTCAAAGGAAGCAATCAGATATGCATTTTTCTCAGTGAGTGAGCAGAAGGGAACTGAATAGAATGGGAGGCAGATTTGCCCTGAGCAGTTCCCAGCTTGACTTTCCCTTTAGCTTAGTGATTTTTGAGGCTCCAGGATATTTTCCTTTCACACAAATCGGAATGGTTGTTATTAGAGAGATCGAAAGATGTTTACTCTTACTTCAAAACCTATGCTGGTAGACTAGTTTTCCCTAAGAATTTGATGTTGTTTCTTTTTTAAAAAACAATTACAGATTCCTTTCTAGCCTCAGATAAAATAGTGCACTTTCTGCACGGAAATGAAAAAGCAGTGCTAAGACTTAAAATTATTATCTCCTTTTGTTTAACCTCCTCCACCTGTTTAAGAAAAACAGGGCCTCCTCTGTTTTTCATGGGGCAAATGGCTCCCTACACTCAGCATAGTATCTTGCATTCTGCAACTAGAAACTATCTAGACTCTTCTCATCAGACTAGGCTGCAGCTTCCTTCCTTTTTTTTTCTTTTACGTTGGAATTCACCCCTTTCCAAGTTATTTACTACAAATTTATTAAATTTCATTCACTCTCAAACATACTCTTCTTTAATATTCGATATTTAATTCCATTTATTGTTAAACTACTCTTCTAATTTTACTAGTATCTCAGATGAGAAAAGACAAATCTTTTTTTTCCTGTCTTCCATCTTTAACTTCTCATGAACTACTGCTAGAAAATGATTTTGCTGTAATTTGTATCAGATTCAAGGATTCTCTATCTCCACTAATAAATACTACATCTCAGCAAGCCCCAAATTCCTTGTAAGGGAAGGGATTCAACTTCTGAATCCGTGAATGAGGAGAGCATTGGGGAAAAGTGATGTCCTTGCAATGCTATCAATTGGCTTTGAGCCACAAATTCCTCATAAGTTAGTCTTCAGTTCTCCTTACTGTAACATGGTTTTACTAAATTAGAAATACATAATACTTTATTTTATGAAATACATGTGCCTTTAAAGCCTTGGCTGAAATTTTTTAACCTTTAAAAAAATGGAATTAAAAATTAATACATTATATAATATAATGTATTAAAGATAAATATTATCTTTATTTACCTAGGGTTTATAGTAAAAATTATGTCAAATTTCAAAACACTAGAGCTCTCAAAACAAACTTGCATTTTTAATACAAAAATATATTCAACTTTTAGTAAAATTTATTTATATTAATGACAATATTTTTAGTGCAGTAAAACTGAATGTACAAATTTTACATTTAAATTTTATTGTTTGAGTTTTGTATATTATTCTGTATGAGATGTTTAACTGAAGATATTAACAAGAATGCCTTATATAAATTAAACATGTTTCTAGATATAAACTATAGCACTTTAAACATTCAAAGAAGTAAAACCAACTACAGTATAAGAGTAAACTATGCAGTAAACTAATTTTTCAAAGGAAACTTTAAAAATGTGCCTTGTGCTGTATGATACCATTAAAATAAGTTACAAAAATATTTTGAAATATCATTTTTGTATTACTGAAAATAGTAAGGAGGAACAATGTTCTCAGTACCTCATCTGCATGGATGCCTGTTTTATGGCTTCATTAATAATGTGTTAGTTTAACAATGTAATATTCATTGAGAGAGCTGACTTTGTTCTTGTATATACAAATTACTCTATTTAAATTTGAATTTAAACTAATAACTAAAAAATATCTGTTGCTTAAATGGAACACAGAGAACTAACTTTTTCTTTTCTGGATACTACCATGAAAGCACAAAAAACTCCAATTTTAACCAAGGTAATTATTTTTTAATTATTTACTTAAAGGTTCACATTGTCAGTGGCTCCCAAATATAGAGTATAAATGGTTTATAATTAACCTTTTTGTAAAATTAAGCAGAACACTATAAATACTTTGTAGCACTAATGCAAATACTGTATCACAACATTCTCTTTATAGCTGATAAGTGTTGAACTCTAACTAAGAAGATTGTATTAAAAAGACATGAAGAACAACTTGTTCACAGGTTAGCATTACCTAAGAAGAAATCCTGTAACATGCAACACAATGACAGTACTCTAGCTATATAGACATTATTATTTACAGTAGAAAAAGTATACATGTGTCTACACTACAAAAATGTGTGGAACTATTCTAAAGAAATTCCCTTAAAATAATTCCCAAGTTAGAACTCTTCTTATTTTAACTTGAGAAACATTTGCTTCTTCAAACAAAGCATCTTCTTGGACTTCACATCTCTATAATCTCTCCTTTAATAAGAGCAATTATTATCAGCTTTAAGGAATATTTCAGTCTTATAATTCCCAAATTAGAAAAAAAAATAGGCTGTTTGTCTTCAGCTTGGATTTTCCCCATGAATATCAGGTAATAAATATACCTCTATATAAACACCTTCACTTGGATGCCCAACAAGCAACCCAAATTTCAAAATGTCCGAAAGTGAGCTCCAAGTCTTTTCTCATCAAACTTGGTCTACTGAGATTCCCTCCCATATCAGTCATTGTCAACCTCCTCCTTTGTATAGAAAATGGGAACTCTTCTTGACGTTTATCTTTCTTTTAGACTATTGGATCCATCAGAAAATTATTTGGCTTTTACCACTTCCCATCATCGCCATTGCTATAATTCTGGTTCAAACTTTAGACTTTATTTTTATCTTTGTTTTTCCTCTTTTCTCTGTAGTTCATTCAATACAGCTAAACAGAGTTCTTCTGTGATGTTATAAATCATGTCTACTGCTCAAAACCATTCAAGTTGCAAATTGCACCATATTGCTTGTCTCTGATATGAAATGTCTTACTTCTCTGACTTTCTTTCTTTTGTTGCTTTTCTGTAAGTACCTTCTTGCTCTGTTCTGCATTTATACGAAAAATATCTGCATCAAGCAAATTTTGCATTTGCTTTTCTGTCTTATCTTAGTCCAGGCTGCCATAACCAAATACCAAATACTATGTGGCTTAAACAACATTTATTTCTCATTGGTGAGACTAGGAAGTCAAAGATTAAGCCCTTGCACAGATCCAGTTTCTAATTAGGGATCTCTTTGTGGTTTGTGAAAGATGGTCTTCTGCTTGTAACCTCACCTGACAAAGAGAGCAAGATCTAGTTTCTTTTTCTTTTCATGAGGGAACTAATCCCATCATGAGGGCTCATCACTTCATGTAAACCCAATAACCTTCCAAACATCCTACTTCCAAATACCACACTATTGGGGGTTAAGGAGTTCAATATGTGAATTTCGGAGACACACATACACCGTGCAATACATTCCAAACCCCAGCCCCAAAACTCATTCCTTGCTCATATGAAAAAATATATTAATTCCGTCTCAACAACCAGCAAAGTGTTAACTCATTCCTGCAACAAGGCTAAAGTCTAAAATCCAAAGTCACATCTAAATATCACCTCAAATAGATTTGGGTGAGACTCAAGGTACAATTATCCTGAGGCAGAATTTCTTTCCATCTGTGATCCTGTGAAACCAAACAAGTAATATATTTCCAAAATAAAGTGGTAGGACAAGCATAGCATAGACATTCTTATTTCAAAAGAGGAAATAGTAAAGAAGAAAGGATTTATGGATCCTGAGTAATTTCAAAATCTGTATTTTCTAACCCCTGTTCTGCTTTATCAGTTTCATCTCGTTAGATTGTAAGGTTCAAGAGAATAGATTTTCCCTTCATACCTATTTCCTGAAGAAACTTAGTAACAGAAGATGATGAATATTGAATATATCACTGACAAAATAAAGAAATGTATACTAAAAATTAAATATTTTAACTTAAAATAATTTAATAAAGATAAATAATTTCAGGATTTGAGAAAATTTTATCTTCAATATGACTATAGCAGCAATAAGAAGGAAATTACACTCAAACAACAAATGATTTGATCATACAATGTTTTGAGACTACACAGAAGAAAGTATTTAAAGAAAAAAGGTTTCAAGTGTCAGTTTATTAAAAAGTGTTAGTTTATTAAGGTGTCAGAAAGATAGATTATCTTGATTTGGGATTTAAGATTGGTAATGTTAGTTGATTAAAATTTATCTGACTCAGTGATCACCAATAATTAACTCTTGAGGTAGGCATGGGACACTGACTCATGTCCCCTCTTAATTGAATTTGAATACAAGAAAACTTGGGTAATCCTTAACCCCTAAAGAAAGAATAAACTAAAAATCTAAAAAGAAATTCATTTAGACTAAAAGGACAACTGAATAAAATAGTTCTACAGGTCTGCAGGTGATACCCATGCATAGTTTCCTTCTGTAACTTGGTGATGTGATCAATCTTGGAGACGATGTTATATGTATATATGTTATTCAAAGAAGGGGACAGAGCCAAAGATTTAGGCCCTAAATATATTCTACTGTTGCATAAAGGGAAGGAGTCTTAAAAATCATTCTTTTACCACTGTGAAGAAAGAATTGGTAAAGAAATCCCCAGATGTTCTCAATCTTGTTAGGAGTGGTAAAGGATAAAACTGCATGTTAACAGTAAACTCACCTTTTGTCCAATAAGGGTCAAGAGTTAACCATTGCCCTAGAGCTTAAGACAATGTTTTCTTAAGCCTTCTATCTCCTTCTTCAGGGATAAAAAGAAAGTATGAGCCTTAGAGTAAAACCCTTATCTTCAGATGTCTCAACCCATCAAAAATTTACAAAGCAAAGCCCACAAACCAGGTTTACATAGGCTTATTTCTCCCTTGACATCTGTCAAGGTGAACTCACACTCAGGGTATAAAACACCCCTCCTCTAGGGTTTATTTATGTCAACAAAAACCAGAGGCATTCTCACTGTGGAGCTAAATTACAGCTTCTCCACATTCCGAGGCTCCACTGAGACCTTGACTTTTACACCCACTACCTATTTTTAATCTATTATAACTGTTTTCATTGTACCTTTTCTATTTTTGTTACTTCCTTCGAGAAAGTTCCAAACTCTCAGGTCATCCCTTATTACTGTATTCTACATCTTGTGAAACTCTGCACAGCCACAAAATATCATCTATCTTTTCCATTCTACTGTTGATGGATGCTGGGCCATTTCCAGTTACTGGTTATTATTGATTATGCCGGAAACATTGCTGTACATTCATCTTTGTGTGCATGTGCAGACATTTCTGTGACATATACATACGTTTTCCACATAAAACAGATACCCAGTTAAATTTCTAAATTTTAGATAATCTTATACTAAAGATAACTTGTTAGTATAAGTAGCTAAGTAACCACTCTTTCCAACCCTCGCTCCGCCTTCTCGAACTCACAGTCCATTAAGAAGAAAATTGCTTGCCTCCTCAATTTCACTGGATTGTCTCTTCCTGTTCTCATTCTAACCAAAACCTGTGTTTGAAGATACTGGATTACCAGCAGACCTCTCATGTGGTTACTATTTCTTTTTCTCCAGGGGACTGGAGGTTGGTAGAAATCTTTCTTGTTCTTTACTGCTAATTTTCAACCATTCTTTGAATTTTGAAACATGCCATCAAATTATATGATCCAGAACCTCTCAACATGACTTCATCAACCCTTTTGTATATTTCCTAAATTTCTCTGTGAATTTAACTCTTGGTTACTATTTTGTCCAATAGTAATCCTATTTTAATGGTTAAATATTTTAATGAATAATATATTGATGATTCCTTCAACATCTTGGTTCCTCATGTCCTTGAAATGCTCTCTTTCCAGAATCTCAGTAAACCATTCCTATGTGTGTGCTCTAGATCTGGTTATTAACAATAATTGAAGTGCTCCTGGTTTTCATCTTGTCTCATGGATTGTTACACCTTACGTTCTTTTTCTGGTTCCTCCTAGTCTCTCCTCTTCTTCCAGGCATGAATATTATGATGCTCACCCCTGCAGTCTTTCTGTCATTTATAGCAACACGTTTCTTTCAATTACTAAGGCAAAAAGTAGTCTTTCGTTTTCCGTTTTTTTTTTTCTTCACAACTTACATCTATTTCAGCAAGAAATCTTCCTATCTCTACCATCAAAGTAGGTTCAGAATCTGACCACTTCTCACCATTTTAGCTGCTGTGGTCCTGGTTCAAGCAGTCGTACTCTCTTACTTGCATTGTAAGAGTAGTCTATCAACAAGTTTTCCTAATTCTACTTTTGCCTTTCAAAGTCTAAACTCTAAACTCCAGCTGCAGAAATATTTTTAAAACATATTTTAGGCAAGGCTGCTTTTCTGCTTAAAATTCTTAAATGGCTGTCATTTAATTCAGCCTAAAATCGCAGTTCTTACAATGTCTTCCAATTCCTTGGACTCTCTAGCCTCTTATAACCTCCCTGACTTCATTTACACTCTCCCTTTACTCACTTTCCTCTTGGCACACTGACCTCTCTGCCAATCCATGAACCATCAGGCTTATGTCCACCTTAAGTTTTCGCAATGGATTTTCCCTTTGCCTGGTGTGCTCCTTCCCTAGTTATATGAAGACCTGTTTCTTTATATTCTTTAAGTCTGTTCTTAATGGCCATACTCTCAGTGACTGATCACTTATCTAAATTGCACACATCTCTCTTTTATGCCTGCTTATCCTCCACACCATGCTCTATTTATTTTAAAATTATATGTATCACCATTTAATACAGCCTGTTTGTGGTTTATTCACAAGGTTAGGAGAGATAAGTTTGGGTATCTGGCACCTAGTCAGTACTCACCACATATTTCTTACATTAATTGAGTAAACCAATTATTTTTTTTAAAGTGAAACAGTTTTGCAAGTATTTGCTTTTCTTTATGCAATATGAATCTTGTCTATAGCTATTCACTATTACATTTATTATGGTAAATAAACTTTATAATTCACTCATCTTCACTGACATGTAGAGATAGCTAGATTAAGGGTATTATTCATAAACCAAGGTTCTGAAACATTAAGTGTACAAATAATGCCTGGTGTGTGTGTGTGTGTGTGTGTGTGTGTATAAATATAGAGGGGTTCTTAACAACATTTCTCTTTTTCTTCCCTATGCTATCTTCATCTAGCTAATTTCTACTTCAAATTTAAGGTTCTGTTATAAGAGAAGATATACTTTAATAATAAAATAATTTTATTATAAACTGCTATACATTATCTCACTTAAATAACATTTTATACAATTGTAATTAGATAATTACTTCACTCCATATTGATCTTTTCCCAATAAATATGAGTTCCATTAAAATGGTAACTTGTCACAATTACGCTTCTCTAGGATCTATTTATAATTTGTATAGCAATCCCCAATAATTGTTGAAATATTTCAAAAGTAATAGTAATTATATGCTGAATTATATAGAAGGATATTAATGGCCTTATAAAGGAAACTATTTTCTGACAATCAGTTAGTGTTATTTTTGCTAATCACTATTATAAAACATCCTCATTAAGAATGATTATCAACAATAGTATTAGGTATAATTAAAACACTTGAATTTGCATTTGACAAAATTTAAAATGTTTTATGTATTTACGTATATTTGTTTAACATGGACATTACATTTCTTAAATGTTCAACAAATAGCATATCAAAAATTCTTAAATGATTGGTTTTATGTAACAGGAACATTAAAATTATCTATTCTAATTTTACTTACAAAGTATCAATGATGAGGTTGGTTTAAATACTGAAGCTGAGTGGCTTAGAAAATCCCTATAATTTCAAAGTTCACTCCAGTCACATTTACTCATTTAATTTCAAAAACTAATAATGCTTTTGTCTTACATTTTTGTTTGCTGTAATGTCATTTTAAAGTTCATAGTTTTTGATATATGGTATATTCTTTGAAGCATAAATTATCTAATGAATAACACTGCCATCCAAAGTAAGTTATTTTATTAGCTTATACACTAGAAATAAAATGCCCTGGAATTCCCAAAGCATTTGCAGCATAGCAAAATTTTTAAAAAAGAATTAGACTTTATGAACTGGTTAGCTAACGTTTTTAGCTCCTGAAAAAAAGATACTAAAAATATATGACTTCATAGCCTTAAAGAAGGAATGAAACTACAAAACTTCAAAAGCACACTGTTACTGCAATTGATATATTTAATCATCGACTATAGGAATGCTTATTTTTATCAATAAACAATACTAAACGAAAATGACTTTTCGTCAATCTCAGCAAGAGCAGTCATGCTGTTCTAGTTTGAAATTCCCTATAAAATATGTCTTTGGCTATCAAATCTCTATGGCAAACGGAGCTGAAAATGCTAGCTTAAATTAGTTTGTGAGAGAGCAAATAGCTCTATTTGGTCTTGACTGAGTTTTAAAAGATTTACTTATGTTAGAAAATTGGATAAAAGCTTACTGTATCTAAATGCTACATTTAAGAATCCTCTTAAAACTTCTGGTGAAATAAACAGTTCTATAAATTTTAACCAAAGTTTCATCAGAAGTGAGTTTCAAGTGAAAATTTGTAAAAATTAATTGCACATTAACTATAATACCAAAGTAAAGGAAAAGAGAATCTTAAAAAATATAGCATAAAAATATATTCTCTGTAAATAAATATGCAAAATTTTACCCCAGATTTATTTTTATGAAATATTATTTTAATAACATTTTATTTTATTATATTGCTATGACATTTTTTTTTTATTATTTTCATAAAGAAGTGTTGCCAACATAAAATATCATAACATAAGTAATACATTTTGTAATCTGACATAACAAAACAATTTAATGATTTTGGAATATCTTCTTTAAAATATTTGTTTTTCTGGTGTGCATTGACCAAAGTTTATGATATATAATAAAAATATAAAATAGGGTGCCTGTCATTCAGAACCCAGACTTGCATAAAATATATTGGTTTCATGTTATATATTGCAGTTTTTATATTTACTATCGCTTTCATTTGATTTTTAAGCTGCCATGTTCGTTTATATTATGAATAAAATATAATTAATATTAATCTACTTTTTAATTTGGATTCAAAAATAGAAAGTTCTAACAATGCTAAGAAGTACAAAGATAGACAGAAATTACTGTTTGAATAAGGTCTAGAGACTGTTTCTTGTATTCATAAGAAGATGTTATAAAATAACTTTCGATACTGCATATTCATATAAAACTATGAGGAAATTATGTGATCTAATTTCCAAAAAGAAGACAAAGGTAAGCCATAAAAAATCTCCAATAATGGTCTTAGGTCATACCAGCAAGATACATAGCGACAAAAATGGACCAGGGATCACATTGCTAACATTAACAATTTACATGTAAAATTTAGTTTTAATTTTATGCAAGAAATATATACTAATTACAAATAACATGCATTATTAAAGCATTATGAAGAAATTCTTCTGTCATCCACTTAGTCATACTGACCTCCTGGCTATTCCTCAAATATACTAGACAAGTACCAACACAGGCTACGGTTCTCATTGCTTTTATACTCTTAACACTTTCTGCCAAGAAGGAGTTCCTTGATTCACTCCCATGCAGCATGACCTCTCATACATTGCTTTTTTCTGTCTTTTATAGATCTTTTCATTATTTGTTATATGATATATTCATTTTATTTATTTTCTATATGTTGCCCCTAACTACAATTTAATCTCCCTAAGAACAAATATTTTCTCCACTTAGTTTACTACTGAATCTTTCATGTCTTTGCTAATTCTGGACAAGTAGTAGATACTCTGCAAATATTTGTAGAATGATTAAATATCTCTAATCTGTCCCTCTCTCCAAAAAATGAACTTTAAATAGGCATGTTGCAACTTATGGCCTGGGCAACATATATTGCAACCATAAATAACCTTGAACACAGCAAGAGCAGGAAACCATTTCTAGAGCTAGAGATAGCATGCAATGCATGGAGGAAGCAACTCGACACGAGACGAGACCTAGTTTGGAGATGTCAGTCCTTGGCAACTCCAGAAGGAAAACTAGAAAATAAGATCCTGACCTAACTCCCCTAACCCGCTGCGTCCAATCTCTTGCTGAGGCTCACAATGGCAGAAGTAATATGAAGTCAAAGATCAAGGGAGCCCACTGAGACAGGTCATTTAGGTCAGCCTTCCATATAGATCAGGACAAACACAGATACAAAAATAGACTTGAAGGACAGACAAAAACAAATTAGCACAATAATATTTCAAAAGAAATGTAAATATGAGTGCAATAAAAATAGCATCAGATGTAAATAGGTGTGATAAAAGTAACTTCCTTATATAATGCATATAAATATTCAGTAAGTTAATTCTGTTACAGTGCTTAGTGAGTGCCTGCCATGTAGATAATGCTCAATAAACACAAGACATTATTATTTTAATGTTATT
Organism: Callithrix jacchus; assembly: GCF_049354715.1. NCBI lineage: Eukaryota > Metazoa > Chordata > Mammalia > Primates > Cebidae > Callithrix > Callithrix jacchus. The sequence continues at coordinate 81,632,738 of NC_133504.1, read as the reverse complement.
ACTGAGTTATTAGGTTTTCATCAATTTCTATTATTTTCAGTAATTATCAAATTTAAACCACTGTGTCATCAACTAAATGACTAAAGTTAGAAACAAACAAAACTCCAAATCATACAGGTGTTGAGGCTGAAAAGAAATTTGAACTCATACACATAAAAATCTAGAATTCTGTCTGCTTTTTTATTTATAATCAATTTTCACATTCCTTGGCTTTTTCTTTTGTCAGACTTCAGTGTCAATCTGTACTCATTTATCTGAATCTTTTCTTATTTAATATTTTAAATATAAATCAAAAGAGTCTGTCTCCAAAAATGGTGTTTAGTAAAACCTTGAGACCAAAAAAACAATAGAAAGTCAACAATGGATAATCAAATGTAGCTTTATAAAACTGAAACTGACATCCATTTTTTTCATTAACAATTTAATTAGTGTGATGAATACTCTGTATTAAATGCTAGTTTTAAATATACATATGTTTGCATGTACAATTATTTTATTACAGTTTTATTAGACCAGATTACAAGCAGATTTTAAAAATGGGAAATTATTGGGCAGTTGAAAGGATATGCAATCTATGATTTGTGCCAGAAAAATTTGTCTAAAGGTGGCAGATTTGCTATGAGACTCAGAATCCTCTAAAAAACCAAGTCAAATAGAGGCAGTCAGAAGTTAAGGGAATAAGAAGAGGAAAATTTAAGAAATGAGAAATACAGATATATCTATCTATCTACACACACATATATGTATACACACACACGCACGTGCACACACACACACACACACACACAGATTGAGCAGGAGAAAACACTGGAGGGAAAAAAACGGTGTTTCTTTTTTTTTAATTACACTTTAAGTTCTGAGGGACATGTGCAGATTGTGCAAGATTGTTACACAGGCACACACATGTCTTGGTGGTTTGCTGCATCCACTCCACCATAATCTACATTAGGAATGTCTCCTAATGTTATCCCTCTCCAATCCCCCACACCCACTGCTATCCCTTCCCTAGCTCTCTCACCGACCAACAGGTCCTGGTATGTGATGTTCCCCTCCCTGTGTCCATGTGTTCTCAATTCAGTATCTAGAGATATATAAAAGTTAAAAGAATATAAAAAATATTTCTAATTGTTGCTAAAGGTGCGGCTAGAAAACACTGAATATTACAGCTATTACTAGGTCAAAGGGACCACTGAGACTCAACATTGCTTAACCAAGTCGAGACCTTAGTGATCACTCCAGAATCGCTTACCTGGAGGGAAGCTGCATTAAGAAAATCAATTAAGAGATGTGCTCTGAAACTTGTAGAGAGGAAGTTGACTATAGGAGCAACTGAGGAGTCTCTCGTATTTGCACAGCTATTGTAGGTTATTATGTATGATTTGAAATAATTTGATGGAAATGTCCTGGAATTTCAGAGAATGGCACAGTTTCTGGAGCCAGGAAAGGATGTATGTTCAGGAAATCTTCAGAATAATATTATCTGAGTATGTGAATGTCTGTGTCAGGAGAATATGTTTATTTTGTAAAAGAAGATAAAGAGAAATACCTACATAAATGTGACTGCAAAATCTTCCTTCTAGAATTTGATTAGACATTGGGAAGATGTATCATGGATAAATAACCATAAATAAGAAAGTGAGAGTCATCAAATATGTTTAAACAATAAATAAATCAGCAGGTTCAGAACCATTGGCATTGGTATCTTACAGAGGGAAATTTGCTATAAACATATATATATATATATATATATATATATACACATATATATACATATATATATATACACACACATATATATATATATATACATATATATATGAGTATATTAAGATAAAACAGTAAAGGTATGACCAAAGGCAAAAGAAAGTATCAAAGAATAATGACACTCAAATGTAGAAAACTGACTTATTCTATGCCAAATTTATGTTTATGAACAAATTAGAACTTTTAACAATTCAAGAAATATCAAGGGATAATGGAATGACACTCAAATGTAGAAAATACATTGGTTCTCTCTGTTGGAAAAGATACCCAACTTATTTTAAAAACTAGACAAAACTTTTAACAATTTAAGTCACCTTGCTTAAAAGGAATAAAGGAATAACAGGAATGAGCACTTAGAAGCAGACAAATTATTTGAAGCCTGGAAAATGCAAATGCTTATAACGGAAGAAACAGAGGCATTGAGTCCACTGAGGTTCAATGTAAATATGGGCACAGACTTTGGAAATACAACAGCAACTTAAATTTGAGTTTTCTGCTAAAGCTGATTTTTCAGCTTGACAGTTGAAGTTATGCACTGCTAGAAAGGATTCATAAAAAGCTGAAACATCCACTGAGACACTGATGCAAAGAACTCTTGGAATCCTACTGGAGATAAAATATGCACACAGAATATCACAAATTGTATTTTGGGTAGAACATAAACAAACATAGGCTGGTTGAGTTGTGAATGAGTCTTGTTATATTCAGGAGAAAAAGAAAACTAACAGAATACAAATAAGCAAATAAATAATCACCAGCAACAAAACATGCACTTAATTCAGCATTTGGAATCCAAAGACACAAAGAACTCATAAAATAAAGAACTTTAAGGCCATTTTCTTTCTTTCTGTGTGCATATGTGTGTGCATGTGTGTATTTTAAGTATTACTCGATAAGGAAAAAGGCAGGATGCAAAAAGGCCTTATAAGGAACCAAATGTCTCAGTGAACTCATAAGAATGCATTTCTACAATTGGGGTACTCATAGATTGTGGTTCTTAAAGAGCTGGCAGTGATGGATTTACAAACTGGAAGATGAAATGTTACTTCTCTTAGGTTTTCTTGTCTATTCAGCTTTTCCCAGAATATATAAAAGTACTGATAGTACAGGCCCACCAAGTGTACTACCTTGGAAATCCCATTCACGCAGAATATGTTGTGAATGACCTGTATCTTGCAGAGTTGTACAAGGTAGTCCCTCTGCTATAGTTCTCAGTTGGCAATGGAAATTGGGCGTCATGCTTTGGGGCTCCAATTAATATTAAGTAAGCCTTTACTGCAAAAAAAAAAAAAAAAAAAAAAACATAACCTGAAAGTAAGCATTTGCACTTTTAGGTCTCTGGATTGGCTGTGATTGCTCTGATTCAAGGTGCAGACAGTTGATCTTTTAATAGACTTCAAATGCTCTTAGAGATAAGGATACATCTAGATTTGGCAATATGTTACTGTTTTTTACATTCTATTTGCCAAAGCAAATCACATGACAAAACCCAACATTAATATAGTGGGAAAATGTACTCCTCCATGTGGAAGGGAGTAATGTTTGCTGGTGAGTGTAATAATTAGAATAATGCTCTCTCAAATATGTTCATCTCTAAATATGTTACCTTACAGGACAAGGGGAAAAGAAAGCTGCAGATGTTTTAAGTTTGCTAATCTTCTGATTTTAAAGCAGGGAGATTATCTTCGACTACCTGGATGGGCCCCATGCAACCAGAAGTTCCTTTCAAAAGCAGAAAAGATAATCAGAGGGTGATATGAAATAGAGGATAGTCAGATAAAGATGCAAAATTCCGGGCCTTGAAGATGAAGAAAGGGGTCTAATAACTAAAAAATGAGGTCAGCATTTAGAAAGTAGAAAAGATAAGGTAATATATTTTCCCCTCTATCTCCAAGAATGAAATTTCGCCCTGCTAACTGATTTTTCCTCTACCCCACTGAAACTGATATCAGATTTAAAACTTACAGAAGTGTAGGATAATAAAATTGTGTCACTGTAAGTCATAAGGTTGTAGAATTTGATAAAGCAGCCATAGAAAACTAATAGTAATCCCATTGGCCAAGTAATTGAATGATTCTGTCTTAATTTTAATTGAAGTTGCTTATGCTTGTTTGCCAATAAGATTTCAGAAAAATTATACAATTTTTAGATTGCTTTAGATTTACTTTGTTTTTATTCCCCCCCACCCCCACCCCCAGTTCTTCAGGCAAATCCTAGTTTACTGATTTGAGACCATTCTTTTTTTGTGTCATATAAAATTACTTCTAAGGACTGATTTAACTTCATACCACAAATTATGATATGAGGTGTTATTTTTTTTGTTTGATGAATGGGTTCTGTGCTGTTTATTTATTTTTTTTTAATTTGGGGTGTCTCCCAGAATTCTTTCTGCTGTGAATTCTAAATTAATAATATTTTTTTTTTGTCATCGGATACCATATTTTATTTGATTTTAATTATTTTTGAGATGTGTTTTATGGCCTGAAATATGTTTTCTCATGAATAATTTCTTGTATGATTGAAAATAACAGGCATTTTGCAGTAATAGTGTGGAATATTCTATGTTTATCAGTTGTTTTGAGTTAATTGATATTATAATTCTCTTTCTTTTCTATTTCCCATTTTTCTTTCTTTTAATTAGTGAACAGAAACTGATATGAAGGAAAAAACACAACATAAAATCAATAATAGTTGATTTTAATACTCACCTCTCTATAGTGTGTGTGTGTGTGTGTATATATATATATATACACACACACATACATTCATCTATGCATACAGACACATAGATAGGTATGAACCATTTGTCTAAGAATAGATGGAAACCAGCTTTTGCAACTGCCAGTAATGCTCTTACCATAAAACTCAGAACAAATCTATCTCAAATAAATATCTCCTCGTTAAAATGAAGGTAAGACATTGATGAGTGTAATATTTAGATTTTTTACATCTTAAAATAAATTAACAATTTTTGTAAGAAAAAAGTGAAATAAATACATTTTATAATAAAATAATAACATTATAATATTGATATAATAGTTAATATTATTACCTTTACTTTATCTTAAATGATATAATTATGTGGTAATATTTAACTTTTCATCTAGATTTATATATAATATTGTCTGATTAACATTTTGGACATTATAGATGGATATGATTCAAGATAAGAGAAAAAGGGAATGTATGAAGTTTTGTCCACTTCAAAGACTGTTGTGTGCAATGAATGAATTGACTAATTGTAGCCCATACAGAGCAGTTATAGATACTGACATGAAGACACAAAATAAATGGAAATATTCATTGTTTTATATATATGCCTTTTTATGTCTATACATATGCAATGGTTTATTGTGTTCTCCCTAGATTCATATGTTAAAACTTAATTACCAATATGACAGTCACAAGAAGTGGAGCCTTTAAAGGATGCTTAAGTTATGAGAGCAGTGTTCATGAATGAGATTAGGCCCTTACAAAAGAAGTTGAAGTGACCTGGCTTTTCTTCAGAGGATGTGGTTACAAAGGCACCAGTTTTGAAACAGAGAGAGCAGCCCTCACCAGATGATGAATTCACTGGCAACTTGATCTTGAACTTCCCAACGTCAAAACTGTAAAAAGCACATTTCTGTTCTTTGTGAATTGCCCAGTCTAAGATACTTTGTTAAAGTAGCAAAAAAAAAAAAAAAAAAACCTATAACAGCAGATCTACTTAAAGGATGACAATAACAAACAAACAAACAAACTCAAATTTAAAAATAAATGGCTGGTGAGGTTTCTCACATCTGTAATACCAATGCTTAACACATCTATAATCTCAGTGCTTAGGGAGGCTAAGGGAGGAGGATCACTTGAGCCAAGCAGTTCTAGACCAGCCTGGGCAACACCATGAGACCCCCCCCCATCTCTATAGTATAATTAAAAAATTATTCGGACATGGTGGCACACAAGTGTAGTCCCAACTACTCAGAAGTATGAGCAGGCAGGATCGCTGGAGCCTGAGAGGTGGAGGCTGTGGTGAGCTGTGATTGCCCCAGTGCACTCCCGCCAGGGCCACAGTGAAAGACTCTGTTCCCCAGCCCTCATGGAAAGAAAGAATGTCAGATTTTGTTATTGAATTTAAAATATAGTTAAAAGGGATGATTTTTAGTAAAATAGTAACAGATCAATATACAAATAAAAGATTACAGAAATTGAGAGAACAGTCTAAATATCTTTTCCTAAAAAATCAACAGATTCAACATACTTAGGTTCACATTTCACCAAATCTTTATAAAATATGTGTTTACTAAACTGTATAATTTTTGTAAAGCAGAGGAAAGACGAGAGTTTCATACTGGATTTATTTAAAAATAGGAAAAAGTAAATATATATTAAAATTGAAGAACAAACTACTAATTCTATTTATGAAAGAAGATACAAACCTTCTAAATATAATAGCAAACAAATTTATCAGTAAATTAAATGAATAAATATTAAAAGTTTTAACATAATAAAAATTTGGCAACTTTTAAATCAACCATGGTCTGCTTAAATGTTGAAAAAATATATTTATAGTTTACTAAAGACAATATATTTTGATAAAATTTAACTCACAATAATGTAGAAATATGTAAATAATTTTGCTGTGATTTGAGATGATGTCTTCTTGAAAAAAATATAATAATGAAATGTTAGAATACTTCATTAAAGGGAACAGAAATCAAGAATGTTTATCATCATAATTGCAACTCTATATTGTACTAGAAATTCTAGCTAATTGAAATTACATAAATAAAATTTATGCAGTTGGAAAGTGGCAAAAAACATCATTAGTTTGAAAAATTGTAAGCAAATCAATTGATTTCATTGTTTAATGACATCAAATAAATATAAGCATAATTATTGGATCGAAAATGAATTTTGGTAAGGTAAACAGAAGATCCCAATATAGTATCTTTCTTGTTATAAGTACCAAGAGTTATAATATGTGATAGAATAGAATTTTTCATTTCTTCAATTCACAAAACTACTAATTATTAACAAAAATGTCTAATAAATAGCTGAAGGAAGCATATTACATAAAATAAATAAAATTTTGAATAAACAGCAGATTTTTTTCTTGTATGGGAAAAATTAGTCAGATTAATGGTGGCATACTGTATTACTCAGAGTTCTCTAGAGGAACAGAAATAATAGGACAGATGTACATGCAAAGAGAAGTTTATTAAGTAGTATTAACTCACACGATCACAAGGTCCAGCAACAGGCCATCTGCGAGCTGACTCAGGAATCCAGGCAGAATCCCAAAGCTGAAAAACTTGGGAGTCCGATATTCAAGGGTAGGAAGCATCCAGCATAGGACAAAGATGTAGGTGGGGAGGCTAAACCAGACTGGTCTTTTCACATTTTTCTTCCTGTTTTTTATTCTGGCTGCTAGAGCAGCTGATTAGATTGTGCCTACCCAGATTAAGGGTGGGTCTGCCTTTTCCAGTCCACTGACTCAAATGTTAATCTCCTTTGGCAACACCCTCACAGACACATCCAGGAACCATACTTTGCATTCTTCAATTCAATCAAATTGACAGTAGTAACCATCACACATACCATGGAACTTAGGCAGTGTAACCTTGCATTAACAAAAATATGACATGTAAAAATAATCAGAATTTGGTTCTGCTACTACTTGCTTTAGTTTTAGGTACTCTAACATCATTCTGCATGATCCATTTATGTTTTCTAAGGAACAGACTGATAAATTAAATGGTGATATAATGGAACTGACACCCTATATATGTAGATCTTTTAGAGTGCAATTTATATTTTTCATCATATCCAAAAGTGATATTGTTTGCAATTTACTATCTTATCTGGAGGGTAGAAGGTAGTTCCAGGAGCCGACACTGGAGATTCTGCCAACTGTAAGGAAAGTTCATTCAAATTATATATTCATGAACTGGGAAAAGAACTACAGTGTGGTTCTTTATTCTGGAGAACTCATTATAAACTGACAGAAACCCTTTTATTCCTTGGTTCACATATGCCCTGACTCTGTGTGGTTACAATGCTGTGTCAGATTTTTATTTGAATGTCAACATTCTCTTGAAACATGAAATATCTGTGTATTTCCCTTTTCCTCGTGCAAGCTACATAAATAAATGTTAATAATTCTCTTGGAAAAAGGGCAAGTTTATCCTTACCAAATATTTTTGATTCCTGAAGCTTGGTCTCTGTGTTAGTTGATGGGTCCTGGGTAGTCAATGTATTCTGGGTATAATTACTAGCTTAGATCTAGAAACTGAAATAAAGCTACCACTAACCTTCTGTTTATTCATCTCCAATTATTTTTGGTTGTGTAAATTGACCAGCATTATTGCTGGATAGTAGGCTGTCCTGCCATTAGGAGCACTATTCTATTATTATAACCATAGTTTTCTGAGTTTAGGACTTCAAGCCACCATTCTGATATTTCTGTTCTTTATAATAACTTTCACCAACTGACCTCTGAGGGTTAAGAATTGACACCTAGGGCCAGGCATCGTGGCTCATGCTTGTAATCCCAGCAATTTGGGAGGCTGAGGTGGGTGGATCACCTGAGGTCAGGAGTTAGAGACCAGCTTGGTCAACATGGTGAAACACCCATCTCTAACTACAAAAAATTAGCCAGGCATGGTGGCAGGCACCTACAATCCTATCTACTTTGGAGGCTGAGGGAGAAGAATTGCTTGAATCCAGGAGGCAGAGGTTGCAGTGAGCTGAGATAGTGCCATTGGACTTCAACCTGGGCAACAAGAGCAAAAGTCCATCTGAAAAAAACAAAACAAAACAAACAAACAAACACAGAATTAATACCTAGATCCAATAGATCCAATAGATCCAATTATTTAGGGGTCTTTTTGTCTGGATTGTCAGTTTTATAATAGTATAATAGTTGATAGTTTTATAACAGTATCTTCAACTGTCCCTTCTGGCTTACAGATGACAGCCACCACTGAAAGTTCAAAGAGCTGCTGCACATTTTAAAATTTATCATTCTCATTTTAATTGTTTAGTTTTTAAAAATTCAACTTTTCTTAGATTTTGGGGTAGATATAAAACATTTGTCACCTAGGTATATTTTGCGTTGCTGAAATTTGGGGTATAATTTTTCCTGTCATGCATGTACTGAGCTTACATGGCACCTAATAATTACTCAACCCTTGCCAACGTCTCCCTCTTTCTTCTAGTAGTCCCCAGTATCTATTGTTCTCATTTTTGTGTTCATCTGTGCTCAGTGTTTAATTCTCACCTACACGTGAAGACATGCGATATTTAGTTTTTTATTCCTGCCTTAATTGGCTTCATGGTCTCTAGCTGTATCTATGTTGCTGCAAAGTATATTTTTATTCTTTTTTGTGGCCACATAGTGGGCCATTAATGGTGTATATGTATCATATTTTCTTTATTCAATCATTGATGGGCACCTAGTTTGATTCCATGTCTTTCCAACGGTGAATAGTGTTGCAATGGACATATGGGTGCATGTGTCTTTTTGATAGAATAATTTGTTTTCTTTGGAATATATACTTAGTAATAGGATCCTAGAACATTTCTTATAGTCTTGTAAAATATAGTGTTTGCCAGACTCTCTAGTGACCCTAATATTCTGTGATGGGTCTCCAGTAATAGTTACACTTCATAGCATGCTCGCTCTTGGAGCCTTTGTTTTCTCACTCTACAATGTGCCACAGCTAATCTGGTCATTTTACTTACTTAACATAAACTTTCACTTTTCACAAAGTTTCTAAGAGACAACCTAGGGATGTGTTAGCAATGTTTTTGAGTTGTTACTGAAGTGTTAAATCTTATAGAATGACCATGTTTTATGTTTATTAGTGTGGAAATTTTATTAATATGGAAATATTAATAAAATGTCCTCTATTGAATCCTGTTTTTTTTTCCTTTGGGTTTACACCCTCAGAATATAGTCTTATACATTGTATTATTTCTGGTATTAATAATTTCTATAACTCTTTGCAGTAGAATTCCCTTTTTCAGTAATTAGGTCCTAATATCTCCAGTGAAGATATGTAAGACTTAACTCTAATTACTGGTCTGCTAATAGGAGAAAAATTGGGAGTAGATTCTGAGAATGTTTTGCCTCATAAAGCAAAGGCCTCTGTATTAATCCCCATCATCAGGCAAGAGTATGGGGAACACGATTCTCTAGCAATGTGAAAGGAACTATTTCTACAAACAGAATGTTCAGAGGACTCTGGGCTGCTACAAAGCGGATGTCATCATAACACATTTCAGGGTCTCATGACTTTGACAGAGAGGAACTGTTTTGGTTGAACATTTGTTTAAGTTCCTTTGTAGATTCTGGATACTAGACTTGTCAAATGAGAAAATTGCAAAACTCTTCTTCCATTCTGCATGTTGCCTGTTCTGACGTTAGTTTCTTTTGCCATGCAGAAGCTACTTAGTTTAATTAGATCCCATTTGTCAATTTTGGCTTTTGTTGCAATTGCTTTTGGTGTTTTTGTCATAAAGTCCTTGCACATGCCTATACCCTGAATGGTATTGTCTAGGTTTTCTTCTAGGGTTTGTATGTTTTAGGTTTTGCATTTAAGTCTTTAGTTCATCTTGAAACAATTTTTGTATAAGATGTAAAGAAGGAGTCCAGTTTCACTTTTTTGCATGTGGCTAGCCCATTTTCTGGCACCATTTATTAAATAGGGAATCATTTCCCCATCACTTGTTTTTGTTTGATCTGTAGAAGATTAGATGGTTGTAGATGTGTGGTGTATGTCTGAGGTTTCTCTTCTGTTTTGGTGGTCTATATGTCTGTCCTGGTACCAGTAACATGCTGTTTTTGTTACTGTAGCCTTGTAGTATACTTTGGAGTCAGGTAGCATGAAGCCTCCAGCTTTGTTCTTTTTGCCTAGGATTGTCTTGGCTATACAGGCTCTTTTTTGGTTCCATATAAAATTTAAAGTAGTTTATTCTAATTATGTGAAGAAAGCCAATGGTAGTTTGATGGGAATAGCATTGAATATATAAATTACTTTGGGTGGTGTGGTCATTTTCATAATATGATTCTTCCTATCCATGAGGATGGAATGTTTTTCCATTTGTTTGTGTCTTCTCTTATTCCCTTAAGCAGGGCTTTGTAGTGTTCCTTGAAGATGTTCTTCGTATCCTTTGTTAGCTGTATTGCTAGATATTTCATTCTCTTTGTAGCAACTGTGAATGGGAGTTCACTCATGATTTGGCTCTCTATTTGTCTATTGCTGTTGTATAGGAATTCAGAATCTACAAGAAACTTAAATGTAAAAGGAAAAAAAAAAACACCCCACCAAAACGTGGGCAAAAGATATGAAAAGACACTTCTCAAACTAAAACATTTACATGGACAACAAACATATGAAAAAAGCTCAACATCCGTGATCATTAAAATAATGCAAATTAAAACCACAATAAGATAGCATTGCATGCCAGTCAGAATGGCAATTATTAAAAAGGCAAGGCACAATAGATGCTGGTGAGGCTGTGGAGAAACAGGAATGCTTTTATCCTCTTGATGGGAATGTAAATAAGTTCAACCATTGTGGAAGAAAATGTGGTGATTCCTCAAGGATCTAGAACCAGAAATACCATTTGACCCAGCAATGCCATTATTGGGTATATATTCAAAGGAATATATAAATTATTCTATTATAAAGACACATGCACACATGTTTATTGCAGCCCTATTTATAATAGCAAAGACATGGAACAAATACAAATGTCCATCAATGACAGGGTAAAGAAAATGTGATACACCTACAGCATGGAATACTGTGCAGCCATAAAAAGGAATAGAATCATGTCCTTTGCAGGAATATGGAAAAAGCTGGAAGCCATCATCCTCAGCAAACTAACACAGGAACAGAAAACCAAGTACCTCATGTCTTCACTTGTAAGTGGTAGTTAAACAATGAGAACAGGCAGGGCATGGTGGCTCATGCCTGTGATCCCAGCACTTTGGGAGGCTGAGGCGGGTGGATCATGAGGTCAAGAGATTGAGACCATCCTGGTCAACATGGTGAAACCCCATCTCTACTAAAAATACAAAAAATTATCTGGGCATGGTGGCGCATGCCTGTAATTCCAGCTACTTAGGAAGCTGAGTCAGGAGAATTGCCTGAACCCAGGAGGCGGAGGTTGCCGTGAGCTGAGATTGCGCCATTGCACTCCAGCCTGGGTAACAAGAGTGAAACTCTGCCTCAAAAAAAAAAAAAAAAAAAAAAAAAAACACAATGAGAACACATGGATACAGGGAGGGGAACAACACAAATGGCAACTGGTTGGGGGTGGGACAGTGAGAGGAGGGAGAGTATTAGGACAAATAGCTAACGCATATGGGGCTTAAAACCTAGTTGACAGGTTGACAGGTGCAGCAAAACATCATGGCACACATAGACCTATTTAACATACCTACACATTCTGCACTTGTGTCCTGGAAATTAAAGTATTTTTTTCTTTTTTTAAGAAAACTCAATGTTTTCTAGAGTTCTGATACTCTTCTACAAAAATTCTGGGTATGGCCTTCAACTTTCTACTAGTAGCTTATTCTACAAAATGGTTTTCTTGTTTTCTTTCTTAGCTTTCATTGGTGATTGATCACTCTCAAATTTTGTTTTTATTTCTCCAACCACGAAACTGCTTCCAACAGCAGCAGCCATCTGATATCATTATTCTTATACTACATTTTCTCCCAGATTTCTTAAGTTCTCTGATAATTTGCACTTACCAGCTCATTTCTTTCCAGTATTATTTTATCTTATGTCACTACTAATGAAGGTTTAATGATTATACTGCTGTCACATGCCTGGAGCTTCATGAGTTTCAACAATCCACCAGTGAAAGGGTCCTAACTGACTATTGGATAATACAGTTGCAAATCCCATTTCCCATAAATCCCCAAAGCCCCCAAAATACTATTTTTAGATCATTTCTTGTAACAAATATCACAGGTCAGTTATATGGAAAACATATCACCTGCAGGAGGGCTATTATGGTGTGTTTTTGAATTTAATACCTGTAGGTTGATAATACAACAGTGGTAGAGAGAATCTCGGTTGTGTTGCAGTCACAACAGAAGATTCAGTTGACCCAAAGGGAACTCTGGAGTTTGAATGTCCCTGTAGAATTATAGCAAATTAGGAAAATGAGGCTAGACTTTTTACGCCAATGTTGAGCAGCAGTGTGTCACCATAATTGATCAGTAATTGTATACTGCCTGGGAAGAGGACATGATACTGAGAAATCATCTTCAGTCAGTAGCAATATTCAAAGGGTAAATTAGCTCCAAGCTTTCAGTTGCTAACAGTCTCAACAAATGGAGACATGGAGAAAGGAGTGCTTAATCCCTGCTTTTTATTTTATTTTGAGATGGAGTCATGCTCCGTCTCCCAGGGTGGAGCACAGTGGTGCAATCTCAGTCACCATAACCTCTGCCTTCCAGGTGCAAGTGGTCCTCCTGTCTCAGCCTCCCAAGTAGCTGGGATTACAGTTGTCCATAACCATACCTGGCTATTATTTTTTTATTTTTTATTTTTATTTTTAGTACAGATGGGGTTTGACCATGCTGGCTAGGCTGGTTTCAAACTCCTGACCTGAAGTGATCCACCCGCCCTGGCATCCCAAAGTGCTGGGATGACAGATGTGAGCCACCATGCCAAGCCTATTCCTGCTTTTATTTGTATGGTTTAAACATTTTTTTAACTGATGCTTTTATTATATATATATATTATACCATTTGCTCATTTTTATTCCTATAGTTTATGTTCTTAAGACATACTTCTTCCCAAGAAATATGGGACTATGTGAAAAGACCTAATTTACATTTGATAGGTGTACCTGAATATGATGAAGAGAAGAATCCAAGCTGGAAAATACTCTTCAGGATATTATTCAGAAAAACTTTCTGAATCTAGCAAAGCAGCACAATATTCAACCCCAGGTAATACAGAGAACACCACAAAGATATTCCTCAAGAAGAGCAACCCCAAGGCACATAATCGTTAGATTCACCAGGGTTGAAACAAAGGAGAAAATACTAAGGGCAGCCAGAGAGAAAGGTCAGGTTACCCACAAAGGGGAGCCTATTAGACTTACAGCAGATCTCTCAGCAGAAACCCTACAAGCCAGAAGAGAGTGGGGGCCGATATTCAACATCCTTAAAGAACAGAACTTTCAGCCCAGAATTTCATATCCTGCCAAACTAAGCTTTACAATTGAAGAAAAAATAAAATCTTTTTATGAACAAGCCAGTACTCAGAGATTTTATTAACACCAGGCTTTACAAGAGCTTCCGAAAGAAGCATTATACATAGAAAGGAACAACCAGTATGAACCTTTCTAAAAATATACAAAAAAGTAAAGAGCATCAACATAAAGAAGAACTTACATCAACGAATGGATAAAATAACCAGTTAACATCAAATGGCAGTAACCCTAAATTTAGGTCGACTAAATCCCCCAATTAAAAGATACAGCCAAAACCTAATGATATGCTACATCCAGACCCATTTCACATCCAAAGATACACAAAGACTTAAAACAAAGGGATGGAGAAAGATTTACCAACCAAATGGAAAGCAAAAATAAATAAATAAATAAAAAGCAGGAGTTGCAATTCTTGCATCTGATAAAATAGATTTCAAAGCAACAAAGATATAGTGGTAAAAGGATCAATGTAACAATAAGAGCTAATGATCCAAACACCCAGATACATAAGACTCATAAAAAGATTTAGACTCAACGAGACAGAAAATTAATAAGGATATTCAGGACTTGAACTCAGATCCAGAACAAGTAAACTCAATAAATATTTATAGAGCTCTCCATTTTAAATACACAAATATACATTCTTTACCTTAAATACACAAAATATTGATCGGCCATTATTAATACCCAATTTTTAGAATAAAGCTACATTGCCGTTTTCTCTTCCTCTTTTTTCCTCTTTCTTCCTCTCCTTCACTCCTTTGTTTTTCTTTCTTTCTAAAAAAAAATAAAAAAAGACATACTCTTCCTTAAATAACACGTGCATACAAATTATACGCTCAATTTTCTATATTTTTAATTTATTCTAATGTGATACAAGTTCTTTATGTTTTAAAGTCAGAAATGTGTGATGCTAACAAATATGTAGGCAGATAGCTGTTATTTATTATTATTATTATTGTGACAGAGTCTCTGTCTCCCTAGGCAGTGTCTCCTGGAGTGCAGTGGCGCAATCTCTGCTCATGTCAATCTCGGCCTCCCAGTTCAATTGATTCCCCTGCCTCAGTCTCCCGAGTAGCTTGGATTACAGGCATGCACCATCACATTTGGCTATTTTTTTTTGTATTTTAGTAGAGACAGGGTTTCATCAGATTGGCCAGGATGGTCTTAATCTCCTGACATTGTGATCTGCCCGCCTCAGTCCCCCACCTCGCCCAGTCTGTTATTTTACATCTCATTAAGTCATTTTGGATTTCCTTATAATAGTCCTGTTATAAATTGGTTTTTAAGTCATTTTAAATATCCTATTTATCAAAATTCAATTTCTCCTTAAATGTTCCATATTTCATCTTTCTCTACTTAAGAAATATTCATAATTTGGTATCCTATTTCCATTTCACTATTCATACCTCTCCACATTAACTCCACAATTACTCTAATATTCCTATAATCATACAAATATAATTTATGTACTCTTATCAAAAATAGAAAATAGCAAGCAAACAAGCAAACAAACTACATGTGTTGACCCTGCTATTTCCTAAGTCTACTGATACCTGCTCACCTACACTGTAAAGAATGCTCTAAATTTCATGGTTCAGTTTTTTTCTCTCTCACTTATTTTTCAGCTTATTTCAATGTGCCATATACTTCCATTAATGTACAAATATTTTGCTATAAATTTACTGTATTAGTCAGGGCTCTCCAGTGAAACAGAACCAATAGGATACACATATACATATATACATAAAATTTTTTATAAGGTATTAACTCTTGGTGATCATAGAGGCTGAGAAGTTTTACAATCTGCCACCTGCAAGCGGAAGACCACGAAAAGCCAGTGGTGTAGTCCAAGGTCCAGAGAACCAGAAACGCAAAGGAGATAGGAGGATCAATGTCTCAGCCAAAGAGTAAAACAGAGTTAATTCAACCTTCCTCTATGCTATCGTTGTATTCAGGCCCTCAATGAATTGAATGGTATGCACCCACAAGGAGGAGGGTAATCTGTTTTACTTCATCCACAAATTCAAGTGAAATGCTAATCATTTATGAAAACTGTCATAGACACACCAGAAATAATGTTTAGTAAACTATCTGGACATCCTGTTGCCCAGTAAAGTTGACATCCAATTAAACATCACATTTACTAATTTACATATGTAGCCACATATAGCAGATACAGTTCTTATCTTGCAGTGTCTCCTATTAGCAACTGACTGGACAATTGCTTTCATCTATAAATATTCTCTTACACATGTTATGACAACACAATTTCTATTGCTTTTCTTACTTTCCTAGCCACTGTTTCCAGGCTGTTTTCTAGGCTTGTTCTTTTTCAAACTTCATCATGTCTTAGGATTTGTGTTACTTCAATCCAAAGTAAAATAAAATAAAAGCAAAAATAAATATAATAAATTAATAAAAAAATTTAAATTTAAACCCAAAGAAACAAGCTAATAAAGCAGTAAAATAGATATGCTTATCAATATTTATCACTTGCCAGGAAGATCGCTAAGTGACTTTACATGGATTTTCCTATTTGAACTACATAAGAACTTTATTAAGTTATCACCTAAACTTGGAGATCATTGAACTGAAGTCAGCATATGACTAATTCAAGGTGATGTAGCTCTTCTTTTTTTCCTCTCTCTTTCAATGTTATTTGTGATTCAACCACTTCTGCAGTTTTCAAAGTCATCTCTTGGTCATGACTTCCAAAATTTATGTCTCTTACTCAAACTTCTCTATTACGATCAAGACATACATAAAAGTGTTTATTTGCATGCATACTCAGATGCTTTTAAGGCATCTCTTAATTAAGATTTTCAAATCTAAACTCTTATTTATGCTCATACTCCCACCTCCTTTCTCAAATATTCACATTAACAGTATCCAATTTTTTAACAAGTGATGATGGGCATACAACATATGTTGAGGACTCACCTACTCAAATCTATCTCAAATTTCAGCATATTGGTAAAAAGCACAACTATTGGTCACCTAGATTTTTGGAAAAGTCTACTAATTCCACACTGGCCCCATTGCCAATATAATTGCATTTCACACAGCAGCCAAAATATCCTTTAAAGAAAAACGAGTCTTTGTCACCACCTTGATGAGCAATACTCAATACACTCAAGATCAAATATAAAGGTCAACATCTGGACTATAAGAAACTGCATTATCTTTCTGCTACCCAAAACTCCAATATTATTTGAGCCATTTATTTTCTTATTTCTTTCTCTATAATGTTCTCTTTCTATCTCTTTCTCTATTCCTCTTTCTTTAGCTTATATAACTATTCTAAATAATATATAACTATAACTAATGCATTTAATTTTAGGAACTTTGCATGTACTCTCCCTCTACCTAAAATAATTTCACTCTATAATGTAGCTGGTTGTTCCTAGTAATGTTAGTGGTTTGAGCTTAATTCTGACTATTTAAAAATTATCCTTTCCCACTCATATCCTTTTTCTCAGTCAAAATTAGAAGCTTCCTCTTGTATGTCCTCATAACATTCTGTCATTTTATTTTATAGTTAAACATGTTTAGATGACTCATAAAACTGGACATCTGGCTGGGTGCAGTGGCTCATGCATGTAATCCCAGCACTTTGGGAGGCAGAGGCAGGTGGATCACCTGAGTTCGGGAGTTTGAGACCAGCCTGACCAACATGGTGAAACTCCATCTCTAGTAAAAATACAAAATTAGCCAGGAGTGGTGGCACATGCCTGTAATCCCAGCTACTCAGGAGGCTGAGGCAGGAGAATACTTGAACTAGGGAGGTAGTTTGCAGTGAGCCAATCACACCATTACACTCCACCCTGAGCAATAAGAGTAAATCTCAATCTCAAAAAAGAAAAATAGACATGTATGCTATGATTGTACTAAATTTAGTCTCAGTGATAAGTCTGTAGCAGAATTAAAAAAATAAAAAGAAAAAGCAGGAGCAACTGGGTAATAACACATTTGGCTTATTTCGAATTTCAGAATAATAAGGTAACTAGATAACAATTATATTTTATAAAAATTATGTTGTATAAAGTTTTTCTCTTAATAAAATAAAAATAATTGTTGTTAGTTTACTTTTTGAAAAGTAATTTTTAGTTAAAAATCTTATTGCTCACAAACTGACAGTGAGTATGTAATATATATATATAATTTCAATTTATTAGCAGTAATATTCTCATGACAATTTATTAACAATAGGGACCAAGTATCCAACAATTTTATCATTATAAAAGCTTTTAGATAAAATTTGGAGGAAATTAACTTTGTTAGTATTGTTCAAAACCCCTAAAATCATAGTTAATAGATTTTTACTCTCTATTATCTTTTCGAATAAAAATCACTCAGAGAAATCTTGTGACTATATAAATAGGAAAATAGCTCTGAGTTATTTTCATTTCATTTGAAATATGAGGCCTGATATGATTAAGATATGAGTTACTGCCCAAATCTCATGTCTATTTGTAATTCCTAATGTTAGAGGTGGGGTCTCGTGGGAAGTGATTGAATCTTGAGGGTAGACTCTTCATAAATGGTTTAGCACCACCACTTTGGCTTTGTTCTCATGCTGGAATTCTCATGACACCTGGTTGTGGCACCTCCTCCCCCACTATCTCTTCCTTTGCTGTGGCCACATGAAGTGACTCTCTCCTCTTTTGCCTTCTGCATGAATGGAAATTTGCTGAGGTCTCTCCAGAAGCAGAGCCACTATGTTTCCTCTGTAGCATGCAGAATCAGTCATAAGCCAATTAAACCTTTTTGCTTTATAAATTAGCCAGTCTCAGGTATTTATTTACAACAATGCAAGAATGGCATAATACAGAAAATTGTTACCAAGGAGTAAGGCATTGCTATAAAGATATCTGAAAATATGGAATTTACTTTGGAACTGGGTAACGGGCAGAGGTTGGAAGAGTGTGGAGGGCTCAGAAGATGACAGGAAGATGAGGGAAAGTTTGGAACTTCCTACAGACTTGTTAAATTGCTCTAACCAAAATGCTGATGGTGATATGAAGTCTAGAATGAGGAGGTCTCAAATACAAATGAGGAACTTACTGGGAAGTGAAGCAAGGGTCATTTTATTATGCATCAGCAAAGAAACTGGCATCATTGTACCCCTGCTATAGGGTACTGTGGAATTTGAACTTGAGAGTGGCAACATAGGGTATCTGGCAGAAGAAATTTCTAAGCAGCAAAGCATTCAGGGTTTCTTTTAGCTGCATCTAACAGTGTATACTTATATGCATGAGTATGAAAATGATGTAAAACTGGAAATTATACTTAAAAGGGAAGCAAAGCATAAAAATTTGAAAAATTTGCTGCCTGACCAATTGGTTCAAAACAAAAATCCATTTTCTTGAGAAGAATTCAAGAAGGCTGCAGAAATTTACGTAAGTAAAGAGCCAAGTGCTAATATCCAAAATGATGGAGAAGAGTCCTCTAAGGCATTTCAGAGACCTTTATAGAAGCCCCTCCCAACACAGGCCCTGAGACCTAGAAGGAAAAAATAGTTTCATGGGACAGGGTTGGGAGAAGCAGCAAAGGAGAAAGGACTTACAGAGTGCCTATATACATTGGCTATGAGTAACTTATGAACAGGGAAAAACAAACTGCAGCAAACTGCGGGAGGCCTCTGGGGAGGCAAACTTCTCCATGCCTCATATTCCAGTGCGAGTTGATCTAGGCTCTGTTACCATAAACATTGTGCTCAAGGGTGTAAAACCCCTTTGTAGCACTATGGTGTAGCCAGACTTATAGGCACCTTGTAAGGCCTGCATTCCACAAGCTGCACATAGATAATATGCTAAAGATAACCACATATTTCTGTTTTGTGAAACTCCAAAACCACCACTATTATCAGTCTTTAGAATGACACACCAGTTCTGGCTCACTGATTCATTCCACCATCACTCCACCCATCCTCTATAGAACAAAGTGATTGTATCAATAAATAGTGTGAAAGATCAGAGCTTGGGGCCTTCACTGCCTCCAGTAATAAGTGATGGCCCCCTGGTCCCACTTTCACTCTTAATATGTTTTTTTCTCAATTTATTACCATCATACATGGCGTACCCATGGGTGATGTGGGAAACTGGCTTGTTCCGTACAGGACAGGCCTAGGTCCTGCTGCCCTGCACAGCCTAAGGACACTGCTCCCTGTATTTTAGCTGCTCCAGCTCCAGCCATGGCTTGAGCCACTGCTCCAAAGGATGCAAGCCATAAGCCTTGGTGGCTTCCAGATGCTGTTAAGACTGCAGATGTGCAGAGTGCAACAACTGAGACTTGGGAGCCTCTGATTGAATTTCAGTCAGAGGATATATCCAAAAGCCTGGATGTACAGGCAGAAGTCTGCTGCAGGAAAAAGCCCTCATAAAGAACCTCTCTAGTGCAGAGCAGAGGGTAAATGTAGAGTTGGAGCCTCCACACAAAGTTCCTACTAGGGCAGTGCCTACTGGAACTGTGAGAAGGGATTCACAGTCTTCCAGACTCCAGAATGGTAGATACATTGACAGCTTTCATCTGTCACCTGGAAAAGTTGCAGGAACTCAACTCTAGCCCATGAGCCGTGGAGCCTGAAACTCAAGAGCTTTGCAAGGCTTTGGGAGCTGCCAAAGGCTGTGGGTGCTCATCTCTTTCATCATTATGACCTGGAGGTGAGATGTAAAGTCAAATAAGATTACTTTAAAACTTTAAAGTTTAATGACTGCTCCATTGGATTTTAGGCCTTCATTTGTCCTGTAACCTCTTGGTTTTGGCCAATTTCTCCCATTTGGAATGGGTGTATTTTTTTCAATGCCTGTACTCCCGTTGTATCTAGGAAGTAACTAACTTGCTTTTGATTATACAGGCTCATAGGCAGAAGGGAATTGCCTTGTCTCAGTTTAAACTTTGAACTTGGTTTTTTAAATTAATGCTGAAATAAATTAAGCTTTTGGGGACTGCTGGGAAGGCATGCATGCTTTTGAAATGTGAGGACAGAATATTTTGGAGAAGCCAATGGTGGAATGCTATGATTTGGTTGTGTCCCTGTCAAAATCGCATCTTGAATTGTAATAATTCCCATGTTTTAAAGACAGGACAAGGTGATATTTTCCCCTATGCTGTTATCATGATAGTAAGTGAGTTCTCATGAGATCTGATAGTTTTATAAGGGGATTCCCTCTTCACTCACATGCATTCTCTCTCCTGCCATCCTGTAAAGAGTTGCCTTCCACTAAGATTGTAAGTTTCCTGAGACCCCCTCAGACATGTGGAACTCTGAGTCAATTAAACCTCTTTTCTTTATAAATTACCCTGTCTCAGGTATTTCTTCATATCAGTGTGAGAATAGACTAATACAAGAGCCCACTCCTTGTACCAGAGGGCCCTGGATGTGGGACAAGGAGCCAAACAAGTTTATTTGGAAGCCTTAAGATTTAATGAGTACGCTGCAGGACTTGAATAGGCCCTGTAGGCCCTTTTTTTTGGCTGATTTCTCACTTTTGGAATAGAAGTATCTAGGCAATGCTTGTGTCCCTTATGTATATTGGAAGTAATTAGCTTGTTTCTGATTTTACAGGCTCATAGGCAAAAGTTACTTACCTCGTCTCTGATGAAACTTTGTACTGTGGGCTTTTGAGTTAACGCTAAAGTGAGTTAAGACTTTGGGAGACTGTTGGGAAGGCATCATTGTATTTTGAAACATGGGAAGGACATGAGATTTGGGAGGGGCCTGGGGAAGAATGATACAGTCTGGATATGTGTCTCCATTCAAATCTCTTGTCACACTGTAATCACCAATGTTGGAGACAGGGCCTAGTGGGAGGTGATTGGATTACGGGCACAGACCATAAATGAATAGTTTACACAATTCCTTTGGTATTGTTCTCATGACAGAGTTCTCACAAGATCTGGTTGTTTAAAAGTGTGTAGCACCTTCCCCTGACATCTCTCTCGATCCTTCTCCTGCCATGTAAGACATCTGCTCCAGCTTTGCCTTCTGCCATGAGTAAAAGTTCTCTGAGGCCTTCCCAGAAACAGAAGCTGTCATGCTTCCTGTATAGTATATGGAATCATGAGCCAATTAAACCTCTTTTATTTATAAATTACCCAGTCTCAGGTATTTCTTTATAGCAATGCAAGAACAGACTAATACAAGACCATTATAAGCCTTAGTCTTATGTCTCACAACTGTTACAGTGTCTTAAAGGACTCAGATTTAATTTCTTACACATTTTAGATTTTTAAATAATGTAATTTTAATGTTTTGATGCAAGTGCTCTGAGATTATATAATTCAAATATAATTTCTAGCCAAAAGAAATATTTCAAGACTCTGTCTGTTTTTACAGATACATTTATTCATGTATGCCATTAATCATCATGCTCTGGTAACTAGGAAAACACTTGGATTCTTAAAAAAAATTACTTTAATAATAAACTGAACATATTTTTTGACCCCATTATATTAGAATTAGATTTACTATTCGCTAAATTTTTGTTGTGTCCTTTCAAATCTGAGATTTCATGAACTAGAAGGCTGGAAAAATCAATGAGTCTGTTTTGGTATCAGGATAAACACATGATGGCCTTCCCAAGAAGGGTGATACCTTGCTGAAGGAGATGAAAATAAAAATTCCAAGATCCATTCATCCTCTTAGGGTCTGTTATCCAATCAAATAAATAAGCTACTCTTATTTTGTTGAAAAATTTTGCTTTTATTATCTGTGATGTAAGAAGAAAAAACTGCCAAAAGCCAAATCAATTCTGTAACATACCCTTCCTAAATCTAATATTTAAATTCTTTGGAATGCACAGCCAACATTTATAATCAGGTCAGCCAAAAGTACTTTATGTATAGAGGTAAGTTTACAGATATTGATTTGAATTAATGGTATCTATTAAAATATCAATTTGGCTTTGTGATAGATGTCTCTAATCTACAAAAATGTTTTTATATTTTCTCTTCTTACTGCAAATTTGACATAAGTAAATTATTTTATAACAATAAATCATGTTGTTATAGCCTTAAAGCCCAATAAAATATTTAAACTTTACAAAAATGCTTTCCAAAAAATAAAGGCGATAGCATTTAATAGTATCTTATTTGTTTTACTTGGAAAAACAATGGCGACATCAAAAACACTTTACAAAATAAGAGATTAGTTTACTTTTCCACTAAAGCTATTACTATCTAAAATACAAAGATAAACTAGCATAAGGTCAAATTACAGAAGAAAATTAAAATGAAATAATAAGTGAAATGGACAGCTCCCCATTATCCTCTTCTAAAGATTATTTTTATTTTGACATAGTATCTCCTTCCATGTCACACGGATTCAATTGATTTTACGCAATCCAAATATCATTTGAGACTCTTCCTTTTTAATAAATATTTGCCAAAAAATTTTCTTTTGGGAATAAGTGACATATCTTGACAGTTGTAAGTCAGGTCATTATTTTTTATTAAAATAAAAAAAATTTAGCAACTTTAATTTAAAATTTCTTCATCAATAATGGCAAAACATGCAGTTAGTTTAAACAGATTATTAGCTGTCTTCCTTAAGCAGCTCTTACACTTTCTCTACATGTCAGCAAAACGGCATGTAGTACCAGGGAAAAAAACAGTATTAAAAAAATTTGTCAGAAGCCAAGTTCTGTGGTTACTTAGGAGAAGTGACACATCCAACAATAGTTCTATTTTAAAGATGGGATTTTTACTCTTTGTGTTAAAAATATAACTTGATCACATGTGCAATAACACACACAGTCTCAAAAACAAAGTGATGGAGGAAGATCTACCAAGCAAATGGAGAGCAAAAAAAAGCAGGAGTTGCAATTCTAGTATCTGATAAAGTGGACTTTAAACCAACAAAGATCAAAAGAGACAAAGAAGGGCATTATATAATGGTAAAAGGATCAATGAAACAAGAACAGCTAATGATCCTAAATATATATGCACCTAACACAGGAGCACCCAGAAATATAAAGCAAGTTCTTAACGACCTACAAAGAGACTTACACTCCCACACATTAATAGTGGGAGACTTTAACAATCCACCATCATTATTAGACAGATAAATGAGACAGAAAATTAACAAGGATATCCAAACTGGAAATCAGATCTGGACCAAGAGGACCTAATAGACATCTACAGAACTCTCCACCCCAGATCCACAGAATATACATTCTTCTCAGCACCATTTTGAACCTATTCAAAATATTTTTTTAACTCTTATCATCAAGTTTATTTTCTTTTTTCTTTCTTTTTTAAATTGCATTTTAGGTTTAAAGGTACATATGCAGAACATGTAAGACAGTTGCATAGGTACACACATGGCAGTGTGTTTTGCTGCCCCTTCACTCACATTTGGCATTTCTCCCCATGCTATCCCTCCCCAGCCCCCACCCCCGCTGTCCCTCCCCTATTTTTCCCAATAGACCCCAGTGTGTACTACTCCCTTCCCTGTGTCCATGTGTTCTCATTGTTCATCACCCACCTATAAGTGAGAATACGTGCTGTTTCATTTTCTGTTCTTGTGTCAGTTTTCTGAGAATGATGTTCTTCAGATTCATCCATGTCCCTACAAAGAACACAAACTCATCCTTTTTGATAGCTGCATAATATTCCATGGTGTATAGGTGACACATTTTCACAGTTCAATCTATCATGGATGGGCATTTGGGTTGGTTCCAGGTCTTTGCTACTGTAAACAGTGCTGCAATGAACATTCGTGTGCATGTGTCCTTATAGTAGAACAATTTATAGTCCTTTGGATATATACCCAATAATGGGATTGCTGGGTCAAATGGAATTTCTAATTCTAAGGCCTTGAGGAATCGCCACACTGTCTTCCACAATGGTTGAACTAATTTACACTCCCACCAGTGGTGTAAAAGTGTTCCTATTTCTCCACATCCTCTCCAGCATCTGTTGTCTCCAGATTTTTTGATGATCGCCATTCTAACTGGCGTGAGATGGTATCTCAATGTGGTTTTGATTTGCATCTCTCTAATGACCAGTGATGATGAGCATTTTTTCATGTTTGCTGGCCTCATGTATGTCTTCCTTTGTAAGGTGTCTGTTCATATCCTTTGCCCATTTTTGAATGGGCTTGTTTGTTTTTTCCTGTAAATCTCTTTGAGTTCTTTGTAAATTCTGGATATCAGCCCTTTGTCAGATGGGTAAACTGCAAAAATTTTTTCCCATTCTGTTGGTTGCCAATTCACTCTATTGACTGTTTCTTTTGCCATGCAGAAGCTGGGGAGTTTGATTAGGTCCCATTTGTCTATTTTGGCTTTTGTTGCCAATGCTTTTGGTGTTTTGGTCATGAAGTCCTTGCCTATTCCTATGTCCTAAATGGTTTTGCTTAGATTTTCTTCTAGGGTTTTTATGGTGCCAGGTCTTATGTTTAAATCTTTAATCCATCTGGAGTTAATTTTAGTGTAAGGTGTAAGGAAGGGGTCCAATTTCTGCTGTCTGCACATGGCTAGCCAGTTTTCTCAACACCATTTATTAAACAGGGAGTCCTTTCCCCATTGCTTGTTTTTGTCAGATTTATCAAACACTGTATGGTTGTAGATATGCTATGTTGCCTCTGATGCCTCTGTTCTGTTCCATTGGTCTATATCTCTGTTTTGGTACCAGTACCATGCCGTTTTGGTTACTGTAGCCTTGTAGTATAGTTTAAAGTCCAGTAGTGTGATGCCTTCCGCTGTGCTCTTTTTGCTTAGAATTGACTTGGCTATGTGGGTTCTCTTTGATTCCATATGAAGTTCAAGGTGGATTTTTCTAGTTCTGTGAAGAAAGTCAATGGTAGCTTGATGGGGATAGCGTTGATTTTGTAAATTACTTTGGGCAGTATGGCCATTTTCAGGATATTGATTCTTCCTAACCATGAACATGGAATGTCTCTCCATCTGTTTGTTTCTTCTCTTATTTCATTGAGCAGTGGTTTGTAGTTTTCCTTGAAGAGGTCCCTTACATTCCTTGTAAGTTGTATTCCTAGGTATTTTATTGTCTTTGTAGCAATTGTTAATGGCAGTTCTTTCTTGATTTGGCTCTCTTTAAGTCTGTTATTGGTGTATAGAAATGCTTGTGATTTTTGCACATTGATTTTATATCCTGAGACTTTGCTGAAGTTGCTTATCAGTTTCAGGAGTTTTTGGGCTGAGGCGATGGGGTCTTCTAGATATACTATCATGCCATCTGCAAATAGAGAAAATTTGGCTTTCTCCTTTATTGTTTGAATACACTTTATTTCTTTTTCTTGCCTGATTGCTCTGGCTAGAACTTCCAGTACTATATTGAATAGGAGTGGTGAAAGAGGGCATCCTTGTCTAGTGCCAGATATCAAAGGGAATGCTTCCAGTTTTTGCCCATTCAGTATGATATTGGCTGTTGGTTTGTCATAAATAGGTTTTATTATTTTGTGATACGTTCCATCAATACTGAGTTTATTGAGGGTTTTTAGCATAAAGGGCTGTTGAGTTTTGTCAAAGGCCTTCTCTGTGTCAATTGAGATAATCATGTGGTTTTGTTTTTGGTTCTGTTTATGTGGTGAATTACGTTTATAGACTTGCATATGTTGAACCAGCCTTGCATCCCTGGGATGAATCCTACTTGATCATGATGGATAAGCTTTTTGATGTGCTCTTGCAATCAGCTTGTCAATATTTTATTGAAGATTTTTGCATGTATGTTCATCATGGATATTGGCCTGAAGTTTTCTTTTCTTGCTGAGTCTCTGGTGGGTTTTGGTATCAGAATGATGTTGGTCTCATAAAGTGAATTAAGAAGGATTCCCTCTTTTTGGATTATTTGGAATAGTTTCAGAAGGAATGGTACCAGCTCCTCTTTGTGTGTCTGGTAGAATTCGGCTGTGAACTCATCTGGACCTGCACTTTTTTTGTGTGTGGTAGGCTAGACTTCAGACCTTGTTATTGGTGTATTCATAGTTTCAGCTTCCTCCTGGTTTAGGCTTGGGAGGACACAGGAGTCCAGGAATTTATCCATTTCTTCCAGGTTTACTAGTTTATGTGCATAGAATTGTTTGAAATATTCTCTGATGATGGTTTAAATTTCTGTGGAATCTGTGGTGATTTCCCCTTTATTGTTTTTTATTGCATCTATTTGGTTGTTTTCTCGTTTCTTTTTTATCAGTCTGGCTAGTGGTCTCTTTTGATGATCTTTTAAAAAAACCAACTCTTGGATTTATTGATTTTTTGAAGGGTTTTTCGTGTCTCTATCTCCTTCAGTTCTGCTCTGATCTTAGTTATTTCTTGTCTTCTGCTAGGTTTTGAGTTTTTTTGATCTTACTCCTCTAGCTCTTTCAATTTTGATGATAGCGTGTCAATTTTGGATCTCTCCACTCATCTCATATGGGCACTTATTGCTATATGTTTTCCTCTAGAGACTGCTTTAAATGTGTCTCAGAGATTCTGGTATGTTGTGTCTTCATTCTTGTTGGTTTCAAAGAACTTCTTTATTTCTGCCTTCATTTCATTGTTTATCCAGTCAACATTCAAGAGCCAGTTGTTCGCTTTCCATGAAGCTGTGCGGTTCTGAGTTAGTTTCTGCATTCTGAGTTCTATCTTGATTACACGATGGTATGGGAGACTGTTTGTTATTATGTCAGTTGTTTTGCATTTGCTGAGGAGTGCTTTACTTCCAATTATGTGGTCAATTTTAGAGTAGGTATGATGTCGTGCTGAGAAGAATGTATATTCTGTGGATTTGGGGTGGAGAGTTCTGTAAATGTCTATCAGGTTTGCTTGTTCCAGGTCTGAGTTCAAGCCCTGGATATCCTTGTTAATTTCCTGTCTGGTTGATCTGTCTAGTATTGACAGTGGAGTGTTAAAGTCTCCCACTATTATTGTGTGGGAGTCTAAGTCTCTTTGTAAGTCATTAAGAACTTGCCTTATGTATCTGGGTGCTCCTGTGTTGGGTCCATATATATTTAGGATTGTTAGCTCTTCTTGTTGTATCGATCCTTTTACCATTATGTAATGTCCTTCTTTGTCTCTCTTGATCTTTGTTGCTTTAATGTCTATTTTATCAGACACTAGAATTGCAACTCCTGCTTTCTTTTGCTCTCCATTTGCTTGGTAAATCTTGCTCCATCCCTTTACTTTGAGCCTTTGTGTATCCTTGCATGTGAGATGGGATTCCTGGATACAGCACACCATTGGGTTTTGGCTTTTTATCCAATTTGCCAGTCTGTGTCTTTTGATTTATGGGCATTTAGCCCATTTACATTTAGGGTTAATATTGTTATGTGTGAATTTGATACTGCCATTTGGATGCTAGCTGGCTGTTTTGCCTGTTAGTTGATGAAGATTCTTCATTTTTTTGATGCTTGTTTGGATTTAGTATGTTTTTGGAATGGCTGGTACTGTTTGTTTCTTTTTATGTGTAGTGCCTCTTTCAGGAGCTCTTGTAAAGCAGGTCTGGTGGTGACAAAATCTCTGAGTACTTGCTTGTTTGTGAAGGATTTTATTTTTCCTTCACTTATGAAGCTCAGTTTGGCTGGATATGAAATTCTGGGTTAATAGTTCTTTTTTTTAAGGATGTTGAATATTGGCCCCCATTCTCTTCTTGCTTGTACAGTTTCTGCCAAGAGATCTACTGTGAGTCTGATGGGCTTCCCCTTTGTGGGTGACCCGACCTTTCTCTCTGGCTGACCTTAGCATTTTCTCCTTCATTTCAATCCTGGTGAACCTGACGATTATGTGCCTTGGGGTTGCTCTTCTTATGGAATATCTTTGTGGTTTTCTCTGTATTTTCTGGACTTGAATATTGGCTTGCCTTGCTAGGTTGGGGAAATTTTCCTGGATAATATTCTGAAGAGTATTTTCTAGCTTGGATTCATTCTCTTTGTCACATTTTGGTACACCTGTCAAACATAGGTTAGGTCTGTTCACATTGTCCCACATTTCTTGGAGACTTTGTTCATTACTTTTTGTGCTTTTTTCTCTAATCTTGGCTTCTCATTTTATTTCATTGAGTTGATCTTTGACTTCTGATATCCTTCTTCTGCTTGGTCAATTCGGCTGTTGAAACTTGTGCATGCTTCACGAAGTTCTCATGTTGTGTTTTTCAGCTCCTTCAATTCATTCATATTCCTCTCTAGGTTGTCCATTCTTGTTATCATTTCCTCAAATCTTTTTTCAAATCTTTTTTCAAGGTTCTTAGTTTCTTTACATTGATTTAGAACATGTTCTTTTAGCTCATGGAAGTTTCTCATTACCCACCTCCTGAAGTCTGATTCCATCATTTCATCATACTCATTCTCTGTCCAGCTTTGTTTCCTTGCTGTTGAGGAGATTTGGTCTTTGTAGGAGGTGAGGTGTTCTGGTTTCAGGTGTTTTCCACCTTTTTGTACTGGTTTCTTTTCATCTTTGTGGATTTATCCACCTGTTGTCTGAGTAGTTGCTGATTTTCTGATTGGATCTCTGAGTAGATGCCCAGTTTGTTGATGATTAAGTATTTCTCTTTTTTAGTTTTCCTTCTAACAGTCTAGCCCCTCTGCTGTAAGACTGCTGAGGTCCATTCCAGGCTCTGCTTGCCTGGGGTACACCTGTGGCAGCTGTGGAACAGTGAGGGATGCTACCAGTTTCTTCTTCTGCTATCTTTGTTTCAGAATGATGCCCACCAAATGTCAGTCTGATCAGTCCTTTTTGAGGTGACTCTTTGGGTATATGGGGGTCAGGGTGCTGCTTGAGGAGATGGTCTGTACTTTATAGGAGCTCAAGTGCTGAGCTGTGAGCTCCGTTGTTCATTCATTGCTGCTAGTCAGATACGTTTAAGTCTGCTGCAGCAGAACTCATAAAACCCCTTTTTTCCCTCAGATGCTCTGTCTCAGGGAGTTAGGGCTTTATTTATGAGTATCCATTGCACTATCCTGCCCAGCTAGGAGGCAGTTTAGTCACTATTTACCTGCCGAGCCTCTGCCCTGCTGCTGTGGGGTCTGCCCTGTTGTTGTGTGCTCTGCTGTGCTGCTGTGGGCTCCACCCTGTTGCCGTGGGCTCTGCCCTGCTGTCGTGTGCTCCACCCTGTTGTCGTGGGCTCCGCCCTGCTGCCGAGTGTAATTCCCTGTAGTCCTGCTTATATGGGTGTGGTTAGAACTGCTGTCCTGATGGTGGCCCACCTCTGGCGGACTCTCTCTGTTATGCCGGGTTGCCTCAGCAATGGCAGGCTGTGTCAGAAATAGGAGAGTACCTCAGTAGGGGCAGAATGTCTTGGTAATGGTGGATGTCTCTCCCACACCAAGCTGCAACATCCTGGGTTTAGCTGTGTTTGCCGTGAAACTCTCAACCCCTAGCGTTTTGAATCGTCATTTTGTTTGTCCCTGTGGAGGTGGGACCTGCCAAGGCTGATTACCAGGCTGCCTGCCTCAGAGCCCTTTTGATTTTTTCTTTAGGTTGAATATTTGACTCTCTCCCAGGTGTTTCAGTCTCCTGCTGAAAGGGCATCGGGATCCATGTAATTTCCCGTGCAGTGACCCACTGCGCTGGCTCACTCATCACTTCCCGGGAATCTACTGGCTTGTCTCGCTGTCCAAGTCCCATTTAATCAGATGAATATGCTAATCTGCCCTCTCAAATCTCAAGTTGCTGGTTTAACAGGAAACCCAGACCGGTGCGTTTTGTGCAGAGTGCTGCTGCGCTGTGGTGTGGGCCAAAACGGCCACACCAGCTAAAACAGCTGCGCTGGTGTCCCATGTCCCTCCTACACTTGGGATTTTCCCTGTTCTGTGGGTAAAAAAGATCTGTCTGGAAATGCGTCATGCACTCACCCTCTGCGCCTTCACTGCGAGCTGCAATCCTGAGTTGCTTCTACAGCACCATCTTCCCCCACTTCCCCCCACTCTAAAGTTGACCACATAATTGGAAGTAGATCACTTCTCAGCAAATGCGAAGGAACGGAAATCATAACAAACAGTTTCTCAGACCACAGTG
Source organism: Callithrix jacchus (assembly GCF_049354715.1). Taxonomy (NCBI): domain Eukaryota; kingdom Metazoa; phylum Chordata; class Mammalia; order Primates; family Cebidae; genus Callithrix; species Callithrix jacchus. Next base: position 81,601,797 of record NC_133504.1, on the reverse strand, counting down.
CACTCAAATTAGAACTCAGAATTAAGAATCTAACTCAGAATTGCACAACTTCATGGAAACTGAACACCTGGCTCCTGAATGTCAACTGGATAAAAAATGAAATGAAGGCAGAAATAAAGATGTTCTTCAAAGCCAATGAGTACTAAGGAACAACATATCAGAATCTCTGGGACACATTTATAGCAGTGCCTAGAAGGAAACATAGCAATAAATGCCCACATGAGAAGCGAGGAAATATCTAAAATCAATGTCCTATCATGAAAATTGAAAAAGCTAGAGGAGCAGAATCAAAAAAACTCAAATCTAGCAGAAGACAAGAAATAAGACCAGAGCAGCATTGAAAGTGATTGAGACACACACACACACACAAACTTCAAAAAATCAAAAATCTAGGAGCTGGTTTTTTGAAAAGATCAACAAGACAGACCAGTAGCCAGGTTAATAAAAAGAAGAGGGAAGAATCACATAGATGCAATAAAAAATGATAAAGGTGATATCACCACTGATTCCACAGAAATGCAAACTGCCATCAGAGATTACTAGAAACAACTCTATGCACAGAAACTAGTAAACCTGGAAGAAATGAATAAATTCCTGGACACTTGCATCCTCCCAAGATAAAACCAGGAAGAAGTTGAAACCCTGAATAGACCAATAACAAGGGCGGAAGTTGAGGTAGCAATTAATAGCCTACCAACAAAAAGTCCAGGACAAGATGGATTCACAGCCAAATTCTACCAGACCTACAAAGAGGAGCTGGCACCACTCCTTCTGAAACTATTCCAAACAAAAAAGAAGGAATCTTTCACAAATCATTTTATGAGATCGATATCATGCTGATAAAAAAAACTGGGAATATATTCAACAAAGAAAGAAAAATTCAGGCCAATACCCATGATGAACATCAATGCAAAAATCTTCAATAAAATACTGGCAAAGTGAATGCAACAGCACATCAAAAAGCTTATCCATCACAGTCAAGTAGGCTTCATCCCAGGGATGCAAGGCTGCTTCAATATATGCAAGTCTATAAATGTAATCCACCATATAAACGAAACCAAAGACAAAAACCACATAATTATCTCGATAGACGCAAAAAAGGCCTTCAACAAAATTCAACAACCCTTTATGCTAAAAACTCTTGATCAACTAGGTATCAATGGAATGTATCTCAAAATAATAAAAACTATTTACAACAAACCTACAGCCAATATCATACTGAATGGGCAAAAACTGGAAACATTCCCATTGAAATCTGGCACTGGACAAGGATTCCCTCTCTCATCACTCCTGTTCAATATAGTGTTGGACGTTCTAGTCAGAGCAATAGGCAAGAAAAAGAAATAAAGAGTATTCAATTAGGAAAGGAAGAAGTCAAGTTGTCTCTGTTTGTAGACAACATGATTGTATATTTAGAAGATCCCATCGTCTTAGTCCCAAATCTCCTGTAACTGATAAGCAACTTCAGCAAAGTCTCAGAATACAAAATCAATGTGCAGAAATCCAAGCATTCCTATACACCAATGACAGACAAACAGAGAGCGAAACCATGAATGAACTCCCATTCACAATTGCTACAGAGAATAAAATACAACTAACAAAGGATGTAAAGGACCTCTTCAAGGAGAACTACAAACCACTGCTCAAGGATATAAGAGAGGCCACAAACAGATAAGAAAAACATTCCATGCTCAGGGTTCGGAAGAATCAATATCATAAAAATGGCCATATTGCCCAAAATAATTTGCTGATTCAACACTATCCCCATCAAGCTACCTAAGACCCTCTTCACAGAAATGGAAAAAAACACCTTAAACTCCATATGTAGCCATAATAGAGCCCACATAGCTCTCTTATGGTTACATATGAAGTTTATCCTAAGCAAAGAGAACAAAACTGGAGGCATCATGCTAACTGACTTCAAACTATACTACAAGGCTACAGTAATCAAAACAGCATGGTACTAGTACCAAAACAGAGATATAGACAAATGGAACAGAACAGAGGCCTCGGAGGCAACAGCACACATCTAAACCCATCTGATCCTTGACAAACCTGACAAAAACAAGCAATGGGGAAAGGACTCCCTGTTTAATAAATGATATTGTGAAAACTAGCTAGCCATGTTCAGGAAGCAGAAACTGGATCCTTCCTGACAGCTTACACTAAAATTAACTCCAAATGGATTAGAGACTTAGAGGTAAGACATAACATCATAAATGTCTAGAAGAAAATGTAGGCAAAACCATTCAGACCATAGATGTAGGCAAAGACTTCATAACTAAAACACCAAAAGCATTGGTAGTAACAAAATCCAAAATAGACAAATGGGATCTAATTAAACTTTAGAGCTTCGGTACAGCAAAAGAAACCATTATTAGAGCAAACTGGCAACTAACAGAATGGGAAAAAGTTTTTGTAATCTACCCATCTGACAAAGGACTAATGCCCAGAATCTACAAAGAACTAAAACAGATTTGCAAGGACAAAACAAACAACCCCATTCAAAAGTGGGCAAAGGATATGAACAGACAGTTTTCAAAAGAAGGCATATATGAGGCCAAAAAACATGAGAAAATGATTATCATCACTGCTCATTAGAGAAATTCAAATCAAAACCACATCGAGATACCATCTTATGCCAGTTAGAATGGCCTTCATTAAAAATCTGGAGACAATAGATGCTGGAGAGGATGTGGAGAAATAGGAATACTTTTACACTGTTGGTTGGGTGCATGAATTAGTTCAACCATTGTGGAAGACAGTGTGGCTATTCATCAAAGATCTAGAAATAGAAATTTGATTTGACTCAGCAACCCCATTACTGGGTATATACCCGGAGGATTATAAATTGTTCTGTTATAAAGAACACATGTATGATCTTTATATGTGTTCATTGCACATGTATTGCAGCACTGTGTAAATAGCAAAGACCTGGAACCAACCCAAATGCCCATCGATGATAGACTGGGCAAAGAAAATGTGGCACATATACACCATGGAATACTACACAGCCATAAAAATCAATGAGTTTGTGTCCTTTGCAGGGACATGGATGAACTGGAAAACCATCATTCTCAGAAAACTGACACAAGAACAGAAAATCACACACCGTATGTTCTCACTCACAGGCAAGTGTTGAACAATGAGAACACATGGATACAGGGAGGGGAGCATCACACACTGGTGTCTGTTGGGGGTGAGGGAGGGACAGTGGGGTTTGGGGAGGTTGGGTAGGGATAACATGGGGAGAAATGCCAGATATAGGTGACGGGGGATGGAGGCAACAAACCACCTTGCCATGTAAGTACCTATGCAACAATCCTGCATGTTGTGCACATGTAACCCTGAACCTAAAGTGCAATAAATAAAATATATATGATAACTTGAAACAAGTGTAGTGTTATTTACACGTGTTTTAAAGGTATGTATTGCATGCATATGAAGAGAGTTAAAAGATGAAAATAAAGTCACAATTTTTACATTCAGTCTTAATTCATCCCTCACACCTGCTCTGCCTCTTTGAATAGACTTTTTAAACTTTGGAGCCACATTTTACAAATCTCTAAAATGTATGTGTGTGTGTGCACATGTTCATGGGTGTGTTTTGAAATTTTAAGTTATCTCCAAAGTCTAATTTTATGTTTCTAAGAGAAGCCTGATATTAATGTGGTATATGACACATTAATTAAAAACAAAAATCTAAAAGATGAATAGAGTAATCAAACCACAGAAATAGTGTATCATTTGTCTTTTAAAATTTTTCAAATTTAACAACTAAATACATTTAAACTAATTTAAATGAGACCTTTACTAAGAAAACATTGCTTTGCTTTGATAGCTAACTTCTCTATTATAATGTGTGTTATTATAGAATCTGAGAATTTCCATCCAAAACTACTTACTGTTATAGTTAAAAAGGACAGTTTTTAATTATAGCAACCACTGGCTTTAATTTTTAAAAAATACCTTAGTAATTGTTTGTTTGCCACTTCTGTACAGATTTTTTTTTTTGCTTTAATTTAATGGATATTTTTGTCTTAATCTTTGTATGTCATTACTTTTTAAATGTTTCTTGGCTCATTACCAGAAGTATAATATGAATGCTTGTTTCTTGCCTTAAAGCTATATTTTTAAAGGTACGCTTTTTAAAAGTAAGCATATTATTTTGGTTTTATTTTATGACTGTCATATTTGATTTTGTAGTTTATGAATATTGGTTCTCTTTTTTAGGTTCTACTGTTTTGCTGAACTACATAAATGTTTTAGGCACCCATTAACTTTACAATGAGATTTCTAAATACATAATCTCCTATAAATTTTATTATAACTTACCTTAATATTTTCAGCCATCAATGGACCTATTGACAATGTGCTTGAATGTAGTAGCCATGTCAAAATTCCATAAAAGTGTCTAAAATATTCTATCACTTTTTGACTTACTCTAGTTCTAGACTGGGAATTAGTTGTTTAGCAACCAGGGCTTGTGTGTAGGCAGCCCTTTTAGTAGAAATGTTTCACTCGTCTCTTTGGTATCTCAGAAACATAGTTCTCAACCAAGAAAGGATCCATAAAGTGGGCTCATGGACTCATATTTAAGAATTTTCTGTTCTTTTAATGTTTCCCATTACCGAGAAGTGGCAAACCTGGCAAAATTGTAAAATGGCTTACTGTATAATCAGTTAAGATGCCGGTAGGTTAAAACATTTCCTGCAGGCATAGGAAGCTGTTCTATGGCATTTATTATGTTTTTTTTTAAGGTTATCATATAACTTAATGTGTAAGCCAGTGTTCCCTCTAGAGGGAAAAGAAAAATATGTTCAAAATGATGAAAAGATAAGAGCTGTGAACTGGTACTGTTTGGGGATAACTGAAAAGTGTGGTTACCCCCACCTTTGATCCAGGGCCATTTAGTATATAATCTCCTCCATAGAAAGAAAGCAAAAGACTGGGATGCACGAGGGTGAATGAGAATAACCTCCCTCACTATCATACCTAATCATTCACTTGTAAGATTGTTATATCTATTTCTGTTGTCCTAGAATCATTATGTTTTGCTGTCTTGGTATCTAAAAAGAAATACTTTCACCAGGGAATCCAGCTATGGGTTCTCTTACATTAAGAGAAGGTAAGAAAGTTCCCCTCTCATTCAAGCCTTCTATGATACTGACCCAACAAATAGAGAGGAGTTAATGTACTGTCTTCAGTGATTTATCTTGATCACTGAAAGAAAATTGAGCTGCTCTTCCGTATTAGTGTCAAGAACAGCTATATTATCATATCGTAAAGTGAGGAGAGTCTCTAAACTGCATTCTAGTTTTTCCATGTTGCATAATCATGGACAACCTATCAGGACAGGAACACAGAAAACTTGGACCCATGGGAGTACAGATTTGGGTCAATATGACTCTCTACACAAAAATGTCTAATCAGCTGATATACATACAGAGGATAAGAAGAATATAGAATAAATGTACAAGAAAGGTAGAAATATTTTTTTTGTGTGTCTATGCCTAATGACTAGTGACATAAAAGCAATCATCTTTTACGTAAATTTGTCAATTTCTTTGCTCTCCTAACTTACCAGAGCCTTTCATTCAAACAAAACATGAATCAAGGGGTTAAAGGCAAAAAGGTGAAAAGATTGTGAATATTGTTATGTAATTGTCTCTCTACATTCATATTTCCACTTATCCTTCTACAGGCACTAAAAAGCCTATTTCTAAATGCTAATAACTGACATCTGAAAAGCCCCTAAATCACCTTCCAGGAGGGTTTGTCCAGTGGAAGGACCTGGAAGGGGCTGAAGAACAGTTGCTGAGAGAAGTCATGGTATTTACTATCATGGCTCATGTTACGCTCTGTTTGGCTCTACTTTGACAGTGATTGCTCACCACATTTTTCAAAAACAGCCATAGCAATCAGATTTGATAAGCACTAGTTCATCATTTCCTACCAGCCTAGGGGTGGTAAGGAATGAAGGCTCTTGCTTGCCCTATGCAATTCACCATTCTGTGTTAGGTTTCCTTAACCTTTTCTTTACTTTTATAAATAGCATTGTATTAAACTTTTCATTTATGCATTTTTAGTCACCATCTGTTTTATATTAGAATTCTGACCAATCTTATAATGGACATTTGACACTGTTAGAATAGCTGAAGATCTTTTCTTTTTAAAAAGTATTTATCTGTACTAATCAATTTCTATTGTATATAGTATAACTGCTGCTGGTAAAGTTCAAAGAAGGTGGAATTTAGTACAGAAATAGAAAAGAGGATTATTGATATTAGATAAATGAAAGTTGGTCTTTCATTTTATAGTTGTATCGATATTAACATTGCATACACATTCATACATATATACTGAGAAATTATTTCATGAATAAGAAAATAAATGAGGTGCTTGAGAGTAAAGACGATGTGGTTTAAGGTCATAAGTAAATTACTCTGCACATAATACAGTATTTTTGAAATAGGAATTAACAGAAAAGAGAGAAAAGACTATGCAAATTCAAAAGTGAAAAGACTAACTAGGCGGTGATGTATAAAGCTCGTGAATATGAAGTTTCTTTGGGAAAGGTTGACAATCAACTTCTTGTTAATATTGGAGGCATATTCACTGTAGATTATTTGTCCTTTTGCATAACAAAATTAATCCATCTTCTAAAATATTTAGTAAAACCTGATACAGTAATAAAAGACTTGAATAATAGAATTAGGAGCAAAAATAGTGCAAACCGGTGACATAAATGATGGTTTACTTAATATTCACCTCACTGCTTAAGTTAAAATGGCAAGACAGCACTGAAAAGATAATACAAGTCTTTTGCTATTTTCAGCGATGACAAAGCAGTAGAGTGAATGCAGTGGAGATGAGAATGGCACAGTAAAACAACTATATCCTAGAACTGCCCTTGGACATGATTAAGATAAATTCCTTTTTGGCCTAATATACTGAGTAAAGGGAGAGATAGACACTCAGGTTATTTTTTACATGATATTTTTATTATAATCTATGCTACAAACTTTTATAAGTCATGTTCATCAGTAAAATGAGCATCACATTTTTAATACATTTAACATACTTTGAATGAATTAGACGCTACATGATTGGATAATTTTATTTCACCTACGGCCTTTTCATACACTCCTACTGAATATCCCCCAAATATGTTTTTCTCTCACTTCCTGGTTCTCCCATTTTCTCTCCTTATTTGCTATTTTATCCCCTTTGGAATGACAGGGCAAGTTTCAGGAGGTGAGTGAATATACAGGAAAGGTTTTCAGATGATTGGTTTCATGTAACTGGTTCATGTACTAATCTGTGTTTGGTAGATTCAAAACTTCTTATGCTTTTCCTTAGGTTGTGCTGATGTGGGTTTCTTAGAAAATTCATTTACTGTGCATTTCAACAGTTCACACTGTCAAGTAAGGAATGTTCCTTCTGATGGGCCATTTTTCCTACAACTCCTGGTTGGTATCTCTGTATATCCTGACCCCTTCTGGTATATCTATTAGACAGAGATAGCTCAGTCTAACTCCATTGTGCAGGGTTCACAGGAAAGTTATGGACATCCTTACCCCATCAGTTTTTTGGGGTGTCAGCTCTCTCTGCTCTGCTGCCCACAGTAGTGGCTCTAGTCATCATTACTCACCTTTGACTTTTGTAGATGGAGTCAGTATTCCCTGGGTTCCATGACTTCATAGCAAGCTCTTTCAGTGTTTATTTTGAAGATCCTCAACTGGCTTGTTAAAGATAAAAACACTTCTCATTTTCCATGAGTTAGAGTTGAGAAAGAAAACACAAGGCAAACCATCGGCTCTCTTTACAACAGAAACTTCTCTTGGTCCTAGAAATAATTCACATATACCTTGATTTACATACACACACACACATACACATATATGAATATACATGCACAAATATATGTATATTCATTTATATACATCTTCAAAAGTAATAGTCTATTTAATCTCCTTATTGTTTACTTTTTATTTAAAATCGTGGAGGTAACTATATGCTGTTTGTGAGAGCACACTTACTTCAATATCTGTTTAGCATTACCTGCGGAGGTAATCTCTTCTCTGTCCTTAGGATGCAGGACTACTTGAAACCAGTGATTCATTATTCGCTTTCAGTTTGGGAGCCACAGTCCAACTCAAGAAAATCCAATCTCCTTGTAAATCCTTGTACATATTTAAAATATTGTAAATCTATACACTGTTGACAGTTTTAAAAAATGAACATTTTACATTGCAAATATATTATTTTAATTTTGAGCAATATTAATGCATGCACTTTATTTCTTTTTTTCCATTTTACTTTCATGCTTTCCTCCCCAATTCTCTTGAGACTTAAAATTCTTTAATTCTATTAGGATTCAATAATTTAGTACTTTCAGTGCCAATTTTCCCACGGGAAGTATATAGCCAAAGACATTGAACCTTTTTAAAAATACATCATTTAAAAAAAAACCTTTTACATTTCACGACATCAGGCAATTTGATAGTCTAGTCATAGGCAAAATTGTTGATAGATATTCAAGAATTACAACCGGTCTGTCAAGTACAAAGACTTCCTCTGAAAACTAGAAAATATTTTTCCTGGATTAAAGCTAAAGAAGGGTCAAATGATAAAACAATATTCTGGTGTAGGCCCTGTACCCTGTGTGATGAAAGACAGAGAAGTCCTATACCCTGCTTTTTATAGACATTGAGTAAGACTTATTAAAAAGTGGCGTATGAACTCAGTCACTATGGGTTATACAGAGATTCTTTGAGAGCTATTATCCCAGCACAATGAAATCTGGCAGAATGATTCTCAGCTACAGCATGAGATGACCACAGAGAGATGCTGATCCCGAGTCTTCAGAGACAGTAGGGAAGAACATGCTCACATTTTCAAATTGGAAACAAATAAACAGATGTAATGATGCATTTCAAGAAGTTGGTTGACATCCATGTAGACAAATGATGTCAGAACTACTTGTGTTTCCTACAATTAGTATAATGGCCTCCCACCGTTTTCACTCAACTCTGGAAATCTTCACGTTTCCTTGGAAAATGGAGATAAGAAGCATGTGAACTAAGATGAACTTTTTTCTACCTTGATAAAAAGGTGATTCAGAATAAAAATTAACCTGAGTTTCCCAAAATATGTATGCAATAATGCATATCAGAGTTAAGTCTGAAAACTGGAGTGTGTTTCTGTGTGTGTGTTAGAGAACATACACCAGATGAATACACGTATTTAGAAAATACTATTTGTATATTACAGATGTCATTTGTTTGTATAATCAAGATGAGTGGCAAAAATTTTTTAAGTTCACATGGAATAATGAAAGAGAAAGTTAACCTTTCATAAATAATTTAAATCTAATTTATTATACACAAACCATCTATCTTTGTTACTTCACAGCATAGAGAATTTTTTAAAACCTGCAGAGAATAGGGTGATGTTTTCCATTATCACTTTGAGTTAAAGCTCACCACATGCAATACCTTAGGTGTAATAAATTACTCAATTCTGCAAACATTATTTATGCCACCAGGTGCCTTATTTTCATAAAGATTCAATTTTCCATAACCCCTTGAAATAATTAAATTACAAGAACAATATTGTGAAAACACATACAGAAAAAGCTAAGCTCAGAAATATCTAAGTCGCTTATGGGGAAAAAATAAATGACAGGAATGTTAAGTAATGGAATATTAAACGATTATTTTTGAAACACGATTGTTAATTTGCCTTTGCATGTAATTTGTACTCTGTGCATATTGACTCCTAAGACCAACGTGTTATCCCCCAATCTTCTCTAATTGCAAAACTGTCAGGCTCCTTACTTTGGCAAGCAGTGCCCTGTTAGGATAGCTGTTCAAAAAATCAGTGCTGATGAGAAGACTTGTGCCAAAATTCATAAGCAATTAATTTCTACATTGATCTCTGGAATTTGTCCAAACTTTTCAAAACTGAAAAGAGCCTTGCCATACTGTCACTCATGAATACATTTCCAATTAGGCTGTCTAATAATTTCAACGTGAGGAGATGAGATTAACTAAATCTAATATTAAGGTATTTGGTTACTATTTTAATGTATAAATGTATAATGCATACTTCTATTAGTGAAAGATGCTTATTAAAAATAAACCAATGAACAAAGTTAGTTCTTGGTAAAACACATTTGTACCAGAAAAATAATATTCATTTCAACATGCAATAAAAATAAAACATTCTGATCAAATATCTTAATAATATCCTTCTTTGAAGCCTAAGCTTGCCACACCCCACATTTGCCTCATCAGAGAATTATTGTAGCTATAATTTCCTTATTTATATAAGGATATGTTTCCTTATTTATATAAGGAAATTATGTATATAATTTACATATGATAAATACATATAGTCATATTTTTATCTGTACCTAAGTACCTCTTACCACTTACCATTTCCTCTTCAGCCCATGTCACCAATATCTCACTCCTGTACTGACTTGAATCTTACCTTTTTAATATATGTTTTCCGTATGTTAACCATAGTCATTGCATTAGTTTTCTAGGGATGTATAACAAAACCACAGGCTGAATGGCTTAAAGAAATAGAAATTCATTATCTCACAGATCCAAGATGAAAGTGTCTGCAAGTTGGGTTTCTCCTGAGGACTTCTTCCTTTACTTGGAGATGACTGCCTTCTCTATGTGTCCTCACACAGTCTTTCCTTTTTTGCATTCATCCCTGGTGCCTTTCTGTGTATATAAACTTCCTCTTATTATAAGAAAACCATTCAGATTGGATTACAGCCAGCCACCTTATCTGAGCTCATTTTACTTTCATTACCCCATTAAATGCCTCATTTCCTAAAGCAGTCACTTTTGGAATTATGGAGATTTAGTGCTTCAACATAAAAATTTTGGGGTAACAAATACAGCCCTTAATACTCATCCTTTTCAAGCTAAAGTAATACTGTCACACCTGTGCTCAGGACTCTGTGCAATTACTTCCCAGAACATCTAAAATGAAAGTAGCATTTGGTTCTCTCTTCCATATCTTTCCCACAATTTTCCACCCCTGTACCAGACAAATTTACTTCTCTCTTTTCCATAATATAGAAGTAAGATAAGGCTATTGAATGGCGATTCTTCGATCTGAAACCCTCTTTTCCAGATATCACTAAGACTTTCTCCAATTTGTTTGCAAAATTGTTGTTTTACATATTCTCTGATACTTATAGAGGATTCCCTGGTCACCTGTGAACAATACTACCACCCTACTTCTCTGCCCTTTACTTGCTTTTCTTTTTATTTTTTAATTACTGTTGAATAAGTATCGATTATTTGATAATCTATTACTGGCACAAATAGAATACAATGACTTCTCACAGATTCTGTCTAAATGCTCCACCCTACCTTCCGTGAGGAGTGTATTAGCTTTAAGTTTCTTTTCACATACGTAAAAGTAACTTCTTTTATTTAAAAACTTACTTTGTGGTTTTCTTCATATGTTTAACTTCTTTGATAGTTGCTATATAAGATATGATCAAATAAATAAATTTTAACGTAAACAATAGTAGTAATTTTGTACCTACTATATATTGACATGTTTTAATCTTAATTACTTAAAATAAGGATGAATAAATTTTCAGACATCAGAAATAAGATGATTTGTCACATGATGGGTTCTCTTCCTCCCACACCAGTTGAGAGAAGCCTAAAAGTCTCAACCACAAGCCCCCTCTAGTCAAAGGAGCATCAGCCTCATTTCTTGTGTTTTGATTATTACTGATTCAGATTTGCATTATTTTTCCTAAGGAAACATTGTTTTATTCGCTGTTAGCTTATATACTAATCTTTTTATTGACTGGAAATTGCATCTACCTCCTAGATCTTAGGTTCTGGGTAGACTTTCTTTCACATTTTTCGCTTGGTTTTCTTAATAGTGGCTCCATTTTCCAACACTGCAAATACTATCACTTGTTTCCTATGCTTGCTTGGGGATGGACTGCATGAAGGGAGGTTAGATATTTAGGGTAAACCATCTGATCTCTTAAATCATACAATTTGCACTTTCTATTCTTTGTAGAAAACACAGAGTGAACGTGATACAGTGCTGGCTTATGGTCTTACACCGAGGGTTAACAGTAAGGCTTTTTAACTCTCCGGAGAATGACACACTATATGGTCACCCTACAGAAAGAAAGTATTAACACAGTGGGTTGGGTTACTCAATACTTGTATATCTCTGAAGGGTCCTGAAACTATGATTGATCCTTGGTCAGTCCTGGGGAATGTAGTCTTTAGATTGTTCTTTATGTTACAGGTAGATGGTGTCATTTTATACACCTGGGTAAACAGGGCACACTGTACTATTTTGTTTATGTTGTAAATATATCTGTAAATGCTTTCCAAAATTTATAATCTGTATCTGGGTCTTATACTAGATCTTGAACATCAGTTATCATGGCTGTTAGCAGGAATGTGCCTACATGATCTATTCTTACGATCATTAACTACCCAGGCCTTGATAATTAAGCAGAATTCAGTGGAAAGATACTTCCCTTATGGGTTTCCATAGTTTTCTGCTAGAGAAAAAGTGCATCCTATGGTACTCTATGCATGAAGGATTTGTAAACGAGACTTTGCCTAATATATATGTTTTACTTGTTGCTTTTACTCTGTTATTTTTTGTTTCTCATCCCTCTGTAATAAACTGTAGCCATGTGTATAACCTGCTGCTATGTCCTATGAGTCTTTCTGGAAAATTAATACATTGAGGGTAGTTGTGTCACCCCTGAAATACTCTAGTGTAAGCATCATTCACATTTTTATAGATAACAAAAGTACCACAGATAAATATTGAATAATTTGCAAAATTATCTAAAAGTCAGGTGACATGCCAGGAGAATTCACTGTTGGTACTTTTCTTTCAATTAGGTAACGTAATTTTTTAACAAACTTATTAGATAATTTTTATTTTTATTTTTATTTAAATGCCACCTGGATAGCTGCACGTAGTGATATCTGTTTGGATTTTTAAATAAAATACCTGTGGGTGGGCAAGGATTATTCAGCCCTATAGACCAGAACTCCACTGAGTTTGTAGGACTTATATCTAAATGCATACTCAATATCCTCACAGAGATATCTGAAGGATACATCCAACCAAACAATTGATTTTTTTATATGGTAACCTGAGGTATAGTGTATCTCCTGTTTCCCCTGAGGCTCTATTAAGTAATAGCAGGGGATTTTTTTCAAATCATGAACTTACTACAAATAAGATAATTATACAGGACTGGCAAGATAAAATAATTGGAAATTCTCTGGAAAACATTAAGGATGCTAGGGTAAGATAAAAAAATAGAAGCTAAAATATCAGAAGAAAAAGATATGGTTGAGACAATTGTCAATAATCTCTGCAATAATACAGTAAAGTAGCAGACACAGGAAAAGATGGCCATACGGAACAGGAGGAGACAGAGAACACAATAGTCTGTGGAAATCTGTGCAGTTCTTTTCACTCCATGCCCTTCAGTATTCTCATATGTATCATGTCAAATAATTTGGTATCCAGATGAAAAAAAAAGAGGTTATAAATGCTACCCAGTTTGTTACTTGTCTGTGGTATTTTGTTAATAGTTTATGGACTACTATTTTGCACATTCTTACCTGTAAGAAAACAAAATATTCAAGTCTATTTTACCAATTACTCATCAAAAATTAAAACTTAAGTAAGCCCTGCATATATTCACACAATACCTATAGCTTCATGCCTGAGACCTAATTAAAACTTAAGGCTCACCAAATATTTCCACAAAGTGTGTGAATTGGCACTTGTGAAGATAATGGAAAAAGACTGAAAAGCAAACTTACTTTAATTTAATTCTGCATTAATTGTGTTTACTTAGGCACACAAAATAGGAAATATATCATGAATATCATTTTCATCGAATCAGGAATTCTAGCAGCTATCCACATACATCTTTATTTCCTTCTTTCTTATTCACAACAGGCGTGAAAGCCTGCTGCAGACAAGAGGTAAGGTACATGAGTGTCACCTAACCCCAAGTCTTCATGCAAACTCACATGTCCAGGGTTTAAAAAAAAACAAGAAATATGTATCTTATTACAATTTCCTGTGGCTCCCAAAGGATGATGTAGGAAGAGAGGCAGGCCAGGCTCAAGGTATTTTCCCTAATTAGATCAAGCCAGGCCAATCTTCAAAATTCCTTAGTCAAAGCGTATATCATAAAAGAGTAATACACACCCTCCATACTAATACACACAGATTAAAACATGTATGCGTGAGCACGCGCACACACACACACACACACAAAATCCTAGGTCTCAGTAAATCAGTTAATTTACAAGATATAATTTACAATTATAAATGACAATATAGTTTTTAGAAATATATGAGAAGATATTTATTTATAGTATAGATATTATTTCTAATTCTATTATGATTACATTTAATTTTTAAAAATTACTATATATAGTATATATAGTAATTTACTATATTTACATATAGTATATATAGTATTAAAATAATTTATATAGTATGTATATATATGTGTGTGTGTGTATATATATAGATATACACACACACACAGTCAAGGACTAATGTGTGTTTTAGAGTTGCCACCTTAAAGGGGAAGATCTTATGTTTAAAGTGGAATCATTTTATTCCTGAGAATACCCTTTTTTTTTCCACATTTAAAACTGAATTTCATTTGTTGTATACATTATTGATATACACAATTTCTAAAAGGAAATGTTAGAAATGATTACATTGGTTTCTTATACTTTACAATAACTTAGCTCATGACAAACTCTTTGTATAGCTGTGTTTGTGTTTATTTTTCTTTTATTTTATGAGTAGCAACAGCATGCTTTATTAATGCTATTTTATGATTATAAAATATAGTATTATAAAAGAAAATGTCATAAACACCGAGAAGATACAAAACCTGAATAATTATATTCCTTATTTTTGTAATCCTATTGTTCCATATAATCCCATCATCCAAAGTAACTACTTTAAGAATTTTAGATTATTTTTCCCATATATTTTTCCAGAAACATAAAATCACAAACAAATTCCATAGTACTATGTAGTTTCATATATTAATGTTTTTTATAATGTTATTTCATGGATTTTTAAAAAGAATCATGATATATTTTATAAAAACACAATTCAAATGTTTTTATTATTTTATGCTGTGGAAATCCAACAATTGATTTCAACATTTGTATTTTTCATATGCATCCTTATATTCAATACTTGCGACTCTTTTTTAACCTTTATATCTGATTTTATTGTTGTCGTAATTTAAATATTTAACGGTGTGATTGTTCAACCTGCAAAATCGACCTTTAACAGGGTTTCTCTTGTCTTTATCATCAATGAATTTACTCTACTTGAGAGTATCACATTTATCAGAGTAAAGTAGAAAAATTATTCTAAGCCTGGCATGTTTATAGTCCTAGCTACTCCAGAGGTTGGAAGGATCACTTGAACCCAGGATCGCCAGGCTGCAGTGAGTCATGATCCTGTGATTGCACGCCAGCCTAGGGGACAGAGAGAGACCCTGTCTCGGAAAAAAATAAATTATATTAAATTTTAAAATGAATAAAGAAAAATAATTGTATTCAAGTTATTTTCTAACATTTACAGTTTCTAAGTGAATACATCAAGAATAGGTATAAAGATTTAGGGGTTGATGCAGTGGGAGTTGAGCACATTAGTAACAGCATCATTGATAATGCTTTGGTTTTCAGATGTTTTGGGTTTTTGAAGCAGGAGACAGACACTGGAAAGTCACAACTTATGAATCCAGATGTTCTCACTTTCAGATGGTGAGACAAAATGAGTCACTAATTGTCTGTTGCTTAATCATTCCACATAGACCTTACACTAAGTGAAAATTTCTCCAAGGATTTGCATTGTATCTCTTGAAAGTTAGTTGACATTTTAATTTATTTTCTTTAATGGTATGTTAAGTGACACTAAAGTGAGGAATACTGCCCAGCTGCTATTCCAATTCCAAGTAAATTTTATAATTTTGTTTTATCATTGTTGAATATGAATACAGTATTTGTAAATAATGATTTAAATTGTTGCACTTCACCTGCTGGATTCCTTAAATTTGCAATTTCATATTCCTACCTGTAACAATATTAATGTTTTACCATTTATAATAAAAACGTTTATTGCTTACAATTAGAATTGTCGATTCAAAACTTCATACAGCTCTGAATATATCCCCAGTATATAAGACATTGAAATTAACAACTTAGGTGAGGTCATATAAAATGTGAGTTATTTAAATAACAAAGACAAATAGAAACTCATTGAAATTAAGCCAAATGACAGACGTAAGAGAGTTTCAGAAAACCACAAGGTTTGTGGAATGAATTAGTAGGTATTCCTTACATTTTCTGCCCACTATATTTTTATCAATGTGATTTTATTCTTATAAATAAAGGAATTGCCATATATATCTTTCTGTAAGGTTATAAATATGTGCATTTGTTGGAGTATAGAGAGCAATGTCTACAGAAATTTATTCATTTTTTCTTATGCTTGTAGTGTAACTCTTTTAAAAATTATGCTTCAGATTCTTGGGCATTGGCGGCTAGAAAAGGCCATTAGCTAGGATTTAAACACAGTACTATCCAAGTGTCTTGAATTTGATGGCTGAGCTTGATCTCAGTTTTGCTATGCTTAATAATGGTCACCAGAAGTTCACAGAACCGGGTTACCCAGATATAAACTAAAAGTTCTCTGAAATTCAAAAGTGAAGGAAGCCCACTGCTACATCTCCATATACTTCTAAGGTACATTAAAATATAAAATAAATAAATTTACAATAAAATATAAGTAGCTAGGGATAGGGAAAAAAAATTTCTTTTGTTTTGGTGAGGTTTGAAAACCTCGAGTTCCCTCCAAGGGAATTTTCATTTAAAAAAAGGTTATTTTCAAAGATGGGCATGAAAAATAATTGGTAACAACACAACACATTTTTATCACACGCCATTCCCAGAATGCTCAGCAACACATTTGACAACAGAGACCTGTGTACACTCTAGAAGTCTCAAGGTAGATATAACATTCATTCATTAGGCTGCATCATATTTTAAATCAATAATTATTATGGAGACATTATGAAATAGAGAAATTGTCCTTGAGTCTGAAGAAGATATACATGAGTTTGACTCTTGCTTTTGTCTTAATCTTTAGCTGTAAAAGATTAGACATATAGCTTAATATCCCTGAGTTTCATTTACTTTTTTCTCAATACCTAAAATAGGAACAAAAATGTTGCTTTTTAATTTTTGTTGCTATGTAAAAATTTTTAAAAATGAGTTTTTTACTCCAGTTATGATAGTATAAAAATAACAATCATTCAGATAAAAGCTGTTAATTTCTAAAGCAATACACAATTTGCATAGGGATTTTAGACTCATTTAAAATAATTTTTTTTAACAAAATCAGTATTAAATGTTTTTGAAAATGGTTTTTAATTGATGCAAGTAAATTTTTGAGTTTTATGGAGAAATATGGATACTTAGTAACAATAAGTCACATTAGAATTTATCGAGATTAGGGGAGTATCATTAGACTGTGTTTTGTATGTACCATCTTATATAATTCTTTGTGATATGCTTGTGATTGCTATACTGAAATTTTATTCAATGAAATATATTCAAACAAGTGATGACATTATTAAACAGCTGTCTTCAGGTTTTTGTTATAAATAAAATAAAATTATATGTGGAGGACACATTTTGTTCTTTCCTAGCCTTCACCTTAAAACCCCAAACTCTTTATATCTTGGAATTTATAATAGTGAAAAATGCACATATTTACATTTTATATAATTGTTGTATTAATTTATGAGTTTATTTTCTGAGTAAATATTTGGCATTTGTATTTATCTCAATGTATCTCAGAATAATGATGTAAATTTGTAGATCCTGAATGTATAAGAAAATAGTAATTTTTACATACAAACCAAACTGTTTTATGCTCCCTCCAAGTATGTTGGATCTTCTTTATAATTAATTTTGCCAATTTTGATGAGAAATGTTAAAATTTTTATTATTATATTTAATTTGTTTTATTTATTTTTAAATCAGAATGATCATCAGATTATAATGTTACTTCTTATGCTACTCTCTAAGAAATTTTTATATGAAAAACTACAGTTTGACAATTATATCATTCTGAATTTGCAACACTGAGGATAATTTGAGCACAACTTTTGAATATCAGTATAATTTACTTATCAAAATACTATCTGGAACAAAAATATACAATGTTTGGTATATCCATCTTTCTAACATGCTGTTCTGAGGGAGGCAGAGTATTGTAAATGTACATTTGCATAGTATTTTTAAGTAATTATGTATCAAATAAGTATGTTTCTGTATATTTGTAACTGTGGGTATGATAGCCCCAGATGAGACAGGTGCTGGAAGTCTCAGCCAACTGTTCTTCAAAGGACTATACACAGCTATTTAGAATCATAGCATCATCTTAATATTCCCAGATACTTTAATGAGTTTTCACTCTAATTAAATGTGCAACTTGCAGAGATTATTGGGTGCCAGATTGCTGTGACTGGCAACAAGCTTTCTTTGTTCAGAATCAAGCTTTGTCTCACCTAAACACAACTATTTTTAGAAATTTTATTTTAGATAAAGTTAAGACTTTATTTCAGTTAAATAACTTACAAACTAAGTAAACAATTACAATTTTCAGGAGTGCAAACATAAAGTAGAGGAAATAAAAACAATATCCACCAGATGGAGGAAACAAAGAGTCATCAAAGTTCAGTGTTAAAATTTCATGTTGGAATGTCAGAATACGTAGGTGAGTAACACCATGGTGTGGTGGCATGTTACTTCCATCTCTAAGTGGTGATTAATTAGCACCAAATATATTTTTGCGGGTTCTTTAACAAGGTTAAATAATGGCTTATGCATTGTATGGTAACCGTTTTTGGAAGTCACTTTCAAAGCACTTTTTAAACCAACTGCAGCAATCACAGATTTTTAACCATAAAAATACTTAAAATAGGCCCGGGCATGGTCACTCACGCCTGTAATCCCAGCACTTTGGGAGGCCGAGATGGGTGGACCACCTGAGGTCAGGAGTTTGAGACCCGCCCGGCCAACATGATGAAACCCCATCTCTACTAAAAATGCAAAATTTAGCTAGGTGTGGGACACGCACCTGTAATCCCAGCTACTCCAGAGGCTGAGACAGGAGAATCACTTGAACCCAGGAGGTGGAGTTTGCAGTAAGCTGAGATCACGCCACTGCACTCCAGCCTGGGAGACGGAGCAAGACCCTGCCTCAATAAATAAATAAATAAATAAAATAAAAATAAATAAAAAATACTTAAAATATATCCTGTAAGTTTTAAATTTTAGGTTATTTTGTACATTTTGTCTATTTTAAACTATTCTGAGCTAGCCTATGTTAGAAAGAGTTTACTACTTCTTTTCTACACACCACATTCAATATTGTGTTAAAGATGGCCAAGTAGGAACACATTCATCACTGGGAATCTAAGGAGCAACTTTAAAATGCTATGAAGTAGATCTCATTTTTCCATATTTCTGCCCAAGTGCCAAATCCATTTTTAAGTTGTCTCCTAAGCAGGTATATGCGGAAAGCAGAATAAAATCTTTCCCCTTGCCTCAGTGTGCTGAAAAAAAAAATCAAGAAAGAATATAAGTCATAAAGGCACAGTGTTTAGGTCAGAAAGCAGAGCTGCTGAATAATCCACAAAGACAGACTTCCAGTGTTATAATGTACTGGGCTGCAGGGTTTTTGCAGAATGTGAAAGAGGGAATGAAATGTTTTAGAAAGGCAATTGAAAGAGACTGTATTTAAAGTGAACTTTGATCTATCTCATAAACAAATCCTGGAAATTTTTTTATACAAATAGAAATTACGATTTTAATTTAAGAATATCACATCTAACCACCAGGGTTAAAATAAAATGCTAATACTCAGATAAGGATCAGCAAAAACCAATATAGGTTGAAAAAGGCAGATCGGATAGAAGTTTGGAGATGAGAATTTGATTATATAAAAGTCTTATGTGGAATTATAGTTCATTGTATATAATTTTATGTAAGCTAACTCTATAACAACATTTGTTTAGTTATGTGTAGTAAGCTCTGAGATTGTCTTAGTGCATTTAATGTTGCTATAAAGGAACGCCTGAAGCTGTGTAATTTAAAAAGAAAAAAATGTGCATTGGGCTTATGATTCTGATGTGTGGAAAAGCTAAAGATTGGCCATCTGGTGTTGCTTTTACTCAGGGTGGAAGGCAGGCAAAGGGTCATCAGTGTGTGCAGAGATCACATGGTGAGAGGAGGAGGACAGGAGGAGGAGGAGGAGGAGGAGGAGGAATAGAGGAGGAGAGAGGAGAGAGAGAGAGAGAGAGAGAGAGAGAGAGAGAGAGAGAGAGAGAGAGAGAGAGAGAGAGAGAGAGAGAGAGAGAGAGAAAGAGAGGAGAGAGAGAGAGAGAGGGCAGGCTCTTTTTAACAACAAGCTCTATCTGGGGAACTAACACAGTGACAGCTCCCTGATCTGTCCACTGCAACAATCTACTTATGTGGGATCTACACCATGATTCAAACATTTCTCATTAGGTTCCCCTTCTAACATTGGGGATCCCATTTCTTTCTTTTCTTTTCTTTCTTTCTTTCCTTTCTTTCTTTCTTTCTCTTTCTCTCTCCTTCCTTCCTTCCTCCCTCCCTCCCTCCCTTCCTTCTTTTTTTTTTCTTTCTCTTTCTCTCTCCTCCCTCCCTCCCTCCCTCCCTCCCTTCCTTCCTTCCTTCCTTCCTTATCCTTCCTTCCTTCTCTCTCTCTCTCTCTCTCTCTCTTTCTTTCTTTTCCGGAGACGGAGTTTCCGTCTTATCGCTCAGACTGGAGTGCAATGGCGAGATCGCTAACTCCGCTCACCGAAACCTTCGCCTCCCAGGTTCAAGAGAATATCCTGCCTCGTCCTCCTAAGTATCTGGGACTACAGGCATGCACCTCCATGCCTGGGTAATTTTGTATTTTTATTAGAGACAGGGTTTCTCCATGTTGGTCCGACTAGGGAATCACATTTTAACGTGAGCTTTGCAGGGGACAAATATCCAAACTGTAGCAGATATATTTTAAAGTCATCATTTTGTGATCTTCGAGATTTTTTTTTTTTCATTTTCTGGTGTGACAAAATGATAATTTTTGTTTTCCTTTGGTATTCATGCTCATCTAATCCTTTGGCATTCATGCTCATCTAACATAGTAATCCTTGAAAAATATATATGAACAAAATAGTTGTGTCCTTGTCTTACAGGAGACTCATTCTGAAGAAATGGGAAGACCTAAGCTTTTCTATATGGAATAATAGCACGATCCACCATCACGATCATGTTTCCCCAAGAAAGGGAAAGAAAATCGTATTTTAGACCCTGACTACAGGAGGTAAGAAGATGGGACCATTATTGAGCAAAGATTAAGGTGAGAAAGAAGATAAAGTCATGAAGATAAGAGAAAGAATAAAGGGGAAGGAGCTTTTATCTGTCCATGTATCATTGAATCTTGTACTCTGAATATGTTCAAAATTGCCTCTCAGAAGGCCACATTCTTTTCACTGATGAGCTCTTTATTCATGTTTTAGGTAAGGCTGTAGCTAACAATGCCAGACAGCACTATATTTTAAAGAATTCATAATACACAATCCTGCTTCTTATTTTTTCTCCTCATCTACCTGGAATATAAATAAGTTAATCAAAATATGTAAAAGAGTAGATTAATATTTGGATTTTATTCTCACTGAATGTATAAAACAAAGAAGATTCTAAACACTGGAAATAAGAACAGCTGCCCTTTATTCAGCATCTACTAAGTTGAAAACACTATTTCTGGGTGATTTATATTTGTTATTTACTTAATGCTTAATATTTCTCGAGGAGTTTGTATTATTTTGCCAATTTTGCTAAGTAGGAAAGCTCAGAGCTATCCACGTTTACTCAGCTGGAAAGCCATAAAGATGGAAATTTGACTGAGGCTTTTCTAACTTTAAAGCCCCTTCTGTTATCACACAAACACACACACACGTACACACACACACCTACACATGTATACACATATACACAAATCCAGATTGAACACTGTCTTTGCCCTACTGGAGCTTAGAGCATTATCTTTTAAATGATGTATATATTTTGAAGTAACATTTTAAGTAGCATCCATCACAGAATGTTATTTTTGATTTTGCAATGAAAACAAACTTGCTAAAATTCCTAAACCTGCTCTTCTTTAATTCTTAAATTTCTTCTATATTAGCAAACAGAAAAGCCACCTTTTTTTCCTTTAACCAATATTAACTAATTATTCTAAAATTTTTGCTGCTTATGGAAGATCCCTTTCTGATTTTTTTTTCTTTTTTCCCCCCTCATTTCCTTGAACACAACGTTCTCCTGGATTTTTCCCTACCTCCTGGGACCTCCCTTTTCTTTACTTTTTGCTGCTTCATCTTATATTTTCAAGGTTCTGTCCCTGGCCTGTACCCCTACCACTAGGGAAACAATTGTTGAACAACCACATCTATTTTCCAAGTTTCATTTGATGAGCCAAATGTCTTTAGCAAGTATATGTATTCTAAATTATTTTATTCAACATTCATTTCTTCAGTAATTTTTTACCAAGTTACTATTGTGTGACAGGCACAGTTGTTGGCTCTGAGAACATAGCAGTCAACAAAACATATAAAATGCCTGCTCTCAAGCATTTTGGGTGTCCCATCAATATCTCAAACTCATTTTGCCACAAACCAGATTTTGTCACTTCCTATGAAAATATATTTTTTGAATACTCTGAGTGACTAATTCATTCATATACTTAAGTTAGAATCTTGGAGTCACCATATCTCTGCATTTACACACTCCATCATGTCAATAAATATAGGTTCTGTCACTTATTGTCTCATAAATCCTTTTCTCACTTTCTATTCTCTTGGCCTGACTCACCACTTCTCATGAGATTTCTCAGGAAAAGCCTCAAACTATTTTTTCTACCTAGTGTGTAATCTATTTTCTACACTACTTCTAGAATGACCTTTCTGAAAAGCAAATTTGATCAGGACACTGCACTACTCAAAATCCCTGTGTGCATTCCCAGAGCTCTCAATATAAAGTTCAAACAGCTTACTGTACAAAACTTTGTCTCATTTACTCTCTTCATATTAATTTTTTACTTACTTACAAGCTTATATGCAATCCTTTTTTTTTTTTTTTCAGACAGAGTCTTGCTCTATCACCCAGGCTGGAATGTAATGATGAGATCTTGGCTCACTGCAACCTCGACCTGCGGGGTTCAAGAGATTCTTCTGCCTCAGTCTTCTGAGGCAGGGTTTTCACCATGTTGGCCAGGCTGGTCTCGAACTCCTGACCTCAAATGATCTGCCCTCCTCAGACTCCCAACCTGCTGGGATTACAGGCATCAGCCACTGTGCCCAGCCTACAATTCTTATATGAAATCTACAAACATAGGACAATTTCTTACTTCTGTATATTCATGTATTTAATATTTATTAGTTCAGACACTGTTTATTTTGGAGAGCTTTTTCTGGGTCTATCTTGATGAAGTAGAGAACTTTCTGACATGCTTCCTTTTATATTCCGTGCAGCTCTAAAATGCATGGAAGTTTAACTGGTTTTCTGAATTACTTTTCAATCTGAATCATGAGTGGATTAAATATATTTGAGCTTTACTTTCCAATCCCATCATGCTGCCTGGATCATGACAGGCACTCAACTCATATTATGATGATGTAGAAACAACTGCATACCAGACCTATGTGGCCTAGAGTTAAAGGTTTTAAGTGGGAGTGGAATGGACTAGACGTTGAAGTCCATGCACTGTTTGAGTTGGTGTTGAAGAAAGAAGCTTTTCATTAAACCCATATCATGTAAAATGTGACAGACGAGTAAAATGTATAGAGTAAAGAGACAAACCTGTTGGAGAGATGGTGTCAGTCGCTAGCTAGTCTGAACTGTGCACTGGGATTGATAAGTGATATCTAATGCAACAAAAATTTGTAGAGCTTCCTTCCTTCCCTTCATCTTTTCATTCTTTCTTTTCTTTGTTTTTCTTCATTCCTTTGTCTTTCCTTTTTTAATTTCCAGGCACCACATAATACTATCGAAGGTGCAAAGTTTATTGATTTTGATATCAAAAGTTTTCAGTAACCTATGGAGTCCTTTTTTTTCCATCACAGCCATGTTTTCTTTCCATTAGACGTGTGCACACATTTATTTACTTTCTTACCTTTTCACTCAAATGTAAGTCTTTACATAGGAACTAAAAAGTGGGTCTTGCTATTTATCCTCCCTCATTCTACTCCATGGTTACGTCAAATGAATCAGATCTAGAACTCAGACTCCATGGACTTCTGTTTTCTCTTGTGTGTTATGTGGATTAAAACTTTAACTTGCTTGTCATAAGTTCTTGGTTTGTATCTGTGTTTTGAGACTGTCTGTTACACATGATGTCCTCTCTAAGATTGTTTCCTATCTTTCTCCTCTCCTCTATGCACAACCTCATGAAACATGTAGAAAGGTTGCACAGCATGCTAAGGGCACAGCCTGTGGAACCAGAATTGTTGGCTTGGAATTGTGGTTCTGTTCACGATACACTGTGTGACACTGTAGATTATTAAACTTTCTTTTGTGTTTCAGCAACAAAATTGAAATAGTATATGATTTGCATATTATAAATCATGAGATTAAAATATTTAATGTGCATAAAGCATTTTGAAAAGGTAGTAATAACTAATACATTTTATACTACTCCCCTAAAATGTCACCTCCTGCTAAAAACACACATAAAATATATATGTGCATATATGTACGTATATACACACACATACATATGTGTATAATACACATATATTTTAACATGTAGTTGACTTAAACACTTGAAATTTTGTATACACGGCTTGGTGCTTCTCCCTAAGTTTGCTTTTTATTCAAATAAGCTATGAATATTAATTTTTTTTCTTAAATGGTCTTTACATTTTATTGCTCATTAGTTGATTGCCAGTGTAGTTGCATTTTTTCTGTTCATCATCATGAGTGACAGGATATCAAGGCGAGGAACTTTAATGCCAATGAAAATGGTAAATTATTTATCTTGATGACTAACAAAACCCTAATCAACAATTTTGGAAGCTTTATGTGCATTCTATTGGCATTCATTGACACTCTGATATCCTTACATAATTAACCATTTATATACATATACACTTAACTCTTTCTCCTTCTTCTTCTCTCTGTGTGTGTGTGTGTGTGTGTCTGTGTGTAACTTTAAAACTTAATTATTGGCTAAGGTTTAAAGTTTTTATCACTTTGAATTTATAATTTGGGGAAGTAAATACATCTTATCTTTATTTTGAATACTTGATTCTAAATATTGTATAAAAATAAAATAATATTTTAATCTCTTTGAAGCAACTTATTTGTCAAGTCAGAGAAGTCATTGATAATAGCTATATACCCTGTGATGTCAATAATCACATCAAATGTAAATGGTCTAAATATTCCAACATATTGTATAAATTGTTATAACCAAAAATTTTGACTTTAGAAAAATATTTGTTCACCAAGAACTTACAAAGTGATATCGTATATCACTGAGAAAAGGTGCAGTGATACATCATTTAAAATGAAACAAGTGGAAATTAAGAATATGAAAAGTTGAATGTTTGTGAGAAAAACCAAATATTCTGGGCAAATAATAGGGAAAATAATGACTAATTTGTATGGATATAATAATACTTGGTAGAATTGCTCAAATTATTTTGGATTTCTGGTGTTTAAAATTGATTTGGAATTCTTTTAAAATATAAAATATTTAGACTTTTAAAAACTTTTAAAAAATAAAATTATAATCCTTGCTTGGTTATTTTGTTTTTATTGTATTTACATTTTTGGACATAAACGTATTTTTTGTAAGCGTTTATTTTTCTAGTTTTAGTGTCTTCATGGTTATGGCTTATATGCCATGCTTAAGCCATATTACCTTATTTCAGTATAGAATGTATAGTCAAGTTTAATTTTATCATTTTCAGTATGTTGAATGGTATTTGTAACAATGTAATATATTAAAAACCAATCATTCCAAGACTGACAATGTGTATATGTGTGTGTGTGTGTGTGTGTCTATTTGTGTGTTTGTATGTGGCTATGTATAATATGAATTACCAAGTCATTTATTATAAAATACTAAATTCACATTAGTAGTTACTGACACTAAAACTACTGTTTATTTCTTCACATTTTTATAATTTCTGTTTATTCCTTCTCTTCATTTCAACACCAATATCAAACTTCTGTGATTTTTATAGCATCTATCGTATACTACAGTTCAAATTATCTTTCTCAAATTCAACAATGTTTGCTTTGAATTACTTCACAATGTAACATTATTCTTGCCAACATTACTTCCTATCAATTTTATTTATTGTCACTTAAGCATAGCATATCTTCGAATATGCATTTCTTTCGTTTTCAAAATAATACCTTGACAAATTGCATGTTTCCAAGATGACTGCAACATTATTTCTCCTCTACCATGTTTTTATTTCTAGAATCCTATTACTCTTCATCATAAAATATGGTATAATTCTCCTCCCTTTAATTTTAGTTTGTTTCATTATAATTTGTGACCACGAGAATGTATCAAAAGGCATGCTCTATAACCTTCAGTCATGGATTATGAAAAATGATTTTTAGCTGAAATACTGAGATACTCATGTTTTGAAGCCTTCACATGTCATATAAACATACTAGTGGCCATTTTATCACCCTGCTGTTAGAAACACTAAATTAGCATTCTGTGGAGAAAAGAGAGACTGGGCTCACCACCTGCTCATCCAGCATCCAGACCACAGCAGTATGCCAGCCTCAGCCATTGTTTGACTGAATCTACATAAGCACCCAAGGGCAGAACCACAAAAGTTAACATTTTTTGAATTCCGCATCCAGAAAAATCATTAGAGTTAATAAAATAAGTGTTTTGTTTCAAGGAGCAGAAATGCAATACTTGGAAGTAGGAATTTGATGTAACAAAAACATACGAAATGTGGAATTGGCTTTGAAACCAAATGATTGGTGAATGTTAAAAAAAGACTAGAGGATGCTATTGGTAAATGCTTGGAGGTCAGAGATGAAAGTGTATGAGACAAAAAATAAAATAAGACTTTAAAAATATTACCATTTGACCCAGCAATCCTATTGCTGGGTATATACCCAAGGGATTATGAATCATTCTATTATAAAGATGCATGACATATATGTTTATTACAGCATGGTTTATAATGTGAAAGACTTGGAAGCAACTCAAATGCCATCAATGATAGACTGGATAAAGAAAATGTGGCACATATACACCATGGAATACTATGCAGCCATAAAAAAGAATGAGTTCATGTCCTTTTCAGGGACGTGGATGAAACTGGAAACCATCATTCTCAACAAACTGACACAAGAACAGAAAAGCAAACACCACATGTTCTCACTCATAAGTGGGTGCTGAACAACAAAAACACATGGACACAGGGAAGGGAATGTCACATACTGGGGCCTGGGGGGGTTGGGGGCTAGGGGAGGAATAGCAGGGGGTGGGAGAATTGGGGAGGAATAGCATTAGGAGAAATACCTAATGCAGATCAAGGGGTGATGGGTGCAGCAGACCACTACCATAGCACATGTATACCTATGTAAAAATCCTGTATGATCTGAACACGTACCTCAGAACTTAAAGTAAAAGAAAGAAAGAGAGAGAAGAAAAAAAGAAAGTGAGAGAGAGAGAGAAGAAAGGAAGGAAGAAAGGAAGAAAGGAAAGAAAGAAAGAAAAAGAAAGAAAGAAAGAGAAAGATAAAGAGAAAGAGAAAGAAAGAGAGAGGGAGGGAAGAAGGAAGGGAATGAAGCGGGAGGGAGCAAGGGAGGAAGGAAGGAAAGAAGAAAGGAAGGAAAGAACAATATTTACAGTGTTTCCTTATCAGTTATCAGGGTAAGAAGCTGATCTAATAATTTTCTCTGATGTTAATGAATGGATGGTCCCATACACACTTTAAGTAATTTAATTTTAGTTTTATTGAGTTACAATATATATGCCATACAATTTACGCATTTCAAGTGCACAATTTAATAATATTTAGTATATTTGCAGAGTTATGCAAACATCACAGTAATCTTACTACTTTTTCATCACTCATAAAGAGATTCTATAGTCAC
The DNA here is from genome assembly GCF_049354715.1 of Callithrix jacchus. NCBI lineage: Eukaryota > Metazoa > Chordata > Mammalia > Primates > Cebidae > Callithrix > Callithrix jacchus. Next base: position 81,573,493 of record NC_133504.1, on the reverse strand, counting down.
TAGCTGTCACTCTCTATTTCCTATCCCTAGCCTTAGGCAACCACAAATCTATATTGTATACTTATTGATTTGCCTATACTGAATATTTTATGTGAATGAAATAATATAATATGTGGTGTTTTACACCTGCCTTCTTTGACATACAGCTTTTAAATATTGACCCATGTTAAAGCATCAGTACTTCAATACCTTTTAATGCCAAAAATATTTTGTCATATGATTATACTGCATTTTCTTTATCCATTCTTCATTTGAGGGCTATTTTGGTTAATTCCACTTTTGGGCCACTGTAAATAAATCTGTATTTGTAGATTTAAAAAAATTTCTCACAGGCATATACCTAGGATTGGGATGCTGGCTCGTGCATGTGATAACTCTGTGTTTATTAATAATTACCATCTCTTTCCCAGAGTGGCTGCTCCATTTTATAATTCCAGAAGCAACATATAAGTGTTCCAATTTCTCTCTTTCCTTACTGAATTAGTAATTGTGATTCCTCCAACTTATTAATCATTTTTAAGATGTATCGAATCTGGGACCATTGTATTTCCAAATGAATTTAAGAGTCAGCTTGTTAAGTTGAAAAAAAAAATAATAAAAGCAGCAGCAACAGCAGAAGAAGAAAGAAAATAAAGGTTTTTAATTTTTTTATTTTTTTCAGCGATTGAATCTACTTATTAACAATGTGAAGCCCTCCAATTCATGAGTTTCCAGTTATTTAAATATTAAACATTTCCTTCCTGATAGCGCCACAGCGGGCGAACTTGGGCCGGGTACATAATCTTCCTGAGCTTCAGAGATAACAATGGTTTTAGTTGGGTTCTGTTGGATTGCTTTTTTCCTGATGTCCCCGTTAAGATTTTGGCTCTTCTCTCTCTCTTAGAATTACACTCAAAGTTTTGCTTCTAATAATTAATTGCCAGAAAATGGTTATCATTATTTTCAAAAACATTCTAGAATGTTCCATATGTCGTTTCAGTCTGATCCAAACAAAATTGGGCCCCTTGGCAGAAATAGAGTATTGCTATACTTTGATAGATGTTCTGGTCCTCCCTTGGACAGCAACTATACACTATGAAGGTTTAGTTTGGATTAAATTTACATCAAAGATCCCTACAATGCAGGAGGAAAATACACCACCCACTGTAGTATTTCCTTTGCTCAAATAAAAGAGTGAAAGTTATTATTGTTATGTGCATTCAGTTTTATGCATACTAATGTCTTGCTAATAACTTGAAGGTTTAGTTTACTTCTTATCCAGGATATTCTGCAGTTAACATTTTAAATTTCTAATTATTAGAATTTACATTAAATTTGCAGTTCTGAAATTTAAAGAGGTTAAAAAGAAATACTGTATTCTCTTATATTCATATTCACTATCATGTTCTTTAAAAGGAAATTATTCTAATCCCAAATTTATTCAATATAGAAGGGTTTTAAAAAATTCATTTTAACAGGAAAGACAGCATCTTCACAGTAAGAACCATTGGATTGACAGACTGGCATGAAATTTTTTTGTATGTCTGAAAAAGAATCAGGAATATCATGATAATTTCAGAAAACTAACAACTAGGCCTGAGGACTAACCCTCAGAATATTAAAGATTTTACATTTGTTAAACAACTTTGGCACAAATATTTCTTAAATTTCTACTTCATAGTGTGTACATTCTGCTTAAGCGTGTGCATTTTTATGAAATCTAATTTAAATCATACAAATATGTCTACAAAATAGCTTCTGCAGAAAATATTTTAAGAAGATTAATAATTTTTTTAAATTTTCAGCAATTCTAAAATCTATGTTCATTGTGGTATAGCATATATTAATGCAAGCAGAAATAAATGTAATTTAATAATGTACTTATAATAATTATAAAATTGAAAATACACTCATTTAGAAACCATTGCCCAGAGAGTATACTGATACTCATTCATGGGAGAAATTTCATTCAGTAATTTCAAGAACTTGCTTTTCCATGTTTTATTATCTACACAACAGTTAGGATGATCTTTTAAAAGCAAACAAGCGTGTTATAACATTCTATAGCTAAAATAATTAAAATGACATCTGACTATTATTATAATAAAAAACCAAACAAATCATTCATTGAAGTGCTGTATATAATCTGAGCACTGGATCCTTCACTCTATAGTTTGATTATTTGTTTTCTGAACATAACGTATTTGATATAACATAATTCTTATAAGCATGCAAATTATGACTATGACTTTCATGCTTCATAGCTCTGTATTTTTAGCAACATATTTATAATCTTTTAAGATAATAATGCATCTACTTTGTAAATTCTTGCAAGGATTAAATCAACTAATACATGTAAAATATTTAATGTTTGGCTCACAGTTAGTGCTGAGTAAATATAGGCTATTTTTTTATGATAGTTTTTTATTTCAGAGCCTCTGCAACTCTTTACTCTCACTGGAATACTTTCCCCAGATAATGGCTTTTATAAGGCTGTTCTTTCTCATAAGGCATAACTCAATACAAATTTGATAGTTTTAGAAAAGCCTTTCTGAAAAACATACAAAAGTGGGCACTTACCCAACTTACACTATATCCCTTTATTATGTTTTGTCTTTTCATGGCAGTTAAGTTTATGCACAAATATTTAATATTTGCACATATTGGTTTAATTATATCCAATACAATTTAAACTCCATAAATTCAGGGACTTTGTCAATCTCATGGATTGATTTCTCTATGAAAGCGAAGAGAGTATCTTATGTATAATAAATCTTAAAGAATAAATAAAAGATTAATATATATATATGTCAAAACAGAATTATAAGTTCCAAACAATAGCCATTGTAAAGAAAACATTTATCAAATTTATATATGGTGCTTAAGGAAAAATATATCGAACCCAGAGGTAAAGGTTACAGTGAGCCAAGATCACGCCACTGTACTCCAGCCTGGGTGACAGAGCAACACTCCATCTCAAAACAAACAAACAAAAAACATAGGTCTATGTAAAAAAACCTGTACATAGGGCTGGGTGTGGTGGCTCATGGCTGTAATCCCAGTATTTTTGGAGACAAAGGTGGGAGGATTGCTTGAGCCCAAGAGCTCCAGACCAGCCAGGGCAACATGATGAGACCTGATTTCTTAAATAAATAAATATATATTAACATTTATGTGTATGTATATATACATATATATATACATATTAACATTCATTTACAGGTTTGTGTTTGTATGTATACATATGTACATATATACACACACAGAAACTGGAAAAAACCCAAATGTCCTTCAATAGGTGATGCTAAAATGAATCTGTATGTTTGTATGCTGGAATAATAATCAGTAATAAAAAGGAACAAAACTATTGAGATCTAAAACTTGTATAGCTCTACAGGTGATTATGCTGAGTAAAAAATAATACTATATGCTTCTAGTCATATAATATTCTAGAATTGAAAAATTTCATATTTAGCGATCAAAATGATTTTTGCCACAGGCTAGGGGTCCTGGGGGTAGGAAAGCAGTTCTGACTTCTTAAAAGGGTAGCACAAGGGAGATCTTTTTGATGCTGCGATAGTTGTGGGTCTTCATTTTGGTAGTGGTCACACAAATGTACAAAAATATACAAAATGACAGAAATATACCTGTCTCCTGCACACAATGCACCGAGTCAATTTCTGGTTTTGATACCCTCATATAGATATTGAAACGTAATTATTCGGGAAATGGGCTTAAGGGTACAAAGGACTTTGTGTACTATCTTTGCAACTTCTTGTGAATTTATAATTATTTCTAAATAAAAAGTTTTAAAAAAAGAAAAATATAAAACATTTTGCCTCAACACCTCTATCAAAACATATTTCGTCAACGCAGCAATTCAATGGTAAATTCAATGTTTAATTTTTATTTATCTTCTGAGTCCTCTAAAGCATTTAACAGTTATCACTGCCTCCTCCTTGAAACACTTCCTTGACTTGTATTCGAAAGCACTATGGTCTCCAGGATACCTTCCTACTTTGCAATTTGCTTTTTCTTGTTCAACTCGGCTGGCTCCTCTTCTACCCCCATGTCCCTCAGTGGAAAACTGACCTCTTCGTCCTCTTCTCTTTGGTCTCCTGCCACTTCCTTGAGGATCTCATAAAGTCATAACTTTAAATGTCATTGAAAATTCCAAAATTTGTATCCCCAGCCATGCCCTTTCTTATGAAATCTAAAATTGAATGTCTGTTTATTGGCATCTAGAGTTTCTAATAGATATCTACAATTTAATATGTTCCCAAATTGTTGTACACTCATCCCTCCAAACTACTCCGTCTGTAGTCACTTCCTTTCTTCATGTCGATCTGGTAAAAATCCTTGATTGTATCTGTGAATTTATCTTTTCTCTCAGACCTTGGAGGCAATTCACATGAAAATTCTCTTCTGTCTAGTTTTCAAAATGTACTAGGCCTCTTACCATATTAACCTTTAATACTCTGGTCTAAGACTCCAACTGATCTTCTTTAGAAATATTGTTATATCTTTATAATTGGTCTCTCTGCTTTCATTTTTCCTTTCCCTTCCCCAAATGTACAATTTACTCTCAATACAAGATCTAGAATGACAGTTATAATGGGTAAGACATATCATGTCACTTCTCGCTCTCGCTCTCTTTTTTTAATCTCACTGAACATTAAAAACCAACAAACAGAAAACACTTGGCATTTCATATGGTTTGTGTTGTGGGTCGCAGTAGCCATGGATCAAGTTGTAAAGCCCAAAATAATAACCAAGAAATTACTTGAGAAGAGAGAAACGAAATTCAGTGAAAATATTAAAAATGCCATGTTGATTAAAGAGGAGAATGCAATCGCAATAGTGACACAAGTACTTAGAGATGCGTATGCACTGAAAAATCTATGTGGCTTTTTGAACAACAGTAAAAAGATTATAAGACCATTCTAGTATCAGATATCACTGAAATTCTTTTCAAAGTAGTCAAATTGTTCCTTATTTACGTAGAGCTTCCATAATAAGAAATGAACAAATAATAGGTCACATGTATGACTATCTTTTGCTAAATATGATAAAATTAGTCACTGAGAAATTTGTCTCATTAAAAGACATTAAGAACAGTAAATACTCTGAGAAAATAAAACCTACGATTATATTTGCTGGTGAGGATTTTGATGTACAAGATGACTCTATTCGGCTAAAGAGTCTTGTTATTGCTTTCTTCAGCGGCTCAGGAGTATCAAATATCCTCCTAGCTGGATTAGAGTATGTTTTACACTTTACCATACAGAAAGGGAAGATTTATTTTTGAAGCTATAAGTTGCTTGATGAATAAATCTTTTGCAGAATATTACAGATTGAATTGGAGACACAGAAACCTCATTGAATTGGGTTTTGAGAAGGACATATCTGGCATCAGATGAACTTTATAAATTATCTATGCAAATGTCAAAAACCTTCAAGTCAAAGAAGAAGAAAATTATCTCCCATAATACTTTTGGCATTATTTGTGGAAGGATTCACATGTAGAATTAAGGCCTTAAGCAAACTACAAAGAGGGAAAATGAGGGGGTTGAAGTGATCTAAATAAAATACAGCAGAAGACCATGAGAAAAAAATTAAGAGAATTTTTTAAAAAGTGATGAAACTTAGCCAACACACCAATAACAATAAAACCCCCAAAGCAAAAATATATAGTGCTCTACAAGATTCCATATAATATTTCTCTTTTTCCCTTTGATTTTATATTTTGCTTTTTTCACCCTTGTTCTCTCCAAGCAGGCCACGTTGTATTTTCAGTGCACCATAGAAAACCTAGACATGCTCCTAAATCACAGTGTTTGTACTTGCTAGTCCCTCTTTGTGGAATACTTTCCCCTCAAATACTTTCAAGGCTCCTTCTTGCACTTCCTTGGATTCCCTTCAAATGTCACCTTTGCAGTTAGGTTTTTCCTGGACTATTCACTTTAAAATTGTAATCCCAGACTCTACATGACACACCCAATTTCTGTTATCAGGTTTATGTTTTTAAAAAAACAAGTTATATTCATTTGACAACTATATAATTTATTTTTTAATATTCTGTGTTTTCTCCGTAGATATAGTTTAAGTTTTATTTTTTAATTGCTGTATTTTTATAGGAGGATAGAGTTTAAAGTACCTGTGATCCATTCATTTCCTTTATTTCCCAGAGGAAGTGAGCTCCTTTCAACTGAATCTTTAGATAAATAGACTAATGATATTTGCTATAAGCAATAAAGTTATCTATTAAATACTTTTTTTAGGATACCTTGGTTTCAGGATTCCTTCCATCAAATCAATATAAAATCTATGAGACATGACTCTGAATAATGTTATGAAAACAAAACAAGATTTGAGGTATAAATGGATATTTCTCATCATTTAAATGCTCACTACAATGTGAATAATTACATAAATTCCATATTTTAAAAAACTGATTTAATAATCTCAACCAGATATGTTGCCCTATGCAAGAATAGGGTCTGGAGAACCCTAGAGACCCTAGGAGATCCTAGACAGGTCTCAGACATCTCTCTCTGCTCCATGAGAGTCTTTTGGTTGTCTATATTCTTGAAATTGTTTATAAAGGTTGAAACTGGCTGAGCTTATGTGATGTGAATATAATTCAATGATCCCATGTTATGTATTATCTCACTAAGCACTTTAAATAGTGCTTGAAATATTATAACTTATGAATACAAGGTGAATGAATAAATAAATATGATGTTTTCATAGTGCTCTAATGAAAATATTGACATCTTTTATTTTAATATCATTAGGTCATCAGTTTTGTTTTAAATGATAAATATTGTAGATGTAGAACTATTTTTAATAAAACAAGGGGAGCAGAACTCTTTCATTTTATAGAGGTTTACTATTTTTTTGGTTTCAATTTCATTTAGTTCTTCTCTGATCCTGTCATTTGTTTTCTTCTGATGGGTTTTAGTTTGGATTGTTCTTGTTTCTCCATTTCTGTGAAGTGTCACCTTAGATTGTCTATTTGTGCTCTTTCGGACTTTTTGATGTAGGCATATAACACTATGAACTTTCCTCTCATCACCATTTTTACTATTGAATTATATTAACATTGCATAAGCTCAGTCAGTATTCCAGAAATTTTGATAGGTTGTGTCACTATTATTGTTCAGTTCAAAGCATTTTTATATTTCCATCTTGATTTCATTCTTGACCCAAAAATCAGTTACGAGAAGATTATTTAATTTCCATATATTTGCATAATTTTGAGGGTTCCTTTGGAGTTGATTTCTAATATTATTCAACTGCGGTCTGAGATAGTACTAAACTGTTTCTTTGTTGGCTTTGTGTCCTGACACCCTGTTAAGTGAAACTTCCCAACTATTATTACGTTGCTGTCTATCTCATTCCTTAAGACTAATAGTAATTGTTTCATAAATTTGGAAGCTCCACAGTTAGGTGCATGTATATTTAGAATTGTAATATTTTCCTGTTGGACTAGTCCTTTTATCATTATATCATGTCTCTCTTTGTCTTTTTTAGCTGCTGTTGCTTTACAGTTTGGTTTGCCTGATAAAAGAATAGCTACACTCACTCACTTTTGGTGTTCATGTCACTTTTGGTTCATGCGAGTCCTTATGCCTTACAAGAGTCTCTCCTAAAGACAGCAGACACGTGCTTGGTGAATTGTTGTCCATTCTGCCATTTTGTATCTTCTAACTGTTAGATTTAGGCCATTTACATTCAAAATCAGTATTGAGATTGTGGTGCTATTTAGTTCCGTGTGCTATTTATTACCTGGACACCTTGGTTTCTTTCATTGTATTATTGTTATAGATGTCTTGTGAGACTTTAAGGAGATTCTATTTTGGTGTAGTTCAAAGATTTGTTTCAAGATTCAGAGCTCCTTTTTAGCAGTTTTTGTATTGCTGGCTTGGTAGTGGTGAATTCTTACAGCATTTGTTCCTCCGGATACAAAATTCGTGGCTGATAATTGCTTTGTTTAAGGAGGCTAAAAATAGGACCCAAATCCCTTCTAGCTTGTAGTGTCTGCTGAGAAGTCTGCTGTCAATCTGATAGGTTATCGTTTTTAAGTTACCTGATGCTTTGCCTTCCATTTCTTAAGATTCTTTCCCACACCTTGACTTCAGAGAACCTGATGAGTATGTACCTAGGTGACAATCTTTTATCATTGAGTTTCCCAGGTGCTCTTTAAGCTTATTGTATTTGGATGTCTGGATCTTTAGGAAGGCCAGGAAATTTTTATCAATTACTCTCTCAAATTAAGTTTTTCAAGCACTTAGATTTCTCTTCTTCCTCTGGAACACCAATTATTCTTAGGCTTGGATGTTTACCATAGTCCTAAACTTCTTAGTGGCTTTGTTCATTTTTTAAAACTATTTTTTCTTTGTCTGTGATGGATTGGACAAATCGAAAAACTTTGTCTTCAAGCTCTGAAGTTCTTTATTCTACTTGTTTGACTCTATTGTTAAGACGTTCAAGTGCATTTTGCATTTCTCTAAGTGTGTCCTTGATTTCCAGAAGATGAGATTTGTAAAAAATTTACACTATGTCACTGAAGAACTTTTCTTTCATATCCTGAATCATGTTTTTAATTTCTTTAAATTGGGCTTCACCTTTTCCTGGTGGCTCCTTGCTCAGTCTAATAATCTATGAGAATGCTTGCTTCTTTTTTTGGAGGGGGAGCAATTCAGAGATTTCTTCTTGGTTTGGATCCATTGCTGGTGAGCTGGTATGCTCTTTTGGGGATGTTAAAGAACTTCATTTTGTCACATTACTAGAATTGTTTTTCTGTTTCCCTTTCATTTGGGTAGACAATGTCAGATGGAATATCTGGTATCTTTAAACTTTAAATGCCAGATATTCATCTGACATAGTCTACCCAAATAAGAGGGCTGCTGTTCATTGAAAAAAATACACATGAAATAAATAAGAATACTTTTTTTCCCATGGGGTGCTCCCATAATGTAGTGTTCTCCCACTTCCCCTAGAAATGGGGCAACCTGGGACCTGGACTGTAGCAACTGTTTTTGTTCTTCTGGGTCTAATCACCCAATGAAGCTACCAGGCTTCAGGCTGGTACTGGAGAGTGTCTACAAAGAATCTATGATGTGGTCTGTCTTCAGGTCTTGCGGCCATGGATATCAGCACCTGCTCTAGTAGAGTTAGCGAGGGAATGAAGTGGACTGTCCAGTACAGGTAGCAGGGGAATGAAGTGGTCTTTGGTTGTGTTCTTGTTTAGTGTGCTGATTTTGTGTTGGTTGGCCTCCACCAAGGAGGTGGTACTTTCAAGAGTCCATCAGCTGCGGTCCTATAGGGAGGATGCAAATTTGCCCTAGGGACACCTGGTTAAGCATTTAGGATTCTCAGATGGTTGGCAGGGCCAAAGAACTCCCAGGAGATAATGACCTTTGTCTTTGGCTACCAAGGTATGTAGAGAAAGACCACCATTTGGGGCAAGGATAGGTGTGTCTGAACTTCGCCATTCCTTGTGTGGGGCTTGCTGTGGCTGCTGTGGGGAATGGGGATGGGGGTGTGGTTCCCAGTCCAAGGGAGTTATATTCCAAGGGGGATTATGGCTACCTCTGCTGAATCATACAGTTTGCCAGGGAAGTGGAGGAAAGCCAGCAGTCATTTAGCTCACACGACTCCCATAGAGCAGGCAGTCTCAAAGGCTGGTCTCACTCCCACCCTGCCCCCTAAACAGCACCCAGTAATTTCCAGGCAGCCAGTTGAGAACATGCCCAAGACCACAAGCCTCCTTGTTGAGAAACCAAGGGAACTCATAGTTTTTCTGTGTCTCGAGGAGTCTACAGTGGTGATCTAGTTTCTTCAAAAGGTCTGTGGATTCTCTCTTCTTTTTTGTATAGATTTACTAAATTAGAGCAAAAGCAGTGATATTGTGTAGCTAATATTTATTAAAGTTATTGGGTAAATTAATCCCTTATGATAAACATACATTAACATTTTAAGTCAATAAAAGCATCTTCTTTCAATAAACACTTATTTGTCAGTAAGATTTTCTTTCATTGTCCTGTCAAGTATACATGTCAATAATCTTTGGAAATAAATAAATTACTCAGCCGCTTAGGAATTTCCATTGCCCTTCTGAGCAAGTAGACTTATATGAGAATTCAAATTTGTGATGAAATATTAGAAAAACTAAACAGTTTATGTGAAATTACAATACTGGCTATGTAAATATTTGATAATTTAGTGATCTAATCCATAGCTAGTTAAGTTGTCTTCAAGATCTGTACAAAAGTGTTCTAAATTTTTAAGATTCTTAATTATCTGAAAATTCCATTTAATAGTAAACTTTCTTTACTAGGTTTTAAAGAAGAACATGAAACTTACATCTTTTTCCTCACCATTTATTATTCAGTGCTTCTTTTTGCATTACTCCAACCTTGGACTCATATGAGTCATTGTTTTTTGAAACTTTTAAAATTCTGTTTTTAATCATATTGAAGTGTCTTTGTCTAACACATTAGTAAAATAAGTATTATTTCTCTCTAATTACACAGTTGAAGAAATATTTTAACAGCACCATTGCTACAAATTACATATTAAGAAAATATTTGTGTTTATTACCTTTCATTCTGAAAAAGAGCAGAGAATAAGCAAGAACAGTGAACACATTTGTCCACTGCAGCTTCTCAGTTTTGTTTCCTTTTAAAATTTTATTTTTTATTTTTTTGAGGAATGTTCTATACTGAATTTTTCTAGCAATAGATATCTTGGACTTACAGGTATGTAAAAAATAAGAGTTTCCTGGGAAGATGATTATACTTTAAAAATGTTAGCTTTATGCATGATATGATACATGCTAAGGCTTTATCATAAAAGGATAGCAGAGTCAGCTAAGAGTTTGCCACGACTGCTGGTGTGCAAGCTCCTTGAAATCAGTGTATCTTTTTCTGATATGTGGCAAACTCTTAGCTGATTTCAGGGAACTAAGTGTTAGTTCCATCAGAAGTCTACCATCTGAATTCCAACTACCATCAGAAGTCCAACAGCAAGAGTAAATGCAGAAGTTAGCTATGGAATTTAACTATAAAGTTTAGTAGGGAATTATTACTGTGGTTCTTTTGCCTCAATTTAAGTGGTTTTCCTTCTTGGATCCGAATCATGGCACTGTTTTGGAGTTGCTTAAAAGGCTATTTTGTAGTTTGTTGTATGTTTTAATAGGCTTATTAACACGAAATAGTTCTGAATTATGACAGTTTCATTGCGACTTAGTATGAAATGTAACAAGATGATTATCCTTGACTTTAGTCATGTGTTCATGGGAACACATTGTGAATCTGAAAAATTGTAAGTTTCCTGTTGATAGAAAACACAAGGAAATTTATGCAAAAGTTTGCATTTACGTATTTGACATATATAAAATTTACACCTGAAGATTGGTCTTTCACAAAAATAACATTACATACGTAAGAGACAACAAATAATTTGTATTTTAAACTTTATTAAGTGATAAGTTTTGGTTTTATAAATAGTGAGTTCTTATGTTTTTCTGTTCAAACTACCATAATTTAGCCAGTGGGAGCTCATTTAAATGACTGTCATATCCTGTTAATAAATTGTATAAAATTTGAAAAATCTTATTTTTTTCCTGGAAAAAAAGCCATATGTTATATAACCATTATGTATCTTTCCTGAGCCAGCTATAGAAACATTCATTCATCTAATCAACCTTCAATTCTTCTTAGCAGAAAAGAATGTTAGTCATTAAAATCTTAGCCATAGTAATGATTTGAAATTTGAAATTGTGAAGTGGCTTTGTTTTGGGGAAATTAATAGAATAGTGGTTAAAAAAATAAATTTTGAAATGAAAAGTCATTTTGATATTTTTATGGTTACTCTACAGCACTACTTCATAATGGACTTAAGCATATACACATACTTAAATATATACACATACTTATCTACATATCTAGGGATTTTTCTACACATTTTTCTTCTTTAATGTAATTGTTGTTATAACTAAAATGAAATTAGAATTCACATATAGATTTTTAAAGGTGAAATAGAATTTTAAAGGTAGAATTAGAATTCACATATAGATTTTTAAAGGTAATAATTTGGAAAACAATTATTTCTATCAAATCTGAAAGCTATAGAAAATATAATGTATATGCTTTTAAGTATACAATAAAGATGTTTTCAGTTTTCAACAGCATTGTGCTGCAATAAGAGATTTCAATTAAATTATTTGCCTTCAAGTATAAAATATAGATGTTTTCAGTTTTATTTTTATCAGCATTGTGCTGCCATAAGAGATTTCAATTTAATTATTTGCCTTCAGGAGTTATCAGACTTTCAAAATAGTAGCAAATATAACTGTATTTATAGTATATAAAATAATGTATTTATTATAGATATTACACAAAAGGCTAAGTGATCCAAATAATATATTTGAATTACAATGTTATTATTTGCCATATAGTATGTTTAAAGTAAAGTAGTATGTCTTAAAAATCATAGGCTAGGCCGGGCGCAGTAGCTCAAGCCTGTAATCCCAGCACTTTGGGAGGCCAAGGCGGGTGGATCACGAGGTCAAGAAATTGAGACCATCTTGGTCAACATGGTGAAAACCTGTCTCTACTAAAAATACAAAAAAAAATTATCTGGGCATGGTGGCTTGTGCCTGTAATCCCAGCTACTCAGGAGGCTGAGGCAGGAAAATTGCCTGAACCCAGGAGGTGGAGGCTGCAGTGAGCCGAGATCGCGCCATTGCACTCCAGCCGGGGTAACAAGAGTGAAACTCCGTCTCAAAAAAAAAAATAAATAAATAAAAATCATAGGCTAAAATTATTAAATTGTATTAAACACTCTAAATACAATACCGAAAAATCTTACTATTTTAATTTTGAGCCATATAAAAATTAAAGTTTCTGTAATTATATACCTAAGTATAGAACACATGGTGATAGTCTGAGATGCAGGCTTATTTCTTATAAATTATCCTCTAGATATCTAAGAATTAGGCCTAGCCAATCTGAACACAGTGCCTATTGCCTGAGAAGTGGCCCTGATTTATCTTTGAACACACTAGTAAAGACATTTAGATTTAAAACCTATTTCAAAATGAATGAGAAAACTATGTAAATAATCATAACTTTCTGAGATTATACTGTTTATTTTTTGCTCTTTACTTTTTCTGAGCCAACTCACACATGGTTTATTTATATGAACATCTACAAAAACATACACATATAGGCATATTAATGTTACTGTGCCTATATGTGTAACTTTTATTTAACTGTCAGCTTTATATAATCAATTTCTAAAAAGTATTGTTAGGTCAGTGCAGACTTTTAATTACCACAGTACAATTAATCATTCTAAAGATTAGATGGTTACCCAGGAATTTCAGAAAATATGTGCACCTTATCATCAAAATACTTGTAATGTTATTGTAATGATTGTTTATCTAACATAATATTATACATCAAAAATTAAACAAAGTTTAAAGGTTTAATTAGAACAAGGTCTTTGGTCCACATGGCTTCAAAATCATCTGAATTTTTTGAGCCATTTATGGAAGACAGTAGTATTTTTAAATATGATATAAAGGTTCAAGATCCATCTTTATATTTACATAGCCTAAAATTTTAGCTTAAGTAATACAAATGAAATTATTTACAATAGTAAGGGTAAGAAATATAGAAATCAAATGTTCCTTCCAATTCAGCTTTTATGCAAAATCCAAATAATTTCTTGAAAAGATGTATTATGCTGTTAAACAATTTTCCCTCTAGGAATGCATAGTCACCACAGAGATAAAACAACATTAAGTTATCTCTAAGCTAATGAGATAAAACAAACTTACACTAAATGCCATAACATAATTTACTTTGCCAAATTATTTATTTATAAATGCATGTGAAGTAAATTTTGTTCAAAGGGTACCTTTTAAAAGTTGTTAGTCTTCAGTTATAACTGATTTCTATTCAATATTTTTGAATTAAGTGCAACAATTTTGTTTCTTAATTGTCTAACTTTAAAATATGCCTTTTGCCAAAAGACAAACACAAGTACATCCCATTTTTCTTTTTTTTTTATTATACTTTAAGTTCTAGGGTACATGTGCAGAAAGTGCAGGTTTGTTATATAGGTATATATGTGCCATGGTGGTTTGCAGCATCCATCCCCCTGTCATCTATATTAGATATTTCTCCTAATGTTAGCCCTACCCAATCCCCCCACCCCTTGCTATCCCTCCCTTAGTCACCCCATCCCCTGACAAGCCCTGGTGTGTGATGTTCCCCTTCCTGTGTCCATGTGTTTTCATTGTTCATCGCTCAATTATGAGTGAGAAAATGCGGTGTTTGTTTTTCTACTTTTGTGTCAGTTTGCTAAAATTGATGGTTTGCAGCTTTGTGTATGTTCCTGCAAAGGACATAAACTCATCCTTTTTTATGGCTGCATATTGACAATACCATTCAGGACATAGGCATAGGCAAGGACTTCATGACTAAAACATCAAAAGCAATGGCAACAAAAGCCAAAATTGACAAATGTGATCTAATTACAATTAAGAGCTTCTGCACAGCAAAAGAAACTATCATTAGAAATAACTGGCAACAAACAGAATGGGAAAAAATGTGTGCAATCTACCCATCTGACAAAAGTTTAATAACAAGAATCTACAAATAACTTAAACAAATTCATAAGAAAAAAACAAACAATCTCATCAAAAAGTGGGCAAAGGATATGAACGGGCATTTCTCAAAAGAAGACATTTATGCAGCCAACAAACATATAAAAAAAAAGCTCATCATCACTGGTCATTAGAGAAATGCAAATCAACACCACATTGAGATACCATCTCATGGCAGTTAGAATGGCAATCACTAAAAAATCAGGAGACAACAGATGCTGTAGAGAATGTGGAGAAATAAGAACAATTTTACACTGTTGGTGGGAGTGTAAATTAGTTCCACAATTGTGGGAGACACTGTGGCGATTCCTCAAGGATCTAGAAATAGAAATATCATTTGACCTAGCAATCCCATTACTTAGTATCTACTCAAAGGATTATAAAACAGTCAGCTATAAAGATACAAGCACACATGTTTATTGTAGCACTGTTCACAATAGCAAAGACTTGGAACCAACTCAAATGCCCATCAGTGATAGACTGGATAAAGAAAATGTGGCACATATTCAGCCTGGAGTACCTCCTATTTTTCTTTGTGAGTTTGTGTGCATGTGTCTGTGTGTGTTGGTTATGTTTTATTTGTTGAGTTTGCCCTAGTTGATTAGTGACTATCAATCTGCTTTGAATTAGAATAATTTTATTCTTTAATTATGGATAAATTTGGTTCTATCTCATAGATTCTGAGGATGTTTGAGAAATATAATATTTCCTTTGCATTTCTGCTTTTAAGAACTTTAAAACATTATTACACTGGAAAGTGTTTTAATTTAGGTACATTTTGAATTAATATTAAGATTGAAGTCATTGTTATCCAACTGTACTTACATGAATTTAATTAGAAGAGGGATATGTTGCTGATATTTCTTAGTACACTGTTATTAGTTAACTTAAAATAGGTCTTGAAAATACTAAGAGCTCAGATATACAATAATCCAGTTTATAAGTAACCCCTCAAAGTGCATTTTTTAGATGAGTTGTATATCAAGATAGGTTTAACAACATATAACAGAACCTTACAACACCCCTAAGTAACACAGAATTAAATAAAACAGAAGTTTATTTTTCTCTTAAACAAATAAACAAACAAACAAAAAGATCCAAAAGTTTTGTCACCTCAGTCTGGAATAATGTCTCTACAAAGTCATCAATGTATCAGGTGCCTTCTAGATCATTGCATTTTCCCTCCAAGGTTTTGTTCTTAGTCCTTGTGATGGTTAATATTGAGTGTCAACTTGATTGGATTGAAGGATGCAAAGTATTTTCCTGGGTGTGTCTGTAAGGGCCCTGCCAAAGAAAATAACATTTGAGTCAGTGAACTGGGAGAGGCTGACCTACCCTCAATCTGGAGGGCACCATCTAATCAGCTGCCAGCATGGATAGAATAAACAGGAAGAAGAAAGTGGAATGAGGAGACTTGCTGACTCTTCTGGCCTTTATCTTTCTCCCTTGCTTGATGCTTCCTGCCCTGGAACATCAGACTCCAAGTTCTTCAGCTTTTGGATTCTTGGACTTATGCCAGTGATTTGTCAGGGCTCTTGGGCCTTTGGCTACAGACTGAAGACACTGCACTGTTGGCTTCCCTACTTTTCAAGGTTTTGGAACTTAGACTGGCTTCCTTGCTCCTTAGCTTGCAGACGGCCTATTGTGAGACTTCATCTTCTGATTGCGTGGGTCAATTCTCCTAATAAACTCCTCTTCATGTATACATATATCCTACTAATTCTGTCCCTTTAGAGAAACCAGACTCATACAGTCTTTTTTCTCCATATGGCTGCTATAGCACTGGTCATCATATATGTGTCCTCAAAAGCAGGATGAAAGAAATAGGAAAAATAAGTTGTAGAGTATAAGTTGAGAATACCATGATTAATGTAAGTTGCCAATATTGTTCAGTATTTGAGTATGTTGTCTTCTCTACTTTGAGAGGCTGACAGATTAAATCTTGTGCAGGATTGCAAATCTTTCAGCTAAAAATGGATATTGTGATTAAAGTAGATAAATAAACATTCATGCTATTAACTAGTCATCTCTGCCTCCTTCTGTGCAATGTTGCCTCAAGGAATCAAGGAGGAAAATCAGAATTCTCTTCTTTCAGATTTTTTTTTTTAAAAACCTGCCACACTACAATATTACTCAGGTATGCTTAAGAGAAATGAAAGTATTATTTCCTATCTTTTATATTATTTCCTGAAAGTTCCTCTAATAAAAGTTTTAAAATTGGCTTCCAGTTACATGAAAATATTTAACACTTGACATTATGCTTTTCCAGTAAAATAGATTCGATGTCTCTCAAAGATGCTAACATTCAGACTTTAGTGACCTGTTTAGCTTGATTTTGTAATTAGAAGTTTTTATTTTGTTTACAAATACATAAAAAATATATAATTACTTCACCATTATATTACAAAAAGAATAATAGTGCAATGAATTATCACAAAAAAAGTAGATGTTATGGCATTCTTTTTATGTTGGAGGAGAAAACATGAAGATGACAAATATATTTTTGGTAAATCTGAGTTCAAAGTGTTGATAATACATTTATTTGGAAATGTCCTCTAGATATAGAACAAATATTTGAAGTAGAAAATAGAGGCTCAAAATAAATGAGATTTTTGAAAAGCAGATAACTGCTCTCAATGATTCTAAATCTCTTGATCTCTACAAATTATACCTTGGGATACTAAAAGTATTTGCAGTTGAGTCTAAAACTCTTTTGAGAAATAGACAAGAAGTTAATAAACTGGAAGTACCCTAAGTTTACATGAAGTAAATGAAGTTACGACTCCACGAAAATGTGAAAAACATTTTACAAAACAATCTAACCCAAGGAAGTTTATCAAGCACAATGAATAGATTTTGCATCTTTAAAATAATAAGTGATTGTCAATGGGTACAATAATAATAAACAATCATAAGAATAACTATTTTTTATATGACTGCAAGAGATTTGAAACACTAGCATAAGTGAAATTGAAGCTATTTGATGACACAAACCAAGAAAGAAACATACCGGCTCTACTATACACTGTTAGGTAAAATAGCAGTTGACTAAGCCACCTTTGAAAAAGTATGTCTTAATAGTCATTAAACATGTGTGGGCTGAATGGGAGCAACATACCTCTATGTGGGTTCATTTGCTCTTTCTTGGGCTACAATTTTTGTTTTTTCTATGACAAATTCCTATTCATCCTTTGGAAGAATTCAGGCATCAGCTCCTCTGTGAAGGATTATCTAGTCCCCTACCTAGAGGAACATCTTTAATATATATACGTCGCCACCCATACGTCTCTTTTGCAGTACTTGCCCACTTTGCTTGGGATGTTCATTTATTTTTACCACACGCATACTTATAGTCTCATAGGTCTAAAAATATAGAGGACAGGAATTTTGTCTATTGTAATCAGTAGCTTGAAAAAGTACTTTGGTGCTATGCTAATGAAGAAGTAGAGTAAGAAAGAAATGTAAATATTTTAGACAAAATTTTAAACATTTTGAAAATTATTAATGTGTCATGGTAAAAGGAAACATTAACAGTTTAAAGCCACATATGCTTGGTCACAAAATGAACAATAACTGAATGGGAAATGTGTTCTTTATTAATGAGTAAATGATTGTGAGAAATGAAGGTATTTTAATTGATTTTAATTTAAATAAGAGTTGACTATGTGGTAGATACTACAATTCTACCAATATTTCAAAAACATTAAAATACTGTTTAGAATAAATAATTTAAAAAACACAGTACTTTAAGCTGGTCAGATCACATCTCACTTTTTAACATTTTGTTTGATTTTTCTGAATTTTTATTACATTTTATGTAGTGTAACAATTAAAAGGTATAAAGATGTAAACAGTAAAAATATTTTTTTGAATCATAGTCATCTGTCTTCTTAGTTTCCATTCCTCTTAAACTCTTTTTTGAGTTTCCTATTTCTGATAAGAAAACACAATTATGAATTATCCCCTTCTCCCATTTTACATAAAAGCACATATATAGGCAATATTTATATTTTGCTTGTTTTCTATTAAAATATATTTTAAAATATACCCAATTTGAAACAAAGTTTTCTGAAATTATTTTTAGTGCTGCGGAATTTTCTGTTGGATAGATGGATTGGATTTTATTTAGTCCTCTATAGATAAACACTTTAGTTGTTCCCAATTGTTTGTAATTATAAGTGATACTTCAGTGAAAACATGGTAAATATTTTGTTTCACATGAAGTTGCATAGTCATAGAGGATGTTCTTAGATGTAGAGTTTATATCTCACAGTGTATGGGAGATCATTTATAATTTTAATATATACCATCAAATCTTAATATTTCATACTTTAAATATAATTCTGGTGCAATGAACATATCTTTGTATGTTTTTCTTTTAGATTATTAATTTTTAAAAATATAACTTAGTCCTCGTAGAGACTGCCAAAAATTGCCAACGCTAACTATATTTCAAGTCATCATAATGGGATATTGGGAGAAGTTGTTAATTAGAAATAATCGCCCCTGGAAAAACCTCATTGGCTACACAGTACTGCCACTGTACAAAGCTAGATTGTTAATGTTTTTTGTCATTCACTGAACTCTTGTAGCTTCTTATCAAGAGTAATGCCTTTTTATGTTATAAGTTGCCAACACTTTTTGTGTATTGCTTATCTTTTGACTTCATGGTATTTTTTTGGTCAGCCAAAAAAAATTAAACTAATTTTTTGTTGATGTGGTCTATTGCTTCAACCTTTTTATTTCTACTTTGAGATTTTGTCATAGTTTTAAAATAAATCTTTCTCTAATTGAGAAAATATCTTTCTTGTCTTTCTCTAGCATTTTTGTTTGTTTCATTGTTTATTTTTAGAATTTTGATCTATTTGGAATTAATACTGCCTAGTTTGAATTATTTATCAGACACTTTTTTCCAGATGATTAGCTTTTTGTTCCAGCAATATTTAGTCTGTTTATCCCTCTATTACCATTGCTTTCAAATGTCACTGCTAGTAGAGGCAAATAGGACTTACTAGATAGTCCAAATGATTCCTTATATATTCTTGTCTGCTTTGCAATTTGTCTGGGACCATGTATGTTCTTGTGTCTAAACGGCAGTAACCAACAGTACTGGGTCACATGTTACCGAAGATTTAATTCCACAATGGCAAAGTCATTATCAACCTAGATACCTGAGTAAGCATGCCTAACAATACCTCATCAGTCCATACTAGCCATGTTATAGGAATAAGAGATAAACCACTGAAATTTGGAGGTTAATAACAGCAATGTATCCTCTCAGAGCTTGAACGCTAAGCCATTTGTCTTATACTAATTACTCCCGTGTGTGTGTGAAGATATATACCAAGATTGCCAAGGAGGCCCCTTTCTGTTCTTTAGAGCTTAACAAACAAGTATCTCACAGGCCTAAATAGCTTAAAGTAGAAGTATGCCAATTACACAGAATTCTAGAGTTTCATGAGTTTTTGTTTTTTTTTTTTGTTTTTTGATTTTTTTCCTACAAAGATGACTACCATATAGGGAAATAGATTTTGGAAACATTTTAATATTTAACAATTTCCTTTTACATACAGCAAAGTTTTTCAAAAGAATTATTTGGCCACACTGATGATACTATCACTCAAAAGACATATATTATCTCTAGTTAAAAGGATGCATTTGGAGTTTAAGACCATCACCATTAATATAAATCTCAAATATCTTAGATATGCATATTTATATTAAATTGCTCTAAATAGATCTGGATCTACAATTATAATTAAGGCTATAATCTTAGTTTCACATTTATGCCAAAAATATACTAGAAATTTGAAACAAAATGGATATCTTTTAATACATTGCTAAAGTAGTTTTTAACTTTGTTGTTGTTGTGGAAAACATTCAACTTGAACTGCTTACTGAGTTCAAGTGATTCTCCTACCTCAGCCTCCCGATAGCTGGGATTACAGTCACTCACCATCAGACCCAGCTAATTTTTTGCATTTTTGGTAGAGATGGGGTTTCTCAAGGTTGGCCAGACTGGTCTCAAACTCCTGACCTACGGTCATCCACCTGCCTCAGCCTCCCAAAGTGCTGGGATTATAGGCATGAGCCACTGTGCCCGGCACAATGACCCTTTTACTAAATCAGGTTACATTCAGAGGTACTGGGGCTTAGGACTTCAACAAAGAGTTTTATGAGAGAAAATTCAACCAGTAACATGATCTTTATGTACATTAAGCTAAATGGGAGTTCATACTGATGCTTCCAACTCTAATTAATTACCATATGGACTATTCTTGCCTTCTTTACTTGCTTATCTGCTACCTTCCAATTCAACAGTCAGAACATTTTCTCCTTCTGTCTACCTCCATTTACTTTATTCAACCCGTGTATGCATGTCGTTGAGTTTTAAGAGTTCTTTTTTGTTTTGGATAGAAATTCTCTGTGTGTTTTAGATAGAAATCAGATACTGCAAATACGTTTTCCTAGTTTGTAGCTTTTTATTCTCTTAACAGTGTTTTGAAGATCAGAAAATTTTAATTTTAATAAAGTTTAATTTGTAAAGCATTTTTTCTTAATGGATGATGATGTCAGTTTTATATGTAAAAACTTATCAAATCCCATGTTACATAAATTTCATATAGATTGGGTTGCTTGATCAATTAACACAAATTTATTCATATAGTTTTGAATAAACTATATGAATTTTACATTTTGTCTTCTATATATCTTATATATTTGTGTATATATTTCCACCTCTTCTTTATTAATTTATTTTAGAATAAGAGACTACTTTCTAGCATAACATTTCAGTTTCTTTAATCATTTTTTACTATTTAGTTTTAAGTTATTTTTTTGATAAATTTCTTAGTCTACCATGTAAATCTTAACTAACCAGAATCTGTCTCAGCTATGCACTAACTTAATTACAGTGAGATATGGAAAAGTCATTCCCATAGAACACTGTTACATTTTCCTCTTTTTTTAAGGTATTAATATTATACATATTTTATCTCTATATATTATGTATTTGGTGGTACCTTTTTATAATTAATATTTATGTATCTTTATGTACCTTAAATAAGAAAAGAATGGAGAGCAACTATGTATTTATGTATTTTGACATATTTATTTTCTATTTGATATTTCACTCTTTGTTGTGTGTTTCAGTCAAAATCAGGAGACATTTTTGCAGCTTATTTTTGCCTTGCTTCCATGTGTCTCCTTTATGCTGGCATTGGAAAATACATTATAGATATATATGTTATACACTCAACAATATCATTATATACATAGATTTATACAGTTGACTTTTAAATCACCTGAGAGAAGAAAGGAGATAAAACTTGCATTTACACTGTCACACTGTCTTTTATAATTGCATAATGATATTCACTATTTTTTCTTTTTTATTTGGCTTTAACTTATTGTTTGGACTCACTTGCTACCAGTCTGAGAAAATTCCTTTTTTAAAAATTTGCCCTGATAAACTTTCTTTGCTATTTCCTGTAAATCAGTTCTACTCACTACAAGTTATTTTACATTTTGTTGTTCTTGTACTGTTATTTCCCCTAGATTTTTGAAAGATAACTTTGCTGAATGTAGTATGTAGTTTCCTTGAATTTCAGAGATTTTTTTTTCTTTTTGAACATTTTGAATATGTGATTCTACTGCTCTCAAGCTAACATTATTTCTGGTGAGAAGTTAAACTGCTAATCTTGTTCGGGATTGTATGGAGGTAATCATCTTTCTCTTGCTGCTTTCAAGATTATTTCTTGTGTTTAACTGTCAGCATATTCACTATGGCATGTCTGTAGATTTTTTTGTGTGTTCACTCCACTTAGATAATGATAATCTTCTTTAATGAATAAATTAACCATTTTCATCAAATTTTGGACATTTTTAGACATTATTTGTTTAAAAAAAGCTATTTCTTCCCCTTTGGCTTTGCATTTGTATGTTGTTGCATTTAACAGTACATAACATTTCCCTGAGACTATATTCATTTCCCTGATTCTTTGTCTTTATTCCTCAAATTGCATAATAATTATTGATATAATTTTATGTTAGCTGTTTTTCCCATTTAAATTCAAATGACAAACGTGTATAGTGAATTTTTAACTTTAGTTATTGTATTGCAACTCCAAAATTTCCATTTATGATTTTTAATTGGTGGCTTATTTAGTCCGTGTGATGGGGACATGCTTTCCTGATGTCCCTGATGCTTGTGGATCTTAGTTCATGTCTGGACATTGAAGAGTTAGATACTTAGTCTATTCTTAATAGTCTGGGCTTGTCACTGTCCATCCTTCTTGAGAGGGCTATCCAAGAATTCCAAGGAGATTGCGTGTTGCCACCTAAGCCTGTGATGACTGCAGCCCTAAAAGCACTCTGGGGTGGCCTGAGCCTGGTAAGGCTGTGAGTCTTGCACTCCTAGATATGCAACCTTGGTGGAATTGGTGCAGATAAGTGATTATATCTTGATTACCAGGTAGAGTAGCACACTCTGTTCCCTCACTTTCCCAAAAGCAGAAGGAATCTCTTTATGCTGGCCCACCTAAAGTTGGGAGAGGGGTAACATTGGACTCTCCTAGGGCCACAACAGCTGGCATTGCTCTGGGTCACAACTCAAGCCCACTGCCTCCCAAACCATCACAGTATTGAAGTTTGCCCAAGTCTGTAGCCACTATTGTTTGGTTGCAGCTGATGTTTATTTAAGGCCCAAGGATACTTGATTCAGCAGGTGGTGAATCCTTCTGCGTCTGGGTTCATCTCACCAGAGTAGCAAATTTCCTACTAATTCAGGGTGGATCTAGATATTTGATCCAGGAGCAAAGGCCTGGAACCAGGGACTTCAGGAATTCCCTGGTGCTTTAACTTACTGTGGCAGAGCTGGTATCCAAGTTACACGACAAAGTATTCTATACACTTTGCTCTGCTTCCCCGAAGCAGTTTTCCCCAATCTGCATTTCCTGGAGTTTGGGAAAGGATGATGCAAGCACTTCCACAGCCACTACAGCTACTGTTACACTGGGATACATCCCAAGCCCACTGCTCTCTAGACCAGAACATCACTAGAGCGTGCCTAAGACTTCAACTTCTGTAGCCTGACTGCCACTCAAATTTATTTGGGTTCCTAGACTGTTTTAATCCACTATTAGTGAAACTGGCTGAAATTTGAGTTCCTCTGTCCAGGGCAAAGGACGGCCCTCTCACCCAGGGCTCCCTCCATGAGCACCAAATATTCTTCCTGGTATTGTTTGTGTTCCACTGCAACAGGGAGCACTAAATTCTAATACAAAGTCCACATCCTCTTTTTTCTCCCTCCCACAAGCACACAGACTCTGTGATGTACTGCCTGGCCTTGGGAAAGGCATGGTATAGACAATGCAAGACTGTCCTTCTCACCCTCATCAATACCTCTTTCTTGTATTTATGTTAAAAGCAGAAACTGTGCTCATCTGTCATTTTTTTTTTTTTCTGGTTCTTATGAAGGTGTTTTCTGGTGTGGATATTTGTTGAATTTGTTGTTCCTGTGGGGAGATGATCACTGAAAGATTCTCATCAGCCATCTTTATTATACATACTTTTAATTGTAGAATGTCTGTCTTTGAACGGCTGATCACAAAGAAATTGAGAGAATATAATAATACTTTTTAAGGCATTGTATTCATACAAGACCCAATTCTACCCTATATTTAAGTTTTATCCCACCAATGTGTTAGAAGGTACTGCTTACTTCTTTTCTTATATCTGAGTGTATATTCTGATAAGATAGAAATCCTGTTATTCTCAACCTGTATTTTTGAAATACTAAATGAAAAACAGTGTTCATCGATATGAGAAAATATATATCAGGCAGAAGTATTGTTTGCAATTAGCTTACAACACACCACTTAAGTAGAATATAATAAATAAGTAATTGGTGAGCTTAAGGTACATTAGTTAAGGGCACAAATAAATATGTTTCAATAAATCGAAATAATTTTATATGTAAGACATACCTAGAAATTCTTTCTATATGATTTTTTATTTATATATTAATATTTGTACTATATTATATCCATGTACATAGATATAAAATGTAATATACAAAAATCTCCTAGATGAAAAGGTACAGTATGAATACATTAATAACCTATTGATGTGCAATATGCACATAACCCCTCACTGTGACTATCAATCTTTTACACTTTAATTTTACTCCGTGATACTCAACATATTCTAGTTCCTGTGAAGCCTTCGGGGTAAGGTTTATATTAGTGTGTAGCCCAGTGCTTTTCAAATTTTAGAGTGCACTGGATTTCCTGGGGGTATATGACAGCATATACAAAATCATTTTCAGAAATATTTGTTCAGCGGGTCTACAGCAAGGAGCAGGATTCTGTAATTTTAACAGGTAATTTTGAGAAATGCTGAATTAGTTTTCAGATAACTTCAGTTGCAAATATGCTTGGATAGAACTCATTTGAATTAAAGCAATAAATCTAGACTATTATTTTGTGAGAATAGAAAAAATATAATGAATAAGTTACTTCTTTGTTCTTTACATATTGTAGAATGCTGTTATGCATTACTCCTGTCTGTATGTTTATAGTCAGTTCCTTAGGGGACAGAGTATATTTACCTTTAAACTTAGTTACTGCTGATTTTCCAGGTAACAATGAAATAAGATTTCTAAAAAAAGGAATTATAGACTAAAATTTTTCATTTAATTCACACTTAGAGTAAAAGTTTGCATATTTAAATTTCTGTATTTTTCCATTCTTGGTCAAATGCATCAAAAGATATTCTTGTCTTTGTATTTTTTGTTTTGGAAATTCAGTGTCAAAGCTAAAAAAATGACTTCAACAATTTCTCTTGATATTTTCCATTCTTTTAATTCCATCCATTACTCCTTGTTATGCCTTCTTGCACTATGGGAAAGTAATCCTCATCTGTCTCTAATGTTTACACATGTCAAATACAGACACATTATTCTAAGTTGAAATGAGAACCCTGGCAGCAGTAAACATGAGAGTGCAGTAACAATGCAATAAATAGAGCCTAGCTAGCATATTAAAGGGTTTACAAACTGCTGCAGCAAAGATTAAAAGTCACTCTGACAAGAGCATTAGAAAGTCTTTGCCTGACCTTTAGTTAATGAGTGATCATGTTTCAGCACAAGCACTTTATGGCAGTAGCGAATATCTAGCAAATCATTATTATTTATCTCCCATGCTATTTTAAAGAATACAATCATAGCTATTTGCATTAATTCATATTTATGAAACTAGTCTAACAACATATTGTATTATAAGTAAAAGAAAAATGTTCACTCCTGTCCATGTAACTCCTACTCTATCCGACCTTATTTAAACATTTATAGATAAGCTAACATACCTGGAAACTCTCCTATACTCACTTGGTTTCTTTTTTACTTAAATATGTCAAAATGTGTGACTTGATATAATAATATCCTTTTTATTTTAGCCCATCTATGTTTGCTCAAAATACAAACCCATGATGTAATCTTGAGTATATTCATGTTCCCATTCAAATATATGATGAAATAGAGATTACAGGATAAATAGGCTTAACTAATAGGATTTTTTTTTCAGTATTATGAAGGCTATTTCAAGTAATTTCTCAGAATTTCTTGGTCCCATAACTGCAAAATGGAAACTCAATTTAGTACCAATCCCAAAAATTTGCTACCTGTTTTAAATAACAAAACTAAACTAAAACTTAATTTCCTATCCCCCAAAACAGAAAGTGTGGGTGATATTTTAAAAGGATGAAATATAGTACCTTTTTGGGATCCATGGATTTTTCTTTCTTTCTTAGTAACAGAATTCCAATTATATCCAGCCAAGCAATGTCAAACTACAATATTAAAGAGATGTTGATGGCAGTAGTTACATGAGATTTTAAAAAGGCTCTTTAAAGAGCAGAGATTTTTAAGAATAAAACCTTTAGACATATCTAAAGATTTTCTTATCTTATTTTATAGGCAATTATAAAAAATTTTTCAATTATTCATCTTTACTTACAATTTTTTTCCCTAAAATCTCATGCCTAGAGCAAGAGTCTTCTTCTTTCTTCTGCTCTTTATCCAGTCTGCTATCACCAGTACACATCTAGGTGCTAATCATCTCATTTACTTTCTTATTTCTAACTCTTTATATTTGCACTAAGCTATTAAATTTATCTGCTTTCCTAATTTCTATCTTCTCTTCAAAATAATTTCTTAGCTTTTCTTTGTCATACACAAAGTTAAAACTAGCATTTAACGGCATCCTCCATTAGATTGTGTGGTAACTCTCCGTATCTTCTTTTTGTCTCCTAATTTAACAGGCGGTTCCTGTGAGAATAATTTATTTCAGATCCTCTGTTATACACGCCTTGCATGAGGAAGTGTGCCTTCTCTCATTCTGTACTAAAATCCAAATAACGCCCATTAATTATTTCACTGTTCACTGTCATTATCTTCCATAGAACCTTTTGTTAGCACTCTAATACACCGTGGATTTTCTTGCTTCAAATGTTTATATATCATATTATATGTTGTATTATATCACACATACCTATTAATGGAAATGTTTGTTTTATATCAGTCATATGCTATTTTTCATTATTGAGGAATTGAGCATGTTACTTATTGCCTCAAGTACTTCAAGAACAAAAAATATAACCATTTCATCCACCTCATCACTCACATTCATAACACCCAATGTATTTGTATTGGTCTGATCACTGAGAAAGTTTATTTTATCTATTTAAATATATTTTCACCACAACTTTTAAGTCTTATTTAAGACAGTAACTCACAACTTTCCTCTCCACCATAATATTAAACTATTAGTTATTATCACAAATTACTCCAATTAACCTTGGTGTTCTACTTGACTTGTGAACATAAGCTAACTGTTTTCCTCTACATTCTAGAGTCTCATGTTAACTAGGGAACATGCAGACACACACACACACACGGAAAATTAAAATGCATAATTTAAAAATAAACATTTGAACAAACATTTTCCACTCCATTACTATCTCTTAACCTGCTCATAACCATTTATGAACTACAAACTTAAAGTAAGCCAGACCAATTAAAAGCCTTTCATAGGTTTTTCTAATTGAAGGTAGTATGGAGTCGTCATTTATTTCTTGGTCAGAAGTTATGCATATAACCTAAAACACAGCAGTTACTAATTCCTCCAGCAGTTGTTAATTCTTGAATTATTTTAGTTGTTATAGTGTATTAATAGTAAATTCTTTCTAACATTAAGTCGAATAGAATTTCTACTCAAGATAACTTAGAGGATTCTGATTAATTTAACATCTGTAAAAGTTAAGGGCTTTGTTGCTTAAATATTATTTCACACTGCACGTGAAGTATTTACTAACCATTTTTTCAGGTGCTAGAACAACAGCAGGACAATGGGAATGGTTTGTATAAGGTATGGGTGAAAGAAGGGTTTACATTGCCTGTACAGAAATACAATCAATAACAAAGTTAGTTTTTTGTTAGGCTAGTTTCTTTTAATATTTTTGTGCTGATAATTGTAATAATGTTACTAATTACAAATCATTTCCTGAAAGAAAAAACTTCTGATAAATCATCTTCTAAGAAAACTGTGGCAGGTATTTGCTGAGTGAGTGTGTGTGTGTGTGTGTGTGTGTGTGTGTGTATAAACTTTTAATTAATCCATTGTGTTATTTATACTTTAGGAAATGTCATATTCCATGTGACATTAATTTGGAGAACTCCCAATTATACAATAAGCTCCCAATATATCAAACTTAGCTACACGAGTCTCCTTGGAAAATTAGTTCATAATAGGAAGAATTATATTCCTGCATTTAAACAGGAAATTGGATATAAACAACAATAACATAGGAACTGCGAATATGAAGAAGCAGAACTTCAATTAAATCATATGTGGATAGCATCCTTGAACCTTGTAGAGTGCCATTTTTGGAAGTTTTTGGCATTTGTATTTATGTCCTTTTAAAAAAAATACATTAATGTGGCCGGGCTCTGTGGCTCACGCCTGTAATGCCGGCACTTTGGGAGGCCGAGGCGGGGGGGGGGGGGGGCGGGATCACGAGGTCAAGAGATCAAGACCATCCTGGCCAACATGGGGAAATCCCGTCTCTACTAAAAATACAAAAAAAAAAAAAAAATACATTAATGTAATAATATATATTAACACTTTACCTTTTCCCATTTCCTCTACTGAAAGATTTCTTTACTTTTAATTAAATATATTTTTAAACTTCTAAAATTGTTTATTCATTTTATTTTTACTAGCATTTTTACTTACAACTTCAATAAAAAATCCATCACTATTATTTGCCTTATTTCATGATTATTATTATAGAATCAGGTTAAAAATAATCTACTAACAATTGTCCTGCTTTTCCTTCCCTAAGAAGCTCATGTTATGGAGTGGGGATGGTAGAAGGAATTTATACATATAAATAATATATTTTCTTTGCCACGTATAAACATATATTAAGATAAAAGTGTGTAGTTACCCGTAAAATGCAAATTTTATTAGTTTTCTCTTAAATTCCTACTGAGTCAGTAAAATTCTAATATTGCAATATTTTATGGCTAACTACTCTTTTCAAAATGGCATGGGTATTTGTTTTCATTTCTATCTTCTTTATTTCTATTTTCTATAAATTGCTTCTACAAAAGCTTTTAAAAAAGGAAAAATGGCCACCAGCACCTGTCTTGTTTTGAGAGGCGAGATCTTATCACTGACAGCTAATCAATAAAAACAAATGAAAAGTAATAACATCAGACTTTAGGAGTAAGTGTTTTATTCCTAGCCTGAAGCCAGGGTTCACCAATATGCTAAAATCAATCAATCTTTCCTTCAGTCTGAACCTAAATCCTAATCGTTAAATCTTTAAAAGTACCATATGCAAGAGCACCCTGCTGCTTGCTCTCAGAGCACAAAATAGAACAGACTGTCACTGCTGTTGTTCTCTCCCTCAGGCCCTCATAACCAAGACAGATCACAGCGCAGGATAACAACTGACCCCGGGAGCAGAGGGAGCAAAGCATCTGCACAACTTTTCTTGCTAAGCAGATTATAAGCAACCTCCTTGCACCCACTATGATGAAAGTCATTCCTAGCATTCTGAGAAGCAGGCAGGAAGTTGACTAAATGCAAAGTTGGATGGTGATCAAAAACACTGTAAATAATGGTCAAAGGGCTGGAAGGGGGCTTGCAAATGCATCATAATTTGTCGCCAATAGGATTGAAAGCAGAATGCCTGTCTTTGCTGGAAATTGTGTATTTCATCAACTGAGAGAAAATAAGTCATAAAAGGTTCAAAATAATGTTTCCAAGTTTTCTTGTATCTGCAATTGCATAATTTGATTTTTTTCAAATGTTCAGAAATTATTATTCTCTGCATGTATCTTAATTCTGCTTAGTCACAAATAGTTCCTGAACTTTGCCCTGAAGTAGACTGTCACAGAATTTTTCTAATAATTCAACACAATTAATTAGAATGTCAATGAACTTGAAAAAGATAAGAGGGTGCACCATAAAATATTTGGCAAAATTAACAAGATACACATTCTTATAAAAGCTCTTATAAGAACTATGTTATTCAGCATGGGAAAACCACATGAAGACTCCGCATGGAAAGAAAGTCAAGGCCTCACTTTTAACACTTCTATATATCGTCAACATTACCTCTATGACCCCAGGCTACCTGTGACTTTCCTAAATTTAAAACAGATAGAACAGAGTCTGAAAATTACAGAGTATTGGATTACAGGTGCATGCCACCACGACCGGGTAATTTTTGTGTATTTTGTAGAGACGGGGTTTCACCATGTTGCCCCAGCTGGTCTCAAACTCCTAGACTCAAGCAATTTGCTTGCCTCAGACTCCAAAAGTGCTGGGATTACAGGTGTGAACCATCATGCTAGGCCCTGATTATTATGCTTTTATTATGAAGCAGCTGTGTCCAAGAAAGGATAAGAGCTTTGGGCAGTCATAAGACTTCATTTTTAATAGTTACCTGCAATCAAACAGACCTAAATTTATTGTCTAGATTCTGTTAGCTCAGTCATCCCTCCCTCCTTCCCTTTGCCCCTCCCTCCCTCCCTTCCTTCTTTTCTCCCTCCCTTCTTTTCTCCTTTCCTTCCTCCCTCTCTCCTTTCCTCCCTCCCTCCCTCCTCCCTGCCTCCCTCCCTTCCTCCCTTCCCCCCTCCCTTTCTTCCTCCCTTCTTTTCTTTTCTTTTTCCCTCCTTTCCTCCCTCCCTCCTTCCTTTCTTCCTTCCTTCCTTCTTTGCTACCTAATTTATCCACATATACCTAGTCTGTATAGAAAGACAAAGTGCTCACAGTCACTTATTACTTACCACCGACTCTACTTGATTAAATTTTGCTCAGGAAGTTTTCTGTTCCTTCAAGGATTCCAGACTTTGGCTTATCCCTAAGTTTAAGCACATAGAGAGATGTGAAACACCCTTCCTTAAAGGCTCATTCCAACAATTAGGTGACTAGGTGGAAACATTTCTGTTGACCACACTTATGCCATCTGCTCAACACTTCCTGCCCATTCCACTCCCCCAACAAAGTTTCTGCTAGTCCTCCTTATACTTCCCTATAAGAGAAAAGCTTTGGCTTTCTGTTTAACTTTGTGACATCTATAGATTTTATGGTTGGAGTATTCTCCCTGATGCAATAAACATTTGGAATAGTCTCTGTTAAAATCTAGATTTGTTGTTTATTTGAGAGCAATAACTATCAAAAGTTATATTTTCAAAAAGAAAGCTATTATTTTAAGGAGTTTTTCTTACTCAACAAGGACCATTGTCTACCTTCATCCCTTTTCATATTCCTATAGTATGAGTTTTCCCCTTTTCTGTTTTCTAAAACTGCTTTCCTCAAGCTCACAGAAGGCTGTTTCAGTAACTTATTCTCTATCCACAAACTGTTTGCACTCTTCCCATATGTCTACACTTTAACCAATCTTTTTTCTTTATAATATATAACTTAGCTTTTATAAGGATAATATTTCTCTTTCTCTCTTGCAGTTATATCTAAAAATATACTGTGCCAAGATTTTCAGTCTTCATCTCTGGGTCTCTTCTACTAAGGGTTTTTAAATTTTTGTAATTGATTTCATTTCTTCCTTTTCTTAGACACATTATAATTATACTTCATCTAGCATTTCCTTCTAAAAAGTGGTTATTTTTTCATACTTCCCTAGGATATCAAATTGATAGCTTGGTATCTTTGCAGAGAAACACATAATGTATATGAGGATTCTCATTCCAAAGTTTTGATCATTTATGTAACAATGATGATAATTGCATAAAAATAATTTAACATATGCAAACTGCTAAATGAACTTAAGTAATTTACAATTAGAAATTGCTCAAAATCCCTTCTGAAAGCTCATAATTTTTACAATGAGGTGATGAATTTGTTATGAATTATATATGCACAGCCTCATCTCTTCCTTGAAGTAGCTAACAACATGAATTTTAAAAGGGATTATCATAATTAAGGATTTGGCCTATGATAATAATTTTGCCTCTGTACACTTTTAACTGAAACTCACATGGTCTGCTGCTTTAAATGAGTTCATCAGTGACTAAAAAAGTAAGAAAATAATTTTAGCTAAGTTTTCTCATGGACTTAAACATGATGCATGAATACAGCTGCAAAGCAGATGTCTAAAACAGAGATGACAGTTAATGTGTACTATACAAGATGAAAAAGATCCTGGAATATCCTTGAAGGAGCAGAAAACTTCCTGAAAAGATGGAAAAGATCAGCTAATGAAGCGAGGCAATAATGAAAAAAAATAGAGAAAACAAGAGTCTACTGCTAATATCTAACATAGAATAATTTTAGTAAACATTGTCAAATAGTGAAAAGAGGATAATTTTATTTTGGTAAAAAATGCAAAAATAAGAATAATATTGTGGTCATATATCTGTGCATTTAGATACAAAGTTGAAAAATTAAAATAAGAAATTGATAAGTTAGGCATTCTAGAATAAAATAGTCAGATATATTTTCACTTAAAAATACCGTGTATTAAACCTCTAAGGCATAAAATATAAAATTTATAAAATCTGCACAAATTCATTTTACTCATTATACCCTTCCCATTCACCCTTTATTTCTACTTCTATTTATCCTCTCTTCTACCAGCCAAATATCCTGAAGCGTCAATTTATTTTTCAGATCTTCACTTCCTTATTTCCTATTCACATCTTAATCATTATAAAATTTTCATGGCTGTCTTCCTTTTCTTTTTTAAAAGTTTATTAATAACTCCAGTCTCCAGTACCCACTTCAGCGATGATTCTTCCAAATACATACCTTCAGTTCAGACCTCTCTATTATGTGTCTGAAGTACATTTTCAGTTTAGAAATCTATTAATTAAAAAAATCTTACACAAATTCAGATATAACTGAACATGCTAACCATAATTTTTCCTTCACCTCAGATCTACAGTGTATTCAGTTTCTTAAGTCATTATTTGGAGTCATTAGTAATATTTCCTTTCTGACTCTTCTCATATTCCATTTGTCATGAGGTTCGATTTTCCCTCTTCACTGTCTCCAGTTTCTTTTCCTCCATTCATCCTACTATTCTTGTTTTAATCCATGACTAGAACTTCCTTTCTTCTAGACTTTGCATAAATTCAGTCTCTACTATCATATTAATGTTTCCGAAAAGCATAATGACCACATCATCATTCAATGCTTAAAATCCTTATCCACCTACATTGTCATTATGAGCCTTGAGGATGAGATTATATATATTTATTTTTTAATGGTTTTGCGCACTGAATAAAATGCAGCAATTGCTTGATAATCATTTTCTTCTTTTTTGTAGCATTGCCATAATCCCATTGGTATTCATAGTCCAGTTAAATCTGGGGAAAACTGGAACCCATACAGAAAGTTTCAGGTTTTCATAGGATAGTCATTGCAGCAGGAGGAATATTTGGTTGGTGGATACATTACTGCAAAAATTTCAAGTGGAAGAGATATTAATATGTTGGAAGATATGGGCCTCTGCCAAATATAAGGAGGGTAGTATAAATTGGGGTAGAAGAACCCGTAATCTGTCCTGGTTTCTGAACTGTTAGGTGAATAATTTTGTATCTCTACTGCAAGTAATTCACCTTTTTGTTTATTCAATAAATACTTATTTTTATTATTTCTCAGGCAGTATTCTAAGAATTGAAATTCATCAAGGAAACAATATACAAATATACAAGCATTCTACAATCTTGGAGATTTCATATTTCAGTGGAAGGAGAAAGATATTTGAGTAAAGAGTAGAAGATTTAATGGAGTAGAACCATAGAATATTGGGGTAGGGTGACGTGGGGAAAATCTCCCGAACAAGAGAGAATAGAAAACATTTTAAGTAGTAGTGTGCCTGGTGTGCAGTGAGTAGAAACCAGTGAGGATGGAGACATAGGAAGGTTAAAATAACTTGCTTAGTGTTAGATTTTTTGGATTAAAACCTCAGAATACGGGACATCAAGATCATCGACTTGGAAATGTAGAGATTTAGATGGTACTTTTTTCAGGCCCTTTATATTATTATGTACATATATATATGTATATATACACACACACACACACACATATATATGTGTATATATACACACACAGTTTCAATGATAAATAATAGCAGTTATGGGAAGAAACAAAATACTGAACTATAAATGATTTGCTTCACATAGATTTGGAAGATACATACATACAGACACACTGCACACACACACACATATAAATATATAAATTACTGATTAATTTCTATCCTTAGAATAGTGCCTGAGTAACAATAATAATATATAAACAAATATACACATTATATATATATATACACACACACATATATAAAATACTGTAGTGTGTATTTATGTGTGTATCTTTCAAATCTGTGTGAAGTAAATCCTTTACAATTTAATATTTTATTTCTTCCCAGAACTGCTTTCTTTTTATTATTTATCATTGAAACTTCCACTAGTAACTCAAAGTAGTATATTTTTAGTCACATTTTTCTCCTCTCATATATAACAGCTAAAGCAGCATGTCTTATGGATTTGTAATATATACATTTACAATATGATTCTGAGTTTTGGGAATAGTTAAAGATACATATAATTAAGCTCACAATGCATATTAAGTAATGTTTGTAACCAAACTATAAACAGCACACTACTCACTGATTTCTAAATTGCATTCGCTGCTGAACACATAAGCTAATATGCGAAAGCACCATAACGTGTATCTATATTTAACAGAATGCTGTTCTTTTTTTTTTTTTTTTTTTGAGACGGAGTTTAGCTCTTGTTACCCAGACTGGAGTGCAATGGCGCGATCTCGGCTCACCGCAATCTCCGCCTCCTGGTTCAGGCAATTCTCCTGCCTCAGCCTCCCGAGCAGCTGGGATTACAGGCATGCACCACCGTGCCCAGCTAATTTTTTGTAATTTTAGTAGAGACGGGGTTTCACCATGTTGACCAAGATGGTCTCGATCTGTTGACCTCGTGATCCACCCACCTCGGCCTCCCAAAGTGCTGGGATTACAGGCTTGAGCCACCGTGCCCGGCCCAGAATGCTGTTCTTTTACATATTTGGAGTAGATTTCCACAAAGTACTGCTGAAAATTCTTAGTAGTCAAAATATGTCAAGCACTGCCTGTCCTAAGTGTTCAAATTTTGAGTAAATTGAGATACTTTTGGGAACAAGTATCAAGATATAATGACTAATCTTATTTTTCCCCTTATGGGTATTACAGAGCATGGAAGAAAAATTTTTATGAAAGGGGTGACTGAATAATCATATTTTGAGAACACTGCCGCAGACAAGTAAACTGAAGAAATTAGTTGGGTGTTTTACATTAAGCAGTTTATAAACCAGAGACAAGCAGAGGGCCACCATGGAAGTCTAAGTGTCAAGAGGGCAGAAAGGGAAATAAGTTTTGTTTAACATGATTCTTATTTTTGAAGAACATGTATCAGAGAAATTGTTCCTTGCATGACTTTTTCCATTTATGCAAGTTATTTATATCTATAAGAAAATGTTTTTTAAAGTAAGATAATTTTATATGTGCTGCTTAAGGGAAGAATGTTGGTTGGGAGAACCATGTAGAGAGCTCTCTGGCTTATCAAGTCTGTCATTTTGCATAAACCAACGTGGCTCTTGAGATGAGGACACAAATTATAGGTATGAGGATTTCAGTGGAACTCTGAAGACAAGGGTTAACTTCTCTCTCCAGCAAAGCAGACAAGAGAATACCAAGGAGACAGATTTTCATATGAATATTTTACCATGCCACATAAAACTAATATTGTAGACAATGTCCTTACAATTTATCTTTCTTTTCCTCATTTACTGTGAGCTTTGTGACCTGTAGCTTAAAATATTTGCCCTCCTTGCAGATTTATGCTTAGAATGAAATTTTGCTTTGTCATATGATGTGAAATTGATTTAAAAACTATGTATTTCAAATTTTCTTCTTTTAGCATTTCTTATTACAATATATTTTAAAATGACTATGCTGGATCTACATAATATTATGTTGTTCTTACATGATTTTTGCACATTATTACACATTAAAGTATATTTTAAAATTGATTCTAGTTCCCAGTGACAGCTCATGCTGTTAAAAAAATAAAGTTCCTATAGAATCTATAGCACTGACTTTGTAAAACATTACATTAGGCATCAGCTCCTATTTATTACTTGTTTTTCATTTAACAGTCAGCTGTGACAACAACTTCAATGACAATGCCAACAACAGATAATTGTGTATTATCTTATTGACATTGCCAGAATTTGGTATTCCTGTGTATATATATTTGGTTTATGACTGCACATATTAGTGGAGGTCATTTTGTACAAATTTTATTTGGAAATATTCCGTCTTAGTATAAGTAGGCAGTTTCAAATTTCCACGCCTCATAAATCATTCATACAATCACTTCTTGTCCAATTCTGTTGTGTTTATTTAACACTATGATGCGGTGAATGAGCACTATTGAAAGGACAAAGGTTGTTTGTCATAAGGGAGAGAAGTCCTGGAATAAAAGGTTGTAATCATAACATTGCAGCTTCTTCAAAAGTAGAGATTAGTTCAAATGACTTCATTGTCAGGAAAGTTATTATTATGAACACTAAATTCCATTTGTGACTGGACTTATCATCGGAAAAGTGTGATGATTGTAATAGCTTCCTGTTAATTTTTATTCCTAATCAATCTTTTATTGGCAAGCCTTTGTACTAGTAAAAATTAAGATAAGCCATAGGAATAAAAAAATCACTAAATAATATGTACTAATTTTTCATACTAAATATGTTGTACTCCTTTTGAAAGACATTTTTTTATTTTCTCAGAAGCACAGTTGCCCGTAGAATGTTGAACAGTATTTTAATGAATGACTTTGATTTAGGTTAAGATTAAAATCATTATCCATGCTTAACAATGAGGTATTATCAAATGTTCTTTTAAAGTATGCTAAGAAACGTTATGACCATTTAAAAGAAAAAGTCTTTTTTTCTATAAAGAATCTATATCACATTGATTTCCAAATCACATAGAGTAGGTGTTAGATAGGCACGCTGCATGATCTCTGTCTAGCCTTCTTATTGTAACAAATTATCAAATTTTAAACTGCTTTTTGGGAGGATCTTATCAAAAGAATGTTAATAATCTGGAATGACTCAATCAAAGACTTCATTAAGTTACTAACTTATAAAAACTAAGTTTTCATTTTTCTCTTTTGGCTGAATATTGATGACAGATGAGATAAATTTTACACAAAATAATATATGGTATTACCTGTTCCCTATGCAGCTACTTTTCTAAAGAAACTTCTAAATATAACAATACAAATGAGATTTTAAATTACATCTAAAAGCATGGCAAATGATAATATAACTATTTTATTCAAAGTATATATTATTTATTTTATTACTCTTAGAAGCATAATTATGTTTAATTTTAAAAAGTCACTACTTAAAAGTTTTATCAGAACTTCTATTGGATTTACCTTAGACAATAATAAAAAATACATTAAAAGCTATACAATTACATACATATTAAAATATAAACCTTTTTTACATCTTGATATAGAATGCTTTGAATGAACATATTTTTGTTAAAAAACCATTATCATTATACTAAAGAATAATATAAATGAAGAGTTTCAAATATAGCTCTAATGCAATATTAACATTTATATTTGATTTACACATTTTGAAATTATAACTCACTTTAAGAATGATAATTCTAGCAACAATGTAGAGGAAGGAAAGAATGTGTTCAAAGCTCATGAAAGGAAGTGATCAAGTACCTGAAAATTATTTATCAGGGTCCGCAAGGTTGGAGAAGTTATGCTAAGTGCTGAGCAAGACAGACATGGCTCATACCCTTGCAGTCATCCAAGACTATAAGAAAAATATACACTTAGAAATGCAATATGAAGACCGTGCTGATTTTAAGACAGTATTGCTAGGGATCCTAACATCGTGTTTGGCTTGCAATACTTTCACTTAGGTTGCTTTTCAGGTGAGTCTTAAAAATGTAAAAGAGTTGATTAATAGAGAAAAGCATACAGGCAAAGGTTAGGAGCAGTACTCCTGGAAATAAGAATGACATTATGCAGTTATTTTGAGGTTTAAGAAGGAATGGGAAGTTCAAGGAAACAAAAAATACATTTAACATCAGCTGAGTTTGTATAGCGGGACACAGACATGATATCTGAAGCCTGCTAATAGGGAAGCTACAGAGGACAGTGGTTGTTGTAAGCCACATTAAGATATTTGAAATTTGTACTATGAGATGAGAAGCCAGCAAATATTTTAAGCAGAACAATAGTAGAATCAGATTTATATTTTTGTAAAATCACAATGGCTACATTGTTTGAGAATCACTGAAGAAAAGCATGAATGAAAGCTAGTAAAACAGTTGAGACAAAAATTATGAGACTTTGATTTGAAGAGGTAAAAACAAATAGACCCTAGAAAGTAAGAGTTGAGGTAACTGACTGTTACTCTCCTAGGGCTGCCATAACAAAGGAGCGTAAACTGATGTCTTAAAACAACACGCATTTATCATATAATAGTTCTGGAGGTTAAAAGTCCATAGTTAAGGAATCAGCAGGGCCATGCTGTCTGTGAGGCATCTAGGAATGAATCATTTTCCAGTCCTTTTCTAGCTTCTGGGATTTGGTGGAAATGCTTGATTGTCATTTGCTTGAAGCTGTCTATTGACATTCTTTGCCTCCTGTATTCACGTAACACTTCTCCAACTATGTCTCTGCCTCTTCTCTTTCACGTGGATGCCAGTCATATTAGGCTTAGTGTATACTGCAGTATGAAACCAACTTAACTAATTATATCAGCAAATTTCCCTACTTCCAAATTTCACATGCTGAGGTACTAAGGCTAAGGACTCCAAAATATATTTTTTGGTGACCCAGTTTAACCCACTACAGTTACCAGTGTGGGGATGAAAATGAGGGAAATTGAGTAATTTCAATTAATTCTGGCATGTATACCTTTGAAGACTGGATTGATTGTATTGCCATTAGCCCATATGAAGAATATCAGTGACAGCTCTTGGAGAAAAATAACATGCTATACTTTGAATATTTTGAATTTGAAGTACTTGGAAGACATACAGCTCAATATGTCTAGTGGGGTGTTAGAAATGTCTTCAATAAGGAAAGATATATGAACTTGACATATATATTTGGGGGTCATTGCTGATAAATGATGGATAAAGTAATAATAGTGGGTAAGCTCACCCGGGAGAAAGTAAAGCAAACCAAGGGTAAAGTATATAAAGATTGACAGGTTTTGTCTACAGCCATACCACCCTGAACGCACCAGATCTTGTCTGATCTCGGAAGCTAAGCAGGGTCGGGCCTGATAGTACTTGGACGGGAAATTGACAGCTTTTAAGGAGCAAGTATTAAGGACATATGAAAAAAAAAGTGACAAATAACAACCAAAAAGAAAACTGAGAGAAAACTGTAAGCTGGTACATATTATCCTAAAGAGACTCTTAAGAGGTAGGACAAATACCTAACGTATGTGGGGCTTAAAATGTAGCTGATGGGTTGATAGGTTCAGCAAACCGCTATGGCACATGTATATCTATGTAACAAACCTGAACATTCTGCACGTGTCCCAGAACTTAAAGTAAAATAAAATTTAAAAAATCATTATCCATTGTTATTAAAATGTCTAGAATAAGGGCAGAAAATACTTTTGGCTAGGAAAATTAAGAATTTCTCTGTGATCCTATTTAAGGTCTCTAACGAGAAACATTTTCATTAGTTAAAGAAGGTAGAAGGCAGCACAATAGTTTAGAGCATTGACTACAGCCAGATTAATGAGCTTTGTCTACCACCTCTTACTGGAGATGTGGGACATTGAGTAATTTACTTAATCTTTTTTATTTTGCCTCAATTTCTGTTTTAGTAGAAAAGAGGTAATAATATCTCATTATAGCTTCTGAGAATCAAATGATTGCTATTATGATTATAAAGAAATGATGACTGAGTACAATTTAAGGAACTGAAAATATGTTTCATAACAGATTTTTCAAAAGTATGTTAGTGACTAATCATTATTAACTATCTCCTACAAGTTGAAGTATTAATAGGACTGTAGAAAGATATAAAATATAGGACTATTTGATCAATAAATATTGAAAAACAACCCTTTAGGAAATTATCCACCAAGAGATGTGTGTATAGATCCTGTGCTAAAAGAGTAAGGTAAATAGGAAGTCTGAAGATTTTCATACATCCCCTTGGTGTATGTCCACTTTGACCTCAGAGATTCCTGGTTATTGTTTACTAGGCTGGGCGCCGTGGCTCATGCCTGTAATCCCAGCATTTTGGGAGGCTGAGGCAGGAGGATCGCTTGAGGCCAGGATTTGAAGATCAACCTAGGCAACATAGCAAAAACGTATTTCTGGAAAAAAATTTAAAAACTAATACAATTAAAGTTAAAATAAATAAATAAAGGAAGGAAGCTACCAATTTGTAGTGTAAGTATTGCTTTCCTGTTAGGTCTGGACATCTCATGCACACACTGGGTCTTGTCAGTACATCTCTTTCTACATACATTCAGGGAGTAAGATCACCAGAAAATGCATAGCTGCATACTTGATAGTTTTCTTTTTCTTATTTCATCTTTACAATTCTTTAGGAGATAAAATGAAAATAAGTACTATCAATTTGTGCTTTCATACATTTTTATACCCTGAAAGAAGAGCAAGACCAGAATAGAGAAAGAATAGTATAATAAAGCCTAATGACACATGCAGTTATTAAATTTTAGTCTTTGATTTCGAAGTACCTGGAGTGAACAGAGAGCCATGTATAGCAAGGTCCAGCTAACATACTTCCCCACTTAGAACTGGTACTACTCGCAAACTTACGTCAGTCATTTATTTCAATAGTTGTCATGTTCTTTTAATATGTAATAGTGACCACAGATTATGATAAATCTGTAGGAATTACAGTTTTTCTTCCATTACTTCTTTAACATTTTATCACAAAATAAAGTCTCCAAAAGGATTCTACTTCCAATAAAAACAGTGACCAAGAGACATGAAACCAGGCATATGACCACTCATATAAGACTAGTGGGGTCCCCACTGTTATTTATTTTTAGGCCCTCTGGTATGAAACACTGTAAAATACCAAATTAAAGAAAATATAACCATGTTCTGATAGTAAGATGAGAATAATTCTAGTTCAGTGTTCTTAGCTATAGCTGATGTGGTTGCCCCTTTTGATAAAAACATATTTTTATGTTACCTTTACTATTATGGTATAAAGCTCATTGGAAATAAAAATTCTAACACTTTACCTTGAAAAATAAAATGAAGATTTAGTCATGACATAATAAAGAAAAAGGTTGTAGCCTATTCATGTATAAATGATTAGATGACTACAGTAGAAGATATACTTAAGTAGTCATAGGCCTACATGCATTTCTAAGTAAAATTATTTGGTTGAAAAAATAATTTTGTATCATAAGTATAAGAAAATTTACCCAAAGGACTATAAATCATTCTACTATAAGGACACATGCACACGAATGTTTATTGCAGCACTGTTTACAATAGCAAAGACCTGGAATCAACCCAAATGCCCACTGATGATAGACTGGATTGGGAAAATGTGGCACATATACACCATGGAATATTATGCAGCAATCAGAAATGATGAGTTCGTGTCGTTTGTAGGGACATGGATGAATCTGGAGAACATCATTCTCAGCAAACTGACACAAGAACAGAAAATGAAACACCGCATATTCTCACTCATAGGCGGGTGATGAAAAATGAGAACACATGGACACAGAGAGGGGAGTAGTAAACACTGGGGTCTATTGGGGGGAAAAGGGGAGGGCCAGTGGGAGGG
This sequence comes from Callithrix jacchus, assembly GCF_049354715.1. Taxonomy (NCBI): domain Eukaryota; kingdom Metazoa; phylum Chordata; class Mammalia; order Primates; family Cebidae; genus Callithrix; species Callithrix jacchus. Next base: position 81,531,404 of record NC_133504.1, on the reverse strand, counting down.
GGAGGTGGGGAGGGATAGCCTGGGTAGAAACGCCAAATGTGGGTGAAGGGGTGAAAGCAAACAAAACACACTGCCATGTGTGTACCTATGCAACTGTATTGCATGCTCTGCACATGTACCCCAAAACCTAAAATGCAATAAAAAAAAAAAGAAAAGAAAATTTAAGAGCAGATGTGTGGGTGGAAATTAGAGTAAATAATTGTTATATAAGAAAAGTAGAAGACACCAGACTTGTCTGTATATGATTTTAAAAAGCTTAAATTAAGTCATAATAAGGTATAAAGAAAAAACACCTGAATAGTAAAATTGGATAAAATGGAAAATAAATTATGCCATTCCTGCAAAGGACTTAGACCTCATTTACAAGCAAAATGACAAAATAATTTCCAATATTATGATATAATGTAGGAAATAATGAATTAGCACAAAAAACCTATCTTCTGGTTTGAGATCAAACAGTATGTTGAGGCAGATTCAGGCTCAAGTATTTTAAAAATGACCTTCAGCATCATATTATTCGATAAGTAATATGCAACCCAGGATTAGCTGGGAAATGAAGCACTGGGATGAGAGGCTGTAGACTGCTTGCTTGCATGGGAGAGCTCTTGGAAGAGTATCAAAGTAAGGCTGGGAAAAATTAAACAATGCAAAAATAAAGTAAAAGAATTGCTGGGCATGGTGGCGCATGCCTGTAATCCCAGCTACTCAGGAGGCTGAGGCAGGAGAATTGCCTGAACCCAGGAGGCAGAAGTTGCGGTGAGCTGAGATCGCGCCATTGCACTCCAGCCTGGGTAACAAAGAATTGACATGATTTTCACAACATTGGTATTTTATCATTGTTTTTCAATTATAATATTTTAACTATACCTATATTTTAAATAGTTACAAATATTTTTAACTATACTTAAATTACAAAATGAAAATAGTTTGAAAATTGCCCTTATTGATGAGATTAAATAATAGCACTGCATTGCTTATGCCGTAGCAAACTTATTATTTTTAGAGAAATATGTTCAAAGGATTCTCAAAAATCTTCTTAGTCCTATTTGTTTATGAAACATTTTGGGAATAGACTAATTAAATTTTGCTTTCCTCTGAGTCACTTTTTATTCTAATTCTTTACATATTAATTTCTAATATTTCCTATATCATGAGTTAATCATCTAATTTTATATTATAAAGTTATAAAACTTAAACAGCATGATTTTAATGGCATTTAAATAACTAGATATAGTTCAATATAATAATACTACACTAAATCAGTATATGTAAACACCCTTTTAAAAACTGTAGTACAGCTAGAAACAGAAAAATTCTTGAAGAGCAACATTGATTTTACATAACTTGCCTATGAAAACCATGATAATTCCCTTCACTTTCTTTCTTTCTTTTTTTTTTTTTTTTGAGACAGAGTTTCGGTCATGTTGTTCAGGAGTGCAATGGCACAGTTTTGGCTTACCACATCCTCTGACTCCTAAGTTCAAGCAATTCTCCTGCCTCAGCCTCCTGAGTAGCTGGGATTATAGGCGAGAGCCACCACACCTGGCTAATTTTGTATTTTTAGTAGAGATGGGTTTTCTTTATGTCTGTCAGGCTGGTCTCAAACTCCAGACTCAGGTGACCCGCCCAACTCAGCCTCTCAAAGTGCTGGGATTACAGGCGTGAGCCATCACAACCAGCTGGTAATTCCCTTCAGCTTCATGTAGTTGTTCTTTCCTGTTCCTTTCTGCTTTAGAAGAACCTGATAAAAAATGTTGTATGTATCTGAAATGTATTTTATATTGTATTTACTATTTCAATAGAACCTGATAAAAGATGTTGTATATATCTGAAATGTATTTTGTATTATATTTAATATTTCAATTTAAATTATATTTCTATATTTACAACTTGAGTTATTTTAAGTAATATAATTTTTTAAATGAATCAATCACCTATTGTTACTTTGCAATAAATTGCTGACATTTTTTACTTAAAATAATGATAACACTAAAATTAACCCTGACACCTTTTGTCAAAGTAGAGTGTAGAAATTTATATTTATGGAACACAAGTTTCTGACTTTACATATTTATTTTTAAATTCAGTTTCCCTATTATCTTGAAAAACGAGAAGCATAAAATTGTGAGAGTGATTCTTGAATAAAGGTCTAATGTAAAAAACCAAATCCGTGCATGTATTTTCTATTTTGATTTTTTATAATAAACATTTTATTTTAGAAGAATTTTAGATTTATAGAAACCTTGTAATGGGAGGACAAAGAGTTGCCCGATATCCCCCACCCAATTTCATCTGTTAACATATGGCATTTATATGATTGCTTTGCACAATTAATGAACCAAGTTCATCAAAAACATGAATGTCTTAGAACTGTCACAGTCTAAAGGTGCCTAAGGAGCCATGATAACTAAACGTATTGATGACCATGGTTGTTTCGATGAGCACTGATCAGGTATTTTGTAGAATGTTCATCACTTGCAATTTTTGAGATGTTTTCCTGTGATTAGATTGGGATTTTCTGTTTGGGGAAAGAAGACCAAAGACATCAAGTGCCATTTTCATTACATTATATGAAAGGCACATACCATAAACACAATGTATCACTGTTGAGATTAACCCTCATCACCTGATTGAGATAGTGTTATCGAGCTTTGCTACTGCAGTCATTCTCTTTCTCATTTTTTCATACTTATTCGAGTGAAGTCAATATGTAAGCCAACATTTAAGGGATGAGAGTTTTCCTTAATATCCTTGAGAAACATAATGGTTAATTTTATGTGTCAATTTGGCTGGCCCAGATGGTTGGTCAAACACTATTTTGGATATTTCTGTGAAAGTGATTTTTAGGTGAGATTAACATTTAAATTGGTAGTCTTTGAGTAAAGCGTATTAACTTCCATAATCAGTTGAAGGCCTTAATTATTGGCTGCATAAAATTCTTACAACAATATTAAGTAGTTAAAAAAAAAGTTATAAAATTTATTTTGGTGAATAACTTTATTCTGCTGTGTAGAAAAGTTTGTTAAAAATCTTCTGCACTGTTTATGAAATTATAATTCAAAAAATCACTCAATATTGCTATTAACATGCATGATAATCCTTTAGTTGTGAAGTCTTTCACTAAGATTCTTGGTTACCAAGTGTCATACATGAATAACGTAATAAAATGCTAAAACACCTGGTACTAGTATTTTTATATTGGCTAAAATTTGTTTCTGACCAATCTAAATGGTGCTTCTTCTCTACAAAAAAGGAATATTGGAAAATAATTATATATGTTTCTCAAATAATTTTAGTGTTTTAAGTATTGATAACCATATTTCCTGTGATAACTCTTTTAATGGATATTCTGGCAGTTAAGCTTCATTTTTCAAGCAGGGTACTTTCATCAGTAGGTAATGAAAATCTGCTTGACTAGAGTTTATTACACAGTTGACACATTTGACACAGAGCTGACACACACCTGACACCATTTGACACTCATTTGAGATCTTTAACTCTCTTATACATTCCTCTCCAAACACTGTCATTGATTAATGGAATAAAATTATGTTTTTCATTATATTTTCTTTTATAATTACAATAATTATCCTTGCAGCAGGAAAGGTTTCTTTTTCAGTATTGTCAGGTTGTCCACTTTTATTTTTCATATTTCCTATTATTCTGAAGGAAGCTATGACTTCATTCATGTAATCTTCTAAGTATCTTATGTCTTTGCCAACATTTTAAACATATTTTTTGTAAAAATATTTATTTAAACCTAATTTTTCCATAATTAGAATAAAGATAGAAGTTTAGGCTTGTTGGAAACAATGTATTTATTATTAAAATTACAAAGCCTGTTTGGAACTATAAGATGGAATATGGTTCATACATTTTCTTTCTTGCGCCATTTTTCAAATGAAAACTAAATGAGTATTTTACTGTGTTATATTTTGAATATTATAAATGCTGCAACCATCAAAGGAGACTGATGTAAGTGTTCTGTATTGGCAACAAAAATCCATAAGCATATCTGCTATTGGGGGATTATTTTTCCTAGTGGTGAGTAAATACTATTACATAATGTAATTATAATTTTCATTTGATTTATATAATTACTGCATTTCCCCAAGTACATATAGATACACAAATATACATATATTTTAAACATAAACCATTTCACATATGTATATATACATATAAACAATATACACATATATGTTTCAAATATATGTATATTTGTGTATATATATGTATATTGTGTATAAACTTGTATTCATATGTATATATATACACATATGTGAATTGGTTTCTAAGTACAGATAAAGGGCATTTCTTCTAGTTTAATGTGTGATGATATATTTAAAACATTGTTTAGAAAAAACCTAAAAATATTTGTTTTTCAGGACTATCTCAAGAAGGTCAGGAACTTCAGATTCTACAATATATAATCTGATCCAATATTCTGGTCCAATAATCTGGACCAATAATAAATCTGGTCCATATTACTGTATCTTGTAGATGCAGTAATATGGACCAGATTTAACTTTCTAAAGTAACTTTAAAAAATTGTGAAAATCTATTTTAAGATAATATTCCTATATTGCATATCAAGCAGCTCAAAATTGTCATTCATAAGGGGAAAAAAATAAGCCACGCCTTATAAAATTTCTAACTTACTGCCTTAGTGAAAGCGTTCAGGCTCCAAAGAGAAAGGGAAACCATTTCAACTTGGGTTGAAATGGTGCTGTGAATCTGGGACTGACAAGGGTTCTGCAGTTTGCAGGACAGAGTGCAAAAGAACAGAGAGCTGCAGAGAGGGAAAGCAACAAAGACCTGCAGAAAGTATTCCTGGAGTATTCAACCACAGGACAGAGCATGCATGTAACAAAACAGGCTGAAGATTGAAGAAGGAATATTTGATGATTCCTTCTAGGGTTCAGAAATACTTTCATTTCAAAACCAAATTTGATCATTACACAATGTATGCTTGTATTGGAATATTGCATGTACCTCATAAATAATATGCACAACTATTTATATTGATAAAAAGCTTACAATTTATAATATCATAAGATTAAAGAAAATTTCTAACTAAACTCACCTGAGAACATACTTATAAAACTTATCTCAATATTCTGGCAAATCAAATTTTGTGTGTGTGTGTGAAACACATACATATGGGGAGGTTTAGCTAAGGAATATGTTTGCTTAATAATTATGAAATTTAAAAACGTAATTCATCATATTAGCAAACTCTACATGATAACATTTGTGAGCATTGTAGGAGAGACAGAAAAGCATCTGATGAAAGTCAGCATCCTTTCCTAAAATTCAAGTCAAACTACGGAAGATAACTTTCCCAACCTGGTCGAGGACATCTATTAATACAAAGTAACTGCAGATAATATAACTTCATGATGGAAAACTAGATATTTTTCCACCAAAGTAAATATATCAATTATTTCAACTTCTATTCAACATTGTAATTGAGGCCTTTCCTGGTACAGTTCGTCAAGAAAAAGAAATATAATAGAGATTATAAACGAACATCTTTACATCTAGGTTGTAAATGTATTCTCCTTAATCATAGATGACTCATCTATATAGGAAATCTTCTGGGGTGGGCAGGATATTTAGAAAGCAATCTTTAAAGTGGCATTAAAGTATGAAATACTTAGAGATAAAATTTGTTTTATTTCAAGATTCTTATATTGTAAGGAATAAAACATCACTGGGAGACATTGAAAAGAAACTATATTATGGAGAAATACACAATAATCAAAGATTAGAAAACTCGACATTGCTTAGATATTAGCTCTTACAAAACTGATGTATAGAAATAATGCAATCCAGTAAAAATGTAATAAAGTATTTTCCTAGAAATGAATGAGATGATTTTAAAATTATATGTAATTTTAAAGAACTATGAATAGCCATAATTCTGAAAACTAACATCAAAATTGGAAGTCACCTACTACAATTTTTAAGGTGTATGGTAAAGCTTCAGTAATCAAGACAGTGCAAGATAAATGCAAAGGTAGACTAACAGATTGACAGAGCAGAACAGTCTCTGCACATTTGGTCAACTAGATGAGAAGAAAGGTACATGTCAGTTCAAAGGGAAACAAAATAATATTTTCATCAAATAATGAAAAAATTGGAACTCCTTATACAAAAGAAGGAGAGAGAGAAAGAAAAATAAAAACACCCAAAATTGTTTCCTACTATCCTCTCTACTCCTACCTTCAAAATTTAGGTGATCTTCCTATGGATTCAAATAAATGAAAGCAAGGCTCAGAGGTTCGTCATCTATCCTCTTCACAGTCATTATTGTACCACCAAATATGCTCCTTTCACATTTATTTATTTTGATTATCAAAAGATGACTATCTTTTTGATGTTCCGCTATGTTATTCCTGATTACCCTTGGAGAAATTGAATGGCACTGGTTGGAAAGAAAACCTGGCAATAGTTAAAGATACTCTGTGGTTACACATGAATAATATTGTTTGGTTTCATTTTTTTTAAATGAGAAATAAAATATTCTTGCTTTCAATACCTGGGGATAAATTGTGAGGAAATGTGGAAAATGGAGCCATAGGTTGGCATCCTCCACGGCTTCCCTTCCCACTCTCCTTCCACCTTATGCGTGTGTGTGCACAACTCCGGGCTCATGTTCAAGCTCCCACACAAACATCCTATCCTTAGGCATGACTTAGATCTAAGGAAATGCATGCCTGAAGTAGAGTTAGTCTTTGTGAGAACAGACAATGACTCAGCAAACTTCGTAAGAGTGGGCCCACTTGGGCAGAAAATTGCATAGTGGAAGGTATCTGGAGTGTGCTCTGGTAGATTTGGGGTAAAACATTTCTATGGCCCAGTGCCTTTCAGGATCTCCCTACTATAATGGCCCTAGATCAGGGGCCCAGTTTGTCTGAGATTAGCATGTGCTCCTGATCATTTCACCAGAATGGGGGTGTATTTGGAGGCTAAAGCACTGGCCAGAAATAGAATATAGCCTTCTGGAAGACCATATGTGTGAGACACAATGCTCAAAATAGTGTAGTGAGAAGGAAATACTATTGTGACAGGCATTTCTTTCTTTCCAGATTATACCACAGTTATGACACATCATAATTGCTATTGTGTCTCATTTATTTTAGATAATGTCTTAATGCTTTAAGCTCCTAAAGTATAAGGAACATGACTTAGATTAATTTGGTATTTCTTTTCCTACCTTATAATTTTTAAATACTCCTGAGTGATATCTAGCACAATCATGTAGAAATTACATTACATCCATAATTTATGTATATGTGTGCTTGAGTGGGTTGTTTTATGGGTTGAATTTTGCACTCCTCACTGCAAATTGATGTGTTGAAGTCCTAATCCTCAGAACTTTAAAATGTGACCATATTTGCAAGTAGTTTTATGTAAGGGTTTTACAGAAGTAACTTAATTAAAACGAGGTAATTAGGGCATGTCATAATCTACTATGGCTAGTGTCCTTATAAAGAGAGGAAACTTTAGACAGGGGGACACCAAGATATACATAAAGGGAGAACGTTATATGGACATAAAGAAGGCCATCAGCAAGAATAGGATAGAGGCCAAGAACAGATTCATGCCTCACAGCCCTCAGAAGAAACCAACACTGCCTACCCCTTGTTCTTATACTATTAGTTCCACAATTCATGTTCAGTCAGGCTTACTTCTGTTTTTATTTTTTCAGCTACGCAGTTGTGCACTTTATTATGACAGCCCTGGCAAGCTAATTTACCATGTATGTTTTCCTAACTGTGACATGAAACTGGCTTTGTTACTGGAAAGTGATATGAATTAATACAAATTATTCACTTGTAATTCAGATTATGTGCAACCCAATTTCTGGGAAATAAATGACAAGAAGAGAAATAAAAATAAGACCTGAAACTTAAAAGTTCACGATATGTTTTGACTATAGTGTGAATACATACAAGTCCTTTTAGCTATTAGATAAGGAAATTTCAGCAGGAGAGAATTAAACTTAGTGGATAATTATTTCAGTGGCTATTGTCTCAATTCTTTCAATGATGATATATACTTAGTACCATTCTATATGTCTAGGAGAGAAGTTAATTAATTACTTATAATGGATGCCTTCAGGTGCTGAAATCTCTCCCAGAACCTCATTGAGAAGTGCTGATTTTAATATGCTCTATCCATTCAAGTATGATGATTTCACAGCAAAGTATTAAAAATAATAGTTTGTTCACTGTTCTTTTAACTATTTTATAGAATTCACAGAATTACCTGTACTGTTAATTTATAATTATATTTCTTTATAATCACATAATTAATGATATTTTTAACTCCATATTTACTTCAATAGTAAATACACATATTTTATAGCAGAGGGTAAAGAAATAAAGTTTAACAATTCACATTTTTATTTATTCACAGAGATCATGCCTTCTTATTTGCCATATCTTTAGGACACGTATTTGACTTCTTTTTGTCTGTTTTATAAATTGATCAATTGAATTTCCTCCTTTCCCTGATCTTTCTGGAGAACTAACCTTACTTAATAAACAGAAATGTACATCAAGCAAAAAACAAGTAAATGAGATTGTAAATTTTGCACTATTATGCTTTTTTTCCCAGTTGAAATGGTTGATTATGATGTACAAAAAAGTACATCAAGCAAAAACCAAGTAGATGAGATTGTAATTTTTGTACTATTATGCTTTTTTCCTGAGATGAAATGGTTGATTATGGTCTGTCTTTGTGTTCCCATTAGCATATACTTTATATGCAGTAAAGAACAAAGATTTTTAAAACTTAGTTACTTTCTTAATTCTCTGAAAGTGTACAAGCACATTTATATATATAGAGAGAGAGAGAGAGAGAAAGAGAGAAAGAGAGAGAGAGAGAGAGAGAGAGAGAGAGAGAGAGAGAGAGAGAGAGAGAGGGAATGTGCAGTCAGCTATTCTGCAATAGAAATATCCTTTGCATCTTTTTATTTATAATCTTATTCTTATTCACACCCTGAAGGTTATGGCCCATTGTACCAGGTTTGTGAAGGGAATAATGATAGATATAGGGAAATTTATTCTGGCATTCTGAATAATACTGTTCAAAGCTATCTCACAGAACTATTTAATTAATTATATGAGTGTATGTGAGTGTTCTGTCTACTGAAATTGCGACTGCATTTTAACTAATCCTCCTTGTGCCTTCTTAAGACAAACTGTTTGATTACAGGGATGTAAACAATTATCCAACACAGTTTTCCAATATTTTGTAATTCATTAAAGCATGGGAGGACAAACAGTATTTTTGCATTGTGTAATATTGTTGGACTGATAGATTTTAAAAATTGAAATTCTGATATTGAACTTTCTCTGATTTTAGGAGGTCTGTTAGCTTCTGTAAGTCATTAGCATTTTGCTACCTCTGTCACTAAAGCACTCAGCTCCTGGGATCACTATCCACACTTTGCCACAACTGTGGGGACTACTTGTCAACCTACTTAAGGGCGTGGCATTACATCTGAGCAAACAAGCATTTATATTACGGACTCCCCGATAAATGTTTTGCAAATCTTTTCTCATCTCTGAATGCTGTATTATGAGCTGGGGGGTAGAACAGTTTGAAATAATTTTCGTAGTAAAATATACACACTAAATGTTTATCTCATTAGCTTTTGATTTGAAGAATTGTTTTATTAAATTCTCAGTTAATAACAAGAAGAATGTTATAATGGGTTTAATAATAGGAGAAAATATAGAAATAGCAGAAAAAATGAATAAATTTTGTTAATGCCTATGAATTACATTCACAGGAACCCATTTTTGTTTTCATAGAAATTATTTATATATCAGATAAAATTATTTGCAATATATACAAATCCATGTTCTTTTTTTATTTTTCTTGTCAGTGTCTTTTGCTCAGTAGAAGTTGCAATTTTCAAGTAATTTTATAATTTATTTTTATTTTGTTTTAGATGAAGTCTCACTCTTTCATCCAGGCTGGAGTGCAGGGGCAAGATCTTGGTTCACTGAAGCCTCCATCTCCTAGGCTCAAGCCGTTCTCCTCTTCAGCCTATCTAGTAGCTGGGATTACAGGAACCCACCACCACACCCTGCTAATTTTTGTATTTTTAGTAGAGACTTGGTTTCGCCATGTTGGCCAGGCTGGTCTCAAACTCCTGACCTTGGGAGATCTGCCTGCCTCTGCCACTGCCTCCCAAAGTGCTGGGATTACAGGCATGAGCCACCGTGCATGATTAGTGCTTTTTAGTGTCTCTGCTAAGAAATATTTACTTCCCCCAAATATTCTTCTATGTTTTCTTATGAAAGCTTTATGATTTTAGCTATTCTATTTAAGTTGACCATTCATATTAAATTAACTTTGTGAATGGTGTGACATGCGATATCAAAGTCCATTATTTCTCTTTAAAATTATTATTAAATTGCTATAGAAGACTTTTATTTCTATATTATGTGGAGAAATATAATTTTCTTTTTGTCAAAAATCAACTGACCATATATGTGTGATTCTTGTTCCGGACGCTCTATTCTTTTGTATAGAAAGACTTGAACAATATTTTAGGCCTAATAGCCTAAACCTAAAAGTGATCCAATTGTCTAGTAACAGGAAAATGAATAAACAATTATATTGTTGTCATAAAATGGAATATGAATTAGTAAAAACAGAAAAAATTATTAGTATATGTACAACATGTATACATTTTGAAGGCTTTAAGTTGAAAAATAATCAAGATGCATGACACAGAGAGGATGATTCCATCTATATTAAATAAAAAAGATGAAACTAATCTATTATTTTGAATAGAATAGTTATTGCCTATGAAAGTTGAGGACTGATAGAGAAGAGCATAATATCTATTTCTTCATTAGGGTATTGGTTACATTTGATATATATTCTTTCATACATTCACCAAATGGTACAATTAAAATCTATATTTTTTTGCATGTACTTTTAATGTGAATCAAGAAACTGTTGATTTCTAGTTCAAAAAGGGAGTAGAAGTTAAAACTTCACGTTGTTGAAACAGAATTTTCCAGTCCAGGAACAAGCAATGAAAAGACTTTGCTTCTGAGGAGGGATCATATTGCATCATTCCTAGCAGCATATATAAGCCTATCTTCCTCCACGAATCAAGGATTTTGTTTTACTTGACACTTATAAAGTAAGTTTTACTTTTTTATTTCCTGTAAGTAGGAAATGCAGTTATTCTTTAGTCAAATATATTATGAACTATGGGAGAGCTGTTTTATATACATACACTTAAGACAGAGATATAAAATAGTGGCAGATAACTTTTTCTGTAAAAAGAAAGTAAGTATTTTAGCCTTTGCAGACAATATGATTCTATCAATCAGAAATACCACCACCACTGTGGCAAGAAAGAAGCCATGGATAGACCATAATTAAATGACAGTGAGTGACAGTTCTCAATAAAAGTTATTTATAAATGAAGAAACTTGAATTTTATATTATTTGATATTTTTCAATATTTAAAATGTAAAATACTCTAACTTTTGGAAAATACAAAAACCAACACAGAATCAGATATATCCTGAAGGTGATAGTTTGCCTATCCATGATACAGATTATAGAATAAATGTTACTATTCAGTTTCCATGACATTTTATAAAAGTCATTTAATTTATACATTTAACTATTTTAAGTATGTATATTTCTTAGCTATATAGGCCAGTGAATAAAATTTACTGAGCACTACACTTCACTGCAGTTTGGCTAGTTTCAAAAATAAAATAACCACTGATTTTTTAAAAGTTTCCAAAGTTCTATTTTATCTGACATTAATATCAGACTTTTAATGTTTTTTTTTTCCTGAATTTTGTTTGCTCAAATTTTGAACATGCACTGTGTAAGTTACATAGTTTAGTAGTGCACTTTTGGAATAAAATGTGAATCATTTTATTTGCTTTCTTGTTTAAAATTTTATTTTAATGTAAGGGGTAGAAGTGCAGCTTTGTTATATAGGTAAATGTGTCTCATGGGGGTTTGTTATACACATTATTCCATCACCCAGGTATTAAGCCTAGTACCCATTAGTTATTTTTCCCGATCCTCTCCCTCTTCGAAACTTCCATCCTCCAAAAGACCCCAATGTGTGTTGTTCCCCTCTGTGTGTCCATGTGTTTTCATCATTTAGCTCCCACTTATAAGTGAGAACATGAGGTATTTGGTTTTCTCTCCCTGTGTTAGTTTAAGGATAATAGCCTCCATCTCCATCCATGTCACTACAAAGGATATGATTGTGTTCTATTTATAGCTGCATAGTATTTCATGATGTATATGCACACATTTTCTTTATTCAGTCTATCAGTGATGGACATTTAGATTGACTCCATGAATTTGCTATTGCTAATAGTGCTGCAATGAGCATACATGTGCATGTTTCTTTATAGCAGCATGTTTATAGTCTCTATAAGTCCCTTAAAGATGCTAGATATTGGACCTTAATCAGATGGATAGTTTGCAAAAGTTTTGTCCCATTCTGTAGGTTGTCTGTTTGCTCTGTTGATAGTTTCTTTTGCTGTTCAGAAGCTCTTTAGCATAATTAGATCACATTTGTCAATTTTAGGTATTGTTCTGATTGTCTTTGGTATCCTTGTTACTAAATCTTCTCCTGTGTCTAGGCAAAGACTGATACTGTATGGGTTGTATTACAGGGTTTTTATAGTTACTGTTTTTTTTAATCTAAATTTTTAATCCATCTTGAGTTAATTGCGGTATGTGGTATAAAGAATGGGTCCAGTTTCAATCAACTTATGGCTAGCCAGTTATCCCAGCACCATTTATTGAATAAGGAATTCTTTCCCTATAGCTTGTTTTTGTCAGCTGTATCAAAGATCAGATGACTGTAGGTGTGTGGCCTTATTTCTGGGTTCTCTATTCTGTTCCATCAGTCTATGTGTCTATTTTTGTAACAGTACCATGCTGTTTTGATGACTGTATTCCTGCTGTATAGTCTGAAGTCTGGTAGCATGATGCCTCCAACTTTGTTCTTTTTGGTTAGGATTGTTTCGGCTATTTGGGTTCTTTTTTTTTGTTCCATATGAATTTTAAAATAGTTTTATTTAGTTCTGTGAAGAATGTCAATGGTAGTTTAAAAGGAATAGCATGAATTTTTAAATCTGTCATTATTCTTTTTGTTTCCTCTCCTTCTCCTTCTTCCTTTTTTCTTTTTTGAAATGGAGTCTCACTCTGTTACACAGGCTGGAGTGCAGTGGTGAGATCTCTGCTCACTGCAAGCTCTGCCTCCCAGGTTCAAGTGATTCTCCTGTCTCTGCCTCCCACATAGCTGGGATTACAGGTGCATGTCACCACACCTGGCTAATTTTTTGTATTTTTAGTAGAGACCAGTTTTGCCATGTTTGCCAGGCTGGTCTCAAACTCCTAACCTCAGGTGATCCACCTGTCTTGGTCTACCAAAGTGCTAGGATTACAGCTGTGAGCCACCATGCCCAGCCTCTTTCTTTGTTAATTCCATTACTACCTACATGTTGATATATGATTTCCACAGTGTTTTAATTTTCTTTAACCATATAGAAAAAGTTAATGGTCTTACATTGTGTGTGCATTTACTTTTCATGTTTATATATATAACTTCGATGTATTATTTACTATTGAAAATTATGAATTTCAAATTTCCAAAAATATTTACTGCTTACCTTTATAAAATTAACTGTTTTCCTGGGTTTGTTTAACTTAAGACTAAAAAAACATAGACATTTGTTCCTTTTGTTTTATTCATTATCATTATAAATAATTATTTGGGGTATTAGGTTTTACTGTAACTTTTTACAATTGTGACTTGGACATATTTTTAAATATTATCATTGTATACCATCAGCCCTTTTGTGGTATGGCTTTTTTATTTTAATTGTTTTATCTTGATTTATCTTTCATTTTCAGTAAATAATTTACTATAGGTAATTTCTTACTTCTTCACATACCTAACCTCTTTTCCTATTCTCAACTCCTTTTAATTGGGTTCTCTTCTTACAGTTTCTTTGATAGTTGTCAACATAATCAATTTTCACATATTGGTACATGTCCATTATGGGGGATAATTTGGTTTTACCTATTATTTGGTTAGGGCCACTTATTAAAAACAATAGCCCTTTTCTTACTGGAACACTATATTCTCTTGACTTTTGTGAATCTAATTTATAATCCTCTCCTATCCCATATGTTGCTCAATTTTTGAGTACCTTTTGCTTCCTAACTGCTCAAGTTCTAAAATTTGAAATGGCATAGGGCTTAGATTGCAATTTCCTTCTCTCTGTCATTCTCTCTCTTTTCCTCTTTTATATATCTCCAAAGAGTTTTTTTATCCAGTTCAATGGCTTTGAATGCCATAATAGGGCATTGACTGTCCATTTGCTGTCTCCAGCTCTGAACTTCACTTAAGAGGACTATAAACCAATATCCACTAAGTGTTTAATTGATAAATCTAGTTAGGAATCTAACATGCATTTCATGTTTAACATGACCAAAGCTGACTTCTGAACTGAATTGACAGTGACATCCTCATTCCCCCACTTTGCACTCAAATGAGGCACCACTTACTCAACTAAATCAAAACGCATCAATTTCCCTGCATATTTTTTCTTTTCTTACCTCCTCCAACAAACATCACTAACTTAGCATTAGCTTTCCAATGATTTCTCATTTTATGTGAAATAGTAGCCACATTCCTACATACTTAGCATCAGATAACCTCTCTGACACATATAATAAATTGCTTTTTCTTGACACTTCTCTTCAGGTCACTAATTTTGCTCTCAATTTCTTTAAAACATCAATATTGTTACAGGTTTTGAATTCCTAAAACTTTACCAGTTTCTCATTTTGCCTGAAACACTTTCATCTGGTCTCCTTACAATTCATTTATTTCTAATATGTTAACTCTTTTTAAACAGATATTCTGTCCATCCTATAGAAAGAGAAAAATTCCCCAATATAGCTTGCACTCTATAAATTCTCTATTTAATATTATTAATTACCTATTTTTCTTTTACATTTACATTTAATTCTTTATTTTCTGACTCTGCTAATTGTAATATACCCTGAGATCAGAGCCCTTTTCTTCTTTCTTTTTTTTCTCTGAGTATTCAGTTATTTTGCCTAGGACAATGCCTAATCATAGGCAATTAATGTCTGTTTAATGTATGAGTATATTCTACTCTTTTAATAAAAATATTAAGCAATAATGCTTCTAGTAAAATATTTTAAAGAAACTCACATTTTATTTCATCTGAGGTAACTCCAAAGGTGTCTAGTTTGTGAGCTAGAATGTGTCCTTTTTGAACTACTTGTAGATGAAGAAATTAAGACAATGTCATATATACCTCATGAATAGTAGTCCTGTCTATTCCCTGTTATCTTAGCTTTCATGTATCTCAATTTCAGTTAGCAGAGTCAGCTGCATAACCTCACATCTTCTCTTAAATTATCTAGAAACTTATAGAACTATTCTCTGGATCATGAAAGACAGCTTGTCTTGAAAAAGCAATAATGTTCTTTCAAAAGTATATGTCTATAAACAGATGACCCCATGTTATACATCTGTAAAGAAAATACAGCATGTATACACCATGGAATACTATGCAGCCATAAAAAATGATGAATTGGATGAAGTTGGAAACCATCATTCTCAGCAAACTAACACAAGAACAGAAAACCAAACACCACATGTTCTCACTCATAAGTGGGAGCTGAACAATGAGAACACATGGACACAGGGAGAGGAACATCACAGACACCAGGGTCTGTCAGATGGTGGGGGGATAGGGGAGGAATAGCATTGGGAGAAATAGCTAATGTAGATGACAGATTGGTGGGTGCAGCAAACTATTCTAGCACATGTATAACTATGTAACAGACCTACACATTCTACACATATTCCCCAGAACTTAAAGGATAATTAAAAAAAAAGCATTACCAACACATCTAACCGAATCTGTATCCTCACCCAACAATTTTTATTTTCTCATTATGAACTATCAGTTAAAAGCCATCACATAACATTGCAGTATAATGTTGTTCTATAAAAATTATATGATGACATGTGATTGCCTATAATATTTGACAAACCATATAATTATATATCAAGAAAATTGAGGGCAGGAGATGATAAGTTTAAATAAAACCAAAGTTGATAATTGATACAAAGATAAATCTCATAATTTAGAGGCAGTTGATCAATATGATAAAAATTTGTGTTTGAATTTTCTACTTGTCATCAAAAGAAGAATACAAATAAAATCCACAAAAGAAAATATGACTGTTATAAAAAATTTTCTTGCTTTAAAACAGATTCTTCATTACACCTTTATTAAAAAGGGATATTGAGTGTTAAAATACATAATATTTTTAATGTCATTCCTTAAAAACATGTGAATATATATAGATTCATTTTTGTTTCTTTTACTTTAGCATTCAAGATTGCATAATACCAAGGCCTAACGTAGTAAAATGCATCCATTGAGCAACGAAGTATAGAGTCTGAGGACAGTAAGTTTCAGATTTCTCACAATGATGGCTGGAAAATAGAAAAATGAGACATTGTTAGTTTTTAAAGCAATATTTTCCCCCTTTCTCACCCCAATCATAGCATGTAGTAAGAACTAAAGAATGAATACAGGCCAGGCGTGGTGGCTCACGCCTGTAATACCAGCACTTTGAGAGGCCGAGGCAGGTGGATCATGAGGTCAAGAGATCGAGATCATCCTGGCCAACATGGTGAAACTCCGTCTCTACTAAAAATACAAAAACTTAGCTGGGCATGGGGTTGGTGCCTGTAGTCCCAGCTACTCAGGAGGCTGAGGCAGGAGAATGGCTTGAACCCTGGAGGCGGAGGTTGCAGTGAGCCAAGATCATGCCACTGCACTCCCTCCTGGCTCCTGGCCACGCAACGAGAATCTGTCTAAAAAAAAAAAAAATTTACATTATCTGTAATAAGCCCCAATACCAATTTAGTCCAGATCTCTGTGCACAATATTTAGTGAAGAACTTGGTAATATAAATTAAAAAGAAAAAAAAAAAACCTCTTTCTTGTGAAACCGAGTAATTTTTTAGGAAAAACAAACAAACATTTTAACTAGGGTGAGATAACATACTGCAATTTTGATTTGCATTTCTCTGATGATCAACGATATTGATACCTTTTAATATGCTTGTTTGCCCTTTGTCTTCTTTTGAAAAATATCTATTCAAATATTTTTCCCATGTTTTGGGGGGTTTATTTGTTGTGTGTGTGTGTGTGTGTGTGTGTGTGTGTGTGTGGCTGTTAAGTGGATTGATTTCTTTTTGTATTCTGAATATTAGTTATTTGTTGAATCAGTAGCTCACAAATACTTTCTCCCATTCTACAGATGGTCTCTTCACTAAGCTGATGGTTTGTTTTGCGATGCAGAAGCTTTTCAGTTTATTGTAGTGACATTTATCTATTTTTTTTTTTCCTGTGTTTTTAAAGTCTTAGCCATAAAGTATTTGACTAGATCAATTTCTTACAGTGTTTCCCCAGTAAGGCGTTTTCTTTTAGTTGTTTTATAGTTTCAGGACTTACATTTAAGTATTTAATCCACTTTGTTTTTTTAATATATATATAGTGAGAAATAGGTCTAGTTTCATTCTTCTGCATATGGGTATTTAGTTCTTCCCAGAATCGTTTATTGAAGAGAATGTCCTTACCCCAGTGTATGTTCTTGATGCTTTTGTCAAAAATCAGTTAGATGTATTTGGGCTTGTTTCTGAGTTCTCTTGTTCTGTTCTATTGGTTTATGTATCTGTCTTTTGTTTTGGAAGTTCTGGAGTACCTGTGCAGGATGTAAAGGTTTGTTACATGGGTAAACATGTATTTTAGTTGAAATGCTATGTTGCCACACAATGGCACAGAACCCCATATTGATAAAGGTCTCCTTCTTGGTTTGTTGCTTTATAACTACAGCCTTGAAGTTCTCTCTCTCTTATTTTTTTAAGTTGTACTTTAGGTTCTGGGGTACATGTGCAGATCATGCAGGATTGTTGTATAGGTATATACATGGCAAAGTAGTTTGCTGCCTCCATCCCCCCATCACCTATATCTGGTATTTCTCCCCATGTTATCCCTCCCCACCCTCCCCTTCCCCTCAATGTTCCTCCCCTACCCTCACAACTGACCTCAGTGTGTGATGCTCCCCTCCCTGTGTCCTTAATCGTTATTGAATAAGGTGGATCTGTTTTTTATTTTGGACTGAGCTCTGTGTATAACTATTGGTTGTACTGGAGGTTGATTCATAAAAGGAAGTGATGCTTGATCTTTGCCCACTGGAACTTGTGTTCTTGGAACCCTGAGACACCCTAAAGAAATCCAAAAACTCTGAATACATCCTGTGAAATTCAAATGCTATGAAAGTGTCAGGTGTAGGTTTTCTGGTTGGTAGTCCAAAGCTTCCAGTCATTTCAATTGATGGGCCAAATTTGTACGTTAAGGAGTTCAATTATTTCCAAATTGAGCTGTGAAATTACCCTAGCCTTTTAGCTATCAACAATCCTTGTTGAAGCTTCAGACATCAGAGATTATAGATAGACTATGCTTGCTCTGCCTTTTCAGACTTGATGGCACAGATTCCATCAGACTAATAAAATGGTTGTACAAGCCACTAATTTGGGGGTAATTTGTTATGCAGCATTGGCAGCTAGAATATAGTATTTAAGACATTCTGGAAAGAAACAAGAAATGAAAGAAGTATTTGTTCAAGGGTTACTAAGGTAGAACTCAGGAAGATGAAGGACTGGACAGGGATAGAGAAGATCTTTCCTCGTATAGATTTTTATATGTTTGGATAATTGAACAATGTGAGTGTCCTTTTCCAAATAAATAAATAAATAGAAATGTGAAGAGAAAAACTAAATCTATTATTAAAGTTTGGGTTGAGGAGAAAACATTTTTGTATTTCCTCAGAGGTGGGCTTTCTGAATATCGTTTGCTGAATACTTGGGACCTTTGGCTGAGCACAAGCCTTGGAGAGTTTGTCTGTAACTGTGTAAGTAGTCAGAGAACTCCAGAGAAATTTATCTAACTCTAGAGGTATATTTATGCATTTTTGGGGAAAATGAGGGTTGGGACTTCGGAAACATCTCTAATTTGTAAAAGCCAGTGAATCAAGCACTTAACTGATTCTTGAAGAGGTGGATTTAATTTAAAAAGCTTAGATAATCTAGGAACTTTTCCATGCCTTTTCTAAGAAGTAAATATTTTCTTTCCCTCTTTTTGGGAGGAGGGGGAGAGACTTATACCTGTTTTTCCTATATATCAGCAGAGGTCATCATTTTTTCTTTCCTCTTCACTTACGTATTTTTTTCTGTCACTCATATAGAATATTGAGTGATTGCCCTAGTGATAAGGACTAAGATAAGGAGAACTTAGCACTTATTATTTACTATATGGTAATAAAAAATAGGTCTCTGACCCAGGGCATCTCACGTGCATATTGAGAATAAAATGAATACAAATTGATGTTTAAAAACCCTAAGGACATATGTAGATTTGATATGACTATATGTCATATGTAATGACATATGTACATGTAAATGTGCATTAGAAACAAATTTTAGGGTAGAAATTATTTCAAGAAGGAAGGCTTATTTGAGATAAGATTGGAGCACAAAAAAGTGCAGAGCTATTAGCACGAGTGTTAGGAAAATGGGTGCTCACATCATTGTTTTGTGTCATAATTCATACATGTATTTTATATTGTTTATAAATAAAATGACATACTCGAAATAAACGGTTATAGTGTAGAGTAAGACACATGATCTAGGAGGCTACCACATTTCTCTGAACAAAAAAGAAATCTTGGACTAGAGAAGTAAGGAAAGATGGAGACTGTGAGAAGTGTTTAGATGTAAGATATATTCTGAAGTTTGAGATAATAGCATTTAACCATGCATTAAGTGAGCAGAATGACAAAAAAGAAAACACTTAAAAAGTATTTCAATACTTGTTCCTGAATAATTTGTGAAAAGTTTTCTAATACAAAAAACAATGAGAATTCTACATTGAGAAAATTTCAATTTATTATAGGCATAATTTTATGAAAGCCAAGGTTATAATGAATTATAACACTAAAAATTTTAAATTCAACTAGTGTTTCAAATTAATACTTTCAAATTGTTTGATTTTTCTTTGGGAAAGAAAGGATGACAAAAACATAAATTTTGGTGATTAATAATTATTTTTTTGTATGTGTGTTTTAATTTTTTAAATTATACTTTAAGTTCTGGGGTACATGTGCAGATCATGCAGGATTGTTACACAGGTATATACATCCCATGGTGGTTTGCCATATCCATCCTCCCATCACCTACATTAGATATTTCTCCCAATATTATCCCTCCCCAATCCCCCAACCCCCTGCTATTCCTCCTCTCGCTCTCCCACCCCCTAATAGGCCCCAGTGTGTGATGTTCCCCTCCCTGTGTCCATGTGTTCTCATTGTTCAACATCCACGTATGAGTGAGAACATGCAGTGTTTGGTTTTCTGTTCTTGTGTCAGCTTGCTGAGAATGATGGTTTCCAGATTCATCCATGTCCCTGCAAAAAAACATGAACCCATCCTTTTTTATGGCTGCATAGTATTCCATGATGTATATGTGCCAAATTTTCCTTATCCAATCTGTTATTGATGGGCATTTGGGGTGATTCCGAGACTTTGCTATTGTAAGTATTGCCACAATGATCATTCCTGTGCATATGTCTTTATAATAGAATGATTTATAATCCCTTGGGTATATACCCAGTAATGGGATTGCTGGGTCAAAAGGTATTTCTATTTCTAGATCCTTGAGGAATCATTACACTGTCTTCCACAATGGCTGCACTAACTTACACTGCCACCAACAGTGTAAAAGTGTTCATATTTCTCCACATTCTCTTCAGCATCTGTTGTCTCCAGATTTTTAAATGATGACCATTCTCAGTGGCGTAAGATAGTATCTCAATGTGGTTTTTATTTGCATTTCTCTAATGACCAGTGATGATGATCATTTTTTCATATGTTTATTGACCACATAAATGTTTTCTTTAAAAAGTTCATATCCTTCACCCAGTTTTTGATGGGGTTGTTTTTTTCTTGTAAATTTGTTTAAGTGCTTTGTAGATTCTGGATGTTAGCCCATTGTCAGATTAGACTGCAAAACTTTTTTTCCCATTCTGTTTGTTGCCAGTTAACTCTAATGATAGTTCCTTCTGCTGTGCTGAAGCTCTGAAGTTTAATTAGATCCCATTTGTCTATGTTGGCTTTTGCTGCCATTGCTTTTGGTGTTTTAGTCGTGAAGTCTTTGACTATGCCTATGACCTGAATGGCATTCCCTAGGTTTTCTTCTAGGGTTTTTATGATTTTAGGTGTTAGGTTTAAATATTAAATCCATCTGGAGTTAATTTTTGTATACTATATAAGGAAGGGATCCAGTTTCAGCTTTCTGCACATGAGCTAGCCAGTTTTCCCAGCTACATTTTTGAACAGAAAATCCTTTCCCCATTGCTTGTTTTTGTCAGGTTTGTCAAAGATCTGATGGTTGTAGATGTGTGGCATTACATCTGAGGCCTCTGTTCTGTTCCATTGGTCTATACCTCTGTTTTGGTACCAGTACCATGCTCTTTTGATTACTGTAGCCTTGTAGTATAGTTTGAAGTCAGGTAGTGTGAATGACTCCAGCTTTTTTTCCTTTTTTTTTTTCCTTAGAATTGTCTTCGCTATGTGGACTCTTTTTTGGTTCCATATAAAGTTTAAGGTTGTTTTTACAGTACTGTGAAGATGGTCATTGGCAGCTTCATGGGGATAGCATTGAGTTTTTAAATTACTTTGGGCAGTATGGCATTTTCACAATATTGATTCTTTCTAATCATGAGCATGGAATGTTTTTCTATCTGTTTGTGTCCTCTTATTTACTTGAGTAGTGGTTTGTAGTTCTCTTTGAAGAGGTCCTTCACTTCCCTTGTTAGTTTTATTCTTAGGTATTTTATTCTCTTTGTAACAATTATGAATGGAGGTTTGCTCATGATTTGGCTCTGTTTGTCTGTTATTGGTGTGTAGGAATGTTTGTGATTGTTTTTTGAATGTTGATTTTGTATCCTAATACTTTGCTGAAGTTGCTTATCATGGAGATTTTGGGTTGAGATGATGGGGTCTTCTGAATATGCAATTGTGTCATCTGCAAACAGAGACAGTTTGACTTCCTCTTTTCCTAATATAATCTCCATTATTTATTTGTCTTACCTAGTTGCTCTGGCCAGAACTTCCAATACTGTGTTGAATAGGAGTGGTGAGAGAGGGCACCCTTGTCTAGTGCTAGTTTTCAAAGGGAATGCTTTTAGTTTTTGGCCATTCAGTATGATATTGACCGTGGGTTTGTCATAAATAGTTTTTATTATTTTGAGATACGTTCCATTGATATATATTTTATTAAGAGTTTTTAGCATAAAGTACTGTTGAATTTTGTCGAAGGCATTCTCTGCATCTATTGAGATAATCATGTGGTTTTTGTCTTTGGTTCTGTTTATGTGATTGATTGTTTATATGTTTGCATATGTTGAACAAACCTTGCATCCCTGGAATGAAGTTGACTTGACTGTGATGGATAAGCTTTTTATGTGCTCTTGGATTCTGTTTGACAGTATTTCATTGAAGATTTTCACATAAATGTTCATCATGGATGTTGGCCTAAAATTTTCTTTTTTAGTTGTGCTCTACCAGGTTTTGGTATCTGGATGATTTTGAGCTCATAAAATTAATTAGGGAGAATTCCCTCTTTTGTATTGTTTGGAATAGTTTCAGAAGGATTAGTACCAGAGTTTGTACATCTGGTAGATTTTGGCAGTAAATCCATCTGTATCTGGACTTTTTTTGGTTGGTAGGCTATTAATTGTTGCCTCAACTTCATACCTTGCTATTGGTCTATTCAGGGATTCATTTTCTTCCTGGTTTAGTCTTGGGAGGGTGTAAGTGTCCAGAAATTTATCTCTTTCTTCTAGATTTACTGGTTTATGTGTATAGGGTTGTTTGTAGTAATCTCTGATGGTAGTTTGTATTTCTGTGGAATTGGTCGTGATATCCCCTTTATCATTTTTTATTGCATGTATTCTATTCTTCTCTCCTTTCTTTTTTATTAGTCTGGGCAGTGCTGCATCTATTTTGTCAATCTTTTCAAAAAAACACCTCCTGGATTTATTGAATTTTTTGAACTTTTTTTTCTATCTCTATCTCCTTAAGTTCTGCTCTGTTCTTAGTTATTTCTTGTCTTCTACTAGCTTTTGAATTTGTTTGATTTTGCCCCTCTAGTTCTTTTAAATGTGAAATTAGGGTGTTGATTTTAGAACTTTCTTGCTTCTCACTTGGGAATTTAGTGCTATGAATTTCCCTCTAGACATTGCTTTAAATATGTCCCAGAGATTCTGGTACATTGTGTCTTCATTCTCATTAGGTTCAAAGAACATCTGTATTTCTGCCTTCATTTCAGTATTTATATAGTAATTCAGGACCAAGTTGTTCACTTTTGATATCGTTGTGAGATTTTGAGTGAGTTTCTTAATTCTGAGTTCTAATTTGATTGCACTGTGGTCTGAGAGACTGGTTGTTATGATTTTTGTTCTTTTGAATTTGGTAAGGAATGATTGACTTCCAATTCTGTGGTCAATTTTAGAGTAAGTGTGATGTGGTACTGAGAAGAATATATGTTCTGTGGATTTGGGGTGGAGAGTTCCATAAATGTCTGTTAGGTCTGCTTGGTCCAGATATGAGTTCAAGTCACGGATATCCTTGTAAATTTTCTGTCTCATTGATCTGTCTAATATTGACAATGGAATGTTTAAGTCTCCCACTACTGTTGTGTGGGAGTCTAAATCTCTCTATAGGTCATTAAAATTTTGCTTTATGAATCTGGGTGCTCCTGTATTGGGTGCATATATATTTAGGATAGTTAACTCTCCTTCTTGCATTGATTCCTTTATCCATATGTAATGCCCTTCTTTGTCTCCATTGATCATTCTTGGTTTAAAGTCTGTTTTATCAGAGACTAGGATTGCAATCCCTGCTTTCCTTTGCTCTCTTTTTGCTTGGTAAATCTTTCTCTATCCCTTTATTTTAAGTCTATGTGTGTCTTTGCACATGAGATGGGTCTTCTGACTACAGCACACTGATGGGTCTTGGCTTTTTATCCAATTTACCAGTCTGTGTCTTTTTATTAGGGTATTTAATCGATTTACATTTAAGGTTAATATTGCTATGTGTGAATTTGATTCTGCCATTTTGATACTAGCAGGTGGTTTTGCCCATTATTTGATGCAGTTTCTTCGTTGTGTTGGTGCTATTTATCATTTGGTATGTTTTTCCAGTGGCTGGTACTTGTTCCTTTCCATGTTTAGTGCTTTCTTAAGGAGATCTTGTAAGGCAGGCCTTGAGGTGGCAAAATCTCTCAGCATTTGCATGTTGGTAAAGGATTTTATTTCTCCTTCACTTATGAAGCTTAGTTTGGCTGGATAGGAATTTCTGGATTGAAAGTTCTGTTCTTTACGTATGTTGAATATTGTCCCCCACTCTCTTCTGGCTTGTAGGGTTTCTGGTGAGAGATCTGCTGTGAATCTGATGGATTTCCCTTTGTGGGTTACCTGACATTTCTCTTTGGCTGCCCTTAGCATTCTTCCTTTATTTCAGCTCTGGTGAATCTGATGATTATGTGATGTGCCTTGGGGTTGCTCTTCTTCACGAATATCTTTGTGGTGTTCTTTGTATTTACTGGTTTTGAATGTTGGCCTGCCTTGCTAGGTTGGGGAAGTTCTTCTGGATAATATCCTGAAGAGTGTTATCCAACTTGGATTTATTCTCCCCGTCATGTTCAGGTACACCAATCAAGCATAGATTAGGTCTTTTTACATAATCCCATATTTATTGGAAGCTTTGTTCATTTATTTTCACTCTTTCTTCTCTAATCTTGCCTTCTTGTTGTATTTCATTGAGTTGATGTTCAATCTCTGATATCCTTTCTCCTGCTTGGTCGATTCACCTTGAAACTTGTGTGTGCTTCACAAAGTTCTCATGCTATGGGTTTCAGCTCCATCAAGTTGTTTACATTCTTCTCCAAGGTGGCTATTCTAGTTAGCATTTTGTCCAACCTTTTTTCAAGGTTCTCAATTTCTTTTCATTGGGTTAGAACACGCTCCTTTAGGTTAGAGAAGTTTGTTATTACTCACCGTCTAAAGCCTGCTTCTGTCAATTTGTGAAACTTATTCTCCATTCAGTTTTGTTCCTTTGCTAGTGAGGAGTTGTGATCCCTTGGAGGAGAAGAGGCATTCTGCTTTTTGGTAAATTCAGCCCTTCTGCACTGGTTTCTTCCCATCTTTGTGGATTTATCTACCTTTGGTCTTTGAGGTTGGTAACTTTCTGATGTGGTCCCTGAGTGGATGTCCTTTCTGTTGATGTTGAAGCTATTTTTTTCTGTTTTTAGTTTTCCTTCTAACAGTCAGGACTGCCTGCTGTAGGACTCCTGAGGTCCAGTCCAGACCCTGCTTGCCTGGGAGTCACCTGTGGGTGCCGCAGAACAGCAAGGGTTGCTGCCTGTTCTTTCTTTTGGTAGCTTCATCTCAGAAGGGTACACACCAGATGTTAGCAAGAGATCTCCTGTATGAGGTGTCTCTTAGGATAAATGGGTGTCAGGGAGCCACTTGAGGAGGCAGTCTGTCCCTTATCAGAACTCATGTGCTGTGACCTCTGTTGCTCCCTTCAGAGCTGCTGGGCAGGGAGGTTTATGTTTGCTCAGTGGGACTCACTCACAACCACCCCTTTTCCCAGGTGCTCTGTCCCAGGAAGATGGGGCTTTATTTATAAGTCCCTGATGGGCCGCTGCCTTTTTTCAGAGATGCCCTGCTCATCAAGGAGGGAGTTTAGTCACAGTCTGCCTATACAGCCTGTGCTGAGCTGCTGCGGATTCTGCCCAGCTGCTGTGTGAACTTCCTTGTGATTTTGTTTACACAGGCAAGGTTGGAACCGCCTCGGTAATGATGGACACCCCTCCCCAACCAAGCATGATCATCCAGGGTTGAGCTCAAACTGCTGTGTGGCTGCGAAAACTTCAAGAGCCAGTGGGTTTCAGCTTGCTGGTCTTTGTGGGGGTGGGACGCGCCGAGCCCAATCACTTGGCATCCTGCCTTCAGCCTCCTTTTTTGAGGGGGAGGAAATGGGCAGTTCTGTCTCGCAGGTCTTCCAGGTGCTGGCTAAAATGGCCACCCAGTTTTGTACTAGAAATCACGCAGAATAGGTATTGTTGGCACCAGCAGGAATCTTCTGGTCTGTGGGCTATAAGGCCACGAGAAAAGTGCAGTAACTGAGCCAGAGTGCTGGAGTGTCCGGAAAAGTCCCTGATGGACTTCCTTGGTTGGGAGAGGTGGTTCTCCAGCCACTTGCACTTTCTGGGTGAGGCAACACCCCACCCTGCCTGGGTTTGCCTTCCTTAGGTTAAGCCCTTTGTCTAATCAGTCCCATTGTGATGAAACTGGTACCTTGGTTAGAAATGCAGATATCATTTGCTTTCTGTGTCACTGTCACTGGGAACTGCACTCTGGAGCTGTTCCTAATCAGTCATCTTTGCAGAAGTCCAATTAATAATTATTTATATAAGCCTATGTTTTAGTTACAGATGATACATTTGCCTACTGGGTAAATTTTTAAAGCCTTTTAAAATAATGTTAAAAATTGTAGAGTTTTCTTTAAAATTTAGCTGCAAATACATTAATTGTTTCAGTAATAAAATTATATTCTGTTCCAACAAAGTTTGTTCGGAAAGCAAAATACAGATTTAACTTGCACTTAATATCATTTTGCCCTATTTCTTTCTAACTCAATCCAACTTTCATTTTCAATTCCTTTTTGCCCCTTTCTTCCTTCTTTCCCTTTTTCACTTCTTTATTTATTTCTGCATTTGAATGAACTGGAGGCTGACAATTTTCACCTACAATCCAAATATTAATTATTATCTACAAATGTCGTTTAACTGTAACATTTTTATAACAATTTACCATAGAGAGTTAGACTTACAGTATATTCTTTTATTGAACAATCACATTTTCCCTATGATATACATATACATATACATTTACATATACATATATTACAGTCTCTATTGAACAGATGAGAAAAGTAAAACACTTTAAAGAACCTGATAATCATCATACAGCTAATCATCTTAACTTCAAATATAGTGTTCATTGTACCACAGGAGGTAATTTTATGAAAATGGTCATTAATAATTAGACTTTCCTTTTTCACATTTAGAAAGTCTGGTTTTCATGAATGTTTATCACCATGAATTGCCTAATATAGATCTAAAGGCCACTTATTTATTATCCTGTTACACAAAGTGGTAATACTGGATTAATTAAATTATTTTCACAATTCCCAAAATGTTTTATCATCTTCTTTAGCAAGGTAATTTATAGAAAATATTTATTTCTTAAATGACAAAATAAACATTTATAATCCTAATTGAAGATTTTGTTACTAACTCTCTTCTCAATCTTCTCACCTTGATTTTGAGGTCTAGTCCTTATGTTGTAAGTGCAACCAGCAATGAAATGTCACCTTGGACTCTAAAACAGTACTACCACCTATAATAACATAATACAAAACAGTGTAATACAATCCTGATGAAACATAGAAAAATAACATAATAGAGCTACAGCTAAGTAAAAGTATACAGATTTCTGAATGTTGCTTCTGAAATATTATAAATATGTATTTTGCTAACTCAGTCAGGCTCCACATTTAAAAAAAATGAGTAGTGATAAAGCAAAATACTTATTCACACTTGCACCTGTTTGCATGCATGATATTATCTAAAAGAATGCACACATGATATTTTCTAAAAGAATGTTTGTTTTCTTTATTTTTTTCTATAACGTATGCAAGAAGTGTCTGGCTGACAGATAGTAATCAATATTATTGGTTGAATTACAATATTATATAAATAAATAATAAATTACAAATGCATTTAATAACATAATTTAAAAATACAGCATATTAAACTAATTTCAGAAGTGTTTACCAAGAACAAGCTTCTCAGTTATATAGACTCCAGTCCAATTAATCTAGGATGTCTTCATTCTTGACCTTCTAGGTGAATAAAATATTCTATAATTATTTAAAAAGAAGACATATCATCTCTATTTAATGAGTAGCTCGAGATTATAGAAGACTTTAACATAGAAAACTCTTGAAAATCACATGTGCATATCCATACAACATTCTTAAATCTGTAATAAAAATGCAGACACAGTAACAGTAAATTCATAGCCATTAACTTTGCCATTTCTACATATTTAAGTAAGATATACTATAGGTGAGCACTGTAATATTTCAGAATAGAATATCCTCTTGAGAACTGAATGCAATTTTGTTTTCTTGAGGCTTATATTTATTATCTTATTAGGTTTGTGCTGAGTGATAACTACAAAGTGTGAAAACATATAAAAAAATGTTATATCCATCATTAAAACATCTGGAGACAACAGATTCTGGAGAGGGTGTAAAGAAATAGTAACATTTTTACACTGTTGGTGGGAGTGTAAATTAGTTCAACCATTGTGGAAGACAGTGTGGTGATTCCTCAAGGACCTGGAAATAGAAATTCCATTTGACCCAGCAATCCCATTACTGGGTATATACCCAAAGATTTATAAATTGTTCTATCATAAAGACACATGCACACTTATGTTCATTGGGGCACTGTTTGCAATAGCAAAGACCTGGAACCAACCAAAATGTCCATCAATGATAGACTGGATAAAGAAAATGTGCCACATATATACCATGGAATACTACACAGTCATAAAAAATGATGAGTTTGTGTTCTTCATAGGGACATGGATGAATCTGGAAACCATCATTCTCAGCAAACTGACACAAGAACAGAAAACCAAACACCATATGTTATCACTCATAGGGGGGTGTTGACCAATTAGAACATGTGTGGACACAGGGAGGGGAGCATCACACACTGCAGACAGTTGTGGGGGTTAAGGGAGGGACAACAGGGGGTGGCAAGGGTGGGGAGGGATAATGAGGGGAGAAATACCAGATATGTGTGATGGGGGGGATAAAGGCAGCAAACCACCTTGCCATGTATGTACCTATGAAACAATCCTGCATGATCTGCACATGTACCTCATAACCTAAAGTACAATTAAAAAAAGAAAGAAAAGTTTTATATTCAATCAAAGGAGGGTAAATGAAGATTTCCTTCTCCAGCATACTAGATTCCAAAAACTCTAGATATTAAGGAGAATAAACTTCATTTGACACATATTCCTTAACTTTTAGATTCTGTAAACTACAACTAGCTTATTTGACAGGATAATTCTTAAAAACAATTACTACAACAAATATATTGCAATATGTAGACTAAAGTAAAATATAAATCTGTATAGTGATGGATTGTGACTCCAGACTTGCTAAAAAGAGATTAGAATACATTCATAAATATTTTAAGCTCAGTATCACAAAATTCATGAAATTCAATTCAGTTAAAATATGTATGAAATGCTGTTAATAAGAGAATAGATTGCATTACTGTTCTGTGGGTAATTCTGTTTTAGGATTGATATATAGATCTAGAAAAATCATAATGCAATCAAATCAAGTATTATTTATGTTGGTGTTTTTTTCTTCTTTCTGGGAATCTTGGCAATTTATTATGCACAAACCATATGTAACTGTAATACCTACATTCTAACATCTATGTCAGTACTCTATTTATATAACTTTTAAGTTTTCCTCATTTCACACTTTAAGTCTGTGCACTCCATACAATCTACCTTTACTCGTCTGAACATTTCTAAAGCAAATATTCTAAAGTATCACTAGGTAAATTATTTCATTTTCTTATATGGTGAATATCCCAATCAGTATATATTGTGAGCTCTTAATAGATAACTTGTGGATGATATGGATCTATATGTAATATTTATACATTTGATTATGCATTAATATATGTAATATATATGTAACTCTTTAGCCATGATTATTTATTAACTTTACCTATATATTCTAATTATGTAAATCTTCATACATAGTTCTACATACAAGAAGAAAATACTATAAAAAATATCTATGAAGTCAATTTGAATTATCCAGTTACATTTAAATGTTCTGTTATAATCAACTTATGCCTTCTGATTCTCAGAAAATGGGGATACATTTAGACCCCTTAAACATGCAGAATAAGTGAAGTGATGTTTATGCCACTTAGCATAGTCTTGTTCACATAGTAAATTATAAAATATGCTGTTATTATTAGGAAAGGAAGATCCAAAGTTATGAAACCGGATTAAATTTTGTAAATTCACAAATAATCTGTTTAATAATGAGGTTTTAATAAACTTTAAGCTGTTGGACGACCATATATACTACTACTACTACTCTTACTAATACTACTATTATTTTTATCTTGTATTTGATATATAATATTTTTCTATAGATCAAAGATTTTGTACTTATAAATTACTTATTTAGCCAAGTTAGATATAATTGTCATTTCTATTCTTACTATTTATTTTTGTTATTACACTGACAACAAAAAACAATAATCCAACAAAATGAAATGCAAGGAGTCTACCTTAGTATCATATACATTCATCACAAATAAAGACTCCCAGGGAACACAAATCACTTTATTTATCAAATGGAATTTATAAAGTTAGAAAATGTAACTTTTTTCAAAGATTATTGGATGAAGAAAATAACTTGTTTTTTTTTTTTTTTTTTCAGTATGTAAAAATTAGTTCCAATTTTCAAAGTGAATGGGAGCCAGAAAAAAATATGACAGCTAAACGTCATATGTTTTCCTGGATGGAATCTTGTAACACAAAAAACAAAACAAAATTGTATGAAGTAAAAACTAAGGAAATATGAATAAAAAGTTAAATTTAGTTAATAACATGTCAGTATTACCTCATTAGTTATAACAAACAAAAATGTTAATACTGGGAGAAACTTGGTACAGAGTATGTAAGAACTGTACACTTTCTCCTCAATATTTTTGTAAATATAACCAGTTTTAAAAATAAGCCAATTAAAAAACAAATATATTTGTTTCAAGAAACATATGAATGTCTGAAATATAGTTTATATTTTTATTTCATGCAATTAACAAGAAATCTGAACGATTTGAAAATTTCACCCAAATGAAATTTCTCACATAAAGAAAAAAGTGTAACAAGTTTCACATATAGAAATATACATCAAAGTTTATTTTTTTTCAATTGTATTGTCTCATGTAAGACTGCTCTGCAGGATTACAGATACACATTTTTTAAGTAAAATCTAAAGCCAATGTCTTATCTTTATTTTCTTAGCAAATTAAAAAAAACAAACACTAGTTTACATTTGCCAAATGTTTTACACACACACACACACACACCAGAAATTTTTAAAAAATAATAAATTTGCCTATTTCTTAACTAAAATTGAAGTTATTGGAAGCTGTATTTAGGGAATCCCATGACATGAGAAAACATTTCAGACAAGACAGCTGATCCAGAGTAATGCTTTCTAATCCTTTATATTATAGTTTTTAGTATATGCTTTCATTGCCTTTATTCTGAGCATTTTGTAGAATAAGAAAACAACTGTCCCTTGGCCCCTCCTGTAAATGTTTAGAAAAATTGTCACAGATGAAAGTTTTTAAATAATATTGAGAATTGTTATTGTTTTGAACAGAAAAGGAAAGGTAGATGTAGTTTAGTTACATTTACATAACCGAAAAAAAGTGTGCTCTTGTTAGTATAATTATTTCTCTTTTATTTAGGAAATAAAGGCAACATGCAATAAATAGTGCTGTAATTAAAAAGTATCAATACAAATGCATTTAAAAGAAATCTGGCTGGGTGCGGTGGCTCAAGCCTGTAATCCCAGCACTTTGGGAGGCTGTGGTGGGCGGATCATGAGGTTAAGAGATTGAGACCATCCTGGTCAACATGGTGAAACTCTGTCTCTACTAAAAATACAAATCTTAGCTGGGTGTGGTGGTGTGTGCCTGTAGTCCCAGCTACTCAGGAGGCTGAGGCAGGAGAATTTCTTGAACCTGGGAGGCAGAGGTTGCAGTGAGACGAGATTGTGCCCCTGCACTCCAGCATGGTGCCTGGCACCTGGCGAGAGAGTGAGACTGTCTCAAAAAAAAAAAAAAAAAAAAAAAAAGAAAAGAAAGCAAGAAAGAAATCTTAGTATGACTGTTGAAGTACCAATGCAATTGAAAAAATAGTCATAATTATCAATGTTTATTTGAACTTTAATATTGGGGTGTGTTAAAGTACATATGTATAATTCTTCATCAGCAATAGTCATAGTAAAGGGTAGAAATGTTGATTACTCGTTAGCTGTGTTTATTTAATACTACATACTCTTCATACATAATATTTAATCTAAAGCCAATATCTTATTTCCTTAGCGAATTAGGAAATTTATTTCTAAAGTGTTCATCTATGTAAAACTGTCCCTTTTTAAATTATTTGTGATGTAGATAAATGATTGTTAATAGATTCTTTAATTTGGGGGAAAAAAAGTAATTATTCTCGACGTTCACTGCTTTCCTTCCCAATCACATCCAATAGTCTTCATCACTCTTCTTTTCTGTGTGTAGGGGTCCAAAATCTACTCATTGATTCATTCATGCTTCCCTATTGGGAAAGGTGGGTGCAGCTAATGACTGTACCAGCAGGAGTTCAGAAGGAAGAAAAAAGAGAGACGTTGAGGATACTCATGATATCCCCTCTGCGGTCCAACCACTCTATCTTACTCCATTCCTCTCCTGTTTGGATTAGTCCCATCAATATACAAGCATACTCTCTTTACTTCCTCTAATTAAAAAAAAAAATTCTAATCTTATTTCCTCTGCTGACTATTGTCATATGTTATTAAACCTTTGTAACAAAATTTCTTAAAGAAGTTGTCTAATTTTTTGTGTACAGTTTCTGTGTATTGTTTAATTCACTTCAGTCTCGCTTTTATATCCCTGTTGTGAAATCTAGTAATCAATTTCAAATCTACCCTTATTTGACTTAACAGTATTTAATGCAATAATCTATCTCTTACTTCATAACACAATTTCCTCACCTGGTTTTCTTAAAACTACTATCTTTCTGGTGTATACTTTTATTATTATTATTATTTAAGATGGAGTCTCTTCTCTGTCACCCAGGCTGCAGTGCAATGGCGCCATCCGGGCTCACTGCAACCTCCACCTCCTGGGTTCAAGTGATTCTCCTATCTCAGCCTCCCAAGAAGCTGGGATTACAGGTGTGCAGCACCATGCCTGGTTAATTTTTGTATTTTTAGTGGAAACGAGGTTTTGCCATGTTGATCAGGCTGGTGTCAAACTCCTGACTTCAGGTGATTTGCCCCCGTCGGCCTCCCAAAGTGCTAGGATTACAGGTGTGAGCCACCGCCCTGGCCCCTTATCATTCTTGATAGTTGGTTTCTCTTTTCTCAGACCTTTTAATGCTAGAGTGTTTCAGAATACAGGCCTTATTCCTCTGCGTTTCACTTTCTCCCTGGTTACCATTTGTTGATTTTATCACATTCAGTCAATGTCATGACTTTACAATCTCCCTATATAATTAACATTTACAATTCTTTATATATATATATATTATATAAATATAAATTCTTTATATATATATATATATATATATATATATATATATATATATATAAAGAACCATATATATATATGGTTCAGTTATTTGACCTCAAGTTTAGACTAATAAGTACAATCACTTATTAGATATTTACACTTTGACTTGAAAATTGACCTCTTATCTTATCCCAGAAACCCAATTCACAAATAGCATCCCATGATTTAATCTAATAGTAACTTTCACATATCTAATTGCTTTATTTTCCTTCTTTCATTCATACCCTACTGAATCCATCAGCTATCCTTCTGGCTTTATTATAAAATGTGACAAAATAAAGCAAATGCCATCCTAATCTCCTGAGATTTTCTTCTTGTCATGCTTTCTTATATTTTATTCTCAAGACATTAGCCAGAGGTTTACGGAAATGTGTCAAATGTTACACTTAGCGTTTTGCAATTTGCATTATGTGTCACTGGGAGGACTATCCTTCTAAATAAATAAAAGAAATTATTTATTATATACTGGTTGATGATATTGCTGGCAAAAACAATAACATGTTTGCAGGAGTACATATTTTAATAACATGTTGGGCCTGGAAACTCTGTAGTTGCTCCAAATTCTCTATACACAGGGATCTGGGCATTTAGTTTCACTTCCACATGAGAGGAAATGTTTTACAAATGATCACAAAAGAAATTTGCCCAGTTGTTGGTTGAACACATGAAGAAATAGGAAAATGAACATTTCCTCTTTTTAGAATGCTTATAAGTTAATTTCATTAATTTAACAAATACTTATTGAGGCATTGCAAGCAGGCATATTCACAATAAAAATTCTAGAAAATATGAATGCATATGTCTTTTTGGTAGAACAATTTATTTTGTCCACCAAACCTCAGGAATACGCAATTTACTCATGTAAGAAATCTGCACTTATACCCTCTGAATGTAAAATAAAAGTTGAAAAAAGAGAAAACTCTTTAAAACATTCATAAGTATGAAAAATATATTAGTAGCTTAGGTTAATACATATTTTTAGGTTTCCTTAAATTACAATACAATTCCTTAGCAAATAATACATTATTCCATCTTTATACCTCTTGTTGAAATTATGTGGCATGTCTTACCATTGAGGAAAAGTCATTTTAACTATGCGTAGAAAGTAACTAGTAATACTGTAACTGGGTTCCTAATCTTCAATTTGAACCCAATTCACTTTTAGAGAAACTTTTAGACATGTTGATGATGAAGCTGTTTAGGCTTAAACAGATAGTTCATTTAATGCTCCACCAATCAAGAGAGTTAAATGTTCCAATTTACTGTATGCTGTCTAAGTGTTTTATTTCCAAGTTTGATGCTTAAAATTCTTATGTGACAAGGAAATGACCTTGCTTTTCCCACAACACTTTTTCTAAGAAAAACCCACATGCCCTTTACCGAAGTTTATTATATTGACATTGCCAGTCCAGTCGTCTCCTTAAAAGCCAAAGTGGATGAAAACTTCAGTTTTATATTTATATCTTGATTCATTCTGCTTGGATTTATCACGTTATGACAAATTTATTACCAGAGCTTTACCCACTTTGAAGATTCTGATAGTGTTTCATTATGAAATAGAAAATATGTCTACAGGATCATCCAAACACCCTATGATTGAGAACAGCCTTTACTAGATATCAGAAAGGCTTCATTGTATCACATTGTTGATAGAGCATTTCTGTTTTACATCCTTGTTTTTTATTTTTATGTAGTGTCTGACCTGTCCCCTGATAGCTTTTAAGATGTTGCCCTATCTGTGCTCTTTCCTAATATTGTCATAATATGTCCCTGAATATATTTTAACACAATTTTTAAATTGTGTATTTATGAGCATCTGGTAGTTGGTGTAAATGAGATCACTTCTTTGTGTTTTTTCTGGAAGCTAAAATTACTTTCGTTTTTATTTGTTGTTGTTTTATCTCAGTGTTGCTGTTCAAATATATATTCTATTGCAGCTAATTGAATTGAGCAAGAATGCCACGTTCTGTATCTTTTCAGCTAGAAAGTATTGAGCTCATTTTAGAGATAAATGTTTTACTGGGAAGTGTAAAAAAATAGTAGTTTACATTAGAGAAAAATAAAAGTGAGAAAAATTAAAGTTACTGACAAGAGCAGCAAATGGCATTTATAAATTTAGAGGAAAATAACCCTAGCATTATTTTATTTGACTTAACCTTGCCTTATGGTAATGAAAATTGTCCTCTATATGTCCCTGATTGCTATTGTCTCTACCTCCAGGATAATTTTAAGATAATTTTATTAAAATATTTCAGAAAAAATAGCTCCAGGATAAGTAAGTATACAGATTTAAGAAACAAACACTTTTCATTAGATTTTTTAGTTTGGCTATCTGTATAGAATATTTTCTGACAATTTGTAGATACTCTGTGACAGTTCGTAGATACTCTGTTTTGAAATATTTGGAACAGGTAGAGAGGTTCAGCTGGTGTGATTAAACTGGCAATGTCTATAGTTGGGATTGGCTGCTATCCTAATGCAATATTTTAAAACATCATACTACCCTTTATCATCATTTTCTGAGTCAACCTTAAATTGCAGGTGGTACACATGTAGACTGGTAAAGGAGAAAATGTAATTTAATAATCAGATCAATGGAATCAGCCATTTAGTCAGTGAAGTAATAGACTGCTGAACCAATTATACTCTCATTTATTCTATTTCCAAGACATAATAGTTATGTGGTGACTATGAACTTATGAAAGAAATTTTATGAATTTAATAAGAATTTAAATTACAAAAGCAAAAATATTAAATACATTGAGAAATTGGATAATTGTTATAGATTCTATTTATTTTATAAATTCTGAACTATCATGAATGTGGCACATTATGTTTTAGTTTTCTATTTATGTGTGTTTAAATATTCAGAAGTTATACAATGAGTGGAATTTTAAATCTAGTTTTTCTCTTACTTTAGCTTAAACCATATGCACACTTTTATGTTGCCAAATGAATTTAGGGAAACATTATTAATTGTGGAATTTTGCTGTGTTTCAATGAGGAAGACTGATACTTAACCCCATTGGCAAATTTTGGAACTAAATCTGGGTTTTATTGTCAAAAATCCTAAAAGGGTTTCTATGAAGTTTATATAAGCTAAAATTATACAAAACTAGAGCAATGCAATGCTTGGCAAATATTATATGGGAATAAAAACATAGTGAAAATAATTTTCACCTATCTTTATTTGTATATTTGTGCTTATAAAATGTCCATTACTAAATGATTTTATTAATTATATATATTCTGCTTTGATTTTATTCTATACAACTTGAATTACTTTCAAATCTCTTAGTTTTTTTCTTCCCAGGGTTTTAATTTTTTTGTTAATCCCTCCCATTCTGATAGATCCTTAAATGTTAGGTGTTCTCCGGATTTTAAATCTACCTCACCTTTATTTTCATACTCTTCCTAGAACACATCATACAGTGTTGTGGCTTTGAATGTCATCAATATAATAATAATTTGGAGATTTATATATTTAGTTTCCAGTTATCCCTTGAACCACAGAATCACATATACAACAACTTGTTTATATTTTAATTTGTTGATGCAATCCTCATCCTGAACTTAATGTGTCCAAATAGAATATTTGTTTGATCTCAACCTCTGCAAGCTACACATTTTACTTCAATCTTTCCAAAGTTTGTAAATAGCAATTGGACCATCCTCCACCCAGTTACTCATGCTGAAAGTCTGGGAGTCATCTTGAGTCTTCTTTCACGTCCACACTTAATTCTTTAAAGAGCTTTTACACTCAAACTCAGAATAACCTGCCTAAAGTGTTCATTTCTCTGCATCCTAATTATTCTCACTGTTGTCCAAATTTTTAATTTTTTTATATCTAGATTATTGTGATAGCTACTAATTCAATTACTGGCTTATGTTCTTTCCTCTAGTATACTTCCTATAGTACCTAAAGGGATTTTTTTTTCCCCCATAGGGAACTTACTTTTTTAAAAATGTTTTAATTTTTATTTACCTTTTTTTTTTAATTATACTTTAAGTTCTTGGATATATGTACAGAAACTGCATGTTTGTTATATTCTTATATATTTGCCATGGTGGTTTGCTGCACCCATCAACCCATCATCTATATTAGGTATTTGTCTTAAGGCTATCGCTCCCCTTGCCCCCCACCCCTCAACATGCCCTAGTGTGTGATGTTGCCCTCCCGGTGCTATATGTTCTCATTATTCAACTACCACTTATGAATGAGAAAATGCAGTGTTTTGTGTTCTTTTCCTGTGTTAGTTTGCTGAGAATGATGGTTTCTAGCTTCATCCATGTCCCTGCAAAGAACATAACCTCATTCTTTTTAATGGCTGCATAGTTTTCCATGGTGTATATGTGCCACATCTTCTTTATTTAGTCTATCATTGATGGGCACATGGGTTGAGTCCAAGACTTTACTATTGTGAATAACACTGCAATAAACATATGTGTGCATGTGTCTTTATAGTAATATGATTTATAATGGTTTGGGTATATACCCA
This sequence comes from Callithrix jacchus, assembly GCF_049354715.1. Classification (NCBI taxonomy): domain Eukaryota; kingdom Metazoa; phylum Chordata; class Mammalia; order Primates; family Cebidae; genus Callithrix; species Callithrix jacchus. The sequence continues at coordinate 81,493,158 of NC_133504.1, read as the reverse complement.
GTAACAGGATTGCTGAGTCAAATGGTATTTCTGGTTCTAGATCCTTGAAGAATCTCCACACTGTCTTCCAGGATAAGTTTCACCCCCACCAACAGTGTAAAAGCATTCCTATTTCTGCACATCCTCTCCAGAAACTGTTGTTTCCTGTCTTTTAATGATCTCCATTTTAACAGGTGCCAGATGGTATCTCATTGTGGTTTTGATTTGCACTTCTCTAATGACCAGTGATAATGAGCTTTTTTTCATATGTTGGTCGGCCACATAAATGTCTTCTTGTGAGAAGTGTCTGTTCATATCCTTTGACTACTTTTTTAATAGGGTTGTTTGATTTTATCCTTGTAAATTTGCTTAACTTCATTGTAGATTCTGGATATTAGCTGTTTTGTAAGATGGATAGACTGCAAAATTTGCTCCCATTCTGTAGGTTGCCTGTTCACTCTGATGATAGTTTCTTTTTCTGTGCAGAAGCTCTTTTGTTTATTAGATCCTATTTGTCCATTCTAGCTTTGTTGAAATTACTTTTGGTGTTTTAGTCATAAACTTTTGTCCATGCCTATGTCCTCAATGGTATTGCCTACATTTTCTTCTAGAGTTTTTGTGGTTTTAGGTCTTACATTTAAGCCTTTAATCCATCTTGAGTTAACTATTGTATAAGGTGTAGAAAAGGGTCTAGTCTCAGTTTTCTGCATATGGCTAGACAGTTTTTCCAGCACCATTTATTAAATAGAGAATTCTTTCCCCATTACTTGTTTTGTCAAGTTTGTCAATGACCAGATGGTTGTAGATGTGTGGCATTATTTTTGAGGCCTCTCTTCTGTTCTGTTGTTCTATACACCTGTTTTGGTATCAGTACCATGCTCTTTGGTTACTGTAGCCTTGTAATATAGTTTCAAGTCAGGTAGCATGATGCCTCCAGCTTTGTTCTTTTTGCTTAGGATTGTCTTGGCTATATGGGCTCTTTTTTGGTTCCATATGAAATTATTAAAGTTTTTTTTTTTCTAATTCTGTGAAGGAAGTCAATGGTAGCTTGATAGAAATAGCATTGAATCAATTTTGGCAATATGGTCATTTTCATGATACTGATTCTTCCTATCCATGAGCATGGAACGTTTCTCCATTTGTTTGTATCCTCTCTTATTTCCTTGAGCAGTGATTAGTAGTTCTCCTAGAAGAGTTCCTTCACATCCCTTGTAAGCTATATTCCTAGGTATTTGATTCTCTTTGTAGCAATTGTGAATGGGAGTTCACTTCTGATTTGGCTCTCTGTTTGTCTATAATTGTTGTATAGGAATGCTTATAATTTTTGCACATTGATTTTGTGTCCTCAGACTTTGCTGAATGAGCATATTTGCTTAAGGAGTTTTGGGGCTGAGACAACTGGGTGTTCTTTATATACAATCAGTCATCTATAAACAGAGCCAATTTGACTTCCTCTCTTACTATTTGAATACTCTTTATTTCTTTCTCTTGCCTGGTTGCCCTGGTCAGAGCATCTGATACTATGTTGAAAAGGAGTGTTGAGAGAGGGCATGCTTGTCTTGTGCCGATTTTCAAAGGGAATGCTTCCAGCTTTTACCCCTTCACTATGATATTGTCTGTGGAATTTGTCATAAATAGCTCTTGCTATTTTGAGATATGTTTCATCATTACCTAGTTTATTGAATCTTTTTAGCAAGAGGGGTGCTGAATTTTATCGAAGGCCTTTTCTGCAACTATTGAGATAATCATGTGGTTTTTGTCATTGGTTCTCTATGTGATGAATTATGTTTATTGATTTGTGTATTTTGAACCAGTCTTGCATTTCAGGGATGAAGTCAACTTGATCATGGTGCTGCTAGATTTTTAATGTGCTGCTAGATTCTCTTTGTCAGTATTTTATTGAAGATGTTTGCATCCATGTTCATCAGGGATATTGATCTGAATTTTTCTTTCTTTCTTTCTTTCTTTTTTTTATGGGGGATTGGGGTCTCTGCCAGGTTTTGGTATCAGGATGATACTGGCCTCATTAAATGAGTTATGGAGAAGTCCTCCTTTTTCAACTGTTTGGAATAGTTTCAGAAGATATGGTACCAGTTCCTTTTTGTACCTCTGGAAGAATTCAGCTGTGGCTTTGTCTGGTCCTGGGCTTTTTTGGTTGGTAGGCTATTAATTACTGCCTCAATTTCAAAACTTGTTATTGGTCTATTTAGAGATTTGACATCTTCCTGGTTTAGGCTTTGGAGGGTGTATGTGCCCAGGAATTTATTCATTTCTTCTAGATTTTCCAGTTTATTTGTGTAGAGGTATGTCTAGTATTCTCTAATGGTAATTTGTATTTCTGTGTGATCAGTAGTAATATCCCACCCAAAGGGATTTTTTTTTTTAACATTTATTTCTCTCCCTTGTTAGTAATTTCTAGGTTTTTTGGTTTGGTCTGGTTTTCTAAGGCTTCTATCCTACATGATCTGCTACTGCCTATAATTCAGATACATCTGTAATCACTTTTTTCTGGTTTTGTTATTTAATTGTGACAATGTTTTTTTCTGTCCCTTGATTATCACATTATGTTAATTGAAACAGGGCCTTTGCACAGCAAGTCACCATATCCTCAAATGGCTTGTTCCGTTCTTATTTCAGGTTTCAGCTTAAGGAGGCCCTGCTTTCTGAATTTCGTTCATTTTACTAGGCACGGTGTGAAAATTCTCTGATTTTGCTTACTTCAACAGCACCACTTACTAAACTTCATTTATTTGCTTACTTTACATTTTGTTTCTTTACTTCTGGAATGTAAACTGGATAGAGACATTGTCTCTGTATGTCTTGTTCATTGCTGTAATATCCTGAAAACCCTGAATTATTCTGGCTCAAGATATATCAGAATGAATGAATTCAAAAATTAATATTTACAGCAAATCTGTGACTTATGTAATCATATTTGCTGTCATCTTACAGATAACAAAGCTTCAACATAGAAGGAGTAGATAATTCACTGAAAATTATAAAGCCAATAAATGCAAAAGTTAAGCTCAAACCCTGGCAATCTAGAATAAATGTCCATTTTCCTTATTTTTGAACTGTTGTATCCATAAGGACAGAATAAATTTCTTTTTTGCTTGCCATATGATAATGCTGAATTGATATCCTACCATTCTGTCATTAAGATATACTTTACCAATTGTCAATTATTTCACTAAATTTCTTATTTTTCTCTTACCTGCAACTCAAAATCTTTAGGTATATTTCTGAAGCAAACAATTTTAGGAATATTTCTATATTTCTCATTTGAAAGTTATTCCTAAATAAAACATATCTAAACATAAAAATATTATAAATATTTTTTGTAGCTGCATATATATATATATATATATATATATATATATATAATTGCATTTTAGGTTCTGGGGTACATGTAAAGAATACGCAGGATTGTTGCATAGGTACATACATGACAATGTGGTTTTCTGCCTCCATCCCCATCACCCATATCTGGCATTTTTCCCCATGTTATGCCTCCCCAACTTCCTACCCCCCACTGTCCCTTCCCTAGTCTCCCCCAACAGGCCTGTGTGTGCTGCTCCCCTCCCTGTGTTCAGGTGTTCTCATTATTCAACACTTGCCTATGAGTGAGAAAATGCAGTGTTTGATTTTCTTTTCTTGTGCCAGTTTTCTGAGAATGATGGTTTCCAGGTTCATCCATGTCACTACAAAGAACACAAACTCATAGTATTTCATGCTGCATAGTTTTCATGCTGTATATGTGCCACATTTTCCCTGTCCAGTCTATTATTGATGGGCATTTGGGTTGGTTCCAAGTCTTTGTTATTGTAAACAGTGCTGGAATGAACATATGTGTGCATGTGTCCTTATAATAGAATGATATAGTTTTTGGGATATATCCACAGTAATGTGATTGCTGATTCAAATGGAATTTCTATTTCTAGGTCCTTGAGGAATCACCACACTGTCTTCCACAATGGTTGAACTAATTTACACTCCCACCAACAGTGTAAAAGTGTTCTTATTTCTCCACATGCTCTGCAGCATCTGTTTTCTCCAGATTTTTTAATGATTGCCATTCTAACTGGCTTGAGATGGTATCCAATGTGGTTTTGATTTGCATTTCTCTAATGACCAGTGACAATGAACATTTTTCATATGTTTGTTGGCTTCATATATGTCTTCTTTTGAAAAATGTCTATTCATATCCTTCACCCACTTTTGAATGTTTTTTTTTCTTGTAAATTTGTTTTAGTTATTTGTAGATTCTGAATATTAGCCCTTTTGCAGAGGGATAGATTGCAAATTTTTTTTCCCTTTGTGTTGGTTGCCTATTCACTCTAATGATTGTTTCTTTTGCTGTGCAGAAGCTCTGGAGTTTAATTAGATTCCATTTGTCTATTTTGGCTTTTTTTGCCAATGCTTTTGGTGTTTTAGTCGTGAAGTCCTTGCCTATGCCTATGTGCTGAATGGTTTTTACCTAGGTTTTCTTCTAAGGTTTTTAATGTGTTAGGTCTTATGTTTAAGTCCTTAATCCATCTGGAGTTAATTTTAGTGTAAGGTGTCAGAAAGGGGTCCAGTTTCTGCTTTCTGCACATGCCTAGCCAGTTTTTCCAACATCATTTATTAACCAGGGAATCCTTTCCCCATTGTTTGTTTTTGTGAGGTTTATCAAAGATCAGATGGTTGCAGATGTGTGGCATTGCCTTTGAGGCCTCTGTTCTGTCCCATTGGTCTATATCTCCATTTTGGCACCAGTACCATGCTGTTTTGATTACTGTAGCCTTGTAGTATAGTTTGAAGTCAGGTAGCATGATACCTCCAGCTTTGTTTTTTTTTTTTGCTACACATTTAATTGGCTATGCAGGCGTTTTTGTTCCCTATGAAGTTTAAGGTGTTTTTTTTTTTCCAGTTCCGTGAAGAAGGTCATTGTTAGCTTGATGGGGATAGCATTGAATCTGTAAATTGCTTTGGGTGGTATGGACTTTTCACGATATTGATTCTCCCTAACCATGAACATGGAATGTGTCTCCATCTGTTTCTGTCCTCTCTTATTTCGTTGAATGCTGGTTTTAGTTCTCCTTGAAGAAGTCCTTCCTATCTTTGTTAGTTGTAATCCTAGGTATTTTATTCTCTCTGTAGCAATTGTGAATGGCAGTTCATTCTTGATTTGGCTCTCTTTAAGTCTGTTATTGGTGTATAGAAAAGCTTGCAATTTTTGCACATCGATTTTGTATTCTGAGACTTTGCTGAAATTACTTATCAGTTTAAGGAGATTTTGGGCTGAGATGATAGGGTCTTCTAAATATACAATCATGTTGTTTGCAAATAGAGACAATTTGACTTCCTACTTTCCTAATTGAATACCCTTTATTTCTCTTTCTTGCCTGACTGCTCTGCCTAGAATTTTCAATACTATATTGAATAAGAGTGATGAGAGAGGGCATCCTTGTCTAGTGCCATATTTCAAAGGGAATGCTTCCAGTTTTTGCTCAGTCATTATGATATTGGTCGTGGGTTTGTCATAAATAGCTTTTATTATTTTGAGATACATTCTATCAATACCTAGTTTATTGAGAGTTTTTAGCATAAAGGGCTGTTGAATTTTGTCAGAGGCCTTCTCTGCATCTATTGAAATAATCATGTGGTTTTGTGTTTGGTTCTGTTTATGTGGTGAATTATGTTTATACATTTGCGTATGTTGAATCAACCTTGCATCCCCGGGATGAAGCCTACTTGGTCATGATGGATAAGCTTTTCGATGTGCTCTTGCAATCTGTTTGCCAGCATTTTATTGAATATTTTTGCATCTATGTTCATCATGGATATTAGCCTGATTTTTCTTTTCTTGTTGAGTCTCTGTCAGGTTTTGGTATCAAGATGATGCTGGTCTCATGAAACGATTTGGGAAGGATTGCCTCTTTTTGAATAGTTTGAAATGGTTTCAGAAGCAGTGGTACCAGCTCCCCTTTTTATGTCTGATAGAATTTGGCTGTGAACCCATCTGGACCTGAGCTTTTTTTGGTAGGTAATCTATTAATTGTGGCCTCAACTTCTGCCTTGTTATTGGTCTATTCAGGTTTTCAACTTCTTCCTGGTTTATGATTGGGAGGGGGTAAGTGTCCAGGAATTTATCTGTTTCTTCCAGGTTTACTGGTACATGTGCATAGAGTTGTTTGTAGTAATCTCTGATGGTGGTTTGTATTTCTGTGGAATTTGTGGTGATATCCCCTTTATCATTTTTTATTGCATCTATTTGATTCCTCCCTCTTTTCTTTTCTATTAATCTGGCTAGTGGTCTGTCTATTTTGTTGATCTTTTCAAAAAACCAGCTCCTGGATTTATTGATGTTTTGAAGTGTTTTTTTGTGTCTCTGTCTCCTACAGTTCTGCTTTTATCTTAGTTATTTCTTGTCTTCTGCCAACTTTTGAGTTTTTTTTTAATCTTCCTCCATCTCTTTATTTTGAGCCTACATGTATTCTTGCATGTGAGATGGGTTTCCTAGATACAGCACACTGATGAGTTTTGACTTTTTATCCAATTTGCCAATGTGTGCCTTTCGATTGGGGCATTTAGCCCATCTACATTTAAGCTTAATATGTTATGTGTGAATTTGATCCTGCCATTATTGTGCCAGCTGGTTGTTTTGCCCATTAATTGATGCAGTTTCTTCATTGTGTTGGTGCTCTTTACTATTCGATACATTTTTTGAGTGGCTTGTACTGGTTATTCCTTTCCATATTTAGTGCTTCTTTCAGGAGCTCTTGTAAATCAGGCCTGGTGGTGATGAAATCTCTGAGCAATTGCTTGTTCATAAAGGATTTTATTTTTCCTTCACTTATGAAGCTTAGTTTGGCTGAATAGGAAATTCTAGGTTGAAAGTTTTTTTCTTTAATAATGTTGAATATTGGCCCCCACTCTCTTCTGGCTTGTAGGGTTTCTGCTGAAAGATCCAGTATGAGTCTGATGGGCTTCCCTTTGTGGGTAACCTGACCTTTCTCTCTCTGGCTGCCCTTAGCATTTTTTCCTTCATTTCAACTCTAGTGACTCTGACAATTACGTGCCTTGGGGTTGCTCTTCTTGAGGCATATCTTTGTGGTGTTCTTTGTATTTTCTGGACTTCAATGTTGGCCTGCCTTGCTAGGTTAGGGAAGTTCTCCTGGATAATATTCTGAAGAATGTTTTGCAGCTTTTATTCATTCTCTCCATCACATTCAGGTACACCTATCAAATGTAGATTAAGTCTTTTCACATAATCCCATATTTCTTGGAGGTTTTGTTCATTTATTTTTATTCTTTTTTCTCTAATCCTGCTCTCTTTTTTTATTTCATTGAGTTGATCATCTCTCTCTGATATCCTTTCTTCTGCCTGGTCAATTCAGCTATTGAAACTTGTGTATGCTTCACGAAGTTCTTGTGTTGTGTTTTTCAGCTCCATCAATTCATTTTTATTCCTCTCTAAGCTGTTTATTCTTGTTCGCATTTCATCAAACATTTATTGAAGGTTCTTAGTTTCTTTGCATTGGGTTAGAACATAATCTTTTAGCTCAGAGAAGTTTATTATTACCCACCTTCTGGAGCCTGTTTCTGTTTCTGTGAATTCACCAGACTCTTTCTCTATCCAGCCTTGTTCCCTTACTGGTGAGGAATTGTGATCCCTTTGAGGAGGAGAGGCATTCTGGTTTTGGGTCTTTTCATCCATTTTGTGCTGGTCTCTTCCCATCTTTGTGGATTTATATACCTATGGTCTTTGTTGTTGGTGACTTTCATATGGGGTCTCTGAGTGGATATCCTTTTGTTGCTGATGAATTTCTTTCTATTTCTTAGTTTTCCTTCTAATAGTCAGGCCCCCCAGCTGTAGGACCGCTGGAGGTTCACTCCAGACCCTGCTTGCCTGGGGATCACTTGCAGTGGCTGCAGAACAGAAAGGGTTGCTGCCAGTTTCTTCTTCTGTTATCTTTGTCCCAGAAGGATACCTGCCAGATGTCAGCCTGACCTCTCCTTTATGAGGTGTATCTTTTGTTACACATGGGTCAGGGAGCTGCTTGAGGAGACAGTCTGTCCCTTATAGGAGTTCAAGTGCTGAGCTGTGAGCTCTGTTGTTCCGTTCAGAGATGTTGTGCAGGTACATTTACGTCTGCTGCAGCAGAACTCATAACTGCCCTTTTTTCCCAGGTGCTCTGTCCTTGGAAGGTGGGGCTTTATTTATAAGTTCCTGTCATTCTGCTGCCTTTTTTCACAGGTGACCTGCCCAGCAAGGAGGTAGCATAGTCATGGTCTGCCAGCAAAGGTGTTTCTGAGCTGTTGTGGGCTCTGCCCACAAGGAAGTTGCTGTGTGAACTTCCTTGCAGTTTTGTTTATAGGGGTATAGTTAGAACTGTCTCAGTAATGGTGGTCTGCCTCAGTAATGGTGGACTGTCTCTGTAATGGCAGTCTGCCTTAGTAATGGCAAACTGCCTCGGTAATGGTGGATTGCCTTGGTAATTTTAGACTGCCTCGGTAGTGGTAGACTACCTTGGTAATGGCAAACGCCCTTCTGCCCACAGAGCTGGATCATCCTGGGTCCAGCTGTGGCTTGCTGTGAAATTCTCAATCCAGAGCCTTTCAGATTGCTCATCTTTGTGGGGGTAAAACCAGCTGAGCCAGATTATCTGGCTCCCCATTTTAGCCCCCCCTTTTTCCAGTTGAATGGGTGACTCTGTCTCTCAGGTGTTCCTGTCACCAGTTGAAATGGAGCCCAGATTTGTGTGAGTATTTGTGCAGAGACCTGCTGCACCAGCTGAAGCAGCTCTGCTGGAGACTCATGGTGTTTTTCTGCCTTGGAATCTCTTGGTTTGTGGGCAGTAAAAATGCATTTGGAAATGTGGTGATCACTCACCCTCTGCATTTTCACTGGGAACTGCAATCCAGAGCTGTTTCTATTTGGCCATCTTGAATCCTCCTCCTTAGCTGCATAGTTTTAACAAAGGGTAAAATGAAGAAAATGCATTATTACATATTGAAAGTAATTTTCAACAACAACCATAATATTTTACAGACTGAAAATTTATTAAATATGAATAAAGAAGGAAACTACCTGGTCCTTCTTATATAATTATTTGAATTCTATACTTCTCACAGTGAATTTCAGTGATATAACAATACTTGGGTGTACTTAGAGTTTTAATCTTTACAAAAACAACACACATTTGGAAGTAGAAAAGTTGTAAAGAACAATTTATTAAAGATATTTGGGATAGTGTGTTTAGCATTTCACATAATTATATATCACTGCTGAGGTCATAAGCCTTAAGCAAAATTTTGGCATGCTTTCTTTCCTTATTAATAATTTATTATATGTGATTTATCTTTACCCATTTAAGGAATTCTCCCTGCTAGCTTTATGGTAGTATTTTGCAATAGACCACATTCATTTTTGTTACATATTTTATTCATAATTAATATACAAATATTTCCCAAGTAAATTTCCATATACACTTGACAAAATAGAACATGTTATTTCAAAAATTGAAATATGACATATTTAAATGAAATATAGTGCCATCTTCATAGAGATCTTTAAAACACAGCAGTGTTTAATATATTTGTCAATTATGTCATTGTCCAGTTAACCACTCAGGCTGTGACACTATCCATAGTATTCTTCTAGTGTTGGTACAGAATGTGGCAAGTGATATCAAACTGCTGACATAAAACCTGCTTTTCTATAAGACACACAAGTATTAGCAGATGCTTTTCTGTTCTGTGCTTAAGATGAACACCCCCTCCAATTCACAATATCAATATTGCCTTGAACATATTATTGATGATTTTAGTGTTCAAAAAAATGTCATCATAATTAAGGTTAATTTAGGCATCTGAAACTTATGGTCAATTTTATGTTTACAGTCTTTTTCAAAATTGTACAACTATTTTTCCTGCTTTCAATTTGTCACAATCATTATGTATTTTGATATCAAACATTCTGCACTATAACACATACCCTTGGCAGGGGTTAATTTTGAGGCAAATATTACATTTGTTATTCATTTTTTCTTTTTTTATCATTATATCTCTAACACAAATTAGTATGTTTCAAATCTCTTATCATCATAATTAACTTATTCATTATAGTTGAGGATTCACTTCCATTTTATTCCAGCATTATGAATATTTTGATTATAAATAAATTTCATCAAAAGATTATCTTAATTTTCTGATGAAAAGCAATGGTATTAGTTACTCCTCAGTTATATCATTTTACCTGAATCTTGAAGCTTGTTTTTAAAACATTTTGTTTCAAATTATCAGACAAGATATTTTTAGCATTCTAATTATTTGAACATTTGTTATTATATGTATATTTGTTTTACTGTAAAATACAAACATTTTTAATATATTTGAGACCATGATTCAAACTCAATGAAAAATTAAAATGAAGTGAATATATTTCTTTCCAAAATTTTCTGAAATTAGTGTTTGCCAATGTTTGCATTCAGTCCATCAGAAGATGAATGAGTTCCCAGGTTAAATAAAGGTTTTCTTCAATATTTACAAAAAGCAATAGCAGATTAAAATGTTAATAAGATTCTGAAAATTTTTAAATTCATTTTTCTCTACACTGCTTTAATTTTAGATTTTTCATTGTCTTCTCTGTTCCTTCATTCTCAGAAAACTGACACAAGAACAGAAAATCAAACATCGCATGTTCTCACTCATAGGTGGATGTTGAACGATGAGAACACATGGACACAGGGAGGGGAGCATCACACATTGGGGTCTGTCGGGGGGGGAATAGGGGAGAGACAGTGGGAGGGGGAGAGTTGTGGAGGGATAACATGGGGAGAAATGCCAGATATAGGTGACGGGGAGGAAGGAAGCAAACTACACTGCCATGTGTGTACTTACGCAACAATCTTACATGTTCTTCACATGCACCCCAAAACCTAAAAAGCAATAAAAAAAGAAATTTTATTTTTCTCTTCTTCTCTTGTCTCTCTTCTTCTCCTCTCTTTAATGTAAAGCCAATAAACTGATCACACACTGTTTATTCTACAGGAAACGTGTACACTGAAGTAAGATCTGTTGAGCTGAAATCCTAGCTCAGTGTTACAGCATTACTGGCTTTAGATGAATTAGTGTTTCTTTCTGGACTTCAGTTTTTCCATTTGCACATGCACCATTAAATATTATTTATTATCTTAATCTTTTATGTCTTGAAAGTAACAGAAATGTTTTCAAACTTGCTAAAATGGCAAGTCCACATCTTAATGTATTATAATATTTATTACTTTATAACTGCTGCATGACTAGTGGGGTACTAAAAGTTTGAAGAACAAAATAGGAAATCATATTACTGATTTTAAAATATCTGTTAAGAGAGAGTGCAAAGTGTGACAGACTAGTTTTAAGAAAGAAGGTAATATTAATTTGTAATTTAAAATAAGGGTATAATTTTAATTTTCTGTAGGACTTGGGTAGTAGCACAACTAAGTGTTTAGAAGTGTATCAGTCTGGGAATAATAGAAAGAAACTGCACAGTGGGTTACACAGGGGAAGTTTAATAGCAAAACTTATTAAAATATCATAAAAGAGTAGCCATAAGATAATTGTATAAGAAAACTTTCTATGGTATATTAGGGCCCAGAAAAGTACCAAAGGAAGAATAACTTTGGAAGGAGACCTCCCTCCCAATCTTGAAATTCAGTACTCACTGGAAAATGTGCAGTTCAGCACCTTGGATAGCAGAAATCTGCTGGATTGCCCAGGCAGTAGTTGTTCCACAGTCACTGGACAATCAGTCAGAAAAGTCTTCCAAGTATAGCCAGAGAATAGATGAACAGTAACTCATGGCTTAAGCATACGGAGGAAGTGGGATGGAGAGGAGCTGTGGAGATAGCTGGCTATAAAGGAAGCACTGGTGCACAATAGGACCCAACTGGGCCTTGCTGGGATGGTAAGGGACAATGGGGGCTCTCCAGGACTGCAGGCAATACATACATGGGCTTTCAGAGAGTAATCAGGGCACTTGTACAAATCAGGAAGGTTTTAAGACACTGTTTTTGTATAGAGAGGGACACACAGAAGGTTACCATCAGTCTATAGCTGAAAACTATGGAGGGATCATGCTCTGAACACAGGCTGGGAGATACTTAGCAGTAAGTTCTCATACCCATACATCTTACCCACTATAGTGGTCAGAAATCTCAGGAAAGCCTGTCTTCCTACAATGCTTTTACAGTGCCCTGTACTGGGAAAGTTTAACAGAATGCTCACTTTAATGGAAAAATGCTTTAAAAATTTTATTTTATTGCTGTAACATATGCTGAAGGGTGAATTTTGAACTGAGAGATAATAAATTAATAAGTGGCACAAATGTCAAGATAGCTGAGACATATTTCTTGATGTTTCATACCTACATTCTGTGTTCACACTTTGTTTTCTACTTTGTAAATATAACTAGATATGCAATTGCTTAGATGTTGTTTATGACTAATTGCATTCAAAATTGTTTTAACAGTATTTTAGTAGCTTTTATATGTTCTAAAATTTCCTTGCTTAGGAAAAATTGTTTTGTTACTACTAATAGAGGAAGAGGGAATGATAAATAGTTACTAATGAGAAACCTTTAAGTAGTTTACATTCATTTTCTTATTCAGTCCTACAGACATTGAAATTGTTATGGACTGAATGTTTGAGTCCACGCAAAATGTTTACGTTGAAATCCTGGCCACCCCTCTATGTGATTGTATTTTGAGGTGGAGGCTGTTGGGAGGTTATTAGATTTGAACAAAGCCAGGAGTTAGGATTCTCATGCAGATATTAGTGCCTTTATTAGAAGAAGAAAAAAAAAAAAAAGTTATTTTCCCTGTATGTACCAGATGAGGATATAGTGATACAGTGAGAAGGTAGCTGTCCTCTAGGCAGGGAGAGAGTTCTCACTAAGAATCTTATCTGTTAGCTTCTTGTTCTTAGATCTGTAAGCCCCTAGAACTCTAAAAAGTGAATGTCTATTGTTTAAGCCAACCAGTCTATAATATTTTGTTACAGCATGATGTAACTAATACAGAAATAAATACTCAAAATGTTAAATCACGTCTTAAGTCTATTATGTAGTAAGGAACTAAATCAAGACTAGCTGTTACAACCGCCTGAAGCCGCACACCACAGTACACCGCAATTCTTCAAAGTATACTAAGAAGGAATTAACATATGTTGTTCATGATTTTTATTTGCAGCTATCCTTATTTTCAAAAAAAGGGTTGTAAATAACATGTTTCTGTTTTCCATTTTTATCCTAAATTTCACCTAATATAAACTAATGCACCAGTACAAAATAAAACAATATTCATAACATTTTTTAATAATAGAAAACTATATTATAGGGGACATATGCATTCTAAACATGTAAGAAGGGCAACTTATTTTCATTATACTTCAGCCATATATTTCTTCATTAACAAGGTGACTTGACGTTGTAAAATATGAATGCTGTCATTAAAATCTCAGTAAAGCTGTGTGCTTCATTGTTAATTAGGTAGTCTTTTAATGTAACGGAAGTTCATTGCCACTGATTACTACAATAATATATTACTTCTATGTTCATACTGATGTTTTAAAATACCCTTTGCCTTTAGTAAGATTAAATATTCACTGAGAGGTTTGCTGCCATTGCTCATCATTTTCTTTTCCAAAAGAAAGATAAAATAGAAAGGAAAAGGAGAATAAGAAGGAGTGGAAGAATGAATAGGAATATGGGGAGAAAAAAACAATGAGAAAGATGAGGGAGAGGAAGAGGAAGAAGGGGAGGAGGGGAGGAAAACACACAAAAAAAGAGAAAGAAATGGTGGTTCTGGATGTTTTAAATCTCTTAATGTGAAAGACTAATTCAGTTTGAACTGTGAGGAGTATGTGACATAAACTTACATTAAATTGTCTTATAGATCTATGAGGGCATATGTCTTGTTTGAGCTTTCTTATGCTCCACATATGCATTTCCCTATAATAATTTGCATATTTATGACTCTGTGTATTTTGGGTGCCATAATATTTCCTTCACCACGTAATAAAAGGACACAAATGAAGAAAGCAAATAAAAGAAAGCAAAGGCAAGTAATTGGGTAGAAGAATAAAACACTGGTTCAGTATGTACACTCTTTTAGATTGTAATCCCAAACCCATAAACAGCTTTCATATTGTTTAAATAATTAAACTCTCTGTAGTCTATCTGCTGTGATTTTAATATGTGCCCCCAAAATCGTATGTTGAAAACTTAAGCCCAATGCAATAACACTGGGAGTTGGGGACTAATGGCGGGTGTTTAGGTTATGAGTGCTCCACCCTCACAAATAGATTAATGCCAATTTTAAAAAGGCTTGAGGATATGAGTTTGATCTTTTTTTCTCTTGCTTTGTGATGCCATTTATTATGCTATGACACAGCAAGAAGACCTTTGCGAGATGCAGCTTCTTGATCTTAGACTTCCCAGCTTCCAGAACTGTGAGCCAATAAACTGCTGTTTATTACAATTACCCATTCTCAGGTATTCTGGTATAGCAGCACAAAATGAACTCAGACACAATTGTTCCAACATATATAAAGTAAAATACCTACACTAAGTAAAATATATGTGACTTCTAGTTGAGAATTACATTATTTATTTGACAATCATTTATAAGAACTTTACATAAAAACTCAACTTATGTATCAATAAAGTGAAGTAAAAATGTATTATGTAGCGGTCGTCTTCTGTGGTTCAGTTATTTTAATATTAATAATGTTGAGGGTATAATGGTGTCCATTGATTAGAAAGCAAAATTTGAGGCCAGGCGCGGTGGCTCAAGCCTGTAATCCCAGCACTTTGGGAGGCCGAGGCGGGTGGATCACGAGGTCAACAGATCGAGACCATTCTGGTCAACATGATGAAACCCCGTCTCTACTAAAAATTACAAAAAATTGGCCAGGCATGGTGGCGCGTGCCTATAATCCCAGCTACTCAGGAGGCTGAGGCTGGAGAATTGCCTGAACCCAGGGGGCGGAGGTTGCGATGAGCCGAGATCGCGCCATTGCACTCCAGCCTGGGTAGCAAGAGCGAAACTCCGTCTCAAAAAAAAAAAAAAAAAAAAAAAAAAAAGAGAGCAAAATTTGAGAAAATTTCAATAACTTTTTTAATTGGCTCTAAGAGAAGGAGAATGAACTTCTATTTGAAACGTCCAAGTTATATTACTTTTTTTCCCTAAGGCATTGAGAAAAAGAAATTCAGAAATAGAGAAGACAGAAAGAAACTGACTAAAGATAAAATAACCAGATTTTGCCTGCCAGGTTTTTCACACTTTCACTTGTTTTGCAAGCACCAATATATGCATAGCCATGCCAGGTGATAGCACTAATGTAAGAACATTTTGAGATTTGAATTCAGGTATCTCAAAATATAATTCTCTTTCTAGTTTTCAAACTATGTTAAATGTTCTTCCAACACCTGATTCATATTTCATTTCAATACTCAGTATTATTATTTTTATAACTATAATTAAAACATAATGTTGACCCATAAAATGTTAACAAGTCAAACTATTATTATACAAAACTTCAAATAAATATTTTCAGCAACTGATATGTATATTTTTGTATTTCAATATCTAAGTGTCATTGTATATACTTATAGAATTGTTTTGGTGATTTTTAAAAATAAAATCTTAGATATTGAGTACAAAAACTTCTTTATGGAAATAAAAATTATTCTGAGAAGAAATAATAGTATTATTATAATACTATTAATCCCTTCTAAGACTTAATCTAGCAACAATTTGGAGCCATCTACAATATGAAAAGTACTATAGAACAAATAGACAAATGGGGATTAAAATAGAAATGAGAAAGCATGTAACTATGAAATATAGCAATAAAGAAAACTTTGTAAAACAATATTTTTAAATTTTATTTTTATAGATTTAGGGATTACAGGTGCAGATTTCTTACATGCATATATTGCTTAGTGATGAAGTCTGGATTTTTAGTGGACACATTACTTAAATAGTGAACATTGTACCAACAGGTAAGTAACCATCTCTTGCCCCACTCCCATCCTGCTAATTTTTTGGAGTCTCCAATATCTATTTTTTTCACTCTGTATATCCATTTGTATTTATTGTTTAGTTCCCTCTTATAAGTGAGAACTTGTGGTATTTCACCTTCTGTTTCTCAGTTATTTCACTTAGAATAATAGCCTCTAGTTCCATCCATGTTGCTGCCGATGACTTTCTATGGCTATTAGTATTCCATGGTGTGTGTATGTCTGTGTGTGTGTGTGTGTGTGTGTACCACATTTCTGTTATCCAATCTTCCATTCATGTATACTTAGGCTGATTCCATGGCTTTGCTATTGTGAATCATACTGAAATGACCACACAATTGCTGGTGTCGTTTGGATGTCCTGATTTCCACTGGGTAGATACCCAGTGATGGAATTGCTGGGTTGAATGATAGTTCTGTTTTTGTTTCTTTTAAAACTCTTCATATTGTTTTCCATAGATGGTATACCAATTTATATTCCTACTAACAGCATACAAGTGTTTTCTTTTCTCTACATCTTCGCCAATATCTGTTGTTTTTTGGCTTTTTAAAAATTACCAAGTAAGGGAGTATATCCTTATGATTTTAGTTCAAATTTTTCTGATGATGTGATGCTGAAGATTTTTTTCGTGTGTTTATTGACTGCATCTGTGCCTTTTTTTGAGAAAAATACTGTTCATATATTTTGCTTGATTTTGACGGGGTCATTTTTTTTCATTAAATTATTTGAGTTTATATAAAGCATTAGTGATAAAACTAAAAGAAATATTTGTATATCTTAAATAAAATGCCCAGAAAACCTTTATAAATTATAGAATCACTTCTATGTCAGCCAGCTTAAAAATTCTCTTATAATAATGCTTAAATTTACTATATTTTTCATCAAAAGGAGTAGTTCCATTTGTATTAATAAATTGTAATATGTTACTTATTATTGCTCCAGCCCCTTTCTGGGTATTAAGATATAAACTGTGAAAAGATAAAAAGAATATGTATTGTGGTTTCATAAAGCATATATTTGAATGATGGAAAGAAAACCAATTAATTAATTGATTAAAAATGCTTTATTTTTCCTCTTAATTTAAAAATTGTTATTTTTGTATTTTTGAGGTATTGCTTACATACTGTAAAATTCACAAACCTTAAGTATATATTTCTATGGATTTGTGCATAGATACATGCCATACATAACCATTAGCCAAATCCAGTTTTAGAACATTTTCATCAACTAACTAAAACTATTTATGATGTATTTTTGAAACTATTCAATAAATTGTTTAAATATTTATTAGAATAGTTTTACATTCAGAGCAAATTTGGAATATATGTATAGAATAGTTTTACATTCACAGCAGAATCAAGGTGAAGATGGAAATATTTTCCATAACCCCCACTTTGGTCCCACACATGGGTACCCTCACCCATTATCACCATCCCACAGCAAATTCATACCTTTTTTTATAACTGATGAATCTATAATACATTGATTCACAATGATCACCCAAAGTCTACAGTCTACTTTATGGATGATTCTTGGTGTCATACATTGTATGCGTTGGAACCAATGTTTAAGACATATATCCACCATTAGAGTATACATATTTCCCTTGTTCTAAAAATTCTCTGTAAGTCATTTCTCCCTCCCTTGCTATGATCTTTTTAATATTTGCATACTTTTGTTTTTTCTAGAATGTCATACAGATGGAATACATAGTATGTAGCCTGTTCAGATCAACTTCTTTCATATAGTAATCTACATTTAAGTTTCTTTTAAGTCTTTTCATGGCTGATAGCCCTTTCCTTTTAGTACTATATCATATTTTGTTGTCTAGATGAACCACTGTTTGTCCATTCAACTTTTGTCTTTATAAATATCCATTTGCAGATTTTTGTGTGTTCAGCTCCTATGATTAGATACCAAGGAACATGATTGCTAGATAATATGCGGAGAGTATATTTAGTTTTGCAAGAAACCAACCTGTCTTTCAAAATGGCTGCACCATTTTGTATTTCCAACAGCAGTGAGTGACAGTACTTATTGTTTCATATCTTTGTGATCATTTGGTGTTATCAATGTGCTGGATTTTGTCTGCTGTAATAGGTATTTTATCTATAGCCATCCAACACTGAATGAGCCTGATCTTGCCTGATACATGTGTAGTGCTATCTCATTGCTGGTTATTATTAAATGATATTTTTTATTATATACAGTGTGCATTACACCACAAATAATTTTACTATATCAAGAACTTTCATAGACTATAGGTAAATAAATTTGTTTACAAGAATGATGAATAATGAAAATAAAGAGAAAATAGAGGCAAGAAAATCAGATCATTCCAGGAGAAAAATTCATTCAGACATCTCAATTGTAGGGATTACAGTGTCTTCAGAGCCTGTAGGAATATAAATGTGTGCATCAGCTGAGTATAAGCAGATGTTGGGTCAATGAGTTATAAAGCATGATAGACCCTTAAGGGTATTCTGAATTATCAGAAAAATAACAAACAAATAAAATTCTGTTGGCAAAGTAAGTCAGCTGGTCAGATTCAAACCAGACACCACTAGTCTTTAAAAGTACTGCACCTCCAACCTATATCTATGTCCATTTATGAATGGATATGCATATACAAATATAATTATTAATAATTCATTAAGTTTAATATATGAATGTCAGTCAGTGTATTTTAGTTAATGAATGACTGATACTAGTAATTCGTTGGTATGCTGTCACTGTTGAAATGATTCTAAATATGCTCTTTTAAATCAATGTAATCTCTCCTGTGTTTATACTTATTTTTTATTTCTATTTTTCTCTTCCACTCTTTCTGCCTTTTGGGGATTTTAACTAAATTTTTTTATATGATTCTATTCTCTCACCTTCCATAGCATGTGTTAGTTATACATCTTTTTTTGGTTCCTTTTTGTAGTGGTTTTCCTGGAGTTTACAATCTACATTTATAAATAATCTAAGTCCACTTTCAGAAACACTATACAATGTCATCGGTGGCTAACTTATGATAACAAAATAATACTATTTTCTCTCCTCATAATTTGTACTATTGCTTTAACTCATTCATTGACATGTAACAACATATAAGCATATAGATATGATAATTTTATTATGTATGATTTTAGATATATATGATATATATAGAGGCATACATCATCACACACGGTCGCTATTATTATTTTGAACAAATTGCCTATTAGATAATTCTTAATAGTAAGAAAATTTTTTTAATCATTACATTCCTTATATTGTGTTCTTCTTTTCTTTATGTAGGTTCATGTTTCTTACCTATATTATATTTTCCTTTTTTTCTAAGCAACTTATTTTAACACTTCTTGCAAGGCAGGATTATTCTCAATTTTGGGGAACAAATAGTCTCAATTTTCTTTGAAAAGTTCTGCATTTCTTCTTCAATTTTAGAGGACAATATAACACGGTACAACATTCTAGGGTTTTGTGTGGGTGTGTACGCTTGTGTGTGTTATGAAAATGTTAAATTTTTTTACTCTACTTTTTTCTTGCTTATATGATTTTTGAGGAGAAGAAACATGGAATCCTTATCACTAATTCTCCATAAGTAAATTTCTTGTTTTTCTTCTTTTTATTTCCTTAGACATTTTTGAGAATTATTTCTTTATCTTTGATTTTCTCTTGTTTGAAAATAATATGTTAAGGTGTAAATTTTTGGCATTTATTCTACTTGGTATTCTCTGAACTTGCAGCTTCTGTGGCTTGAGGTTTGATATTAATTTGGTGTCACTGTCAGTCATTATTGCTCCAAATGTTTGTTTCAATTTTTTCTTTCTTCTTCTGGTATTTCCATCACATGTTGTTCTCCCACAGTCCTTGAATACACTACTCTTTTCATTCTTTGTTCTCTTTGCTTTTCATTTTTGAAGTTTCTATTCATGTGTTCTCAAGCTCAGAAACTCGTTCCTCAGCCATGTTATCTACTATGAGGCCATCAAAGCCATTCTTTATTTGTGTTACAAGGTTTTCTATCTGTAGCATTTCTTTAGTTTTTTATTAGGATTTCCACCCCTCTGCTCAACTGCCCATATGTCCTTGCATGGTGTTGACTTTATTCATTAAGACCCTTAGCATATCAATCAAAGTTGTTTTAAATGGCTGGTCTTATAGTTACAATTTTTTGGCTGTGTCAGGCTCTATTGCTTACTCTGTCACTTCAAATTCTGTTTTTTGTCTTTTTTTCCCATTTAAAAAAATATCTAAATATAGCCTTCTGACTAAAAAAAACTGCAAAAAATAAGCATTTTCATAATGTGTTGCTGAGATATCAGGGAAAGGGAGAAGATTCTATAATTGTATAATTAACATCAGTCTTTTAGTGAGCTTGTACATCTGGATTGTGAACTTCAGAAGTTTTTCTCAGTTTTTTTTTTTCTCCCCTCTTAGTTGGAACAGGATGATGGCTAGTATGGACTGGAGTTGGGTATTTTAATTCTCCCAGGCATGAAGTTAGAGGAAACTAGAGTTAGATATTTTTGTCACAGGTCAGTTAGGCTGATTCTGTCCCAGCAAATAGGGCTCTTACTACGTAGTTTCTCCTGAGGTTCGGCCTTAAGGACAGAGTAGTTTGACATATTCCAAATTGTTCCTTCTCTCTTTCCCCTGCCAGGAGCATGTGGGAATTTTTCTCTAATATTTACTGTGGGGATATGGGAACCTGGCAGAGCTCCTGAAGGTAAATTTCACAATACTGTGGAAGCTGCCTTATGACTCAGTTCCCTGGAGTTTTATTTCTCAGAATTGTTCACACACTGAGCCTCCAGTAATTCATAATTTATAGTTCAAGTATTTCCACTTGCACTATTTCCTGTGGAGTTTCCTGTACCTGAGTCTCTGCCTTTATAAGTTGTGACTATTTGTATACATCATTCTGTGTCTGCAATCTTGGGAGCAACACTTTTTCTTGTGTCCTTTTCTCTCTTTCTAATCTGGTAAGAATTGTTGATTATTTATTCTGTTCAGTATTTTACTCTTTGTAAGGATAATAAAGTGGCAAATTCTCAGGTTTTTGGAGTTAGAAACCAGAAGTCTGATTCCATAATCCACTTGTTTTCTTGCTGAGTATATTCATACCATGAGTCTGATTCAGGTCCTGATCAATAAGGAAGGGCTTTCTTAGAATTTATTTGCCACAGCATCAAAGTAAACTCAGATGTTATTAGAAATTGAACATAATTACATAGTTTGAAAATTGAAGAACACTTAAAAAGCTCTTATTTATAATCTCAAAGAGATAGCATAAAATATTATATTTTTTAAAAATTACTCTGAAGCTATGGAAAAGGAAATACTTTGGGACAAAAAAAATTAAGTTGAACAAACAGAGAAAGAAAGAATTATGCTGCCAGGTGCGGTGGCTCACGCCTGTAATCTCAGCATTTTGGGAGGCTGAGGCGGGTGAATCACGAGGTCAAGAGATCGAGACCATCCTGGTCAACATGGTGAAACTCCATCTCTACTAAAAATACAAAAAATTAGCTGGGCATGGTGGCACATGCCTGTAATCCCAGCTACTCAGGAGGCTGAGGCAGGAGAATTGCCCGAACCCAGAAGGTGGAGGTTGCGGTGAGCTGAGATCGCGCCATTGCACTCCAGCCTGGGTAACAAGAGTGAAACTCTGTCTAAAAAAAATAATAAATGAATAAATAAGGAATTATTCCAGGATGAGAAGGAATGAATTCATACCAGAATAAGTTACCCATAAATTTAAAAGAACTATTGATAAATTATGTTTTTATTGAATTTAAAAAATTTTGTTGTAATTGTTTCTGAAAAAGAGCTTATTCTTGGACCAGTATTTAGGAAATGGAAAATAAACAAATAAAAACTAAAGACTAATATAATGGCACAATGTAACAAATGAAAACTAAAAACTAATGTAAGTTAATAATGTATCAAATTATATAAATATCTTAGACTCAACTAGGAAATGTGTTTACAGGCATAATAATATTAACAATATACACTATGCTAATCAATCTGTAAACTGTAAAGAAGGAAAATGACCATTGTAAGGCAAGAGTAATATAAAAAGATATATGAAAACTTTCTGAAAATTTATATATTTCTATAGAAGAGAAGTTGATATAGTATATCATTTACATATAGCATGGAGACAAATAAAATCAAACATTCTTAAAGCAGTTGTATGCAATTGCTTCTGGGGAATAGGAATCAGAGTTGGACAGTAAAGAAAGGGAATTGATTTTTTATTATAAACTTTTAGAATAAATTGTATAGTATAATTATATACATATATGTATATATATGCATATATATGCATATTTGGTTAAGTAAAATAGACTTAAATATGGGACTTCCATTTGTACCTACAGCCTACCAGAGATCGGAAGTTGCCAACTATATCCTCAGCTGAACAATCTGAAAATCAACGCCTCTTCTTAGATCCATCTGAGACTTAAATTTATATGACAAACTGGCTGAAGTGATATGTTCTCATTAACAACAGCCTTCCCTCAAGGGAAACTCAGAGCCTAACTAACTTCAGTTTTGCCAGAATTTAATGAACGTGGGAGAAGGAAAACACTCAACTTCAGCTTTCTCTAGGTTTCCTTTTTTACCTAAGTGGGTGTATGATAAGTCCTTGGAAGATCTTAGCCTGGACACACAGGTTCACTAAATCGCAGAGACCTAATCACAGAACTATAGAATACCTCTCCTTCCCCTACATCAAACTAACACATCAAAAGTTCTCCTATTTAATACCAGGGAATTACAATTAAAATAACTGCGAAGGAACTGCATAGCTCAGATCCTTTTTAAGAAGAAATTTCTGGAGAAATTCAAATAACAGAGGAGATAAAAACAAGGGGAAGAAAAAAACTGTGGCACTGACACCACAGCTACAGAAAAAAGTAAATGCAGCCAAACTCCTAACCAAATGCATGTAGAAGTATACACCAAAGGACTATTAAAATAGTTTTTTTAAAAAATATGTTATTTTCAGTTTTAAACACAACTAACAAGCTGTGCTAAAAGGCACAACACATTCTGAAGACACAAAGCAAGCCTCATAACCAAACTGGGAAATGGCAAGTATTGAAAATAACAGACTGGGAATTGAAAACAATTACTATGCTAAGAACTCTAATGAAAAATGTGGAAATTAGGCAAGAGCATATGCGTAATAGATGCAGAGTGATAAAAATTCTAAGAAAAAAGGAAACTATAGAAAATTTAAAAATGCATTGTAACAGAAATGAAGAAAGCCCTTACTAATGGCTCATTAGTAGACTGAACGTAGCTGAGTTAAGAAGCGATAAGCTTGTTAATATGTCAGTAGATATTCCCCAAACTAACAATGTAAAGAGAAAAAATAATAATTAAAATAAATCAACCCGGAATAGAATACCTAAGAACTGTGAAACCATTACAAAACGTATAACTACTTGTGATAGGTATGGCAGAAAAGAAAGAGAGCATTACCAGAAAAAGGTATGAAATGATAATGCCAATCATTTTCAAAAACTAGTGACAAAGCACAGACCCAGAAATTTTAGAGAACAAGTAGGATAAATACAACCACAATAACAACAGCAGCAACACATTTAAGCATATTATATGTAAACTGCAAAAAACATAAAAGTATCAATTCAACGGCAGCCATGCACTGCTTAATGATGGGAATACAGTATGGGAAGTGTGTTGGTAGCAATCTTCTCGTGTGAACATCAAAATGTGTACTTACACAAACCTAGATGGCATAGACTACTACAAACCTATGCTGTACAGTATAGCTTTTTGCTTCTAAGCAAGGCTGTAAAGCATGTTACTATACTGAACACTACAGGAACTGTAGCACAATGGTAAGTATTCATGTATCTAAACATATATATACATAGAAAAGTTACAGTAAAAATAAAGTATTATAATTTTATGGAAACATTATTTTGGATGTGGTCTGTCATTGACCAAAACATAATTTTATGGCATAAAACCGTACATCAAGAACTTTGTGTGTGTGTGTGTGTGTGAATGGTCTAAATATCCAAATTAAAAGATAGAGTCTGTTAGAATGGTTACAAAAGCAATATTGACTATATATTCTCTACAAGAAAATCAGGCGGGATGCAATGAATCATGCTGTAATCCCAGCACTTTGAGAACCTGAGGCAGGCAGATCACCTGAAGTCAGGAGGTCTAAACCAGTCTGGCCAACATGGTAAAAACCCATCTCTACTAAAAATACAAATGGGCATGGCATGGTGGCACACTCCTATAGTTCCAGCTACTCAGGAAGCTGAGGCATGATAATTGTTTGAACCCTGGAAGGTAAGGTTGCAGTGAGCCAAGATCACACCGCTGCACTCCAGTCTGAGCAACTGAGCTAGACTCCAACTCAAAAAAATAAATAAATAAAATAAAACAAAAAAATGAAAAAATAACACACAGTACATATAAAGACTGATATTTTTTAAGTAAAGAATGAAGAAAGACATGCTCTGCTAAAATTCAACCAGAAAAAAACAGGATCCAAACAAAATCCCAGAATATTATTCTTGAGATGTTGATTAACTTATTCTAAAATTTATATGTAAAGCCAATAATAAAAAGAACAAATATAAAGAAATGACACTACTAAACTTCAAGATGTACTTTAAAGCTATAGTTTTCAAGACAGAGAATTGGCAAAAGAATAGTTAAATAAATCAATGAAACATAATAAAGAATCCAGAAATAATGTACTCATACAAATATAATCAAGTAATATTTGACAAAGGAACAAAGGCAATCAAATGAAGTAATGACAGTCTTTTCAATAAATATTGCTGAAACAAGTGGACATTCACACATTAAAGAATGAACTTATGTACTGGCTTTATGGCTCAAATGAATTTATAGACCTAATTGTACAATGATAATATATAAAACTTTAAGAAGACAACATAGGAAATAATCTAGGTGACCCTGCGTTTGGCAATGAGGTTTAGAAACAACATGAAAAGCATATTATATATATATATTTTTTTTAATTGGCAAATTGTCCTCTGTTAAAGTTGAAACTTCTGCACTGCAAAAACACTGTGAAGAGAATGTTTTTCTAAAAAATACAAAAAACAGAAAACATAAACACACACATATTGGGAAAAAATATATGCAAAACATCTGATAGAGGATGTATATCAAAATATAAAAAGATCCCTTAAAACCCAACAGCAAAATTACAAACAACCCAATTAAATAGTGAAAAATAAATTTAAAAGATACCTCACTAAAAAGATATGTAAATGACAAATAGCATATGTAAAAATGCTTACTGTCAAATGTAATCAGGAAATTGCAAATTAAAATAAGACTGAGTTTCCACTTATACATCGATTAGAAAATTTTAAATTCAAACCATGGACAACATTAAATCTTGGCAAAGATGTGGAGCAAGGATGTACAGTAACATTCATTGCTAGGGAAAATGGAAAATGTGTAAAATTGTTTAGCAGCTTCTTAGAAAGTTAAACATAGTACAGCAATGGCTCTCTTGGTCATTTACTCAAATGAGTAGAAAAGTTATGATCACACAAAGCCCCATATACAATCGTTTAGGGCAGTTTCACTTACAATTGACAATACTTGGAAGCAACAAATATAATCTGCAACAAGTAAACAGATAAACAATAAGTAGCACATCTATGCAATGGAGTATTAGCCTGCTATACAAACGAATGAGCTATCAAGCTACAGAAATTCATGAAGAAGCTTTAATTTTATACTGTTAAGTGAAAGAAGCCAGTCTTCAGTCTACATGCTACGTGGTTCCAAATATACAACATACTGGAAAAGAAAAGCTGTAGAGTTAGCTAAAACATCTGTGACTGCCACAAGGAAAGAAGAGGGATGAATAGATACAGGGGATTTTTAGGGCAGATGAATCTACTTTGTCTTATGATATAATGGTAGGTATATGCTGGGTGCGGTGGTTCATGCCTGTAATCCCAGCACTTTGGGAGGCTGAAGAGGGTGGATCACAAAGTCAAGAGGCTGAGGCAAGAGAATCGCTTGAACCCTGGAGGTGAAGGTTGTGGTGAGCCGATATTGCACCATTTCACTCCTACCTGGGCAACAGAGAGAGACTCCATCTAAAAATATATTAAATAAATAAATAAATTGTGGATATGTCACATTATGCTTTGATCACCACCCATAGATCAGTAAAACCCAAATAGTTAACCCTAATGTAAATTATAGACTTAAACTAGTAACAATATTGGTCCATCTGTTATAACAAATGTACCACACTAATGAACAATATTAGTAGGGAAAACTGTGTGCAGGTTGGGGGTGGCATGGGGAAATTCCACTTTCAGCTCAATTTTTCTGTAAACCTCCTAAAACTTCTCTAAAAATACTGTCTATCATTTTTTATACTGACTTTACATGCACTACACCAGTTGATAATTAAAATCAACCTATAACAAAAATCTAGGGTAGGAATCATTATTACTCAACAAATTATTCAGACTACCAATTGGCATATTACTAAGAAACTTCAAAAACGGGCAGAATAGTGAGACTTGGAATGAATAAGAATATACTCAACTTATTTGGGTGTTTAGATACATGGAAAAGTGAATATTTTGAGAAAATTACATTATGTAGACATCATGGGAGGTGCACTTGCAAAGAATACACAGATGTATGTTAAATATTGCAGAAGTCAGTGCTAGGAGTCAAAGTTAGACATGCCAGAAGACTTACAGAGAAAAAAAAACCATATGATGATCTGTTACATTATATTTTTTACCTTAAAATTACCTTATATATAATTTGTCTTCTATCACATCCTAGGCACATTTGGAAACTAATGAAGAGCAGTAATTAGAATTTAGTATGGTCCACTGGCAAAACTGAGAGATGCAACTCTTAATTTGAGAAGAAAGACTACTTTTATTCAGGAATCTAGTGAATGGATTTAGACATTTATCTGAAATTTTAGTTAAGTATCTAAGTAAAAATGTACTGTATAGGAAGATATTTTTATAATCACCTGTCAAGCAAAAGATGGGGACAGAAAACACAATAATTATCCTACCAGGATACACACACACACACACACACACACACACACACACAGGCACACACACAAAACCATAGGATATATTCAAGAAAGAGAGGAAATAATTTTGGGATAAATTCTAAGCCTTTTACAACACTCACTGGCAAGGCTTTATAACACTTATTGGCAAGGCTGAAAAAAGAAGTAATAAAATAAGAAACTAAATATTAGACCAAAATACAAGAAGGCAGGGTTGGAGGTTGGGCAGCTTTACAAGGTAGTAAAGATGGCAGTGTCATCCACTTTTAATCTTTACATTGAAGGCAGGGAATAGGACAGCTTAAGGCAAATGTCTAAATAGATGTGAACAAATTATTTTCTACTTCCATGTTTCCTGCACTCTCTCCTTTTATGAATCTCTGCTTTCTCCACGTGATTAGTTTGCCTCTAGAAGTGCGCTTCTTGGCAAAATGTTCTTTGCCTTTTTTGTAAGTTATGAGGTAATGCTGTTGCTACTGGTTTAAACAACAATTTGAAAATCAGATTTTCAGATATCACCACTTCAAATCTCTTCTCTGTGATTTCTAATTATAAAATTATTCTTATTCCTTTCTCTCTTTTTATCAATGTTTTATTTTATTAAATGATGGAAAAATACATTATGGGGATTGCTTCAAAATTCTGAGAAAGAAGTTTAATTTAAAACATGTAAAAAAAAGATTTGCTTTTTCTCCAATTATTTTAGGTATGCTATATCAATTCACATCCAAGGTGATATTAGGCAAAGCAAAATAGAGTCCTACATAAAAATTATGTAGAAAACTAAAAAAAATTTTTAAATATTATTTTTAAAAATATGAGCATAAAATATGAACATGGCTTTGTGCATTTGATGGATCCAAATGACAGATGTGACAGATGCAGGGACTCGCAGATATATATTTTTTCTTTTTTTACTATAGATAAATTTTTTTCTAGTTGCTTTACCTAATAACAAGAAGGTATCACATGTCACTCTTGCTTCCTAATGAGGTCTTGAAAATTGTGAGGGCAGCTATCTTTTCATTCAAAGAATCACATAGCTGTCATTCTGCCCTTAATTACTTCCAATCTTCTGAACCTAGAGAACTAAAGCACTATTTTATTTTTCTCTATCATTGTTAACATATTACAGATTACTATTATTACATAATTGAATTGAATATTAAATAGAAGTTTTTAAGTTAGGCAGATTTTTTCAATTGTAGTAAGGATTATTTGTATAATTATGATAAACCCACTGACCATGGGATTATATTTCAGCAGCATTTGCAATGTTCAGAGAGCTGGAAGTGAGCAAATAATTATAGTTCTATTTATATCGAAGTTAACTTGACTTATAAATGCACAAATGTGCATAAAAATTGTGCATAAAAATGCACAAATATATTAGACATGTTTTTCGAAAACTCTATGGGATGTATTTCTGAAACAAATGTTGTATTCAATACTCAAGCAAGTTTTTTTCCTGAGTGAACACAAGTTTGGAGGGACAGAGAAATAGAACCTATGTAGAGCAGTCCATTGTTCTGGGACAGTTCCATAAGTGACTAACATACACTAATAGCAAAAAAACCCACCATCACAAGGGATTTGTAAGGTCCCAGCTCACAGATGTGTGTGTCCAGTTTTTATGGAACAGAACAATCACTATTGCCCATGGATTGAACTGGATTTACATGGATGACCTTTTCACCTAAAATTCCAGTAAGATTCAAGGCCTGACTTCAAACCCAAAACAGAAATTGATGTAGGTTAAAAATTTAGGTCCATTTCCTCAGTTGCACAAGTGAATAAGCAAAGTTTTAATAATGCTTTCATCTCATCAAATGCTTTTTAAATGATTAAAAAATGCATCCTAGGGATGCAAGACTGGTTCAACATATGCAAGTCTATAAATGTAATCCACCACATAAATAAAACCAAAGACAAAAACCAACTGATTGTCTCAATAGATGCAGAGAAGGCTGTTGACAAAATTCAACAGCTCTTTATGCTAAAAACTGTCAATAAGGTAGGTATAGATGAAACCTATCACAAAATAATAAAAGCTGTTTTCAACAAACCCACTGCCAATATCATACTGACTGGGCAAAAACTGGAAGCATTCCCTTTGAAAACTGGCAACCAACACAATGGAAAAATACTTTTGCAAACTACCCATCTGAGAAAGGGCCAATATCCAGAATCTACAATAAATTAAAACAGATTTACAAGAAAAAAAAAAAAATCCAAAAGTGAGTGAAGGATATGAACAAACAATGAAGCTAACAAACATGAAAAAATGCTCATCATAAATGGTTATTAGAGAAATGCAAATCAAAACCACATTGAGATACCATCTCATGCCAGTTAGAATGGCGATCATTAAAAAATCTGGAGACAACAGATGCTGGAGAGGATGTGGAGAAATAGGAACTGTTGGTGGGAGTGTAAATTCGTTCAACCACTGTGGAAGACAGTGTGGTGGTTCCTCAAGGATCTAGAAATAGAAATTCCACTTGACCCAACAATCCCTTTACTGGTATATACCCAAAGGGCTATAAATCTTTCTGTTATAAAGACACATGCACAGGCATGTTCATTGCAGCACTGTTTACAATAGCAAAGACCTGGAACCAACCCTAATGCCCATCAGTGATAGACTGGACAAAGAAAATGTGGCACATATACACCATGGAATACTATGTAGCCATAAAAAATGATGAGTTTGTGTCCTTCGTAGGGAGATGGATGAAGCTGGAAACCATCATTCTGAGCAAACGGACACAAGGGAATAAAATCAAATATCGCATGTTCTCACTAATAGGCAGGTGTTGAACAATGAGAACACATGGATACAGGGAGGGGAGCATCACACACTGGGGTCCGTTGGGGCGGCTATGGGGGGGACAGTGCGAGGGAGGGTGGGGGAGGGATAACATGGGGAGAAATGTCAGATGGGGGGATGCTGGCAACAAACCACCATGCCATGACTGTACCTATGCAAAAGTCTTGTATGATCAGCACATGTACCTAGAATCTAAACTACAATTAAAAAAATAATTGAAATTAAAAAAAAAAATGACCACCATGCCATGACTGTACCTATGCAAAAGTCTTGCATGATCTGCACATGTACCTAGAATCTAAACTACAATTAAAAAAATAATTGAAATTAAAAAAAAAATGACCACCATGCCATGACTGTACCTATGCAAAAGTCTTGCATGATCTGCACATGTACCTAGAATCTAAACTACAATTAAAAAAAAATTGAGACTAAAAAAAAAAAAAAAACAAATACAAATGCAGATGGCTTCAACAAGCTGGAAAGACAAAGGAACAGATTCTTCCTTGGAGCATCCAGAAGAAACACAGCCCAGCTAACTAACACCTTCACTTTAGCCCAGTGAAACCCATTTTAGACTTCCGACCTCCAGAGCTATAATATACTGTATGTGCGTAGTTTAAAGCCACTAAGTTTGTAGTGGTTTGTTCAAGCAGTGATAGGAAGCTATACAGTTGCTTTTCTATAGAGGTGAGTCTTTCCCAGCTGAGCCTGTTACTTCCCCAAGCCTGATGTCCTCCTTCCCCTTCTGGTGCTTCTCTTCCTCTGCAGATTTCTGTCCCAGGGCCTGGCAGTTTGAGGAGCTGATGAGATGTGGTTCCCGGACCAGCAGCATCAGCATCACATGGGGACTTGTAAGAAAAATTAATGTTCTGGCCGCATCCCAGACCTATTGAATCAGAAACTGGTCTGAGACCCAGGAATCTGCATTTCAACAAGCCCTCCACAGGATATTGATGCACACTCAAGCTTGCCAACCACTGAGCTCATTTATATTTATGTCTGCCTCCCTCTCTATAGAGCAGGTAGGGATTACAAAAAAAAAATGCTGTTTATACAAAAGTACTGTCAACTGTATCATCTACATCAAAATTTTTACCATTTTTAACTACATTTGTAGTCAATAATTCAGATTAACTTCGTTGTGAATTTTGTGTTTCTTTCTGAAACTTGTTTAAGACGTTAGTGACTTCTAAATTTGTTTAGAATTGCATACATGCACTATGCTTGTATACTTATATATATCTTAATTGCTTGGAATTTATAAATATGTGGAATATGAGTGCATTAGTTCATGATGTGTTCTAATAAAAGGAATTTTGCTACTAACTGATAACTGCACAATAGCAAAGGAAAATATGTGAGAAAAGACTGTGCTGTGGGAGAAATTAGCAATTTCAATGAAATTGTGACAGAAACCTAAATCTAAAAATATAGTGTGTTTATTTTCACTATTTGTCTAACTAAAAAAAATTGAAAGATATGCCGGTAAGAGCTAATCTTTTCTTTATTAGGTTGAAAAAATTTTGGATAGATAAATCACTAATTCTGGAATGGATAGGTCAACAAGTTTAATTAAAAATTGCTAGGAAAAACTCATTGAAAGCAACCTAATATCGCTATACTTGAGAGCAGCTCAAGATATTACTTTCTGGAAGAAATAATTTTGTATATATTAATATTCATTTATATATTTTGTCATTATATTTACATAGAAATTCAGAGGAGGGTTATAGGAATATTATATTTGGAATAATAGCCTCTAAGCTTTTCCTTGTTTTGCTTTATACTCTAGGTTAAAAGGATGAACTTACACTTATCTTCACATCAGCAGGCTTTTGTGGTAATACTGAGGATGGGACAACTTCCTAACATTTATATGTCATAAAAAATAATTAACCATATATGCAATAGATCTGCATTCATTACTGTTATTTTATTAGATAATTTGGTATGTACTGTATTTGGCACATACTCCAATGCATGTAAGAATATTTTCTTCAACTGACAGACATTGAGTGAAGCCCATCATTGCATGTTAACTCCATCACCCTAGCAAACTCTGTAATGATTCCTTGTGGGATATGTTAAAGTATGCTAAAATAAGTTATTATAAGTCAAAATGTCTTTGGGCAAAAATAAATTGCTTCCAGAGTCATTAAAGCTGCTGAGTAAGGTGTTTAACTTATCAAAAATAAGTCTATTTTATGCAACTTTTCTTAATTTCTTTACATTTTTTGCAACTTCCATTTTTTCGTATAAATTGAATAAACTTACTAATAAGCTTTACTTACAGTTCTATTAGGTTTTATTTTTATAGGTATCAGTGTTATATTATACTCACTGATTTGGAGCCCTTAAAGGAAAGGTATTTATAAAATTTAATAATATTGCAACAATGAAATATAAAACATTATTATGGAACTGTAATGGCGGATGAGAGAAGGTTCCAGGGGTGTTCCAAAGATGCTCACTTGTTCCAGATCAGATGTGTTTTCCCAGGTCCTTGGGCTTCACTCACCCAAGAATGGGGAGAGAGCCCTGGTGGTGTAGTGAGTTTGTTCAAGTAAGTAAGTGTCGGACCCAGAGAGTTTTACAGAAAAGTGATTTATTAGGCAGAGAGAGAGAGAGAGAGGAGACAGAGAGAGAGAGAGAGAGAGAGAGAGAGAGAGAGAGAGAGAGAGAGAGAGAGAGAGAGAGAGACAGAGAGAGACAGAGAGAGACAGAGAGAGAGACAGAGAGAGAGATCTACCACGCTGTGGTGGGAAGGGATCCAGAGATGGAGTCCCTATAGGTAAGGGAGTAGGCGGGATTTTAACCCCAAAGTTACGCCTGCCCCATTCAAGTTCTCGTCCAGCGAGAGGAGCTTTTCCAAACTTCCTCTGGAGTGATTGATCTTAGACTCTGATGGTGGATTGGCTGCCTGGCTCACAATATGGCCCCTCCTTTCAAGGCTTCTGGAGGTCTTTTTTAAATAAAGGACAAAGAACTCTAGGCTTCCTGATGCGGGAAGTGGATAGAGGTATGGAGCTGGGAAGTTCTTGCCTTTGAAACCACGCCCCTTGTACACCTGGGAAGGGAAGTTAGCATAGTCTCTCATAACTGATAAATAAGGAGTAGGAAACAGACACAAGGCAAAGAACTGGACCAAGGAGTGTTACATGGGTGAACAGTCACAATAATTCCTATACTTTATTGAGTTCCTTGTATCTGCTAGCACTGAAATATATTTTCTTCATTATCTTCAACAATGTATTATATGTATTCATTCTTACAGCATCCTTTTTCTTTATTTAACATTATTTGTTATTTGCAACTCTTAAGTTACAGTTTGTATTTTCGTGTAAAAAGCCATAACCTATTTAATAGGCAAGGCTTTCTCTGACTCAGAGTGCATAATTTTGATTGAAGAGATGGCAAATATCAACTATGTTCTCGGGAAGCTCACTTTAGTGGACCGTAAATATAAAGTGTCATGGGAGATGATGTGGCAGAGAGGGAAGCAATGAGTTGAGTCCCATTTAGTTTCAGAGAAAGGTATATCATACCAAGGTAATTAGGGAATGCACAAATAGTTTATTGCTCTTTTA
The DNA here is from genome assembly GCF_049354715.1 of Callithrix jacchus. Classification (NCBI taxonomy): domain Eukaryota; kingdom Metazoa; phylum Chordata; class Mammalia; order Primates; family Cebidae; genus Callithrix; species Callithrix jacchus. The sequence goes on along the minus strand of NC_133504.1, from coordinate 81,459,619 downwards.
TTTCATTTAATTAATTATTTTAACAAATTAAAGTTTACATATTTGTCAAATGTTCTGTTGGTCATATGGAGCGTCTACATACAGTTTGGAAATATGGACATAGTGTCTGCCTTCATTCAGTTTGTAGCTGGCAAATAATGAGTGAGCATTAGTTCTGACCTAGGCAATAATGAAGACTCTACTTTGAGTTTCTCCTAAGAAGTTAGTAGAAATAAATAAAGATGAGCATAAAAATAACAAAAGGGCAAATTATATTCCTTTGATCGTTGTAATATAAGCAATAGTAATAAAGTTAAAAGCAGAGGAAGGAAATATTATTTGCATGAAAGAGGAGGGAATGGGTTGAAATTAGGATAATTCTTGAAATGGGACATTTAGTTGAGACATTTAGTAATGTTAGAATTAGCTAAACATCTTATGTACAAGGTAGCACAACAATATAATTTCATAATAAATTTATGATAGTAAGTTTTAGAAATTTAACAATATTTATTTTTATGTACTATATGGCTTAGATAATACCATTGTGAGTTTGTTTATTAGTTCTAAACATTTTTTTGTGTCTATTATATGTTAATTACTATACATATTAAGAACAATGGATATAATAATACATTTAGCAAATGTAATTTTAACCTTTAATGAACCAACTGGGGGAAATAACAACCATTAAAGTAATTGAAGAGTACATGTGAATAAAAAAGTGAAAGTAGGATGCCTTGAGGATGCAAAAAGACATTTGACCTCAACAAAGTGTCAAGAAATCCTTCTGCAGAAACAGCGTCTAAGTACTGTAAAGCATGAATGAGAGTTGGTGATGTGTTTAGAACCCTGAGGAGGGAGTTTTCCAGACAGAAGAGACAGTGAATTTACAGTAACAGAGTCTACAGAGAACACTTCCAGGAAAACAAAAGTCCACAACTATCCGAAGTGTGATAAAACAGAAGTGAATGGTAAGATAAAATCAGAGTCTAAATCTTATATTCAAACGATTGTGGACATATACAAAAATGTTTATTTTATCCTAAAGAAACTAGAGGTTTTCAAGTTTTTAGATAATAATAAGACAAGTGTTAGAATTATGTTTTCTTTATCATGAAGAATAAATTATGTTATGGCTATGTGAACTTAAAATGGATATTCTTTAATTGTTGACTGTAAAAATGTGTGTGTGCTCACATGAGTGCACACACACACATGCTCATGTATTCAGTAAATTGAATATGCTAATTTTGGTTTTCAAATCTTCTGGATTCACATCATTATTTTAAATTCTTCAATTATTAATTTTATATAGTAGTGGTTAATTCTTCTTCCTTTTATATATAAGTAACTTCCTTAAAGCTGAGTATAGTAGTGTGTTTTGCCTTAAATAGTATTCGTTTAAGTTAATGGAGCTACCCTGGCCCTCTTTTAGAAAGCACTTGCCTGGCATAAAATATCCACCATGTTCTCTGTTGAAATGGTCTCATGAATACAAAGTACTGTAAAAATACTTGATTTTGGTAGATTTTTTGCAACTAAATCTAGTTAGTTTTTGTTTTACTTATTTGTTCTTATATCCTTTTTTCTGATTTCCCTGCCTTTGTAAGATTGAATATTTTTATGATTCCATTTTTTATTATTGGTTTATTAGTAATTTTGTAAATTTTAGTTGCCACCTTAAGGTTTATCATATAATTATTTAATTTCCCATATTATACTTTCAAATAATAAATGCTGACTCCCTTTTGGGATGTAGTTGTGAGCTCTTCAGAGGCTACCAAAGAACACTGAACTGTCTTAGGGGATACACTTTTTGCTTTTAGCTTTCTAAATTACTGCCTTTGTCAGAAAATAGATCATTATTTCAGAGGTCTTGCCACCACAGGCAGGCTGCATTTTTTTATTAGGTACTGGTAATGATTGCCCAGGTCTCTTAACTTCTTCAAGTTCCAATTGGTACACAGAAAATGTATAGTATATACCACATTGTGAATATATGACAAACATCATTAGCACAGGCTGCCTACCTCTGCCCTTTCTTCATCCTGATACATATGGCTCTCCCAAGCAGTATCCTCTGTGTAGAATTTCCCTGATGAGATCCAGACAGCAGACTCCATGTTATTATTCCTCCAAACTGCAGAATGTACTTCTCAACCTCTTCATGAGCTCTCAACTTCGTGTTGAAAATAGATTCTGAGGTGGACCTAGACTTCCTGCTACTCATCAATTATATAGATCAGGGAATCCACCAGAGTCTCCATTTCTTGCAGATTTGAGATTTATCACTAGGTCTCTTGAAGCTGCTCTTTCTTTAAAGAATCCACCAGAGTCTCAATTACCTGCAGACTTAGGCTGACCACTTGGTCTGTTGAAGCTGCTGTCATTTCTTAAGTAAAAGAAAGGGTTTCATTTCATGAGCAGTGAAGAAATGTCACCACACACATGAAACTAAGCCAAAGCTTAATAATTATTATACTGATATGTTAAATATTACTTCATTTCTCTTTGAGTTTTTAGTCTTCTCTTGATAAGAGACTAGTAGAAAATCATGAGATGATTGTTGCATTAGTAGTTCACCCATTCTTGAATAAATCTCACATGAATAAGTTGAGCAGCTCTTCCCTAGAATGGTAAGGGCACTTATTACTAATTGCTGTCAGTTTGGAACTTTTTAATTAAAAATCAAGGACATAATATATGGTATTCATCTGTTAAATACATTTCCTGGAATAGTATCTGAAATTTCAAATTAATCTCATATGTTTTCATATATAGTAAGATTTTAAGTTTCTGTTACCCTTGTTATGCCTCTAGAGAGTGTGTTTTATTTTTTTGTTCCTTTGCTTAGTTTTGTTTTATTTTTTAAGATGGAGTCTCACTGTCACCCAGGCTGGAGTGCAGTGGCGCGATCTTGGCACACTGTAACCTCCGCCTCCTGGGTTCAAGAGATTCTCTACCTCAGCCTCCCAAGTAGCTGGGATTACAGGTGTCTGCCACCATGCCCGGCTAATTTTTGTATTTTTAGTAGAGATGGGCTTTCTCCATGTTGACCAGGCTGGTTTCTAATTCCTGACAGCAAGTGATTCACCCACCTCGGCCTCCAAAAGTGCTGGTATCACGGGTGTAAGCCATCACCCCGGCCTGTTGTTGTAATTAGCTCTATTACCTTTAAGCTATTTTCAATTGACTTCTAACAATAGACTTATTGGTTCCCCCCTTTTTTTGTTCTAACGTTTGTTCTTCTCATGTTTATCTATCTCCTTGAGTTGCATACTAAGTATGGTCATATATCACTCTTCATTTTCCCATGAATACCTTTGCATAGCACATGGGAATTGCTCAATAAATATTTGATAATGTGACTAAACACTGGTTTTAAAAGTTCTGAATTTCTTTCTAGTCCAACTATGCCCACATTTTTGGAAATGTGGTGAAATTTTTGTTCTTTTATTTCTAATATTGCAGCTTATTTAATCTATGGATGTTCTAACTTTTTCACAAATGTTTTTAAGTATAAGTTTTTCTGTTCATTTTACTGTGTTTTTCAGTTGAGCAATCATACGAGCATGGATTTAGAGGTTCTACTGCTGCACCATACATAAACTATTAAACCTATTCAAAGAAAAAATGGTGGTCATAAAATTACTTACCAGGAAAGATTTTTTCTGAAGATTTAAAGAGTTGATGTATGTAAAAATCATAGGACAAAAATCACACATAGTAAATACTAAGCTTTTGCGGACATGAATCGTCTCTAATTGTTATTTTATATTTAACTAATTCATTGTGGTATGACAATATAATATTTTTATGGATGTTTCTTTTGTATTACTTGGGTTTACACTTTATCTTTTAAACATGATTCATTTTTGTGATTGATTACTGTAAATATAATGTGTATTCTGTGCTTTTGTTGTATAGAATTTTTAAACTGTTGAACAAGTGTTATTAAATTTAATATTGAGCTCTATTTCTATTTTATTCTCATTGATATAGTAGTATTTTAAAATATTACATGACAATCCTTACCTACAATGTTGATTCATCTATTGAAGCCTATACTTCTTTTAAATTTGCTGTATAACTGATAAGGCAGTATTGCTTGGTTCTTATATGTTCAAGATCAAAATATATTTTTGATCTGTTTTTCTTTTAATACTATGTGATATCACTTTTTGACCCTATGATTTTTGTTTAAATTTAATTTGGGAAGGGTTTTAAACACATTATTGTCCTTAAGTACCAGCAAGTAACTGACAGCACATTCAAGCTCATTTCAACAGTTTTTAATAAAGGAATTATTTACAATACTCAGAAATACATTGGTTTACACAACTATTCATGGTTGTAACCACCTCCAAGTAAAAAGCGGAGGAAATAAGAAGTAATCACTGGAATGTAGAATTAGATATTATGCAAAGAGGGTGACTCAACTTTTGGTCAAAGGGCAGAGTCGGGCAGAGTCAGCCAGAGGCAAAACTTTGGGAATGAGCTTGAAAATGAATTGCCTGCCGGGCGCGGTGGCTCAAGCCTGTAATCCCAGCACTTTGGGAGGCCGAGGCAGGTGGATCACGAGGTCAAGAGATCGAGACCATCCTGGTCAACATGCTGAAACCCCGTCTCTACTAAAAAAGCAAAAAATTAGCTGGGCATAAGGGTGCGTGTCTGTAACCCCAGCTACTCAGGAGAATTGCCTGAACCCAGGAGGTGGAGGTGGAGGTGAGCCGAGATCGTGCCATTGCACTCCAGCCTGGGTAACAAGAGCAAAACTCCATCTCAAAAAAAAAAAAAAAAAAGAAAAAAGAAAAGAAAATGAATTGCCTGACCTTATTTGTCACTGTTTTTATATTTCAAAAGGACTCTTGTTAGTGAAATGCTACAAAATAACTAAAAGTCAATAGAGTCTATTGATATTGTTCAAAGAGATCTGTCTCCTAGCTTAGAGAACAGAGTGAAGAAAAGGGAAAGATGATTCTGGATGGCCAAATGGAAGAGTCCCAGAACAACCAGTCTTACTTTCCTCTCAATATCTACTCTTGTCTGGTTAAAAAGAATACATCCATCATAAAAGCAATTTGCTAATTTATATATTCACTGTCATATCATTATAGAGTGATATAAAATCAGTCATTCTCTAAGTAACACTGGAATTCTCCTTGCAAATTGGTGATGTAAAGAAGAGGGGATAGCATTAAATGATGCAAGAACAGCTGCTATGACATCCAATTTTACAGCATAGAATGAAACCTGAATTAATTAGCTGCTAGTTTAAGACAATAATCCATCATCTAAAACTGTCCACAGCTTGGAAGGGTATGTTTTGCAAGTGGGCAATGTAAATGTAATATTATTAGCGATTTCCTTTCTATGGTCATTTTAACCATAAACAAAATATCTAAGGATAGTTATGATCCTCATGAAGGAAAACACAGTGCCTAGACTTATTCTATCAGATGTCAAAAAGTATAAAGTAATGTTGTATAAGACAGTATAGCAGTAATAAAGGGATAGAAAATAAACTCATAACATTTAATATAGAAAACAAAAGCAAATATATATGCATTAACACTTTTATATGACACAAGTGATATTACTTCTTTATTAAATATGTTTATCATTCAAATAAGGTGTTTAGTCTAAGGAGGAGGATAATTATCAAGGTACGTTAAGAGAAATAATAGGTAACAATTATATTACCCAAATCCTGGTAATGATATTTTAGATGACATTCCAACATTAAAATAATGTATTAATAATTGTGGAAAGCAAATAAATATAAACGGTAAATATATTTAAAATGCTTGAGACCCTTTGTTTGACTTAAGTTGTTCAAAACTTACTTTCATTGCTTCCTTTCTTTAAAAGCTTTTAAAATATATTATAAAAATATTTGAAACACTGATCATGCCATAAGTATAAATGGAAATTTGCAAACATCATTGCTCATTGCATATATTAGTGTTAATTTTGTAAAAATTATAATGTAAAATTTTGAAAAAGTATTGATATTCTAAAGCCATAAATTATTAATTTTCTTTAATAATATCTGTGTTTTGATTGTAATCAAATTAGGGTATTTTAATTTATTTTAATAGCATTTATTATAACATTTTATCAAAAATCACAATTTTCTTATTGTATCACCATTTCATTCTAAAAAATGGAGGAATCAACTAAAACGAAGAGGAGTAATAAATAGTTAAATTTACAAAATCAAATTATTCTTTTAAGGAGTATAATATGAGATGAAGCTCTGTCTTCCTATACTGCAGTAATATATGCTTGTGCATATCTGTCACTATAACGTACTCACTAGGCAGGTCACAACTCCAAGCTGAACACTTTCATGGAAATAGTAAATCAACATTTTAGTTCAATAGGTACAACATAACCACATCTTCCCCGCCTTAATTCTTTTTGCTACATATATTAATGTGACTTAGTCTTCACTCCAAACATCTATTGGACAATTTGTGTCTTTATTCTCTGAGTGTTTTTTAATTTACGATTAATTTAAAATCCATATTATTTCCTTCTTTAGATACATGTTAACATCACTAGTAGGATGAATAAGTCTTATTTATTTTCCATTCTACATGAATTTAATACTTTAGTGTTGATTATGATACATGTTCAAAATATCTCTTGATTATTAAAGAATATAATCCTAAAGTTATTATTTCCACTGATGAATACAAGTAGAATTAACAGTAAAGCTGTCTATAGCTACTTAAACATGTTAAGGTTAAGTAGCATTTCAGATTATTTATACTATTATAACATTAAACTATTATTTAAATTCTAGGTATAGTCAATAAGACAAAACAGAAAAACATGTCTGCATTTGGAATTATTCTGACTTTTTTGCTGATACATAATTGTTGCATTATGTGATGTTTTGATAAATGCATACAATATGCAATGATCAAATCAAGATAATTGGAATATTTGTCATCTCAAATATTAAGCATCTCTGTGTTGGGAACATTCAAAATCTCTTCTGTACTTTGAAAAACTGTATTTAATAGCTATTACTAGTAAATTTTATATTTGAGAAATTTAAAAGAATAAGATGTCATTACCTTTTATCTTTAATATATATCACTGCATAATAATAATAACACCTCCTGAAATCCTGTTATTTTTTCCTTTGCCAGAATGGGAAGTAACTTGCAAAAGCACATTTAACCATGACTAAGTGTAGTTTCCAAAATACTGCTTTCAAAATTAGTAAACTTTAGAGTTGATTGTATTCCAAACCTACAAAAGCTGTTGCTCAGACAAATGAATACACTTTAGTATGTGAAAAGAAAGAATACCAGATGTTCCCAAGGAATAGAAAAATAATTTAAAAACCAGTAAGATGCGAAATAAGAGCCATGAAACAAAACATTAACTGAAGTGAGGAGCAGCTGTTGAGCTGTACATCTCAAGTGTTTGCAGCTCAAAATTAAATGTGCTGAAATAAAAATAAATATGAATAAAATTCTTCTTTAGAGAAATGGTCAAAATCTCAAATAAATGCAAAGTCTAAAATTATCAAATTAAGTTAACAATTGGCATTGTAAGGAAAAATAAAAATATCTGACTTGATAAGAATTAGACAAAGAAAATTAATAATATATAAATTAGTAAAATAGTAATGCTGCATCAACAATTTTGCACAGTCCAAAATTGTTGCCAGTAGTAATAAGAAGAATGTGTAATTTATAATTTAATATATGACAAACAATGTTATTAGGTCAATGAATAAAAATTTGATTATTAATAAAATAAAAACTTAACAAAGCCTAATTAAAAACTTGAAAATAATAGGAAAAAATAACATTTGATCACCGTCATATAAATTATCTTACTCTTTACTACTTGTTAAAATTAACTACATATTAAGTGCTTATAGCAAATTAATGAGTTTTTATGGTCTGTAGACTAAGAAATGTTGAAAACATGAATATTTTCTATAATGCATTTCTTTTATGCTTTTTTAAAAATCTCATCTGGTTTATCATTCTAATATCTAATTAATTATTATCAGTCATTGAACAAATATGTTAGGGGCATTTAGGATGTGTAATGCTCTGATTTAGATATTTGAGATACATCAACAAATAAAATAGTCTAAGTCCTGCAACCATGGTTCTTTTATTCTAGTAGGAGTAGACAATAAACTAATAAATAAGTAAAATATATAATAAATTTGAAGGTGACAGTTGCTATCACCAAAATAAAACAGAGTAGATATAAAAAGGAATGTGGGAGAATAAAATTTTGAAGGGAATAGTAATTTGTAATTAGGGGAGGCCTAGCTTTTCTGAGAAGGTAACGTTAAAGCCCTTGTCTATTACGAAAAATCCTTGTTTTATTCTTAGAAATGGATTGTATTTCTATAGTTACCTTTTTTTTTATTAAGTTGTGGTTTATGTGATTTTAAAACTTTGTGTTAAATTTTATTTCTTGTATTTCAAAAATTTTAAGCAGGCTTTTACATATTTTTTGTGTCTGAAACTATTCTACTTTTAATACTTTCTTCTTCTGTTCCATAAAAAGCAGTAGCATCTCTCCTTATATTTGGAAAACATCTACTGCATATATTTTAAAATTTTTACTTATTTCATACAGAAAACAATTTTCATCTAAATCTTATATTGAGTTATAAGGGAAATTTTCCATTTCGTTTAGGATATTTTATTTTATATAGATTTTATCACTGTAATAGTTATCACTGCGTGACAAATTACAGCAAACTAAGTAGTTTAAAACAATGTGTATTTATTATTTTACAATTTCTGCATCTCAGGAGTCTGGGTATATCTTAGCTAGGTTTGTGCTTTAATGTCTTGCAAAGCTGAAATTAAGGTGTCAGCCAGGGTTGTTATCACATCAGAGATTTGTCTGGAGAAAGATCTGCTTCCACGTTTACTCAGATTGTTGTTGGCAGACTTTGTCTCCTTGTATAGACAGAAATAAACTCCTATTTATTTTCTATCTATTGGCAAGGTGATACATTAAGCTCTTAAAGGCTCTCACCTTTCCTTAGGACATGTCCCTCTCAATTGGTCATTCGCTCTTGTTACCCAGGCTCGAGTGCAATGGAGCGATCTCAGCTCACCGCAACTTCCGCCTCCTGGGTTCAGGCAATTCTCCTGCCTCAGCCTCCTGAGTAGCTGGGATTACAGGCACGCACCACCATGCCCAGCTAATTTTTGTATTTTTATTAGAGACGGGGTTTCACCATGTTGACCAGGATGGTCTCGATTTCTGGACCTCGTGATCCACCTGTCTCGGACTCCCAAAGTGCTGGGATTACAGGCTTGAGCCACCGCGCCCGGCAAATTGTTTCAATTTAATTATGAGTTATGTTAATTATTTACCATTCTGTATCTATAAGTTTAAAAAACTGAACTTTTGTTATATCCACATGTTCATATCTATTTGACTTTAATATCAAAATATAATCAAAATTATTTTATTAATTACCTATGTGTTTTTCATTTTATTAACTGATTTGTGTGATTCAATTATCTTATTGAAAAGTTTAGAATTATTTAAAAATTAACATTGCAAATACAGCAAATTAATTAGGATTATATTTTCTGAAGTTTTCTACTAGGCATTAATCCAAACTGGATTAATAGAAAATAGTCAGAAAATAACCTCATTTACTTCTCTTCAACATTCTAGGTAATGCATTAAATTGGAACCTTGAGATCATTAATTTGCATTTTCAGTACTTTAGAATTTGACTGTGTAAAATACTTTAGATTTTTAATGTCAACATTGAATAAACTTAAACTTAACTTACAGTTACTAAGTTTAACATTGGTCTTAATGTCACCAGTTAGATAAAATGATCGAGCTATTATTCATCTCAAAATTAATTCAAATCATGAGTCAGTAGTGTGGTCTTCTTTTCTTCTGTACTGATGTAGGAGCAGGAAATGGTAATGTTAAGAGTAAGAAGTATAAATCAAGAATGAAAAATTCACCTTTCTAGGAAGAGGTTAAATGTGTATTCACTAAACACACTATAAAAATGTTTAGTGTCTTTAGTGACTATATCCACTCTCCACTCCATCCCATATATATAATTTATAAATAAATTTATAAATATAATTTATAAATAAATTTATAAATAAATTTATAAATATAATTTATAAATAAATTTATAAATAAATTTATAAATATAATTTATAAATAAATTTATAAATAAATTTATAAATATAATTTATAAATAAATTTATAAATAAATTTATAAATAAATTTATAAATATAATTTATAAATAAATTTATAAATAAATTTATAAATATAATTTATAAATAAATTTATAAATAAATTTATAAATAAATTTATAAATAAATTTATAAATAAATTTATAAATAAATTTATAAATAAATTTATAAATAAATTTATAAATAAATTTATAAATAAATTTATAAATAAATTTATAAATAAATTTATAAATAAATTTATAAATAAATTTATAAATAAATTTATAAATATAATTTATAAATAAATTTATAAATAAATTTATAAATATAATTTATAAATAAATTTATAAATATAATTTATAAATAAATTTATAAATTAATTTATAAATAAAATTTATAAATTAATTTATAAATTAATTTATAAATATAAATTTATAAATATAATTTATAAATATAAATTTATAAATATAATTTATAAATATAAATTTATAAATATAATTTATAAATAAAGAGTGGATATAGTCACAATATTTAAACTGTATCTATAGTTTCTAAAGAGTGGATATAGTCACTAAAGACACTAAACATTTTTATAGTGTGTTTAGTGAATATATAATTATATGGGATGGAGTGGAGAGTGAATATATTTAAAGAATTGTCGATTCTTTACAATACAAAGAAATGTTGCAATGCAAAGTTCTAACTTTTTTCAATTTCACTTTTTATTATACCAGCTGATACATCAGAAATTAAAAATATATGTTATTTTCTTTGTTATTTTACTCATTACTACTTTGTCAGCCTAAAATATATTGTGATAATGTACTGTTCTTAACTTGGGTGTGCTTCAATATTTTTTCACAACAGATAAAGAATCTAAATATATTTGGCAGGTTTAAAATGAAAGTCCAGCCAAGAAATGAAAGTAAATATAATTATGTCAATCACTGTTGCCATTCCTTTTTTCACCAAAAATATATTTTAGTCATCAAATATTATTTACTGTAAGTAATACTGGACTGTTACTCTCAATTGATAATAATGTAATATGCATCACTAAGTCCAATACCCTTTGGGACTGAAAATAAGATACCTCTATGTAATTATCTTTCAAGACATGTTTTCAGTTAAGGGGACCAGAAAACCACTAAGGCATATCTCTACTTTCAATTTAACTGATATTATCTCTCCTTCTATTTGTCTTAACAGTAACTTGAAGAGTTATTGCATAGTCCTTCTGCATTCTTTGTAATTCCTATTAAATAAATACTGACCATATTTTAAACTGTATCTATAGTTTCTAAAAATTAAATGCCAAGCTTTATTTTTATACATTTCACATAAAATCTGGGAAACTCTAATAAGTTAAGGGTATGTGGAAATATAAATTCATGCCATGTTTATATTTGTATATTCTCCTGGGGAAATTTTTAACATAGGAAAACCTCGTAACTGTCTATGAAAAAATAAACTTCTTGTTAAGAATGACACAAGAAAGAGAGACTGCACAGCATATGCATTAAAATGGGAAGCGAGAAGGATTTCTATAGATAGAGGAGAGATGGAGAAGACAATAAGAGAATATTATCAGGGCTACCTGCCAAAAATTTTTAAGCCTAAATAATGTGATTTATATTAAATGTTTGAACAGTCCTGTAAGTTTAATCAATATAAGCAAAGGTTATATAACTGCACATTAAAAAACATCAGATTCAGATAGTTTCATATGAGAAATCCACCAACGTAAGAAAATCTCTTCCCAATTGCACATTTTATTTCTGAGAAAAAGAGAGGAGTCCTCCCAACTCAGTCAATGGGGTAAACTTAATCTACTAGCAAAACTAGGCAAAACTTTCAAGGCCAATCTCTACTTTCAGATATCAAGTTGCAAAATTTGTAAAATTTTAAAAAAGCAAATTAAGTCAACTGTAATTTTAAAGAAAATATGTAATCACCACCACCATTTAGTCTCACTTTTTAAGAAGCTGTAGTTTATAAATTATTAAATGTCATTTGTGACATTAATACATCAGAGCAATTTATTCTGAATAGGAAAATAATAGTAGTGACTCCTTTAAATCTTACATGACATAAAGAAGTCCATCAATACCACTTTTATCCAATGATATTGGAGGCCCAAATCAGTAAAATATGACGAAAAAGGAATTAAGGCATAGATTTTGAAAGACGTAAATAAAACACCTATTTAAGATATTTTCATTATTTAACAGTGAACCTTGAAGAATCTATAAACACATTAGAAATTAAAGGAGGTGCCCATCAATGGTGGATTGGTTAAAGAAAATGTAGTACATGTACACCATTGAATCCTAAGCAGCCATAACTAAGAAAAAGCCATGTCCTATGCAGCAAATGGATGCAGCTGGAGGCTGTTACAATAAGCAAAATAATGCTTGGAAACAGAAAATCAAACACTGCATGTTTTTACTTATAAGTAAGAGCTAAGCATTAGGTATTCATGATCATAAAGATGCCAAAAATAGGCCGGGCGCGGTGGCTCATACCTGTTATCCCAGCACTTTGGGAGTCCGAGACAGGTGGATCACGAGGTCCAGAAATCGAGACCATCCTGGTCAACATGGTGAAACCCCGTCTCTACTAAAAATACAAAAAATTAGCTGGGCATGGTGGTGCGTGCCTGTAATCCCAGCTACTCAGGAGGCTGAGGCAGGAGAATTGCCTGAACCCAGGAGGCGGAAGTTGCGGTGAGCTGAGATCGCTCCATTGCACTCCAGCCTGGGTAACAAGAGCGAAACTCCATCTCAAAAAAAAAAAAAAAAAAAAAAAAAAGATAGCAAAAATAGACTCAGAAGACAACAGAGGTGGGAGGGAGGGAGTTGGGTAAGAGTTGAAAAACTAATTATTGGGTAATGGGCTTACTACCTGAGTGATGGGACCAATTGTATACCAAGCCTCAGTATTGCACGATATACCCAGGCAAGAAAACTGCACATGCCATCCCTTTATATATATATAAAGTGGAAATTACAAAGAATTTAAAAGGAAAGTTTAAAAGTCAGTCGGACATACAAATAATATATAACGTCAGTTGCATCTTTTATATTTACAGCAAAAAATTAAATAATCTATTTTTGAATTGCATCTATATACAGTATTTGAATATATAAATTTCTTAGAAATTAATTTAACAAAAACGTTAACTGTAGTATGCATTCTAGGAGAGAAATCTTGAGGTAAGGAAGAGGGCTTTATTATCCAAGGAGAGGAAATCAAGAAACTGAGTGTCAAGAATGCCATAAGAATCATCATGAACTCTCATTCAAATAGTTTTATAGTTGTTTCATTGCATTGAGCAGAATAATGCTGCTTACATATTGTTGTATCTTGATATCCCCTGTTTATTAGAAGTGAGAAAAAATAATTTGCCTGATTAGTCAGAGGTTAGAATCTGTATTGATTTTCCTCATAAAGGAGCCTACATCTGGTGCAGCAGATGCAATTGGATTTTCCACCTGAAAAACTATTATCCGCTGTCATTCTCCAAAAATCTATCAGTTTTTGCTCCTGCTAAACTGAAGAATTGAAGGCAACTCTGATTGATATCGAAACCTCTGCATCTGTAAGGGTTATCTGTTAGAACAAAATTTTTCAACTTCCTTGGGTATGTCGTGTTGATAATGATTTACTATTTTTGTTTGGTGCAGAAACACTAGTATCTTCCACTTGACAATTCTTACCATAATATAGCCTTTTCTCCAAGAGATGGAAGCTTATGTGAAGATTTTTGTCAGTAGATGGGCTATCACTTCTTATTAAACTTGAAAGAAGTGGAAGCATAATAATTGGCTGTATTTTCAGACCTGCCTTCCCTCAACCTGGGGACACCATAAAGTAAACTTTGACGATTTTTCTCTCTCTTTCTTTCTCTCTCTCTCCACCATGCATGTGTGCTTGTCTCTGTTCCCCACTCTATTTTTTTTCTAACATGAAATAACAGTATGTAATCTAGAAATAACATGCAGTTGAAATCAAAAGACTGTATATTCTACAGCTTCTAATTTCAGGAAAGATGTCCAAGTGGTTAAAAAATCAAAACAAAAATTTTAAGGTGATTAAATAGAAAATTGTAAATATTTTTAAAGTGGATGTAGTAGATGTAAAATATCCTTTGCAAGTTCTTCTTATCTTGCTTATTAAAAAGGACCAAAGGGCACGGTGGCTCAAGCCTGTAATCCCAGCACTGTGGGAGGCCGAGGCGGGTGGATCACAAAGTCAACAGATCGAGACCATCCTGGTCAACACGGTGAAACCCCCTCTCTACTAAAAATACAAAACATTATCTGGGCATAGTGGCACGTGCATGTAATCCCAGCTACTCAGGAGGCTGAGGCAGGAGAATTGCCTGAACCCAGGAGGCGGAGGTTGCGGTGAGCCGAGATCGCGCCGTTGCACTCCAGCCTGGGTAACAAGAGCGAAACTCCGTCTCAAAAAACAAAAAACAAAAAACGGACCAAAGGAGAAAAAGAAAATTAGGATAATACAAATTAAGCAGTGGGTAAGAGTAACATATTCTCTACTCTGTTCCTCCTTGAGTTATCCCAGGATGAGAAGAGTAGATGCAAAATTATCTTGTTATAGGTTTGGGTGTAAGAATGAACATTAGGAACTTTCACCCACTTCTACTCTAAGTGTGATGAAAGGTAAAATTTGCAGATATATCTAATATTTATTTCTCTATAGGAAGAACACAAAGAAATAACCAGGTGTCATCAGTTAATCCTGTCAAGGAATGTGACAAAACAGAAATTCTAGTTCTTCATTGATCTGTCCAGGTCACAGAATATAAAGTGCTGCTGAAAATGAATCAATTTGACAAGTCGTGAAAAAGACCTTCCCATTGAAATGGTAGCACTTCCTTATATCTGTGGCTGGTAGAGGCATGAAAGAATAGAACAATCATTTCGGTCAAGTAGGTTCATGAAGAAAGTGTGCCTGGATAAATACGTCAAAGTGAAACAGTTGAATCAAATGTATGCTTACGTTTTTAAGGAAGTGTAAAATCATTTTTTTCCAAGGTTATTTCTCATTTTACATTCCCAACAGCAGGGTTCTAGTTTCTCCCCATATTTGCCAATAGTTGGATGATCTGTCTTTTTTGATTTTTAACATAATGAGTAAGCAGGAATTCCCCATTGTATATTTAATTTGCTTATATTATTGATTAATAATATTGATTATCTTACTATGTTTATTTGACATCCTTATAGAATCCATTCTTTGCTAAAATGACTGGTTTTATTCACTGTGTTACTTATTTCCTTACTACTGAATTCTGGCAACACTTTATATATTCTAGATATGTCCTTTATCAGATACATAAAATGCAAATAATTTCTTTTTTACCTTCTTATTTAATATACTTTTTTGAAGGGTAGATTTTGGTTAAAATGATTTTCTAAATATCAATTTGTTCTTTGTGGGTCATATTTTAGGAGTCATATCTAAAAAATATTTGCCTAACTCAAGGTCCTAATCTTTTTTCTCAATTTTTTATCAGGAGAATTATCTTTTCTAGGTTTCATTTTAGATTTACAATTCTCTCCAAATTATTGAGTAGTACAAAGTATAATGTGATTCAAAGTTTACCTGTGTAAAAATGCTATGAGGTAATCATTGTTAAGTTTTTGCATGATCTGGAATTCCACATGGAAGAATTTTAAGTCACTTTAAGAATACAATTGACCCTTGAACAATATAGGGGTTAGGGGAATTAATTCCCTAGGCAGACAAAATCCATGTATGACTTTAAACTTTTCCAAAACTCAATGACTATTGGCTGTCTGTTGCCTGGAATCTTTACTGATAATGTAATCAGTAGATTAACACATATTTTGTGTGCTATATGTATTATATACCATATTCTTACAATAAAGTAAACTGGAGAAAAGAAAATGAGAAAAATCAAAAGAAAGAGAAAGCATATTTACTATTCATTAAGTTGAAATGAACCATTATAAAGCTCTTTATTCTTCATATTTTCAGTTGAATAGGCTGAGAAGAAGGAAGAAGAGAATTACCAAATCCTTAAGGATATCAAAGGTGAAAGAGGTGGAGAAGGTGGAAGGGGAGACAGGTCACTGGATGCACTAACATGAATATTTTTATATTTTCTTGATAAACTGATATATTTATCATTATGAAATATCATTTATTATCTTTGGTAATATTATATGCTCTGTAATCTTTTTCTGATATTGATAGAGTCAACCCAGTTTCATTTTTAGTAATGTTAACAAAATGTAACACTTTCCCTGTTTCTTTACTTTTCACCTAGTGTGTGTGTGTTTGTATTTGCACAATACTTGATAAGAATCCTTTGCCTTTTCCTAGAATTCCCTCTCTTGTAGAATTCTCCTCTCCAGTAATCTGTTCTGAATGCCCTTGTCACCTTGGCCTCCCTACTTTCTATCCTCTGTCTCTTTTGCTCATTTATTTGATTGGGCTAAACTGAGGCTCCTGCTTATTACACCACATCCTGGAATGTCTCTCATGTCAGTAAGATGGGAAAATCATTTGGCCCACATTGTTTGTTTCCTGTCTCTCAGAATTGATTATACTTTTTTGCTTGATGTCCAGTGTCTTGAAAACCTGTGTTAAGTCTGTTTTCTCTAAATTTTAGTACTTATTTTAGGTTGAAACATACATACAGTTCATGTTTCTACATTTGTTAGCAAGCAATAGAAGCCAGAGACCCAATACAATAGAAACAATAACATGACATTGGGTTTTTGAGAAGATAACATATTTTAATTTCAAGTAAACTCACAAGAAGACAAGAGTCAAGCTTAAATCTGTCTCCCTGTGCTGTTTTCAAGGCAGTATTTTTATTTGAAAGAAAAAAAAATTCAAGGAGTAGATTCTGAAACTACTGATTTGTGGAAGGAAAGTGGAGGTCTGGAAAGTCCTTGGGCATAAGCAGTTATCTCTTCATGCCTCCTCATGGGTTTCATTATCATGTGCAGACTTATGGGTAGTTAGTATGAAATATGCAGTGGAAATTCTGGCAGTGATGTCAGCAAGCTCATTCTGTGAATACTCTAGTTAGCCATACTGGTTTCAAAGGATTTTAGCCAGTTTTGTTTACTTATAACCAGAGTTTCCCCATTCAGTAAGTTGTTTCTTTTCTTATCTGTCACTCAAGAATTTCTGTTAGTGACTGGTTTATTTAACTTTTTGGGTCACAGTTTCACATCTTGTTTAGAAGTATATTTATCATCTTCGGTTCCTCTATTTCTTCATCTTTTCCTGTCTTCTGCTGTCCTAAATGAGTATAATTAGGAATTTTAGGTATTCTCTTACAAAGTTTTAGTTATTAATTTTGGTGCTATTTATTATAGTAGTTTTAGGATAAATGATTCATCTTTTACTTATTATAGTAAATTTAAATATTTTACTACTTTAAAAATCGAAAGTTTATATCAATACAGTTCTAAAGAGATGTGATATAACTGTCATAACGCTTACATCTATAGTATCTAAATAGTTTATAAATTCCTCAAACAGCGTAGTAATGTTTCATTTAAAGAAAAATGTTGATATTATTGACTGTGTCCCCACCCAAATCTCACCTTGAATTGTAATAATCCCCATATATCAAGGGTGGGGTCAGGTGGATATAATTGAATCATGAGGGTGGTTTCTCCCATTACTGTTCTAGTGGTAGTGAATAAGTCTCACAAGATCTGATATTTTCATAAATGGAGTTCCCCTGCACAAGATCTCTTGCCTGCTGCTATGCAAGATGTGCCTTTGCTTTTCATTTGCCTTCCACTATGATTGTGAGGTCTCCCTGGCTATATGTAACTGTGAGTCAATTAAGCCTCTTTTCTTTTTATTTATTTATTTTTTTTCAGCATGAGAACAGACTAATACAGTAAATTGGTACCAGATAGTACCAATTTATTGTATTAGTACTATCTGGTACCAATTTACTGTATTAGTCTGTACATGGTCATGCTGTAAAGATAGCCAAAAATGTGGAAGTGACTTTGGAACTGGGTAGCAAGCAAAGGTTGGAACACTTTGGAGGGTTCAGAAGACAGAAAAATGTGGGAAATTTTTGCACGTCCTAGAGACTTGGAGGGGTCAGAAGAGAGAAAGATATAAAAAAGTTTCGAACTTCTTAGAGAATTTTTGAAAGGTTTTGGCCAAAATGCTGATAGTTATATGGACAATAAAATCAGAGCCGAAGTGGTCTCAGATGAGATGAATAACTTGTTGGGAACTGAAGTAAGTTCACACATGCTATGCAAATAAATTGGTGGCATTTTCCCTCTGTTCTAGAGATCTGTGGAACTTTGAACTTGAGAGAGATAATTTAGAGTATCTGTTGAAAATTTTTCTAAGTGTTCAAGGGGAAGAAGAGCATAAAAATTTGGAAAATTTTCAGCGTGATGACACAATAAAAAAGAAAACTCATTTACTGGGAAGAAATTCAAACCCACTGTAGATATCTGCATAAGTAATGAGAAGCCCAATGTTAATCACCAAGACAATTGGGAAAATGTTTCCAATGCATGTTAGAGACCTTCCAGGCAGCCTCTCCCATCACAGGCCCAGAGGCCTAGAAGAAAAAAGTGGTTTCATGGGCCAGGCCCAGACATCCCCTACCATATGCAACTTAGGGACCTAATGCCCTGTGTTCCAGCTGCTCCAGACCTGGTGAAAAGGGGCCAAGGTACAACTCAGGCCCCAAACCTTGGCAGCTTCCATGTGGTATTGAGCCTGAGGGTGATGAGAAATCAAGATTTGAGATTTGGGAATCTCCACTAGATTTCAGATGATGTATGGAAACACCTGGATACCCAGGCAGAAGTTTGACGTAGAGGTGAGGCCATCATGGGGAACCTCAGCTAGGGCAGTGAGGATGGGACATGTGGAGTTGGAGCCTTCACTTAGAGTCCCCACTGGGATAGATCCTAGTGGAGCTATGAGAAGAAGGCCACCATCCTCCAGACCCCAGAATGTTAGATCCAATGACAACTTGTGTTGTGCACATGGAAAAGCCACAGTCAATGCCAGCCTGTAAAAGCAGCCAGGAGTGGGGTTGTACCCTGCAAAGCCATAAGGTTGGAGCTGTCCAAAGCTGTGGAAGCCCACCTGCTGTATGAGTATGTCTTAGATGTGAGACATGG
Organism: Callithrix jacchus; assembly: GCF_049354715.1. Taxonomy (NCBI): domain Eukaryota; kingdom Metazoa; phylum Chordata; class Mammalia; order Primates; family Cebidae; genus Callithrix; species Callithrix jacchus. The sequence goes on along the minus strand of NC_133504.1, from coordinate 81,440,246 downwards.
TTTCAAAGGACATCATTTTGGAACTTTGAGGTTTAAATTTTTTATAGTATACTTTCATTTTTAAGCATTTATTCATATCTAGAATTTTTTCTCTTTTATTTGCTTTAGAGTATCTTTAGGTATCTGGATTTATTTTTATTTTTTTTTGTTTAGAGTTTGTGGTTGTTATCTGGGTATCTGAAAGGAAACCCAAGTTCTGTCTTTTTGTTACAGACATTAAGTCATCAGAGTGTTTTTGTCTCTTTTAAGATATAAGAAAGAAGCATCTTCAATGATTTCAAACTAAACTGTGTTATATAAACAAACACATAATTAGAATAGGAGTAAATTATTGTGATTATAGTTGATGAAGCACACCTTCAAAATGATTACCAAAATCAGTCTAAATTAAATGTCCTGGATACTTATACTAATCATTAGCATAAAATAACAACTTTAATGAAGAAATACACTTCATATTTTTTTTGTTTGCATAAAACGAATGACTCCTTTGAGTCTGGAAGTCCTAGAATAGTTATTATTGTTATGATAAACATTGACAGTTTCTCTAAATGTGTAATGACTATTAGTTATTTTTATAAAATTTGAAGTACACATAGGCTATTAAAAAATTCTCAATATTTATGCAAACATAAGACGAATGACTTACTTTATGTTTAATACATCCCCAGAAGAAACAAAATGTTGAAGAATGATAGAAAGAATGAATGCTCAGGCTGTCTCAAAGCAACGCACAGAATATCCATGATTTATGTCTATTATTATCCACAAATGGTATTTCCTGCTATATATAATAAAAGAAAATCCCTCACTTAACAGTGACCTGTTTTTACTATTCCTTCAATTTCTCTGTTCCTAAGCAACCAAAAGACTCCAGGAAAAAAGATTTGTAACACTTTTACATATATCACACACAGTAATATTCCCCAATGTGCCCTATCTATCCAATAAAAAAATGTTTTGTGTTTTCTAGAATTTACAGAATTGCCACAACACTGTACAACACAGTTTTCTATCACAACATATTTTATAGAAGTTATCATTTGAGGAGAAATTTGTTTATGTAGAAGCCAAATTATTCAATTATTTAAGTTTTTTTTTTTTTTTAAAGAGAACCTGTACTGTGACAATGTAAACTGCCTTTATCTCTTTCCTAACCTCAAGTAGTAAGAACACCCACGATTTAAAGTTCTGCACTCTTTCCTGTACTTCCCTAATTCAGCTTTCTTTTTGTCTTACACATGCTACTTAATTATTCTCTTCTCAAATCTTATTAATAATGTCTCATCCTTTTATAAAAGAAACAAACAAAAACCTATAACCTTTCCAGCAATCATGGTTCTACTACCTAGTGGAAATGAGATCTAATTCTTGCAGTTAGGATACATTTTAGATAGGTCTTTGTTAGTCCATCCCCATCCAGTCCTACACCACACATCCTTTAAGCATACCCTCTGCAACCATGCAATTTGTTATGAGTTCCATATGTGTTTTTTTCTCTTTTCCTAATAAAATTAAGACATAATTCTGCATAAAATTTTGAGCATACAAAGAGAAAAAGCTATCACTGGAAATGTGAAGAGCAGATACAAATAGTAGAGTGCTTCTCTCAGTTTTATGTTTTTTTTTTTTTTTTTTTTAACATTTACAGGGGTATGGAAAAAAATCAGTCTCCTTGGTTAGTGTCAATATAATGTTCACCTCAAAATTTTCTGTTGAGATCTTTAACACTCAGAACTACCTAATAAGATACTTTGGCAGTAGTAGATTCTTTCATGTTTTAGAAATCAAGGGAAAATTGATGTGTGTGTGTGATTGAAATGGCGGTGTCAGAAAACTAGACATTTTTATTTGACACTGAATTTTAACAACAAATTTAAGAGATGTTTAAAAATCTATACTTATTTTAGCAAATAATGAGCACTATTGGTATCACTGATTTTCTCTTCATTTCTGATTTTCTTCTATTGAAAAACATATGCTAATACCTGATCCCCATTCACTCCTATGCTATATTTTAAGAAAAAAAAGAAGATAAATTTGTTAGAGTAGGTAGCTAGGCAGAGAAGAGTGGGCAGAAAAGAGTCCCCCACCAGGAATGTCAGGGGGCCATCAGGTGATGATCAGACAGTTGTTAAACTGTCTCTCTAAAATAACATTTGGTCACAGCTGGCACCAGGGACAGTCTCCCAATAGATAGAAAACATCTGAAGCTGGTAATCAGAAGCTTCCTGAAAAGATCTGAGCAGGTGGGTGAGCAGGCTCCAACATGTGCGCTAAGAGGCAAAATGTCCAAGTTGTCTGGCATATAACCTTCCACTAGGAACACTTGACTGGAAAGGGAAGAACGCTTCAAGTGAACTTGCATGCAACTGTAGTAAACACACTGTGCATGTTGTCTCTCTCAAGTGCTGGCAGGTCACTGTGCCCGCCCAAGAAAAATTCAAGGGAGGAGAGACAAAAACTTTGGAGCCACGTCAGTGTATAAAACTCCAAGTCAAGGGTCAGATGAGACACTTGGATTTCTCAAGTCACCTGCTTGGCCCTCTTTCAAGTATATTTTATTTCCTTCATTCCTGTTCTAAAACTTTTGGTAAGATTTCACTAGGGCCCTAAAACTTGCCTTAGTCTCTCTCTTTGTCTTATACTCCTTGGTCAAATTCTTTCCTCTGAGAAGGCAGGAAGCAAGTTGCTGCAGACCAATATGGATTTGCTGCTGGTCACAAAATCATGCTGTCTCACTTGTGAGACACATTATCACCAGGGAACTCTCACGCTTTACATCTAGGTATGGTCCAAGTTTAACCTTCAGTTTTACAATACGTCTAAGTCTTAAGTTTTTCAAATTTTCTGCAAATTTCTTCAGTCTTAAATTTTACATTTTCTCTGACTCAGGGTTTCTTCAATCTCACATGTTGTATTTATATTACTCTAAAACAGGACAAGATCTAAACTGCAATAATAAAAAGATTCCCACAAATTCATTGGTCATTGAAGAAAAACTCTGTTTATCTCTCATGTAGCAGACTTGACACGAATGGATCAAGGCTTTGTGTTTCTTTGTATAATCACTCAAGTGTCCAAGTTTTTCTCATCCATGGCGCTGTCATCCTTTAAGGCATTATTGTTGTCTGGGGGGTCAAAGAAGTGACACTGTCTAATGTAGATTTCTGTTGAATATATGGAGGAACAGAGGAAAGTAATTTAATGACCTTCTATCCTGAGGTGTCATTAGATGAACAGAACTATACTTCTGTTCACATTCACTGGCCAAGTAAGTCTAAGAGCAAGGATGATTAAGTAATAAAATCCCAAGGAACAGGAAAACCAATTGTGTGTGTGTGTTTGTGTGTGTGTGTGTGTGTGTGTGTGTGTGTGTAAGGAAGAGTCTGCCTTTCTGATAGATCATAGAACCTATTTACCCCCTTCTGAAAGGAGAAAACGAAAGTCTCACATACCTACTGTATTTACCTTAGTTCAAATATTTCAATAATTTACAAACTTTGCTATCAATTTACATGTGGCTTTTCATGACTTTAAATTTAAACCAAATTTGAATATATAGTGGCTCCAAACTAGGTACTCCTTCCACTATATCGTGTGCATATAACTTTTATAAAAACAGTTAATCAAAATTGGGAATACTGGAAAGCAATTATGAGTTAATACCATCTATAATATTTATCTGGTCAGAAATTATGAAAGCTTCCTATCATGTAAAATAAATCTCTTCCTTAGTGTATCTAGTCACTCCTGGTTCTGCTGTCTTTTAAAACTCCACTACTCCTTTTATTTTGTAAACTATTCCTTTGCTCTCTGTGAAAGTAAATAAAATATAATCATTTCAATCTACTGTCTTCCATGATATTTTCTAAAGTAGAACTTGGAAAATATGCATTTCTCCCAAAATCTTTAAGGCAAGTTATGTTAGCCAGGCTCATGACTTCTTTATCACATGATTTCCAAAATTTAGCACACTTCTGTTTGTTTGTTTTCAGTCAGCATTATGTGCTAGTTGTTGATGCAATACCCAAGCTTACATGTTTTGTTTGTTTACTATGTAACCATGTATTTCTCCTTCATTTTAATGAAAGTTATCCTGAGCCATCTTGAACAACAGACTGTTAGTTACATCCTTCATTTTATATTTGGCACCAGTGTACCTCCCATTTTTGTTGGCTGAGCAGTCTTAAGATACCCTTAAAGAGAAAGTCTTTCAGGAACAGCCACATACTCTGCTACTTTGGAAAAAGAAACTTTTAGATTTCTGAAGCTGTAGGACTCCACATCTCTGAATCCGTTTTCTTCTTTCTGTCTACCAGCTTTGGTCACTTTTGGCTTGAGCTCATTTTTCTTTATTTTGCTACTTTTCTGAAGCAGTAAGGAACAAATAATTCCTCCTAATGTTCTAGTTCTTTCTAGACACTTTACCTAGAGCTACATGCCTAATGTGCTAAGGTACCCATCAAACCATAACACACAGGAATTATACTGAATATTTTTTCCACAGCATAAGAAGTCTCAACAATTCTTGAAGTCCAATTCCAGTTTACAGTAGGTTTTGCCTTGCTGCCAAATCCTCAGCAAGTTCCAAGTATTTATTTACATTTTTAGTTATATCTCCTGACTTCAAAAATCAGTGTTACATTGAAGGAATAACTACTGCAAATAAGTGTCTGAATTAACACAAATTTTATTTTTCTTTTACCCATCAGTCCTACTTTAAGGTAACTGGATTTCTTTTATTTTGGGTTTCCAACACCCTTTAGAGCAGGGTTTTTTTTCAACCAATGGTCCATAAAATCCTGGGAGTTCCTGAGGCATTGTCAAGAGATCTCAAGCTCAATATAATTTTCATAATAAGAAAACTTATTTGCATCTTTTCTGAGTTAATATTTGCTCATAGACACTGTATTCTTAACCTGCATGCATTACAACATTTAAAAAGTTTTAAATGCCAAGTGTTACTTAGAATTTCCTTAATGACTCAGTAAGAACTCTCATTATTACTATTATTATATCTTGGCATTGGACGCACATCTCTAAAAAGTATTTTGTGTGACAAAAGATAAATACATATGAAGAAATTCTGCTAGTAGAGAAAAATGAGGTTATCTCTAGGTAATATAGCTGTGCGATTTTTTTTTTTCCCACAGACCACCATTTTTACTTGAAAAACAATTGAGATTACCAGTTTCTCACCAGGCTTATAAGAAGCTTAGAATCCCTCATGCTGTCCTAACCCATAATGCTAATCAAACTAAAAAATCTACTCTTCTTAGATGTTTAAAAAAGGTGAAGTCAAAGGGCAAACCCTTGCCCCCAAAATTTGAGAAACCTACAGGCCAGTACAGAAAATTACAACTTACCACAGAGATGAAACTTTTGGGGGTAGGGAAATGGGAACTATAATTGACAGGTTGCTGGAGGCAGAACAGGTCTGAGAGATAAAAACTCAGAGGAAACACAGTCACAGTGAGACCGCTACATTTTTGTGAGTTTTAACTCCTGGATCTTGACAGATTCTCACAGTGAATATCAGTAAATGAAAAAAAAAAAAATCCCTTCATGCATCCGGTATAGGGAGGGAAAAACAAACGATTTGATGTCAGCCAGAGCATTCTGTTTTTCTTCATAAGGTCTGTCCTCAGGAGGTCCTAAATAACCAGAGCCTAACCTGCTGGGAATTTCTAACTTACCAGAGGGGAAAATAATACCAAACTCCATCCTCTTCCACCTAATAGGTAGAAGAAAACAACATACAAAACTGAGGAGTATTTGTGAAGTTCAAAGTGGCATAGGCTCACTGATAGACTAAGATCTAATCAGTAGGACTATAGAAAACTTCACCTTTAACCACACCTTACCACCACATTACTAAAGGTCTATTTACAGCAATTCTTTTTGCCTAGTAGCTCATGTCCGTCTAACAACCAAAAAGTACAATGCATACTAAAAGACAAAAAAGATAGATTAAAGAAGGAGAGCAAGCATCAGAACAATATATGACATCTTAGAATAATCAGACATGGAATTTGAAATAAGTATCATTAATATGCTAAGAGATCTAATGAAACAGACAGTAGGCAAGAACAGATGGGCAGTGTAAGCCAGAGATGTGAAAGACAGGCTTGGACAAGATAGGGGAAGCATTTCATTGCCACACACAAAGGCAGGGTAAGAAGTCTAAAACACACTTCAGGATGAACTCCTGCCCCTTAGAAATCAAGAAGTTTATCCCCTTTTGGTGTAAGGATAGCATTTTCTGCAGATTACACATAGCTATATTTTGAGTGCTATTAGCAACTCTAGAAAAGTTTTTGTTTTGTTACATATACACTTTTTTAAAAAAAAGTAAATACAGTATATAAGCACTCAGGATTGAACTCAACCTTCTGGAGCCAGCTCCTCTGGAGTAAGGCAGGAAACATTTTTGCTGTTGTTGTTTTGTGGGTTTTGCTTTTGTTTATAATCACCAGGCAAGTTACATTCCTATGCCACAGGAATGACAATAGGCCCTGAGGTAGTGATATGATTATAGAATGTAGGACTAGCTACTGAGAATACAAATGGGTTATTTTGCTTCTCGTGGGCCATGACTTGGCATAGTTTCTCCTTACCCTTACTCAAGCATGTCCAAAAAAAAGCACTAGCAAAAATATGAGTCACTATGTCTCAACTCTTTGGATAAAAATAATCTTTCCTTGGTTTATACTGAGGACCCATACCCTAGAAGTGTCATTCTAATGAGATCATATAAAGAAAGTGAGAGCAGGGAAAGAAATGGCTACATAAAGATCAGAGCTACTCATTTCTATCTGCAGCTCCAACTTAAAATGCCTGTAGATGTGGTCAGTGTGATATGTAATAGGGTAAATCTGCAAAGAACCATATGGGTAGGTAAGGTGTTCTTTCAGATAGTAAGCTGACTGCTTGCTTTCACTCCTTGACCATATCCTTGGCAGCTACAGAGTCTATGGCTTCATACATGGCCTCCTTATCCCCTGGGTACTGCGTATGTTTGAAGGGCTTTAAATTCTTCTCCAATTAAGTTCATAGACAACAAGAATACTAGCCTGCAGACTCAGCTCTACAGTAACTTCTTTGGGGAGACCCTCCTGATGGTTGATAATTTCCTGAAGGCTGTTACCATAGGCTGCAATCAGTATCCCCTTCCTTAATCTGAGGAACTACTATTTCTATCTAAAAGGACATAACTCTGGCAATAATGTCTCTCAGTCTTTAGTAGGGTATTAGCTGATCTTCAGTGAGAATCCTCACGTCTGCAATTCTTACTGATGTTGCTGTAAAAAGAATGGCCAGGGATTATCGGAGGTTGTAAGATGCCTTAAGAGTACCTCCAGATATTTACCTAAACTTCATCCTACTTAACAACAGTTTCTACTTTATTGAGGTTAGTCAGGTCCCCCAAAGTGCCACTCACCATAGTGCAAAATCCTTAGTACACTACTGGCAGCCACATTTGATCAATGTCATCTAACACTGTGTGGATTATTGGCATTGCTTTCTTCTGCACTGAGGTTAGGCATATGTCAAAGTCATTTCCAGAATCTCCCTGTACCTGACTGCCATGCTTCATTTCCTCATATTCCTCAGGCTTCACACCAGAGTTGTACCATCTGTTGCAATGTCTCTACAGGATCTAGGCATTCTCCTGTACATGGTCAGCAGTGGATTCAGAATACTGTGCAGACTCTGAAATCACTTTTTAGATCCAACACCAAAGTCATAATCCTTGGAAGAAAGAGTTGATTAGTTGGACTTAATTAAAACTAATTCTCAGCTCTGTGAAGGATACTGCTAGGAAATTGAGGAGATATATCACAGAATGGGGAATGTAGTTTCAAAAGACATCTAACAAAGGATTGTTACCCAAAATATGGGAAGAACTACTAAGACTCAAAAATAGGAAAATAATCTTATTTAAAAGTGGGCCAAAGACCTTAATAGATACCTCACCAAAGAAGACATACAGATGGCAAATAAGCATATGAAATCATGCTCCACATTATATGTCAAAGGGAAATGTAAATTAAAGAAGCAATGAGATGCCACTACACACCTATTAGAATGGCCTAAATCAAGAACACTGACTCAGAAAATCCTAGTGAGAATGCAGAGCAAAAAATATTCTCATTTATTGCTTGTAAAATGCAATAAAATAAAATACAACAACTTTAAAAGATAATTTGAGAATTTTGTTTAAAAATAAAAATAAAAAAAGAAATGAAACGTAAGGCCAAGACTGTGGCTCATGCCTATATTCCCAGCACTTTGGGAGGTCAAGGCAGGTGGATCGCTTGAGGTCAGGAATTTGTAGACCAGACTGAGCAACAGGGTAAAACCCCATTTCTACTAAAAATACAAAAATTAGGCAGGTCTGGTAGCACATGCCTGTAATCTCAGCTACTCAGGAGGCAGAGGTTGGAGGATGGCTTGAACCTGGGAGGCAGAGGTTGCAGTAAGCCAAGCTCACACCATGCACTCCAGCCTGGGTGACAGAGTGAGGCCCTGTCTCAAAAAACAAAATAAACAAAACAAAATAAAAGAAACAAGCATAGTCTCACCATATGATCCACTAAATGTGCTCCTTGGCATTTACCTAAAGAAATTGAAAACATATGTCCACACATAAATCTGTATATGAATGTTTTAAGCAGCTTTATTTATAATTGCCAAACTTAGAAACAACAAAGAAGTCTTTCAATAGGTACATGAATAAATAAATGGTGGTACATTCAGATAATGGAATTTTAGATGGTATTAAAAAGAAAGCAGCTATGAAAAGACATGGAGGAAGATTTAATGTCTATTTCTGAGTAAAGGAAGCCAATCTGAAAAGATGACATAGTATATTACTCCAAATATATGACATTTTTGGAAGGACAAATGTGTGACGATATTAAAAAGATCTGTGTTGCTGGGGGTTAACGGGTGGGAGGAATAAACAGGCAGAACACTGTGGATTTTTAGGACAGTGAAATGACTCCATATGATATTATTATGGTGGATATGAGTCATTATACATTTATCTAGATCTATAGAATATATAACACAAAGAATGAAACTTAACTACGGAGTTTGGGTGATAATGATAGGTCAATGTAGGTTTATCAGTTTTAACATTGCACCGTTCTGGTGGGGATGCTGGCAATGGGTATGCCACACATATGTGGGGTTAGGGTATATATGAGAAACTTCTGTATTTAGTGTTCAATTTCAGTGTACTCTAAAAACAGTCTATTAAATAACAACTACAATCAACGTATAAAGAGAAGTGCAGCTTGGTTATATGATAAATATTTGTTTGACATTACATTTTATAAAGAAAAATGACACTACTTTTTGCTAATGATTAAATTGGAGCTTTCATGGAAAATAATGAGGTTTGAAAAACTCATACCTGCTTCTGTAAATTTGACAACCTTCCACACACTTAAAGGCTTTTCTGATGAAACTGGTTAAGATTATTAACAAATGTGAATATTTACAACTGTCTAAGAAAATGTGTTAACATTTAGAAGGTCCATATCACTCAATAAGCCACAATTTCCCAGAAGAATGATTTGTAATGTATCAAAATCATAGAAATATAAAGCTTAATGTAACCAAGTAGAAAAGTTATGTGGCATGGTTTGTAATCACATTTCACAAATAATTTGCTTAAACTAGTACTTGTCAAGTTTTGATAGATTATCAAAAATATTGACAATGATATGAAAAGACTATTAAGACCTTTCTTTTTTTCAATTACATATTTGTGTGAGGCCAAATTGTTTTTCATATGCTTTCATAAAAATAATAAGTAATAAGTTAAAGAATCAGATATGAAAATGTAACTGCCTTCTATAAAATCAGATTGATTAATGTTTGTAAATTGGTGCTCCTCTTTTTACCAATTGTGTTTTGTTTTGGAATATACTTATTTATCATAAAAATGTACTATTTTTAACATGTAATGAGTTCATTGCTGTTTGCAATGAATTCATAAGCTTATATTTTAAAAGAATCTCAGTTTTGATTTTTAATATTTAAAATGTTAGTAGGCATGACCCACATAACCATAAACTCTGGAGGCCATCAATAATATTTAAGAATGAAAGAAATCAAAACATGGAGAAAATTTGCATCATTTGTATGGTTGAATCTGATTAACATAGCTCCAGGTTACTGTTGTGAAGGGAAAATGGAGCATGGAATAAGCATGCATTCTGTCTTAAAGCTGATGGTTTCATGTGTTTACATACTTTGGTAAGAACAGAGCCCAAGGCCACCTCTGATCTAGGATATGTATTCTGGTTGAGCATCCAAATCCATCTATGAACAAGCTATTATGAAGGATTTTAATGGGTAGCTGTCACTATCAAACTCTTTGCCATAACCGGACACAATAGAAAAATAACAATTTGAGCCCCCGATTAAATTATATTCACCATTTACACAAATATGTTAGTAGATAAAGTGGCTATTTTTTATGATTCCATAGGAGAAGTAGAAGAAGATAGTTGGGAAAAACTGCAAACATAAAATAAGATTAGGTACTTATCATCTCTAAACTTGTCTATTGACTCCCCAGCCAGAAGACTATATCTGTTCTTGCCCCCTTGATTTTCAGTACCTGGTCATATTCAGTAACTGCTTTCTTTGATCAATGTGAAGGTTAATTTTGGCTGTCAACTTGGTTGTGCCATGGTTCCCTGTTCCCTAAGTCTCCCATTTTATTGGACTATGGATTTCCAAAGCCTCCACAATCACAAGAAGCAAAAACCTTAAAATATCTCTCTCTCTACACACACACACACACACACACACATGCACACACACACACATAAAAACGCACACACACAGACACACACATCCTGCTGGTGCTGTTTCTCTGAAGAACCCTAACCAATGCAATCGCTGACTACATTTTGATCCCCACCCCTAGCTCCAAGTTCTTTTCTCATTCTTCTTTATAACATTTTGATTACCTCTCCTCCTACTCTCAGATGGTAGAGTAAATCCTTCAATATATTTAGTAAACACCGGATTCCCCTTAACATGATCCACTTGGAGGAAAATCTGGGTTACAGAAAAAAAGTTGTGGCAATTTTTTACATATGCAGGCTTGGCTCTGAGATTAAAAGTTGCTCAAAGTTTAATATTTTTGGGGTCATGATTTACAAATATTGGAAAAATATTTTTATAATTGGGAAAAACCTGCAATTATAAAATTCCATGTTGCCAGATTAAAATTTAGAGATTTTATTTTAAAGGGGCTAAAAGTCTGCAACATTCAAGATTTTCAAACAACATTAAAAATCATACAGAATAAATATATTTAAAAATTTTATCTGTGAACTTTCAAATACTTAGCCAAAAATATGCTCCAGAACATTATTTATTCTTTATTTATTATCATAAACATGTTATGCAAGATATGTGAATGACATTATCTTGTATTTTCATTCATTAATTTGTGTCATGGTTAATATTGAGTTTAATTGGATTGGATTGAATGATGCAAAGTATGGTTCCTAGGTGTGTTTGTGATGTGTTGTCAAAGGAGATTAACATTTGAGCCAGTGGACTTGGAGACGTAGACCCACCCTCAAACTGGGTGGGCATCATCTTAATCATTTGCCAGTGAAGCTAGGATAAAATAGGTGGGAGAAGATGGAAGAGCAGGCTGGCTTGGTTTTGGCCTTCATCTTTCTGCTGTGCTGGATGCTTTCTGCCCTTGAATGTCAGACTTCAAGTTCTTTAGATTTTGAACCCTTGGACTTACACTAGTGGTTTGCCAGTGGCTTTTGAGCCTGTGACCACAGACTGAAGGCTGCACTGTCATCTTCCCTACTTTTGATGTTTTGAGGCTTGAACTGGTTTACCACTTACATCCTTGCTCCTCAACTTGCAGATGGCCTATCACAGGACTTACCTAGTGATTCTATGAGTAACTATTTCTTAATAAACTCCCTTTTGTAGATATACATGTCCTGTTAGTTCTGTTCCTCTAGAGAACCCTGAATAATATACTTTGGAATTGTCATTGTGTGTGTATATATATGTGTATATATAGAGAGAATACATATATATATATATATATATATATATATATATATATATATGGTGTTTTTATTCTCTTTAGTCGAGAATCTTTTACACATTTTTTTCATCTTTTCACATCTTTTTCTCTCTACTCTGTCAGTCCCCTTCAAATACTAATAAATGAATGAAATAAACAATGCTTACTGAAGTTATTGTTAAAGTTTTGCATTTATTTGTAACTAGATATTATATGTATTTTTCAGAAAGATAAAATAAGAAATTGTTTGTCTTTTTTTTTCTTTTTAAAATAACTGTACTTTTTCATGTGGGATTTCCCTCTACCCCTCCCCGTCCTCCTCCCACTTCCTACGCTTAGTTTTGAGTGTATTTGTGCATATGGATATGTATTTTTACAGCAATATAGTGGATATTATATTACATTACTAATATTTTTCTAATTGCTATCTTTTAAAAATTTTAATTGTATCTACTCTGCTAAAAATATAAATATACTCAAATGGAGATTTATTTTATGAAAGATTCTTTACAAATACTGTCATTAATACATTTAAATATATTCAGCATTCTTTTCAGAACACTTGAAAAGCAAGTGGGCTGGTATTTAAAACTTCAGATACAAATAAAATGTGGTCACTTCTCAAATGACTCTAATATAATATAATCACATTCACTTTTCTCAGACTGTCATTTTATTTTTATTTGTATAAAATAAAAAAATTAAAAATAAAGCATATCACCTTTAATTCAATGGAAATCTTCATTTTAGATTGAGTATGAAGAGTACTATATAAAGAAAGAAACATATAGTTATCAATCAGTCCAATATAGATTTTGAACACAATCTTTTCAACAGTTGTTGAGTTAAAAAGTCCAATTACAGACTGATATAAAAACATCAAAAGACAGGAAAGACAACTATTTCTTTTCTTACTGCCACTTCATCATTTAGTTTCAACTAAAAATTAGGCTGTAAATTTACACATCTTTATTTGAGTAGCATTTATGATTATTATTGAATATTTCAAATTCACCCATCCTTTGTCTGATTCATATTTGAAAGATATAGTAATTAGCTTTGCTATAGTAAAGGTTACTTTTAAGTATTAAATTTCATTTATTTTTTGATTTTGCATGGTATATTCGATTAAATTTTTATTATTTTATACTCATATGAATTTCTATTTTTCAATGACTATTTTATTACATGTATTACTTCTATATCCAAAATACATTTGGAGCCATGTGCTCATTTGTTTCAAGCCTTAATCCTTCTATTTTCTACAGAATGCTCCATTTTCTCTTAGTTTTAACAAATTATCACTGGACATCCTTCTGATATAGTATGACTTATTTAAAAATTACTTGCTCACATGATATGTAATATTTTGCACATTTTTTCACATTTTACTAGTTATGCTTAAGAAATTTGTTTTCTATGGACTTGTTAGACATACAATTAACTCCTGAAAGTCATTTTTATAATTTTAATTGACATCTCTTTTTTTTTTTTTTTGAGACGGAGTTTCACTCTTGTTACCCAGGCTGGAGTGCAATGGCGTGATCTCGGCTCACCGCAACCTCCGACCCCTGGGTTCAGGCAATTCTCATGCCCTCAGCCTCCTGAGTAGCTGGGATTACAGGCACGCGCCACAAAATTACTAAAAATTTTGTAATTTTTAGTAGAGACGGGGTTTCACTATGTTGACCAGGATGGTCTCGATCTGTTGACCTCGTGATCCACCCGCCTCGGCCTCCCAAAGTGCTGGGATTACAGGCTTGAGCCACCGCGCCCGGCCGACATATTTTTTAAACATTTTTCTGGACTTATATTTTACTGTGATTAAATCAGTCAATCCTTGTTTCTTATTAAAACTTCAAAGTATTTTATTTTTGAACTTTATCTTACTATAGTGCAAAGAGAGAATATAAATTTGTTTTTCTTGACTTATCCTCAAAATACATAATTCTTAATTTGAAAACACATAAATACTGCTGAATATTTTTACTTTGTCTAGACATTTTTATTTATTACAACTCAATTTTTGAAATGATCAGCATCAATCAATTTTAGTACTATTTTCTAAGTTTGCATTTTTTAATTTTTATGGATACATAGGTGTATATATTTATGAGGTACATAACATTTTTGTACAGGCATGCATGCATGATATTCACATTATGAAAAATTGGGTGTCCATCCCCTAAGCTTTTTTTGCTTTGTATTACAAACAACCCATTTATACCTGTTTAGCTATTTTTAAATGTACTACATTTTTCAATATCAATTGAGCAATGTCCTCTGCATTTATCTACACCTGACTTAAACTGACCCGATTTTCAATCAACTGTGATATAAAATTTGATCTCTGGTTTTGAAGTAGTATCATTTTGGGGGCACAATGTTAATAGTTTTACTTTTGAAAAACCATTGAGAAAAAATCCTGTTTGGCTGCTGCTTATTTGACATTGGGTGGCTTACCTTGTGGTTGGCAGAATAAATTGAGGCTACTCTGAAAAAAGGTACCAACATGATATCAAAATACATTGGTCATGTAACAGTATCAACTATAATATATCTTGATTAAAATATCTAAAGACATAGTTCTTAATTTTTTTCTTGAATTGGAAAATAACTAGGTAGTCATTTTAGTAACAGTTCTAAGAATATTCTAGCAATATCTAAAATAATACACAAAGAAACCAACTAATAACTCCATTTTATTATTTAGTTATCTTAAATATATTACAATGTTTAGTGAAAATTCTATATCAAACTAAAAACACTGAAATAATAATTTTCACTACAGATTATTTAAATCTACAAAGTACTCTAGCTATTAAATACAAATAAAAACAAAACAACAACAACAACAACAAAACAGCAACTCAAACTACTTGGAATGACAATCTTTCCTTCTTTAATTTCCTATAGCAATATGTAAATAAGCTTTGTTTTTTGTGGTAGTAAACACAAAATCAACAGACCTTCTTTTCTGGACACAGATGGCTGCTTCATGAACTTGGAACTGGCATTACCACCGGTTCAAAGAGTCTAGGAATGCTTAATTGCTTGTTCTTGCAAAGTCCTGGCACACTAACAAACACCAATATGTTTTACTTGCATATGTCACTTAGAGAATCTTGTTTATTCAAGCATGGTCTACATCTCTTCTACCTGTGCATGTCAACATGTCTTGAAAATAAGGCTTTGCTGGGCATTTAAAGCAGTAAAGAGCTTGTCAGTTATTATAAGAAAATGACAAATCCAAGTATAATACTGACTGGCTAATATCAGAGGCTCAGCTTTTTACTACTTGTTCTTTTTCATCATACTCAAATATTAAATCTGAAATGTCTATGAAAACTATTTAATTTTAGTTTTCTAATATATTTTATTTAGCCAATGTTGATCAGTAAATTGTGCATTATTTGTAAGAGTCTGTTTTCCAGGTGATTCTGTATATTTCATAAATTGTCTTGTCTGGTTGGTTAATGAAAATCATTATATAACTAATAAACATTAAAGGAGCTAAGCATATATTCTTTTCATATTTAAATATAAAACTATACATATAATTTGCTAAAACCTTTAGTTTAACCTCAGTAACTAAGGTAGACTAAAAACGTGAAATTGATAAATAAAACACGAAACCGATACATGGCTTTTAAAAGGGAAGTTTTGCTGTTTACTGGAATAATGATTTTGATAGAAAAATAATAGTACTAACAACCCTTTGATAACTAATATAAATAATGTTGTTATATATACTCATATGCATGTATATATAAATATATTACATAATATTCATTATAAATGAATATACATTAAAATAAGTAATATGCATTAAGTGAATGCAATTTTAATTTTAATATGGTTAAAATATGTTTTAAAACCAAGGAAAGTAGCAGGTAAATTTGGCATAAAAATTGCAATGTTATGACAAATAGGATTATATTATGAAGGAATAACATTTTCCTCTCACAAATGGGTCTCATTTATGGCAGAGAAACTGTGAGTTGATAAGCAGAAATGCCTTCAGATAAGCCATAGATACAGTATAATTATATATGCTGGCATGAACGTATCTAATTTTTAAGTCTAAGGACACAAGTTTGTGTTCCCTCTGAAATAGAAAAACAATTTTATATTTTAAGAAATGATGCAAGCTTTTCAAGACTATGTCAATATTTTGTACACTTTGGCGGGGTGGGTGAGTGATTTTCAAATATCTACAATAAAAGGGAAATAAAAAACAAAAGAATTGAGGACTTTTTTGAATTCAGAATAGTGCCTATAAGAAAAGAATGAAGAGGAAGAAAGTCATGGGAGGATTCATGAAACATCTAAGAAATCACCATACAATTAATGAAAGATTAAAAAATAATTCACAAAGCCAAAAGGAGTTGTAGTTTTGAGCTTTTATCATATTAATATTCTAAAGCATGGCATCGAACAAATACATGGGCTTATGATATACTATTATTATTGCCTAACATTTTTCTCTTAGACATTTATTTTTACCTCTGGTACAATCTCTTCTCACTGACAGCATCCTTTCCTTTACATTTAGCATATTATCTTTTTGATTACTCTTGACATAGGTCTCTGTGTACTTTGTGCACATGTGCACATAAACAGCCCATATATATTTTTGTACATTCATAACAAATAATAATCTTTATATACAACATTTTATCAAAAACAATTTGGTGTAAATGCATTTACCGTTTACTTTTAATCCCAAATTAAGTTTTTAATAATTGATTCTGTTTTCATATAAAATATATTTCTTTTTTATTGCTATGTAATATCCTATCAAAAACATCCCTGTAAATTCTACACCGTAATCTGCAATAATCTTTTGCTAATAGAAATTATATAGCAAGAAACATTCGAATTTGTGTCTTTTTATTCCTTTATGCAAGATTTCTCTATCATTAGTTATACACATATTTAATAATATGCCTTGTTACACAAAGCTGAATAATTATTTACTTAAAGATGTGGATCTTGGAAAAGGGTAATATGATTAAGAAATGAGTAAGAAAAATGTTAATGTTCCTAAAGCCAAAGTGATGAGAAAATAATAGGGTAGTGAAGCAGACTCTCTAATAATTTATCCATAGTCATTTTAAAAGGGCAACAGGAATAAATGAATGATATAACCTTTAGATAAAATCATACAGACTAGAGAAATATATGGGGAAGAGAATGTTTAAGAATATCTATGGACTACGTATAGTCCCTCACATAAGAATAAGGTTGTATATCCTCACATAAGAATAAGCTTATATAAGAGACACAAAAAATAATGAGTATGACAAATCCGTGAGATAAAAGCAACTGAAATGCATTTTAAAATTTACTAATATTGGAAACCAGGTCAAAAGGGGGCATTTTAAAAATTAATTGTCAGTAAAATAAAAAGTTCTTAGAATAAATTAATACCAAGAAAGGAGATTAGCTTCTCTTGCAAGAACATTCTGGAAATAAAATAATAAATTTTTAAAATTAGCCATTTAGACAGAAGTATAATTTCTTCATAGTTAGAAAGATAGTCTAAGTTAGATTACTTAGCTAAAATTTGTGTAATAATTTAAAAAAATTTAAATTATGGATGAACTGTGAAAGGCAGAAAATTGTTAAACCTTAAAGAAAAATCTCACTGCATAAAAATAAAATAATTAGAAAACAATAAATACTCTGGAGTACATTTTAAATAATATGTACTCTTTGTCAGAATTTTTATGGATTTAATGATAGCTCAATTTGCATTTTAAGAATCATTACGTTCATTTAAATAAAAGTTTGTGAATAAAGTAGATTTAAATTTCAAATAATAATAAAATGTGACTATTTTTTGCACTTTTAAATTAAATGTGCTAACATACTAAAAGTCATTTTAGGGCAAAAAAAAATATGAAGGATAACGTTAATCCTATTATTCTATTTTTATGCTTTCCCTTTTCATCCCAGAAAATTGTCAGTATAAAGGTTGACCTTTGCTGGGTATGTGCCATGAGTTTTTAACCTTCCCAACCTATTTTCTATGATTTAAGTAACAACACTACTTAAAATAGCAATGGAATTGATCTCTGCTGAGTAGCAAAGCAAAGCAGAGATCGAGAAACTTTCTGTTAGTGCTGTGTATGTGTTAATTGAGATGGATGACAATTGATTCCCTGGAAAACCTAAATTTCATATTACTTTTAGAAGTGACACAGTTAGAATTGGTCTCAATTTTCATTTGATTTATTTAAAAATATTCTAAAATAATTAATTACTTGGTCTGAAGGTTATAAATATTAATAATTTTGTTACTTCTTTTGTCTGTTTAAATTACAAAATTTATCATAGCTTTATTATAAAATGTGACAGTTCTTTCATTTATCTCAATGATTGTTTAATATCTCTTTGAAATTTGATGATGCTTTACTCATGTAAGCAGATATTTTTGATATCACAAAATAGATTCTGAATCACTTTTGTTAAAAACAAGTAACCACAAAAGAGGTATACATTTTTAAAAAATTCTGGAGTGTTTCTGCAGGAACCAAGTTTACACATACTTCTCTAGTTGACTTGAAGGCAATTGTGATTAATGCAGGAATTGCCCTATAGCTGACTAATTCTAAACACCCATTTCACTGCTGGAGTCCTCTGCTGGGATGGCTGAGGGCTTCAGTGAGACTGTATTTTCTCCCTCTGCCTAATCTAATTTTTTTTCTCTTTCTTTTCTTTTTTTCAAATTGTGCTTTGGGCTCTGGGGTACACGTGCATGTCCTGCATCCTGCAGGATTGTTGCATAGGTATGTATATGACATAATTCATTTATATATCATCCATTATTATGGATCCCAAGAGAACACAGGAGAGCAAGACTTAATGGCAGGTGTAGCCAAGTTCTAAAGGTTAAGCTCCCAATGAAAATAGCGTGCACTCTCAAGATCAGGGATTAGAAAAGAATAAGATACAGTATGGTAACAGCTGGATTGATACACCTGAAAATCTTGAATCTCCAGATTACTTTGAACATCATGAGCCTGTAGAAATAGCTAATTCTTTCAATTTAATGGCTAATGCATCCTCTTTTTTTCTTTTTTTTATTGCATTTTAGGTTTTGGGGTACATGTGCAGAACATGCAAGACAGTTACATAGGTACACACACGACAGTGTGTTTTGCTGCCTTCCTCCCCTTCACCCACATTTGGCATTTCTCCCCAGGCTATCCCTCCCCAGCTCCGTCCCCCCACTGTCCCTCCCCTGTTCCCCCCAATAGACCCCAGTGTTTAGTACTCCCTTCCCTGTGTCCATGTGTTCTCACTTTTCACCACCCACCTATGAGTGAGAATATGCGGTATTTCATTTTCTGTTCTTGTGTCAGTTTGCTGAGAATGACGTTCTCCAGATTCATCCATGTCCCTACAAACGACACGAACTCATCGTTTTTGATTGCTGCATAATATTCCATGGTGTATATGTGCCACATTTTCCCAATGTCTATCATCGATGGGCATTTGGGTTGGTTCCATGTCTTTGCTATTGTAAACAGTGCTGCAATGAACATTCGTGTGCATGTATCCTTATGGTAGAATGATTTATAGTCCTTTGGATATATACCCAGTAATGAGATTGCTGGTTCAAATGGAATTTCTATTTCTAAGTCCTTGAGGAATCGCCACACTGTCTTCCACAATGGTTGAACTAATTTACACTCCCAACAGTGTAAAAGTGTTCCTATTTCTTCACATCCTCTCCAGCATCTGTTGTCTCCAGATTTTTTAATGATCGCCATTCTAACTGGCTTGAGATGGTATCTCAATGTGGTTTTGATTTGCGTCTCTCTAATGACCAGTGATGATGAGCATTTTTTTATATGTTTATTGGCCTCATGTATGTTTTCTTTTGTAAAGTGTCTGTTCATATCCTTTGCCCATTTTTGAATGGGCTTGTTTTTTTCCTGTAAATCTGTTTGAGTTCTTTGTAGATTCTGGATCTCAACCCTTTGTCAGATGGGTAAACTGCAAATTTTTTTCCCATTCTGTTGGTTGTCAATTCACTCTAGTGACTGTTTCTTTTGCCGTGCAGAAGCTGTGGAGTTTGATTAGGTCCCATTTGTCTATTTTGGCTTTTGTTGCCAATGCTTTTGGTGTTTTGGTCATGAAATCCTTGCCTACGCCTATGTCCTGAATGGTTTTGCCTAGATTTTTTTCTAGGGTTTTTATGGTGCAAGGTCTTATGTTTAAGTCTTTAATCCATCTGGAGTTAATTTTAGTTTTTTTCTTTTTTTGAAGACTCTTCTCTGCCAGACAGCATATGCCTCCAGATAATTTATTAATTTTCTGACTGTTAGGTGAAGTTCAATTATATTTATTTAATCAAGCTTGCAATTTATGTTACTCAAATATCCTACATACTTGAATATTTTACTTCCTGTTGAAAGGATAATATTTTGAAGATTTTATTTTACTATATTGGATTTGCCATTACTTACCATTTTAAATTTATATAAATTTAATTATATATTTTACAATGTATAACTGTTTATTATTACAGTAGATTCTTGGTAATTTGTATATTTAATCAATGAGAAGTATTTTTGTGCTATTAATATAAATAATTTTATTTTAATTCTGTGTTATCTGACATGAATATTAATATACCTGATTTCTTAATAATATCATTTGCTTTTGGTATCATTTTCCATTCCTTTTTTTCAATTCTTGCTCAATCCTTTTTAGATGTCTTCTAAGCTAGCAACACCTAAATTTTTAACTCATTGTATGTTATTTTTAAAATTGCATTTTAGGTTTTAGGTTGCAAGTGAAGAACATGCAAGATTGTTGCACAGGTACACACATGGCAGTGTGATTTACCACCTTCCTCCCCATCACCTATATTTGGTATTTCTCTCCATGATTTTTAATAAAGATATTTTAAAGTTATATGGGTTTTTATTCCATATTCTTGTTCATTTTATAAATGTATATGAAAAAATTTACCTCAAATTGTGCCTCACAGGTTTATTTATTTTCATATTAGGTAGTATGAGTTGAATTGTGTCCACCTAAAACTCATATGCTGATGTCTTATCCCTTGACACTAAGAAAGTAACTTTATTTGAAAATAAGGTCATTGTAGATAAAATTAGATAGGATAAGATTACACTGCAATGGGTTGGGTCCCCAACTCAATGTGATTGTTTTCCTCATAAAAAGAAAAATCATTGGACGTAGATGTATATAGGGAGAAAATTATGCAAAGGTGAAGGCAGAGATTGGGTGATGATTCTACTATTCAAGAAATGTCAGATTTTGCCAGCAAACCACCAGAAGCTAGTGATGAGACAGGGAACTCATTGTTCTTCACAGCCCTCAGAAGGAACCAGCCATCCCAATACATTAATCTTGGACTTCAGTCCTTCACAACTTTGAAAACAAATAAATTTTTATCATTTATGCCCAGTTTGTGGGTATTTTGTTAAATATTCAAGCCAAGTAATATACTACTATGTTTTTAAATGCGTTTCCCCTATTTTTTGCATCCTTGCCAATATTGGTTATTTATTTTTTCTTTTTGATAACAAACATTTTAACTGGGGGGAGGTGATATCTCATTGCAGTTTTGATATTTCTTTCATTGACAGTAAGAAATGTTGAGTAATTTTTATATACCTCTTGGCCATTTGTCCATGTATTTTTTGAGAAATTTTTATTCAGATTATTTGCCCATTTTTTAATTGGATTACTCTTTTCCATTGAGTTGATGAGTTTTTTAAAATATATATTCTGCTTATAGGTACCTTGATATATGTGTACTTTGCCAATATTTTCTCCCATTTTGTAGGGTGTCTTTCCTCTCTTTATTGTTTCCTTAACTGTCCAGAAGGTTTTGGCTTAATCTAATCCTATTTTTTAGGTTTGCTTTTGTAGCTGGAGCTTTTGAGGTCTTACCACAAAGATTTTGTGCCCAAACCAATGCCCTGAAGTGTTTTCTCAAAGTTTTCTTTTAATAGTTTCATAAAGAACTTACATTTAGATCTTTTTGGAAAATAGTTTGGAGTATTCCTCAAAAAACTAAAATTAAAATGCCATATGATCCAGAAATTCTACTATTGTGAGTAAATGCAAAGCAATTAAAATAACTTTGTCTAAGAGATAACCACATTCTTATGTTTATTACAAAACTACTTATAATAGCTAAAATATTGGGTCAACCTATGTATCCTTCAACAGATAACTGAATACAAAAATGCTCTCTATATACCCAGTGAATTATTATTCAGCTATAAAAAACAAAATTCTGTTCTTTACAGCAACAGGGATGAGCCTGGAGGACATTATGTTAAGGGAAATAAATCAGGTGCAGAAAGACAAATATTGCATGTGTCAACTCATATGAGGGAGCTTAAAAAGTTGCTTTCAAGAGAGTAGAGAGTAGAATGACAGTTACCAGAGGTTGGGAAGGATATGAGGAGGGAGTCATAGAGAGAGACGGATTATTGAGTAAAAATATATACAGCTAGATGGAAAGAATAAATTTTAGGGTTCCATAGCACAGTAGGGTGAAAATAGTTAACAATAATTTATAGTAGATTTTAGAGACAGCTAGAAGATTTAGAATATGAACACAAAGACATAATAAATGTTTGCAGCAATGGATATTTTAATTACCCTGGTTTGATTATTAATATTGTATTCATGTATCAAAATATGATGAGAAACCTATAAGTATAGTTATCTGTTAACTATTTTTATGTTTTTCTTTCTGCTTTAGCCTTTAGTCTTTAGCCCATGTAATTATTCTCCCACATATTCCTGTGTTAAACACTCTTTGTACTCACTTTCTATTTCCTATTTTGAAAATCGAGATTTCCAAAACGATCTCCATGACAAAATGAGCACCTAGTCTTCATTTTAATTTTATCCAATTTATCCTCCATACACTTCCATTTTATAAACTCAGACCAATATTGAGGCTAATAGGTCTAACTTTTACTTAAGTATTTTACAACTGATATGATTATATCTGTTGGAGTCTTTGGAATTCATTTTCAATCATCTATGCTTCTGGTGATCTGTACTGTCCTCAAATAAGTTGGTCTCAGATAAGATTTTAAAGTTTTTGTTGTATGTGATACATAAAGGACCATGTCTTCCAGGATGTGTTGCTCTGACATTCTATGTACAAAACTATTTTTAAAAAATTGTCAAAGGCAGTTGTGCATATTTGGAGATACTTTAAATTTTTTAGCTGTTATATTATTTTTTAGGAGCTATGCTCTTTTGGATAAACATACAGAAGTAAAAATCTGATGGCAGTCCAGGTGAGTACTTGCTTCTGATTGTTACAATTCTGCAATTTTACATTTTATGATATAATTGAACTGAGATTATCAATGAAATAAAGCTTTCAGCTAGATAATTTGGAAATGTTCATCTTTTTTTCCAGGGTTAAGCATTGATTAATAATGTAAACATAAATATTAAGCCAAGAAATAAGTTTCTCAACTCAGACATACAAATATGTATATAATTTCTTTTATACATATATATATATAATATATATGTAATATGTATTTCTTTTTACCTATGGATTGCCATTTTAATATTGAGATAATATTAATCAGGAATGTTTACTTCATTGAAATTATAATGTGCAAAGCCAATTTCTTTGCAACAGAATATACCAAAACAAAATCAATCATACTGAGTAACAAATTTGTTATTTTGTTTTATTTTCACATTGGTTTCTGTATATTAAGACAATAGTAATAGAAAGAGAGAGATGAAAAAAAACTTCAATAATTTTCTTTAACATAAATAACTTTCTATTTTAGATATTTGGAAGGAAATTCACTCTTTTATAATAATTATGCCTCAGACCTCTTAGAGTACTTAATATATTATTAAACTATAATTAAGTCATATCACCTATATTTTTAAATGAGTTTATATGTTTTTATGTATGTATGTGTATATACTTATATACATGTATATTATTTACATATTTATAAAAATAAAGATATGTCTAATACATGTCTTACTTATAATGATATATATAATATATATTATATATATTTATAAAAAAAGAAAAAAAATTGATATATTTGATAGATTTATATATAAATATAGGAATTGATAGATTTATATATAAATATATTTATATATATAATATATAATGCATATAATATATAATGTATATAATATATATATAAGTATGACATGTACTAGACATATCTAATATTAGTTTATATATGTATAATATATATAAATATATATTTATATTTATATATAAATATATATTTATATTTATATATAAATATATAATATATATAATATATAATGCATATAATATATAATGTATATAATATATATATATAAGTATGACATGTATTAGACATATCTAATATTAGTTTATATATGTAATACTTTAGAGATGGGTCCCAGGCTGGTCTTGAAACCTTGGGCTCCAGGGAGCTTCCTGCCACAGCCTTCCCAACAGCTGGGATTACATGCAAGGACCTTCATACCCAGTGTTCTCTGTAATATTTTAAACACAGTTGAGACAATTCACAGTTTTTCTAATTGCATTAAATACATATTCCATTATATTTTCCTTTAGGATATTATGTTAACCAGGATAAATTGATGAGAAGCACAATGGTAAATAATAGTGACAGATAAAATTTCTTAGAATTCATTCGTGTGAAAAGATATTCTAAATAATACTCTGGGATGCTGAGTATTATGCATAAATCACTTTTTGACACTTTTTTTTTTTTGAGACGGAGTTTCGCTCTTGTTACCCAGGCTGGAGTGCAATGGTGTGATCTCGGCTCACCACAACCTCCACCTCCTGGGAACAGGCAATTCTCCTGCCCCAGCCTCCTAAGTAGCGGGGATTACAGGCACACGCCACCATGTCCAGCTAATTTTTTGTATTTTTAGTAGAGACGGGGTTTCACCATGTTGACCAGGATGCTCTCGATCTCTTGACCTCGTGATCCACCCGCCTCGGCCTCCCTAAGTGGTGAGATTACAGGTGTGAGCCACTGCATCTGGCCTTTTTGATTCTTTTTAACAGAAATTTTATGAACTGATAGAATAATTTTCTTAAATCTATCAACAGGAATTGAATTTCAACATAACGTAAACACCCATGCCCTTGTCAGAACTACACTGTCATGTATAGTTTTAGTCCCTGGGATATTATTGTGTGGATTTGAATCTGTATTTATTCTCTACTTGTTCTTTTGAAAACTAAGCTATTACATTTTATCTTTAGCTTCTTTTGAATGAAATTATCTAGCGCATTTTTTGCATGTTTGTGTAGAATTGCATATTATGTATTATATTTTCATATCATTGCAAGCTAAGCAGTCTCAAATTTTAAAATATCCTGCAGTTCGTTAATAAATAGAAAACTGAAATATTACAAGGAAACTGAAACTTAAAATATATATTGATATAGTGATAATATTTGGGATTTAAAATACACAGTAATTCAGAGATAGTGTTTTACTAGTTAGTAAGACTTTCCTATATGAATAATTTAGTAACATGAATTAGTTCCCTTAATAAAATGAATCAGTTGTGACAATATTTATTAAGCTCAATTATCTTCTGAGTGACTTTAAAATAAGTTTCTACTTCATATATGGATTTTGCATAGAAGAACCACTAAGGGCTTTCTTTTCTCTGGTGTGTACATTGCTTTTGAATAAAAGAACTTACTAAAATTTTAAGCCATCTGTGAAGCTGTGCTAGTTGGGTGCTGTGATTAGCACATGCTTTCAAATTGAATAATGTTAGGAGACCAACCCTCTCCCTTACTATTAAAACAACAGGCTTGATAGGAGAGAGATCAAAGATGGCAGATCACTAACAGCTCAGGATTGTAGCTCCCAGTGAAAGCTCAGAGAACGAGAGGACGCCACACTTTCAGACGAATTTTCGTTGCTCATGGACCAGCAGATTTCTAGTGGAGGAGCCCCACGGGTCGCCAGCGTGACTCTTGCGGCCGGTGCAGCAGTTTTGCCGGCACCTTGGCACGGCAGCTCTTCATGCAGAGTAAACGGGACTGGTTCCCTTACTGACCAGTGTCTGGAGCTCTGGGAAGGCAGAGCCACTTGTTACAGACTCAAGAAGGAATCCAGACCAGAGATTCCTGGGCAGAAGAGCACCATCAGTCTTATCACTGCTATTTTGGCAGGCGCAGTGCGTTTCTTGAATCCCAGCACTGGGAATCAATAAATTGGACGTCAACTCAGAAACCTAATTAGAAAGGCAGTAATTGTAAAGATGACAGATGGATAAATTTATAATAAAGGGAAAAAACAGCCTAAGAAGGCCGAGCATACCCAAAATCAGAACCCCTCTTCCTCTACAGGGGATTGCACTTCCTCATCAGCAACGGAACAAGCCCTGATGGAAAAGAACTGTGTTCCATATCTGAAGTAGGCTTCAGAAGGTGGATGATAAGAAACTTCTGGGAATTAAAAGAACTTGTTCTAACCCAATGTAAAGAAACTAAGAACTTTGAAAAAAGGTTTGACAAAATGCTGAAAAGAATAGACAATATAGAGAGGAATATAAATTAACTAAAGGAGTTGAAAAATACAACATGAAAACTTAGAGAAATATGGACAAGTTTAAATAGCAGAATGGATCAAGCAGAAGAAAGGATATCAGAGGTCGAAGACCAACTTAATGAAATAAAATGACAAGACAAGAATAGAGAAAAAAGGATGAAATGGAATGAGCAAAGTCTCCAAGAAATATGAGACTATGTGAAAAGACCCAATCTACATTTGATTGGTGTACCTGAATGTGATGGAGAGAATGAATCCAAGCTGGAAAATACTTTTCAGGATATTATCTAGGAACATTTTCCCAATCTAGCAAAGCAGGACACTATTCAACCCCAGGTAATACAGAGAACACCACAAAGATATTCCTCAAGAAGAGCAACCCCAAGGCACATAATCGTTAGATTCACCAGGATCGAAACGAAGGAGAAAATACTAAGGGCAGCCAGAGAGAAAGGCCAGGTCACCCATAAAGGGAAGCCTATTAGACTTACAGCAGATCTCTCAGCGGAAACCCTACAAGCCAGAAGAGAGTGGGGGCCAATATTCAACATACTTAAAGAACAGAACTTTCAGCCTAGAATCTCATATCCTGCCAAACTAAGCTTCACAATTGAAGGAAAAATAAAATCTTTTATGAACAAGCAAGTACTCAGAGATTTTATTACCACCAGGCCTGCTTTACAAGAACTTCTGAAAGAAGCATTATACGTAGAAAGGAACAACCAGTATGCACCTTTCTAAAAATATACCAAAAAGTAAGAGCATCAACATAAAAAAGAATTTACATCAATGAATATATTAAATAGCCAGTTAACATCAAATGGCAGTAACCCTAAATTTAAATCAACTAAATCCCCCAATCAAAAGATACAGCCAAAACCTAATGGTATATCCAAAGATACACAAAG
Source organism: Callithrix jacchus (assembly GCF_049354715.1). Lineage (NCBI taxonomy): Eukaryota > Metazoa > Chordata > Mammalia > Primates > Cebidae > Callithrix > Callithrix jacchus. The sequence goes on along the minus strand of NC_133504.1, from coordinate 81,412,671 downwards.
ACTCAAAACAAAGGGTTGGAGAAAAATTTACCAACCAAATGGAGAGCAAAAATAAATAAATAAACAAAAAGCAGGAGTTGAAGTTCTCACATTTGATAAAATATATTTCAAAGCAACAAAGATACAGTGGTAAAAGGATCAATGCAACAATAAGAGATCTTAATATCCAGATACATAAGATCCATAACGAGGTTTAGACTCAACGAGACAGAAAATTAATAAGGATATCCAGGACTTCAACTCAGTTCTGGAACAAGTAAACTCAATAAATATTTATAGAGTTCTCCATTTTAAATACACAAAATATTGATCAGCCATTATTAATACCCATTTTTAGAATGAAGCAATATTCCTGTTCTCTCTCCCTCTTTTTCTTCCTCTCCTTCTCTCCTTTTTTTACTTTTCAACATCCTAGTTCCTCACCTCTACTCAATACATTTCTCTGAACACCTGATTCTTTGTGATTCTCCCGTCCAAAAAAAAAAAAAATAGGCTTAATAATAAAGCAGTGCAATAAAGTTCAGTCAATAGTTGCAACCATGTTTTCCCCAAAGAATATCTTTTTTGTAAGAAAAAGAAAAATCTGCTCTGAGACCATGGTGGAAAGACAGAGGAGTAGAGTGATCATAACCTATTAATTACTTTTATGAACTTATTTATCTTTTTTCTTGATTCATCTGTTTTCAGAGACTGCATTTGGGTATGCTGCATATGCTGTAAAATGTACAGATTAGAATTTTTATAAACTTGCTCAGTGTTTTTAAACCTGGACAGACTCAGTTTAAAAACTTTGCATATTAATTATTATAGTATCAAGTACATAGTAACCTTGTAAGCCACGTTGAGTGAGATAACTGAGTTATCAAGATAACGATCTAAGTTTCATTCACTTCTGCAATTTTACATATAATCTGTATGCAGATAGAAGCCCTATATTCAAATTTAGGACATGAATAAGTGAGTTTGTAGGGAGTTCTACTGGGGACAATTTTTGGAATTCAGAAATAAAGAAAATTAAGTGGGTTTGATAGTGTGTAGATTGTCTTTGCTGCTATTTAACTCATTCTAGGTGATAGATAATGAGATTGAAAACAAAGATTAGGTCAAGTTCCCAACTTTTCATGGAAGTGAGGTTTTGAAGAAATGAGTAAATAATAACAGTATGGAAATAGTGATACAATCCAATTGTATCTGTCTGAAGGGGTGTTAGTTTTAAGAAGACAGAGAAGGAGTGATCTGATATTTTCATTGAGGAGAAAGAAGACATAACCACATGACCCTTATGTATGTGAGATACTGAAAAATAACCGTCTTCACCTTAAGAATGCTGTAGGAAAAGAAAAGTTCAGGGAAGTGGGCCACATTTCAGCTAGGGTATGCAATTGAAGAGAACATTGACAGAGGCGTGAGTATATAAGAGTTCTACAATTACACAGCACAATGGTAAGAGATATATAAGTCCATTATTTGGGGAGAGGAAGATAGTATAGAGATGAAAATAAAAATCACTAAGAAAACACAAATAAATATACTAAAATTATTTAGAAGATTAGTCAGTACTACGTTACAAAGTAAAGGCAAGCATGGTGGATTTAGAGTGACTTGACTTTTCTTAGACTTACGGATATTTATACTTCACAACATTTAAATATAAAGCCTTTAAGGGTGATATTGTGGGATTCAGTGTTTCTTTAAATTTGGTCTACTGTTCAGGTACTGAAGATGACAGGTAGATGCAAGATTAGCATTAAGAGCTGATGCTCAAACTCACAATGTTAAGTTGGGAGAACAAGTAAATAGTAGCAGTGATGTCTGAAATATATGAATGAATGACAAAATAGGGTGAACTTTCTTGAGAACGGTATCCAAGATGAAACACCTTAGCTTGATAATCTAACTTAATAGTAAATTTGGTTTTACATAACACTCAACACAAATATTCTACGTCAAATTGCGTAAATATGAACTTAGAACCTTATTTTAAGGATTCTAACTCAGTAGCCCAGGAGTAGAACTTCTGATACTGCAATACTTGCAAGTTCCTAGGTGATGTCAATGTTTCTGTTCCCTGGTCCACACTTTGAGTAACAAAAGCCTGTTTGGCTCAGGAATCACAGGAGAAATTTCTGACAAATAACAATCATGCATATCAAGCAATAGTACTTTCATTAATGTTGAAAGTTTCCCTATCATATTATCATTGGGTTAAGGAGAAAAGTAAGGTTATTATGGGAAGTCAGAGGAATTACACAGCTGGACATATCCAGCAACAGATATGGAGGAGTGGGAGAGTATGGGAGGGTGAAGATAAGACTGTGCATTGGTTAGAAGACATGCGTAGTTTAAGTGGATCCATGGATCCTACAGCGCAAGTCAGTTGAGACTTTTAAAAATGGTATCAGCTCTGCTAACACTCTGGCTAGGAAGAAAATAGAAACACGAACGCCACCACTAAATATTTTATTTTATGGTCATTATTGACTAGATTTGCAACATAATTTATAAATACCATATAGATAGTTTTTAAATTCGTTTTTTCTTCTCTAAAATTACTCTCACATCCTCAAGCCATTAATCTTGGCTTGCTCTGGGATTTCAAACACACTTATTTTACCTTTCTTAGATAAAAATTATCTTATTGTTAAAATCTATACTTTAATTAAAATATATCTGATTTGATATCCTTCTAGAATACTTTTGTTCTTCCTTAAGCTTTATATTAAATTTGGAATCCCCTTGTTTATTTTTCTTATAATGCTTATGTTTGGCATATGATGCATTTATATTTCTCTCAAAACAATTGCAAATTTTTTATATAGAGCTGGACTTTTCAATTCTGACTGAACATTAAAATTACCTGGAGAGATGTAAAAATATATGTACTAATTAATTAAACTAAATTAAATAAATAAAGTCTTATGTCCTAGTTGAATTTACCTCAGAGGGTTAATTTAATTACTAGTGCTGGCAGAGGTTAAAATCTACACTGACGGCTTTAATGGGAACACGGAGATGAGAACCATGCAAATAAAATATTTTCTAAAGACCCAATTCTCTGTTTACTCTACATATTTTTTGTAAGGTACAAATTTATCTCTGGGCCTTAATCAGTATTATAGCATTTTTTTCAGTAAAAAAATAGCCACAGGTATCGTAGCATTCAGTTTTGGTTTTCATGAAAGAAAACGCCATACAAAAGTCAGTCAGCCACATTTGTAGCATTAGGTTGTCAATAACTTTAATAATATGCATTTTTAAAAGGTATATAATAGCTAATCACTTGGTCCAAATAACGTGCATGCTAAATCACAGACAGCTGTGTCTATATCAGTCTCATCGTTTTTCTTTTCATGATAAATACACACAGCAATAAACGACTGTAAATAACTAATCCAATATGTTTATTCACATAATAGGAGCCTGCTGAAAGTTGGGCTGTTTTTGAATCTACAGCTCTGTTTATATGGCTTTTGTGTGTAAACATTCACAGATGGGCACATTTTCTCTATTAAGAGCACCTGCAGAAGATTGCTGAAAAGATTTCAGAAAAATATTGAATCATTTAAAAATGTATGTCATACTAGCTGCTGATTGATGATTTTAGTAGTTTTCATTAGGTAAGTGCACAATATAATATTAAAATTTGTGCACTGTCAGTGGTGGAACTGGATAAGGTGAACTATTGGTTTTATCTTTCCTTCATTCCTGTACATATTAATCTCTTCCTTCCTTCATTTAGTCATTTATTACTGCATAGAAAAAACTCTGTAAAAAAGATGAACAAAGTACAAATACTTTTGTTCAAAATATGTTTCATGGCAATCTTCCTGGTGAACAGAATTAGATTATGTAGAAAAGTAGACAATTCTTTTTCCCTTTCCTCTTTACCTCAAATTCAATTCTCCTTTCTTGTTTTCTTCTTCTTTTTTTTTTAAATTGTACTCTAGGTTTTGGGGTACATGTGCAGATCATGCAGGATTGTTGCATAGCTACATATGTGGCAAGGTGGTTTTATGTCTCCATTCCTCCATCACCTATACCTGGCATTTCTCTCCATGTTATCTCTCCTCAACCTCCCCACCCCCACTGTCCCTCACTTAGCCCCCTCAAAAAAGACCCCAGTGTGTGATGCTCCCCTCCCTGTGTCCATGTGTTCTCATTGTTGAACACTTGCCTATGAGTGAGAACATGTGGTGTTTGATTTTCTGTTCTTGTGTCAGTTTGCTGAGAATGATGGCTTCCAGATTCATCCATGTCCCTAAAAGGACACAAACTCATCGTTTTTTATGACTGCATAGTATTCCATGGTGTATATGTGCCACACTTACTTTGTCCAGTGGCATGGACAAGGAAATGTCCATCCCATGGATGGGCATTTGGGTTGGTTCCAGGTCTTTGCTCTTGTAAACAGTGCCACAATGAACATACATGTTCATGTGTCTTTATAATAGAACAATTTATAATCCTATGGGTATATAGTCAGTAATGGGCTTGCTGGGTCAAATGGAATTTCTATTTCTAGATCCTTGAGGAATCGCCACACTGTCTTCCACAATGGTTGAACAAATTTCCACTCCCACCAACAGTGTAAAAGTGTTCCTATTTCTCCACACACTGTGCAGCATCTGTTGTCTCCAGATTTTTTAATGATTGCCATTCTAACTGGCTTGAGAAGGTATCTCAATGTGGTTTTGATCAGCATTTCTCTAATGACAAGTGATGATGACCATTTTTTCATATGTTTGTTTGCCTCATATATGTCTTCTTTTGAAAAATGTCTATTCATATCCTTCACCCACTTTCGAATGGGTTTGTATGTTTTTTCTTGCAAATTTGTTTTAGTTATTTGTAGATTCTGGATATTAGCCCTTTTTCAGATGGGTAAATTGCAAAATTTTTTTCCCCATTCTGTTGGTTGCCAATTCACTCTAATAATCGTTTCTTTTGCTTTGCAGAAGCTCTGGAGTTTAATTACATTCAATTTGTCTATTTGGCTTTTGTTGACAATGTTTTTGGTATTTTAGTCATGAAGTCCTTGCCTACTCCTATTTCCTGAATGGTTTTGCCTAGATTTTCTTCTAGGGATTTTATGGTGTTGGGTTTTATTAATCTTTAATCCATCTGGAGTTAATTTTTGTGTAAGGTGCTCAAGAAGGGGTTCAGTTTCTGCTTTCTGTACATGGCCCTACTTAAATTATAAAATATTTACATTTGAATCAATTAAAAAGAAGAAAGGGAGCAGCAACACGTTTATTTTTACATAATATTTTTTTAACTTTACATATAATTAGTTTCTCAGTCTATATGCCTCTCTACTCTGGTCCTATCCTCAAATTTGCTCTTGATTCATGCAAGATTTTGAAGACAGGTTGAATTTGCCCTGATAAAGAAAAGAAGTCCAAAGATATTCTGAAATTCCAGAGTTGCTACGCTATGCTTATTCCCAAGTATTAGATTGGTACAGAAGTAATTGCAGGTTTTGTCATTGCTTTTAAAAGGCAAAAACAACAATTATTTTTGCATTTACCTAATACAAAGCTACAAGAGCACTAGCACATTATTGAGATAATAAACCATCTCCTCAAATGTATTGTTAAATAATTTCATAAGGAAAGCTATACCCATATTGTGCTTCAACAAAGCCATATTTGTTTAATAGATGTTTTTCATGTTTCTTCTTTTATGTTTTTTGAAAATGCTTGGCAAAGGAAACAGCAAAAAAAAAAATTATTTCATTTGTCTCTATTGGATTGAATACATTTGATTTTTCTAATAGCTTAATACACTTCTTGAGCACATATCAATTTAATAAAGATTATGATACACCCCTCTCTGGCGAATATATATTTTAGCAAAACATCACGAGTAAATATTATTGAAAGGGAATGTCCTGAACTTTAGACTTACTTGATGAATACAAATTGCAGTTTGTCCTCCACCAGAGAAAATATAAAGGACAGACGAAAGTTGTAATTTATTATTTGTACAGCAAAAAGCTTTGGTTATTAAATGTCAATTATTTCACAAATTTGTATATTAATAAGTTCATTGTGATTCTCAAAATAAACAATAAAAATATGCTATAAACTTTAGAGCATAACACAACTATAACACAATGTAAATATTTATAATAAAATTTATGTTAAAAATCTATGCTAAGATTTGCATTTCTAAGAGAATAGTCTCCTCTGAGTATGGAAAATAATATAACTGTCAACAACAGGTACATATGATACTGTTATTAAATTTTAAGATATTTCTTCAAGTGGTAACTATTTTGCAAGTTTTTATCAAACATTTTAAATAATATCATTAAGTAGAAATTATGGATATGATCCTGTCTCTAGATGCAATGTATTCCATTAAGCACATGTTAACACCTCAGTATGAATGAATTCCATCCTGGAATCTTGTCTCTAGATCCAATGCATTTCGCCAACCAGATGTTAAAATGTCAGTATGAATGAATGAGCCATTGAAGATGTGATACATTTGGTGTTATAATTTTATTACAGCTCCAGAAATACTTATAATGAAATCAAAATAATTAACAGACAATAAACTGTAGCAGAAAATAATAAATTTAGTTGATATATGCCAGTGGATATCAACTCAATCATTTGGATTCCAATCAGCTTATAAAACTGATTTGATATATGACATTTGTAAGTTTTGAATGCTCAATTTTCTCACATATAAATTAAAATATTAACAGTATTAATAGATTTTACATGTTTATATAGGTACACATAAACATATATATCTTAATTCAACATATAGTATAGCTATAGATTTATCTGGTATAGTACATCACATGAATATACTATATAATTTTAGTCATAAAGCTAGAATGTAAAATATGTTATATATAAAATATAATATACAAAATATTTAAAAAATATATAACTTTTGTTAAAAATAATCAAGTTACAAACTTCAAATTTGAATTGTAAATAATATTATGTCTTTTTTAGCATATATTAAAATGCTCACCAAATAACTCCTGTCCTGGATCATTGGAGCCCTTATTCAACAAGAGTTTTACTAACGAGAATTTGCTTTAATTACACCTCAAAATATTTCCATTGCATAAAATTTATTTTAAATAAAATATGCTGTTTTTTAAAAATGTATGACAGAGTTCACTTAAACTTAAATATTCTCAGTTATATATTTTTTTCTTCTTTGTTTTTGGTATTTAAGTATTCTTAGTATGTAAGAAAGAAGCAAAGTTACACTCCACTTTAGGCCTTAGGCAATAATGATGATACAGAATAAAAATATACACTATACATGTATCTCTCTCTCTATATATATATGTATACATATACACATATATACATATATACACGTATATTTACACACGCACGCATAGCTACATGTGTGTGCATATATATAATGGTATTGATAACACGAAATATTTGTGTTTTGGTTTAGTTATTGCACCCTGATATTTTAGACATAAATTTTAAACTCTGATTAAGTGATACTTTAAAGTTTATAATCAATAAACATTTTTCATGGTCTATGAAGTTTTACTTGGAATATCTTGACTTTACTATATTAACCTACTTTTGAATCAAATATGAATAGCATTATATACATTAATAATTGACTCATTAGAGTCGTTAGAAAATGGTAAAAATCAGGCAGAGGTGCCAAGGCTTGAAACAATGGGGTAATGTGCAACAAAAATGGCCACCGAACTTTCCGACTACATTTCTGAGATAGGAAAGAGCAATATGGAATCTGCACACCTGTCTCTAACATTTTGAGAGCAGCATGCTTTTTATATATCCTGGCTTCCGTGAGCTGCATATGAGCTTCGCACAGGAAAAAGATATAGGTGCTGGCCATGGTACTGAAGATAAGGGGTTGTTAGCTGCTCTCGTACTAAAACCTAAACGTGAGCAAATTAATGGTATTCTTCCTTCCAAGACTGTTCCTGGAAGTTCCAAACCTGTGCAAAACTCAATAGTTGCAAAATAGTTTTATCAGTTGGATTGGACCAGTTGTCTAGGTGTGGAGACAGATTCCTGTGCTTCCTGCTCTGTTACCTTTCTTGAATCTTCCAATTCTACTCTTGAACTAAAATTTAAAGTAAACGATTAACATTTTTATATAAAATTAAATTATTCATTGGTTTGATGATGTCTCATTATCTTTCTTAAATTAAATGCTTAGATTTTTACCTTCCTTGCTGTATCATCAATTATCATTTATGAAAAATCATTAAGTAACACGTATCATATGAGAGCAGCTGTGAGGCCATGAATGATTTAAACTAAAGTTCTACTATAACTGAAGTTCACTTATTCAACCAAGTGGAAAGACCATGTAAATCATCATTTAATTTCAAGGTAGAAAAAATAATTTATTCACATATTATCTTTTAGTTTCAGTAATTAGATTCAGTATACTGAGGTAGATTCCTCCTCATATTGAATTACCTTTTGACCAGTAAATCTAATACTATACAGAAACATTTTAAATAAGATTAATGTTTACATAATCATAAAGCTAGTTTCAAATTTATATGGATAAACTCAAAATAATCAGTGGAAATATTTTAATTAAATATTATTAATTTAGAACATATTAAAATTAGCTTTCTCACTGACTATCAAGTGGAAATGTTACCATTCTTCATTATCTAAATTATCTAAAAATTACTATTGCTAAACATTCACTTAAAAAATAAATATAGAAAAGAAAGATATGAATTTATGATATTATTAACTAATAATACATTTGAAATCGCTTCTCTAATTTCAGAATTCAAGAAATCGTCTAAGGAAACTTTACTGAGAAAATGAAAATTAAAAACCAAAATACTGTTTCCATGACATGGTAGTAAAAGTAAAAGATCCACATAAATAATATAAGAGGATCATATTGGAGATTATAAAGTGTATATGAAAACTGAAAGCAAATATGGAAGATTATTTTTGCTTGAATCAATTTACAACATAATGGTTTTCAAAAATTTTCATTTGGCTGTAAAATATTCTGAAAAAAATTTTCAAAAGTTTTAAACAAGTATTTATCATTAGATGTCAGACTTGGTAGAAAAGCATGAAGTTGTCTGTATGGTATTTTTATTTGCTAAAAATTTCAAGTTATAATGCTTTGCAAATAAAATTTAAAAAAATTGGAGGCCAAGACCATTATTACAATCACAGTTTTTACATTATAATTTTACGAAATACCTAAATTTTGGGCTTAAAAATAACTTGGCAATTACAACTGAAAATAATTTGGTAGTTATAAGTATAAATTTAACACATGGATTTTATTCCTGAATTGTTCAGCTTCTAGACTTAAAAATATGTATCCCAAGATATTACATATAATAAGTAAAATATCAAAATTAACATTTTCATGGTGACATTTAAAATAAATACTAAAATATATGATTACAAAATTGGCCAAATTATTTCAAATATCAAGGGAAATGTTAGCACATTTTTTTCTTATGGAAAGATGTGTTCATATTTAAATTTTAAAAATTCCTGCTGCACATACATGAAACTATTTTGAAAAATGTAAGTAAACTAATTAAAGAGGTTTTGCATGTTTAAGATTTATTTTTATTTTTTCAGGCACACAACATAGATAAGAGGCAATACTGTGGAAGAAAAAGAAAAATTGACAGTTTACAACTGATAATTTGCTTGATGATAATTGAAATTTCACCAATTTTCTTTCTAAATCATTTATTTATCTTACTTGATACATTAAAATTCAACTTTACCTTATTTTAAAAGCCTAACATTTTAATTTTGTTGGAATTTTTATAAAAATATGTGTTGAGCAGTATTATAGCTATATATTTCCAAAACTTGAAACGTTTTTAAATGTACACTATTTTCTTTGTCTTTTCATTATTTGGTTACTGCCAATAAGAATTGTGTGTGTGCATGGGTGTGTATGTGTGTGGAACTTGAGTAATTAAAACACATTTTCCTAATGAAATAACACCAGAGTATTTTAATCAAAATATATTGTTTTTGTTTCATCACTTCTTTTCTAGAAAAGTATTTCATCAGCAATAAAGATATTATTTATTTTATTAAGACTGTTTATAAGAATGCTTAAGATATGAACAGTTTCTAATTCACTGAGTTTGTAAAAGCATGTTTATGTTAATTTCAATGCCAGATTGATAATACATGTTATGTGTGAAAAGAAATTAGGTTTGACAGCCTTTTTTTTTTTTTTAAATAACACCTGGTACTAAGACTGTGGTAGACCTCTAGCTGAGATATAACTTCCTGATCAGGGGCTACAAAGAGGACTTGATCTTTTTATTGCAAAACATAGACTCATTTATTTCAAAAAATTTCTAAACATTTTTTATAAGGTAATTACCCGTTACTTGTTAGGTATATATGTGAATAGGGGTTATGTAAGAGCAGGTTTCTTTTTCTTATTATAATATCTTATGGTTTTTCTCCTTTGAATATATATATATATATATTTTGGTTGATGAGTAAACATGAGCTCACTTCTCAGTTTAAGAAGGTCTTGAACATCTGGCTCTCGAGAGGAGAAACTTTGGCTCCGCTGGTCTTGAAGTTTCTTTAATGAGAATCATTTTTCCTTTTTCTGCTCTGTACTGTTAGTAACCTCTATCATATTAAAGGAATTTCACAATTGCTCCAAACTGGTTTAGTAAGGCTCCTCTTTGTGTTTGGTACCAAAGCTTAATTACATTGTAACATAATTGCAGTTTAGGTATTCTACCTTCTTCCAAGAATGCCACATGCTTTTTACTAAATTGGCTATATTATTATTTGGGATTCCCTGAGAAATCTATTTTTGATTGAAAAAAATCTAACTAGTGCCTCTGCTTAAAGAAAAACTTTAGACAATGATAGATTTAGCAGAGTTTATTTGTGCAAAGAACAATTCATGAATTAGGCAGCACTCTGAACAGGATTAATTCAGCAATTTCCACCCAGCAACTTGGAGAGGCAGTTTTTATAGACACACAAAGAAATAATAAAAGAGACTTACAGAATTATCTTGATTGGTTACAGCTTGACATTTGCCTTATTTCGACATGATCTGATCAGTTGGCAGTCTGTGGTTTTCGGAAACTTGGCTGCTGTGATTGATTAAAACTTAGCTAATTGTTAAAATAATAAATTCTTAAGTTACAGTTTCTCAATATACTAACTTAGGATGCAGGTTATTACATAGGAACTCAAGATATAGAAGAAGTTGAAGCCAAATCCAATTTAACACCTCTCATCCCCTATCCAAAGTGATGGTTAAAGAGTGATTTTAAGCCTATTTTGTTGAATGAGACATCAGGAGAAACTAAATGTGGCTTCCAGGAAAGAATCTTCATTAATATTCCACCTAAATAAGGCACATGGCAAGATATGAAAAAGAATGAATGTCACCACAACTGGCTGTTGGCAGCCATCTTCCTACCATTAAGAAAGCCAGCCTTAGGAGGCTGAGGCAGGAGAATTGCCTGAACCCAGGGGGCGGAGGTTGCGGTGAGCCGAGATTGCGCCATTGCACTGCAGCCTGGGTAACTAGAGCGAAACTCCGTCTCAAAAAAAAAAAGAAAAAAAAAAAAAAAAAAGAAAGCCAGCCTTAAGTTCAAGATATTCTACAAGACAAATAGGCTAATTTTGAAAGTGTTTCTTTTTCTGACATTGTCAAATATGTATCAATGTTTTCATAAAGTTGACCCAACATACAGACTTTTCAGTTAGTGAGCCAGGTTACAGTGTTCCTGCTTGATTTTCCTGTTTGAGTAAACACACAAAAGCTAACTTTATATTGACAAAAATGTCTTATGCTAGAGTGGTAGATATAAAAATTAAGCTTCCAATGTCAATACACAAAATAATTAGACATAAATCCTCTCAACTCTACACTCTTAATTGTACAAAATTAACTGCTACTTCAGCTGTTACATTGCCCATTCTCTTCTAGTGCCTTAGAAATTGCCAACATTTTCTCTTGTTTGATCAAATGATGCTGTCTAGTTGAAGAAAATAAATTTATTCTTTCTTAAAAGAAGTTTTAAAATTTATTTTAGGTTCAGGGTACATGTGAAGATTTGTTACATAAGTAAACTCATGTCATGGGAATTTGCTGTACGGTTTATTTCATACCCAGGTATTCAACGTAGTACCCAATACTTATCTTTCTTATTCCTCTTCCTCCTCCCACCTTCCACCCTCAAGTAGACCACAGTGTCTGTTCTCTTCTTAGTGTTCATAAGTTCTCATCCTTTAGCTTCCACCTATAAGTGAGAATATTTGGTATTTGGTTTTCCATTCCTGTGTTAGTTTGCAAGATGGAGTTTCCAGCTCCATCCATGTTCTTGCAAAAGACATTATCTTTTTTTTTTTTAAAGGCTGAATAGTATTGCATTATACATATATATATATATATATATATATATATATATATATATATACACACACTAGTATTTCAGGAGGCCAGTATTACTAGGCTTCAGGTAATTTACAATCATGTTGGAAGGTAAGGGGAAAGTGAAGACTTCACATGGCCAAAGCAGAAGGAAGACAGAGAGGTGGGAGGTGCCACACATTTTTAAACAGCCAGATCGATCTTATGAGAACTCGCTATCACTACAACACCAGTGGGAATGATGTTAGAACAAGAGAAACTGCCCCATGATTCAATCACCTTCCACCAGGCCCTACTTCCTACATTGGGGATTGCAATTTGACATGAGATTTGTGCAGATAAACAGATCCAAACCATAACCAAAATCAATGTAAATGATTGGTGAAATGGAAAGTCAAAAAGTTGGTTCTTTAAAAGGTAAATGAAATTGAAAGATTGCTAGCTAGATTAACCAAGCAAAAAATAATGAAAATTCAAATAAAACAATCAAAAATAATAAAGGTGGTCTTTCCAGGATACCACATAAACATCAAAAATTATCAGATTATTATGAGCATCTCTATGCACACAAACTGGAAAACAATAGAGAAAATCAACAAAACATGCAATTGAACCAGGAAAAAGTAGAAATCCTGAAAAGACTGGTGAAATTAAATCAGTCATACCAAATTTGACAACAAAAATAAGCCCAGAACCACACAAATTCATAGTCTGTTAGATGTGCAGAGAAGAGTTGGTGCCAATCCTACTGAAAATGTTTCAGAAAAATTGAAGAGGAGGGATTCATCTGTGACAAATTCTGTAAAGCCAGAATCACATTGGTGAGGGTGATATCATACCAAAGCTAGGTAAGAACACAACAGATAAAGAAAATAATGGGTTAGTATCCCCAATAAACATAGATTCAAAAATCCTCAACCAGCTACTAGCCAACCGAATCCAACAGCACATCAAAAAATTAATATACTGCAATCAAGTGAGCTTATTCCAGGGATACATCAGAATAGAGATTTATAAAACTGGAAGATTCTTCAATACAAAAATATTTAGACTGAAGTGAAGAGAAATAGTGAAAAAATATTAAAATATAGGAAATAGGATAGGAAACATTAGATAATTGTGATATATCTATTTAGAGTGACAGTAAGAGAGGAGACAGATTGGGACAAAAACATAGTTCAAAAATAATGATGAACAATTCTATGATGAATTAAGTTCTTCCAAGCACATATTTAAGAAGTTTTATCAACACGAAGCAGAATAGAGACAAACTGAAGAAAATCAACTGCTAAAAATCAGAGGAAAAAAAGTTTATAAATAGTCATGGAGCAGCTGGGGCAAGGAATGGTGGTAAAACTTGAGAAGGAGCAACTTATGACTTAACAGGAATTATACAAAATAGAAAATAATAAAATGGCACTATTAAGTTCCTAAAAGAAAAAAAATCCAGATTTCTAAACTCATTATAAATATCATTCAACTATAAAGATATATACTATAAAGAAAAAAGTCTGTTAGATTTTGTCACCAGTAATTTTTCAGTCAAGAGTAAATTTGATGTAAATATTAATAAACCAAGCAAACATGCTATAATCTATATGTCAGCCAATACAAGAGTAGGATACAATGTAACTTGAAAATACTGTATGTATCTCAGTTATGTCTATGAAGAAATCTTCTTAGACATCTTTTGTAATTTCAGAATATATTATGCCTTGATTTATTTTTCTATATTTTCAGTATTACATTTTTCTGTGTTCTGTTACCTTGACTATTTATTTACCTGCTCTGTTTAAGACACAATTTATTTCTGAAATTTGTCTACTTTGTTTTGCAGTTCATCCAATTAAATAAAAACTTTATCATTTAAGAATGCAATTTAATGAGTTTTGCAAAGTTTTACATGTATGTAATTGGTGACACAATTACATACATGTAAAACTTTACAATATAGAATATTTCCATTAATCTAAACATTTTTGTTCTATTACTGCTTAATTCATTACTCTCATTCCGCTTCTAACTACACTCAACCAACAAAATTTTTTGTCACTATATATATTTTATTCTTAGAGTTTTGAATAAATAAAATCACACACTAAATTACTTGTATATGGTTTCTTTCTCCTAGCATGATGCCTTTGGGATTCTTCTATGGTGTGAACATTAGTATTTATTTCCTTTTTAAGACAAAAATTATTTAGTATATGATTACAACCCAAATTATGTATCCAAATATCTTGTTGATGGGCATTTAGATTGTTTTCGATTGGGGCTATCATTAATAAAATTGCTGTGCCCATGTCAAAACTTTTGTGCAGATGTGTTTTCTTTCATCTTATGCAACTATTTAGTAATACAATTGCTAAGTCATAGGGTAAATAAATGTTCTATTTTCTGAAGAACTGCCAAGGTTGAGAGTGAAAGCAGACAATCATTAGTATGCAGTATCACTCTTTTTTGCTGCCAATGTATCTGTTCCTGCACTGACATTTACCACTTTTGGAAAAGTGGCAAACATGAAGGATTGTATACAGCATGTCTATATACATGCTGGGATGTGATTCTATGCTTCAAGCAAATTTTTCTTCATTCTTATCTTTTAGTCATTTCCTGGAATTTGTAGTAAAATAAAATATCTGTTTATTTTAGCTGTTATACATTTTTGAACTTCTATTTTATAATTAATGACATTTCTAAGATATACTGCAGGAATCTACAACACTAAGTCTCCATCATGTATAACATAGTTAATTTTACTGATACACAAGCAAATCTATGGAATAACTAACCATATAATTTAATGCAAAAACATTGTGATGGTTAAACTGTTTTAAAACATTATACTAATACATTAGGTAAAGTCCTAAATGTTTATTTGAAATTTAGCATATTATTTTATTATATTGGCATATTTAAATTATTTTTCAATAAAAAGGCATTATAAAAATGTAGGAGATTGTATATTTTAATATTAGAGAAATGCTCATAACATATATATTAGGTAAATATTAAATTATATCATGGACAGAAGTTGTTTTTGGTTGGTTTTAATTAACCAGATTAAAGTTTATGGTATCATTTTATAAATCTATATTGCTGCTATTTTTCTGCAGAATTTATCTGTCTAATACAATCACATTTTTTATTCTTCAGTGAAAATATCTGATTTTTAAAGTTATATTTTATGGATAAAATACACGAAATTTTGACATATTCCATTGTGTCTTCTCTATGAACCATATTTCCCTTTATTAAAATACTACAGTTGAACATTAAAAGGTTCTTAGTAAGCTCGTTGTAAATGATAAGAAATAGAAGATATTCTCTAATTTTATTGAAAAGTATAAACAATAGTAAGACTTTGTTAAATATAATAAAATAATGTAATGAATACCGAATAACGTTGAAATACTGAAGTGATAAGGCAGTCTAAATTTCCTTAAGTTTTATGCTATTTAGTTAATCTTTATATCACTAATAACCTTAGTCTTACTCTCATACAAGAGCTTCATAAACCATTCTTCATA
Source organism: Callithrix jacchus (assembly GCF_049354715.1). Taxonomy (NCBI): domain Eukaryota; kingdom Metazoa; phylum Chordata; class Mammalia; order Primates; family Cebidae; genus Callithrix; species Callithrix jacchus. The sequence continues at coordinate 81,396,742 of NC_133504.1, read as the reverse complement.
ATTTCAAAAATCCAAGTTTTCTTTCTCTTTATTTACCTAAAGAGCTATAACATATTTCTTACATCTTGTGATTTAATATCACACCAAAATACATGTTCAAACTACAAAGGAGTTGAAAAATTTAGGAACATCAACATTCAAATGCCAACTTATGTTTCCTTGCTCTCATAAAATGTTATCTACATAATGCCAAACACTCATCGTGTGTTCTCTTATTTTTGTGAGTGAGTTTGCATTTTGAGGTTGACAAATTTTTCTTTCATATTACTCAATGTATTTGTAAAAATGTTCATGTCTGACGGAGTCAGTATTTTGTAGCAATTCCAATTTCACCCAAAGTTCATTTTTTACTCTCTGATAAGATTGGAAAACACCCAAGCATAACATAAGGGAATATTCATTAACATATGCATAAGGACTCCATGACAGAGCCTTCTACCCATTTAAATTAGCATAAGGAATCATTTTACACACAATAAATCCAATAAAACAACATCACACAGAATAAATAGCATTTAATGATTTCACAAAACCTGTTCCACCATAAATTTTAGTATGAATTTTTGGCAGAATATTACATCCTTTACAGGGATGTAACTAAACCATTCAATCTTAGTTCAGCACTTGTGTTCTTCCCTTAGGTTGTGAAAATGTATGACTGATCATCTTGTTTTACATTATTATTTTTCAGATTAATTTTTTGTTCATTTTAATAATATTTTGCAATAAAGTACTTTGGAACTAAATAAGATTCACATAAATCTCAAGTATAAACTTTTTTTTGGTAAAATGTTTACCATTTTGATTATTTACAATCATAAATGTTGATTATAGAAATATTAAAAAAAATTTTCGTTGAGTATATTATATTCTTAGAGACTGAGTTGTTTTCTGTGAATATTACCTACTAAAATGTATCACTTACCATGTTTATTACAACCACTTCTGTTTCTCTGCCAGAATATATGCATGTGTACAAATACATACATCTACATACAATAAAATAATGACACAAATTTAAAGAGGTTACTATAGTTATTGCTAAAACTCATAAATTGAATTTGAAAAATGTCATTCTCAGGCTTACACTATCTACTCATCAATGCTAAACTCATTCAAATTGTTCAAAATTAATGAAAATATGTGTATAGTTCTTATATTATTTGTATTAGTGCCCATACTTAAAAAGTATATAAGCGGTAACAAAATTAATTAATTTAACACAATAAAAGAAACATGCATGTTATTCACATTACTAAATCAGTTCATGTATGATCACACATTCTTGGCAACCTTCTGTTGAGTCAACTGGCCAACATCCGGTAGAGCTCCATTGGGACTTCCTTCAGGATATATAAAAATTCAGAAGATAGTATTGCACTGTAGCAAAAGCTGCTTAGAGTCTGTATCAATAATTTGCCAGTGTTATATTATGAGAAAAAACTGTTAAGTACTTTCAAATGACGATGAGAGGCTAAATAAAACACTTAAAATGTCTCCATGGTTTTGCTGTATAACTGCTTTTGGCAACCATAGCAGAAGTCCTTTGTTGCAATAATGGAGAGCATGTGATACATTTGAGTATAAGTAAAATGAGAAAATGAGGAATTAATTATAAACATATCTAGGGATATCTGATTTAAGTAACAAGAACACAATCAAATGCAAATAAAAAAGAATGTTAGTAATGCTAACATTACTAAAAGTTCTGTAACAGACTTCCCCATAAAGCACATTCCAGTCCTTCAGCTGAGGAGATGCCTGTTTATCTGTAACTTTTAGGTCTACTTTTCTCTATTTTTACCTAATTTTTATACAGTTTTTCTTCAAGTCTAGATCAGCAGTTTCAGACTTAATGGTCTGTAAAGTTTAATGTCTGATGAAAAAAAAAATGCCTCTTTTTAACCTCACCAAAAGGAATCCTTGTTAGCTTTTATTGTTTCTGATTGAAACAGAAAGCCATTTTTAGCCAAATACTATAGGGAGTATACAAAACTTTCAGCAGTAAGGCTGTGCTCCCACTTCCAACTCTGAAGCCAAAGAAAAACTTGACTTTATGTGAAACACATTAATAAAGGTAGAGAAACAGTGATTCCAAAATATTTCAGTACTCTTATTAATATAAAAAGTATCAATTAGTCGAACAATAAAAAATAGATTATAGCTATACATACAAAACTTTTCAAAAGTTTGATGTGAAAAAAAGGAAAGATACAGGTTAAACTGAGGTGTAATACAAAGGCATATAAATTTTCTAAATGTTAGATTATTTAAAAAAATTTATGTCAATAAGAAAACATAACTAGAAGAGGTCGCTTTCAAAGGATTAGAAAAGACACTGAATTTGGATGAGAGCCATGTTCTTTAACGTTAAAGGAGAAAGAAAAAATAGAACAAATCCAGTAAAATTAGCTTTGCATATGTGAACAAAATGTGAAAGTAGGAGATTATAACTTTTGCATAGAATAAAAAAAAAATAATGGGTGTGCAGGCTTTAAAATTGGTATTGGAATGTTAGAATAGTAAAGTTAATTACACGTGGAGGATGCTTTGCTTCCCAGGAGCTATTTAGGATTCAATTAAGATAGTAAATTTTGAATTTAGAGTGACTTTCCTCCTGCTTGCTGTATGATTCATTCTAGCAGACCTTCACTGCTTAGTTATAAGTAGAGTAAAACAAATAAATTCTTATAAAGTGTAAAGGTTTGCCAGTTACATGCAATAAAAGACAGAAGGGTAAGACAACTATGAGAATATGTGAGCATAATATGGTAATGTTGGCAACAAAGTAAATCTGGAAATGCAGGGCTGACTGAGTGAAATTTACACAAGGAATTGGAGTCTGTAATTGATAAATTCCAGAAACATTTTATATTATTGGAAAAGAAAATCAGAAAACCAAAAATTATATTTAGGATGCCATAGAACTTAATTCGTAATTTAGGTTAGAACAGTTTCTGCTGATGAGAGGTTTTGGTGTGTTCTTATGGGTTGATAGCGTAAGAGAACAGAGGGACTAAAAGTTCCTAGCTGAATTATATATATATATATATACACACACCACAGTTTATCCACTCATTGATGGGCATTTCGGCTGGTTCCATATTGTGCAATTGTGAATTGTGCTTCCATAAAAATGTATCTGAAAGTATCTTTTGTATAACTTATTTTCCTTTGCGTAGAATCCCAATAGTGGGATTACTGGATTAAATGGCAGTGCTACCATTTAGCTATTTAAGGAATCTCCACACTGTTTTCCATAATGGTTGTACTAATTTACATTCCCACCAGCAGTGTAAAAATGTTGCCTTTTTACTATATCCCCACCACTTTTTATTTTTATTTTTTGATTACAGCCCTTCTTGCAGGAGTGAGGTAGTATCACATTGTGTTTTTAATTTGCATTTCTCTGATTGTTACTGATGTTAAGCATTTTTTCTTATGTTCGTTGGCCACTTGTATATCTTTTTTGAGAACACCCTTAGCCCATATTCTGATGAGAGTTTTTTGTTTTCTTGTTCATTTGTTTGAATTCCTTGTAGATTCTGGATATTGGTCTTTGCTGGATGTACAGATAGTGAAGATTTTCTCACACTCTATGGATTGTCTGTTTACTTTGCTTATTGTTTCTTTTGCTTTGCAGAAACATTTTAGTTTAATTAAGTCTCAACCTTTCATCATTGTTTTTGTTGCATTTGCTTTTAAGTTCTTGGTCATGAAGTCTTTTCCTAAGCCAATGTCTAGAAGGGTTTTTCTGATGTTATCTTCTAGAATGTTTATGGTTTCAGGTTTTAGATTTAAGTTCTTCATATATCTTGAGCTGATTTTTGTATAAAGTGAGAGATGAGGATCCAGTTTAATTCTTCTTCATCTGGCTATTCAATTATCTCAGCACCATTTGTTGATTAGGGTGTTTTTCTCCACTTTGTGTTTTTGTTTATTTTGTTAAGATCAGTTGGCTGTAAGTATTTGGCTTTATTTCTGGGTTCTCTATTGTGTTCCATTGGTCTGTGTGCCTATCTTTATCCAGCAACGTGCTGTTTTGGTTATTATAATCTTATAGTATAGTTCGAAGTAAGGTAATGTTATTCCTACAGATTTGCTGTTTTTGTTTAGTCTTGCTTTGACTAGTCAGGCTCGTTTTTGGTTCCATATCAATTTTAGGATTGTCTTTTCTAGTTCTGTGAGAATGATGGTGGCATTTTCATGGGAACTGCATTGAACCTGTAGATTGCTTTTGGCAGTACAGTCATTTTCATAATATTGATTCTTTCCGTACTATTTTGTAATTTTCCTTGCAGAGGTCTTTGGTCTCGTTGGTTGTTTATATTCCTAAGTCTTTTTTTTTTCTTTGTAGCTATTGTAAAAGGGATGAGTTCTTGATTGGATTCTCAGCTTGATCACTGTCAGTGTATAGCAAAGCTACTTATTTGTGTTCCTTAATTTTGTATCCTGAAACTTTGCTGAATTCATTTATCAGTTTTAGGAGCTTTTTGGAGGAGTCTTTAGGGTTTTCTAGGTATGCAATCAAATCATCAGCAAACAGCAACAGTTTGACTTCCTTATTATCAATTAGGTTGCCTTTTATTTATTTCTTTTGTCTGATTTTTCCAGCTAGTACTTCCAGTACTATGTTAAATAGAAGTGGAGAGAGTGGGCATCCTTGTCTTGTTCCAAGTCTAAGGGGGAATGCTTTCAATTTTTCCCCATTCAGTATTATGTAGGCTGTGGGTTTGTCATAGGTGACTTTTATTACCTTAAGTTACGTCCCTTGTATGCCAATTTTGCTGAAGGTTTTAATCATAGACGATGCTGGATTTTGTCAAATGCTTGTTCTGCATCTATTGAGATGATTATGTGATTTGGTTGCAAATTCTGCACATATGATGTGTCACATTTATCGACTTATGGATGTTAAACCATCCCTAAATCCCTAGTATGAAGTCAGTATATGGATAGGTCAGGGTCACGAGTGACTTATCAATTTGGTAGTGAAATCACATAGCATTGCAGTAGAGAAGACAATGTGAAAGCCACTTAAGCCTTAGATGGAAAAGAGTAATTGGTCTGGGTGAGGGGAATGTTGTAGATAATAAAGACCGACAAGAATGAATAAGTGTTGGCTCAAGCCTGTAATCCCAGCACTTTGGGAGGCCGAGATGGGTGGATCATGAGGTCAAGAGATTGAGACCATCCTGGTCAACATGGTGAAACCCCGTCTCTACTAAAAATACAAAAAATTAGCTGGGCATGGTGGCGCGTGCCTGTAATCCCAGCTACTCCAGAGGCTGAAGCAGGAAAATTTCCTGAACCCAGGAGGCAGAGGTTGCGGTGAGCCGAGATCGCGCCATTGCACTCCAGCCTGGGTAACAAGAGCGAAACTCCGTCTCAAAAAAAAAAAAAAAAAAAAAAAAAAAAAAAAAAAGAATGAATAAGTGAACAATACAGGCTCCTTTTCACAGTATTTTAACTAATTAAATACTTTATTTTTTAAAAAGACATAATAGTTTAGAAGTAGCAGTGTGAAGCAAGACATAATCTAAACCAATTTCTTTATTCAGAGGTATGTGTCATATGGTATACTTCCGCATCTTCACTTAAGAGGAAGGCTGGGAATTCTGTCTTTTGGGAGAGGTAGGTGTTAGGGCCTTTAAAGAAGAGTTTGAGAAGTTAAGATAATTTGCTGGTAATGTGACAGGTAGAGAAAGTAGAATAGCATAAAGGATAAGAAAAAAAAAGATGAAGTCAGATGCAAATTATTACCTGTCATTATGAAAGTCCATGATAAAGAAGAGTAGACGTTGGCAAACTACAACTGTCAGGACACACTGAGCTTGGAACCTGTTTTTGTAATGTTTTGTTGGAACACAGATATGGTCATTCAGTTACAAGTTATCCACAGCATTTTGCTCACTACTGTGTCAAAGTGGAATAATACCAACACAAACTATGTGACCTACAAAGGCTAACGTATTTACTATATGACCTTTCATAGAGAAATGTTGGCAAAAACTTAAAGATCAATAAATTAGTGGATTAAATTTGAGGAAATTTTTACAGATAATAAGAGTTATGAGTTAATAATATCTTTAAGGAGGGGTAAAGAACGACCTAAGGTGATTTTCCTTCCTAACTGGAGTAATCACTGGATGGCTTAACCACTCTGTGATTGTCATGTCTACTTCTGTGTGCCCTTACCATGGAAGCAAGGGTGGCAGTGATTGTAGGGCCTGCAATCACATTTGGAAAGATGGAAATAAAGATCATTGCTGAAAGTGCAAACTGTACTCAAGAGCCTAGAGAAGAGATAATACTAAAGTTGTCGAGCTTAGTATAACCGGCCTAGGATGGTGATTTCTTTGGTGAAAACTTTTATTTTTGGAATACATTATGTTAATAGCATAAGCCTATTAAGCAAAGAAATGGTGTAGGTTTCAATCTTAGGAGAGTCTTAAATATCTATTCCACCATATAGTTTCACTCAGTTCCCTTCTAGTTATTCTTTTGTTCTTTTTTAAAAATTTGAGGGCAAACTTATTCATTAATTTTCCGATTTTAAGAAATAGAATACCGTAACTGAACCTATATTTCTCAATTTTATTTAGCTAGCTAATATTTATTAACCATAGGCTATGTATAAGGTACTGTTTTAGTCAATGAGTGTTCAGCAAAGTTTTAGTCTTCATGAAATCAGTATTCTCATGAAACAGACAACAAAAGTTTAGAAAATAAATACATAATATTATACCAGATTATATATTTAAAGAATAAAATTAAAGCAATAAAACTAGGAAATGGATGGAATATTTTATGTAATCAGAGAATACTGCTTTGATAATATTTGAGCAAAGAAATGAATAATCAAGAAAACTATGAGAAAATATTTTTCAGTGCAGAAAGGCATAAAGATGCTTAAATAGATATGAGCTTTGACTGCTTGTAGAATAAAGGCTACTGTGGCTAGAGTGGGGTTATGAAGTCAGAGGGATAGCCAAGGACCTTATTATGTAGAGCCTGTATATATAGTAAGAAAATTGCACTATGATATAATAACATTTAAAAATTACTGGCTGGTCATAGTGGCATGCACTGTAAACCCAGTGACTCAGGAGGTGGAGGCAGGAGAATTGCTTGAACCTAGGAGGCTGACATTGCAGTGAGCTGAGACTGTGCCACTACACTCCAACCTGAGCAACAGAGACTCCATCTCAAAAAATAATAATGATAAATAAATTAAAAAAAAATAAAAACAAAAAGTCTGCCTGGCTGCTTTTGGAAAAATTAACTACAGAGAATGGGGTGCAAGAAAGGTCAGTCAGCTGGCTGAGAAGTCTTGCTTCAGGGTAAAATTTTATGTGTAATTTATCAGGCTTGATCTTAGGTAATGGAAAGGCTTTGCCTGTCTGGCCTCCTTGGTAGAAGCTGCTTTCTCCTCACCAAACTTGATGTGTCCTGTCCTGTTTCCCCTGGACATTCTCTTGCCCTTCCTATACTCTGTTCTGTATTTGAGAGAGGCTAGTTATTGCCATCAATGTTATAAATTTAGCTGTTGGGAGGCACAGTAATAAACATAAATTGTTGCCTAGAACTTAGGGGACTAGCAAGAAATGATTATTGGTGATTCAAGAGTTTGTTTTGGGGGAGATGAAAATTTTCTAAAATTGATGTGATGGTTGCACATTCTGTGAATATAAAAAAAATCTTGATTTGTATACTTAAAATTGGTAAATAATATGGTATATCAACTATGTCTCAATAAAGCTTCTGAATATTGATGGTGACATTTAAACTAATTGAACTTAGAGATTTATTAAGTAAAAAAATATCATTACAAATCTAATGTAGACAAAGAAAAGTGAGGGACTACACATTGAGATTTGGGAGTCACTTAGATTGGCTCCATTACCTGAGTATTCTAAACAGTGTTTGATTTAATCATTCCATATTGTAGTCCCAAACCGTAACATCACTTTGTACCTCATAAATAAATACAATTATACATTGTTAATTTGCAGTAAATTTTTTAAAAAATATTTGTGGAACTAGTATTTTGAGATCAGAAAGAGAAGAAAGATCTGTAAAGGAACCACAGAGAGAAGGTAGATAAGGACACTGCTGTGGCAAGGAAGCCATGCAAATCAAGTTTTTCAGGAAGGAAGACAGTGATGCTCCTGGAAGATCAGGTAATCTAATGTAAAAGTATTGGACATTGAACAGGCCAAGATGGAAGCTGTTCCTAATCTTGGTACACAAGCTTCAGTGGGGTGGTAAGTGGTAGAAAAAAAAAATCCTGGAGTTAGTTAATAAGAAATAAAAAAGCAAATAATGAGAAATATTATGTACAAAATTTTGGAGAAGTTTTGTTATACACAGACCAATGAGGAAAAAACTGGAGCTGTAGGTATAGTTTCCAGGAAATTTATTTACATGGCATGGGATAAGGATTATTAGGCAAAAGAAAGAAAACTTTGATGAAGTAGGAATGTAAATAAAGCATTATAGAAGCTGTTTTCCTCAATGTCAAGAGTAGATGGGATTCATGGCACATCCAGGAAATTCAGCAGTTCTAGCAAGAGAGTAGGTAAAATATACATGTGTTGCTTTTGTTAGTTTAGTGCAACTGCTGCTGAGAACATGAAGTAGTTCACTTGTTTGCTTAATTTTTTTCATTGAAATACAAAGCAATCTCCTGAGTCAAATGTAATAATAGAGTTGAGATAGTAAAGAAGACGTAAAAGATCATTCTCAGAGATTAGAAGAGATGACAGATTAGAGAAAGTGGAAGCATTGCAAGATATTGCAAAGATTTTGCCCAAGATTTGTGGTCATTTACTTAGAGTAAAAATAATCAGTACAGTTAAGAGTCTTTTTCTTATCTACTTGCTTTTGCTCAATTTTGAGCATGAAGAATGCAAAACAACAAGCAAGATTCAAATATGATATTGATGAAATTCAACTAAAATATAATTCAATAATTTAGAATTTAATATACAGGCAGCAAGATGCTGCAACTGGGTTATTGGATGATTGTTTATCCACTTCTTAAAGGCTTATTCTTCAGTTTGGTATGTTAATAAATTAACTCTGACCTGAACCTAAAGAAGAGGTGGTAGAAAACCTATCTTCTCCATGGGATATAAAAATGTACCTGAAGTGTAATACAGGTACACAATTTAATTCAAATATTTGATTCCAGTATTGCCCCGATATTTCAGAAAATTGTGGTAAATTGGGTAAATCTAGTTATTGAAATGTTAATACAAGAATTATGATCTTTAAATAAATATATATGATCTGTAAATAAAAATATAATTATGATATTTAAATTAGTAATTTTGAATACTTAAGCAACTTCTTAGTTTCACATTTCTCAACATGTAACCAGTATTAATATTACCTACAATATCCTTATTGTATTCTTAATGTAACAATTTTAGCATTGTTATGTGCTGTTACATAGGATGTCATCTTGTTTTAAAACATGTTTAATGAAAAACTTTTTATTTAGTGTTTAAACAAGATTTACATTTATTAAAAATATAAATAATCCCTAAGTTCAAATTATTTTTATAAGAAACCTTATATAGTTTGTGAAAGTTGTCAGAATTAAAATGGAGTCACCACTGACTCTGACAAATAGAGCCAGCGAAGTCCATGAAAGAGGGTTCTCATGCTTGTATGACTGATAACAAAAGCTATTATAAATGACTGCAAAAAACACCATCTTGCACAAAAGCCATTGCAACCTTTTATGAAGAGCATTTTTGCAAAGACATCTGCCCTCCAATTTCATGTTGAATCTTGAACTGGTATCATTTTTGCCAATCTTTGTACCCAATAATAATTATTTCAAAGTAATTATATAATCCTCCTAATTTTTATTGTTTAAAAACCTGCCTTCATTTGGCCTGCTAAATATGTACATAGGTTGCTATGGAATGTGTATTCACATTGCAATAACTTATTTTTCAATAAATTTTTTTAAGATAGCCTCTGTGCGTTACTTAGGTTGACAAGTTCTAAAGACTAAAATTTGGAAACATAATTTATGTGATCTTTAATTACAGTTATATTATATTTACAGAACATTTTCATAGGTAAAATTGTAGTCAATTGTATAGTTGACACTTTGAAGGAAAACTCACTCATTTTATTATATTTACACTGTTTTTTTTGAAAGGAAAATATTTAATCTGATAAATTGCTTTGTGGTAGATATCATATTAACACCAAGATAATCTGTTTATATATTCTGCTTCCACAATGGAAGACTGACTCCTTATATTAGACTACAAGTAACTGAGAGCTTAGTAATATTAATGATACTTCAGAAATAATCAGTGTATGAGTATGCAAGGAGTCAAGCCTCTTCCAAATTGTCAGTTTATGTAACTGCCTTGTGGCAAAACCAATATTAATGGCTGAGAATTCTTAATGCCCTGGGGCTCCCTTCATTTGCTAAGACATTATAATCAGCTATGCCAGGCTATATGGCTGCACCTCTGCCAACTCATGAATATATCATTCAAATAAGTGTCATAAACAGACAGAAGTGTAAGTTGCTTCTGTCTTCTAAGCCTTCTGTCAAGAATTAGAATCTGGGGAACTAGAATTGTTGGAGACAAATAGAAAACTTACTAAGTGAAATAAATTGAAGACAAACCTAATTGGAGAAATTATCATTAGGTCACTATTCAACTCCACATGGTCTTTACAAAATATAAAAAGAACGTTGTAACTACAAATTCAAAATAGCCTAAAGCCTAAATGATTTATAGGTAATCTATGCTTTCCTGAGCTCATTAAATTTAAAGGGAAAGTAAAATTTATTGTTTTGCTATTGGAAAATGGTAGTCTAACTATATGATCTATTTTCTAATTATTTTGCCTTATATTATTTCACTTTGTAACTGATGGTTTTTTTTCAAATAATACTAATGTTTTGCAAATAAATGTATATATTCAGTACTATAAGCAGAAAATTGTTTTATGTCAGCAAAATAATGACCAATTCAAGACTAAAATATACACATTTATAGCAAATTAGTAATCTCAGTACATAAAGCCATAACATAATTCTAAATGTGTTTTAAATAATTAAGCCACCATGCAATTTATACTGCTAAATATACATTGGGTACAAATATTTTAGAATTTAAGCCCCTCTTCTCTGGCAAGGTTTGCCTTTCACTCCACATTACATAAAAGACAAGCATATTTTTATAGAAAATTTCAGGTTGCACTCACAAATGTCTGGAAAAATTTACAGTATTAATGTAATTCTTAGTGTTCTTTCATTAGTTCATGAACAAAGTAGTCATTCATTTTTAAGAATTTTTCACTAATTAAAACATAGATTTTTAGATACCAAAGAAGAAAAGTGTCAGACTACCTGGTACTTTTTATTTTAAAGTGGCATGCTCACTTTATAACTTTTAATTAGTAATATTTATATATGATCATATGGACAATTGCCTGGAATGACTAAGATTGTATAGTGGTAATAAATAAGGCTCAAAATGCCAGCCCCTATTATTTCTACAGCATTCATTCAGATAATCCTGAATAGAAGGTTGAAACTATTGCTCAATTTGCAACTTCTTTATCTGCCATCAACAGCTGGGCAATCATTCATAAGGGTCTTCATTCAGTAGCAAGTTCATGACAAAATCAATAATTAGAGTATCAAATGAAACATCGATTTGCATTCAAGATTTAATTTGGCAGCATAGCACTTTGAAAATATGACTCTCATATGTTATTGCTACAGTCCCTAAATTTACAATCTTACTAGTCTTCCTGCCTTAGTATGAATTAGTATGTTTCCATTACTATAGTAATATAATCAATACAATAATTTATTTCTTATAGTAACTCAGTCACTTAAAAAGAACTATTGCATACTGGTCAGTGCTTATGGTTATTTTCAAAAGATAGTATTTTCAATCTCATTGACTTAACAAGTAATACTGCAGAGTTCCATTTTATTTTGCAAATTTCTAATTTTTATTGGGAATTAGAAATTTGATGTTTTCTACTTTTAGATAATTTTCTCAGTTCTTTCTTAACATGTATTTATTTATTTATTTATGTGTTGTACTTGAACTACTGGGATGCATGTGCAGAACCTGTAGGTTTGTTACATAGGTATACATGTGCTAGGATAGTTTGCTGCACCCATAAACCTATCATCTACATTAGGTATTTCTTCTAATGATATCCCTCCCCTATCCCCCAATTGCCCAACAGACCCCAGCTTGTGATATTCCTCTTCCTGTGTCCATGTGTTCTCATTGTTCAGCTCCAAATTACAAGTGAGAACATGTGGTGTTTGGTTTTCTGTTCCTGTGTTAGTTTGCTGAGAATGATGGTTTGAAGCTTCATTCATGTTTCTACGAGGACATGAACAAATTCTTTTTTGTGGCTGCATATTGTATATGTACACCATTCCATGGTGTATATGTGCCATATTTTCTTTATCCAGTTTAACATCGATAGGCATTTTAGTTCCAAATCTTTGTTATTGTGAATATTGCTACAATAAATATACGTGCACATGTGTCTTTATAGCAGAAAAATTTATAATCTTTTGGGTATATACCCAGTAATGAGATTGCTGGTTAAAATATTTCTAGTTCTTGATCCTTGAGGAATCACCACCCTGTCTTCCACTATGGTTGAACTAATTTTCACTCCCAACAGTGTAAAAGTGTTTCTATTTGTCCACATCCTCTCCAGTATCTGTTATTTCCTGATATTTAATGATCACCATTGTAACTGGCATGAGATGGTATCTCATTGTGGTTTTGATTTCCATTTCTCTAACAACCAGTGATGATGAGCTTTTTTTCATGTTTCTTGGCCACATAAATGTCTTCTTTTGAGAAATGTCTGTTCATATCCTTTGCCCACATTTTGATAGGGTCATTTGTTTCTTTATTGTAAATTTGAGTTAATTGTAGATTTTGGATATTAGCCCTTTGTCAGATGGATAGATTGCAAAAATTTTCCCCCATTCTATAGATTGCCTGTTCACTCTGATGATAGTTTCTTTTTCTGTGCAGAAGCTCTTTAGTTTAATTAGATTTCATTTGTCTCTTTTGGCATTAGTTGTAATTGCTTTTAGTGTTTTAGTCATGAAGTCTTTGCCCATGCCTGTGTTCTGAATGGTATTTTCTAGGTTTTCTTCTAGTTTTGTGGTTTTAAGTCTTATGTTTATATCTTTAATCCATCTTGAGTCAATTTTTGTATCAGATGTAAGGAAGGGGTCTGGTTTCAGTTTTCTGTATATGGTTGCTAGTTTTCCCAATCCCATTTATTAAATAGGGAATCCTTTCCCCATTGCTTGTTTTTGGCAGGATTGTCAAAGATCAGATGTTTATAGATTTGTAGTGTTATTTCTGAGGCATCTATTATTTTCCATTGGTCTGTGTATCTGTTTTGGTACCAGTACTATGCTGTTTTGGTTACTGTAGACTTGTAGTATAGTTTGAAGTCAGATATCATGATGCCTCCAGCTTTGTTCCTTTTGCTTAGGATTTTGTTGGCTATACACCCTCTTTTTTGGTTCCATAGGAAATTTAAAGTAGTTTCTTTCTAATTCTGTGTAGAAAGTCAGTGGTGGCCTGGTGGGAATAGCATTGAATCTATAAATTGCTTTGGGCTGTATGGCCATTTTAATATTGATTCTTCCTAATCATGAGTATGAAAGATTTTTCAATTTGTTTTTGTCTTCTCTTATTTCCCTTATCAGTGGTTTGTAGTTTTCATTGAAGAGGTTCTTCACATCCCTTGTAAGTTATATTCCTAGGTATTTTATTCTCTTTTCAGCAGTTGTGAATGAAATTTCACTCATTATTTGCCTTTCCATTATTGGTGTATAGAAATGCTTCTGATTTTTGCACGTTGATTTTGTATCCTGAGACTTTTCTGAAGCTGCTTATCAGCTTAAGGAGTTTTTGGGTGGAGACAACAGGGTTTTCTAAACATACAATGATGTCATTTGCAAACAAGAGACAATTTGACTTTGTTTCTTCATATTCGAATATGCTTTATTTCTTTCTCTTGCCTACTTTCCCTGGCAAGAGCTTTAAATAATATGTTGAATAGGAGTGGCGAGAGAGGGCATCCATGTCTTGTTCCAGGTTTCAAAGATAATGCTTCCAGATTTGCCCGTTCAGTATGATATTGGCTGTGGATTTGCCATAAATAGCTCTTATTATTTTGACATATGTTCCATCAATACTTAGTTTATGGAGTGTTTGTAGTATGAAGGGGTGTTGAATTTTATTGAAGGCCTTCTCTGCATCTATTTAGATAATCATGTGTTTTTTGTCATCGGTTCTGTTTATGTGATACATTATGTTTGTTGATTTGCATATGTTGCGTCCCAGGGTAGAAGCTGACATGACTGTGGTGGATAAAATTTTTATGTGCTGCTGGATCCGATTTGCCAGTATTTTATTGAGGATTTTCACATCGACTTTCATCAGGTATATTGGCCTGAACTTTTTTGTTGTTGTCTTGTCTCTGCCAGGTTTTGGCATTAGGATGATGCTGGCCTCATAAAATGAGTTAGGGAGGAGTCCCTCTTTTTTTAGTAATTTGGAATAGTTTCAGAAGGAATGGTAACAGCCTCTCGTTGTACTTCTGGTAGAATCTGTCTGGTCCTGGGCTTTTATTGGTAGGTTGGCTATTAATTACTGCCTCAATTCAAAACTTGTTATTAGTCTATTCAGAGATTTGACTTCTTTCTAATTTAGACTTGGGAAAGTGTATGTGATCAGGAATTTAGTCATTTCTTATAGATTTTCTAGTTTATTTGCATAGAGTTATTTATAGTATTATATGATGGTATTTTGTATGTCTGTGGGATAAGTGGTAATCTTGCCTTTATAATTTTTTTAATGTGTCGCTTTGATTTTTCTTTCTTTTCTCCTTTATTACTCCAGCTAGCAGTCTATCTATTTTGTTAATCTTTTCAAAAAAAAACAGTTCCTGGATTCACTGATTTTTTTAAGTGTTTTTCATGTCTCTATTTCCTTCAGTTTTGCTCTGATCTTAGTTATTTCAGCATATTTTCTATAAAACTTTTGATGAATTTACTCAATTAATGTGTTTATGTAGAACTTAGTTATTACTTTAACTAAGAATGGCTTCCATTTATGAAAGTGCTGTGTCAGGATTATAAGAGTATCAATATGAGAAAAGAAAAGAAAAATACCAATATATTAATAGATGTATCTATAATGTAGCCTATGAAAATTTATAATGTAATATCAACAAGGAAAACTATATTTTACATGTCAAAATATTTACCAAAAATATTTATCATGTGTAATTACTTATTGTTTTTCTCATATAAACATTTTATGAGAAAATTTAATAAATGCTTTAAAATAACAAAAATACACCATATATTTGTAATAATTTATTTCTACGTCTGTTTCTCTGAAATTTAACTCTGTATCTAAATTACCTTTCTACATGTATAAATTTCCAAATGTGCCAGCTAATGCACATTTTAAAATAGTGGCTGGCCTGGAAATGTTTTAATATTTCCACCCACAAAACAATTATAAAACAAATACAGTTAATAGAAAATTGTGCCCATCTCTAAATAAAATGAACAACTTAGAATGTGTTAACATCTTTTGCTAGAAAAAAATGTAAAAGTTTAATTATAATTTTTTATTTTATAAAATATTGTATTTAATATTTTCTGTTATAACTATATTATGAATAGATATTATATTTATAAAGATAATAATCCATGCACCGAGAAAAAGAATGTATACTCTGCAACTGTTGGATGAAATGTTCCGTATATGTCTATAAAGCCTTTTGGTCTATGGTGCACATTAAGTCTAACGTTTCTTTGTTAATGTTCTGTTTGAAAGATCTGTCCAATGCTTAAAGTGAGATGTAAGTCTCCAGCTATGATTTTATTGGGGTCTATCTCTATATATTTTCCTAATAATATTTTCTTTATATATCTGTATGCTCCAGTGTTGGGTGCATATGTAGTCAAAATTGTCATATTCTGTTGTTGAAACGACCCCTTTATTATTATATAGTGACTTATTTGTCTCTTCTTGTAGTTTTGGTCTTGAAATATATTTTGTCTGAAATAAAAATGACACCTCCTGCTCTTTTCTGATTTCCTTTCACTTGGAATAGCTTTATTAATCATTTTATTTTTAGCCTAGTTGTGTCTTTATAGGTGAAGTTTGCCTCTTGCAGAAAGCTGATATTTTGCTTTTTCCTCCATTTAGCTAATCTGTGTCTTTTGATTCAAGTTTTTAGTCCACTTACATTCAAGGTTGTTATGGAGAAATAAGAACTTACTCCTGCTATTCTGTTGTTTGTTCTTCGTTTTGTAGTCTTCCCTTTCGTCTTTCTTTCCTTCCTATCTTCCTCATAGTGAAGGTAATTGATTTTCCCTGGTTATATAATTTAGTTTCTTGCTTTTTATTTGTTGTATCTCCATTTTATATTTTTTGGTGTCTGGGCATTGAAGAGTTAGGTAAATTAGGTAGTTATGTAGTCATCACTGTCTGCGCTTATTTGTAACCATCCTTCTTTGGAAGGCTTTCCAATTATTTGAAATGACTTTGGTGTGATCTAAGCTGTTTCTATTTTAGGGGGCACCCCAAGCCCAGTAATGCTGTGGTTCTTGCAGACTCATAGAGATAAAAACTTGGTGATCTTGTATAAAATCTGGCTTTCTTTTCCTGTGCTAATTTGCTGAGAATGATGGCTTCCAGCTTCATTCAGGTCCCTACAAAGAACGTTATCTCATTCCTTTTAATGGCTGCATAGAATTCCATGGTGTATATGTACCACATTTTCTCTATCCAGTCTATCATTCATTGATGGGCATTTGGCTTGATTCCTAGACATTGTTATTGTAAATAGTGCTGCATTAAACATATGTGTGCATGTGTCTTTATATTAGAATAATTTATATTCCTTTGGGAATATACCCAGTAATGGGATTGCTGGGTTAAATGGTATTTCTGGTTCTAAATCCTTGAGGAATTTCTATATTGTGTTCCACATGGTTGAAACAATTTATATTCCTATCAACTATGGAAAAGCATTCGATTTCTCCACTGCCTCACCAGCATCTACTGTTTCCTGACTTCTTAATAATTGCCATTCTGACTGGCATGTGATGGTATCCCCTTGTGACTTTGATTTGTATTTCTCTAATGATCAGTGATGTTGAAATTTTTTACATATGTTTGTTGACCACGTAAATGTCTTCTTTTGAGAATCGTTTGTTCATATCCTTCACCCACTTTTTGATGAGGTTTTTTTTTTTTTGTAAATTTGTTTAAGGTGATTGTAAATTCTGGGTATGAGACCTTTGTCAGATTTTCACTCATAAATGGAAGTTGAACAATGAGAACAAATGGACACCAACTGGGAGGGAAACATCACACACTATTGCCTGTGGAGGCTGAGGAGAGAAGGGAGGGAATTTAGAAGATGGGTCAATAAGTGCAGCACACTGCCATGGCAGACATATATGTAACAAACCTGCATGCTCTTCACCTGTATCCCGGAACTTAAAAGTTAAAAAAAAAAAAATAGGTCTTACCAGTCATGAAATAGCTAGACAGGGAAGTAACAGGCTACTTTAGGATTATAAAGAATGACACTGAAGCTTAATATCTTTGTGACCCAGAAGACCTAGATTTAGAAAACCACATAGATACTCATGAGAAATGATTCTAACTTAGCAAATGCTTGAAAATAACATTTTTTGGTGTTTTAACACATAATTTTACTTACTGTTCATTATAAGCTGCAGAACATCATCTCTAAACGATTCTTTTTTTACAAGAAAAAATAGTTTTATGTTGCTTCAGTTTCTTTAAATACCTACTGTTTCTTTTCAGACCCAAAATTTTCATCAAGAAAATAAGTCACCCTGATTGTAAAATTTTACATATTACATTGCCTTTAAGCCCTATTATTGGAGGCCTTTTTTTTCCAATTTGTTTAATAACCCTTGGTTAAATTTACATGTATCTAAAGTTAAATAGCTGCATTACTCAATTCTGTAAGGATAAGAAAAAATATTTAATTTCAGAGGATTAACTGAAATTGAAAAGTAAGTGAATTAGCTGAAGAATTCATTTAAAATAGAGATATTTAAAAATCTGGGTTCCTTTGGCTATCCAGTATGTGAATGCTTAATTATAATTGTTATATGTTGAATGGATATTAAGAATAATATCACCAAACACCTAGGGCTGCCATGATAGTAAAATGAGACAATGTTGGAAAGTAAAAATATTATCTGGAATAAAAATATATTCAAGTTAATCCATACTTAAATATTTTCTTTTTAATACTGTAGATTGGTTCTTTGCCCACACTTGTTTAAAACTGTTATTGCATCATTAGTGTATCCTTTTAGATTGTGCCTTTGTCATGAGCCCATTGAGAAAAATAGTTCTACAAATGATGTAGGAGATAAAAATAACACAATTTTGCCAATAAAAACAAAAAATATGGGAGAATTAGCTGGATTACCATGTAGAGACTCTTTTACTCTTCCATTAATTCGTTCTAAACAGAGGCTTTCTGTTCTAGCTAAAGCTGGGGGATGTGACACAAGCACCCCTTTGGCCACCACCTCTATGACTGGACTGGACTAAACCTGAAGCCAGTACAACACTGCGTATTACCCAGGACCTGCTACAGCCACTCCCGAGCTACTGCCTATATTCACTCAAGGCCCTGGAGCTTTGCAATTAGCAAGTGACAAAGCCAGTCGGGCATGTGGGACTAGTAGTATACTTCAATTAACAAGAGTAGTAGGGATGCACTGATTATTCTGTAGCACTTTAGTGTTCATGGGATCAAGTTGTTTTAACTTTGAGGCTAGCATAAATAAATATAAATAAATTACAAACTTTCTTCTACATGTCTTTGGTGGGAATGGGTGCTAGTTTCTGTACACACATAGAAAAGAGATAATCAAGTCATAAGAAATGTATACATTTGCATTAGTATATGCTTTTTTTTTGTAGTTTTCCAAAGTGGCTGTAGCACTTTACATTAAAAGCAATATATCAAAGTCTCAGTTACTCTACATTTCATCAAAGCCATTATTGTTATTAACATTTTGAAAAAAACCCTCTGATATGTGTATTAGTATTTTATAGAGACTTTAATTTGCGTATTCCTAATAGCTAATAATATTGAAAATCACTACAGATGCTTACAGGTATTCTGCATTTATTCTTCCATGAAAGGAGATTCAAAATGTTTGCTGTTTTTCCTTTGATTGTGATATCTGACTATTGGCTATTTATTTGTAGGTATACATTATGTCATCAGTATGAGTCCTAGCTTCCCTTTTAAGTCACGTCTTTGGTGACCAAAAATCTTAATTTTAATAAATTCAAATTTATAAATGTTTTTTTCTACAGTTGATGATTTTTATATCTTACAAATAAATATATACATGCTTGGAAGTCATAAATATATACTTTTTGGGTTTTTTATTTCCTAGGTATATTATTTTATATTTTAGTTTTGCCCATGATCCAGCTCAAATTAAGTTTGTTATATATGTGTAGGTCTGTGTTTGTATTCTCTATTTGGTTTATTTAATCTCTCAGCTTATTACTATGCCAGGTCTACAGTTCTTACATAATAAAAATTTCAAGTAAATCTTGATATTAAGTGACAGAATTAGCTAACACTCTTTTTCTCTTTAATTTTTTATAGATATTCTAGTTATTTGACATTTCTTCATGAAATATAAAAATTGCATAGTCAACTTGAAAAAATGCTGATATTTTAATTGGGGTTGCTTTCAGTCAATTTGGGAAAGACGTGAATCTATATACGTTGAGTGTTCTGATTTATCAGCATGATTATATATCTACTTATTTTTGTCCTTTAAATTTCTCTTGTCCATATTCTGTAGGTTTTAATGTAAAGTTTAAATTCTTAAAAATTAATTTTAGTAAGTTGAAATTACAGATATTATAAATGTTAGAAAATATGAAAGTTAAAAATATACATAAATTATAATACTGCTATGTACACAAAAATAAAAAAGTCAAAGGAAAAAACAGGTTGATATTAAAATAGACCTACCAGGATTAATATATCTGGTTATAATTCTGAGGATTGTTAAACATTTATATATATATATATATATATATATATATATATATATATACACACACATAATATTACTATAAAGCCAGTATTATTAAGCAAAATATACAGATTACTACAGCCTTATTTTTTTCATAATGTCTTTCTTTTAGACAAGTTGTACAGTATAATGGATTGTTGACAATTTTCTTTTTAAAGGTCTTGAGATCCACCCTGATTAAATATATCTCTTCCTAGTTTGTGCCTTATTGTTAACAATTTAACATTTAGGTCACAAATTAATGTTTCTCTGTAAATATGGAAGTTTATGGAGACAAAACACATGCAAAATATAAGTTGGACAATGTGTGCTATATTGCATGACTCATCTTAAGCTTAATGGCAGCACTTGTAATTTCAAGTTTTAAATCAAATGAATTTTGATATTGCTGGATAAAACTCATATTCTATGGGGAATTTATACAAATGAATGCCCTCAAAGATATCCAATCTGACGATTGAGAAATCCTCAGAATTACTGAATATGTTATTTTACATAGCAAAAGAGTCTTTCCAGACACAGCTAAGTTGATGTATACAGAGATGGAAAGATTATTTTGGATATTCCAGGCGAGTACAATGTATCACTTGAATTCTTAAAAGCAAAGAGTCTTTTCTATCTACAGAACTAGAGATAGAGCAGCATGAGGACTCTGCCTACCATTGCTGGCTTTGATAATGAAAGAAGGGGTCACAAGTCAAATAATGTAGGTGGCCACTAGAAAAGACAAGAAAATATATTATCTGTTAGAATCTCTGGGAAGGAATGCAGCCCTGCTGAGGTATTGATTTTAGCCAAGCAAGACGAGTGTTGAAATGCTTAAAACAATTTGTGTTGTTTTAAGGCACTTAGTTTATGGCAACTTTTTGCAGCAATTATATATATATATATATATATATATATATATATATATATATATATGCAAATACAGACACATACCCAAACACATACACATATACAAAAACATAATACACACATGTGTATATGTGTATGATGGATATACACATATACATATATTTAACATTCAAATTTACACATATCATGTGTTATACTTTCTCAAAATCAGATATCTTCCTTAAATTCTCTAAGTCTTTTAAGAAAATAATTCATTGCTGATTCATCACAAAATCAATTTTAATATTATCCAAATATTTGATGAGTAATATTTATAAATATATGTGATTATTACTACCGTTTTGTAATCCATTATTAGTTGAATACACGATATCTGCATGTTTTTCACAGCATACAATTTGAAATGTAAGCTAAAGCATGAACATTGTAAAATGTTTTGAAAAATGTTCAAAGTAATTTTGGATGCTGTGGTAATGGCAAATGGGAACAGATGGCAGATAGTGGATAATCAATCTCAGTTACTTAGACTGAAATAAACTTCTAAAATAAAGCAGAGTAATTCATCAAGATAGAGAAATATTTATTAAAATCACTGTAATTCCTTCAATTTGATTTTTTATTTAGAAGTATAACTGCAGTTGTCCCTGTTGTTTGAACCTGCTCCCAGACAGGAGAATGCCCTATCTAAGCATGTGTTGTTTGATTTTAGACAGATATAAAGTTTGATAGTCTATTTTGGTCTATGTTTTTATGCGGCTATTAAAGTATGTGTGTGACCTAAGAACTGAAATGTATAAATTTATGCAGCCACATGTATACACTATTGTTCAATCATATTAAAATTGATGTAGATTTTAAGTGATTCAAAACAGAAAATCTTTTTGAACATTGAAATTAACATAGATTTATATGTCTGTGGAGTATTTAGCCAAACTCCATAGTTTACTAATATAATGTTAATTAGCAAATTTATATCATGGTTCATGGAAACATGTATATATGTAACTCAGAAACATACATTCATACACAATGAATACACAATTTATTTTGGAGAGAACGTATATACAGATTTATGTACTCAATTGAGAGTTTTACACATAGAATTATAATGTCTACAGCCATATCCCTTCTTTCTTTGCCTCTATTAAGTATGTTTAACATTTAGTGAGGGCCAAGAGAAATGTCTTAGCTTTGGCTAAAATGGACTCCAATTCCTGTTTCATAACACTAAATAAAAATATTAGTATGTGTCTGACACTCTCTTGCTCCAAAGATTTTCCTAAGATAGTCTTTGTTAGAGGTTGTTTTCTATAGACTTATTAGTTGGCACATTTGCAAATATTTAAAAGTTTTGTTCAGTACATTTCTGCCAATACATTTCTCCCACTGTTGATGGGAAAGTAAAATAGTACAATCTCTATGGAAAACAGTATGTAGGTTTTTCAAAGAAGTAAACATAGAACTACCATTTGATTCAGCAATCTAACTACTGAATATATGCCCAAAAGGAAATAAATAATTGTATCAAAAAGATGTCTGCACTTGCATGTTTATTGCAGCACTTTACAATAGCAAAGATTTGAGGAATCAACCTCAAATTCCATCAGTAGAGAACTAGATAAAGAAAATGTTTTATGTATATAACAAACATACACACACACACACCATGGAATACTCTTCAACCATAAAAAAAAAGGAAATCATGTCTTTCGCAGCAATATGAATAGACCTAGAGGCATTATTTTAGGTGACATAGAAACATAGAAAGTCAAATACTGCATGTTATCACTTATAAATGGGAGCTAACAATGGGTACACATGAACACACAGAATGGAATGATAGACACTGAAGATTCCATTAAGTTTAAACGTGGGGGAAAGATGAGAGGTGCAAAGTTACCTATTAGTTACAATGTTCACTGTTTGAGTGATGGGTATGCTAAAAGCCCAGACTTCACCATTATGCAACATATGCATGTAAAAAGTCTGTGTTTGTACCCCCTAAACATATAAACATAAAAAATTTAAAAATATATGTGTTTGCCTATTACCTTTAAGGAAGATTTACTTTTCTTCATTATATTGTTCAAATACACAAAGACTGTCTTACCACAGTGTTACTTTTCCTTTCTAGTCCATTGAGTCTCAAAAAAAACCCACATTTTTATAGAATCTCCACTGTTTTTTTTTAATCCCATTAGTAAACAGTGGGAAAAGATGCAATTGACCCTCTTTATTCTTGAGTTCCTGTTTCACAGATTCAACCAACTTCAG
Organism: Callithrix jacchus; assembly: GCF_049354715.1. NCBI lineage: Eukaryota > Metazoa > Chordata > Mammalia > Primates > Cebidae > Callithrix > Callithrix jacchus. The sequence goes on along the minus strand of NC_133504.1, from coordinate 81,373,425 downwards.
GTTGAAAATATAGTTAGACCTAGATGCTTGATTCTGTACTGAACATATATAAACTTTTTTTGGTGATTATTATCTAAATGATACAGTACAACAACTATTTACATAGCATTTATATGGTTTGGGGTATTATAAGTAACCTAGAGATGACTTAAAGTATATGGCAAGATGTAAAAATACTACATCATGTCATATAAGAGCTTTGAACATCTGCAAATTTTGGTGTCAGGGAGAGAGTTGGAACTAATCTCCATTGATATTAAGGATGACTTTATTTCTTAAGTGGATAATAAAAACTTGCAGAAAATTTAAAAACATTTTACTCATAATTGGCATTTATAATCTTACCAAGGTCAAAGTTATACAATTAGGTACACGTAAATAAAAATAAGAGGATTTTTGGTAAATAAATTAAAATCCATATTTTAAAATAAAACTCTCTAAAATACTTTATACACATGTAAAATAAATTAAATAGCACATTGAGGACTTTATAAATTATCATAAAGGAAAAACACTCATTAAGATATAATCTAAGTTAATAAATTCAGCATTAATAACATTCCTAAAATCCCATCATGACTACTTTTAGTATCTAGCCATTCAAGTACAAATATTTATTTTCCACATTGTTTTTATTTTTAATGCTTTGTTTTATTTTAGCTAAATTTGAACATTTTGCCATTTAAATTAATTACTGGATAGCTTTAGATTAAGTATAATGGTGCCCTGAAGAAATATTAGAAAATGTACAAAAGGATCTATTGAGGTGAAAGTAGTATGTTTAAAGATAAAAAAAATTTTAAAGTAAAAATTCTGAAAAAAAGAATTCATAATTAAAAGAATGCTTCAATAAAATCAAGGGTAGTAACAGAGGGAAAAAAAACTGTGACGTTTTGGAGGTAAATTAATTAATTAAACAATTAAAGAAAGCATCCAACAAGACCATCTATTCCTCAAATAGCATAATTCCTGGGTGCATGGACTTGCAGGTCCCATGCACCTACTCCAAGTTTTTGACAATAAGTAACTATATTACAATTCTAAGTTTTCATTCTCCATATGGTAAAAGTTCTTAGGTTGTCATATCTCCTTCTTTATTTTAATGGACCTATTAATCTGCATTATTAATATTCAATTGTTATGTTTCAAATGAGAGAACACATATTATATTTGTTATTTTAAATAATTAATAATATAAGACAGAGATACCAATGTGGAGAAAATTACAAAAAATTGAATAAATCTATGAAATACACTATTTTTTTTTTTTCTTTTTTTTGAGATGGAGTTTTGCTCTTGTTACCCAGGCTGGAGTGCAATGGCGCGATCTCGGCTCACCGCAACCTCTGCCTCCTGGGTTCAGGCAATTCTCCTGCCTCAGCCTCCCGAGTAGCTGGGATTACAGGCATGTGCCACCGTGCCCAGCTAAGTTTTTGTATTTTTAGTAGAGACAGGGTTTCACCATGTTGACCAGGATGGTCTCAATCTCTTGACCTCGTGATCCACCCGCCTCGGCCTCCCAAAGTGCTGGGATTACAGGTTTGAGCCACCACGCCTGGCCTGAAATACACTATTAATGAAAATTTAACCAATTACAGATGATACTCAGTGCAAAATGGTTTGATTTAATAACTTTTCAACATCATGGTGGTACTAATGCAATATGCACTCTTTAGAAACCGTGCTTTGAGTTGCCATACAACTATTTGGTTTTCCATTTTTAGAACAGTATTTACTAAATCACACAAAATATTGAACATTTTATTATGAAATTTATTTTTATTAGATGATTTTTCCCAACTGTAGGGTTTGGTAAATGTTCTGAGCACATTTAAGGTAGACTTTGTTAACCTATGATGATTGATAGGCTATTTGTATTAAATGCATTTTGACTTACAATATTTCCAAATTCTAATAGGTTTATTGGTATATAAACCCTCTTCAAACATTCAGCTGCAACTTGACAAGCTAAGGTTATGTCCCAATTAAACGTTTTTAATAGGATAAAAGTACAAGGAGGTTTTAGAACAACAAGCGGAATTAACCCAAATAAGACTACCTCAAAAGAGTTAACAACCAAATTTCAGAAGTTCAAGGATAAAAAAAAGATCCTAAAGGAAGCAAGAGAAAAGAAACAGATAACATATAAAGGAGCTCCAATATATCTGGCAAAAGACTTCTCAGTAGAAACTTTACAGGCCAAAAGAGAGTGGCATTACAAAAAGTGCAAAAGGGGAAAAAAAATCTTTAATACTAGAATAATATGTCCAGTGAAAATATACTTCTGTTCTGAAGGAGAAATAAAGACCTTCACATACAAGCAATAACGGAAGGATTTCATCAATACCAGACTTGTCCTTTAATAAATGCTAAAGGGAGATCTTCAATCTGAAAGAAAATGACATTAGCAAGCAATAAGAGATTATGGGAAGGTACAAAACTCACTGGTAATAGAAGGTACATGAACAAATACAGAATATTATAATGCTGTAACTGTGCTATATAAACCACTCATATCTTGAGTAGGAAATATAAAAGAGGAATCAATTAAAAATAATAGCTTTTTAAGACTTAGACAATATAAATAAAAACAACAAAAATTTATAAAGAGGCAAAGTTCAAATGTAGACTTTTTTTTTTCCCCCATATCTTTCTCTATTCTTTTATTTTTAGTCTAGGTGTTTCTTTACACATTAAGTATGTATCTTGTAGGCAATGGATTGCTGGGTCTTGTTCTTCCAGTTATTTAACAAGTCCATGTTTTTTGATAGAAGAGTTTAGTCCATTTACATTCAATGTTATTATTAGTCAGAACTCACTGCTGCCATTTTTTTAATTAATTGATTTTATTTTTTGATTTTTTTCTTCCTTCTTTCTTTACCATCTTCCTTATAGTGAAGGTGATTTTTATCTGGTGTTTTTTTTTTTTTTTTTATATTTTTTATTTGTGTTTGTTGCTCTTTACTTTCCTCTGTTGTGTGATTTTTATTTGAGGTTTCCATAAGAATTGCAAATAATATCTTCTAACTCATTATATAACACCACTTTTATAAACAAATGGCAAACTCACAAATGAGCAGAGAAAACTAATCAACATTATTGATTATCAGAGAAATGCAAATCAAAACTAAAATGATATTTTATTTCAAACCAGTTAAAATTGTTTATATGCAAAGATAGAAAATAACAAATCCTGGCAATGATGTAGAGATAAGCAACCCTTATGCACTGTTGATGGGAATGCAAATTCATACAGATACTATGGAGAAAAATTTGAAGCTTCCTCAAAATTTAAAAATAGAGAGATCTCAAATTATCCAGTGGTCTCATCATTAGTTATAATACAAAAGCAAGCAATGAGTATATTGAAGAGATATCTGCACTCCTGTTTTTATTGGAGCACTATTTGCAATAGCCAAGATTTTGAAGAAATCTGAGTGTTATTCAGCAGATTAACGGATAAATAAAAGATGGTACTTATACTAGTACAAGGGAGTACCATTTAGCCATAATAAAGAATGAGATCCTTTCGTTTGCAACAACATTGATGGAACTATAGGACATTATTTTAAGTGAAGTAAGTCAGGCACAGAAAGACACACATTATCTGTTCTCACTTATTTGTGGGAGATGAAAATTAACATAATTAAACCCGTGGAGATTGATGTAGAATGATGATTACCAGAGGCTGGGAAGGGTAGTGGGGGTTGGGGCAGGGGAAGGAAGTAGGTATATTTAGTTGTTACAAAAATATAGTTAGAATGAATAAGAACTAGTATTTGACAGACTAGCAGGGACATTACAGTCAACAATAATATACTATACATTAAAAAATAAATATAAATGTATAATTTGACTACTTGTAATACAACGAAAGGATAATGCTTTAGGTGATTGATACTCCATTTATACTGCTGTGATTACTACACATTTATGCCTGTGTAAAAACACAGACATGTATTTTTATACAGGCATACAATGTCTACAAAATGTATACAGTCCAATACAAAAATATCTTATGTACCCCACAAATGTGGAGTACATCCACTACATACACCTACTATGTACACCTACTACATTCCCACAAAATAAAAAATTATAAAATAAAAGAAATCTAACATTGTTTTTAAAATTAAAGAAAATCAGAAAATTTAAGTAAATGTTTATGTCAAGAAGTATAAAGTACCACATCTAAGCAGACTGAACTACATTTCAGATACAATCATTATGGTCTTAAACATCTTTTCATGGGGCAGATTTAGTGTGCCACAAAAATGTGGAAACTGGAAATGGACATGTATATGATAAAAAATTTGGGAAGAAGGTAACTGCAGATTGTGATAAGTATTTTTTTTAACAATTTCTTTAGTAGAATGCTAATGAAAGTAAAATAAAATGTTTAATTATAGAAATTGAACATGAAGGTATTTATCCTTTTGGTGTTGTACATTGCAAACTGTTAATATAAAGACTCTGAGAAATGGAACACGGACTTAATAGCCATGAAACTTTATTTTTCCTCTTCATCTATATTCCATTTACTCTGTGCAATTTTAGAAAAGTTTTAAAAATATATAAATATATATGTAAAAGTTATATTGAACTTTTGAAAAAAATGATATTTTAAGTCACTGTGTGACAGTTCAAAATTATTACCTAATTGTGTTATTATTTAAATGTAATTTTTCATGTGAGTTTGTTATTCTGTTACTGACATCAAAGATATTAATCAAACTGTCTTAGATATTTTAAAAAATGACTTTGATATAAATTTTATGTAGTTCATAGGGTGGTATATGAGGCATATGGGAGGCTATAAACAGAGGAGAGTTCCTTACTCTGCCTTATCCATAATCATTGCTTGTCAACACTAGCATCTGTAGCATGTACTGATTGAACATATTTTTCCAAATAAAAATGAAGTAACAAATCCCACAAGATTAACAGTGTTTAATGTGAATATTGGTATTTTAAAATAAGATTAACCTCTTTATTGCAAATATCTCATATAATTTTAGTTTACTGCCGAATTTTATGACTACTTGCTATTCAATAGACATAACTCTTCTCTAATGAAATTTTAGATGAATTAATACTGTAGTGTCAAATACATTTTAACTAACACTGATGCTGCAATTAAATATTTGTGTATAATTGTGCATGAGATTTAATTTTTAGCATTGTTTAATCAAATTTAAAATAAGAATATTATTCATTTCTATCAGAATTGTGGGTCTTATAAAATTTCTATATTATGTTACATAAATCTTAGTTACCATAGAAATTTCTTGTTTTTTTACCAATGTATTTTTCTTAATTTTTGGGGGGTACATAATATACATGGTATATATGGTATATATAGTATATATGATATATATTCTATGTACCCACAAAATTTTTAAAAAAATTAAGAAAAAAATAATATATATTTTATTAAAAAAATATATAAATATGGGGTTCACAAGATGTTTTGATACAGGTGTGCAGTGTAAAATAAGCACATAATGGAGAATGGGGCAACCATCTTCTCATGCATTTACCTTTTGAGTTACAAACAATCCAATCCTTTATTTTAAAAGTACAATTAAGTTATTAATGACTATAGTCATCCTGTAGCACTATCATATAGTAGGTCTTGTTCACTCTTTCTATTTTTTGTATGCGTTAAAATTATCCCCACCCTCCCCACAGCACCTCACTACATTTTCCAGCCTCAGATAACCATCCTTTTATTTTTTATATCCATGAGTTTAATTATATTAATTTTCACCTCCCACAAATATGTGAGAACATGTGAAGTTTGTTTTTCCGTGCCTGGCTTATTTCACTTAACATAATGATCCATGTTGTTGCAAAAGACTGGATAGCATTCTTTTTTTATGGCTGAATAGTACCGTGTTGTGTGTATGTACCACATTTTCCTTATCCATTCATCTGTCAATAGACACTTAGGTTACTTCCTAATCCTAGCTATTGTAAACAGTGCTGCACCAAAAAATAGGAGCTCAGGTATCTCATCAATATACTGATTTCCTTTCTCTGGAGTATATATCCAGCAGTGGGATTACTGGATTATATGGCAGCTCAATTTTTAGTTTGTTGAGAAACCTCCAAACTGTTCTCTACATTGGTTGTAAAAATTTACATATCCACCAACAGTATACAAGGATTCCCTTTTCTCCACCTCCTTACCAGCATTACTTATTGCCTGTCTTGGATATAACCCTTTTTAACTGGGGTGAGATGATATCTCATTTAATTTTGATTTGCATTTCTCTGATGATGAATGATGTTGACCTCCTTTTTATATGCCTGTTTGTTATCTGTATATCTTCTTTTGAGAAATGTCTATTCAAATGTTCTGCCCATTTGTAGATTGGATTATTAGATATTTTTTTAATAGAGTTGTTTGAGCTCCTTATATAGTCTGGTATTGAATCCCTTTTCAGATGGGTAGTTTACAGATGTTTCCTCCCATTCTGTTAGATAACTACTCTTCAATTTGTTATTTGATTATCTCCTTTGACTTGCAGAAACTTTTTTACCTTGATGTGATGCTTTGATATATTTTTACTTTTGTTGCCTGTGCTTGTGGAGTGTTGCTCAAAAAATTTTTGCCTAGGCCAATGTCCTGGAGATTTTCCCCACTGTTTTCTTCTAGGAAATGTATAGTTTGATATCTTAGAGTTAAGTCTTTAATCTATGATTTTATTTTGTATATGGAGAGATATAGAAGTCTACTTTCATTCTTCTGTGAATAGACATCTAGTTTTCCCAGCACCATTTATTTAAAGAGAGTGTCCTTTCCCCAGTGTATGTTCTTTGCACCTTTGTCCAAAACAAGTCTACTCAAGGTGTGTGGATTTGTTTCTGGGTTATATATTCTGTTCCTTTGGTCTATGTGTCTGATTTTATGCCAGTACCATGCTGTTTTGGTTACTGTTACTCTGAAGTATAATTTGAAGTCAGTTAATGAAATTCCTCCAATTTTGTTCTTTTTAGTTAGGAAAGTTTTTTATATTCTGGATCTTTTGTGGTTCCATATAAAATATGAATTTTTTTTTTATTTCTGTGAAGAATATATTTGGTAATTTATAGGGATTGCATTGGATTTATAGATGGCCTTGGGTAGTGTGGACATTTCAACAATATTGCAGTCTATATATCCTAGACTGCCCTCTAAGGTCATTAGAGACACAGAGCACTGTAGCTGACAGTGACAAGGTTTCTGGGAACTCAGGTTAAGACTGCTGGGATTCGCTGGCTATGCGTGACTTAAATACTCTCTCCCTGAGTGGGCATCAGCTGAGTTTGGTCTGGTTTTCCTTTCTGCTCTACCAGGACAGCAATCAGTTCAGTGCCTGACAATTGCTGTAATCTCCCTCCTCTAATGCCCAGAGGCACTAACTCTAGCTCACAGCCCTGCCAGGGGTAGCATCCACATTTCAAGACTGTTTTATTCTATTTCTTCAGTGATACAAAGATAAAACCAAGTAGCATGAGGGTTCACCTGTTTTTGAGTTCTCTGAAGTGTATTTCCATGTGGATAGTTGTTAAATTGGTGTCCTTGAAGGAGGGAATACCAGTAGAGCCTTCCACTCTGCCTTCTTGCTCTGCCTTAGCCTGATGTATTGTTTCTTGAACTAGTTTTACCTGTAGTGCTTCCTTTGCTTCTAGTACGCTGACCTATTTTTCAAGGTTTATGTCAAATTCCATCAACAACCAAAGGAATTACTCTCTTTTGTGCTCCCAGGAAAAAGGAATTTTTACTTATTCAACACTGATATTATTTATCAGCATAGAGTTGACAGTTTGCTTGGGCTAGTCTCAGGTTATGCTTGTTTTATCTGTGAGCAGTTGTCAATAGCATCCTTTTTTACTCACAAAAGTGTCCAAGTTAGATGATTAATTACACAGTCTCCCATTTTGTTTGACTCCAGAGCTACCTTCTATACCTTCTTTGGGTAAGAGTTATGCATTCATTTTTGTTTCTCTAATTAATTAGAACTTCGAGGTGGCTGCAAATTCTGAATATGTGCATTGAAAATATGCTTAGTCCTTATCCTTATTCTTATACCTAAATTAGGTATATAATTGCATGCAATAATATGAATAAGAAGATTGATTTTTAAAATAATAGCATAATTTAGGAAGAATTATTTACAAATACATGTCTTTTTCCCATGTTCTACTAGATTCAGCAGATCCAGAGGTAATTTAAAAAAATAATCCTATTCTTTCATAATCTTAAAGTGAGGTAGATTGGTATTGAAAAATGTGCCATTCTTCTAAAAATGATAAATCCAAATAAATGCAAGTAATACTAAATTTAAACAATATCTTTAAATTTGTATAATTGTTCCATTGGGACAGTACATAAGACAGTGAAACTTGAGAAGATATTCCTAAATGAGGGATTATTTGCTAAGTTCTGAAGGAATAAAGTTTTGTTTCCATTAGCATAGTGATTTACACACCATGAAATATTCTTCCAGTTAATTTATAAAATCTTGTGACAATATAAATATGAAGGTATATTTGAAAGTTTGTTGCTCCTTAGCAAGAAAAGAAATAATCAGAAGCTATAAATTCAAAACAGGAATAAAGGGATTAAGTTACTAGAATGAGCTATTTACTTTAACACACCCAAAATTTCAAAGACTGAAGGCATTAGAAGTCCCCCCCCACCAAAAGACAGTTCAATATAATTTTTTGGTAGTGGAATTCATGTGGTAATTCTAAAAGCCTGACTCCTTACATGTTGTGTAGGCACTCATGAGGGACTTTGAGTCCATTGCAGAAATTGCTATATCTAGTTTGGTCGATCACATGGGAGATTTTTTAGGTTTAAGTTATGGGACTGTATTGCATCACTTTCAACCATATCCAAGTGGCAAGAATTTAATTACTCAGAGATAAAAAGAAGCTTGGGAACTAGGTAAAAAGAAACCTAGTTTTCAAGCAGCAATTCGGTGTTGTGAAAGGAAATTGTGTATTTTTTTGTTAAAACTAGGTTTTTGATTGTACGCATTTGACCTAAAGTATTATGGTTTGGACAGTCTCAGCTCATAACTTCTTTGGCAGGGCAATTTTGTCAAAAATGTTATGAGCTTTCCATGTCTGTTTCATATGTTCATTACAGATCCCTGCTGTTGTAACCACAAGCAAAGGTATTTCCTAGATTAATTTTTAAATTAATTGTGTGTTGTCTTACTCGCTGATCCTCATTCTTGTCTCTCGCTAACTAGTGACAGAGGACTTGATAATATCAGGATTGGGAAGAAAGGATATGTCATCATTTGATCTTTGATCCAGGATTGACTCTCTGGGGGACTGTATTACTTGAAACCTTCAGTATTTGAACTACTTTTGGGGTTTATAAATAGTGACCCTTTGCAACTCTACTGACAAAATTTTTGAACTCCATTCCACTGAACTTGTAAAATTATCAAATCCTCTGGAATTCAAAAATTTTTAAACATTGAATACATTGCTATATGCATTGATTTGTATCAATATAAATCTCATATACTATTTTTAACCTCCAGTGTTTTAGGTAAGCAGGCACTTGGCCTACCTTCCAACTTCGAACTTATCACAGGCAAATTTTTTTCCAAATGTTTTGCCATTTTTTAGCATGTCTATACTGTGGTTTATGTTGTAGAGCCAATAAATCTTATACTACAATGGAATAAGATCACTAACATTTATATTTAACTCAAGTAACATGCCAATGGCAATGTGGCTTTGAGTTTTGCTTTGCAACATTTTTGCTCTGTGATCAAAGTTAATAACACAGCTACTACCAAGACTTCCAGACATTGTGGCAGAAAGGAAGCAATCTTTGAAGAGTTGAGCACCAGCAAATAAATGTTATGGTTCTGAAGTATTATAACATGTTCACTTACAGTTCATTAGACAGGACCAGTTCCATGGCCTCATCAAACAATAAGGAGACCAAGAAGATTAACAAAGGGTTTTATGTAGGTAACAAAGGGTTTTATGTAGGTAGCAAAGGATTGAGCCAGAAACATTGGAGAACAGCACTAGTGACCACTACAATAGGTTTCTATTCTCGTCCTAACTTTGTGACATAAGTCTTTTATGAAGTATTGGGCAATGTATAATGCCTACTATTTTTCGCCTAATACTAAAGATTAAGTCATTTATCATTATAACACATCAAGTTCCCAATTTATGGATCAAGGAAAGTAAGGATAACACTGTTAATGTTAATCTAAAACATCAGTGATTTTGCACAAAAAACATTTGTTCATGTCCACTGAAAGTTAAATCAGTGGTGTGAGATCTCTGATTTAAAGTTCCTATACGGAGACACACCCTTAGCATCTTGTGGCTCTGCCACTGTCAAAACATAGAACTTGACCTAGGAGACAGAAGTAAGACAATTATTAATTATGTGACAGGTTTTTAATGCCAGGGCCTTAAGTTTTATATGCTACATCTGCACATGTCCCATTGTCGAGAATGTAGTCACATAATCACACCCAAATAAGTATACATGGGCAAATGTAATGTGGTCTCTGGTTGATTAATTACATCCCAGTAACAATTTTATATTCCACAAGGAGTACAAAAATATTTGCTGTAGTATTTATTATCTATCTGTATCCTAGATAGCTTCCCCTCTTAGCTAAACCCTTAAAGTTTTTAGCTCCTGTTTTGAAGTCTGCACTAAAAAATAATTCAGAAGATAATGATTTTTCATGTTAAGGTACTTGATAGGGGAAAATCTTATAAAAATGGAACCCCAAAGAGAAACATTTTTATTATGAAATTGAGAAAACATTTTAACTCCTGTGGAAAATATGTCTTAAAGGAATAAACCCGTCTGATTCTTAGATCAAGTAGAAGGGAAAATAAAATCTTAATGTAATTTGTGGAGAAAACACATCTTACAAAATATCATGACTAAACTCATATTGCTTTCATGAACGACTTACAAATAAAATTTATGAGCAGAGTTTGATTTAAATAAGTTGCTAGTAAACTTAGCCATATTGAAAAATGATTTACAAATTCTCTCTGGAAAAGCACGTCTTCAAATCAGACCTAAAATATTATAATAGATTAATTATCTGAGCATTTGGACTCATCAAATATACATATCATACAATCCAAATCGAATCACAAGTGAGCAGCATCAGGAAAAATGAACAAACAGAAAACAGAGAAAGACATATTCCTCATTTTGGGAAGTTTTACATAGAATACAATATGGATTAATTTATATTAAAATAAAAATGCTAATCTTAAAGATTAACTAAAAGAAAGCATTAAAATCAGCTCCAATATTTAAAAAATGAATAATTCTAGAAATGTATAATATTATGCAAACTAATAGTTTCTTCTACGTTAATAACGTAGAAGAGGCTCTTTAAAATGTATACTTTGTAAATTTTAAAAGAGAAATTGTGAACTTAAAAACAAAGATGTAAACACATTAATGAGTACCTTTAAAAAAGATATAGGAATTGTCACTGGTCATTAGAAAAATGCAAATCAAAACCACATTGAGATATCATCTCACGCCAATTAGAATGGCGATCATTAAAAGATCTGGAAACAGGATATGCTGGAGAGGATGTGCAGAAATAGGAACACTCTTACACCATTGGTGGGAGTGTAAATTAGTTCAACCACTGTGGAAGACAGTGTGGCAATTTCTCAAAGATCTAGAAATAGAAATTCCATTTGACCCAGCAATCCCATTACTGGGCATATACCCAAAGTACTATAAATCATTCTACTATAAAGACACATGCCAATGTACGTTCACTGCAGCCCTGTGTACAATAGCAAAGACCTGGAACCAACCCAAATGCTCATCAATGATAGAATGGACAAAGAAAATGTCATACATATACACCATGGAGTACTACGCAGCCATAAAAAATGGTGACTTTGTGTCCTTTGTAAGAACTTGGATGAATCTGGAAACCATCATTCTCAGCAAACTAATGGAAGAACAGAAAACCAAACACCACATGTTCTCACTCATAGGTGAGTGTTGAACAATGAGAACACGTGGATTCAGGGAGAGGAGCATTACATACTGGGGGCAGTTGGGGGGGTAGGGAAGAGACAGCAGGGTGGGTGGGGAGGGAGAAGAAGGTGGGGAGGGATAACATGGGAAAAATGCCAGATATAGTATGCACCTAAAGTTAAATAAATAAATTTAAAAATATATATAAAATATATAGAAATTATTAATGTACCTGGATGACAATGTGACAAGGCTCATATACACAATAATTTAATGCCAAAAGAATATAATAGACAGAATGGGAAAAAGATAGTTTTGCAAAAGATTTTAAACTTTTCCACAATTGCTAAGAGATGTTAAATATAAAATATGAATTTCAATTTCAGACTCAAAGAAAAAGTGAAAAATCTAATACAAAGAAAGAACAAAAGTACAGCCAGATAAAAATGATTACCTAATCAATTTTTTTAAAAAATCATTAAAAGGAACAGGTCTGGAGGGGGGACTCAAGATGGCGCTGTGAGAACAACCAGGATTGGGGCTCTCATTGTGTCCGCAGAGAGGTGAGTCTGAGCTGCATTTCCAGACTGATCTTTGTTGCCCACGGAATGTGGAAATTCCCAAGTGAAGAGGAGACGCGGGACACCAGGCAGAACCTCCGCCTGGCGAAGCCGGCAGCAGGGGTGGCGGTGGCTGGCCCTGCCCAGCGCTCCCCACAGGGTGCACTTGTCCGGGTGCCCTGTTGAACCGGCAACCGGAGACGTGAGAGGGCTGGACTTGAGACTGAGCTAGATTTGGACAGTAGGCCAGCCCAGGGGATTGCAGGGACAGAGCATTAGGGGTGGCCTAGTGGGACGAACAAAACCACGATTTCAAACAAGCCCCATGCAGACGGCCCGAGACGCTCTATAGGGGAGGGGCGTCCACCATTACCGAGGCAACCCGTCCCTACTGAGATACACGCCCACTGCTGATGCAGCCTGCCGTTGCCGAGGCAACCTGCTACAACAGAGAGACTCCACCGCAGGGCGTGGCGGAGAACACAGCAGAACAGCGGAGCCAGGGCGAGCCTCAGGACAGCAGGGCGGAGCCTCGGCAGGCAAACAGTGGCTAGTCTGCATCCTAGCTGGGCAGGACCTCAACGGACATCCAAAAATAAAGCCCAAACCCCTCAACACAGAGCATTTGAGAAAAAAAAAGGGTTTTTTTTAATGAGCTCTGTTGCAGCAGAATCAAACATAGCAGCCTAACAGCCCTGAATGAACAACAGAGCTCACAGCTCAGCAATTAAGCCCCTATAAAGTACAAACTGTCTCCTCAAGCAGCTCCCTGACCCCTCTATATCCAAAAGACTGAAATTAGGCAGGCATCATCCTGGGACAAAGATACCAGAAAAAGAAACTGGTAGCATCCCTCGCTGTGCCACAGCAGCTAGAGGTGCACCCCAGACAAGCAGGGTCTGGAGGGAACCTCAGCAGTCGTACAGCGAAGGGGCTAGACTGGTAGAAGGAAAACCAAGCAACAGAAATACTTCATCATCAACATTCAGGGTGTCCACTCAGAGACCCAATCGAAAAGTCAGCAACTACACAGACGACCAGCAGAAAAATCCACAAAGATGGAAAGAAACCAGCGAAAAAAGGAGGAAAACACCAGAAACCAGAACACCTCGCCTCCTAGAAAGGACCAAAACACTCCTCCCCAACAACGGAACAAAGCTGGACGGAGAATGACTGTGACGAAATGACGGAATTAGACTTCAGAAGATGGATAATGAGAAACTTTTGTGAGCTAAAAGATCATGTATTAAATCAATGCAAAGAAACTAAGAACCTTGAAAAAAGATTTGAAAAAAGATTCGAGGAAATGATAACAAGAATGGATAACTTAGAGAGGAATATAAATGAATTAAAGGAGCTGAAAAACACAATACGAGAACTTCGCGAAGCAAACACAAGTTTCAATAGCCGAATCGACCAAGCAGAAGAAAGAATATCTGAAGTCGAAGACCAACTCAATGAAATAAAACGAAAAACCAAGATTAGAGGAAAAAAAGCGCAAAAAGGAATGAACAAAGTCTCCAAGAAATGTGGGACTATGTGAAAAGACCTAACCTACGTTTGATAGGTGTACCAGAAGGGGATGAAGAGAATGAATCCAAGCTAGAAAATACTCTTCAGGACATCATCCAGGAAAACTTCCCCCACCTAACAAGACAGGCCAACACTCAATTGCAGGAAATACAGAGAACACCACAAAGATATTCCACAAGAAGAGCAACTCCAAGGCACATAATCGTTAGATTCAACAGGGTTGAAATAAAGGAGAGAATACTAAGGGCAGCCAGAGAGAAAGGTTGGGTCACCCACAAAGGGAAGCCCATCAGACTCACAGCAGATCTCTCAGCAGAAACACTACAAGCCAGAAGAGAGTGGGGGCCAATATTCAACATTCTTAAAGAAAAGAACTTTCAACCCAGAATTTCATATCCAGCCAAACTGAGCTTCAGAAATGAAGGAAAAATAAAATCCTTTGCGAACAAGCAAGTACTCAGCAATTTTGTCACCACCAGGCCTGCTTTACAAGAGCTCCTAAAAGAGGCACTACACATAGAAAGGATCAACCAGTACCAGCCATTCCAAAATCACACTGAATGCTAAAGAGCATCAACATAATGAAGAATCTACAACAACTAACAGGCAAAACAGCCACTTAGCATCAAAATGGCAGTATCAAATTCACACATAACAATGTTAACCCTAAATGTAAATGGACTAAATGCACCAATCAAAAGACACAGACTGGCAAATTGGATATAAAGCCAAAACCCATCAGTGTGCTGTATCCAGGAAACCCATCTCACATGCAAGGATACACAAAGGCTCAAAATAAAGGGATGGAGGAAGATTTACCAAGCAAACGGAAAGCAAAAAAAAAGCAGGAGTTTCAATTCTCATCTCTGATAAAATAGACTTTAAAGCAACAAAGATCAAAAGAGACAAAGAAGGCCATTACATACTGGTAAAAGGATCGATAAAACAAGAAGAGCTAACAATCTTAAACATATATGGACCCAATGCAGGAGCACCCAGATACATAAAGCAAGTTCTTAATGACTTACAAAGGGACTTAGACCCCCACACAATAATAGTGGGAGACTTTAACACTCCACTGTCAATACTAGACAGATCAACCAGACAAAAAATCAACAAGGATATCCAGGGCTTGAACTCAGACCTGGAGCAAGCAAACCTGATAGACATTTACAGAACTCTCCACCCCAAATCCACAGAATACACATTCTTCTCAGCACCACATCACACCTACTCTAAAATTGACCACATAATTGGAAGTAAAGCACTGCTCAACAAATGCAAAACAACTGAAATCATAACAAACAGCCTCTCAGACCGTAGTGCAAACAAGTTAGAACTCAGAATTCAGAAATCGACCCAGAACTGCACAGCTTCATGAAAACTGAACAACTGGCTCTTGAATGTTGACTGGGTAAACAACGAAATGAAGGCAGAAATAAAGAAGTTCTTCGAAACCAATGAGAACGAAGACACAACGTGCCAGAACCTCTGGGACACATTTAAAGCAGTCTCTAGAGGAAAGTATATAGCAATAAGTGCCCATATGAGGAGAATGGAGAGATCCAAAATTGACACCGTATCATCAAAATTGAAAGAGCTAGAGGAGCAAGATCAAAAAAACTCAAAACCCAGCAGAAGACAAGAAATAACTAAGATCAGAGCTGAGCTGAAGGAGATTGAGACACGAAAAACCCTTCAAAAAATCAATAAATCCAAGAGCTGGTTTTTTGAAAAGATCAACAAAATAGACAGACCACTAGCCAGATTGATTAAAAAGAAAAGAGAGAACAACCAAATAGATGCAATAAAAAATGATAAAGGGGAACTCACCACAGATTCCACAGAAATTCAGACCATCATCAGAGAATATTACAATCAACTCTATGCGCATAAACTAGTAAACCTGGAAGAAATGGATAGATTCCTGGACTCCTGTGTCCTGCCAAGCCTAAACCTGGAGGAAGCTGAAACTATGAATAGACCAATAACAAGGTCTGAAGTTGAGGCAGCAATTAAGAGCCTACCACACAAAAAAAGCCCAGGTCCAGACAGGTTCACAGCCGAATTCTACCAGACATACAAGGAGGAGCTGGTACCATTCCTTCTAAAACTATTTCAAACAATCCAAAAAGAGGGAATCCTTCCCAAATCATTTTATGAGACCAACATCATCCTGATACCAAAACCCGGCAGAGACCCAACAAGAAAAGAAAACTTCAGGCCAATATCCATGATGAACATAGATGCAAAAATCTTCAAAAAAATATTGGCAAGCCGATTGCAACAGCAAATCCAAAAACTTATTCATCATGATCAAGTAGGATTCATCCCGGGGATGCAAGGCTGCTTCAACATACGCAAGTCTATCAACGTAATTCACCACATAAATAGAACCAAAAACAAAAACCACATGATTATCTCAATTGACACAGAGAAGGCATTTGACAAAATTAAACAGCCCTTTATACTAAAAACCCTCAATAAACTCGGTATCGATGGAACATATCTCAAAGTAATAAAAGCTATTTATGACAAACCAACAGCCAATATCATACTGAATGGGCAAAAACTGGAAGCATTCCCTTTGAAATCTGGAACTAGACAAGGATGCCCTTTTCTCACCACTCCTATTCAATATAGTTCTGGAAGTTCTAGCCAGAGCAATCAGGCAAGAAAAAGAAATAAAGGGTATTCAAATAGGAAAGGTGGAAGCCAAATTGTCTCTATTTGTAGACGACATGATAGTATACCTAGAAGACCCCATCGCCTCAGCCCAAAAACTCCTGAAACTGATAAGCAACTTCAGCAAAGTCTCAGGATATAAAATCAATGTGCAAAAATCACAAGCATTCGTCTACACCAATAACAGACTTAAAGAAAGCCAAATCAAGGACGAACTGTCTTTCACAATTGCTACAAAAAGAATAAAATACCTTGGAATACAACTCACAAGGAACGTAAGAGACCTCTACAAGGAGAACTACAAACCACTGCTCAACGAAATCAGAGAGGACACAAACAGATGGAGAAACATTCCATGTTCATGGTTAGGAAGAATTAATATCGTGAAAATGGCTATACTGCCCAAAGTAATTTACAGAATCAATGCTATCCCCATCAAGCTACCACTGACTTTCTTCACAGAACTGGAAAAAACCACCACGAACTTCATATGGAACCAAAAGAGAGCCCGCATAGCCAAGTCAATTCTAAGCAAAAAGAACACAGCGGGGGGCATCACACTACCGGATTTCAAACTATACTACAAGGCTACAGTAATCAATACAGCATGGTACTGGTACCAAAACAGAGATATAGACCAATGGAACAAAACAGAGGCACCGGAGGCAACACAACATACATACAACTATACAATCTTTGATCAACCTGACAAAAACAAGCAATGGGGATAGGATTCCATGTTTAACAAATGGTGTTGGGGAAACTGGCTAGCCATATGCAGAAAGCAGAAACTGGACCCCTTCCTGACACCTTACACTGAAATTAACTCCAGATGGATTAAAGACTTAAACATAAGACCTGGCACCATAAAAACCCTAGAAGGAAATCTAGGCAAAACTATCCAGGACATAGGAGTAGGCAAGGACTTCATGAACAAAACACCAAAAGCATTGGCAACAAAAGCCAAAATAGACAAATGGGACCTAATCAAACTCCACAGCTTCTGCACGGCAAAAGAAACAGTCACTAGATTGGATTGGCAACCAACAGAATGGGAAAAAATTTTCGCAGTCTACCCATCTGACAAAGGGCTGATATCCAGAATTTACAAAGAATTCAAACAGATTTACAGGAAGAAAACAAACAAGCCCATTCAAAAGTGGGCAAAGGATATGAACAGATACTTTACGAAAGAAGACATATATGAGGCCAACAATCATATGAAAAAATGCTCATCGTCACTGGTCATTAGAGAGTTGAAAATCAAAACCACATTGAGATACCATCTCACACCAGTTAGAATGGCGATCATTAAAAAATATGGAGACAACAGATGCTGGAGAGGATGTGGAGAAAAAGGAACACTTCTACGCTGTTGGTGGGAGTTTAAATTAGTTCAACCATTGTGGAAGACAGTGTGGCGATTCCTCAAGGCCTTAGAAATAGAAATTCCATTTGACCCAGCAATCCCATTACTGGGTATATCCCAAAAGACTATAAATCGTTCTACTATAAGGACACATGTACACGAATGTTCATTGCAGCACTGTTTACAATAGCAAAGACCTGGAATCAACCCAAATGCCCATTGATAATAGACTGGATTGGAAAAATGTGGCACATATACCCCATGGAATATTATGCAGCAATCAGAAATGATGAGTTTGTGTTGTTTGTAGGGACATGGATGAATCTGGAAAACATCATTCTCAGCAAACTGACACAAGAACAGAAAATGAAACACCACATATTCTCACTCATAGGTGGGTGATGAAGAACGAGAACACCTGGACACAGAAAGGGGAGTACTAAACACTGGGGTCTATTGGGGGGAAAAGGGGAGGGCCAGTGGGAGGGGGAGGTGGGGAGGGATAGCCGGGGGAGAAATGCCAAATGTGGGTGAAGGGGAGAAGCAAAGCAAAGCATACTGCCATGTGTGTACCTATGCAACTGCCTTGCATGCTCTGCTCATGTACCCCAAAACCTAAAATCCAATAAAAAATTTAAAAAAAAAAAGGAACAGGTCTTTCTCAATAGCACTCATAGGAATAAGAAAACACAGACACAGACACAAACATACACACACACACACACACACACATGTGCACAGACTTTTTTTTGATGAAATTCTGTAAATATAGAAGTTTAGACCAAGAAAACCAGCTTTTTAGAAGCAAGCATACAATTAAAGTATTTTTTAGTTAACAGAAAGATGAGAACATGTATTATTAACACACCTTTATTGCACAAAAAGGAAAATATTCCACAAATGATGTCTTAGAAATCCCAGTAAGAACAATAATAAATAAGAAGGTAAATGCAAACAATGATTAAATAAAGCAATAATAATTATATCTATTTTTTGATTTAAAAATAGGACTATATTTACTTAATGGGCAGCCATAATTTTGAAGGAGACACGATCATGTTTAAAATATTCTGTAGACTTTATGTTATTTAGCTAAGTATACAAATATTAATAAAATTATGCATGGTCAAATATTATTTTAAATATTTTTAAATGATATGCATAGTACAGAGAACATATTGAATGAGGTAAATATTAAAAGACAAGTGGTAGTTCACTAAGGTAAGTTGGTGGGAAGCAATAGAATGGGAAGGGAATATTTCAAAGAAAAAAATTTATGTCACAGTCATATCGTAACAGAAATGTCATGTTTTACGTACAACAAAGAGAGTAAATTTTCATAAATGACAGCTCATTTCAATTCAGAGCAACATCTATGGGAAATAGGTAGAAATATTGGATGACAGCACATATACACCACCCCAACTACCCCCTAACCAACTCCAGTGCACACACTCACACACACACACACATAAACACACATGTACACACTCTATGTAAAAGTGTTAGAGAACCACCAGGGCACCAAGGACATGGGATTCTGGGGAGTAGAGAGGCATTGAGATAAACATTACGTGTTTGGAAATACCGTCCTTTAAGATATTTGTTAATTCTTTTCCAATGTGGGGCCAAAATAATAGGAAACTGAATAGAAATCTGAAATTAGAGGACTGGGATACTGAAGGACATGTTTTGGAGTTTTACATAACATAACTATGGCCACAAACTAGGAGTTTAGAGTTAAAGCAGCTAGGATTTCAGAAGCAGCATTTTTGGCAATAAATTGAAGAACAGTAAAGTAATCCTAACATTTTGCTTCATTTTTTTTTCCACTAAATTTTAAAGAATGAACCAGAGGACCAAAACCGTAGCAGAAAGTGGTAGCTAAGAGACTTCATAAACTAGAACTCAAGGTTCAACAAATAGTCGACATACTGGCAAACATCATATCCTGAACTTTCATTTAAGGTTTTACTAAGGATACACTCAAGAGGTAAGGTAGAAGCTACAATAAACCCATCTTCACAAAGGCTAAAATACAGCTTCAAATTGACTCAGTTACATACCTTAATCTGTGCTTTCTTTAATGGCATGCTAGAAAGCTAACTAAACCTTTGGAGGAAGGTAACGTTGGACAGGCTTCAAATTATCTCTCAACTTTTCATACAAAATATTGTTTTAATAAAAACTACCAATTATGTTGTGGACAACTCCAAATGACAAAAAAGAAGTTGGAAAGGAGGAGGAGGAAGAGGATGTGGAGATAAGATAATGAAGTTGGCATGCTTGAGTTTTAAAATATTATGATTAATTTTTTTTAGGAAATAGACAAGGAAATAGAGGATGGAGACTTTCACCAAATTACTGGGATCCAAAAAAAGGGACTGACCACAGATAGTACAGTGCTAACTATTAACAAAAAAAAAAAAAAAAAAAAAAAAAAAAGAAGAAGAAGAAAACTCCATGGGAAATGAAAAATTTTGACTTGAAAAACAATATAATTAGTATTAAAATTCAATTAAAGAGTGATATACAATGAAAGATAATTTGTGAATAGAAAGATAAAGCAACAGAAAATAATTAGTTCATTATGTGAAGAGGGATAAAAGATATTAAAAAGCATATGAGTCATGAGTCATGTTGCCTATAATATTAATTGTGATGATTAAAAATACCAAAGCCACTCAAATCCTCATTAACCATCTACTGAGAAAATAAATAAATGTATTTTATACAGAAGACATAAATCTCATCTTGAATGAAATTTATCAGAAATACAATAAGATATAACATATGGTTTTATATATATATGTATATTTCAAACATAAAGAAAATTAATTTATCATGTATATACAAGGATAGTTACTTTTCAGGAGAGAGTCAGATGATAGGAGAAAGTATGAAAGGGTTTCTGGGTTGCACTTAAGGTCTATTTCTCAAGAATATTGTGGTCGTTTATATGTGATTACTTCACTAACATTTATCTAAGTGTATTTTTATGCCTGCTCATGTTTCTGAATGTACTGTCAGACTTTAATAAGTGAGTTTATTTAGCATAGTGTTGCTCTCAGTATCAAATTGTGGGAAGCTGCTGGGAAGCCAAGTAAAAGGCATATTACACAGCACTTCAAGAGACAAATACTGAAGATTTTTTTTATTTTTTTATGTCTGAGGGCATTGAAGGGCTATTCAAATGTTTTAACAAAGGGCTTAGTTTTTGGATAACATTTGCAGTTTAGAATTCTGAATGTAGAAATGGAGAATTGACTAGAGGCAGAAAAGGAGGTTCGGGAGAATAATATTCTAGAAGACAAATGAAAATATCTTAGGCTATTCTATGTGTGTTTGTGTTTGTGTATCTATGTAAGACAGAGGAGAAAAGGGGGGTGTATTGTCAGAATAAATGTGAATATTTAATAGATATAATACAGTTCAGTTTGAGAGAGTTTGATGTCGAACTGAAGTTTGATGGGGTGGAGATGGACAAAAGTAAGTTTCTGTCCTGTATAACAAAACAGTTACAGATGCCTTTTAAGTATGTCTTTTTTATCCTTTAGTATATTGTTTGTGAAGTGTTTTAAAGACAAACAGAGATGACGGACAGGCATTTTCCATCATGAGCTCTGAGGAGATATCTAAAATGATAATATACATTTGTAAGTTTTCTTTCAATAAAGTAAATTTCAAAACCTAAGATTTGGATAAGAAAATTCAGGAAGAAAGTATAGATTGAAAATAGAAGGTTTTCTGGGTCTGACCTGGAGTTACTCAATTTGCCATGGCTTTATTATTGAAACTGGGTCTGCAAAGGAGACTGAATGTGTGGTCAGTGAGGTAGAAAAAACAATGTGAATATTGTGAAAGAGAAAACAAAGTAAACAGAAATAAATGAATACAAGGAAGGAGAGGATTAACACTCTGGGTAGAATGAGATTTGGACTTAGTAACACAGAAGTTATGGTTTTATTTAATAGTGGGAGCTGCTTAGGTCATTAATTGAGACAAAAGCCAGTTGCAATCAATTGCAAGATATGTTGGTGACAAAATAAAAACAGCAAAAATGGCACATTTTTTGAGAATATTAGTCATTAAAGAAAAGCTCAGTATGGATTGACAACAGGGAGAAGTAGGATTCAGGAATTTTATTGATGCTTCTACTGTTACTGATTTTTGAAATAAAGAGAACTGAGAAGATGCTTTTAAAAATGAGATAATCAAATTGAGAGAAATTGATTGCATATTGAAGAAAAAGAATAGAGAATAAGCAGTGGGATAGAAAATAGCCAAAAGAGAACTGAAGCACAGATTGAGGCATTCTCCTTTCAAAGAGGAAGAGGCACTCATCTGCTGTAGCAGGTGGTTAGATTCTAAATCAATGGATTTTTCAATTAACAAAAAGACACTGCTATCCAATTTTTGAATAAATTTTAAATATGACATTTTAATATATAATTTATATCCAAATTTTATGTATAAAATCCTCAAGAAGAAAATGTGTGTATTCATAATTGCTCAAATAATGTTAAAAAATAATTTTAAAAGCATTTTTGCTATGTTAACTTAGTGTAAAGCATATTATTTATCTATATTTTTTCAATCATATTGTATACTCCTCTCAGTACTTTATTTAAGAGTGTTACTTATATTAGCATTTGTATAAGGTTTAGACATTTCAGATGTTATGGGTGAAATACCTGGAAATGAAGCAAGATAACCTCTAAGCATTTAATTTTCTTAATGAACAGAAGATAAAAATACTTTGTATATTCAAAATTTTAATAAGATGAAATACAGTATTTAAGCTGGAAGAATATAACAGTCTCGTTTATTGGTATAAATGTTAATTTACATGGAAATAAATGTATTTGTAAGAGTAACTTTGTAGCTCCATAAGTCACTTTCTTTCTAGACTCTGTTGAGTGGATTTAACATCATTGACATAAAATAATATTTGAATTACCTGAATACTAAATTAGTAAGGTACAACATCATGCTGAACGGGCAATGCTTGCTTCTGTGACTACCAAATTGTCAAAATAATTGTAGCTACTACATTCTGACACTAAAATATTATGTCTCCATTTTCTCTGTTACACTCAGATGTTTTAATATATCTACAATCAAGACACATGTTGGAGACACTTCATTGGAAGCTTTATAACTGCTAGTTAGAGGACATAAATTACTTTAGCCCAATTTTTTTTTTGATTATGAGTTCTTTAAGTATAGGCCAGATGAATTTGACCTATTCATGCTTCCAAATAATCACCAGAAACTTGCAGGGATATGCAGTAAACTATAGAGGAGGGAAAATCATATAAATGTAACCAAATGTAAAAAGCAGTGTACAGGAATACAATTTAAAATATGTATTACAATTGCACTAATGATCTCAAAGGCATACAGAATGCAAGCATTGGCTTCAGAAGACAACATGTTAATATAATATGATGATGTAAAATGGCTTATGGATTAATGTAATACAAAATAATCACTTCCTCAGTGAAGAAAGTTGAGACTTAATTTCTTGTGATAATGCTGAATAAGTAAGTTGTAAATAAATGCTATCCTCAATAAATTTTAACCTCCTTTAAAGCTCCTATTAAATAATTTTCTTTTTAAAAGAATCTAGAGATATCGGAGTTTTTCAAGATGGGGCGGTAGGACCAACTCGGGATTGCAGCTCTCATTGAAGGTGCAGAGGGTGAATCCTAGCTGCATTTCCAGATGGGTCTTTGTTGCCCACAGAACGGGGAAATTCCCAGATGTAGGAGAGTCACGGGAAGCCAGTGCAACCTCTCGGCTTGCACTGGCAGTTTCGGCCTGCGCCACAGGGCAGCGGCACCCCACACAAAATGCGCTGATCTGGGTGCCCTGCTAAACTGGCAATCTGAGATTTGGGAGGAAAGATTAACACATCCATCTGATTAAACAGGACTTGGACAGTGAGCCAGGAAAGGAGATTCCCAGGAAGCGACATGTGAGCTGGTGCAGTGGGCCCCTGCGCGGGAAATCACATAGATCCCGGTGCCCTACCAGCAGGCGACTAAAACACCTGGGAGAGAGTCATTCGTTCAACTTAAAAAAAAAAAAAAAAGAGGCAGAAAGGGCTCTGAGGCAGGGAACCAGGTGATCAGGCTCGGCAGGTCCCACCCCCACAGGGACAAACAAAACGGCGATTCAAAATGCTCGGGGTTGAGAGTTTCATTGCGGGCACAGTTGAATACAGGATGGTGCAGCTCCGTGGGGGAGGGGTGTCCGCCACTACCGAGGCATTCCTCCAATACCGAGGCATTCCACCCCTACTGAGGTACATGCCCATTGCTGATGCAGCGTGCCATTGCCAAGGCAACCCACCATAACAGAGAGACTCCGCCACCAGGGTGGAGCCCACAACAGCAGGGCAGAGCCCATGGACAACAGGGCAGAGCCCAGGACAGAAGGGCAGAGCCCACAGCAGCAGGGACTGGAGTGGACCTCAGCAGTCCTACAGCAGAGGGGCTAGACTGTTAGAAGGAAAAGTAAGTAACAGAAATACTTCAGCATCAACAATTTGGGTGTACACTCAGAGACCCAATTGAAAAGCCAGCAACGACTCAGATGACAGGTGGATAAATCCATGAAGATGGGAAGAAACCAGCACAAAAAGGAGGAAAACACCCAAAACTAAAACACCTCGCCTCCTACAAAGGACCAAAACTCCTCACCAGCAAGGGAACAACGCTGGATGGAGAATGAGTGTGACGAAATGACAGAATCAGACTTCAGAAGGTGGATAATGAGAAACTTCTGTGAGCTAAAAGAACATGTTATAAATCAATGCAAAGAAACTAAGAACCTTGAAAAAGATTTGAAAAATGATTCAAGGAAATGATAGCAAGAATGGACAACTTAGAGAGGTATATGAATGAACTGAAGGAGCTGAAAAACACAACACGAGAACATTGCAAAGCATGCACAAGTTTCAAAAGCCAAATTGACCAAGCAGAAGAAAGAATATCAGAAGTCGAAGATCAACTTAATGAAATTAAACGAGAAACCCAGATTAGAGAAAAAAGTGCAAAAAGAAATGAACAAAGTCTCCAAAAATTGTGGGACTATGTGAAGAGATCTAACCTACATTTGATAGGTGTACCAGAATGTGACAAAGAGAATGAATCCAAGCTGGAAAATACTCTTCAGGATATTATCCAGGAAAATTTCCCCAAACTAGCAAGGCAGGCCAATATTAAAGTCCAGGAAATACAGAGAACACCACAAAGATATTCCGCAAGAAGAGCAACCCCAAGGCACTTAATCGTTAGATTCACCAGGGTTGAAATGAGGGAGAAAATACTAAGAGCAGCCAGAGAGAAAGGTTGGGTCACCCACAAAGGGAAGCCCATCAGACTCAAAGCAGATCTCTCGGAAGAAATCCTACAAGCCAGAAGAGAGTGTGGGCCAATATTCAACATCCTGAAAGCAAAGAACTTTCAACCCAGAATCTCATATTCAACTAAACTGAGCTTCATAACTGAAGGAAAAATAAAATCCTTTGCAAACAAGCAAGTACTCAGAGATTTCCTCACCACCAGGCCTGCTTTACAAGAGCTCCTGAAAGAGGCACTATACATAGAAAGGAAAACAAGTACCAGCCATTCTAAAAACATACTAAATGCTAAAGAGCATCAACAAAAAGAAGAATCTGCATCAACTACTGGGCCAAACAGCCAGCTAGCATCAAAATGGCAGTATCAAAATCACACATAACAATATTAACCCTAAATGTAAACGAGCTAAATGCACCAATCAAATGACACAGACTGACAAATTGGATAAAAATCCAAAACCCATCGGTGTACTGTATCCAGGAAACCCATCTCACATGAAAGGATACACAAAGGCTCAAAATAAAGGGATGGAGGAAGATTTACCAAACAAATGGAGAGCAAAAAAAAGCAGGAGTTGCAATTCTCGTCTATGATAAAATAGACTTGAAAGCAACAAAAATAAAAAAAAAAAAAAACAAAGAAGGCCAATACATAATGGTAAAAGGATCAATACAACAAGAAGAGATAATGATCCTAAATATATATGGACCCAATACAGGAGCACCCAGATATATAAGGCAAGTTCTTAATGACTTACAAAGAGTCTTAGACTCCCACACAATAGTAGTGGGAGACTTTAACACTCCACTGTCAATATTAGACAGATCAACCAGACAGAAAATTAACAAGGATATCCAGGGCTTGAACTCAGACCTGGAACAAGCAAACCTGATAGACATTTACAGAACTCTCCACCCCAAATCCACAGAATATACATTATTCTCAGCACCACATCACACCTACTCTAAAATTGACCACATAATAGAAAGTAAAGGACTCCTCAGCAAATGCAAAACAACTGAAATCATAACAGTCTCTCAGACCATAGTGCAATCAAGTTAGAACTCAGAATTCAGAAACTAACTCAGAACTGCACAGCTTCATGGAAACTGAACAACAGGCTCTTGAATGTTGACTGAATAAACAATGAAATGAAGGCAGAAATAAAGAAGTTCTTCAAAAGTAACAAGAATGAAGACACAACATACCAGAATCTCTGGGACACATTTAAAGCAGTCTCTAGAGGAAAATATAAAGCAGTAAGTGCCCACATGAGAAGAGTGGAGAGATCCAAAATTGACACCCTATCTTCAAAATTGAAAGAGCTAGAGGAGCAAGATAAAAAAAACCTCAAAACCTAGCAGAAGACAAGAAATAACTAAGATCAGAGCAGAACTGAAGGAGATAGAGACATGAAAAACCCTTCAAAAAATCAATAAGTTCAAGAGCTGGTTTTTTTAAACAGATCAACAAAATAGACCACTAGCCAGACTGATAAAAAGAAAGGAGAGAACAACCAAATAGATGCAATAAAAAAACAATAAAGGGGAAATCACCACAGATTCCACAGAAATTCAAACCATCATCAGACAATATTACAAACAACTCTATGCACATAAACTAGTAAACCTGGAAGAAATGGATAAATTCCTGGACTCCTGTGTCCTCCCAAGCCTAAACCAGGAGGAAGCTGAAACTATGAATAGAACAATAACAAGGGCAGAAGTCGAGGCAGCAATTAAGAGCCTACCACACAAAAAAAGCCAAGGTCCAGATGGGTTCACAGCCGAATTCTACCAGACACACAAAGAGGAGCTGTTACCATTCCTTCTGAAACTATTCCAAATAATCCAAAAAGAGGGAATTCTTCCCAAATCATTTTATGAGACCAACATCATCCTGATACCAAAACCCGGCAGAGACTCAACAAGAAAAGAAAACGTCAGGCCAATATCCATGATGAACCTAGATGCAAAAATCTTCAATAAAATACTGGCAAACCGACTGCAACAGCATATCAAAAAACTTATCCATCATGATCAAGTAGGATTCATCCCAGGGATGCAAGGCTGGTTCAACATACGCAAGTCTATAGACGTAATTCACTACATAAACAGAACCAAAAACAAAAACCACATGATTATCTCAATTGATGCAGAGAAGGCATTTGACAAAATTCAGCAGCCTTTTATGCTAAAACCCTCAATAAACTCGGTATCAATGGAACGTATCTCAAAATAATAAAAGCTATTTACGACAAACCAACAGCCAATATCATACTGAATGGACAAAAACTGGAAGCATTCCCTTTGAAATCTGGACTAGGGAAGGATGCCCTCTCTCACCACTCCTATTCAATATAGTACTGGAAGTTCTAGTCAGAGCAATCAGGCAAGAAAAAGAAATAAAGGTATTCAAATAGGAAAGGAGGAAGCCAAATTGTCTCTATTTGCAGATGACATGATAGTATATCTAGAAGACCCCATCATCTCAGCCCCCAAAATCCTGAAACTGATAAGCAACTTCAGCAAAGTCTCAGGATACAAAATCAATGTGCAAAAATGACAAGCATTCCTATACACCAACAACAGACTTAAAGAGAGCCAAATCAAGAATGAACTGCCATTCACATTTGCTACAAAAACAATAAAATACCTTGGAATACAACTTACAAAGAACGTAAGGGACCTCTTCAAGGAAAACTACAAACCACTGCTCAATGAAATAAGAAAGGACACAAACAGATGGAGAAACATTCCATGTTCATGGTTAGGAAGAATTAATATCGTGAAAATGGCTATACTGCCCAAAGTAATTTACAGAATCAACGCTATCCCCATCAAGCTACCATTGAGTTTCTTCACAGAACTGGAAAAATCCACCATGAACTTCATATGGAACCAAAAGAGAGCCCACATAGCCAAGTCAATTCTAAGCAAAGAGAACACAGCAGGAGACATCATACTACTGGACTTCAAACTATACTACAAGGCTACAGTAATCAAAACAGCATGGTACTGCTACCAAAACAGAGATATAGACCAATGGAACAGAACAGAGGCATTGGCGGCAACACAGCATATCTACAACCATACAATCTTGGATAAACCTGACAAAAACAAACAATGGGGAAAGGACTCCCTGTTTAATAAATGGTGTTGGGAATACTGGCTAGACTTGTGCAGAAAGCAGAAACTGGACCCCTTCCTGACACCTTACACTAAATTAACTTCAGATGGATTAAAGACTTAAGCATAAGACCTGAAACCATAAAAACCTTAGAAGAAAATCTAGGCAAAACCATTCAGGACATAGAAGTAGGCAAGGACTTCATGACCAAGACACCAAAAGCATTGGCAGCAAAAGCCAAAATAGACAAATGGGACCTAATCCACAGCTTCTAACTCCACAGCTTCTGCACGTCAAAAGAAACAGTCACTAGAGTGAATCAGCAACCAACAGAGTGGGAAAAAATTTTTGCAGTTTACCCATCTGACAAAGGGCTGATATCCAGAATTTACAAAGAACTCAAAGAGATGTACAGGAAAGAAACAAACAACCCCATTTAAAAATGGGCGAAGGATATGAACAGACACTTTACAAAAGAAGACATACATCAGGCCAACAAACATATGAAAAAATGCTCATTATCACTGGTCATTAGAGAGATGCCAATCAAAACCACACTGAGATACCATCTCACGCTAGTTAGAATGGCAATCATTAAAAAATCTGAAGACAACAGATGCTGGAGAGGATGTGAAGAAATAGGAACACTTTTACACTGTTGGTGAGAGTGTAAATTAGTTCAACCATTGTGGAAGACATTGTGGCGATTCCTCAAGGACTTAGAAATAGAAATTCTATTTGACCCAGCAATCTCATTACTGGGTATATATCCAAAGTACTATAAATCATTCTACTATAAGGACACATGTACACGAATGTTCATTGCAGCACTGTTTACAATAGCAAAGACCTGGAACCAACCCAAATGCCCATCGATGATAGACTGAATTGGTAAAATGTGGCACATATACACCATGAAATACTATGCAGCAATCAAAAACAATGAGTTCGTGTCCTTTGTAAGGACATGGATGAAACTGGAGAACATCATTCTCAGCAAACTGACACAAGAACAGAAAATGAAATACCACATATTCTCTCTCATAGGCGGGTGAGGAAAAATGAGAACACATGGACACAGGGAAGGGAGTACTACACATCGGGGTCTCTTGGGGGGAATGGGGAGGGACAGCGGAGGTGGGGGGAGCTGGGGAGGGTTAGCCTGGGGAGAAATGCCAAATGTGGGTGAGGGGCAGGAAGGCAGCAAAACACACTGCCATGTGTGTACCTACGCAACTATTTTGCCTGTTCTGCACATGTACCCCAAAACCTAAAATTCAATAAAAAAGAAAAAACAAAGAAAAATAAAAGAATCTAGAATATGAAATATAGTACAGTCACATTATGATTTAACTTTTAAACTTTTAACCTTATAATGGTGTAAAAGTGATACACAATCCATAGAATCTGTTAGTTTTCAGTACAGTATTCAATAAATTACATAAGATATTTAAAACTTTATTATAAATGGGCTTTATATTATTTGATTTTGCCCAATTATAGATAGCTAATATAAGTGCTCTGAGCACATTTCAGTTAGAGTAGGCTAATATATGATATTTGGTAGGTTAGGTGTATCAAAGGCAATTTCATCTTATATTATTTTCCCTTTATAATGAGTTTCTTAGGATGTAATCCCATTTAAGTCAAGAAGCCTCTGTATTTCATTTCCTGTCTTTGAAATATGTGATTACTAGCATATCCAAGAAATTAGTAGACTAACCAAGAGTAGCCAAGCAAAATATGATTTTTATGCATAAACTTAGCCTCTATGAAAACAAATAGAAGATTTTGATACACTTATCTATACCTTTGAGACACCTACTTAATTTTAAAGTTTACCATACACATATGATTACTTTAAATGTGTATCATATTGTAAACGGAAATTTAACAAATAGCTGGTTTTTAGCCTCAAATGGGAATTTATTTAGATGTAAGTAAAGGAAAATTCAATTTGTATAGGTTACAACAATAGTTGTATATTGGCTCACTAACTGAAAAGTCTGTATGCTGGGTCAACTTTATGAAAACATTGATACATATTTGACAATGTCAGAAAAAGAAATACTTTTAGAGTTGGCCTATTTGTCTTGTAGAATATCTTGAACTTAAGGCTGGCTTTCTTGATGGTAGGAAGATGGCTACCAACAGCCAGTTGTGGTGACATTCATTCTTCTTCATATCTTACCATGTGCCTTACTTAGGTGGAATATTAATCAAGATTCTTTGCTGGAAGCCACATTTAGTTTCTCCTGATGTCTCATTCAACAAAATGGGCTTAAAATCACCCTTTAACCATCACTGTGGATAGGTGATGAGAGGCATTAAATCGGATTTGGCCTCAACTTCTTCTATATCTTGATTTCCTATGTAATAAACTGCATCCTAAGTTAGTATATTGAGAAACTGTAACTGAAGAATTTATTATTTTAACAATTAGCTAAGCTTTAATCAATCACAGCAGCCAAGTTTCCAACAACCACAGGCTGCCAACTTATCAGATCATGTAGAAATGAGGCAATGTCAAGCCGTAACCAATCAAGATAATTCTGTAAGTCATTTTTATTTTCTGTCTATAAAAACTACCTCTCCACATTGCATTTTCTGTCTAAAAACTACTTTTCCACGTTGCTGGGTGGAAATTGTTGAATTTGTTCTGTTCAGAGTGCTGCGTAATCATGAATTGTTCTTTGCACAAATAAACTCTGCTAAACCTAATCTTGTCTAAGGTTTTTCTTTAAACAGAGGCACTAGATTTTTTTTTCAAACAAAAATAGGTTTCTCAGGGAATTCCAAATAATAACATAGCCAATTTAGTAAAAAGCATGTGACATTCTTGGAAGAAGGTAGAATACTTAAACTGCAATTGTGTTACAATGTAATTAATGAAAGTCACTATGCTTAAACTGGACAATGTTTATTTATATTGCAGAAAAAGATACAAAATACAAATTAGAGTAAGGAGCAATCTTTCTGTTTGCCAGCTTTCAGAAAGATCTCAATTACTTATGGTTTATCTACTAATAAATTTGTTTTTCTATTTGTATACAACTCTGTGTGTGTGTGTGTGTGTGTGTGTGAACTGAGAAAGAGAAGATGTTTCATCATGCCTTCTAATAAATAAGAAGTCATCAAAATAAAAATTAATATAAAGCACCACAATAATAAAATAAATAATAAAAAGTGATCAAAAACTCAACTGAAATATGCCTTGATATAAATGTGATAATAAATAGGTCTTGATGAATATGTACTCCTTTATGTTGGGAAAGTTCACTTTTTGGTATTTTAATACACAATTTTGAATAATTGATAAAATTATTAAATATTTATTTTATGTTTTTTGATGTTGCTCATTGGAATATTGGAATGTAATTGTCTGATCTGATGTCTCCATTGAAATGTTACTTTAAAATTTTCATCTTTTATTTTCTATTCTAGAAATTATTTTTGGCTATGAGAGAGAGGTATTATTAAGACAGTGTTTGATGAGCAGACAGATTTCTTTTCAAAATCTGGGAGTGCAGTACAAAATATGTAAATGCTCAACATCATTCATGATCAGGGATGGCAAATTCATGGCAAATAAAAACCACAATGTGATACCATCTTACTCATGCAAAAATGGCCATGTTCAAAAAATGAAAAAATAATAGATATTGGCATTGATGTGGTGAACAGGGAACATTTTTACACTGCTGGTGGGAATGTAAACTAGTACAACTGCTAGTGTGGAGATTCCTTAAAAGGCTAAAAGTAGAACTACCATTTCATCCAGCAATTCCACTACTGAGTATCTACCTAGAGGAACATAAGTCATTATGCAGAAAAGATACTTGCACATGCATGTTTAAAGCAGCATTATTCACAATTGCAAAAATGTCAAATCAACCCAAATGCACATCAGTCAATTAGTTGATAAACTGTTATATATATATATGATGGAATACGACTAAGACATAAAAAAGAATCAATTAATGGCATTTGCAGCCACCAGCCACCTGGATGAAACTGAAGATTATTACTCTAAGTGAAGTAACTCAGGAATGAAAAACCAAACATTGTACCTTCTCACTCATAAGTGGGAGCTAAGCTGTGAGGATGTAAATGCATGAGAATGACGCAATGGACTTTGCGGACTCAACAGGAAAGGGTAGGAGGTGATTGAGGGAAAAAGACTGTAAATCGTGTACTGTGTAACCTGCTTGGGTGATGGGTGTACCAAAATCTCACAAATCACCACTAAAGAACTTACCCATATAACCAAACACCATCTGTTCCTCAATAACCTATGGAAATAAAAAATTAACACAAACAAAAAACTTCTTTGATGGTCAAGCTTTGGTACCAAACACAAAGAGGAACCTTACTAAATCTTTGGTTTTTAATGCTAATTTTAAATTAGAGCAGATACTATTCTCCTGAGTTTACTCTTTTCTTTAAATAAATTGGGTTGTTCTCTTTCAAAATAAGAGGATGCTAGGGAATATCCACAATACACATTGTGTGAAATGTTCATAAGTCTACTTAAAGTTACAGACATTTTTACAAGAGGAAGCTTACATTGTGCCTTTCATATCACATACTTGTTATCGCTATATGCTCTCTCAATCTTGTTACTGCATTTATGGGTAGTTTCAGCCTTCTGTGGTGCAATTTTCTCTCAAATGTGGATGCAATTTTTGTAGTACAAATGTTACCATACCCAAAGAAAGATCTCTGGTATTTGCCTTTCTCTATTTGGAAGTGATCTCTGGGCTCATAGAATGTCATGCTTGATATGAATGTGACTTTGTTTGTCTTTGAGCTTTGGCCATTAGTCAGTATAACAATGTGATTTGTGATGGGGCTTTGGGTCATCCTATGTCAATTCTCCCTCTAGAGGGACTGGAGAGTGAAGATATCAGTTTGACTACTGCCAGAGCTGAAGATTAAAGGTCAGCCACATGGGAAGTATGTGATCAAAGTGATGAAGTGCAATTAGAAACTGGATACCAAGACTGGAGTAGACTTCCCTGATTGGTAATACTGTCATACATTATGGTTAAGAGGAGTTAACATTGTCTATGACTCCAGGGAAAGAGGACATTTGGATGCTCTATGTTTGTATTTCTTTTGGACTCTGAGCTACCCGTCTTTTCTTTTGACTGATTTTGATCTGCTTTTTTTTCCCCCAGGAATAAACTGTAACTATGGATATTACAGTTTCCAGTGAGTTCTGTTAGTACTTCCAGCATATCATCAAACCTAAGGGTAGTTTGTAAGTGGTATCCTCAGTAAAGGTAGTCTTGTGTAGACTGTGTTACCTTGAACTTAACAGTTGACTAACTTAGACCAATGCAATTTATTAATCTGTAATTTATCTAACATTGTTTTCCTAATAGATGTTACTAAACTGCAAAGGATGGTAGAAGAAAATTACTGTATAGTAAGAAAATATCTTTTCCATTTTGTTGTTGATTATTACCTCTGATTATAGTCCCAAAATCTGCTATGAAGCTGTGTTTGACCATTTTATATTTTTTTCCCTTACCAAGGAATTCCAAAGGGCAATTTTTGATAAACAAAAGTATATTAAGAAGTCTTATAATATGAAATACTGTCTCCCTAGAAATAATATTCAGCTTCCTTAGGGAAACAAATCAAAATACTGGCAT
Source organism: Callithrix jacchus (assembly GCF_049354715.1). Taxonomy (NCBI): domain Eukaryota; kingdom Metazoa; phylum Chordata; class Mammalia; order Primates; family Cebidae; genus Callithrix; species Callithrix jacchus. The sequence goes on along the minus strand of NC_133504.1, from coordinate 81,339,112 downwards.
ACTGATATTCCTTAAAATTAATTAAAAATTAAAATGCAAAACAGAAGAAAGAAAACAGATTCTACCCCTTTCTGTTATATCTTCAAAAGAGACTGTAAGTTCCTCATGGGGCATTTCTTCAAATTCCTAAGATGAATATTGACTCAGAATACATAGCCAAGTAATAAAATAGCTAAAGATAAAAAATGAATATCAATTAGTCCATACTGATACAAATAGATAAATGAAGAAATGTACAAGCAGAATGGGGAAAGTCAGAACATAACACGTGTAGAATAAATAAGGGAATTTAAAAATTATCATTATACAAGATTACCAATGACTGTAAGCAATATCCACTGATGAATTTTAAAAGATGGAGAAAGTAATTTTAAAGAGAGGCAGAATATTTGAATAATCCAAAAGCATTCCCCAAAAATAAGTAGCTCCAGACCAATCATGAGAAAACCTAAGACAAACATAAATGAAGAGTCATTTTACAAAATACCTGTCCTGCAATCTTCGAAAGTATGGAAGTTGTAATAGGAAGGGCAGACTGAAAACTGCCACAGATTAAAGCACACTAAAGAGACATGACAACTAAATGTTATGTGATATCCTGGATTGGATACAGAATCAGAAAAAAGAATATTAGTGAATACAGTGGTAAAATGTGAATAAAGGCTGTAGTTTATTTAATAGTATTATGCCAGTATTAATTTCATGGAATTTATAATTTTACAATGGTTTTGTAAACGTTGACTGTAGAAAAAACTGGGTGAAGCATACATGAGCACTCTTGGTGTTATCTTCTTAACATTTCTTTTGCAAATCTAAAATTATTTCAAAATAAATGTTTGAAACCGTCAGTCACCAATCTCTCACTATCTCGAGTAAGAGGACAATTTGCAATCATACTTTATAAATATGCTATTTTTGCTTTCCTGCCTTATTTCTCTTCATAATACAGTCATATTGACAATATGCCATCCAGTTTTCTTATTTGTTTATTGTTGCTTTTGTGTCCTCTATAGGTAACCTCCATGACTATAGTAATTTTGTGTAAATTACTTCACTAATGTATCTACTATACACAGAATTCAGTAAATATTTATCAAGTTGAATGATTCAAATGAAGTATTCTCTAGTTTAGAGGTATGATTTGTATATAAATACCTCAATATTTTAATTTTGAGGTTTAAGAAAGATACTTATACTGAGTAGCCACTTCGTTATGCAAAGGATATAAGTATTCATAATTCTCACTGATATAATGCCTTAACTAGTTCAGGCAGCTATAACACAATATCGTATTCTGGGTGACTTAAACAGCCAACATTTATTTCCCACAGTTCTGAAGACTAGCAAGTCTAAAATCAAAGTGGCAGCAAATTTGGTGTCTGATGAGGGCACTCTTTCTGTTGTGTAGACAGCAGTCCTCTTCTTGTTACCTTAAAAGAGAGAGAGATGAAAGAGAGAAAAAATAATAATAAGCTCTCCTGTGCCTTTTTATAAAGGTAGTCATCCATTCATGAGGGCTCCACTTTTATGACTTAATTACCTTTCAAAGGACAGACCAGCATATTGGTGGTTAGAATTTCAACACGAATTTGTTGTAGGCCCAAATACTTACTCTAAGGCACTAATACATTTTCTAAATTGTTATTGTTCTTTATATGGAACATTAGCCAATTCTGGTTGAATAATAGTCATGGTTACCATTATAGACAGTTTCTATTTTTTAAAGATAGTTAACCATGTTGTTCTTTGTTTAAATTATCATAGTAATCATTCGATAATCGTATTTTATAAGAAGTTATTATATCAGAATGACTAGATGAAAGTAATGACAACATAGATATTCCCAGATCAGGCATCATTCAGAGTAAACTTAGAATCATCAGTATAAAAATGTTAAGCACTAAAATTATAGTTTAAGAGGTTTTATAAATTTTGTTTTATGCTAAGACTTAATTCATATTTATTTCTGGAATTTTATAGTCTTCAAATGACAGAAAAAATACAACATACGTTTTCCGTTGAAGCTTATGAAATTTTGTTGTCTATATAAATCTTTGACTTTTCACCTACACTTCCTTAAAATTAATTATGTTTGTAATTGTTTGGAGTACTTGATTGATGATATTGCTATGGTTTGTGTATCAGATACTAAATGTTAAATTTTATAAAATTGTCTCATCCATTAATTTAGAAGTAAATCAAATTAATAAGGAATGAGAGTAATAAATAAGACCCAATTCCAGAATGTAATACTTCTATTTGAATTCAGTGTACAGAAAAAGTTTTAGTTAATTTTCTTGACTATTTATGGTGTCTTTATAACAAAAATAACAAGAAACTCAGTTATTTCCCCATAAGTAAGAACTAATAACAAATAAACTGGAGAGTTTAGAAATATATAAAATGTATATATAAGTATGTGAGTGTATATATAATGTGTGTATATATAATATATTATATATATTATAAATTATGTATATACACCCACCCACAAGACAATGGGCAACTAGCATGTTCCCTGTTTTTGCCCAGCATTTACTTCTGCTTTTATTAAAATATGATAGTTTACCATTTGCCTGTATTTCCATGAGTTATGAGTATGTTCTTCCAATAGCACTTGCCACAAATATCACTTGATTGAAGGCAGTTTAAGTTGCTATATAAAAGTTATTTCTTAAATAATGTGCTTCTCATTGAGATTTCTCTTTTAGATATTACCTAACTTGATCTATATATTAGGCATATATTTATATGCCTATATATGCAATATGATATATTGCAATATTACATGCACAGTACATAAGATAGAACCCTCACACTTTCATCACTAAATTTATTTAAACAATGTCAAATTTTGAAAGCGATTTCAATATTTAGGACCAAATAGTCGATAAAGATTTAAAATAAATATATTGATTTTTATGACAATGATTAATAAATACATTCATTAGATGTATGTGTATGTTTAAATAATTTTGTTAAACCTTAATCACCCTTTTTTTTTCTTTTTTTATTTTTTCTTTGAGACTGAGTTTTGCTTTTGTTACCCAGGTTGGAGTGCAATGGCGCGATCTCGGCTCACCGCAACCGCTGCCTCCTGGGTTCAAAAATTCTCCTGCCTCAGCCTCCCGAGTAGCTGGGACTGCAAGTATGTGCCACCACGCCCAGCTAATTTTTTTTGGTATTTTTAGTACAGACGGGGTTTCACCATGTTGATTAGGATGGTCTCGATTTCTTGACCTTGTGATCCACCCGCCTCGGCCTCCCCAAGTGCTGGGATTATAGGCATGAGCCACCGCGCCCGGCCAAATCACTTTTCTTAAATAACTTACTTGTGTTTTGGAGATTGCCTGAATATGGTTCATACTGATTTTAATTACAACTAGGTTCAGTAAAGGAAAAACAATAACTCTATTAACATAAATTGTAAAATTTGAACATAATTTCTTCCAGTGAACTCCAAATTAAGCAAGCTTGTGTAACTTATATAGAAAATCCATCACACCCATCTTTTTGTGTTCCTACCGTCAGCATTTTTCAGCAAGAAAAAAATCTCAGATGTGTAATGAGCAATCTTACATTTTAGTTAAATCACCCAGATGTTCTCTTTTATTATCATTTCCCCCTGAAAAACAATAACAGGTGATTGCTCATATGCTGGTTTAAATAAAAAGAGAGAGAAAAGGATGCCTTTTTAAAAAAATACTGTAGATTGTCTCATGTCAGTTACTTTTCTAAAAGCACAACTCTTCAAACAAGAACATGTTTTGTTAAAAGCTTCTTAATTCTGCCAAATTCTATTTTAGCTTTCTTCATATCTGGGTCTTTGCCACAAACACAAACTGTTCTATGGTCAGTGTGTTAAAACAATCATCTAGAAACAGTCTGTTTGCATCAGTCTTAACTCGAAATATATTATGCATTTCTCATTGGATTGCCAACCCTTTCGCTTAGGCTCACTGTTCAAAACATTAAAAATGCAAGTCCGTGTGTGTGTGTGTGTGTGTGTGTGTGTGTGTCCTTGTTTCTTTGAATTACAAGATAACACTTTAATAACACCTATAAGAAAAATTATCAGAAGTGAGAATGAAATCTCAATTTTAAACCAAAATATGTCTTTTTAAATTACAGATACTAAACATCTTCAAACATTTCCAGGTGCTCTCGCTAAGTATGTTAAATGTATTGTGGTGAGGTACCTGAGCAAGGACATTTTCACAAGTAAGTCCTTTCGATTACTAAGAATGTTTCTTTTAGAAAAAAAAATATATATATATTTGCTAATTTTACTTACCAATGGTAAATTTAGCAGCAAGTACTGATATTTGAGTATGCACTAAGATACATTTCAGTTTACAATTCTGATGATCCTGAATGTGGATTCTGTAAAAAGGTTGTCCTTTTCTGGGAGAGTGATAATAACTGAGATGAGTGTACAATGAAGGAAAAAATGATGGAAGGAAGAAACAAAGGAAGGAAGGAAGGAAGGAAGGAAGGAAGGAAGGAAGGAAGGAAGGAAGGAAGGAAGGAAGGAAGGAAGGAAGGGAGGGAGGGGATTATAACTTGAGCTTAGCTAACATTTTCTGTAAGAGCCAAGTCACATATATTTTAAACTCTGTGAATCCTGTGCTGTCTGTCATAGCTATTGAACTCCATGTTTTATAATTTGAAAAAAAGTAGCATTAGACAATTGTAAACAAATGAATGTTGCTGTGTTCCAATAAAGCTTTACCTAGAAAGGTAGAATGTGAACTGAATTTGATCCGTGGGACAGTCATAGTTTACCAGCCTTGGGTGTAAGTGAATATATAATAAAAATGTGCACATGCTAACTACTGGATATATTTTTGAGTGACTGATATTGGTTAATAATATTTCCCTCTTTGCATTTGTTCAGGAATAAGCTGAAATATCCATTGGGTATAATGTTCACTATTCGGGTGATGGGTACTCTAAAAGCCCAGACTTTGCCACTATGCAATATATACATAAAGGAAATCTGCACTTGTACCACTGAAATAAGCTGATGTTTCAGCTTATTACTGAATAAATGCAATGAGGGAAATATTTTTAACCAATAATAGTGGGTACAAGTGCAGATTTCCTTCATGTATATATTGTGTAGTGGTAAAGTCTGGGCTTCCAATGTACCCATCACCCAAATAGTGAACACTATACCCAATCGGTTATTTTTCAAACGTCACTCCTCTCTACCCTTTCACCTTTTGTAGTCTCCACTCACTATTCTACTCTGCTTGGCCATGTGTACCCACTGCTTAGCTCCAAGTTTTAAGTGAGAACATCTGATATTTGACTTTCTGTTTCTGATTTATTTCACTTAGCATAATGGTCTTTAGTTCCATACATCTTGCTACAAAAACATTAATTCATTATTTTTTATGGCTGTGTAGTATTCCATGGAATTTATACATACCACATTTTCTTTATCCAGCCATCCATTGATGAATATTGAGATTGGTTTCATGTTTTTGCTATTGTGAGTAATACAGTGATAAACATGTGGATGTGGGTATCTCTTGAGGTAATAATTTTATTCCCTTTGGGTATATACTTAGTAGTGGGATTGCCCTATTTTTAGTTCTCTGAGAAATCTCCATACTGTTTTCCATAAAGATTATACTAAGTTACATTCCCACCAACAGCCTATAAGTGTTCCCATTCCTTCACATCATTGCCCACATCTGCTGTTTCTTGACTTTTTAATAATAGCCCTTCTGACTGGTGTAAAATGGCATCCCATGGTGGTTTCAATTTGCATTTCTTTGATACTTAGTGATATTGAGCACTTTTTCATGTTTGTTAGCCACTTGCATGTCTCCTTAAAAATGTTTGTTCCTGTCTTTTGCCAATTTTTTTTAATGGAGTTATTTGTTTTCTTCTTGCTGAGTTGAATTTGAGATACTTGTAGATTTGGATATTAGACCTCTGTGAGATGCACAGTTCGCACATATTTTTCCCATTCCATAGATCATCTGTTTACTCTCTTATTTTTTTTTTTTTCTGTGCAGAAACTTTTTAGTTACATTAAATCCCGTTTGTCTATGTTTTTGTTGCATTTGCTTCTGAGATCTTATAATTAATTACTGGCCAACACCAATATCCAGAAGATATTTTCCTAGGTTTACATATGGGATTTTTATAGTTTTGGATCTTACATTTAAATCTTTAATCCATCTTGAATTAATTTTTGTATATGATGAGAGGTATAGGTCCAGTTTTATTTGTTTATATTGCTGTCCAATTTTCCAGCATCATTTGTGAAATAGAATGTCCATTCCTCAGCATATATTTTAGGTGACTGTAAAAAATCAGCTGGTTGTAGGTATCTGGCTTTATTTCTGGGTTCTAATTGGTTTCACTGATCTATGTGTTTACTTTTACATCAGTAATATGTTTTTTGGTTACTATGAGCTTACAGTATAATTTGATATCAGGTAATGTGATGCTTTCAACTTTGTCCTTTTTTCTTAGGTTTGATTTGTTATTCAGGATCTTTATTGGTTCCATATTGATTCTAGAATTGTTTTTCCGATTCTGTGAAAAAGGACATTGGTACTTTGATAGGGATTGTATTAAATATGTAAATTGCTTTGGACAATGTTGATTCTCCTAATTTATGAGCATGGGATGTTTTTTGATTTGTTTTCCTCATTTATGATTTATTTCACTTGTGTATTGTGGTGCTTGTAGACATTGTTGCCACCTTGGTAAAATGTATTCCTAGGTAATTTATTTATATGTGTGGCTATTGTAAATAAAATTTAATTCCTGATTTGATTCTCAACTTGAAAGTAATTGGTGTACAGACATACTACTGATTTTTGTGCATTGCTTTTGTGTCATGAAATATTGCTGAAATCGTTGCTAAAATCTAGAAGTCTTTTGGAGTTGCCTTTAGGGTTATAGCTATAAGATCATATCAAGTGTGAACAAAGATAGTTTGACTTCCTCTTTTCCTGTTTAGATGCCTTCGATTTCTTTCTTTTCCCTACTTACTCTGCCTAAGACTTCTAGGACTATTTTGAATAAGCATGCTGAAAGTGAGCATTCTTGTCTCGACTATATGCCTTGGTGATGTTCATCTTGTTAAGTATCTCAAAGGTCTCTGAGCTTTTAATATCTGAACATCTATATCACTAGAAGGACTAGAGAATTTTTTTGAATTATTTCCTCAAATATGTTTCCCAAATGTCTAACCTTTTCTTCTTCTCCCTCAGGAATACCTATAACTTGTAATTGATGATCAATTTACATCATCCTGTATTTTCCAGTGTTTCTACTTTCTGGGGGGAATGCTTTTAACTTTTGCCCATTTAATATGGTGTTGGCTGTGGGTTTGCTATACACAGTTTTTAATAATTTGAAATATGTTACTTCCATGTGTAGTTTGTTGAGTGTTTTTATCATAAAGGTTACCAAATGTTGTTGAATGCATTTTCCACATTTGTGGAGATGATAATGTTTTTGTTTTTAATTATATTTATGTGGTGAAAAACATTTGTTGACTTGTGTGTATTAAACCATCTTTTCATCCCTGGAAGAAGCTCACTTGATCACAGTATATTAATTTTTTGATGTGCTGTTGGATTTGGTTGGCTAGTAGGTTGTTGAGGATTTTTGAATCTATGTTTATTAGCGATATTAACCCATAGTTTTCTTTATCTGTCGTGTTCTTACCCAGCTTTGGTATGATATCACCCTCACCAGGATGATATTGCCTTCATAGAATGTGTTAGAGATGAAGCTCTCCTCTTCTTTTTCTCTGAAACATTTTCAATAGGATTGGCACCAATTCTTCTACGTACATCTGACAGACTATGAATTTGTGTGGTCCTGGGCTTATTTTTGTTGTCAAATTTGGTATGACTGATTTAATTTCAGCATTCATTATTGGTAATTTCAGGATTTCTACCTTTTCCTGGTCCAGTTGTATGTTTTGTCCTTTTCCTCTGTTGTTTTCCAGTTTGTGTGGATAGAGATGATCATAATCATCTCTGATAATTTTTGGTGTTTATGTGGTATTCTTGAAAGGTCACCTTTTTTATTTCTGATTGTGCTTCTTTGAGTCTTCATTAATTTTAGCTTGGTTAATCTAGCTAGCAGTCTTTCAGTTTGTTTTACCTTTGAAAGAACCAAAATTTTAAAACTACATTCAACTGATCCTTTATATTAATTTTTGATAAGCTTTGCATCTGTTTCTCTGCCAAAATCTAATGTCAAATTACAATCTCCAATGTTGGAAGTAGGGCCTGTTGGAAGGTGACTGAATAATGGTGCAGTTTCTCTTGGTCTAACATCACTCCCCTAGCTGTCGTGCTGAGAGTGAGTTCTCATGAGATCTGGTTGTTTAAAATATGTGTCACCTCCCTCCTCTCTCTGTCTTCCTCCTGCTCTGGCCACGTGAGGTCCTCACTTTCCCTTTCCCTTCCATCATGATTGTAAGTTTCCTGAGGCCTCTCCAGAAACTAAGCAGATGCCAGCATCATGCCTCTGTATAACCTAAATGTGATGAATACTATGATCCTCAATTCTAAGATGAGCAGTAAAATTCAGGCAGAATAATTAGGAAGACATCTAAATGAGTAGACATTATATCTAAGTTGATAAAAAATCATTATAAAGAAAGAAAAATGTAAAAACATTCAAAGTCCTCAAAAAAGAAAAAAAAAAACAATATGTATCTCTATTAGTCTGTTCTCAAATTGCTGTAAAGAATTACCTAAGGATGGGTAATTTATTTAAAAAAAAAAGGTTTAATTGGCTCCTAATTCCACAGGCTATAAAGGAAGCATGGCTGGAAGGCCTCGGATAACTTACAGTCATAGAAGAAGACAAAGGGGAAGTAGGTGCCTTTTTCCATGATGGCAGAAAAGATAGGGAGTGAAGGGAGATATGACATATACTTTTAAGCTATCAGATTATGTGAGAATTCACAGTATCATAAGAATAGCAAGAGAGATATCCATCCCCATGATCCAATCACCTAACACAAGCTCCCTTCCTCAATATTGGGAATTACAATTCAGCATGAGATTTGAGTGGAAACTCAGAAGCAAACAATATAATTCCACCTTTGTTCTCTCCCAAATCTCATATCCTTCTCACATTTCAGAAACAATTATGCCTTCCCAATAGTCCCCCTAAGTCTTAACTCATTCCATCATTAACTCAAATGTCCAAGTCCAATTTCACCTGAGACAAGGCAAGCCTCTTCCACCTATGAGCTTGTAAATCAAAAACAAGTTAATTACTTCCAGGATACAATGAGGGTATGGGGACTGGGAAAATAATCCCATTCCAAATAGTAGAAATCAGCCAAAACCAAGGCTGATTGGGTAGCTCTGTCCCTGTGTCTCTGCAGGGTACAGATCCCCTTGGCTCCTTTCAAAACAAAGGCTGATTGGGCAGCTCTGTCCCTGTTCTCTGCAGGGTACAGCCACCCTTGGCTGCTTTCACAAGCTGGTTCTGAGTGCCTGTAGCTTTTCCAGGTACATGGTACAAACTGTCAGTAGATCTACAATTTTGGGGTGTGGAGGATGGTGGCCCTTTTCTTATAACTCCACTAGGCAGTGCTTCAGTGGTGACTCTGTGTGGGGCCTCTGACTCCACATCTCTCCTCCACCCTGCCCTGTACAGGTTCTCCAGGTGAGCCCCACCCCTGCAGCAGACTTCTGCCTACACATCCGAGAGTTTCTAAATATCCTCTGAAATTAAGGCACAGTTGTCCCAAACCTCAATTCTTGCCTTCTGTGCACTTGCAGGTCCAACACCATGTGGAAGCTGCCAAGGCTTAGGGTTTTCACTCTCTGAGGCAGTGGCTGAAGTTATACCTTGGCTGCTTTTAGCCATGGCTGGAAGCTAGAGTGGCTGCAACATTAGATGCCATGCCTCAAAGCTGCACAAAGCAGCAGGACACTGGTCCCAGTCGACAAAACTATTTGTTCCTCCTAGGCTTCTGGGTCTGTGATGGGAGAGTCTAACATGAAGCTCTCCAAAATATCTTGGAGACATTTTCCCCTTTGCCTTGGCTATTAATGTGTGGCTCATCTTTATACAAATTTCTGCAGTTAGTTCGAATTTCTCCATGGAAAATGGGTTTTTATTTTCTATGACATGGTCAGGCTACAAATTTTCCAGACTATGCTCTGCTACTTTTTCAAGTATATGTTCCAGTTTCAGATGTCTTTGTTCAGACGTATGAGTGTATGCTGTTAGAAGCATACACAAGCATAGCAAGAGTAATATTTGCTCCAGTTTCCAATAAGTTCCTCATCTCCATCTGATACCTCCTCATCCTGGATCTCATTGTCCCTATCAATAACAGCATTTTGATTACAACAATTCAACAAGTCTCTAGGAAGTTCTAAACTCTCCCTCATGTTTCTGTCTCCTTCTGAGCCTTCCAAACTGCTCCAACCTCTGACCTTAACCCAGTTCCAAAGCTGCTTCCACATTTTCAGTCATCTTTATCGCAATATTCAAATTCTCCAGTACCAATTTTCTGTATTAGTTTGTCCTAACATTGCTATAAAGAACTATTGGATACTGGGTAATTTATAAATAAAAGAGGTTTAATTGACTGTATAGGAATCATTGCTGGGAGGCATCAGGAAACTTACAGTGATGGCAGAGGGCAAATGGGAAGCAAACACATCCATCACATGACAGCAGGAAAGAGAGAAAGAGAGCACAAAAGGGGAAGTGCCACACACATTTAAGCCATGAGATCTAGTGAGAACTCACTATCACAAAAGTATCAAGGGCTGTATTTGTCTCCATGATCAAGTCACCTCTACCAGGTCCCTCCACCAACACTGGGAATTATAATTCAACATCAGATTTGGGTGGGACACAGTGCCAAACCATATAACTATCAAAGAGGGGTTGAAGAGAAAAAAATCATAGTCTTCTCATCAAAAACAACACTAGCCAGAATACAACACTATGTATTTCACAATTTCTTTAACAAGCTGATAAAAAGTCAGCAGGTGGAGTGGAGGAAAGCCTGCCAAAGCAGAATTCTATATTGAGTAAATTATCTGGCTGGAACAAAAGCAAAACATGAAACAAAATCAGACAAGCAATGCTAGAGAGAATATTTCGCTTACAGACAAATATACCACAAAAAATTATGATAATTTCTCCGGGCCAAAGTAAAATATGAAACACAGATAACAAATAAAGAGCAACATAACAACGTGGATCACCAGGAATGATAAACATGTTAGTAATTATAAAGTATTTGTTTTCTCTTTACAAAAGTACTTTGTAAAATAATCACTGAAAGCAAAAGCAAAAAGTTTATTTTGTCGTATTTAGAGGACAAGTAGAAGTAAAATGTGTGGACCTTAACACTATAAGGAGGAACAAATAGAAGCTATTAATACTCGGTTTTACATTATATGTAAAGTGGTACACTATTATTTTAATGTTGGCTGTTTTAAGTTTAAAATTCGTATTTTAAATCCTAGAGCATCCACTAGAAGTATAAAGCAATGTGGTACGGTTAAAAATAAAAAAAGTGAAACCTAAAAAAGGCAGGAAAAAAAGCAATAAAGAAACCAAGAACAAATGGGGCACAAAGAAAAACCAACAAAATGTAGACTGAAATTCAAACACATAAATAATTACACTCAATGGAAAATGTTGAAGCACTTTGAACAAAACATAAAGATTATGAGACTATTTAAATGTCTACAACACCTACTTTGAATGTACTGACATAAATTAAAAATAAATATACAGAAGTCGATACATCATGAGAGCACACTAATGATAATAAAGTGACTGGCATGGTCATTTATTAATAGTCAAAAAAGAGAATAAGTTTATGGCTGAAATACACAGAGGAACATAGAATGCTTTCATTTCTTAGTAGTCACTCTGTCATCCACAGCTGCAACTTTTGTGCAGGTTCCACCTGGACTTCAGAAATCCAGGATTCTCTCCCTGTTGTTCTTCTTAGTTCTTGGAATCCTTGCAAACTGTGCACTTTTTTTCCTTTCTTCCATTTCTCTTCATTAATTATATAGCAATATATAGCAACTTTGTAAGATTAGAAAGGACAGACAAATAAAACATAAATTTTACCAACCTTTTACACTTATTACTTAGTGATCATTGTTTTTAACATTTTATTATAAAATTTTTCACCCATTTTCTCTGAATTTATTTTTACCAGTATACACTGCACAACATACAGACATATCTATAAAACATAAATGAGATAAAATTCAACAGAAATGTTGCCTATGTCCTGAATGGTTTTGCCTAGGTTTTCATCTAGGGTTTTTATGGTGTTAGATCTTATGTTTAAATCTTTAATCCATATGGAGTTAATTTTAGTGTTAAGTGTAAGGAAGGGGTCCAGTTAGGCAAGTGCCATGAAGAACCAATTTACATAGCAAGGCCAAAACTGAAAAAATAAAAATAAAAATATATGTTTTTTGTAATTTTTAAATCTTAAATCCTATCTGGAGGGCCTGACCTTCTCAATTAATCAAAACTAGGCCATCCGGTTGAACTGTATAAAAATAATATGTACAACTATTACATATCCATAATAATTAAAAATAATTTTTAAAATAATCTCAGCGCTTATTCAGAAATATACTGTAACACAACTCACTAATGAAAATGAAGAAAAACAAACAAAAAAACCTAGAAATTTTAAAGCATTTATGTTAATAAGAGGTATAAGAATTATTGTAGTGGATTGAACACATTAAATTTTTAAAAAGCAATACTCAAGGAGAATGTTAAAAGAGAATGACAGACACAATACTCACATATCACCATCTGAGGTGTTTGGAAAGGCAACTTCTCACTGTAAAACTTAGTAACTAAAGGGAAAGATTTAAACACTTACTTTTACTTTCCAATAATAGTTAACAGAAATTAAATGATTCTATTTGATAAATTGAAAACATGAATTTAAATAACACAGAATAACACTGCCCAATAATGTAAAATTGTGTACAGTATAGAATTAAAAAGCCCACTTTACATATAGTTATGAAAATTATTTACTAAAAATTTAATAAGTTGTGTTAAATGCACTTGTGTAATTCAAGGTGAACTGAACTTTCCTATAGTTCTAAAATAAGATAAGGCAGTTTATTTTCTGATTGCTACTATGGGAAAATGTAACTATTTAATGAAGTATCTGACTGTCAATAGCCTCTTCTAGTGGTCAAGCTAATGCATACTTTCCAGATATGATCTCTTGGTGACATTATTTACATAGTCTTCCAATTGTGTATATTTAAGAAGTAAGATAGAATCTCTTGATATTTTACAATTTTTTTAGGAACCTGAAAAAAATTCAGATTATTTCCTTTGTAACAATGGCTTATGTACCAATTATTGAAATTATTTTCCCAATTAATATAGCAATATAAATTATGAGAGATAATTAAGGTATTTTTGAAGACATGAACTGTGACCTAGATATAGTACTTTGTTGTTTTCATTTATTCTCCCACTTTAAGTATTAAACTTTAAAAAATGTGGATTGGGAAAAATGGTGGAAAGATGGGAAAAGGTGAAATTGCCTTATAATAGGCTGATTAATATGCTTAAAAATATAATTACAGTAATGTCTCTGAAGGGGTACTATAATGTAAATTCAAGCAGTTTTTATTATTATTTTTTTCCTGGAATTTGAATTTGAACAGATGCTCTGAGAATATTTGAGTTAGCTGGAGGGGAGGAGAAGGAAAGAGAGTGAACGGGAGATGAAATTGTGTTATTGGGTATGAATGGCATGAATTTATATCATTATTAATTTTCACCTGTAGGATATTTTCTTGTATTAACTAGCAAATTTTGAAAGTTGGACTGACTTAGCAAGATAAAGTAGATAACTTAAATAAGTGATAATTCCTTGAGATAGAAAAAATACAGCTTTACTTAAGGTTTCTGTATTCAATTTTTAAAAATATGTCTGGTATGATTTAAAGTCATTCTTTATTAACTTATTAAATCTATGTTTCTTTACCTAATAATATTAATAAATAATCAGAGTTTCAGATAAAATGTTAATTGCATATTTAGATTATTTAAATACCAGAAAGAATATCAGAAGGTATGATAATGGCCTTTCATTTACATATCCATAAAAATCACTTTCTTTTTTAAAGACTGCAATTATTTAACGGTTATAAACGTATATAATTATGATGGTCCAAAGTAAAACATAATTTAAACATGTATGATGGCAACTGACCAAAGCAAGTACTTTTAATATTTTGGAAAAATCTTTTTTCTCTTTGCCCCCTCTTCAGCAGAGGGTTGAATTAACAGTATTTCTCATTTCATGCCACATTATCACCATTATGCCCCTTCCCCTTTTAAGAACATAAGTTTCTTTAATCCCTTTCCCTGTATATTATCTCACCCTATATGTCACCATCCCATAGACATTGACTCTAATGTGTTTGAAAATTATACTTTTGAGTGTGTATGTTTTGTACAACACATTGTTATTGTCTATGTATTTTTAAATTATTTAAATGGAATTATGAAAGAGCTTCTATTTTTCTTTCTCTCATTTTTATTTTTAAGCTTTATCCAGGCAGTTTCCCAGTCTTTACTTCAAGTTGCTAATCGTATTTCACAGTATTCATCCATTGTTGGGTGTGAGCAACTGAATAGACCAATTTTATTTTAACAAACAATGCTACTATAAGCATTCACTGTTAATTTTTTATCTGTACTCATTAATAATATTCTGAATGCACAAAGAAGGTTTCTGAATCAGAGCATACTATTATTATTTACTGTAAATAATAAATGCATGGTTCTACATTCCCCAGTTCTTACCCATGTAACCATGTGATGAGATACAAATATCACCTTACATGTAATAATGTTCATATTTTAGGCAAGTAACTCACAAATACAAATATTCCCATTTATATGAAGGAAAAAGTCAGCTGTCAGCACATTCCTTCTGAAATCTCCTTGGAAGAATGATGGGATTATCCTGTGTTCTTATTCTTGCTCTTATATAAATAAATCTAAAATGGAGAGAGAAGACCAGCTTTTTCAGGTTTACAACCAGAGGGTTCATCCTTCTGAAGTGTAAACAGCAATTAAAATATACTTTTAAATCTTTACTGGGTTACTTAGCCATCCTGAGAGTTATCACAGGTCTATACTGTGGAATGGAACCGTTCTGCTCATGGGGAGACAAGAGATAGTTTATTATCTTTGGCTGGGAGCAATTAAGCTGCACTATTAGTGAGACAAATGACTGCAGTTCTATTTCTCCTGGTATGTAAAAGTAAAATGTTTCTGGGAAAGTGAAAGCAAAACTTCTTTATCTTCATAGTATATCAATTTCTGGAGCTTAGGATGTTAAGAGTTTACAGAAACATTGAGAAATTCAGGAAAGATTAATTTTTCCACATTCATATATATAAGATCCTCACTGATCTTTTGGAGAACTGCTCTGGGTTGTATGTTTAGGAACAGAATTAATGGGCGATAGGTTTTCTATCTAAAGTTATGGCACTAATCTACAGTATTCCTGCATCCCAACATCCATGAAAAGCCTTGCCATTAACCAGCTTTTTAAGGTCTACCTAACAAATGCATATAGTCATGGATATTTTAGTCTGTATCTAATAAATAAAGAGTTTGAGCATATTTTTATATGCTCGTTAGCCTTTTGATATTTCTTGTTATATCATTTTTCTGTTTCTCCTTTGGGTCTTTCCTCAGATTTCTTGTCTGTTAACTTTGTTTATAGGGTCCTTAAAGGAACAGAGGTCTGCGGGTTTTTTTTTTTTTTTTTTTCTTTTTTGAGGCAGAGTTTCACTCTATCACCCAGGCTGGTGTGCGACGGTGTTATCGCTGCTCACTGCAGCCTCAACCTCCCTAGCTCAGATGGTCCTGCCACCTCAGCCTCCCCAGTGGCAGGGACTACAGGCACAAACCAACACACTGCTAATTTTCTTATGTTTTGTAGAGATGAGATTTCACCATGTTGCTCAGGCTGGTCTCAGCCCTTGGAGCTCAAGTAATCTGCCCACCACTGGGTCTTGGAAACAAATTGCTCAGTTTCTTTTCTTTTCTTTTTCTTTCTTTCTTTTTTCTTTCTTTTATTTTTGTAAACATGCTCATGCTTTAGAGTTTTTCTTAAGACATTGTTATCCACGAAATATTCCCTACAGATAACCTCATACTTTATATTCAGTTAAGTCCATAGTTTTTCTGTTCATGGTTTTACCTAATTTATCACAAATTCTCCTTTATATATGAGACAAACTAAAGATTGCTTATTTTTCTGGACATATCAGCGTGTATTTTCAAAATTTTCTGCTAAACATTGTCAACTCCTCAATGTTATGTATTATATATTATATTAACAGTAAATAAAAGCATCTGTTTCTGTTTTTCTGTTCTGTCCTGTGGACATATGCAACTTTTTTACTTCATTTATTTTTATAGATAAGAAAAGTGGTCCATTTTTCCTCTGAAAAGTTATTTAAGGTACTTACTAAATTCTGTAGTAAGTCAATATATACTATATACATTTATTACATATTTATATATTATTACTCTATTTTAATAACTTTACTAAAAGTTTATAATCTTCCTTAAAAGTTTAAAATGCTTCTCATATATTCAATTGATACTTAAAATATTCATTGTCATATAATGCATCTAACTCTATTTATTTACTTGGTAATGAGGGAAAAATTGCCTTAATCCAATAAAGCAATGATTGCATAAATGTTTTGAGTTTCATAAAATAATGTAATATAATATAATACCATAATAAGTATAGGCTGGACATGGTGGCTCATGCCAGTAATTCCAGAACTTTGGGAGGACAAGGCAAGTGGACCCGAGGTCAGGAGTTTGAGACCAGTCTGGCCAACATGGTAAAATGCTATCTCTACTAAAAATACAAAAACGAGCTGGAAATGGTGGCAGGTGCCTGTTATCCCAGCTACTTGAGAGGCCCAGACAGAAGAATCACTTGAATCCAGGAGGCAGAGGTTGCAGTGAGCCGAGATCATGCCACTGCACTTCAATCTGGACAACAAGAGTGCAACTCTGTCTCAAAAAAACAATTATAAATATTATAATTATAAATATTATTAGTGAGAAAGAATACAGATAAAAATCAGCAATCAGAAAAGGCACATGGAGCAAAGCCTAGGAGAAATAAGTTCTGTCAGCAACAAAGATTGCTCCCTGGCATTTGGGGCCCTGACACTACAATTTACACCGCACCAATGCAACTTCACATTTCTGGATCAATTCCACCGATCACTATTGATATATATATTTATATGAACATATGTTTTCACATATAATTACATGTAAATGCTTCTGTCATATGTACTTCATGTAACTACTTGTAAGAAGGATTAGGATCAGTATTTTCATTATATTCATTCAATATATTAATAATTCTTAATATATTTGTAATATATTTTCTGATAATGAAATCTGTCTATTTGCAAAATTTGCTTCTTGTTGTATAGTAAATATACACTAAGGTATGTTTACAGCATTTGTGTGTATATTTTGTCTAGTTTTAAAATTATATTTTAGTCATCACTCCTGTTTTTATGGAAAGTATAATAAAGGAATACACATTAAACTAACGATCTTGCAATTATTTCTATCATCATAAAGTCTATGAAAGAAATCTATCACCTGGTCTGTAAATAAAGATTAGGGGAACCTTATCCCACTTGGTAGATGACTAAGATCTCCCAAATCACTCACTCTTTGACCACTGACATCACACCTTTTCTAGATGCTCTTCTTCCTCTCAGTTACTGAAACTGGAAAACTCCCATACAGTAATTTTTAACTTCTGCTTTTGATTTCATTCAGCCTTTTAGGTAATGTTATCCTAACTTATGACTTAAATCGTATTATCTATGCTGATACAAACAGTATGTCTATTTTCATTCATATGCCTCAGCCACTATATTCACTCTCTCTTTGCACCTTTTTAAAAATCTCATAGTATATCCCCAACAGAAATCGTTATCCCCAGACCCAAATTCTATCTCAGTAAAGTAAGAATCCCCATTCTCATAGATACATAAGCTAAAATCCCTAGTGTTATTCTTGACCTATTTTTTTTTATACTTAACATCTAATCGGTAAACAAATTCTTCTGGTGTGACCTTTAAAAATTATCTTCACCACCTTCACCTCTCCCATACTAGTCCAAGTCACATCATCTTCCATTTGCACAACAGCAGTAGCCTAACACTGGGTCTCGTTGTGTAAGGAGGTCATGAGACCCCCTAAATTCTACTCTCCACTGAATGACTAGAATTGTACTTTGAACCTACTTGAACAAAATGATAAGACCATAGTTGGGTTACCACTATAAAAAACATACTCCTTGGTGGCTAAGCTTTCAACTGTTTTTCTTCATATTCCTGTTTTCCTAATATACTCTGCCCCACTAAATAACTTTTCATTAATCAAATCTTTTGTCTTTGTCAGTGCAGGCTGACACAACAAAATACCACAAATTAGGTGGCTTAACCAGCAAGAATGTATTTACAGTTCTAGAAGCTGAAAATCCAAGATCAAGGTTCTGGCAGGGTTTGGTTCCTGGTACTGGCTCTCTTCCTGGCTTGCAGATAGTCACCTTCTTCCTGTGTCCTTACCTGGTGGACAAACAGTGAGAGGCAAAGTGAAGGAGAGAGAGAAAAGAGAAATAGTTATTTTCCTCTTTTTATAGGCCACATTCATCAGATTAAGGCCCTACCGCTATGATCTCATTTAACCTAATTACCTTTTAAGGGACCTATTTCCAAATAAAGTCATATTGAGGGTTAGGGCCACTTCTGCTCAAATGTCACCTCCTATGAAGAGTTCTTTTCCGGCTTTCTAGTCTAAAATGCACTAATGATTAATCTCTATTCTATTGTGTTGCTTCTTATATTCCTAGAAGACAATATATAATATTAAATGGATATTTGTTTTCTTCTTTGCATTATCTCTCTCTCAACTACCATAATTTAAGCTTCACGAGGGTTTGGGACTTTGTATTGTTTTTGTTTTCCAAGATATCTGTTGAAATATATTAGACTCTGAATATGTTTTGAATAGATAAATTAATAAATGTTGACCAGTTGTGGTGGCTTATGCCTGTAATCCCAACATTTTAGAAAGCCAAGGCAGGAGGAATGTTTGAGTCCAGGAGTTCAAGAATAGCTTGAGAAACACAGTGAGACCACATCTCTACAAAAAAGAGAATTAGCCATGTGTGGCGGTACCCACATGTTGTCCTATCTTCTCCAGGGAAGGATGAGATGGGAGGATAACTTGAGTCTGGAAAGTTAAGGCTGCAGGGAGCCAGGATTGCACTACTATACTCCAGACCATGCAACACCCTGTTTTTCAAAAAGTGTAAATAAACATTTAGCTTATAGAAACATATAATGGTGAAGATTTGATCAGGCAGTGTCTTGAAAGGCAATTAATTGAATACTAGTTCACAGCTTGAATTAATTCAACCATTGTGGAAGACACTGTGGTGATTGATTCCTCAAGGATCTAGAAATAGAAATTTTTTGACCCAGCAATCCTATTGCTGCATGTATACCCAAAGGATTATAAATCATTCTGCTATAATGACACATGCACATATATGTTTATTGCAGCACTGTTCACAATAACAAAGACTTGAAACCAACACAAATGCCCATCAATGATAGAATGGATAAAGAAAATGTGGCACATATACACCATAGAATACTATGCAGCCATAAAAAAGGATGAGTTCATATCCTTTGCAGGGCCATGGATGAAACTGGAAGCCATCATTTTCAGCAAACTGACACAAGAACAGAAAAGCAAACACCTCATGTCCTCCCTCATAAGTGGGTTTTGAACAATGAGAAGACATAGACACAGGGAGGGGAACATCACATACTGGGGCCAGGGTGTTAGAGGGCTAGGGGAGGAATAGCCGGGGGTAAGAGTATTGGGGAAGGATAGCATTGGGAGCAATATCTACTGTAGATGACAGGGCGATGGATGCAGGAAACCACCACCATAGCACATGTATACCTATGTAACAAACCTGCACGATCTGCACATGTACCCTAGAACTTAAAAGTATAATAAACAAATTTTAAAAAAAGAAAGTTGGAAAGAGAAACCAATAGAAAATAAAATGATACTTTATTAACATTTAGACACTTTTTTTTGTAAATACCATTACTACCTTTCAAAACAAATGAGATACTCTTAAGGAAGATAAAAACGTTGGTGAAAGATATAAAAATATTAGTAACTGAAACTCAAAACAAATTTTAGTACATTAAACTGTTTGAAGAAAAAAAGCATATTAAAAAATAAGACATTAGTACATCATTTCTGAAGAACATTTAAAAGTATATTGACCATTTAAAATGTAATAAATATTTGAAAATTTTATTCCAATTTATAATATTTGAATTATGTAAGATACAGACATATTTGTCAGCAATATTTTTAAGAATGGCAAAAGTTTGATTGTGAAAAAATTATAGCTTATTCAAAAATAAAATATTGGCAATTTTTAAATATATGTTTCACTCAAATAGTTTTTGAGTGCTAAGCAGTTCAAACCTAGTTAAATAATCCAATTTCATATAAATAAATTAGCTTCATAAATTTTGTATTAAAAGATGCTATGCAAATATTTATGCAATAAATATCATTAGTTAAATAATGAAACCTTATCTGAAATTTGTATCCAAGTGTGACACAAAATATTTATCAAAAAATGCAATGAAAGGAGTAAAGAAATAGATCAATATTCTTATTTCTAAGAAGACTATATGAGCATTATGTTCAATATTTCTCTTTATAAATACTTCATTTGCAGTATTGCTTTATTTTGCCTTTCCATTAGCTTAAGGTTTCGTATTTGGAGAATGATATGGATCATCTTCAGTTTTCGTTATATTCTATGACTATAAATTTTGAAAGATAGTGCTCATCCCAAATGATTTGTCAAAACCAATTGGATGATTATTCTGTAAATCATAATCATGAACTGAAGTTTTTTCACATTCTTCCCTTTCTAAAACAAAACAACAAAGAAAGAAGTGTACCTGCTTACAAAAATTATGGAACCTTAATTATATATTCACATTCTCATGAACTTATCTACAAAATACAGCATTTTCTTTAGAATGAAATACAATTTAGAGATCATTTAGTCCATGTCATCTTTAATAATGAAGTATATTTTCTTTGCAATTTTTAAATCCAATTCATATGACGTATTCTTACATTCAACACATTTAGCACTTACCAAAAGAAACTGCATTGAATGTCTAATGCTTTCTTTCTTTCTTTCCTTCCTTCCTTCCTTCCTTCCTTCCTTCCTTCCTTCCTTCCTTCCTTCCTTCCTTCCTTCCTTCCTTCCTTCCTTCCTTCCTTCCTTCCTTCCTTCCTTTCTTTCTTTCTTTCTTTCTTTCTTTCTTTCTTTCTTTCTTTCTTTCTTTCTTTCTTTCTTTCTTTTTTTGATGGAGTTTCGCTCTTGTTACCCAGGCTGGAGTGCAATGGCGCGATCTCGGCTCACCGCAACCTCCGCCTCCTGGGTTCAGGCAATTCTCCTGCCTCAGCCTCCTGAGTAGCTGGGATTACAGGTACGCGCCACCATGCCCAGCTAATTTTTTGTATTTTTAGTAGAGACGGGTTTCACCATGTTGACCAGGATGGACTCGATTAATGCTTTCTTTGACACAAGAAATACAAACAAATCTTGCATACTTACTTTAAGAATCAATCCTTTACTATAGTCATATATATAAACTCTAGAACAATTAAGCTCATAAAAGTTGTTTTATGGTTGGCAATTAATCTCGTTAGCGTTTTTTTTTAAACTTAGCTTCTTTTATTTTTATTTATTTATTTATTTTTTGAGACGGAGTTTCGCTCTTGTTACCCAGGCTGCAGTGCAATGGCACAATCTCGGCTCACCGCAACCTCCGCCTCCTGGGTTCAGGCAATTCTCCTGCCTCAGACTCCCGAGCAGCTGGGATTACAGGCACGCAACACCATGCCCAGCTAATTTTCTTTATTTTTAGTAGAGACGGGGTTTCCCCGTGCTGACCAGGATGGTCTCGATCTCGTGATCCACCCGCCTTGGCCTCCCAAAATGCTGGGATTACAGGCTTGAGCCACTGCGCCTGGCCTAAACTTAGCTTCTTTTAAAAAGAAAATTCTCAGTTTTGTGTTAAATAAACACCAAAAATTTACTCCTTAAGTTTATGAATATTTTTAATTAAAGATTGTCTCTTTCACTTTTAAAAGTCTCTGTTGGTAAAACTATAATCATGTTCCAGGAAACAAATGAATTAATAGAAATTTCAACAAAAGGCATCAAAGATGTATGGAGGTGACAAATTGACAGAGTCTCCACAGTAGTTACATATTATTATGTTTATTTTAATTACTGATAGGTCCTTTGAGATTGCCACCAAAGGGAGAAATGCTTCCTCTTCTTGAGTGCCTGGAGGACTCATAAATAATATATACATATTTGCCAGTTAGTATCTGCATTTTCTCAGTCACCTGTGTCATATAATAATGCATTTATACATCTGTTATGTGATTTAATTATTAGTAGCATCCCAAAGAGAAATGAGTATACAAAATTAAAATATCTGTAATTTAAAAATCAAAAGCTTAAAGAAGAATTTTTCTTTTTGTATCACTGCTATACCACTTAAAAATGTTGAGTATAAATACAAGAATTAAGTGTTTTCTTCATCTATTCATCTATGTAGAAATTATGGTGGGCCATAACATTAGAGATGAGAATACAAATATTAAACTCAAGATAATGTATCTCTTAATTAAATATTCATTTAAAAATGCAATCATTTGGCTGAGATTAAGGGTCATATACCTACGGAAATATGACTTTACTTATCAGGGAATGATAGTTCCCTTAAACGAATTGTATACACTTGTTTATAAATATTTATTATAAAACCAAAGATAAATACTTGAAGATACCCCATTTACCCTAATGTGATTATTTTACATTGCATGTCTTTATCAAAATATCATATATACCCCATAAATATATACATCCAGTAAGTACCCACAAAAGTTAAAAAAAAAACTGTCCAGGCATGGTGGCTCAAGCCTGTGATCCCAGTACTTTGGGAGACTGAGGTGGGCACATCACCTGAGGTAAGAACTTCGAGACCAGCTTGGCCAACATGGTGAAACTCCATCTCTACTAAACAAATAAAAATTATCCGAGTTTGGTCTTGCATGCTGGTAATCCCAGCTGCTCAGGAGGCTGAGGCAGGAGAATCACTTGAGCCCAGGAGGCAGAAGTTGCAGTGAGCTGAGATCTTGCCACTGCACTTCAGCCTGGGCTACTGAGCAAGACTCTGTCTCAAAAAAAAAAAAAAAAAAAAACAAAAAAACAAACAAACAAACAAAAAAAAAAAAAACAAAATAAAAATAAAAATACATATTTAGCAAATTTTTAAACATTGTTTTTATTGTTTTAAATTGTCTTAATTACAAAATAAAATTTTATAATCGTAACAACTTTACACAAGAGACCAGTGAGCAAACAGTACTTAAAAATCTCCCTAACCTCAATTTTACTATCTGGAGAAAACAATGTCTTGACCTCTACTGACCACCCCCAAAAAAATAACATTTTATAATTTTCTATTCAACGTCTTTGTCATCCATCAGTCTCTGAATGTATTCAAAGTGATTCTAGCAAACTTTAGATAGATGAGAATTTTATTTTTTTAAAGTTTATATAGAGACAAACCATTACCAATGTCTGAGTCTCATGTCTGTTTTCCTCTGGCATTTCTGATGCTTTAATATTTCTTCAAAGACAATTGATTTATTAAAGTTTTATTAGGCATTTATTGATTTCATTTTTCAGAAAAATACTTTTTAAGATCAGGTTGGGCTTATAGATAATACAATAGGCTGATAATGTAACTTAGTAAAGTGTCCTGGTTCCATCAAGTTCTGGATTTTTAACTATTTCAATCTTCCACACTGCTGCCCACTTTTCTCATAATACACAAACTTTGTGAAACTTTCATTATCAGATATTTATAAAGACATAGATATGATCAATTTTTCACTTTACTCTTTGTTTACATCTAAAAATCATAATGCAAGAAAAATAATTTCTTCATTTTCACTTGACTGCAGTATCACGGACAATGAAGAAAGGTAGTACTGAGACAAACTGGTGACTACACCAGTGTGACATCGAACTGGTGACTACAGATCCTGTTTAAAGTATGTAGCAACTACTCAGCGTCATGGAAGATGCTATTCTAGTACTGTTGGGTTTTCCATATTTCTACAAAAAGCTAGATATCTTTATTTTGATCCAAACTAAATTCGTGTTTACTTTTGTAGCAACTATAATTTATTTAAAATGTTACACATCTAAAGCAAGTATAAAATAAGATATTGAGTGTTTATCTAAACTTTTAAGTTTATTGCATGAATAGTTTTGCACAGTAATTTCAAATACATCTCTTTTTAAATCTTCATTGTTTACATCAGTATAGAATCTATAGTATTCCCAATATAGTTTAGTTTTTATATAATTAGATTTGTTTTAAATTTTAAATTGGTCAGAATTTGAAAAAAAGTATCTCAATTTTCTTTATTATGTTTATACAAGAAATCTAATTTTTCATAGATTCTTATTTTTATGTGTTAAATATACTTGTTTTGAAGTTTACATTGTAATTATTTGCAGTTATCTTCCTTAATCTTTTTCTTTAAAAGTAAATTACTTTATTTCAGTTTTAACTATGAAGGACTAGTTGGCAGAAAACCAATGCTCTTGCAAGTAATGACTGAAATTGCTGTCCATAATATAACTAAAACAATGTAACTTCTTTGAAGCATTGGAGAACTTTTGAGAAAGCCACAATTTAATGGGAAGAAGATCCATTAGAAAACAAAAGCATGTTTAAAAAACACATGCCAGTTTTGTTTGGCTCCATGTGTCAATTCTTAAGCTGGAGACAAAAGAGGCTGTGAAGTCAGATGGAGAGCTGCCAATTGGAAGCAAATAACTCAAATGAGCTCTCAGCAATAATATGGGCCTAACCAGAAAAATAAAATCAGGCTTGGCAAAGTAGAAGACATTGACTGGCCTAGATCTAGGTGAAATGGAAGCACAGGAGAGATGTGCGAGATTTATTACTCTGATTAAGCTTTCTCTTAAAGATGTACAAAGCTGGGCACTAGAATTTTGAAAAGATGTCAGACTTCTGACTTCTACTTCTAGGAAGATAGAGTAGACATCCTTTTCTCACTTATTCCAGCTTTGGTCTTTAAGATTTTGAAAGGTGGACAGAAGACCAACCAGCAAAGGACCTTGGGGCCTAAGGTCAAACACAGTAGTGAATTCTTTGGGTTTGCCTTTGTCCTCATCTACTCCAATCTCAGAAAAGAAGACTCCTGCAGAGCAGAAATGAAAACAGGGCAGATAAAAATGCCCCAACAAAGTCTGTCCTCTCTAACCAAGAAAGGAACTTGGAATACCACCAAGACGGAACACTGTTAGACTATAAATGCTAAACACTACATAAAACAAATTCTGGCCCCACACTCTGCCATGACAGCAAAAGTTGGTAGGAAAGCCAACACTTCCACCTTCACCAAACTGTAAGTGGGTATCCTACATGCTGCTTTGGAGCTACCAAAGAAATTTCAGCAGGGAGCCATGGAGTTGACGCTTTCCTCCCCTCAGGCAGAACAGAGTGATAAAATAATGGTTTTCTTAAAATATGTGGTTCTAGGTCAAATTGATATCCATCAGAAAAAAAATAATAATCCTGACTTCTACCATAGACATGGTGTCAATTCTAAATGGATAAAAATCTTAAATATGAAAGGTAAAAAAATAAAGTTTTGAGAAATAAACATATGTCAGTATCTTTATTAATTTTGAGGGGTAAGAAATATATTAAACAAAACATTAAGTATACTAATCATAAAGGAAACATTTGGTAAATTGAGCTACATGAAAATGAAGAACTTACATTGTCAGAAAAGAACACTTAAAAAAAGATTCAGTTTTTGCAGGCCACAGAGTGGAAGAAAGTCATTACAATACCTCTATCTGATAAGAGATTCCATGCAGAATATATGAATGACCAAAATAAATCAATAAGCAAAACAGCAACAACACAATAGGAAAACAGGGCAAAGTCTTCATCAGATTTTTTAAAATTATATATGCAAAAAGAAAATATAAGTACATAACTTTATCAATAATTGGAAAATGAAAAATGTAAACAAAAATGCAATAATAATGCTAGAAGAAAAATTTCAATGACAGGTCTATGTACTTCATTTCAGTTTCAAGAATGTGGTTTTTTACTATCTCAACATATTTATTAATTTAATTTTGTTACACAATATATCAAAAAAGTACAAAAGTATACCAGATCTAAGACAAGCAAATACTTAATTATCAAGATTGTTCAGTGAGAAGCAGCTACAGTAAACAATATAAAATAGGCTGAGCAAAGTGCATGTAAAACCAGCACTTTGGGAGGTTGAGGTGGGTGGATCTCTTGAGGTCAGGAGATTGAGACAAGCCTGCCAACATGGTGGGACTCTATCTCTGCTAAAAATTTAAAAATTATGTGTGGAGGCATGTACCTGTGATTCCAGCTTCTTGGGAGGCTGAGGCACGAGAATCGCTTGAACCCAGGAGGCAGAGGTTGAAGTGAGTGAGCTGAGATTGTGCCATTGCACTCCAGCCTGGGCAACAAACAGAAATTCTGTCTATAAATAAATAAATAAATAATAAATAAAATAATTGTGTGGCACTAAGAAGGACATAAAATTATTCCAGATTATATAAATAATGAAGTTACCCCAGAGAGAAAAGCCTCCTGAGACAAGAGAAAGGAAACTGTCCTACAGGTTTTGAGGATTCAGAACGTGGTGAATGTTAATATTTCTTCGATAGTTTTTTCCATGATCACACTCCTTTCCTATCTGAACCTTGACTTATCATGTGAAGGTTTGCACCTTACGCCTTGTAAGGTCTGCATATTTGAACTCCTGTGCAACTTTATACTTATGATTAAGTGATGGATCTGATTTTTACAATAGTCTCCCTTGTAGCTTTAGAAGACAATGGTCTATAAATATTTTCATAGGGCACTTGTGATTTCACAGCATAAATCAAGTTTAAATTTTCAGAACTGTATCAATTATTTCTTAAGTCCTTTAATGTAGTTAATAAATCCCTGCTTACTCCTCAATTATATAATTATGCCTATTTTATTCAAATATTAGGGATATTACATTACTTATTGTTTTCTCTTTTCCTCTACCTCTTGCCAATCCACCACATTTTAGAGACTAAGTGTTATGTAGAAGCATGCCAATATTTTACCCTCCTACTTTCCACCAGAAAAAAAGTCCTAATAGTGGTTTTGTTTCAGTCTCCTTACTTCTTAGCTTAGCGAGGTCAAATTTCTTGTCCCATGACCAAGAAGAATCAGGCATGCAGACAATGGAGAGTAAGCCTGAGTTTGGGGTCTTTTATATGGCGAAAACAAAGAAGTCTTCTGTGTGTTTGCCCTAATGGGAGGGCTAAAGTTCATCCCATGGGGGTGTTGCATCTGCACATTCCTGGGGTTGGCCATAGTGACTCCATCTTGTATATTACCCATGAGTGCTTTAGCAAAATCCATGGGGGTTTAAAAACACAATAGTAATTGCATCATAATGAGCTCAGGTCATTTTAGAATGCCCCTGGTCCTTGTCTGCACCTGACGAGTGGTGGAAAGCCCCTTCTGAGGAAGTGTCTTGGTATTATGTAAAAAGTTTTTATCCACATTTCCTCCTGCTAGCTACATAACAGGGATGGTGCAGGTGGGGTCCTGGAGGTGTTGTCTGTCTTCCGAGACCCTCTCTCTATCTGCATAACCACCCACTTCCTGCCTCTTCTCCCAGATTGATCATCATCAAATTCCAGATTCTATTTCAGTGGTTCTGCTCCCAGTGTCCACTTCTGACAGCAGTTATCTTATGCTGTAATTCTTAAAAGCAGAATTTTAGATAACTCTTATGTACTTAATACATTTTGTATCAATAATTCTACTGACATAAATTTAAACTATTTTAAAGAAACAATATTGAGTGAGGCAGAAAACTGATACAGATAAGAGAAAAAAGCCCATATAATGGTACATAATCAAGGCTGGTCCTTTAGGTATACGGTACTGAATGATTGGACCTCTAAGAATTTCATCAGGAGTTCCTTGGAATTTTTCCACTTACAGATGGAAAGCTAGCTCATGTTTTATCTGTCTCACGTTCTCCATTTTCAAGCAATACAGTGGGAGAGGCAGAATTAACTTTACCGTACTTTTGTGCTTCACTTGCACAAAGGGAAAAATAGCATACTTGATGACAGAGAATACTTTTGGATAGAATGTAGTAAGATGCATAGCATTAGCTGAGACATAGTTAACAAGAGGAGAATTCGGTCTTTTGGTCACACAGGTAGCTCAAATCAGAGTGAGGAACATAATATTGGCCACTGGAGATCCTGGAAGTATCATCAATTGAAAAACAATACCACAAAGAAATACATAAACCAGGCACGGTAGCTCATGACTGTAATCCCAGCACTTTGGGAGGCCAAGGTGGGTGGATCACCTAAGGTCAGGAGTTCACCACCAGCCTGACCAACATGGAGAAACCCCATCTCTACAAAAAATACAAAATTAGCCAGGCATGGTGGTGCATGGCTGTAATGCTGGCTACTCAGGAGGCTGAGGCAGGAGAATTGCTAGAACTTGGGAGGCAGAGATTACAGTGAGCCAAGATCGCACCATTGCACTCCAGCCTGAGCAACAAGAGCTAAACTCCATGTCAAACAGATAAAAAATAATTATAATAAGGAGGAGATAATTTTGAAAAATTATCACATACCTGTCTGTGAATGTTGGCAATTTCTACATTTTCCCAAATTTGGGCTAGTGTAGCCATCATGTTACTATCCAAGCAATACATTTATACATTTTTACCCATGTGATTACATATGGTGCCTGTATTAAGTCATTGTTTCTATTTTACATAATTTTTTACCAAGCATTATATTTATAATTGTTACAGATACAGAAAAATTTCAAAGTAAATTTTATAATCTTTGAAGAGAGAATAAACAATTTAGAAAAAGAAACAATTTAAACTAGCATTTAATGTATGTCTAAATATGGATATATATACATATATCCATAATGTATGGATCATATGTGTGATCCAATTCTTACCATAAAAAATGTATTTAAGATATAAAACCAAATTAATATGGAAAGAGCAACAGAGTTCAGCTGTTCCATTTGTTTCTACCCAAAAAACAATATTTAAAAATACATAACAGGTATTTTCATAAATTAGAACTAAAGAAAAATATTTAAGATATTTCATCAAAACTTATTTTAGGCTTCTTATGTTGACATTTTTCTCATACTTAATTCTTGAAATATACATATATAAGATTTTAATTATTTCTGAATAATAATAATTATAGCACAGACTAGTTAACCTGACATTTCATTAAGTAATAATTGATGCTTGGATTTATACATTTTCATGGGAATTACTCTACATGTTGCTCAAAGATGTAATAAAAGCTACATCACTTGGGAATAAATTTTCAACTCTATTAAACAGTCAGCCATCACTTTATGATAGAAATATATTCTGAGAAATCTGTTAGAAAACTTCATCATTGTGTGACAATATACATTGTACTTACACAAACCTAGATGGTATAGCCTACCATATACCTAGGCTACATCATATAGCCTATTGCTCCTAGGCTACAAAATCTGTATAGTATGTTATTGTAGTGAATACTATAGGAAACAGTAACACAGTGGTCAGTGTTTGTATATTAAAACATAAAAATATACAGTAAAATATGATATTATAATCTACATGACCACTACTGCAGGTGCTCTGTCATTGACCAAAACATTCTTATGTGCTGCATGGGTGCAAATTAAAGAAATTACTATGATACATTAATGGTCTTTAAAAATAATATAATTATCGGGAACTAACCAACTTACCCAAAAATTATTTTTAGCATTGGAAAAACCCTGAAAATAATAAAACATAGCAGAAAAAGATGAATATTAAAAGAGGAAATTCAAGTTGATATTTGCAAGAATATGATATAATTACTTCCATTTTCTGTTAGGTAAAGGCAATAGACATAAATGGGGCATTTACAGATGATTCTACATTTTTTGTTTCTCCCAACGTCTTTATTTTATAAAATGATCAAAAGAAAAGTCATCAGGTTAGCATGAACATCCTTCTTACTAGCACTTTGAAAACAAAAACAATACCAGCAACTCTACAATATACCTCAAAAGCATTAAGCATATACATTCCTACTCTCTTAATATGTAGTTTTTATGTAAATTACTACTGCTATTTCACACAGATGTGTATTCTAGAGTCTTTGGCAAACAGTCTCCAATATGCTTACATAAGTTTTCCCAATAAGGTTAGAATTATTTAAGCAGCAAATTTGTTTTGCACATTATACTATTAAAATTTATATATTAGCATTGATTAAACAAATAATTAGGATATATGTCATATGCTAGCTATCAATAATTATTCTTTGCATTGATTTTAATGATTCTTTCTTACTAAATTTAAAACAGAAAACATTTATGATTAAAATAATACACCAAATACCACATGTAAATGTATGTTCTTATTTCTAAAACTTAATAGACAAAGAAATTCTGATTACAACAATAATCTGAGAAGACTAAATCATTTTAAAACTTTATCAAAGTCTCAACTATTAGTAAAAAAAATTTTTCAGTGATGAAAAGCCCCCAATAACATTGATTGATCCACTTTTTAAGGGCAAAATAAGGCCATATTTCATCAGGGAGTTTAGACATTGATAAATTTATCACATGAAAACCTTTCTGGTATTCAGCCTGTGCAACAGTGAATTGTAGCTTGTAGTGAGAATTTATAGCCATAATATGAGATTCATAACCCATCCTTTCATTTATTGTAGCTATCTCCTGAATACTAGCAGAGGTATAAATGTTGAATTAAATCACAGTAATGTTGTGACTTATTCTGTCTTCCCTTAAGAAAAAAAAAAAAGGTACAAAAAATGTTTGGGAAATGATTATCAGTAACCTAATTTGGTTTTATAGCTTAATAATTAATTTTGTCAGAATAAAGTAGGTAAGATTCAATGAGATCACTAGCTAAATGAATTCATTAGTTCTACTGGGAAAAAAAGTGTTTATATACTTGGAGTTAAATCTCTGAGGTGAAAAATCGACATGACAGTTCTTAGTGTGTGGAGCAAGGTACAGCTCTACAGAGTCTGCTTCTGTTATAATGTGAATCAACATGGAAATAGATGTTGAGACCAAGACTTAGGTAGAATATGGTTTTTGTTGTTGTTGTTGTTGTTGTTAATTAAACTCAAACAATTTGGCATTGGAAAGTTGAGTCTTCCTTGCCAGAAAGTTTACTGTGCCTTAATAAACTCCTAATATAAAACATTATTTTATTCTGTTCTTAAATTATTTTAACCTCAACAAAAATACTAAAAATGAAAACTTTTAGTAATCACTGACTAAAAATTGATTGCATGCAAGCAAGTTGTAAATTGTAAGATTTACACCAAGAAACAGATAAAAGTGTAGCTTCAATAAAAATAAAATTAAGCAGAAAATAGAAATAAGTACATTTGCTAATATAATAAAAAACAAATGTATGAATTCTAATCCAGCCACACTGATAGAATTCTTTACATTAAAAGTTCATAAAGAAACATAAAATGCTGCCTACAATGGAAAAATGAAGTCTCTATAGTTAAAATAAGAAAATAAATATATTTGGATCACAAGTTATATATTTTATTTATTTAATACACAAAAATATTTTATTTTATAATTCATGAATTAATAATAAATCTTTATGATGTAATTTTTGTGTGTGTGTGCTTTAGGTTCTGGGGTACATGTGCAGATCATGCAGGTTTGTTACATAGGTACATCATGGCAATGTGGTTTGCTGACTCCATCCCCCGTCACCTATATCTGGCATTTCTCCCCATGGTTTCTCTCCCCAACTCCCTACCCACCTCTGTCGCTCCCCTAGTCCCCTCAATAGATACCAGCGTGTGATGCTCCCCTCCATGTGTCCATGTGTTCTCATTGTTCAGCACCCACGTATCAGTGAGAACATGTGGTGTTTGATTTTCTGTTTTTTTGTTAGTTTGCTGAGAACGATGGGTTCCAGGTTCATCCATATACCTATAAAGGACATGAGTTCATCCTTTTTATGGCTGCATAGTATTCCATGGTGTATATATGCCACATTTTCCTTGTCCAATCTATCATTGATGGACATTTGGATTGATTCCAGGTCTTTGCTGTTGTAAACAGTATTGCAATGAACATTCATGTGCATGAGTCCTTATAATAGAATGATTTATAATCCTTTGAATATATACCAGGTAATGGGATTGCTAGGTCAAATGGAATTTCTATTTCTAGGTCCTTGAGGAATCACCACAACATCTTCCCCAAAGGTGGAATTAATTTACACTCCCCCCAACAATGTAAAAGTGTTCTTATTTCTCCACATCCTCTCCAGCTTCTGTTGTCTCCAGATTTTTTAATGATGGCCATCTAACTGGCATGAGATGGTATCTCAATGGGTTTTGATTTGCATTTCTGTAATGACCAGTGATGATGAGCATTTTTTCATGTTTGTTGGCCTCATATATGTCTTCTTTTGAAAAATGTCTGTTCACATCCTTTGCCAACTTTTGAATTGGTTTATTTGTTTGTTTCTTGTAAATCTGTTTTAGTTCTTTGTAGATTCTGAATATTAGCCCTTTGTCATGTGGGCAGATTGCAAAAAATTTTTCCCCTTCTATTGGTTTTCAGTTCACTCTAATGATTCTTTCTTTTCCTGTGCAGAAGCTCTGGAGTTTAATTAGATCCCATTTGTCTATTTTGGCTTTTGTTGCCATTGCTTTTGGTGTTTTAGTTATGAAGTCCTTGCCTATGCCTATGTCCTGAATGGTTTTGACTAGGTTTTCTTCTAAAGTTTTTATGGTGTTAGGTCTTATGTTTAAATATTTAATCCATCTGGAGTTAATTTTAGTGTAAGGTGACAGGAAGAGGTTCAGTTTCTTCTTTCTGCACATGGCTAGCCAGTTATCCCAACACCATTTATTAAACAGGGAATCCTTTCCTCATTGCTTGTTTTTGCCAGGTTTGTCAAAGATCAGATGTTTATAGATATGTGGCATTGCCTCCGAGGCCTCTGTCCTGTTCTGTTGGTCTATATCTCTGTTTTGGCACCAGTACCATGCTGTTTTGATTATGGTAGCCTTGTAGTATAGTGTGAAGTCAGGTAGCATGATGCCTCCAGCTTTGTTCTTTTTGCTTAGATTTGACTTGGCTATGTAGGCTCCCTTTGGTTCCATATGAAGTTTAAGATGTTTTTTTTTTTTTTTTCCACTTCTGTGAAGAGGGTCATATGTAGCTCGATGGATATAGCATTGAATCTCTAAATTACTTTGGACAGTATGGCCATTTTTACAATATTGTTTCTTCCTAACCATGAGCATGGAATGTTTTGCCATCTGTTTGTGTCCTCTCTTATTTCCTTTAGCAGTGGTTTGTAGTTCTTCTTGAAGAGGTCCTTTACATTCTTTATTGTATTCCTAGGCATTTTATTCTCTTTGTAGCAATTGTGAATGGCAGTTTGTTCTTGATTTGGCTCTCTTTAAGTCTGTTATTGGTGTATAGGAATGTTTGTGATATTTGCATATTGATTTTGTATCCTGAGACTCTGCTGAAGTTGCTTATCAGTTTAAGGGGATTTTATGCTGAGACAATGGGGTCTTCTAAATATTCATTCATGTCATCTGCAGAAAGAGACCATTTGATTTCCTTCTTTTCTAATTGAATACCATTTATTTCTTTGTCTTGCCTGATTGCTCTGTCAAGAACTTTCGATACTATATTGAATAGCTGTGGTGAGAAAGGGCATCCTTGTCTAGTGCCAGATTTCAAAGGGAATGCTTCCAGTTTTTGCCCATTCAGTATGATATTGGCAGTGGGTATGTCATAAACAGCTTTTATTATTTTGAGATACATTCCACCAATACCTAGTTTATTGAGAGTTTTTAGCATAAAGGGCTGTTGAATTTTGTCCAAGGCCTTCTCTGTCTATCGAGATAATCATGTGTTTTTTGGTTTTGGTTCTGTTTATGTGGTGAATTACATCTATAGACCTGCATATGTTGAACCAGCCTTCCATTCCTGAAATGAAACCTACTTGATCATGATGGATAAGTTTTTTGATGTGCTGTTGTAATAGGTTTGCCAATATTTTATTGAAGACTTTTGTATGTTCGTCATAAATATTGGCCTGAAGTTTTCTTTATTTGTTGAGTCTCTGCTGGGTTTTGATATCGGGATGATGTTGGTCTCATAAAATGATTTGGGAAGGATTCCCTCTCTCTTTTTAGATTGTTTGGAATAGTTTCAGAAGGAGTGGTACCAGCTCCTCTTTCTATGTCTGGTAGAATTCAGCTGTAAACACATTTGGACCTGAGGGTTTTTTTGTTGTTGTTGGCAGACAGAATTGCTGCCTCAACTTCAGCCCTTGTTATTGATCTATACAGGGTTTTGACTTCTTCCTGATTTAGGCTTGGGAGGGAGCAAATGTCCAGGAATTTATCTATTTCTTTCAGGTTTACTGGTTCATGTTTATAGAGTTGTTTGTAGTAGTATCTGATTGCAGCTTGTATTTTTGTGGAATCTGTGGTGATCCCCTTTATTGTTTTTTATTGCATTTATTTGATTATACACTCTTTTCTTTTTTATTAATCTGGCTAGTGGTCTATTTTGTTGATCTTTTCAAGAAATCAACTCCTGGATTTATTGATTTTTTAAGGTTTTTTTTTTTTGCCTCTATCTCCTTCACTTCTGCTCTATTCTTAGGTATTTTCTTGTCTTCTTCTAGTTTTTGAGTTTCTTTTTTTATCTTGCTCCTAGCTCTTTCAATTTTGATGATAGGGTATCAATTTTAGATCTTTCCTTTCTTCTCATGTGGCCATTTATTTCTATAAATTTTCCTCTAGACACTCCTTTAAATGTGTCTCAGAAATTCTGGTACCTTGTGTCTTCGTTCTTGTTGGTTTTGAAGAACATATTTATTTCTGCCTCCATTTCATTGTTTATCCAGTCAATAATCAAGAACCAGTTGTTCAGTTTCCATGAAGTTGTGAGATTCTGAGTTAGTTTTTAATCCTGAGTTCTAATTTGATTGCACTGTGTTCTGAGAGACTGTTAGAATTTCCATTCTTTTGCATTTGCTGAGGAGTGATCCAATTATGTGGTCAATTTTTTAACATTATAATAAAGAAAAAATACATAAGGCAAAAACAGTTTTATAAAAGAAAATAGATAGATTAACAACTATAGGTGAAGAACTTGTAGGTTCATCTCTTAAGTGGATTTCAACATCTTACAGATTCCTCTCTTCTGGATTTCTGTGTTTGTATACAACTCCATTTCTTCTTTCATAATCAAATTATCATACCAGTAATTACCCTTTTTTCTCTTTCATCTTCAGCTTTTTTTCCATATTTTTTAGTTCATTCCTATCAGCATAAAACAGTTTTATTCTCATGTTTTAAAATGCTTTGACATTGCTTCACTATCAAAAACAACTTTCTTTGTTTCTATATGCAACAAAACTTCTCAAACTTCTTGACTATATTCATTGTCTCCAATTCCTTGTCACTCAATTTTTCTAAAGTCACTCTAATCAGGCTTTCAACTCCAGTAATCAAAAGAAACTCTAGAGCTAAGGTAATTTACTGAGTTCTCTGCCACTAAGTCTGAAGGCAAAATTTCAGTCCGATGTACTTAACTTCTGAAATTAACTAGGCAATTCACTCCCTCTCTTAGAAAGAGAATATCTTATGCTTGCTTTAAGATAATGCAATTTTCTCATTTCTTTCTGACTCACACTCTAATTCTTTTCAATCTTCTTTGTAACTGTTTCTTCTTCTTCCCAACATAAGATTTCAATCTCTATATTTATTTTCCCCTTGATTATGTAATCCATTATTCCCCCTCTCAGCTCCTTCATTTAACATAAGTTGGATTGATTTTAAATCATAGTATTTAAGTATTGTGAACTTTATATCATAGGATTTATAGTGAGAGAATAGTAAACATTATTCCAGGGATTAATTTCTTATTTTAAGATATCTAAGTCTTTAAAAGAGCTTCTTGCCATTTCTGACAATATAGATAAACTAGAAGACATAATGCTAAGTGAAATAAGCCAGACACAGAAAGATTGATACTGTGTGGTCTCACTTATTCATTGAATATAGCAGCAAAAAAAGTTGAACTCATGGTTAGAGTAGAATGGTGGTTACCAGAAGTTGGAGTCTGATTCAGGGCTGAAGAGAGGTGTTTGGTCAAAGTCTGAACACTTTCAGTAACAAGAGGGATTGTAGGGAGTCTGTAAGCCCCACACATTGGGTGCCAGAATGTAAAGATCCATAAGCTCCACAATGGGCACCAGAATGTAGGGAACCAACTCTGCATCACCAATGGGTACCCTGAGTTTGGAAGCAACAAAGGAATGAGAAAAAGACAGATTAAGAGAGAGACAGTGGGACCAGGGGGCCATCACTTATTACTCTGGAGGAGTCAGTGAAGGGCCTAAACTCTGATCATCCACTCTATGTATCGATTACAATGACTTTGATCTGTAGGGTAAGAGTGGAGTGATGGTGGAATGAATCAGTGAGCCAGAAGTGAGTCAGTGAAGTGTAACTGATGTGTCATTCTAATGATTGATAACAGTGGTGGTTTGGGAATTTCACAAAACAGGAACATGTGGTTATCTTTAGCTTATTATCTATGTTCAGCTGATGTAACATGGGCCTTGCAAGGAGCCTAAAAATCTGGCTACATCATAATGCTATGAAGGGGTTTAACATCCTTGAGCACAATGTTTATGGTAAAAGAGCCGAGGTCACCCTGCACCAGAACATGAGGCATGAAGAGGCCTTCCTCCTCAGAGGCCTCCTGCAGCCTTCCACAGTTTGTTTTTCCTGGTTTATGTGTTATTCACAACCAGATTATGCAGACACTCTGTAAGTCCTTTCTTCTTTGCTGCTTTCCCCAAGAAGGGATAACTTCTGGAGACCTAAAGTACAGCGTGGTTACTTTAGTTAATAATAATGTGTTATAAACAATTCAGAAAATTTTGAATAAGTAGTTGCTTTCCATAATTTTGGTGGGACTCATCCAATAAATTGAAATCCTGTATAGAACCAAAATTCCAGGCTCCTGGAGCAAGAGTGAATCCTCCCGCACAGCATCATTTCTCCTGGGTCTCTGCTTGATGACCCACACTGAATATTTGGACATGCCAACCTTCATAATCACATGAGTCAAATTCATATACTAAATCTCTTAGTTTATTATTAATTTATATAAATTATATGTATAAAAATATATACATATTATGTATATGTTCATTTTAGATATGTATACACACCACATGAACACACACACACATGAACCTCCTAAAAGTTCTATTTCTCTGCAAAACTATGACTAATACAATCAGAAGCAAATAAATGCACTAAAAATAGCTTAGTTTTTCTCAAGATTGACACTAACTATAATCCCAAAGATCCAAGAATATCAACGAACTCCAAACACAGAATTATGAATAAAATGATACCAAGCAAAAATAAAAACCAAATCGCTCTAAAGCAGTGAAAAAGAAAATACTTGAAAAACAGCTAGAAAGAAGACACGTCACATAGAAGAATTATCATAAAAATGACAACATATTTCTTGTTAGAATAATGCAGCAAGAATAAAATGGAGCAACATCTTTAAGTTACTGAAAGAAGAAAAATGCTGACAAACCAGTGATACATAACCAGTGAACATACTTTTCACAAATAAAGATGATGTAGACTATTGAAAAATACAAAAGTAAAAAGGATTTATTACTAGTTGACTCACAGTCTAAGAAGTAGTAAATGAAGTCTTTTGGGCAGAAGAATAATAATACAAAATGGAAAGACAAGTCTATACTAAGTAATGAAAATCAATGAAAACAGTAACAACATGGAAAAAATATCCAGTTGGAAATTTGAAGCTGATGCATTTAAATGTAGGCAGCAAACCACCTTGACATGTATGTACCTATGCAACAATCCTGCATGATCTGCACATGTACCCCAGAACCTAAAGTTCCATTAAAAATAAACAAATAAATCAATAAATCCCTTAGAATAATACTAAAAAATAACTGGACCAATTAATTTAAGTTAATGTATTAATTAAAGGTCTGCTTACTCAGATATATTAATATAATAGTATTTACACCTCATTTATTTATAACCATTGTTTAAAACATGCTATAAAACTCTCTGAAATTGTAGGGATTTGCAATCCTTTTACAAATTGTTTCTTTCTTTCTAGGTATTTATTTCTGATAGCTTCTAAACTCAAGGAAACTGAATCTTTATTACATATGATACTTGACCTATTGTTCCCTCCTTAGAAAGTAGGTGAAGATTGGCCAGGCCCAGTGGGTCACACCTGCAATCTCAGCACTTTGGGAGGTCAGGGGTTCAAGACCAGCCTGGCCAACATGGCAAAACCCAGTCTCTACTAAAAATACAAAAACTAGCCAGGTGTAATGGTGGGCACCTGTAATCCCAGCTACTCAGGGAACTGAGACAAGGAGAATTCCTTGAACCTGAGAGGTGGAGGTTGCAGTGAGTCAAGATCCATCCACTGTACTCCAGACTGGTGACAGAGTGAGACTCCATGTCAAAGAAAAAAAATGTAGGTGAAGATTAAGATTTCCGTTTTTATACAACTGTTTGAATGATACAATAACCATGTCAATGAAGTAGTTTTGTACTCATTCATTAGAAAAATTATTCTAAAATACTTATGCTTAGAGCAAAAAGAGAAACGAATACCTACATCTGCTATACTAGCTTAGAAAATATCCATTATGAAGATGGGAAATAGGGTGGGAAATTATTAGTAGTATTTTATAATCTTAAATAAAATGTAATTGTAATTTTAGATAACTGTCTGACATATCAAGTTTAACAACATAGTTTCATGTTACAATGTTTAGCATACATTGAGTTTTCTACATTGAAAATAAGTTCTTCTGCAAACAAATACAATTTAATTATTTATTCATATCCATATTCCTTTTATTTTCTGCACTAGGTAGGTCTTTTCTAGTATGACATTGAAGGAGAGTGAAGAGGGAAAACACACTTGAACAATTGATGTGTTCCTTATCTTGAAGGGAAAGTAGCATTTTCTGGCTCTTAAGTATAACATGCCTATAGATTTTTGTGTGTAACATGATTTTATGTTAAGGAAGTTTCTTCTATTTCTAGTATTTTGAGAGTTTATAATCACAAAGAGTGTTTAACTTGGTTGAATACTCTCTTTGTATCTTTTGATTTTCAATGCAGTCTACTAACATGAATTAATTTATTTATTTATGAATGTTGAACCAGTCTCTTACTCTTGCAACAAATTCCATATGGTGTTAATAGTTAACACATAAACTTTCACTATGTTACATTTGATTCAGTAACATTTTTAAGGATCTTTGCATCTATGTTCATGTGAAATAACATTTGACATTTTTCCTCCAGTTAGAAAAATTCTGATTACTGAAATATGAAAAATGTAGTATTAAACAAACTAACATACTAAATCATAATACTGTGCAATATATGTTAATCAATTTAATTTTCACAAAATTAGACTTTTTTAGAATTATGTATATGTGTTTCACTCAATTAAATGTGTCTTTTATTTAAGAACATTGTATTTTATATAGTGTTTATGTGTGTTGATTTCATATTAATAGAAAACAAAATTTTAGGGTAGGGTGACATGATTTTGTCAGGCATTGCTATGTGGGAACAAATATTATTGGTCTGGAGTCAAAATCCTTAAAGTGTGAATCCTGGTTCTGACATATGAACCTAGGAATTCTTTATTGTCTCATCAAGAAAATAGAACAAGCAATGCTCATTTACTCACAAGGTTGTACTGAGATTATACAATATAACATATTTAAAACATAGCTAGCATGACCATTTTTCAGTGTCTAAATGTGTTAAACATAACACCCCATAAATGTGCACAATTATTATTTATCAATTAAATATAAAACATGGCCAGGTGTGGTGACTCATGTCTGTAATCTCAGCTCTTCAGGAGGCCAAGACAGGAAGATTGCTTGAGGCCAGGAGTTTGGAACCAGCCTAGGCAATGTAGTGAGATCGCATCTGTCCTAGAAAGCTAACTAAATAAATAAAACAGCAAAGGGTGGTGGCACGTGCTTGTAGTCTCAGCCACTCAGGAGGTTGAAGTGAGAGGATCCCACAAGCACAGGAGTTTTATGCTTGTGAGCTATGAATGTCACTGCACTCCAACCTGGGCAACAGAGTAAGACCATGTCTCTAAAATGAATGAGTGAATTAATGAATGAATGCCCACATAAACAAATAAATAAAACAAAACTTCTAAAACTTACCATGAGTTTTGACATGTAAAAATATATGTTCATTTATTCAGAAACAATTTATTGCACATATGTTTTCTGTGAGAGCTATTAAGCATAAATAAAAATCAAAAAAAACATCTTCCCTAGCCCTAAAAACAGCAGTAGTAATTACTGAAAGAATAATTTGAAGAATTAACGTTTTAGCAATTCATCAAAATATTCTGTGATTTTATTTAACAGATGCTTGGCAGAAAGTCGGAAGACCTAGTCTCTTCTAAAGATTTCAGTCATTCACTGAGTGATCACAAGGTAAAAACCTTCATTTTTTGTTAGTAACATAGAAATATGTTAAATTATTTGAGATGTTGCTTTATGATACATGCTGTCTTTTTTCTAATATGGGTAAGACATATATTTTAAGAAATGAGCTCTAGGATTTTTCCATTTTGATAGTTTATTATTATAATTGTCTAACAAATAAGTATTTGACACTTGAACTAAATCTTGTCACATGAAAATGACAAATTTGAGTTATCTATGTTTTAAACAAATACATTGAAAGAACTATAGATTCTCTGACATCCTGATATTTCAGTAAAACTTGAAAAATAAACACTGGATATCTGAACATTTAGTACACCTGAAAGGTCAACTAAGATAATTCAGTTGCTATGTATTCTTTAACATTCCTTTATTCTGTAAAGCTTGAATCTTGACATTTTCTTTTTTTTTTTTTTTAAAGAAAGAAAAAAAGAGTAAGAGAAAAGGGTGAGAGAGAACCTTTTGCTCTATTGCACAGGCTGGAATACAATCTAGAAATAGGTATTAAAAACCTCTTTTATGCTGATGATTGTGCTTAACAGTGGAGACAGGAAGGAATAAGGAAAGAAAATAACAAACAAACAGCCAACCAATATTTTGTTTAAATCTATGAAATGCTGTGCAAGTGCTAAAGAGTGATTTGCTTCCATTTATGTGGTCACTTTCAAAATAGGTGTAATATGATACTAAAATAAATATATGTTCTGTGGACCTTGGGTGTAGAATTCTATAAATATTCACTGAGTTTACTTGTTCCGGGTCTGAGTTCAAATCATAAATCTCTCTGTTAGTTTTCTATCTCATTGATCCATCGAATATTAACAATGTGGTGTCAAAGTCTCCTGCTATTAATGTGGGAGTCCAAAACTCTTTATAAGTCATTGAAAACTTGTCTTATATACCTCGGTGCCCCTATATTGGGTGCATATATATTTATGATCATTGACTTCTATTGTTGCATTGA
This sequence comes from Callithrix jacchus, assembly GCF_049354715.1. Classification (NCBI taxonomy): domain Eukaryota; kingdom Metazoa; phylum Chordata; class Mammalia; order Primates; family Cebidae; genus Callithrix; species Callithrix jacchus. The sequence goes on along the minus strand of NC_133504.1, from coordinate 81,297,159 downwards.
TCTTTTTATCATTATGTAATGTCCTTCTTTGTTTCTTTTAGTCTTGGTTACTATTGTAGTCTATTTTGTCAGAGACGAAAGTTACAACTCCTGTTTTTGTTTTTTTGTTTGTTTGTTTGTTTGTTTTGTTTTTCTTTCCTCTCCATTTGATTGGTGAGTCTTCCTCCAGTCCTTTGTTTTGAGTCTTTGTGAGTCCTTGCTTATGAGATGGATCTGGATACAGAGTGCCGATGTGTTTTGACTTTTTAATTCAGTTTGTGTGTCTGGGTCTTTGATTGGGGAATTTAATCCATTTAACTTCAGGATTAATATTGATATTTGTCAGTTTAATATTGTCATTTAATGCTGGCTGGCTATTTTGCCCATTAGTTGATATAAATACTTCATTATGGAGATACTCTTTATCTTTTGGTAAGTTTTTGGGATGACTGATACTGGTTGTTCCTTTCTGTGTGTAGTGCTTCTTTCAGAAGCTCTTGGAAAGCAGGCCTGGTGGTGATGAAATCTCTGAGTGCTTGCTTGTTTGTGAAAAATTTTATTTTTCCTTTATTTATAAAGCTTAGTTTGGCAAGATGAGATTCTGGGTTGAAAATTTTTTTCTTTGAGGATATTGAATATTAACCGCCACTCTCTTCTAGCTTGTAGGGTTTCTGCTGAGAGATCTGCTGTAAGTCTGATAGGCTTCCCTTTATGGGTAACCTGACCTTTCTCTCTAGCTGCCCTTAGAGTTTTCTCTTTTATTTCAACCCTGGTGAATCTAATGATTATGGGTCTTGGGGTTGCTCTACTTGAGGAATATCTTTGTGGTGTTCTCTGTATTTCCTGGAGATGAGTATTGTCCCACCTTACTAGGTTAGGGAAGTTTTCCTGAATAACATCCTGAAGAATACTTTCCAGCTTGGATTCATTCTCTTCATGACATTAAGGTACACCTATCAAACATAAATCAGGTCTTTTCACATAGTTCCATATTTCTTGGAGACTTTGCTCATTCCTTTTTACTTTTTCTTCTGTAATCTTGTCTTCTCACTTCATTTCATTAAGTTGGTCTTCGACCTCTTTCTTCTGCTTGATCAATTCGAGTGTTAAAACCTGTGCATACTTCTTGGAGTTCTTGTATAGTATTCTTCAGTTCCATTAATTCACTTATATTCCTCTCTAAATTGTCTATTCATGTTAGGATTTCATCAAATCTTTTTTCAAAGTTCTTAGTTTCTTTACATTGGGCTAGAACATTTTCTTTTAACTCACAGAAGTTTCTTATTATCCATCTTCTGAAGCCTAATTCTGTTATTGGAATGCACTCATTTTCCATCAGGCCTTGTTCCCCTGTTGATGAGGAACTGTGATCCTCTGAAGAGGAAGAGGCATTCTGATTTTGAGTATTCTCAGCTTTTTACGCTGGTTTCTTTCCATTGTTGTAAATTTATCTACCTGTTGTCTTTGTAATTACCAACTTTCAAATTAGGTCTCTTAGTGGACGTCCAACTTGTTAATTCCCAGGGCCAAAATGTGAGCAGCCCACTGTGATGGCTAAAACAGCTGTGTCAAGATTCTTTGTGCTTTTCTGTCCAGGAGTCTCCCGTCTGGCTTCCCTCCTGATTCCCTTCTTCAATCAGCTCCAAACGTCGGCCAAAAGGGGAACCAGTCCCATTTACTCTGCACCAAGAACTGCTGCGCCAGGGCACCGCCAAAACCTCAGAGCCGACTGCAAGAGTCGCACTGGTGACCCGGGAGGCTCCTCCGCTGGGAATCTCCTGGTCCTTGGGCAAGAAAGATTCTTCTAAAAGTGTGGCATCCTCTCGTTCTCTGCACGTTCACGGGGAGCTACAAGCCTGAGCTGCTAGTGGTCAGCCATCTTGGATCTCTCTGGGAATCTTGACATTTTCAACTAATCCTGATAAGCTTAATTTAATAACTATGATAATACACATAGTAGTAGATATTTTTATATAAGAATGGAAACCCATTGGGCATGGTGGCTCACGCCTGTAATCCCAGCACTATGGGAGGCAGAGGCAGGAAGATTACCTGAGGTCAGGAGTTCTAGACCAGCCTGCCCAATATGGCAAAACAACATGACAGCAGGGTGTGATGGCAGGACCCTACAATCCCAGCGACTCCAGAGGCTGAGGCAGGGGAACTGCTTGAATTTGGGAGGCAGAGGCAGAGGTTACAGTGAGCTGACATCGTGGCATTGCACTCCAGCCTGGGTACAGAGAGTGAAACTTCATATCAAAAAAAAAAAAAACAAGAAAGAAAGAAAAAGAAAAGAATGGGAATCCAAAACATAAGGAGACCTAGACAGTAAGAAATACATGAAGAAACTCATACTAAAGGATACCAAGTGATATAAGCAAAATTAAAAATATATAATATGCTCTGTATCAGAATTTCAGGTGGACCTTTATCTGCACATTTCCAGGTGGACCAAACTTTATTTTGCTTCCCCCTTAACTTCCAGTTTTTTTTTTAAGTTCAGCATTTTGCCACATTTGCTTCAGTTGGCTATACAGTAAAAACAGTTACAAATACAGTCATAGTTCCCTGTTCCATTGCCTTACATAGCCTGATTATATGGCTTATTAATCCTATGCCTGTTTTGTACTGTTATACACACACACACACACACACACACACACACATGTTATGGGTATTTTACTACACTTTAAACATAGTATTGTACTTCATATATTGTTTTCCAAATTGATTTACCATCCAAAAACTTGTTTATTAACATTATTCATTTTTATATATGTATCCATAGTTCATTAGTTTTTGCTGCTGTAAACCATTGTGTTTATAGGTGCTAAGCAGCAGGAATAAGCGGAGATGTTGCTACCACTGTATTGAACACCAATGGGTGACTGCACATAGCTGTAATGCATTAGAGAAGAAACAAGTTGTTTTTCTGCATTACATGTGAGTTGTCAGGGCAAGTAAAACAATGACAGTCATATTAATATATCACTTCCAGGTGACAGTAGAAATAAGAAAGCTATTGATTTTATAACATCTTTAAAATCAGGAATAAATCATTGCCTCATGAACAAAGAGACATGTTTATTTATTTCAAACTTGAGATTTTTATATGATTTATATGTCATTAATATGACATGCTCTACTTTCCAAATTTGCAATTTTAGTGTCCAAGTAGAGGCTTCTAGTTTAGCATAACTAAAGCAGATACATTTTATTACCAATATTTTTAACCGTTTAAAAGAAAGAGCAAGGAAACATAATTGTAACAGAGAAGCATGGCGTGCTTAAATGATGAAAGAATGTTGCCCACAGAGCTGCTGCGTTTAATTATTTTTGTAAACTGTCATAATTACATGAAGTGAGAAGGCCAAACAATACATAAAAACAAATTAAAAATCCACAAAGACAGGTTGGTCTTGGCATTAGAGGATAAGTTAAATTCTCAGGAAATTTATGATGTCCAATACAATTTGATAGAAATTCAAAATAGAGATAGAAGAAAAACAACAAAAAATAAGTAGGGACATTTATTAAAGAACTAAAAACATAATTAATTTCAATCCATTCAATCCAGAAATCCTGCTACTGGACATATACCCAAGGGGAAAAGATCATAACATCAAAAAGGTAGCCTACATGTATTTTATCACAGTATTACTCACAATAACAAAAATATGAAATCAACTTAAGTTTCCATCAAGAGATGATTGGACAAACAAAATGGCATATATATATATATACACATATATATATATATATATGTATATATATATATGCACACACAAAAAATAGAATGTTATTTAAATATTATGAAATAATAAAATCATGTTGTATTATGCTGCTCTTACTTTGTTGTAAAGAAATATCTGAGACAGGTAATTTAAAAAGAAAATAGGTTTAATCAGCTCTTGGTTCTGCAGGCTGCACAGGAAGCATTGATTGTCCTGATATCTGCTCAGCTTCTGGGATGGGAGTGGGAGCTCAAGAAACTTGTAATCATTGTGGAAAGTGAAGGGGGAGCAGAAATGTCAAATGGTGAAAGCAGAAGAGAGAGAGAGAGGACTTCATGAGAATTCATTCACAATTTCAGGGAAAGCACCAAGGTGATGGTGCTAAACCATGGATGAGAAACCAGCCCCCATGATCAAATCACCTCCCACCAAGCCTCACTTCCAACATTGGGAATTATATTTCAATATGATATTTGACAGGGAAAAAATCCAAATTATATAATGTGTCTTTTGCAACAACATGGATGAAACTTGTATTAGCCTGTTTTCACACTGCTATAAAGATACTACCTGAGACTGAGACTGGGTTATTTATAAACAAAAGAGGTTAATTGACTCACAGTTCCACATGTCTTGGCAGGCCTCAGGGAACTTACACTTATAGCAGAAGGTGAAATGAGATCAGAAACTTTCTTCCAAGGTAGCAGAAGAGAGAGAGCAAAGGGGAAACAGTCCAACACTTTTAAAACCATCAGTTCCTGTGAGAACTCACTCACTATCAATAGAAAAGTATGGGGAAAACTGTCCCCATTATTTAATCCCCTCCCACCAACTCCTTCCCCTGACATATGGAAATTGTGATTTGAGATGAGATTTGGGTGGAGACACATAGGCAAGCTATAATATTCTGCCCCTGGTCCTTCCCAAATCTCACAGTATTCTCACATTTTAAAACCAGTCATGCCTTCACAACAATCCCCCAAAGTTTTACTCACTCCAGTATTTTCTCAAAAGTCCAAGTCCAAAGTTTCATCTGAGGCAAGGCAAGTCACTTATGCCTATCAGCCTTTAAAGTAAAAAGCAAGTTAGTAACTTCCAAGACACAATGGGATACATGAATTGGGTACATGTTACTCTACAAAATGGGAAAAATTGGCCAAAATAAAGGGGTTACGGGCCCCATACAAGTCTGAAACCCAACAGGGCACTTATTAAATCTTAAAGCTTCAAAATAATCTCCTTTAACTCCATGTCTCACATCCAGGGCATACTGATCACCCCACATCCTTGGGCAGCTCCACTCCTATTGCTCTGTGGGATACAGCCCCTGTGGCTGCTTTCATGGGCTCATGTGGAGTGCCTGTGGCTTTTCCAAGCACATGGTGCAAGCTGTTGGTGGCGCTACGACTCTGGGGCCTGGAGGATGGTGGCCCTCTTCTCAAAGCTCCACTAGACAGTGCACTCATGGGTACTCTGTGTGTGGTCCCAATCCCTACAAGTCCCTTCCTCACTGCCTTAGCACAGGTTCTCCAAGATGGCTCTGCCCCTGCAGCAGACTTCTGCCTGGACATCTAAGCATTTCCATACATTCTCTGAAATCTAGATACATGCTTCCAAATCTCAACCTTTGTCATCTTCACACCCACAGGCCCAAAACCACATGTAAGCTGCCAAGGCATGGGACTTGCACTCTCTGAAGCAGAAGTGTAAGTTGTACATTGGCCCCTTTTATACCTGGTACACAGCGCACTGAGTCCCAAGGCTGTAAAGAGCAGGGGTTCCTGGGCCTGGCCCACAAAACCATATTTCCCTCCCAGTTTTCCAGGCTTCTGATAAGAGGGGCTGCTGTGAGGTTTCTGACATATGCTGGAGACATTTTCTCCTTTGTCTTGTCTATCAACGTTTGGCTTCTTGTTATTTATACAAATTTCTGCAGCTGGTTTGAATTTGTCCCAGAAAATGGGTTTTTCTTTCTACCACATGGTCAGTCTGCAAATTTTCTAAACCTTTATGCTCTGCTTCCCTGTAAAATGTAAGTTCCAGTTTCAAACCATCATTTTCTGAATGCATATAACTGAATGCTTTCAGAATAAGCCAGGTAACCTCTTGAATGTTTTGCTGCTTAGAAATTTCTTCCACCAGATACCCTAAATCATCTCTTTCAAGTTCAAAGTTCCATGGATCTCTAGGGCAGGACAAAAATGCTGTTGGGTCTTTTTCACTAAAGCAAAGCAAGAGTGACCTTTGCTCCAGTTTTTAGTCAGCTTCTCATTTTTATCTGAGACCACCTGAGCCTGGACTTCATTCATATCACTATCTGCATTTTGGTCAAAACCATTCAAGAAGTCTCCAGGAAGCTCCAAACTTTCCCACATCTTCCTGTCTTCTTCTGAATCCTCCTAACTTTTCCAACCTCTGCCTGTTATCCAGTTTCAATGTTGCTTCCACATTTTCAGGTTATCTTTATAGCAGTAGCCCACTCCTTGTACCAATTTTCAGCGTTAGTCTGTTTTCACACTGCTATAAAGATACTACCTGAGACAGTAATTTATTTAAACAAAGAAGTTTAGTGGACTAATGATTTCACATGGCTGGGAATGCCTCAGGAAACTTACAATCATGGCAGAAAGCAAATGGAAGCAGGCACCTTCTTTCAAGGCAGCAGGGGAGAGAGCAAAAGCGGAACAGCCAAACACTTGTAAAACAGTCTAACACTTTTTAAAAAGTTCTCATGAGAACTCACTCTGTATCATGAGACCAGCATGGCTGGAACCATCTCTATAATTCAATCATTTCCCACCAAGTTCATCCTCTCACACATGAAGATTACAGTTTGAAATAAAATTTGGGTGGGGACACAGAACCAAACCATATTAGAGTTACAGGCCATTCTCTTATGTGAAACAAATCAGGCAGAAAAAATAAATGTGGCATGTTCTCACTCATACGTGGGAGCTAAATAATGTGTATACAAGAAGGTAGAGAGCAGAATGAGAGACAATGGAGATTTGGAAAACTAAGGAGGGTAGAAAGGGCATGGTGGACAAGAAAGTACTTAATAGGTACAACATACATCATTTGGGTGCTGGATATCTTAAAAGCCCTGACTTCACCACTAGGCAATCTATGCATGTAGGAAAATTGAACTTGAATCCATTAAATTTATACAAATTAAAAAAACAATTTACATGAAAGAAAATGTAGAAAACATACATAAATAAATGTGATTTGGTAAAAGTATACAAATAAAAATATCTCTGAGGTTTGTTGGGTTATTACAAAGTAATATATAAGATTAGTTTGGGGTTGTTCTACCAGAATACATGAATGAAAGTAAATTGAACAAATTCCAAAAAGCATAAGGAATAATATTTTGACAAAATTTTTTTTAAATAGTAATATTCTCAGTGTGATAACAGAGATTGAAAACAAAAGACGAAGAAAAACATGAAACCAAGTTAAAGGATTTGTTGTTTTCAATTCTCTCCTTTAGATGGCAGTAAGGAAGGGCAGTCCAGATGAACCCAGGTTTTTTTCTAGGTTAAATGAAGAGAAATGGAATAGGTACTTTGTCCATCAGATTTTATTAGAAACCCCAGGTCCTTCCTTCATCAATATTATTTGCTAAACATGGGGTCATTTGACAGACTACTTTTTATCAAAACACTTTCACTTGAAACTTTTTTAAAAAATATTTTTCTCTAATGTGACATGAGTGAGTGTAAAAGCAATGGGAACCAATATTAAGAGAACTAACATAGTCATTAATCTGGGATGAACATTTTCTTATAGATGTGGCTTTGTTGTCCAAGAAAAATAAATAGGCATAATTAAATCAAGATCATAAGAAAGATAATGAATTCAATGGGAATGGTATGAGCAAGAACTCTCTGATTGTTAGGTTAATTTTCTTAAATGAAAATGAGGTGGAACATTTTTACATATCATGGGATGAGAAATTTTCAGGGCTACAGAAACCTTGAAGAGAATTTACTCTAACTTCCTAATTTTTCTAAATGGAAATACTGACAACCAAGCAATTAAGAAATTTGTTTTAGATTACATAGGAAAACAGAAATACAACAATAATTACATTTAGGTTTCCTGATTTCAAGTCTAATATCTTTAAAATCTCAACACAGTGTAGGTCAACAGGTGACTTATGTTTTGTGCATCTGTGTAGGGCTTATTTCTTATATGAGTTTTTTTTTTCAAATTCTGAGATTAAGTATTTTTATGAAGCATGATCTTATTGTGTTAAAAGGGAAATTTTAATTCAATGTTTATCTTGTAGAAATAACTACTTTTCATTAAATATTAATTACTGGATGAAAATGAACACCTTATCTTCCTGCTTCTTAACCATAAGATTTGCTAGTGCTACACAGCTGTAGAAATTTAAATAACTGGCATGTGGAGACAGGGTGAAGTTTAGCCTTTTCAAGCAATTTTTTTTCTCTCTTGGCACTGGCATATTGTCTCATCAACACATCTAGGAGCTTCTATTTTTGAAATGCTTCACTTATCACTTGTGGAGTGTTGAAATGGAACCTATTTTTTCCCCAAAGAGAACATTCCTTAGCAAAGACAGATTGTCTCATCTGCATTAAGAAACTGTCCTTAATGAAATACTCTTTTGAGATAAGCTCATGCTTTCTGCCTGCAAATTTTGACTGTTTAAAAATCAGAACTTTTCCTTAATCCTTGAATAATTGTGTTAGAAGCTAATAATTTAACTCTTTGGATTTACATTTCTTACAAAATCTAATTTTTTACTTAAGACAATATCATACTTCATAAAAAGATGACTAAGAGAGATGGCAAATGTATAAACTGATGGTTGAGATTGCAAGTAAAACTCTCCTTGGGTAGTTACTGTCCCCACCACCCTCAGGCCAAAAAATAGATTTAAACAGATATTTTGTGCCACATAAAAAATTATGTTAAAATTGAGGGATGTACAAATGGGAAGACTTTGAACAATGCCAGCAACAGATCAACTCTAGCAAGGGAAGGTGCCTTCTCTTGGCATGGAAATGGCCTGAAGTACAGCACAGCAATTAGTCAGGAGCAAGCTCAGGCTCTAACAGCAGGATCCAGGCTCAAATCTCAGATGAACTTCCTTCTATCTGGTCACATTGTACAAGTCACTCTACCACTAAAATTCTCAGTGTGTGTGTGTGCGTGTCTATGTACAAAATGAGAAGAATAATGACAAATAACGTAACAGATTTGTGGTCATTTAATACGCTTCAGGATACAATATGCCTAGCATATACCACTTAGAAAGAAGTAAAATATTCATATGTATAATATTCATTCAGAAAGGTACTGAAGTTATAATTTAAAAGCTCAGTATATTTTAACCAATAAATTCTGTGGAATCAGTCATGTAACCAATACTCAGATGAAAACATCAAATGTTCCCAGAAATCCCTAAACCTCCCTTCTACCCTTTTTGAGTCATTACCTGTGCAAGGGTAAATTTTATCTTTACTTGTAATTCTATCAGTTTATTTTTACTGTGTTTATATAGATGAAATCACGCAACATGTACTCTTCCATGTCTTACCTTTTTTATTCAATATCTTCCTTCTTCCCTCCCTCCCTCCCTCCCTCCCTCCCTCCCTCCCTCCCTTCCTTCCTTCCTTCCATCCATCCCTCTTTCTCTTTCTCTCATTTCTCTCTGTTCTCTCTTTCTCTCTCTCTTTCTTTCTTTCTTTCTTTTTTTCTGTCTTTCTTTCTTCGAGATGGTGTCTCTCTCTGTTGCCAAGCTGGAGTGCATTGGCACAATCTTGGCTCACTGCAACCTCCACCTCTTCGGTTCAAGCAATTCCCCTGCCACAGCCTCCAGAGTAGCTGGGACTACAGGTGCCCACTACCGCGTCCAGCTATTTTATTTTGTATTTTAGTAGAGATGGGGTTTCACCATGTTGGCAGGGTAATCTCTATCTCCTGACCTCGTAATCAGCCTGCCTCGGCCTTTCAAAGTGCTTGGATAACAGGTGTGAGCCACCACACCTTGCTCAATATTTTTTAATAGGTACTGTAGAAACAACTTTTAGTTAATTAGTGGGGACATGGGACTAACAAATAAAGAAATGTGGTTGATTTTCTGCCAATAATGGGGGACATCAAATTCTTCCATTTTCTTCTTACCACATGCAGGTAAAACAGCTATACCTACCCCAAATTCACAAATGTCAGCACATAATTTTACATAGCAACTGAATTATTTCTAAGAAGAAAAAAATATATGTAATGGAAAAATCCAACCATCTAAGAGAATGAACAAAGCAATTTCAGTTAAAGCATCAAATGTGGGTTGCATATATAAAATTATGCCTAAACGATTGACTAAAAATGTAAATGTTACAAATATTATTGTAAATGCAGCAACTTAACAAATAACATTTAGAAGGGAGAGAAGGAAAAAATTCTAGTAAAGCCGGAGGAACTCAAGATGGCGCTGTGACAACAACCCAGGATTTAAGCTCTCGGTTAATCTGCGGAGAGGTGAGTCAAAGCTGCATTTTCAGACTGATCTTTGTTGCCCACAGAACAGGGAAATTCCCAAGTATAAAGGAGACGCGAACACCAGGCAGAGGCTCTGCCTGGAGAAGCCGGCAGCCGGGGTGGCAGTGGCCGGCTATACCCAGCGATCCCCACAGGGCGCGCTTGTCCGGGTACCCTGTTGAAACGGCAACCTGAGACTTTAGAGGGCTGAACTCGAGACTGAAAGGGACTTGGGCAGTGGGCCAGCCCAGGGGATTGCAGGGACACAGCGTGTGGGATAGCACAGTGGGACAGACAAAACGGCGATTCCAAACACTCGCCGTGGAGACCGTCCCTGAGGTGCTCTGTGGGGGAGGGACATCCACCATTACCGAGGCAACCTGCCCCGACTGAGACACACGCCCACTGCTGACGCAGCCTGCAGTTGCCGAGGCAACCCGCCCCTACTGAGATACATGCCCACTGCTGACGCAGCCTTCCATTGCCGAGGCAACCCGCTACAACAGAAAGACTCCGCTGCAGGGCGTAGCCCCTGGTGGAGAATGCAGCAGAACAGCAAGAGCCTGCAGCAACAGGGTGAGCCTCACAACAGCAGGGCGGAGCCTCAGCAGTCGAATAGTGATTAGACTGCCTCCTAGCTGGGCAGGACACCTCAACAGACATCCAAAAACAAAGCCCCAACCCCCCAAGACAGAGCAAGAACGAACTGCCATTCACAATTGCTATAAAAAGAATAAAATACCTAGAAATACAACTCACAAGGAACGTAAGGGACCTCTTCAAGGAAAACTACAAACCACTGCTCAATGAAATCAGAGAGGACACAAACAGATGGAGAAACATTCCATGTTCATGGTTAGGAAGAATTAATATTGTGAAAATGGCTATGCTGCCCAAAGTAATTTACAGAATCAATGCTATCACCATCAAGCTACCATTGACTTTCTTCACAGAACTGGAAAAAACCACCATGAACTTCATATGGAACCAAAAGAGAGCCCGCATAGCTAAATCAATTCTAAGCAAAGAGAACACAGCGGGGGGCATCACACAACCGGATTTCAAACTATACTACAAGGCTACAGTAATCAAAACAGCATGGTACTGGTACCAAAACAGAGATATAGACCAATGGAACAAAACAGAGGCACCGGAGGCAACACAACATATCTACAACTATACAATCTTTGATAAACCTGACAAAAACAAGCAATGGGGAAAGGATTCCCTATTTAACAAATAATGTTGGGAAAACTGGCTAGCCATGTGCAGAAAGCAGAAACTGGACCCCTTCCTGACACCTTACACTAAAATTAACTCCAGATGGATTAAAGACTTAAACATAAGACCTTGTATGATAAAAACCCTAGAAGGAAATCTAGGCAAAACTATCCAGGACATAGGAGTAGGCAAGGACTTCATGAACAAAACACCAAAAGCATTGGCAGCAAAAGCCAAAATAGACAAATGGGACCTAATCAAACTCCACAGCTTCTGCACGGCAAAAGAAACAGTCACTAGAGTGAATCTGCAACCAACAGAATGGGAAAAAATTTTGCAGTTTACCCATCTGACAAAGGGCTGATATCCAGAATTTACAAAGAACTCTAACAGATTTACAAGAAAAAAACAAACAAGCCCATTCAAAAGTGGACAAAGGATATGAACAGACACTTTACGAAAGAAGACATATATGAGGCCAACAATCATATGAAAAAATGCTCATCGTCACTGGTCATCAGAGAGATGCAAATCAAAACCACATTGAGATACCATCTCACGCCAGTTAGAATGGCGATCATTAAAAAATCTGGAGACAACAGATGCTGGAGAGGATGTGGAGAAAAAGGAACACTTTTACACTGTTGGTGGGAGTATAAATTAGTCCAACCATTGTGGAAGACAGTGTGGCAATTCCTCAAGGCCTTAGAAATAGAAATTCCATTTGACCCAGCAATCCCATTACTGGGTATATACCCAAAGGACTATAAATTATTCTACTACAAGGACACATGCACACGAATGTTTATTGCAGCACTGTTTACAATAGCAAAGACCTGGAACCAACCCAAATTCCCATTGATGGTAGACTGGATTGGGAAAATGTGGCACATATACACCATGGAATATTATGCAGCAATCAGAAATGATGAGTTCTTTTCGTTTTTAGGGACATGGATGAATCTGGAGAACATAATTCTCAGCAAACTGACACAAGAACAGAAAATGAAGCACCACATATTCTCACTCATAGGTGGGTGATGAAAAATGAGAACACATGGACACAGAAAGGGGAGTACTAAACACTGGGGTCTACTGGGGGGAAAAGGGGAGGGCCAGTGGGAGAGGGAGGTGGGGATGTATAGCCTGGGGAGAAACGCCAAATGTGGGTGAAGGGGTGAAAGCAAACAGAACACACTGCCATGTGTGTACCTATGCAACTGTATTGCATGCTCTGCACATGTACCCCAAAACCTAAAATGCAATAAAAAAATAAGAAAATAAAAGAATGCTAGTAAAATAATTTCATTTTTCTTATTCACTAATTAATACTAATCATACAGATTTCTTAAAGCAAATAGAAAAGATTTTACTATTTTATATAAAGAGAAAATAAGTATTTAGACAACTTAAAATAACAACATGAATATTAAGTATTAGGAAGTAGGCGGGGAAGGTATTTACTTCTATCAACATATTTTTACTTTCTGTTAATAATTAGTTGAAAGTTTTTATTTCTTACTTTCTAATTTCTATTTCATACAAATTTTTCATAACTTCATCAGTTTCTTTGCTAAATTTCATACTAAATATCTGAACATTTTTATAGCAACTTTTTTTTTCAGGATCTTTACCTTTATTACCAGCTACTGAGCTACAGAATACAAACCAACTGAAAACATTAAAGAAAGACTGCTTGCAACAGTTATGTACAGGTATACCACACAGAAGAGAAAGCCATATCCAATCCCAAAGCCACCCCTGTGGGGAAGGATGGCCTTAGCTATGAGCCGAAGGAGTAAAAGAAGTTACAACATGAGAGTCCCATCCATCCAGAAAAGCAGTGAACAACTGCAGCTGCATGGGCACCAAAAATTTATCTGAGATTAGTTTTAAAGTTTCCATGAATCAGTTTTCAAATAAAAACAGGTACCCCTCTTTTCCTGTAAACTTTTTTTGGACTTATCAGAGTGTTTTATTTGTAGGGTAAATGTCACACTTAAATCTGTAAAGACGGGAGAATTCAGAGAGTTGTAGCTATGTTCTTTTTTGTTTGTGTGCTTTCAGTTCTGGGGTACATGTGCAGGTCTTGCAGGATTGTGGCATAGGTGCACACATGTCATTGTGGTTACTGTCTCCTACATCCCCCCATCATCTACAACAGGCATTTCTCCCAATGTTATCTCTCCCAACCTCCCCACCCCCAACTGTTCCTCTCCTAGCTCCTCACCCTCCAGAAGACCCCAGTGTGTGATGTTCCCCTCCCTGTCCCCATGTGTTCTCATTGTTCAACACCTGCCTACGAATGAGAACATGGGGTGTTTGGTTTTCTGTTCCTGTGTCAGTTTGCTGAGAATGATGGTTTCCAGATTCATCCATGTCCCTACAAAGCACATGAACTCATCCTTTTTTTGTGGCTGCATAGTATTCTATGGTGTATATATGCCACATTTTCTTTGTCCAGTCTACCATTGATGGACACTTGGGTCAGTTCCAGGTTTTTGCTATTGTAAACAGTGCCACAGTGAACATATGTGTGCATGTGTCTTTATAGCAGAATGCTTTATAATCCCATGGATATATACCCAGTAATGGGATTGCTGGGTCAAATGGAATTTCTGTTTCTAGATCCTCGAGGAATCTCCACAGTCTTTCACAATGGTTGAACTAATTTATACTCCCACCAGCAATGTAAAAGTGTTCCTATTTCTCCACACCCTCTCCAGCATCTGTTGTCTCCAGATTTTTCCATGATCGCCATTCTAACTGGCATGAGATGGTATCTAAATGTGGTTTTGATTTGCATTTCTCTAATGACCAGTGATGATGAGGATTTTTTCATGTATTTTTTGGCCTCAGAAATGTCTCCTTTTGAAAAGTGTCTGTTAATATCTTTCACTCACTTTTGTACTTTTTTCACCCTAGTAAATCTGCTTTAATTCTTTGTAGATTTGATATTAGCAGTTTGTCAGATGGGTAGATTGCAAATATTTTTTCCCCTTCTATCGGTTGTCAGTTCACTCTAATGATTCTTTCTTTTCCTGTGCAGAAGCTCTGGAGTTTAATTAGATCCCATTTCTCTAATTTGGCTTTAGTTGCCACTACTTTTGGTGTTTTATTTATGAAGTCCTTGCCTATGCCTATGTTAAATGGTTTTGACTAGGTTTTCTTCTAAAGTTTTTATGCTGTTAGGTCTTATGTTTAAATCTTTAATCCATCTGGAGTTAATTTTAATGTAAGGTGTCAAGAAGGGGTACAGTTTCTGCTTTCTGCACATGGATACCCAGTTTTCCCAACACTGTTTATTAAATGGGGAATCCTTCCCAATGCTTGCTTTTGTCAGGTTTGTCAAATATTAGATGGTTGTAGATGTGTGACGTTACTTCTGAGGTCTCTGTTCTGTTCCATTGGTCTATATCTCTGTTTTAGTACCAGTACCATGCTGTTTTGATTACTGTAGCCTTGTAGCATACCTTGAAGTCAGGTAGCATGATGCCTCTAGCTTTGTTCTTTTTGCTTAGGATAGTCTTGGATATGCAGTCTCTCTTTTGGTTCCGTATGAAGCTTTTTCTGTGGAGAACGTCAATGGAAGCTTGATGGGGATAGCATTGAATCTATAAATTACTTTGGGCAGTATGGCCATTTTCACAATATTGATTCTTCCTAACCAGGAACATTGTATAGTGACTTTTATAATGATTCATTATACCAAAACAGATAAATTTTTACAATTTGTGGGTGCCCCACTCTTTCTTGCATCTCATATGTATTCTCAGTTTTTATGTTTCAATTTTACTCAATGTTCAATGAGTATTTTATTTTGAGAGTTTTAGATTTTAGCTTACATGTATTTTAGTTGTCTTTGTGTGTTTTATCCACTCTACTCCTTTTGTAATGGGATGGTATAGCTTTTATTTAAAAACATATGGCTAGCAATGGTGATCTAAGTATATATATATATAAAATGATACAGACATACGTAAATGTGTAGCTATATATTTCAGTGTATTCAATATGTTTTTATAGATATTTATTATTGTTTTACTTGCTTTTATTTCATGAAGCCATTTTCTGTCTTAGTCATCTCTTATTTATATTTTTAGGCACCCCAATTAAATGTATTTTAAAACTGTTTTTAGCTTAGTAATCTGAATAGAAATCATTTTTGATCATTCATTTATTTACAATATCAACTTTCTTATTAACATTAGATTTTTTCATTGGATGAGATTATTTATAAGTTTCTTTTTAATGAAAGAAGTTACCATTGCTGTTATTTCTCTCTGAAAGTGTTGTATGGCTGCTACCTCTACATACCCAAAGCAGACTAGGTGTTGTAATGCCAGTTAGTGGTTTTGTCCCCTTTAGATATTGGAGTAATATGCGTCCCGTTATTGAGCTAATACTCACTACTAGTTTATGTGTGACCAGATTCATTTTTTTTTTCTTATTTCCATTTCTTTCTCTTTTTTTTGAGATGGAGTTTCGCTCTTGTTACCCAGCCTGGAGTGCAATGGCGTGATCTCTGCTCACCGCAACCTCCGCCTCCTGGATTCAGGCAATTCTCCTGCCTCAGCCTCCTGAGTAGCTGGGATTACAGGCACGCTCCACCATGCCCAGCTAATTTTTTGTATTTTTTAGTAGAGACAGGGTTTCACATGTTGACCAGGATGGTCTCGATCTCTTGACATCGTGATCCACCCGCCTCGGCCTCCCAAAGTGCTGGGATTACAGGCGAGCCACTGCGCCTGGCCCTATTTCCATTTCGTTATTCATTTCTGATCACCACTTCAATCTGGCAGTTCCCCCTGCCTCTTCCAGCTCCCTCTTCCCCCATCTATTTTTTCATCAACGTGTTTCTTCAATAATTTTCTTACTCGTCTTATCTCGCTTTGGAGTCTGCTTCACGTAAGACCAGGACTAACCCACTAGATTCCCTTTCTAAGGCAAGGTCAAGTTACTGCACTTTGCACCTTCTAAAGAATAACGGTGATTGTCAGGCCTCTTTGGTTTTGGATGCAAGATAAGTTATTGCACTTGAGACTAATAGCTTGATGCACTTCACAGATTATATAAAATGATGCCATTTTTGAAAGGAAATAAAGGAATAAATGGCTTTCTGGAGAGCCCTGGCTGTCATATAGATGCTTACAAATATAACTTAACTACTACATAGATCTTGTGGTGGTAAATGAATCTGTGGTAGATAAGGTTGTTTTTTTGTTTTGTTTTTTACTTTAGAGATATGGTCTCACTGTGTCATCAAAGCTGGAGTGCTGTGGCTAGTCACAGGCAAAATTATCACAGCACACTGCAGCCTCAACCTCCTAGTGTCAAAGAATCCTCCAGCCTCCACCTCCTAAATAGCTGGGACTATAAGCATGTGCTGCTACACCTGCTCAAGGCTGCCTTTTCCTCAACTGACATCTACGATCTCATAGAAGATATTTTATAATCAACTGTTAGGGGAGAAAAAATAATACAAATCTGATTTATGCATCATGTATTCATGTGTTCACCTATGGATCAATTCAATGTGTTTGTATAAGCTGAAAATCAGCTTCTAGTACACTAAAGGGTCACACATCTGTATTCTGAGGGGAATACTGTCAGGGTAAATCCCCTAAGTGTGCAACAATGACTATCTACTTCAGTGGGTCAAGAACTGACAGAGGTTTGGTTACACATGGACTCCTATGCTGTGACTAATGGTATGGCTGATTGTTCAGGGGTTGTTTATTAGGTAAGACGATTTATAAGTTTATTTTTAATGAAAAAATTTCCATTGCTGTGTTTTCTCTCTTAAAGTGTTGTATAGTTGTTCCCTCTAAGTACACATTGCAGACTAGGTGTTGTAATGCCAGTTAGAGATTTTTTTTCCATTTCTGATATTGGAGTATTATACATACTCCAGTACTGGAGGTGTTGGGAAGGAGTGAGATGGATAAATTTTTGATGAGTAGATATGGAGGATAAGGAGAAGAGGCATGAACATGGATCTATGAAAGAGCATTAAGTGACTGCTATTCCTGAGTGTTAGATGTATGAGGAGCAGAGCTAGTATAGAACCAAGCTATAATACTATCCATCAAAACAATCAACTGGGACATATGTGACAAATTGATTATATCAGATACCATCCACCCACCTAAAACATATTTTAGCTGGTTTTTCCTGGGACTCAAGCATATTTACAATGTGGGTTTGTTTTTCTAGCTCACAGTACCTTTACTAGCACTGCTATCTAAATTCTCACAGTCTCTGATTTACTGACATAAAATTGCACATGACATCATCTCTAACCAAGTGACTCATTGTGTGGCCAAAAGATATGAAAATTGGCAAGTGACAATGGAAAGTACTGGTTATGCCACATACTGAACTATACAAAATTTGCTAATCTTATAGAACAGGAGACTAGCCCTATAATTCTTTATATCAAGTGTCCATTTTGAGAGAAATCCTGTGAACTTAGTGTACTGTCCACTAGGATGCAGTGTGTACTATAGACAAAGGATATTTTTTGCTCAAAAGGAAAATCACATGAATCCAGAAACCATGGGTGAGTGAACATTGCAGTGGGTCACTTACATTCACTCCCACTGTTTGTGCTTTCTGCTTTTGAAACTCAAAGTTCTATCAGTCCAGAGATCTTCATTCCAACGAGGGAAGTTTCCACCCACGTTATAGTAGGCATTTCACTAAACTTAAGCTCCTCTGTTGCTATGTTATTTTGTTACCTTCATGTCAGAAAAGCAGTAGGGAAAAAGGAACTGTCTTGTTCATAGATAGGGTAATTAATCCTGTTCATAATGAAGATGAATGGGGGCAACTGGTTTGTGCATTAAGAACAATTATAGTATGCCATGGTCCATTTCAGCTCTAAATGGGAAATTGCAACACTCAGGACCTAAGTAAAATTATGAAAACCAGGATATTATGCAACAAAGTAAGCTACTTAGACAAGAAGTGCTGGTTGAGGTCGAGGGAAATCTTAAATGGGTGAAAGAGGGAGGAGAAAATGAATGTAGCCTTGGCACCAACTATAACAGCAGTGCTTTTTTGCATCTCATTAACCTCTCCTTTTATATATATCCACTGAATTATGATGAATAGCCGCCTTAAAATAAAACGGTTTGGTTGGAATATACTTAATGTAAAATATAATGGGCCATACGAGTGCAAGTGATTCCTGAAGCAGACACGTGCAATGCTCTGCCCAGGACACTTCATCATTCCTATGCTGCTGCTCTGCTTCTAATTGCAAGCACCTGCGACTCTCCTGAGGCCTGTCCTCAAGCTGCTTTCTCCCCATGCAGAAACTGTTGGAGCTTCCTAAAGATTTACATCTTCCATGTTGGCCTTTAGGAGATGACTACTGTAGCAGTATAAAAGCTTATTTCCTTAAGTTGCGTAAGAAAATTTAAAAAATACAAAAACATATGAGTCTTAATTTACACTCCAGACTTCCCCTGCAAAGTCAGGCTGAAGCTACACTCCATGGCACTTTGATTAAAATGACCCTCATGCTGGGCTTTGTCTCGTTGACTGTCCTGCTTTATTCACTACCTTACTGGTTTCCCACTTGCACATAAATTCTCAGGAGGTGTTTCTGGAAAATGCACCCTAACATTACTTCTTACAATGAGCACAATTATCGAGACACAATTTTGAACAAGACAGACATGATCCATCTCTTACTAGAGATCTTTTCATAATGGGGCTTAGCAGTTAATTATGGATTTTAGTAATTTTAATGCAGGTCAGAAACAACCAACTGCAGTGACTAATCACTGGGGCATTTTTAGATTAAATGATCAAATCTGACAGTTTCATCTCTATTCCTCTCCCACCAAGGTGCAGACTGTTGCTGTGTTCACTTCTAGCACAAAGCAGTGAGTATGTGCTTGGGGGACCAAGAAGTGTAGTGTCTTTTAAATAGCCATTCTTTCATTCTTAGTGGAATGCATGTAATCATTATCTGAAGATAAATTATAGTTATACCTTATCCAGAAATACTTCATGGTCTCTCACCTAAGACCACTGGAGGCAGATTTTATAATTTAGAAATTATACCCACATACAAGGTAAGACAATTTATAAGTTTATTTTTAATAAAAAATATTATTTATGTTTATTTATGTATATTTTTAACAAAAAAGTTTTCATAGTTGTTTTTTTCTCTGAAAGTGTTATATAGTTGTGCCTTCTAAATACCCAATGCAATATAACATATCAAATTAGCTTGTCATATCAAATTAATATAAATTTGATAAGACAACAAGTAATTGCTATCTAGTAGAAAATTTTAGACAATGACAGAAAAATGACGTTGCTTGTCCACATGACAGAATGAAAAGACCAAGAAAACCCCATTACAACAAAATGCCCTAACTGGGTGGGAAAACATACAGCAGGAGAAAAACAATTTGAAAAAGAAAACATAGCTATATCAATATAAAATACTTATACCATTTTATTAGAAATAATGGAGGAATTACTGTGTAATGCCACAGTAATGGTTAAGCAAACAATCAAGAAGACATTATATGCATAATTTGTAAGCCTGAAAAAACACAGTCAAGAAATGTATAAAGTTGAGAGATAGTTTTATGGTTAATCATGGTATATTTCTTACACAAACAAGAAAATAAAACATGCTATATTTTACAACACATGCACAGACACACACACACAAATAGTCACAGACACACACGAATATAATTATTTCATTGCAAAAATGTGAAAGCAAAACTTTAAATTATTTGAAAGATAATATATGAAAACTATATTCTTAATTTGAGTATATCAAATACATTTTTAAGCAACACATCAACAGCAAAACTGCATAGACAAAACATGCAAGTTTAATATTATTTAAAATTATACATAGTAATCCATACATCAGAAACAAATAGGTCAGATGAAAATGTAGCTACAGATGTTGAGCTATAAGAAATTTGTTGTTCCTGCCTATCCACAGGGGATCAGTTGTAGGACTCCTACAGATACCAAAATTCATGGATGCTCAAGTCCCTGATATAAAATGGCAACCTATTTGCATAAAACGTACACACATTCTCCCATATATTTTAAATCATCTCTAGATCACTTATGATACTTAATACAATGTAAGTGTTATGGAAATAGTTGTATTTTTTGGAAAATAATAAGAAGAAAAAAGAAGTCTTCGCATGTTCAATGTAGACACAACTATCCAATAAAAAAAAGTATTTTCTCTCTACTGGTGGTTGAATCTGGGAATGCAGAAGATGAATGTAGAAGATAACTATCACAGATGGAGAGGGCTGACTGTATTTCCAAAGCCTGTGCAAATAATACAAAGAAACTTCACAGATCAATAAGAGGTAAAACAGATAACCAAAATGGGCCGAATGTGCTGAAACACTTAGGAGGAAATGAAAAGAGAAGGGAAAAATATATATAAAAGAAGTTCTTCTGCCTAGAAATTCTGCGAACAAATATGCAAATATACTTTACATATCATTTTAACCATTTGATTGGCAACAGTTAAAGTGTGAGGCAAATTACACTTTGATAGTGATATGCAGAAATGAGAATTCTCATATACGCACTGTAGACAACAATGTGCCATATTAACAAATCTGTAAGTTGTAACAACCTTATCACATACATATAAGAGAGAGAGACCTGTGCATATTTTAACCTATTGTTATAACAGTTACAACCTGAAAAAAATTGTATTCATTGTCAGAGGAAGAGATAAATGATTACTTTCTATGTCTACATTAAGAAATAACATGTATAGTCAGTTCCTAGGAAGTTTCACAAAGGGACATATATAAGAATATACATAGTATCATTTTGTAATATCAAAAATTTGGCCCCAATATGTATGTTTTTAATATAATGCTTTAAATTTATAATTGATGCTAAAAATTGTGCATATTTGTGGGGTACAAAGTGATGTTTCAATGCATATATACATAGTATAATAATCAAATCAGGATAACTGCTACAACTATTTTAAACATTTGACATTTCTTTGTTGTGACAACACTCAAATTCTTTTCTAGCCATCTTCCTGAAATATACAATACACCATTATTTGCTATAATCACTCTACTGTATAATAGAACAAAAAATATATTCTTCCTAACAGCAGCTTTTTAGCCAATGAGCAACCTCTTTGAAACCCTCTCTCCCCACTACACTCCCCAGCTTCTGATAACCACTCCAATTTTACTACTTCTATGAAATTGACTTCCTTAGATTCTAGATATGAGTCAGATCATGATGTATTTGCCTTTCTGTGCTTGGCTTATTCCACTTAGCGTAATGTCCTCTAGATTCATTGAGGTTGCTGCATATGATAGGATTTTAACCTGTCTTATGACTGAATGGTATTCCATTATGTAGGTGTATTCCATTATGTGTATACATACACACACACATACAGACATGTATATATACACATATATACATATATACACATATGTGTACATATATATGTTATACACATATATATTACACACACACACAAAGAGATATCACATTTTTTGGTCTATTCATTGTTAGATGGGTATTTAGGTTGACTCAGTTTGCTATTGTAAATAGCACTGCCATAAATATGAGTATTCAGACATCTCTTTGGCGTTACAATTTTCTTGGCTTTACTGATTTATATTCCCACCAACTATTTTAAACATTTGACATTTCTTTGTTGTGACAACACTCAAATTCTTTTCTAGCCATCTTCCTGAAATATACAATACACCATTATTTGCTATAATCACTCTACTGTATAATAGAACAAAAAATATATTCTTCCTAACAGTAGCTTTTTAGCTACCTTTGTAAGAGTTCCCTTTTCTCTGCATCCTTGCTAGCATTTATTATTTTTTGTATTTTTGATAGACTCCCTTATAACCTAATACTTCACTGTGGTTTTAATTTGCATTTCTATAGTGATTAGTGATGTTGAACATTTTTTCATATGTTGAACATGCGTTTCAAATGCTGAACATTTCTGCTGACCATTTGTATGTCTTCTTTTGAGAAATGTATACTCAAGACTGTAGCCATTTTTAATTTGAACTATTTGTTTACTTCTATTGATTTGCTTGAGTTTCCTATGTAGTATAAATATTAACACTTTTTCAGATGCATAAGTTGCATATACTTCTCTCATTTTATAGGTTCTCTATTCACTTTTTTATTGTTTTCTTTGCTTTACAGAAAAAAAAACTACAGACCAATATTCTTGATGAACAAATCCTTAACAGAACACTAGTAAGATAAATTCAACAACACATTAAAAGATCATACACCATGATCACATGAGATTTATTCCACAGATGCAAGAATTGTTCAGCATAGGCAAATCAGTAAATGTAATATATTAACAAATATACTGACAAAAATTATATAATCATTTCAGTAGATGCTGAAAAACATTCAACGCAATTTAAAATCCCTTCATAGTAAACATCTTCAATGAACTGAATCTGGAAGATACATACTTCCACTCGATAAAGGCCATATATGACAAACCTACAACTAGCATACCGAACAATAAAAGTTGAAGGCTTATCTTCTGAGATCTGAAACAAGACAAGGATGTCAATTTTTATTTAACATAGTACTGGAAGTTCTAGCCAGAGCAATATGCAAGAGAAAAAAAATAAAGGGCACTCAAACTGGAAAGAGGGGAATCAAATTGTTCCTGTTTGCAAATGACATGATCATATATAGAGAAAAACCTTAAAGACTCCACCAAAAATAAAAAAAAGTAGCACTAATAAATAAACTTAGTAAAGTTGCAGGATACAAAATCAACATAAAAATCAATAGCATTTCTTTTTTTTATTGTACTTTAGGTTCTGGGCTACATGTGCAGATCATGCAGGATTATTGCATTGGTACACACATGGCAATGTGGTTTGCTGCCTCCATTCCCCCAACACCTACATCTGGCATTTCTCCCCATGTTATCCCTCCCTGACCTCCCCAGCTCCCCCACCTCCTCTGCTGTCCCTCCCTTTGCCCCCACCAACAGACTCCAGTGAGTGATGCTCCACTCCGTGTGTCCATGTGTTCTCATTGTTCATCACCTACCTGTAAGTGAGAATATGCAGTGTTTGATTTTCTGTTCTTGTGTCAGTTTGCTGAGAATTATGGTTTCCAGATTCATCCATGTCCCCACAAAGGACACAAACCCATCAATAGCATTTCTGTATGTCAATAGCAAACTATTGGTAAAACAAGTCAAGAAAGCAATTTACTCCATAATAGCTATGAAAAGAAATACCTAGAAATAGGTTTTGCCAAGGAGGTGAAAAGACTTATGAATTGAAAACTAGAAAGCATTGATGAAAGAAATTGAAGAAAGCACAAATAAATGAAAAGACAACTTGTTTTCATGGATTAGGGAATTAATGTTGTTAATGTTCTTAAAATGTCCACACTACCCAAAGAAAGCTACACATTCCACGTAATCTCTATCAAAATACCAATGACATTATTCCACCAAAGGAAAAAAATCCTATAACGTGTGGAAATGCAAAAAACACTGGATAGCCAAACTAAACCTGAGCAAAACTAACAAGGTAGAGGCATCATGAAACTCCCTGACTCCAAACATAGTAACCAAAGTAGCATAAAACTGGGTATAGTAACTGAAATATCATGATCCTGACACATACACACACAGAAAAACTCAGACATACAGATAAAAGGAACTCAGTAGAAAATCCAGAAATAAATCTATGCATTTATAGCCCCCTGATTTTTGATAAACATACGAAGAACATACTCTGGGGAAAGGACAGCCTTTTCAATAAATGGTGTGGGGGAAACTGGATATCCATGTGTGAAACAGTAAATCTAGACCCTTATCTTTCATTGTATGCAAAAATCAACTCCAAAGGATTAAAGACTTAAATGTAAGACTCACAACTATGAAATTGCTAGAAGGAAACAAAAAGGAAATGCTACATCAAACTGGACTCAGTAATAATATTTTTAGATAGGACGTCAGAGGTACAAGCAATTGAAGCAAAAATAGACCAACTTAGATATTTCTTAGGGCTCTTCTCAGGGCATTGTTTGTTCTGTCTTCACAAAAACACTGTGTGGTAATTTTAGACATTGTCTGACATATACAAAAAGAAAACTAAGGCACAAAGACACTCAGAATACTGCCCGAAGCTGCTCATCAAATGAAAGTAGAGTTGGACCATAAACCTAGTCACCATGGCTGTAGAACCCATTATTTTAGCCATTATGGAAATATTCATTATGAGTATGAGGACTAAACAGTGATTATTTGTGTAAGAACATACTGTATAGTATTTGAAATAATTAAAATTATGTTGCATGTATTAACCTTGACTAACCTCAATGTTTATGTGAGATAAAAAAACATATAGTAGAAAGTCAGCTATAGAATATGAAACATGTCTGTTTAAAAATTTTCAAAACTAAACAATGTAATCTACAAATATGTACATATTTTTTAAAGAAAATGACATGTGGGTGATAAGCAATACATTAAGTTTGGTTGTAATTCTGAAGTGGTGTTGGGATCAGAGAATACAATTAGGAAGAGGTACATAAAGGCTTTAATAAAATTATTACTTTTTAGATAAAGAAAGAATCACTGAGTCATGCATTAAAAAGGGTTGTAAAAATGAAAAAAGCACTGTAGAAGAGAAAACACATATTAATCATTTATGTGCATATTGGGAATTTTTCATAATTCACTTGCTCAGAATGTCAGAATGCCAAAAAGTGGAAGGAAACATTTTCAATTCATTAAAGGGAAGTTGAAAGGCTTCCTTCCAGGTGTTGTGTTTAGATTGGGAGCACTGGACATGAACCTGTCATGTCACAGATGAGCTCATCTGAGAATGAGATCCTTTCACATGTTTCCACAGAAACTTAGCTAAAGACATTCTTCAAATAATTTGGATTAATAACAGTCTATAAAGATCAACAATATTAGTTGATGCCTAAGGAAAACAATGTAAGCTTTATGATATAAGAAAAAAATAATGCAGAATTCATTGAGCTCAGAAAAGCAGCATACTTCTTTCATAAACTTCCATCAGTAGGTAGAATAAAATTTGGGAAAACTGTCATTGTAAAGATGTGTTAGAAGTGAGGCATCCACGGAAAATATTGTAAAGCAATAAAGTGAGACAAGGATCAAATGAAAGACCACCACATGATAAGCCATAAGTATTAAGAAAAAGCTAAGAGAAGAAAGTAGATATTGATATGGTACAACAGTGGTTAAAAGTACATGCATAAAAAGCCTTTTCTAGTGGAAAACAAAGGTTTCCCACTAGAAGATACTGCAATGGAACAAACTGTACTGCATTCACTTCCTAAAACAAAACTGTAAAAACAAAAACACTAAATATAGTTAACCCAATTTATAATAGAATTAGAAAGAGTTGTAAGTTTCTAATAGAGATGACACTTTATTTTTAACAATATGGAGCTAAAGTATAATAATTGGAGAAGAATCAGAATATAAAAATCAATGACAGAGAAGACTTGAACAATATAAACAAGTTACAAGAATGAGGATCTGGTATAAGTAAGCATTACACACACATATGAGAAAAACAGATATAAATGTTCATATCTCACTAAAAAATCTTAATATAGTTAGATGTAGATAGTGCAACATCGGCAATCTGAAGCTTTAGGCCCTTGGGCTTTTTTAACTCATTGGTTTATTTAGCATATACTTTTCACGGAATTCATGATACCTTGACTCATAGTCCAAGGTGACCAAAGCTCTAGCCATCATATCTACATTTCAGCTATGTAATCTCAAAAAGTCTATCTAAAGTATCACCTAATATTGCTGCTGACATCTCATTTATTAGAACTTAGTCATATGACCAAAGACCAGGTCCGCTGCAGTCTGTCAAAAAACATTTTTGTATCATAAACTGCTTTTTGCATGACAATAAGAGATGGCTAGTATGTAAAATACATGACATTTTCTCTGAAAAAAATGGAGGTCATGTGCTTGGAGTGGACCCCAGAAATGGCATCAGATATTTCAGTAATGATTGTTGCAGAACTGTCCATTTAATACTATTTCAAATGGTATATATTTTTATACTTAATTGATATATATAAATAATATTAACTTTTATAAATTAATTTGAGAAGGTTGGCACAGTGATGCACGTGTCTGTAGTTGGAGAGGTTGTGGAGAGAGTATCCCTTGAGCCCTGGGGTTTAAGATTACCTGAGGTAACATTGTGAGAACTCCTCCATGTCAATAATAATAATAACAACAATAATAATAAACAAAGATTTGAAAATGCATTGAGTACACAAAATCTACCAAACATCATAGCTTGAGATAGCCTACCATTAATGTGTTCAGAACACTTACATGAGTCTGCAGTTGGGCAGAATTACCTAACACAAAGCCTTTTTAAAATAATAAAGTGTTAAATATCTCATGTAATTTATTGAATACTTCACTGTAAATGGAAAGCAGAATGGTCATATTGGTACCATGATAAAGCCAAAAAGTGTAAATCAAACCATTGTAGTTGAGGGTGGGCTATAGAGACACATACACACACACTATGTAGTGCTACCGAGTTTTTCTTCAGGACTGAGACTACTTTCATCAGCTGCACTAGCAGAGTGAGTACGTATACGACTGTCTCAGTTGAGTGTCTCCCTGTACAGATGCTTCATACAAGGTCATGTCCTCCTCCCTCTGAAGATAGCCCATGTTTATTGTCTCATCTATGTGGGGATAAGGAGAATGGTATAAAGATCTAGCCCCTGCACATAAAGCCATTAAAGCTCTGATGAAACTTTTGTTGTAACTGAATTCAACTCTTCTCTTCATACATTCTGACTTCCTTCTCTTTCCTCAAAGGTTATTCCTTAAGGAACTCCCCAACACATTTTTCCTTAGTGCAATTACTCATTTCAAAGTCAATCTTCCAGAAAACCACCTCAGAAAAAGAGGTCTAATGTCTATGTGTTCACAAGAGTTTAATTAATTATTAGATAAAAAGTGCATAAAAATTGGAAGTGTTTAATGACAAATTATTGAAGAACACACTTATTTAAAAAGCCATTTTTGTTTTCATAATTATACATGAACATTGTTTAATTTTGCAAGTGCTTCCCTAGTTAAGATTTTGTTTGAGGAACCAAGAAAAATCTAATATATTTCAAACTGCTGTATAAATTATAGGTACCATAGCTGAATTATTAATTCCTGAAGTGTTAAAATGCAAGACAGTTTGGAGGGAAGAAGGGGTGCTAAATAAATCAATGGTGATTTTAATAAACTAGAAACTTTAAGGTACTAAATCTGTCTGCATCTGATCTGAATTGCAATTACCTGTCAAAAATTCATCCATCATCACAAACTCCAAACAAACTTTGCTGGCAGCAGATGTTTGAGAAAAGCTATTTTGTATGGCAAATTTTTCTTGTGGTTTACAACATCCTCAAAAATGACAAAAATTTCTGGGAACAATTGTGTACAACTCAGCAATAACCTGTTAGTACAAAGAAATCATTGTTTACCTGGTTTGCATAATAGATGCCCTATACAAAAACCATTCATTCACAAATAAATGATTTTACTTCCATTGTTTCTAACATGCATAAACTTTAATTTTAGTATCTTTTAGGAATACATGGAAATGTATATGTTGATAAATTTGAAGAAAATATTCTAATTTCTTAGGGTTTTTCACTTTAAAAAGATTGTAAATTTTATTTAGATAAAATGAATTGAAATAGTACTTTGTTCTTTCTGTTGATAACTTGGAAGGGTCCCAGTAATAGCATCTATAACAACTTGATAAAAGCTGTAATTAGGGAGGGATATCACTGGCTAAAAAGCAAACTATTTTTTTTTTTTACCTTAACTCCTTCATGTTTATCCTTTCACTGAAAACAACATTGCCAGTTTTTTTTTTAAGATTTTGTTGCCAGAAAGCACATTTCTAATTTGACTTTTATCTAAAAGTTGTTATAAATAAGCATACCACCTGATACATAGTACATTTTCTAATTATTGGTTCATTGATTCACTTATACACTGAATGCATGAATGTTTTCATCCATTTTTTGTCATAATATGTTTTTAAAATATTTATTGTTTTGTGAGCCAAAACCAAATGTCTTTAAAAGAAAACATGAAATAATACCTTGTGGCTTAAAGAAAAAAATGTTTTTTCTGTAGTTTTCTTATATAAGATAAAATAATATACATAAATTTCCAGAAGATATGATAAAGTTGATGACTTGATTTAAAGTATCTGCTAATCAAAATATGTCATCAGGACAATGAATAGAAATGTCACAATTGGGAGAAAATATCCATAAAACATATAAAAATGTCTCCTATAACTTGGTAACGAAAAGACAAACATTTCCAATAAAAACATGGAAAATAATTTTAAATAAAATTATCAAGGATTTACAAATATTTAAAAACATAAACATAAAAAGTACTTAACCTTCTCACTATGATAGCTTTAGTTATTTTATACTAAAGTGAAGTATAATTGAATGTTGCTAAAAATGGGCAACATAGAGTTTCTTGTGATGATAGAACTAGTCTGTATATTACCTTTCTCATGTCAATATTCTAGATGTGTTATTGTCCAACATGTTCAATTAGGGAAAACTGATAAAGATTACACAGAATTTCTTTGAGTTATTTTTTATCCAATATTATCTGAATCTAAAATTATCTTGAAAGAATAATTCAGGAAGTAAATAAGAAACTAGAAATAATGAACAACTTGAATCTACGTAAGTAGCAAAAAATGTCATAACAAAGCTTGAGCAGAAAACAGTGAAGTGGATAATAGAGAAACAAGACAAAATTAGCGGGGACAAAAGGTAGTACCTTGAAAAGATCAATAACACTGAAAAACTTCTAACCACTTTGAGAAAACCAAAGAAAGAGGGTGTGAGACAAACAGAAATGTATGGACCACTTTTGATAAACAAATTTTACAACTTAAAAAAATGTAAATTTAAAATAAAAAAGAAAATTTTATTGTTTATTTTTTAAAATTTTAGATTTAGGGGGTATATGTGCAAACGTTTACATGAGTATTACCTGTGTAATGGTGGGTACAGGGCTTCCAGTGCAGTCATCATCCAAATATGAACAGTGTATCCATTAGTAATTTTGGAGCCTTCCCAGTGTCTATTATCTCCATCTTTATGTCCAGATGTATCCACTGTTTAGCTCTCACTTATAAATAAGAAAAAATGTTACATACTTTTGTATATATATATATACACACTATATATATATAGTCTTAGGAAAGGAGAGAATTTTGCTCCAGGAAAGGAAGGAACACATACACACTATTTCCATGAAGTCAGCATTAACTTGAAAAAGACACTGAATAAAATATTATAAATTATTTATAGATCAATTGCTTTCATAAATACAAATGCTTAACAAATTATAAATTAATCAAATTCAGAAATATTTAAGGAGGTTTATATATTATAGCTAAACCAGGGACATGAATTTGTGCTAACATGCACATATTTCTTAATGTATTTCACTAAAGTAATAAAATAAATAATATAATTATCTCAATAAATAAAGATAAATTTGTCATAATTTACATCCCATTCATGTTAAGTGTTCTGAGCAAGTTAGGAAGAAAATCAACTTCTTCAATTCAATAAAGTGCATCCATTAAAAACCTACAGCTATTATGCTGTAATTCTGAAATGTTAAATGTTTCCCTTAATGCAGTGATGAAGTCAGGCATATACGCACCTAGAATTGTTTTCAACAATGTACTAGAGAAATCGTCCATTGCATTAAAGCAATAAAAACAAATTAAAGGTATATATATTGAAAATGAAGCAGTGAAACATTATTTTCACAGATGAAATGACTATTTACATAGAAAATCCTAAGGAATCTGCAAGATAAATATAAAAGATAATCAGTGAATCTAAAAATGTTCCAGGTAAAAAGTCAAGTCAATATTAAAAAATGCATTTGATTTTTATGCAAGCTTTAAACATTTTAAAATTAAAGATGTTTTAAAATATCTTACAATAGTATCACAAAGCATAAGTTAAAAGGAATACATTTCATAAAATATTTCCATGTTTGCTAAAACTACAAAACATTGAGAGAAATTAATGAAGATCTAAATAAATACAGAATAATCATGTGTATCAATTCAATTCTCAATGCATGTAAGTTGTTAATTATCTCCCAAATAAAAATTGCTTTTTAACATAGAATATTTCTAATAGAAATTAATGATCTTATATTTACATTAAAAATTCAAAAGTTCTAGAATTGATGAAAAAAACTTGAAAAATTAAACTTGAAGCATTTGTACAACTTTACATCAAGATTCTGCAAAACCACATAGTCAAGAGAGTGCTGTTTTTACTATAACTAAAAATTGTTAGTGGAAGAGTTTCAGAAGTAAAACTACAAATATAGAAGCAATTGACTTTAACAAAGATGCCAAAGCAATTCCATAGAGAAATCGAATAATTTTAAATTTTGCTCTAACAAATTAATTTCTATATGAAATAAATAATCTTTTTTTTTACACCCCACACACATATTACAGAAGTCTCACAAACTTAAATTTGGGATTTAAAATGTTACAGCTTCTAAAAGAATACAGAAAATATCTCTGTTGCCTCTGTGTAGGCAACAATTTCTAAATCTAAACCCAAAAAGCAGCAGCACCAAATTATAAATCAGGTCTCATTAAAATTAAACTTCTTATGGGGACTCTCATTCATTGTTGGTGATAAATGCAAAATCATGCAATCACTTTGGAAGACAATTGGGCCGTATCTTTTGAAACTAAACATATACTTACCACACAAGCCAGCAAGCATGTTCTTTGGTATTTATCTATGAACAAGATTATATTTACCCTTACAAAGAGTTTATTCATGATTTCCCAAACTTGGAATGCATCAAGATGTCCCTCAATAGGTGAATAGATAAATACTCTATGGTATACTCATACAATGAAATATTATTTTGTATAAATAAATGAACTATGAAAACACTCAAATACATGGGTGATCTTAAATGCCCATGTGCAAGAATATCTTAAGTGAAAGAAACCAATTGACTACATACTGCATGATTCCATGGTATGATATTCTGAAAAAGGCAAAACTATGGAGACAATAAAAGTTGGGGTCTGAGGGAGAGATGAATAGGTGGAATAGCTGGCACACAGGGAATTTTTAGAGCAGTAGAACTATTGTGTATAATTTTGTTGTTTTATTTATGTATTTATTTAGTTTTTTGGTAACAAGGTCTCACTCTGTTTCCCAGGCTTGAGTGCAGTGGCACAATCTCAGTTCACTGCAACACATGCCCCCGGCTCAGGGGATCCTCCCACCTCAGCCTCTGGAGAAGGTGGGACCACAGAGTCACACCACCACACTGAGCTAACTTTTGTATTTTTGGTAGAAGTGGGGTTTCATTCACCATGTTACCCAGTCTAATCTCAAACTCCTGAGGTCAAGCAATCTGTTTGTGTTGGCCTCCCCAAGTGCTGGGATTACAAGTATGAGCCACTGTGCTTGGCCAATTGTGTTAACATATTCTAATGGGGCCGGGCGCGGTGGCTCAAGCCTGTAATCCCAGCACTTTGGGAGGCCGAAGCGGGTGGATCACGAGGTCAAGAGATCGAGACCATCCTGGTCAACATGGTGAAACACCGTCTCTACTAAAAATACAAAAAATCAGCTGGGCATGGTGGCGCGTGCCTGTAATCCCAGCTACTCAGGAGGCTGAGGCAGGAGAATTGCCTGAACCCAGGAGGCGGAGGTTGCGGGGAGTCGAGATCGCGCCATTGCACTCCAGCCTGGGTAACGATAGCAAAACTCCGTCTCAAAAAAAAAAAAAAAAAAGATATTCTAATGGTGGATACATGTCCTTATATATTTGACCAAACCTATAGAATATATAATAAAAGAGTGAATTTTAATGTAAACTGTAGACTGGTTGATAATGAGGTGTCAATGTTGGTTTGTAAAATGTAATAAATGTACCACAATGATGTGGGTATTGATAGTATGGGAGGCTTTGTGTGTGAGTGGGAAGGAGATATGGGGAATCCTCCATTTTGCTTAAACCAAAAACTGCCCTAAAAATTAAAGTCTATTAAGTTTTTAAAATTTTTTTGAGTAAGAGTCTCTCTCTGTCACCCAGGTTGGAGTGCAGTGGAGCAATCTCTGCTCACTGCAACATCCACCTCTTGGGTTCAAGCAATTCTCCTGCCTCAGCCTACCAAGTAGCTGGGACTACAGGTGTACCTCACCATTCCCAGCTAATTTTTGTATTTTTAGTAGAAACAGGGTTTTGCCTGTTGGCCAGGCTGATCTTGAGCTCCTGAACTCAGGTGATCCACCCGCCTTGGTCTCTCAAAGTGCTGGGATTACAGGCATGAGCCACGACACCCAGTCTAATTTATTTAAATTAACTTACTTTGATTAAAATTCATCCAAAACCACTACTAAGAAAATAAATAAGGTAGACGAAACAAATGCCAAATATTTTTAAAGCACAAACGAGTAAAATAACTTGTGATCAGAAAACATAAAGAATTTCTCCAATTCAGGCTAAGACAAGGAAAGCTCCAAATGAGGCTTCAATAACTTTTTCACTACAGGTTGAACTTTCTTATCCCAAAAACCTGAAATCAAAAACACTCCAAAATCCAAAGTTTTCCAATGCTGACATGATGCCACAAGTGAAATATTTCACACTTAACCACATGGGACCAGTTACAGTTCAAACACAGTCTACACTTTGTGTCATACACAAAATTATTTAAGACATTGTAAAACATTACATTCAGGCTATGCACATAAAACATAAACAACTTGTTTGTTTAGACTTGGGTTTTATCCCCAAGATTATCTATCTATCTATCATCTATTCAAATATTCCAAAATTTAAAAAAATCTAAAATCCAAAACAGTTATGATCCCATGCATTTCAGATAAGAGCTGTTCAATCAGTAGAAAATAAAGTGGTACTCAAAACCCTCTAGGTAGAATACTAATTGTTAAATCAGTAAGTGCTAAAACCCGTGGGTGAAAGGTTGATGACAAAGCAAACTTTCAGTTTTAAAATAGAATCCTTGATATTAGTTATCAATTATAAAGGGGAAAAAAACTTTACTACAATGGGAAAACACTGAGAATACATCTTTAATCACATGACTAAAGTTAG
Organism: Callithrix jacchus; assembly: GCF_049354715.1. Lineage (NCBI taxonomy): Eukaryota > Metazoa > Chordata > Mammalia > Primates > Cebidae > Callithrix > Callithrix jacchus. The sequence goes on along the minus strand of NC_133504.1, from coordinate 81,263,454 downwards.
CATTATCTACAATAGGGTAAACAAAATCACATTCTTTCAATGATGCACTAAGAAAGACAATTTTATGTTTGCTAAAGCATGTATAACCTAAATTTAAGCATAAAGAACTATGAGAAACACCAAAGTTGAGAAGTATTTTATAAAATAACTGCCTAGCTCAGAAAAGATAAAGGGCCAGAAAGTAGTCCAGATTAAATTATCAATACACAAATGCAATGCATTATTTGAGGCTGGATCCTGGACCTAAAAAAAGTATAGCTCTTCATTTTACTCTGAAACGGTTACATTTAAAATGTACTGCAGATTAGGTAATAATATTCTATCAGTGTTACGTTTTCTGATTTTGATTACTGTACTGTGATTCATGAACTAAACATTGGGAGTAATGTCTTTATTAGCTAATAACAAATGCGAGTAAATGGGAGCAAATGATGATGTTTCTAAGTTATTCTCAAATGGCACTCTTGCCTTAGCATAGTAGTACCAGACTGTAAAAATGACAGTGCAGACTAAAACCACGTAAAGCAACTTTAAAACTTTATAGGAAAAATTAATATTCTGGGATCTTTAACTATTATAAATATAACATTAAAGTTATCTTATGCTTATACATGTATATTAAAAATAGTAAAATGCATATGTATGTTATACATAATTTAAAATATTAGTGAAATATAAAATTAATTTATTTTATTCCTCTGTATAAAATTTATCGAGTAATTTGAACAGTGCTTATCTTTTCTCAATGTGTAATTTACATGCAAATGAACACCATTTTTATAACTTACTGAATTATTCTACTTCTTAAATTTGAATTTACTTCTAACATGTTATTCTTTGCATTTTCAATATCATGAAATACCTCTGAGAGATTTTTTTGTTTTGTTTTGTTTTGGTTTTTTTTTTGAGGTGGAGTCTCATCCTCTCACTCAGACTATAGTGCAGTTGGCACAATCTCGACTCACCGTAACCTCCACCTCCTGAGTTCAAATGATTCTCTTGCTTAAGTCTTCTGAGTAGCTGGGATTACAGGTGCCCAGCACTATGTCCAGCCAATTTTTGTATTTTTAGTAGAGAAGGGGTTTCACTATGTTGGCTAGTCTGGTCTCCAACTCCTGATCTCATGATCCGCCTGCGTCAGCCTCCCAAAATGCTGGGATTACAGGCGTGAGCCACCACACCCGGCAGAGAGTTTTTTTTTTAATGTGACTTTTTATTTGCTAGTTTCACTCTGGGACATCATCACCCTTTCTGTCATAACCACTGGTCTCATTTATGTAGATAAGTTTGTCTTCACTAAATTCCTGTGGCTGCATATCTTAAATCTTTGTCATCTATTTATTCTAATTTCCATGGTTATCTATTGTTTCTTCAATTTCTTCATTTTTGTTCAATTTGAGTTTCATGCTAGCATTATCATTCTTCATTATTTGCTATACTTTCAGCTCTGTTGGTCAATTCCTTCTTTCAATAACCCAATTGTGTGAAATGTCACATGGGTTTATCACTGGGAAACTAAAAAGTGAGACAACCCCACACACTTTTGTATTTGTGCATGAAATAAATAATGGATACACTGTGAAAAAAAAAATCACTGGAAATCATTGAAAGAAGTAAAATAGTTGGTCACTGACCATGATATGCTTCTATTATTCACAAGTTGACTTATGGACTGAAGAGCTAACCAAAAGCTTATACTTGTGCAATTACTCAAGGTTAATATACCACTGCAACTGAAATTTAAACTGCTTTGTTGTTTGACTAGAAATTGACTAAAACCAGGAACTGCAATTCATTTTTAATAAAATTATACAAAGCCAGAACCATCTGTGTTTGAGTGTGTATCTATTTGCATATGTGTGTGTATGTACATGAGCATATGTATGCATACAAACGTGTTTGTATTGTGGACAGGAAGGAAGGAATAAAGAGAGAGAGAACAAGTAGATAGAGAGCAAGCAAAATATAAACAATTGTCAATCTGTGCTAACGTGTATATGGGACTTTCTTGTACTTTTCGTATAACTTTCCATACATTTCAAATTATAACCTAATAGAAAATCATGAAAAAGAAAGAAACACAGAAACATAAATAGCAGTTTCTCCTCTAAGAACAATATTAATATAATGGAATGTTTCTCAAATTACAGTTGAATATAGGGAATATTTTTTATTCATCAGTTTTATAATCCATCTTTTAAAAAGCTGATCTTATTCTCTATAACAGATACTTTACCTATTTCAGAGTAATTATATAGATGAGACTTTTTGAAAATGGCACTTCTACTCCAGCTGCACCATAATAAATGTGATTTAAAGACTGACTATTTAGGTTTTGTCTGTACATAAAGCCATTATAGAATTTTGTGACATCCCATGTTGTTATTTGATTTAATAGTAACATTCATAGAAAGGAATCATAGTTTTTTGACCCTCACAACTTGAAGAAGATTGGACAAGATATACCCTTTATGTGGTATAAAGGTTAAATACTATGTTGCTTAGGAATGCCTAATATACGATGTTCTAGTTTCTCAAAACAGAACTCACAATTTATATGGTTCCAGCAGTGATAGTTCAAACAATTAATATATACTGAGTCTATTTTCATTGTGACTGAGTTTATTTTCATTGTGGAATCTTTTGTTCTGACATACAGATGTGCTATATCCTGGAAGTATTGTGCAAGATCAGCAATTGTTTACTATCATATCAAAAATCAGTGAAAAATCTTACAAGTTAAAGTTTTGGTAGAGATGCCAGATGCAATTAGAAATGCTATTAGCAAAATGCTAGAATAACAAATCAATCTATGTCTCAAAATATAATTTTACTTGTCACTTAATGCTACCTATCTTTTGAGTTTCATTTATTTATATATTTTAGAAACAGAAGTCTGACAATGTTGCCAAGGCTAGCCTCTAACTCCTAGGCTAAAGCAATTATCTGCTGCAGCCTCCCAAGTAGCTAGGACTACAGGCATGAATCACAGCACCCTGCTTTAACTCTGCCTTTCTAATGGGTAGAAGATTAGATAAGTAATAGGTTTTCTATTTTTTAAAATAATTTTTAAGAAAAATATACTTCACAGCTTGATAATGCTTTTTATTTTTAATTTTATTTTTTACTACAGGTGTCCAGCTCAAAAACCTGGGCTATTCAGATGCATCCATTTTATGAATAGAGATCTGGCAATAAGCCTGTTATAAATATTTTTTCATATGTCTCTTTTTTAACTTATAGTTTTTATTTCACCTCCTGTTTTACATTTTTATTATTGAAAAATCATATGCATTTTTGCATATAATTAATCGAAATTGAACCTACTATAAATGATAAATATCCAATTATTTTATAAAAATTTTAATTTGTCCACCATTAGCTCATCTGAATATGTTTTCCTTTATCATTTCATTTTGAATCTTGATTTCGGCATAAAAAGGCAAAGATGAAACGGGACTTGTATAGAAAGGGAGCATATATTCTTATAAGAACTTAGGGAATTAGGTCTTTGCCTAAATACTATGGTCTCCTGACTATATCCCTAATCTTCTTGACTGATGCTTCTCCAGTGTAGGAACAACTACATATATTATAACTAAATCCTATTGCCCCAGTTGTATTTTGTTCCTTCCAGAAGAAAGCTATCATTCTATGGCTGATTAAATGGAGAGTATTGAAAGGACCAAGCCTCTTCCTGCTGAGATTCCTTTGAAAAGATCATTCCATCTCTATAGCATCAGTAGATATACCTGAGATCAGTTATGACCACTGCAGTTCAATTTCTCCCTCACCCAATGCTTCTTCCCTCAGGTGTTATTCCTCAGGACATTTCATAATTAAGCCACTTGTACACAAATTTCTGTTTTAGTCTGTTTCTGAGAGGCCCAAACTATGAAGGAGAAGGATAACAATTCTGTTAGCATAACTATATTTTAATTGTTAAGAAAGATTTGCTTTATATTCTAACATTTCTTTAAATCCTTTATTAACACAAATGTTTAATTTTTGTGCAACAAATATTGTAGATATGAGATACATCAGAATGATGTATCATAAAAGTGCAAGAAGCTGCCTTACAGCAATGACCCACAAACTTTATTTTTTTCAGAAAAACATTTAAGGTTGGAAAAAACCCACAGATTATGGGGCTTTACCTCCAGAATTTTACAAGACAGCCCTTACTAGTTCCTTTTTTTCTGTTTTGGAGACTGAGTCTCGCTCTGTCACCCACACTGGAGTGCAGTGGCCCCACCTTGGTTTACTGCAACCTTCACCTCCTGGGTTCAAGCAATTCTCTTGCCTCAGCCTCTGGGGTAGCTGGGATTACAGGTACATGCCACAACACCTGGCAAATTTTTTTTATTTTTGGTAGAGACAGGATTTTACCACATTGTCCAGGCTGGTCTCAAACTCCTGGCCTCAGGTAATCGGCCCTCCTCAACCTCCCAAATTGCTGGGATTACAGGCATGAGCCACTGTGCCCAGCCGGAACCATTTATCTTAAGACTTAGCACTCAACATAAATAAATTAAATAAGAAATTGTATTAAATTTTCTACAACATGAAAAACAACAGGATTTTTGGGAAACTCGATAAAAGTAATATCATCAGTAAACCTGACCTCACAAAACGTCATACAGATGCTCCTCCATGGGGTTACATCCTGATAAATCTATCTTAAGCTGAAAATATCATTAAGTCAAAAATAAATATAATATGCCTAACCTACTGCATACCAGCACTTAGCCTAGCCTACCTTAAACATCGTCAGAATGAAACTGTTTGTATTAACTATAAAATTAGTCAGAGAAAAAGGGAGGAGTAGAAACAAAAACAAACCCAGCTTGCAGCCCATTTAATACTAATCATTAGGTCAGCTTGCTCTCTGATCCACTTCCTCATTGTCTGCTGCCTCTTACCTCAGAGTTGCATAGATTCTGTCACAAGATTATGGTTTCCCCTTAACTGCTCTATAGATAACAACGTGAACATTGTTAAACATTAAGGTTTCCATATAAGATATTCTGTCAGGGCTTGCATACTGGTGAAACTCCTGGAATAAGACTTTTGATACTAGCTGGTCTTCAGGACCCCACACCAGCTGACTCACCAAAGAATATAATATCCACTTTCTCATTATTTTATCCTCCTTACCCCAACCAATGATCCAAATTTTCCAGCCTCTCAACTTCCATGATCCTTTTCAAAATTCCAGCCCAGAATTCCTCAGGGAGATACATTTGAAGATTCCTCCCATCTCCTCACTCAGCTGCCCTGGGATTCTTAAATTATTTCTCTGCCACAAATCCTGCTGTCTTGGTGTTTGGGAATGTTACTGCACAGCAGGCATATGAACCTGTTGGTCCCTTCACAACAACAATTACATTTGCCTAAAATTGAGGGAAATCATCTAGCGAAGCCCATTTTATAATAGAGTGTTGAATATATCAGGTAATGTATTAAATACTGTATTAAAAGTGAAAAATAAAATGGATTATGAGTACTCAAAGTTTTTTTTCTGCTGAATGCATATCATTTGGGTATCATCTTAAAGCTGAAAAAATCACAACTTTTTATTTGTTTGTTTGTTTGTTTTTTAAGGAAGTATTTGGATAACCTCTTGTAAAAAGACCTCTGTGAGTGGGCCAAAGATTTAGGTAAAGATATTTGCATTTTATAAGAATGCTTACCAGTGGGTGATCTTAACAGTGGAGAATTTTAACAGTCAAGCAGATACAATGTCACATCCCACGAACACCAGTTAGCCTTTTTCCCTAGACATCATTGTCATTGCCTAATGAGGTTATGAGCAAAGTGGCCATTGTGGCATGGACAGAAGTGGTGCATGGGATCAACAAGAACTCCCACTCACTAAGATTAGCCTCATTATGGTCACTGCTGAGGACTCAATCTGCCAACAGAAGAGATAAACACAAAGCCCTTAATATGATACCATTCTTCAGGGTGATGAGCCAGCTACCTAGTGGCAGGTTGATTGCAATGGACTGCTTTCATTATGGAAAAGACAGCATTTGTCTTCACTGGAATAGATACTTGCTCTGGATATGGATTTTCCTTTCCTGAATGCAATGCTTCTGCCAAAACTTCCATCTGTGAACTTACAAAATGCCTTATCCCCTGTAATGCTATTTCACACAGCATTATTTCTGACCAACTAACTCATTTCACAGCCAAAGAAGTGTAGCAATGGGCTCATGTTCACGGAACTTACTGTTCTTACCATGTTCTGCATGACTCAGAAGCAATTGTCTTGATATAACAGTTGAAATGGTCTTCTGAATTTGCAGTTACGGCACCAGCTAGGTGATAAAACTTTGTAGGGCTAGTGCAATATTCGTCAGAAGGCTGTGTACGCTCCAAGTCAGTGTTTAAAATATGAGATTGTTTCTTCCATAGCCAGGATTTACTGATCCAAGGATCAAGGAGAAAAATGAGAGTAATACCACTCACATTACCCCTAATCACCAACTAACAACATTTTTGCTTCCTATTCCAGGATTTTATTTTCCGCTGGTCTAGAGGTCTCAGTTCCAGAGAGAGAAGTGCTTCTACAAAGACACGTAACAATATCATCGAACTGGAAGTGGCCACCTGGCCACTTTGGTCTCCTTATGCCTCTGAGTCAACAGGGTAAAGAAGGGAATTACTGTGTTGACTTGGGTGATTGATTGGTCCTGACTACTAAGGGAAAACTGGGTTACTATTCCATAACGAAGGTAAAAGAGCATATGTCTGGAATACAGGAGATCCTTTAGAGCATTTTGTAATATTACCATGCCCTGTCATTATGGTCAATGGAAAACTATAACAATCCAATCCAGGCAGGATTACAAATGTCCCAGATTCTTTGAGAATAAAAATTTTGGTCACCTTTCCCAGCTAAAGAACTACACCTGCTGAGGTGCTTGCTGAACAAAGGGAATGTTGAATGGGTAATAGGAGAAGATAGTTATGAATACCAGTTATGACAATGCAGCCAGTTAAAAAAACAAAGACTGTAATTGTCATGAGTTTTTCTTTCCTTTTTTGTTAAAAACACATTTGTGCCTGTATGTATATGTATTAAGCAATTATCTTTGTTTTCTTCCTTCTCTTATATCTTTATCATTTACAAAGCATTTATTGACTTTATAACATTTAAGTATCATTAATTGTAGTTGATAGAATTTAAGTTACGAGATATCAGGAGAAGAATAAACATCACTCAAAACAGTATCTTCTCTTCTGGGAAAGGGATTATCGTGTTTTTGGATGCATGAAGGAGAGAGAGGTCATGTTATATAGAACTATGACCTTGTAATTGATTTTATTTGGATAGTAAATATGGTTTTAGAAGATGTGTATATATGGGTGCAAAGTTGACCAGGGGTAGAATTGTGTATAAACATAAATAAATTTTTTTAAGAAATATAATTGAACTTCTCATCTCCATTTCAGAATTTCCATTTAAAATTTAATTGGTATGTATTTTGTTATATACATTGTTTTTAAATGTATTTAAAATGTTTGTTAAATACACATTTAAAAATGCATATATAAGTACATATATTTATACTGATTAAGAAAGAAAATTCTACAAATTGCAGACTACTGTATGTCACTTCAGGTTTCTTTAAAACAAGCAAGAAAAGATTAGGGGGCTATTTTTAGCTTTCTTAAAATAAATTCCAAAAATATTTTATATGGGAAAAAAACAAACTAAGTTTTATGAGCAAAGGAGAAATAAAATATATCCTTGTCTTGTACCAGTTCTTTATTTTTTGAGATGGAGTCTTGCCCTGTCACCCAGGCTGGAGTGCAGTGGTACAATCTCGCCATACTGCAACCTTCGCCTCCTGGGTTCAAGCAATTTTTTTGCCTCAGCCTACTGAGTAGCTGGGACTACAAGTGGGTGCCACAACACCCAGCTAATTTTTTGTATTTTCAGTAGAGAGGGGTTTCACTATGTTAGCCAAGGTCTCAATCTCCTGACCTCATGGCCTCCCAAATCTTCCCTCCTTGGCCTCCCAAAATGCTGAGATTACAAGTGTGAGCCAGCACGCCTGGTGTTGTTCCAGTTCTTCAGGGGAAAGCTTAGAGTTTTTGCCCTTTTACTGTAATGTTTGTTATGGGTTTGTTAAAGACAGCTCTTTTTATTTTGAGGTATGTTCCTTTGAAGCCTACTTTGCTGATGATTTTCATTAAGGAGGGTTGAATTTTATCTAATGCTTTTTCCACATTTATTGAGATAATTATATGATTTTTGCTCTTAATTCTCTTTATGTAGTGAATTACATTTATTGTTTTGCATATGTCGAATCAATCTTCCATCCTAGGAATGAAGTCTATTTGATCATGGTAAATTAACTTTGAAATATGCTGTTGAATTTGGTTTGTTAATATTTTGAGGATTCTTGCATCTATATTCCTGAGAGATACTGGCCTATGGTTTTCTTTTTTTTTGTGGTTTCTTTGCCAGGTTTTGGGATCAGGGTGATGCTGGCTTCACAGAATGATTTGAGGAGTCCCTCATCATTTTTTTGAAATAGTTCTAGTAGTACTGGTAATAGCTCTTCTTGTATGTATAGTAGAATTTGTTTAGGAACTCATCTGATCTGAGGCTTTTTTTCTTTTTGATTGCTAGTTTTTTATTATTAATTCAATTTCAGACTTGATGTTTGTCTGTTAAGTGTTTCAATTTCTTCCTGATTCAATCTTGAGATATTTTATTTCCAATAATTTATGCATTTTCTTTAGATCTTCTACTTTGCCTGTAGAGATGTTCATAATAATCTCTAATGCCCTTTTGGATTTCTGTGAGAGGGGTTGTAATGTCACCTTTGCCATTACTGATCGTGCTTATTTGGATCTTTTCTCCTGTTTGATAATCTAGCTAGCAGTATACTGATCATGTTTATCCTTTCAAAGTGCCACACTTTTGGTTTCATTAATCTTTTGTATGAATGAATATATGTGTCTCAATTTAGTTCAACTCTGCTCTGAGTATAGTTATTTCTTTTCTTCTGCTAACTTTGATGTTAGTTTGTTTTTGCTTTCTAGTTCCTCTAGGTTTGAGGTTAGATCATTAGTTTGATATATTTCTATCTTTGTGATGTAGGCATTTAGTGCTATAAACTTTGCTCCTAACACTGCTTTTTCTACATCCTTGAGATTTTGATAAATTGTATCCATGTTTTCACTTACTTTAATTTTTTTTAAATTTCTGCCCTACTCTCTTTGTTTACCCAAAAGTTATTCAGGAGCAATTTGTTTAATTTACATTTATTTATGTGGTTTTGAGAGATCTTCTTGGTACTAATTTCTATTTTTATTCCACTGAAGTCTGAGAGTATGGTTGGTATCATTTTAATGTTTTTGAATTTATTGAGAGTTGTTTTATGGTCAAGCATGTGGTAAATAATGGAGCATGTTCGATGTCCAGATAAGAAGAATATAGATCCTATGTTTGATGAGTGGAGTATTGTGTAGATGTGTATTAAGTCCATTTGGTCATGTGTTCAGTTTCAATCCAGAATTTATTTGTTAGTTTTCTTTTAAATTTTTAAAGCAAAAGTTTCTTTCAGATATGCAGACGAATAGATGGAAATGCTAGGTGTTTTTTCTTAGTTCATAAACTGGAAGTTGTAGATAAGATGCTGTAACTGGATGGGCAATCTTTTTACTACTTGAGTACATTGCCATAAAATTTAAAGCTTTGTTAATTAATTTTAAGCAATTTAATGAAGCAACATCTCCTTTATTCATTGATTTAACCAATTTAATGAAGCAAAAACCTCTACCTATCTTGTAAGTGCTGTGGTAATAGCTTTAATGAAGAGTTCCAGTAAACAAATTATAAAAATTATCATGTATTATATGCTGTTTTTCTTTTTTCTGTTCAGAACCAGCAGTTCCAGATTTATTTCCTTTTTATCTAGAAATGCATATTGTGGTGGACAAAGCTTTGGTATGTGTTTTTCTTTTTTTCTTTTTCTTTTTTTTAGTTTTCTGCCCTCATGATCTGTCTAATGGTTTAAGTAGGTTGTTGAAGTCCTGCATTATTATTATGCAGCTGTCTATATCTTTTCTTAGGTATACATGTGCTTATTTTATGAATCATGGTGCTCTATTGTTGGGTGGATATATATTTAGGATAGTTAAGTCTTATTGAACTCTTTATCATTACATAATGACTCTCTTTGTCTCTTGTTACTGTTGTTGGTTAAAAGCCTATTTTATCAACATAAGAATAGTGACTCTGGCCTTTTATTGTTTTCTGTTTGCATAACAGATATTTCTCCAACCTTTTATTTTAAGTCTATGGGTGTCACTGCATGTAAGATGGGTTTTTTATAGACAAGGACAGCTGGGTCCTGTTGTTTATCTAACTTGCCGCTCAGTGCCTTTTAACGGGACATTTCAACCATTTCCATTCAAGGTTCATATTGATATTTGAGGTTGTGCTTCTATTGTGAAATTTTTATATTGTTATTTTGTTGTTTCTACTTCGTGATGCTTTACAGAGTGTGAGCTCTGGGATATATACTTAAGTGTGTTTTTCTGGGAGCAGGTATTATTCTTTTGTTTCCATGTTTACAGTTCCCTTGAGGGTCTCTTGTAAGGCTGGTCTAGTGGTAAAAAATTCCTTAGTGCTTGCTTGTATGGGAAATCTGTTATTTGTCCTTTGCTCACAAAAATTAGTTTGGTGGCATATAAAATATTTTTAAATTTTTTTTAAGAAGGCTAAAAATAGGCCCCTAATCTCTTCTTGCTTGTTTTAAAGAAATCTGAAGTCACATACAGTAGTCTGTAGCTTGTAGAATTTTCTTTCTTAATAAATAAAAATAAGTGTACTTATATACCCATTTTTAAAAACATGCATTGAAGAAACATTTTAAATACATTTAAAAACAATGTATGTAACAAAATACACACCAATTAAACTTTAAATAGAAATTCTGAAATGGAAGTGAGAAATCCATTCTATTTTTTGAAAAATATATTTATGTTTATATAAATTACTTAAAATAAATTGTGTATATACTGAACCCAGTCAGCTACATAAATTATTGATTAAATATTAGATATATTATTCTTTTGTCAATAAGTCATTTTCTAATAATCATTCTCTGCCCAAGTTTCAACTTACATCCCACTCTCCTACTCTGCTGTTTGTTTTTTAATGTTATAAATATTTGTAGAACTATGTTCATATTCTTGTGATAAAGTCAGAAGAATTTTTGTTACTAAAAACAGGATTATTCAAAAAATAATTTATTTGTATACTGTATCATTTTACATGGTCTTAGTTAATTTATTTAGAAAATGTGTATGTTGTGTTATATTTTTACAAGTTCAACTTTAGTAAGGAGTTATTTTTTTACTGCTATAGAAGATTTTTTAAAACTCTGAAGTATGCTGTTTGTAATATTTTGTATTTGTAAATAAAATTCTAGCAACCATTTTACATAGTTTAGTATAAAATAGTTAAGCAAACTTACCTTCACCTTTTTTTCTTACACCTTTTATGAGAAAATTAAAAATGTTCCTTCAAAAGAGTGCCTTTTTCTTATCTGCCAAAGATGGAAATCCTTGTCCTTCCTGGGGCAAAAGGAAACGGGAGAGTAGACAAATGTCTATGACATTTACATGAGGGAAAAATAGATGCTTTATGGGAGACACAAAATAGAGCAAGTGGTTTATGTCTTTGTAGATTGTAAATCAAACTGTAATTGACAATTGAAAAACATGTTGTGATTAAAAGTTTCATAAACGTTTTCTGAAACTATGTCTTCTGTGTCATATGGTCTATGCCAAACATCACAATTGTCAATGATTTTTTCAAATAGACAGGTGTTTCCTGTTTACTTAACTGATCTATGAAGGCTTATACTGGAAGTATTCAGCTTATTACCTATGAAACTAATTTTACTGCTGCAAATAAATTTGCTTAGTTTAAAATCATTGTCATATATTAATAAAGATTAACTTTATTGACTATGATTTCAAATAATATAATTATACCTATACCCTTTTTGGGTTTTTTTTTGATGGAGTCTCACTCTGTTGCCCAGATTGGAGTGCAATGGCAGGATCTCGGCTCATTGCAACCTCCACCTTCCGGGTTCAAGCAATAGGAAGCCTCAGACTCCTAAGCAGCTGGGATTAAAGGCATGTACCACCATGCCCAGCTACATTTGTTTGTATTTTTAGTAGAAATAGGGTTTCACTATATTTGGCCAGGCTGGTCTCAAACTCCTGACCTCATGATCCACCTACCTTGGCCTCCCAAAGTGTTAGGATTACAGGCTTGAGCCACCACGCACAGCCAATTACAGCTTATTAATACAACAGACTGATCATCTTAACACCACAAAAAAGATTTGCAATTATTGATATTCTTTACATATTAGAGATTAAACAAAATTTTGTGTAAAATTTTTTTTTATTTTAAAGCACTACCAAAATATTAAAATATGAAGACTTATAAAAAGGTCACGACTTCATGTCGTATTTCAGTATATATAAATAAATGTATTGGTTTTATCAATTTTATATGAATATATTTATTACCAAAACAAATATGGTAAATCATACTTATTTGTTTTATACATCATTATATTATACCATTAAGTATTCCTCAGTCACACCACAATAATTCAAAATTTAGTTGTGTACATTTAAAAGTTTTACTTTTTAGAAATGCGTTATGCTTTTAAGTTCTAAAGCAGGCTATTTGAAAATGAAAGACAACTTGAATATTATTTATTCTCACTGTAGAAAAAAAAGTCATGATTCTATCATGTAGTTATGTTATCTAAACATTTTCAAAACATAATAACGTCTATACATCAATACTACTTTTATAAATAAAACTCTGATCTGTTGGGGGTCTAATAAAGATGTACGAAGATACAATAAAAATCAAATCCAACAAGAAATAAATACCATAATATGACATGGCCAAGCAGTGTTACATCAGGAATTCAAGACTGATTTTTCATGTGAACACTAATCAAAGCAATTCTACATATTAAGGTTTATAATAAAAGTACTTGGCACAACTTAAAACTTACTCATGTTGAAAAGTTAGAAATTTGTGAATAAGATTGAACTTCAAGCTAATAAAAATATGCATAAAATACTTAAAATTAATATTGTAATTACTAGTAACAGACTGAATACTATCTCTATGAATAGAAAAGTAAAAAGGTCCACTCTCACCACTGCTCTTTCTCACTACAAAAAGACATTATGCAGGGGGGTAATGCAAAAAAAGTAGTATATATTTCCAATTTTGCCGATATGGCAAACTTGTAAAAATTGGAATCAAAAAACCTTTTAAACTATGTTTATAAGCAAAAACCCATGATTATTTAGTCAGTAAATCTCAAACATTCAACAAAAATGCTATGAGAAAAAACAAAATTTAACCAGACTATAAAATATCATGCAAATATTTTTTAAAAACTACATTTTTATACAATAAACAAATGATTGGGAGTTCGAATTCAAAAATATAAATTTTCGATTTGCCACAGGATGCAAAAGCATGAAATGATTACAGATATATAAAATAAAACATAGAGATGATCTTTATAATAAAAAGTCCAAATGTCACAAAGAAATTAAAACATAAAGAGACATGAAATATTTATATATTAAAAATTCAAATTGTTAAAATTTAAACTATATTAAAATTATTCTATCCATTTAATACAATTACAATAAAAATTCCAGTTGACTAATTCTTGGTGAAATTAACACACTCATTACAAACTTTATATTGGAATTCACACATCATAGAATAGTGAAAATATGGAGGACTTGGTTTATTTCAGAAATTTCTATAAACTTAAAATGATCAAAACAATATGGTATAAAAATGAGATAGATTAATGATATAAAGAGATATAGATTAATGAAGCAAAATGGAATACCTAAAAAATACCTGGATATATGTGACCAGTTGATTTTTTTAAAAGATGTGAAGGAAATTTAATGGAAAAGCAATAGTTTTTAAAGAGTTTTATAATTTGATAGAAAGTGCACTGAATCTGTAGCTTCCTTTGGGCAGGATTATAATTTTAACTATATTGATTATTCTAATCAATGAGGATAAGAGAGCTTTTTTTTTTTTTAATTTGTGTCATGTATGGCTTCTTTCATCAGTGTATTACAGAGAGCTTTCACTTCTTTGTTAAATATACTCCCGTGATTTCAATTTCTTTAACTTTTCGTCTTCAGTATGATATTGGCTGTGGGTTGGTTATATACAGCTTTAATTATTTTGAGGTATATTCCTTCAATGCAAATTTTGTTAAGGGTTTTTATCATGAAGAGATGCTTACTTTTATTGAAGGCTTTTCCACATCTACTGAGATCATCTCATTTTAAACATCTGCTTATATGGTGAATTACATTATTTATTTGCATATGTCAAACCATTCTTGCATTCTTGGGATAAAACCTAATTGTTCATGGTGTGTTATATTTGATATGCGTTGTTGGATTTAGTTTGCTAGTATTTTGTTAAGGATTTTTTTCATCTGTGTTAACCAGGGATATTGGCCTGTAGTTTAGTTTTTGTTATTGTGTTCTTGCCTGACTTTGGTATCAGGGTGATAGTGACTTTGTAGAATCAGGAAGAATTTTCTCCTCTTTGAGTTTTTGGAATAGTTTCAGTAGATTGTTACCAGTTTTTCTTTGTACATCTGGTAGAATTCAGCTGTGAATCCATATAATCCTGGGCATATTTTTTGCAAGAATTTTTTTTTTTTTTTTTGAGACGGAGTTTCGCTCTTGTTACCCAGGCTGGAGTGCAATGGCGCAATCTCGGCTCACCGCAACCTTCGCCCCCTGGGTTCAGGCAATTCTCCTGCCTCAGCCTCCTGAGTAGCTGGGATTACAGGCACGCACCACCGTGCCCAGCTAATTTTTTGTAATTTTTAGTAGAGACGGGGTTTCACCATGTTGACCAGGATGGTCTCGATCTGTTGACCTCGTCATCCACCCGCCTCGGCCTCCCAAAGTGCTGGGATTACAGGCTTGAGCCACCGCGCCCGGCCCAAGAATTTTTATTACTGATTCAATTTCACTGCTTATTGATCTTTTCAGGAAATCTTGTTTCTTCCTGGCTCAATATTGGAAGGTTGTATGTTTCCAGGAATTTATCTATTTCCTCCAGGTTTTTAAGCTTATGCATACAGAAATCTTCATAGTAATCTCTGATGATCTTTTGTATTTCTGTGATATCAGTTTTCATGTCACCGTCATCATTTCTGATTGTGCTTATCTTAATCTGCTGCCTTATATTCTTGGTTATTCTAGCTTGTAGTGTATCAACCTTGTTTATACTTTCAAATAAACAACTTTTTCTTTCATTGATTCTCTGACTTGTTTTATTGCTATCAAATTGATTTAGTTCTGCTCTGATCTTTTTTATTTATTTTTTTCTGCAAACTTTGTGTTTTATTTGTTCTTGGTTTTTCAATCCTTAAAGTGCAACAATAGGTTGTTAATTTATGACTTTTCTATCTTTTCAATATAGACATTTAATGCTATAAATTTCCCTCTCAGCAGGACTTTTGCTGTGTTCCGGAGGTTTCTGATGTTGTGTCGCTACTTTCATTTGTTTCAAAAAGTTTTTAAATCTCTCTCTTAATTCTATCATTGATCCAAATATCATTCAGTCATATGTTCTTCAATGTTTTTGTATTTGTATGTTTATGAGACTTCCTCTTCATATTTATTTCCAGTTATATACCACTGTGGTATGAGGAGATACTTGATATGATTTTAATTTTTAAAATTTATTAAGATTTGTTTTGTTACCTAGAATATGGTCTTTTGGAGACTGTTCCATACCCAGAGAAGAGTAATGTATGTTCTGGGATTGTTGAGTAGAATGTTTGTAAATGTCTGTTAGGTCCATTTCATCTAGAGCTCAACTTGATTCCTCTGATTCTTTGCCAAATTTTCTGCTTTGATGGTCTGTCTAGTGCTGTGAGTTGGGCTATTATTTAATCATTGTCTATCTCTTTTCTCAGTTCTAGTAGTATTTGTTTTATGAATCTTTGTACTCCAGTATTGGATGCATATGTACTTAGCATTATCATCTTGTTGAGTTGATCTATTTATCTTTATATAATAACCTTTTACTGGAGGCCATTATCTTCAGTGAAATTACTCAGAAAAATAAAAGCTAAATATTGAATATTCTCATTTATAATTGGGATCCAAACAATGGGTACATGTGAAAATACAGAGTGGTGTAATAGACGTTGGAGATACCAAAGGGTGGGACGATGATAGATGGGTGAGTTATGAGAAATTGCCAGTAAGGTACAATGTACATTGATCAGATAATGATTACACTGAAAACCCAGTCTTCATCAATAAGCAATATACCTATATAACGAAAATACACTTGAACTCCCTAAATCTATTTTTACAAGGGTTTGAAAGATGGCAAAAATGAATGTCACCCAGTTTCTTATGCTACTTATAAAATGAACTAAAAATTAAATATAAAAACGAAAACTTCTCAAGGTCATCATAAGACACAGTAATTATAACTTTAACTGTGGTGAAAAGATGTTTTAATTAGAACAAAAATGTGCAAACTATTTTAAAAGTTGATAAACTGTACTTCTTCAAAATTAAAATATTTTTTCTCCAGAGACTCTATTAAGAACATGAAGGAATCACAAAATGATTGTGAAAAGACATATACATTACAGTTAGATGTTGGGCTTGCTTCCTAAATATACAAAATATATTTAAAATTTCATAATTGAAAATCAAAAATTCAATAAAATTGATTAAAATATTTATACTAGACATTACATAAAGAAAGACACAGAAATAATCAATACGAAAATGTTCAACATCATTATTTATATGGTAAATGCAAATTAAAATCCAATGCGATGCCACTATATACCCACTAGAATTGTTGAAATGAGAAAAACTGACATTACCAAAAGTTGTACGTGGGGTAATATGGGGATATAGAGTAACTGGAAGTTTTATATATTGCTTGATGAATGCAAATGATTCCACCCTTTTGCAATCATTTTGTCTATTGTTTAAAAAGTTAAAATTGTACTTAACATCTGAATCAGCACTTTCACTATCATGTTATCTCCTGCAAAATATAAAATACCCTCAAATTGTATGCAAACATTTATAATGTTATTAAAACACTGCAAATATGAGAAGCAATATACATTAACAGGCAAATGAACAAATTGTAAAAAATCACCTAATGGAATACTACTCAGTAATAAAAATAAATAAGTTAAGGTATTCATATGTAATATAGTTTACCAATATAATTTAACATTGAAATATACTAGACTCAGATTCTTCCTGATTCTACAAAGTCACTATCACCCTGATACCAAAGCCAGGCAAGAACACAATAACAAAAACTAAACTACAGGCCAATATCCCTGGTTAACACAGATGAAAAAAATCCTTAACAAAATACTAGCAAACCAAATCCAACAACGCATCACAAATATAACACACCATGAACAATTAGGTTTTATCCCAAGAATGCAAGAATGGTTTGACATATGCAAATAAATAATGTAATTCACCATATAAGCAGATGTTTAAAATGAGATGATCAAAATATACTAGACTAGACATTTTATTAATACATTTACATAAAACATTAACAGTTCAAAATCTCATCTATTATGACAGAAAACAGATCTGTAATTGCTCTGGGACCATGAATAAGATGTGCTTTGCTGAGAAGGGGCACCATAGAACCTTTTATGGGTAGAAATGCATATTTTGATTGTGGTGGTAGTGCAAAGGTAAGTAAATTAATAAAAATTTATTGAACTGTAGACTGTAGATTAATATTACATTTTAACTATTTAGAAAGTTGAAAAAAGATAAAAATGTAATAAAGGTTAATTTCCAGAATTAATTAAAATAGAATACACAGATAACTGGATTTCATTCTTTCACCAATACAAAAGCTAATTGGTTTTTGTATTGCACTATTGAATAGACTAATATTTATAGAAAAATTGTGAAACTACTACAGTAATTTCTTTCTTTTTCTTTTTTTTTTTTTTTTTTGAGACAGAGTCATGCTTTGTTGCCCAGGCTGGAGTGCAGTGATGCAAACTGGGCTCACTTCAAGCTCTGCCTCCTGGGTTCAAGTGATTCTCCTGCTTCTGTCTCCCAAGTAGTTGGGATTACAGGGATGTACCACCCTGCCAGGCTAAGTTTTGTATCCTTAGTAGAGACAGGGTTTCATCATGTTGACCCGGCTGGTCTCAAACTCTTGACCTTGTGATCTGCCCACCTCAGCCTCCCAAAGTGCTGGGATTATAGGCATGAGGCACAACCCCAGTCCTGATACTACAGTAGTTTCTATTGCCAGCATCAAACATTAGCCTGGTATATTTGTAACAAATAATGAATAAATATTGATATATTACTAATAAGTGAAGTCCATACTTTATTAAGAATTCTTAATTTTTACCTAGTGTTCATCTTCCCTTTTAGAATCCCATTCAAGATAACATATTACGTTTAGAAAGCATGCGTCTAATTATCCTTAGCTGTATCAGTGCTCTAACTTACCTTGCTTTTTATTACCTTCATCGTGTTCAGAAGTGCCAGTTAGTTGTTTTGTAGACTGTACTAAATTATAAACTATTGATTTGTATTTCCTACATTTAGACTGAAATAATTGTTGGCAGGGGAGGAGAAAGATTCAAGAGGTAAACTATATCAAATGTATGGGCTATCAACATAATGTGCTGCTGATGTTAACCTTAATTATCTGGTTGAGTTAATGTTTGTCACCTTTCTCCATTTTAAAGTTATTCTACTTTCTTCTTCTTTTTTATTTATTATACTTTAAGTTATGGGGTACATGTGCAGATTGTGTAGGATTGTTACATAGGTATACACATGCCATGATGGGTTTGCTGCACCCATGCCCTCGTCTTCTACATAAGATATTTTTCTTAAGGTTAGCCTTCCCCAATCCCCCCATCCCCTGCTATTTCTCCCCTAGCCTTCTCACTCCCTATAGGCCCTGGTGTGTGATGTTCCCCTCCCTGTGTCCATGTGTTCTCATTGTTCAACAACCACTTATGAGTGAGAACATGTGCTCTTTGGTTTTCTGTTCTTGTGTTATTTTGCTGAGAATTATGGTTTACAGTTTCTTCCATTTCCCTGCAAAGGACATGAACTCATCCTTTTTATGGCTGCATAGTATTCCATAGTGTGAATGTGCCACATTTTCTTTATCCAATCTAACAATGAAGGACATTTGTGTTGGTTCCAGATCTTTGCTATTGCAAACATTACCACAACGAGCATAAGTGTGCATGTGTCTTTATAATAGAATGATTTATAATTCTTTGGATATATACGAAGGAATGAGATTGCTGAGTCAAATGGTATTTCCTTTTCTAAATCCTTGAGAAATCACTACATTGCATCTAGCTGGATTAAATATTTAAACATAAGACCTAACACCATAAAAACCCTAGAAAACCTTGGCAATACAACTCAGGACATAGGCATAGTCAAGGACTTCATGCCTAAAATACCAAAAGCAGTAGCAACAAAGGCTAAAATAGACAAAGTGTATCTAAGTAAACTTAAGACCTTCTGCACATCAAAATAAACTATCATTAGAGTGAACTGGCAACCAACATTATGGGAAAAAATTTTTACAGTCTACCCATCTGACAAAGGGCTAATATCCAAAATCTACTAAGAACTTAAAGAAATTTACAAGAAGAAAACAACTCCATCAAAAAGTAGGTCAAGGATATAAACAGACACTTTTCTACTTTCTTCTTTTTCAGAAAACATTTTTGAAGGAAGTCATTATGCACTGGCCACACTAAAGGTGTGAGGAGTTAAGTTCCAGCTCAGTGTGGATGTGTTATCAATTAAATGATTTGGAATTTGTCTATATGTGTGATATATCTATTGACTCCATTTATATTAAATAAATTATTTTTAAATGTCAGAATAGATCTATGAATATTCATTATATTATATGGGGTTATAATTCTACACAACATTTTATATTTTTTTCCTACTCAGTTTGTTCCAGCTTTGTCTCCTGGAAACAATTTCACTTGGCTTATGTGTCTTCTTGACAAGCCTCATCAATTCCTTTGATACTACAAAATGTATAAAGCTCATCTTTTGTATTCTGTGCCCCAGTCTTAGGCTCAGCCATTTTTTCTAGGGTGCCCTTGTTTCTCATATTTGAAAATATTACCTGAAACCAACATCTGTGTATTAGAGAAATATCCTGTTTTTCGCTTGGGTTGTTGACAGAGCAAAGAAACGCATGTGTATATAATAACCATGCATATATAAATTTCTATAAATATGTAGATATCTATATCTTTATACATATATATGTCAACCTGTGTATATATATTAGGGAAGATGAAAGTGCATACTGAATTATATGACTCTAATATAGCACTTCATAAATAATTTCAGTCATCTATGTTGCTTGTCTGTATGCTTTGACTTCAACAGTGAAAAATCTGTCACCACCATTGCCTAACTATACTACACATGTACAGCAGTATCAGAATTGTTATTGTGTACTACTGAGTTAGACGATTTTACCAATTATATTACTGTGCTTATGCATAGT
The DNA here is from genome assembly GCF_049354715.1 of Callithrix jacchus. Lineage (NCBI taxonomy): Eukaryota > Metazoa > Chordata > Mammalia > Primates > Cebidae > Callithrix > Callithrix jacchus. Next base: position 81,242,783 of record NC_133504.1, on the reverse strand, counting down.
CCCATTTGCCATGGGTCTTACAGTCTTTCCTTGTCTCTGAAGTTATTTAGGCCAGTGACGTGCTTTGGTTCTTTGTCCCCACCCAAATCTTACATTGAATTGTAATTTCCAATATTGGGGACGGGACCAAGTGGAAGGTGATTGGATCGTGGAGGTAGAATTCCTCTTGCTGTTCTCATTACAGATGTTGAGTTTTCATGAGATTTGATGGTTGAAAAGTGTGTAGCATTTTCTCCTTCACACACTCTCTCTCCTGCTCTACCATTTGAAGAAGGTGCTTGCTGTGATTATAGGTTTCCTGAGGCTTCCCAGGCATGCATCCTGTACAGCCTGTGGAACTGTGGGTCAATTAAACTTCTTGTCTTTATAAATTTACCTCGTCTCAGTTCTTTGTAACAGCATGAGAACAGACATCAGACCATTGCTAAATTAACAGCAAGTAACTGTTCTACCATCTTCAGTGAGTTAATTTTATCCATTTGTTATATGGTTAGACTCTTTTGACTGCATTTAATCCCGAAGTGCTATGACCTCCTAATTGTTTTTTAATCTGCATACAATAGACTTATTCTATATAGTAAATTTTTATGGGTCTTAAAAATATTTAGTGTCATGTACTACTGTTATAGTACCACACAAAATCATTTTGCTACCCTAAAATTTGCTCTTTGATTTAGTTATTCAACTCACTACAAGCCCCAATCCCCTCCCAGTCAATTATGAGTTTACCATATCTATGTTCTTGAATTTTTAGAACATTATATAAGTGGTATCTTACAATATGAAGGCTTTTTGAGCAACTTCATTTATATTGCAATATAAATATAATATTTACTCCTGTTTTTGCATTGTTTGATTATTTCATGACGGAATAGTATTCTGGTTTATGGTTATACCATACTTTCTTTATCCATTTCTGAGAATAATGCTAATTAAAGATTAAATTTATTTATTTGTATAGATTAGCAAATGTATATCGTTTCTTGAATCTGTGTTGTAATTATAGAGCTTTAGAATTTGCTCCTTGTGTTGATTTGCTAAGACTGCTATAACAACGTATCACAAACTAGGTGAATTAAAGAATATAAATTTATTGTCTAAACAGTTTGGGAAACTAGTATGAGATGAAGGTGAAAGCAATGTTCTATCTTTTTAATGTGATGAGAAAGAATCTATTTCATTGAAATCTTTGGAATGGCTTGGCTTGTAGATACCTGATTGCAACCTCTGCCTTCATATTCAAATGGTGTTCTATCTGCAAGCATATCTGTTTTAAATTATCCTCTTTTCATAATTACACCTCCCATACTAGATTGGCAATATGAACCCATCATAACTGAATTAAGGACATGTGAAATTATTTCATTCCCACACAAGTTAACATTCTGAGATACTGAGGTTTAGGACTTCAGCATACGGATTTCAGGGGCATGTAGGTCAAATCAGAACAATCCTTTTCATATTTGCCAATATATAATATGTATTCTTAAAAGTGGCTTATATTTTCTTCGTGTTCATTTTCAAACAGCTGCATGAACTTGCATTCTGTAATGCAACTTCAGATGTACCTTTTAAATATCCAGGCATATGTTATATCTGGTTTGTTTAAAGATCCCAAATGATAATTCACTACCTTTTAAATGAGTGTTTTGTGATTATTGATACATAGGTTTTGACCACCTTTTCACTTACTTTGTATTTATCTACAAAGTCTTACTTTAATTATGTTATTGAGTGGTCAGCTTTAATTTTCATATTCACTCTACTGTATATAAACTGGTGCAAAATTTTTTTGCTCCTTAGTTTAGATAAAATCCTGGTTCTTGTCCCATCAGTAGGAAAAATTAGGTTCACAGACACATTGAAGGGTGAAGAGAGCAGAATTTATGAAAAGAAAGCTCTCCGCTAAAAAGAGGGTGTCTTGCCAACAGGCCTTCACCTCAAAGATAGAATACCAGGCCACCACACAGGTGTTGAAGAGGCCCAGCTCCTCCCCCTGCATATATAGAGTTTTTGTTTTTGTTTTTAAATGGAATCTCACTCTGTTGCCCAGGCTGGAGTACAGTGACAGGACCACAGCTCACCGCAACCCCTACCTCTTGGGTTCCAGTGATTCTCCCGCCTCAGCCTCCTGAGTAGCTGGGACTATTCTGCCAAGGGAGTGTGACAAATCCCCCCAAAACAAAGGTTCAGAGGGCTGTACCGTCAAGTCAGTAAAACAATGAGTCAGTAAGTCATTGACACCCACTGAGGATTACCAAGTTCAGGGGTGATTGTTTAGGCTGAAGTTTCATCATGGGACTACAGTTATCAGCTCAACATAAACAGTATATTAAAATATTGAAACAGCTGCTTAAAACAAGTGGAGCCTTAATTTCACAGGCTGAATTAAGGAATCTAATGCAAACTGTTGTTTCCCAAAGCTCATGGTTCCCAGCACAAAGTAAGCTAGACTGAGGGCTCTGGGAACAAGTAGGGAGAAATCTTAAACAGCATCATGCACAAGGGCAACAGGTCCCAGGAACATCATCACTGGGCCAAAATAACAAAGAGGAAATGGAAGTTTTGCCTGAACCCTATCCTCCAATAGATAAACAAGTGGTATTAGAAGGAGAGCTGTTAGCCTGCCTAGTAGTGACAGATTGAAAAGGCAATCAAGTACATAAAAAGGTAAAGAAGGCATTAGAAGCCAAAGCTGCATGGTCAAGCGAGTGGTAGGCGGAAGGAAGGCTTAACAACAAGACAGTTGGCAAACCAGGAGCCAGCAAATGCTCCTGGGAACTCAGCTTGTGTCATAGCAATGGTGATGGAGAGCAAGGCTCAGGGGTCCAGAGTTAGCCTGCTAGGGAGGGGCAGCAGGTGTACTCAGGAAGGTCCCCGGAGCCAGCAGTAGCCACCCAGTGGCCAGGAAGGGAGTGACACAGGCAAAAAAACTGCACAGGCAAAAAGTGGCACTTAGGTGAGTGCAACTCAGCTGCCGCCCTGGGACCTGCACCACTGCTCTCTGGCTCCACAAGGGGCGCATGGCAAAACTTCACGTTTACAACCGACATACCATATTATAATGTAATTATCTGTAGAGATTTATGTAAAATGTAAGAGTTTGTAAGAACTTTTTCTGATAATGGCCATTGTTGTTATTTCAACCCTTCCCCTGATGTGACTATCTCAAAATCCTATTAGAACAGTAGCCTTTGAAGGAAGAGAAATTACAGCTAGCCCATGAATTAGATAAGGAGCCATTAAAAGCCAGCCATGTTGTTTTACTCCCCAGTAGAAGAGAATTTCCTAATTGACTGATGAGTTACAAAACCTGTTTCCTATCTTAAAAGGCAATACTACTAGCACTACCTTTATTTACCATTAGTGTTTGAAATTTAGATGACAAATTTTGATCAGCTTAGAAAAGCATTTTGCAAAATCTCAAGACAGAAACAGAATGATTAGAAAGAGATATACAGGAGATAATGAGTGAGAGAGGAGTTTTTCTTAAAGCACTAACCTGCTTTTAAACAAAGATAGTAAAAAGTCTCTTAGCACAGGCTTGACTGCTAGAATGTCCAGTATACCAGCACTAGCTTGGAGACTACATCCTCATCAAAGGATGGAAAGAAAAAAAAACTTGAGCCAGCCTAAGAAAGACCCTACAGGACCATACAAGCCCCAGATATCACCTGGGGAATGCTGAAGAGAGCAACTCAGGAGGTTGAATGAGTCCTACTCCAGACACAAACATCACGTACTTCAGATAATTTGTTTTTTCTTGTACATTGCAACTCACATAGGGTATTATTCCTGCCTGTCTTTTAGCCTGTCACCTGGGCAGATACCCCTTTCCCAGCCTATAATATGACTGCTTGGCTAGGAAGGATAGATTTATCCCCAGTGGGGTCCATCAATAATGGCAAACATTGAACTAAGGTGCCGGATAACACTACATATCACTCCGCTATCCTCCCATTGTGTGTAAGTTATAAAGGTTCTAACGCTTACTGTGTACTTGTCCAACAACAAGTATGGCTACATAATGGCAAAGGAAATGCTCTAATATTCTTAGCTGCAGGTAGCCTCAAACCGGGCAATGTAATCAATGCTGATTTTCCAATCATTCCTTCCTCTGGTAAAGAACAAAGCTGGGTTACACTTTAGCTTGGAGGTCTGTCATGGGATACAAGCCCATAGACTCCAGTTAGGCAATTATAACACCTTAAACTGGAGCTCCTATGGCTGATTGCAGGGCAGCCTTACTAATGTTTTCATCCATCATAGCATTAATCACAGTTTTATAGCTACATCTCATTCCCCTATAATTCGGGCTGATGGAGGGGATGAGATATCTCAGACCCTGAGTAAATTCCTTGCCACCCTAAGGCATCTTATGGTGACTGGGACATCTTCACACCTCCCTTAACACCTGGAATGGGACATATCATAATTCCAGTCACAACTATACTATAACCTTTATTCATAATCACACTGATCAGTGCCAGATCTACACTGCCTGTCCAGATGTTTTCCTTATGGGAACTAACATTTACATTACACCCTAAAACCACATTTGTGACCTGGATACAGGGACAGGCTTGGTTTGCCTCATGTATCACATATCTAATTTTAAAATTAAAAAAAAATATCTAATTTAAAAATTACTACTGTCATGGTATTAAGGAGACAATTTAAGGCATTCCTACCAGTCAATTTGACATGGGATTTGCACAGTTCCTCTGCCCTTGTCACCTTAGAGCATGCCTTGTTCAAGGTCAGACACAAAAGATTCATAGTTACACTTATGGCCTTTGTAGTCACAGCCATAGTCATCCTGGCAACTGTCAGCATTGCTGTGGCATCTAGTACAGGGTCAATACAAACAGCTGCCTTTGTAAATAATCTAGCCATAATGCATCTAGTGAAATTCTCTCACAGCAAAGTATAGATAAAAAAAATTCTTGCAAGTCTGCAAGCCCTTGAGGCTGCTTCAGAGTATGTGGAGGAGTGACAAAATGCACTGGTATTCCAACAGCAATTAAGCTGCAACTAAAACATAAACATATTTGCGTCACTTCCCTACCATAGAATCAATTAATACATAGTTGGGATGAGGTGAAATGTTCCCCAGAGAACACCTCTTGGGAAACTTTCATGACAATTTAACAGTAGATGTAAAGCAACTTAAAACTTAAATTTTAGAAACCCTTCACTCTATAGATCTATACACCCAACAAACAGCCATAAAGCAGGCTGTGCAAGATCATCTCTCCTGGTTAGATCCCCACTCCTGGAGGTCACTCTTTGACTGGAAAATAATATTGCTAATTGTACTCATAATTGTTTTATGTTATTTGTTAATTCTCGGATGCAAAGCCTGACAAACCTGTTGCTGCATCTCTTCAGTTAACAGGACCCAATGTTAAAAACAGAAAAGGGGGAGATGTAGAGATTCACTCAGGGTTCTGGCAAAAATATTAAAGGAAAAATATTAGAGAAAGCTTTAAGGAATAATCACAAATTTTCTTGGAATGCCAAGAGGTTTTTGCACAGTCTCAGTAGAAGTTTCAGTTATAGGCAGCCTAAATCCCCTTTACATTTAGTTAATAAGCAAAGCAAATAGCTAGGGTATGTGGAGGAGATTATCTGAATAACTTGTTTACTCATGTGGTTTTAAAAGTAACCATTGAGGCTGGGCGCAGTGGCTCAAGCCTGTAATCCCAGCACTTTGGGAGGTCAAGGCGGGTGGATCACAAGGTCAAGAGATCGAGACCATCCTGGTCAACATGGTGAAACACCGTCTCTACTAAAAATACAAAACATTAGCTGGGCATGGTGGTGTGTGCCTGTAATCCCAGCAACTCAGGAGGCTGAGGCAGGAGAATTGCCTGAACCCAGGAGGCGGAGGTTGCAGTGAGCCAAGATTGCGCCATTGCACTCCAGCCTGGGTAACAAGAGCAAAACTCCATCTCAAAAAAAAAGTAACCATTGAGCTAGATGTCGCTCTTCGGGTGGGGGGAGGTAAACCAGGGTGATTACCCACTAATGTTGTTTGTTTTAGGCCTCAGAACCAGTCCTTTAATCTTTAACCGCTAGTAGTGTTGACTCAGAGTTTTTGTCATTTAATGTGTACTGAACAGAGGCTGGCAAGGCCAGAGTGTCAGAGCCAGTGACTACAACTGTTTACAGAACACTCCAGGGAGTCTGTAAGCAGCCTGGATAGTAAGTCCAACACAGAAAATTATTTCTGTGTGTCAGTGTACTTTACTCATCCATTGCTGAGTCTGAGTCTGCAGGTGGTGACTCCAGTGATGTTTGTTAGAACTTTTTTTTTTTTTTTACTGCTTTTCTTCTATTTTTAGCTTTTTTCTATTTTCAATTTTAAAATCTCTGTGTAATACATTCTGCTTCATTTTTCAGATCCAAATACAAGTTTTCTAATTCTCTTAAAAGCTCTTGTTTCATATATCATAATTTTTAGAAAATTTGAAGGAATAATTTGATAAATACTTATTTCTGAGAGATATTTGCTTTTATTTCCTCATCAGAACCAAGAAATGATATCAACTGATGCACATTCAGGTGTTTCTAATTTTCCCTCTCTTAATTGGGGTTCCTGTAGTATAGCTTTCTTACTGTGACTGGTAGTGTGTTCTTTGGTGTTTTGTTTGTTTTATTTGTCTATATTCAGCTATGGGGTCTGTGTGTCATGATGGGTATGTGTTTACAGTCAGTGTTCACAATGCTTTTCTATAATTTGACAATATTTAAACAAAGAATGCTTATAAAACAGTTACGTTTTCAAAGGAGGTTAGATACAAATAAATTTGAGAGAAGAATAAAAGCAAAAATACTTTAAAAGATGCAGCTTATCTTTAAGAAAGCTTATATTCTTAATATACAGAAATCTATAAACCTCAGATCTTTCATTTTCTATGCACTGTATGTGATTAAAACAAAAATAGAACCAAACCCTGCCCTCAAAAACTTTCCAAGGTATCTAAACTTGTATGTGATTGTGTGTTTTAAACTTATGTGAATTTACAGGAAGGAGAATAAGTTAGTGATGTGAACACTGTAGAAAAGCATCCCTGCTTTAAAAAATTCTAAATGTCAAATATATTGAACATCTTCTGGCTTATGTAATTTAATGAGAATTTACAAATAAAATATGAGGTACGTATTTAATGAAGACAGCAAAATAGGAAAATATGTAACAAGGAACTAATTATTAAATATTATACCTTTATCTGCTCAGCGTCTAATTATCTCATATAGCATATATGCATCAGAATATGAACGTTTTTGTCTTTTTAAATATAATTAACTTGGCAACCTTAATTTTGTATTTTTTCCTTTTCATTGACTTTTTGAGATGGAGGAAAACTAAGCATTATTTTTTTTGCCTGGTCTACTGGAATATTGGAATTTTCACCTTTTCCTTCTGTAAGAAAAAGCTGATTTAAAAAAATATATTTTTACTCAGGATATATCGTGAATTTTTTTAAAAAAATATTTTATTTTTCTTGGTGAGCAGATAAGAGTATTGGAAGTTAGCAGTTAGGGTTCATGTCTCAAAGCAGAGTCTATGGTAGGCAAGTAAGTCAATTAAAAAGTGAGTAGGCCCAGGAAATAACCAAAGAGCATAAAGAGTTGAGTTCCCTTTCACTAGCCAGTAAGACTTCATTTAAATGAGAGAGCTCCATTACCTTCCATTTGCAGAAAGAACTTGTGGCTGTCTGTTACAGCATCCTTTACTTTAGTGGCCTGCCATGTGACAAGGCAGTCTGTGCATTCCATTTTATTTCCTTATTGGCATTGTTGGAACCCCAATAACAGATTGTATTTATGAGAAAATATAAGTTTTTTGAAAAAGCATGTTTAGTAATATGTGTTTTATGTGAGCCAAGTAAAAATTCAATAATTTTTAAATTTATAACAACTTTTTTTTAAAAAATATCCCGTACCTAAGTATTTGTCTGTATTACAAAGCACTGTACTTATCCCGCTAGGTAATTACTGGGAAATATACAGGGGTGTGTGTGTGTGTGTGTGTTGGTTTACATGATTCAATAAGCTGATTTAAATAAATATTCCACATAGTAAACATCCAGTACATTTTAGTGTTGCTGCTATATTTATTATTAGGCCTCCATATTAAGTGAGCCCTCAACTTTAGCATGTGCACTTTATTTTTTCAGGAATAAGTATCTCTTGTATAGCCACATCTAAGAAATTGCATTTGACAGAGTTAAGCAAGAAAATCTATTTAATATAATTGCAATAAGACAAAGAGACTTGAAGCGAACTCCGCTGAAACAAAAGGCAGGAAGATGCTTAAGCACTGGGGTCAGCTAGTAGAAAATCACTGTAGGACTATAGAGATCAATGTGATAAGGCCAATAATTAGAATGTTAGTGCTAATTGTGACTCACTGAAGTTAGGCTCCTACCCTCCCACAGAGACTGGAAGATAAGAGTAGGCACTAGCTCCTTTGATTACATTTCAAAGGGATAGCTCCCAGATAAAACATTCATTGAGAAACATTCTTTGGGTTTTAAAAACTCACACAAGTCTAGGAGAAGATTTACATTTCAAAGGAGTAGAAAAATAGCTACAATTACAAGTTTTCTAAAGTAAATGCTCTGAGAAAAGGGAGGTCAGGCCGATAGGAAGAAACATTTCTAAAGTTACAGCTGAGAGAAGCATTAAGGCAATCCTGGTGAGCTCATATATGTTAATATTAAATAAAGAAGAGGTGGGTCAAAGTTTCTTCTGAACTATCCTGAAAAAATGATTTGCCCTTAGGGTAACTGGGATTGTAATAAACCTGCAATTTAGAAAAAACTCAAATTTAAGAATAATTTTTAAAGAAGAAAAATAGTTTTATTTTGATAAAAACAAACCAATACTAAAAAGAAAGTTTGCCAAGTAAAAATTCTTCTATATTCCTTTATTATTAGTAAGCAATGTTACTGAAGAGACATGGTTCAGGAATTAGTACAAAGTACAGAGAAAAAATATCAAAGTTAAAGCAAGGATTTTCTTGAACTCTGAGCAGATAAATTATGCCTTTGAAGCATATTTTCTATTCATCTAATAGGGAAAGCTTAATGTAATGGTTGCTTAATGTTTATCTAGATGGAGCAATATGAAGAAATTGCAGTACTGAGCCATTTTTAAAGTCTTTTAATGACAATCTAAGGAATTATGCTGATATCTTTAATATATTTGAAGTGATTAAATGCAGAATAACAGCATATTAAAAGTAATCTGAAAATCCATGAGGCATGTCCTCAGTAAAACAATCAACAAGCCAGATTTTTGAAACAGGGATGACTGAATGTCAAAATAAAAGGTCAAACTGTGCTAAAATTTAAAATTAAATATATAGCCTTCACTGGAAGACATATACTGAAATTAGAAAGGCAAAAAAAAAAAAAAGTTCAAAATGTACTCAGAAGAGAATAACATGAATATTCAAGTCTTTGTATGACTTGTTAACATAAGGATCATTGTCTCCATTTCATAAAGGCACAATTTATAAATCTTAAATATTTGTGTTTTTTAAGTGAACTAGATGAGAAAAATAATAAAAATCATTTTTAAAATGAGAATTGGCAGCATAAAATATTTCCAAATTTAGTCTTCAGTTTTTCCTACATTTAATAGAAGTCAAAATAAAATTCAATTCTTTTTTACCTTGTAATATTTCTACTGAAAATAGCGTAACTACCCAATGGGTTCCCCTTGTCTGTTATCTAGACAGAGCTGATTTATCAAGACAGGGAACTTCGAAGGGAGAAAGTAATTCACCAGAGCTGGCTATGCAGAAGACTGAGTTTTATAATTATTTAAATCAGTCTCCCCAAGCTTTCAGGGATAAAGTTTTTAAAGAGAATTTGGCAGGTAGTGTCTATAACCTGCAATTTCTAATCTTGTAGCTAATTTGTTAGTCCTGCAAAGGCAGACAAGTTTTGTAGCTGATTTGTTGGTCATGCAAAGATCCCAAAACAAAAGAGGGATTTTTTCAGGAAAACGTTATTAACAATTTTGTTTCAGAGTCAAACCATAGACTGAATTCCTTCCCAAGGTTAGTTAGGCCTCCACCCAGGAATGAACAAGGTTATAAGCAACATGGAGTTGGTTAGGTCTGATCTCTTTCACTGTCCTAATTTCCTCAGTTATAATTTTTATAAAGGTAATTTCAATCGGATACATATGTTATCCATAATCACAAACAAATGTCAAGTAATAGTAACCTGAAAAGTATCACATGCTTGAATAGAGTCCATTTAGTATTTTTCAGGAAGCCGTTTTAGAGGCCATATGAGACTTGATGTGGCCCCCTGCAATATCCCACAAACTCCATTGTGTAACCAATGTTAATAAAGAGGAAAGTACATATAAACACTCCAAAACTGTAAAGGAGTGATGGTTCACCCCTGTAATCTCAGCCCTTTGGGAGGCTGAGGTGGGCAGGTCACATGAGGTAGGAAGTTCGAGACCAGCCTGACCAACATGGAGGAAACTGTCTCTACTATAAATACAAAATTGGCAAAGTGTGGTGGCACATGTCTGTAATCCCAGCTACTCCAGAGGCTGAGGTAGGATAATTGCTTGAACTCAGCAGGTGGAGGTTGCAGTGAGCTGAGATCATGCCATTGCACTCCAGCCTGGGCAACAAAAGCAAAACTATGCCTCAAAAAAATAAAAACAAATAAAACTAAAAATGTTTAAATTAAATAAGTAAAAATAATTCAAAATTTCTAAAAATTTAATCATCTTTTCACTGCTGAATTATCATGGAACGTTATTTACGTGAAACATGAGGCTAATCAAAGAAGTGACTACAGGATGGTTTGCCAGTGAAATCGGATGCTCAAGCCAAAGACAATTTAAAGCCTGAAAACTGAGGCCTGTCCATGAACAGTTTAACACACACTTCCTTATTATGAGTCCATAAAAATCCCTGACTTAGCCTCACAGATGGCTACCTGCTTTTGGGCCCTCTCTCAAACAGAGGGATACCACTTCGGGTCTTCGCTTGTGTTGAAAACTTTTCTGCAATAAAACTCTTCTCTTCCTTGCTCACTCTCTGGTGTTCATGTACCTCGTTCTTCATGGTCACAGGACAAGAACCCAGAACCCATTGATTTGTAACACTGTACCCATCCCTTCAGCTCTTGATCAACAGGGGAGATAAAGCTGCTGGGTGCCACATGCTCCCACAGGCTGAGCTACAGGCAGTGGAACTGAGTGGGATGTGATACTTCCTGGAGGCTCAGACCACTGGATTTCCTGTGCAAAAGCTGTTAATGCTCCTTGAAGCTTGGCAGTTGCTGGCATCTCCAAGATTTTGGGTGCCACAGCATCCCCCTCAACCACATGCTGACACCCAAGGGAGAAGCCCGTCACAGGCTAAGTGTAGAGCCACTGCAGGAACAGAATCTTGGCTGATAGTACGAGCAGCAGAGTACAACCTACCGGGCCAAGTCAGTGGAGCAAGTCGAGCTCATTCAAGCAAAGCCTGGGTGGAGGCACGGCCAGCCACAGAAATTTCCAGTTGGCAAAGTAGCACCGAAAAAAACCCATGTTACTACTCTAACTCTTTGATTCCTCTAGCTTAGCAAATATTTAGTCCACAGAATGTTTAGGGGGACACAATGTCCATGCAAAATAAAAGTTCACATTTATCCCACTCTTTTCAACAGTAGCTGTAAAATTGTGAAAATTCAAGAGTTTTTGAAGAGCGGGTATATTCTGGTCCCAACATTAACTCTTCTACTTAGAGGACCAAAGCAGCTAAGTATCAAACTTTTTGCTATATGAGTAAAGTATGCTAAATAAAGAGTGTAGTTGAAACACAGGGAGAAAAATAATTTTTAGTGAAGAATTGAATGTACTATCATTCTACTTTAGATAAGGGAATTGGGGTCAAGATAATTTAACCGACATGGTCACAGACTATTAGTTGACTGAGATGATTATATGGTAGCACAAAGTAAGGAAAACAAAGTTTAAGGTGCTTTTGGTCTTTTGTGCTATTTGTATAGCACAATATTTTGCTATACATTGTCAGAGAATGAGAGATTCTTAATACAAGGGCCCCAAAACAGAAAAAAAATATTTATTATCATAGGCAGACATCATGAGTATAAAAAAGTGAAGCCAGTCACCTGCAGGAAGAGAACCAGCAGTGAGGTCATAGCTACAAAGTTTGGAACCTCTTTTAAAAGAAGAGTTCAGCTACAGTTTTTCAAAATTTTTCAAAAGAGAGCTCTCATCTGAAGTTTAAGAAAACCAAAATGGGTAATTTCTGACTATAACTTATGTTATATGAGAAAGTAATAGATTTCGTTGAAAGGCCCTTGAAAGTAATACCTATCATTTGCTTGTTTCAACTTTAAACTTTTACATTTTCAAAAATAGTATCAATTTTGTTGCGTTCTTAAAAAGGATAAAGTAGTCAACCTTCCTTGATTTTCATTATTGTTCTTTGAGTGTTACTCGTGATTTCTGTTTTATTCTTTTCTTTCTGGTGTTTATTATATTATTTATTCTTTAGGTAAAAGTAAAAGCTCATGGCATAATAATTGTTATAGGAAATTACATTCCCTCTCTTAACATATCCCTACATATATATACTAACCTGAAAATTGATGAAAAATTTTCCCATGCCTTTAATTCCACAATTGAGGAAAAATTCACCTCACTGCTCAATTTCAGAGTTATTATGTGTTTGAACTCTGTGTGTGGTTTCATGGGATAATATAGTAGAAAATTGAGAGAGAATCTATCTGGCATTGTCATATACTTGCCATTTTAAACCTGAAGACAGTGATTTGGGGGATAATGACATAGGTCAGGGGAAGAAAAAAAACTACCACTGAAATATTAATATTATTATTGGATATTGTGTAGTTTGTAAAAAGTAATCATGTAATAAAAACTCAAAATGCCAAAAATGTCAAGGCACAAAATACCTAATTGGATAACCAAAGGCAAATCTATTGAAATTGCAAAGCTTGAATTTTATACAAGTACTATGTTAAATAAGTGAGGTGAAACAACAAAATCACCTGAAACAAGATTCAAATGGGATATAGAAGTAATTAAATCTTAAAGTTAAAAATATCAGAATACATTTACCAAAAAATATTTAAAATATTACATATATTTAAAAATCAACATAACATTATGGGCATACATATTTGATGACAATTTAAAAAATATTTAGCAGGTACTTGAAAATTTGAAATTAAATAAAACCAATTAAAATGTATTTGGGAGAAAAGTCAGGATATTTCAGGTAACATATCAGAGTACAATTAAAGCCTTAGAGAAATTTTTTAAAAAAATTCATAGTATTCTATGTTTCACAATTCTGATTCCTCATATGTTAATAAAAATTGTTAAGTCATTATAGGATACTATAAGACAACTGATTGAAAATATAACTAATATCATATTCTAGTATAATGCAATTGAATTATATGCATACTAGCAAATATTAAAGAATCAAATATTTCAGGCCAATTTTTATTAGGAAATTTTTGTCTTCCACCTATTTCTGTCAGAAATGTATTAACCAATGTGTTGTGTAATGAAGTAAAATTCACATGACATAAAATTCACCAGTTTAAAATATGTAATCCAGGCCCATTCTGTACATACATAATGTTATATAACCACCACGTTATCTATTTTCAAAATATTTTTATTGTCTCGGAAGAAAATTCAGTATTCATCACTCATTGCTTCCCCTGAGTCTCTGAAAACCATCCTTTTGCTTTTTGTCCCTATGGATTTACCTGCTCTGAATGTTACACATAAATAGAATCCTAAATATATACAAATATATGACATTTTATTTATTCATTAATTTGTTGATGAACATTTGGCATATTTTAACTTTTGGGTATTGTCAATAGAATTTCCAATATTGGGAAGTAAATATCCTGAAGTGGAGTTGCTTTGTAATATGACTATTCTAAGTTTAACTTTGACAGAAGAACTGGCAAAATTCCCACCATGGCTGCAACACTACACATTACTATCAGCAGCATGCAAAGGATTCCAATTTCTACACATACTTCCAAACACTTTTTATTTTCTTTTTAAAAAGTCATGATAGTCATTTATGGATTTAGAATAGTAGCTCACTTCAGTTTTGATTTGTATTTCCCTAGTGGTCCATGATGTTTAACACCTTTTATGAATTTTTAACCATGGCCTTTTATGATAAAATTTTTCCATTATGATATTTTCAGTTTTTCCCCCATAATGGGAGATAATTATGAACATTGCAGAAATTTCCAAACTCTCTTAAAAATGATTACTTTAAAAATATATAATTAAAAATGTGCCTTAAAACCACCTTAACAAAATTTAATTACAAAACCTGAAAATATTAAAAATGTCTCAGCTTCATTTTATTATTTTTTTTTTTAATTTTTTATTGGATTTTAGGTTTTGGGGTACATGAGCAGAGCATGTAAGACAGTTGCGTAGGAACACACATGGCAGTGTGCTTTTCTTTCCTTCTCCCCTTCACCCACATTTGGCATTTCTCCCCAGGCTATCCCTCCCCACCTCCCCGTCCCACTGGCCCTCCCCTTTTCCCCCCAATAGACCCCAGTGTTTAGTACTCCCCTTTCTGTGTCCATGTGTTCTCATTTTTCATCACCCACCTATGAGTGAGAATATGCGGTGTTTCATTTTCTGTTCTTGTGTCAGTTTGCTGAGGATGACGTTCTCCAGATTCATCCATGTCCCTACAAACGACACAAACTCATCATTTCTGATTGCTGCATAATATTCCATGGTGTATATGTGCCACATTTTTCCAATCCAGTCTATTATCAATGGGCATTTGGGTTGATTCCAGGTCTTTGCTATTGTAAACAGTGCTGCAATGAACATTCGTGTACATGGGTCCTTATAGTAGAACGATTTATAGTCTTTTGGATATATAACCAGTAATGGGATTGCTGGGTCAAATGGAATTTCTATTTCTAAGCCTTGAGGAATCGCCACACTGTCTCCCACAATGGTTGAACTAATTTACACTCCCACCAACAGTGTAAAATGTTCCTTTTTCTCCACATCCTCTCCAGCATCTGTTGTCTCCAGATTTTTTAATGATCGCCATTCTAACTGGCGTGAGATGGTATCTCAATGTGGTTTTGATTTGCATCTCTCTGATGACCAGTGACGATGAACATTTTTTCATATGATTGTTGGCCTCATATATGTCTTCTTTCGTAAAGTATCTGTTCATATCCTTTGCCCACTTTTGAATGGGCTTGTTTGTTTTTTTCCTGTAAATCTGTTTGAGTTTTTTGTAAATTCTGGATATCAGCCCTTTGTCAGATGGGTAAACTGCAAAAATTTTTTCCCATTCTGTTGGTTGCCAGTCCACTCTAGTGACTGTTTCTTTTGCCGTGCAGAAGCTGTGGAGTTTCATTAGGTCCCATTTGTCTATTTTGGCTTTTGTTGCCAATGCTTTTGGTGTTTTGTTCATAAAGTCCTTGCCTACTCCTATGTCCTGGATAGTTTTGCCTAGATTTCCTTCTAGGGTTTGTATGGTGCCAGGTCTTATGTTTAAGTCTTTAATCCATCTGGAGTTAATTTTAGTGTAAGGTGTCAGGAAGGGGTCCAGTTTCTGCTTTCTGCACATGGCTAACCAGTTTTCCCAACATTATTTGTTAAACAGGGAATCCTTTCCCCATTGCTTGTTTTTGTCAGGTTTATCAAAGATTGTATAGTTGTAGATATGTTGTGTTGCCTCCGGTGCCTCTGTTTTGTTCCATTGGTCTATATCTCTGTTTTGGTACCAGTACCATGCTGTTTTGATTACTGTAGCCTTGTAGTATAGTTTGAAATCCGGTAGTGTGATGCCCCCCTCTGTGTTCTTTTTGCTTAGAATTGACTTGGCTATGCGGGCTCTCTTTTGGTTCCATATAAAGTTCATGGTGTTTTTTTCCAGTTCTGTGAAGAAAGTCAATGGTAGCTTGATGGGGACAGCGTTGATTCTGTAAATTACTTTGGGCAGTATAGCCATTTTCATGATATTAATTCTTCCTAACCATGAACATGGAATGTTTCTCCATCTGTTTGTGTCCTCTCTGATTTCATTGAGCAGTGGTTTGTAGTTCTCCTTGAAGAGGTCCCTTACGTTGCTTGTGAGTTGTATTCCAAGGTATATTATTCTTTTTGTAGCAATTGTGAATGGCAGTTCGTTCTTGATTTGGCTCTCTTTAAGTCTGTTATTGGTGTAGACGAATGCTTGTGATTTTTGCACATTGATTTTATATCCTGAGACTTTGCTGAAGTTGCTTATTAGTTTCAGGAGTTTTTGGGCTGAGGCAATGGGGTCTTCTAGGTATACTATCATGTCGTCTGCAAATAGAGACAATTTGGCTTCCTCCTTTCCTATTTGAATACCCTTTATTTCTTTTTCTTGCCTGATTGCTCTGGCTAGGACTTCCAGTACTATATTGAATAGGAGTGGTGAAAGAGGGCATCCTTGTCTAGTTCCAGATTTCAAAGGGAATGCTTCCAGTTTTTGCCCATTCAGTATGATATTGGCTGTTGGTTTGTCATAAATAGCTTTTATGACTTTGAGATATGTGCCATCGATACCGAGTTTATTGAGGGTTTTTAGCATAAAGGGCTGTTGAATTTTGTCAAATGCCTTCTCTGCGTCAATTGAGATAATCATGTGGTTTTTGTTTTTGGTTCTGTTTATGTGGTGAATTACGTTGATAGACTTGCGTATGTTGAACCAGCCTTGCATCCCTGAGATGAATCCTAATTGATCATGGTGAATAAGTTTTTTGATTTGCTGTTGCAATCGGCTTGCCAATATTTTTTTGAAGATTTTTGCATCTATGTTCATCATGGATATTGGCCTGAAGTTTTCTTTTCTTGTTGGGTCTCTGCCGGGTTTTGGTATCAGGATGATGTTGGTCTCATAAAATGATTTGGGAAGGATTCCCTCTTTTTGGATTGTTTGAAATAGTTTTAGAAGGAATAGTACCAGCTCCTCTTTGTGTGTCTGGTAGAATTCGGCTGTGAACCCGTCTGGACCCGGGCTTTTTTTGTGTGGTAGGCTCTTAATTGCTGCCTCGACTTCAGACCTTGTTATTGGTCTATTCATAGTTTCAGCTTCCTCCTGGTTTAGGCTTGGGAGGACACAGGAGTCCAGGAATCTATCCATTTCTTCCAGGTTTACTAGTTTATGTGCATAGAGTTGTTTGTAATCTTCTCTGATAATGGTTTGAATTTCTGTGGAATCTGTGGTGATTTCCCCTTTATCATTTTTTATTGCATCTATTTGGTTGTTCTCTCTTTTCTTTTTAATCAATCTGGCTAGTGGTCTGTCTATTTTGTTGATCTGTTCAAAAAACCAGCTCTTGGATTTATTGATTTTTTGAAGGGTTTTTCGTGTCTCAATCTCCTTCAGTTCAGCTCTGATCTTAGTTATTTCTTGTCTTCTGCTGGGTTTTGAGTTTTTTTGATCTTGCTCCTCTAACTCTTTCAATTTTGACGATAGGGTGTCAATTTTGGATCTCTCCATTCTCCTCATATGGGCACTTATTGCTATATACTTTCCTCTAGAGACTGCTTTAAATGTGTCCCAGAGGTTCTGGCACGTTGTGTCTTTGTTCTCATTGGTTTCGAAGAACTTCTTTATTTCTGCCTTCATTTCATTGTTTACCCAGTCAACATTCAAGAGCCAGTTGTTCAGTTTCCATGAAGCTGTGCGGTTCTGGGTTGGTTTCTGTATTCTGAGTTCTAACTTGATTGCGCTATGGTCTGAGAGGCTGTTTGTTATGATTTCAGTTGTTTTGCATTTGTTGAGCAGTGCTTTACTTCCAATTATGTGGTCAATTTTTGAGTAGGTGTGATGTGGTGCTGAGAAGAATGTTTATTCTGTGGATTTGGGGTGGAGAGTTCTGTAAATGTCTATCAGGTTTGCTTGCTCCAGGTCTGAGTTCAAGCCCTGGATATCCTTGTTGATTTTCTGTCTGGTTGATCTGTCTAATGTTGTCAGTGGAATGTTAAAGTCTCCCACTATTATTGTGTGGGAGTCTAAGTCTCTTTGTAAGTCATTAAGAACTTGCCTTATGTATCTGGGTGCTCCTGCATTGGGTCCATATATGTTTAGGATCGTTAGCTCTTCTTGTTTTATCAATCCTTTTACCATTATATAATGTCCTTCTTTGTCTCTTTTGATCTTTGTTGCTTTAAAGTCTATTTTATCAGAGATGAGAATTGCAACTCCTGCTTTTTTTTGCTCTCCATTTGCTTGGTAAATCTTCTCCATCCCTTTATTTTGAGCCTTTGTGTATCCTTGCATGTGAGATGGGTTTCCTGGATACAGCACACTGATGGGTTTTGGATTTTTATCCAATTTGCCAGTCTGTGTCTTTTGATTGGTGCATTTAGTCTATTTACATTTAGGGTTAATATTGTTATGTGTGAATTTGATACTGCCATTTTGATGCTAAGTGGCTGTTTTGCCTGTTAGTTGTTGTAGATTCTTCATTATGTTGATGCTCTTTAGCATTTAGTGTGATTTTGGAATGGCTGGTACTGGTTGTTCCTTTCTATGTGTAGTGCCTCTTTTAGGAGCTCTTGTAAAGCAGGCCTGGTGGTGACAAAATCTCTGAGTACTTGCTTGTTCGCAAAGGATTTTATTCTTCCTTCACTTCTGAAGCTCAGTTTGACTGGATATGAAATTCTGGGTTGAAAGTTCTTTTCTTTAAGAATGTTGAATATTGGCCCCTACTCTCTTCTGACTTGTAGTGTTTCTGCTGAGAGATCTGCGTGAGTCTGATGGGTTTCCCTTTGTGGGTAACTCGACCTTTCTCTCTGGCTGACCTTAGTATTCTCTCCTTTATTTCAACCTTGTTGAATCTGACGATTATGTGCCTTGGGGTTGCTCTTCTTGCAGAATATCTTTGTGGTGTTCTCTGTATTTCCTGCATTTGAGTGTTGGCCTGTCTTGCTAGGTGGGGGAAGTTTTCCTGGATGATGTCCTGAAGAGTATTTTCCTGCTTGGATTCATTCTCTTCGTCCCCTCCTGGTACACCTATCAAACGTAGGTTAGGTCTTTTCACATAGTCCCACATTTCTTGGAGACTTTGTTTATTTCTTTTTGCGCTTTTTCCTCTGATCTTGGTTTCTCGTTTTATTTCATTGAGTTGGTCTTCGACTTCAGATATTCTTTCTTCTGCTTGGTCAGTCCGGCTATTGAAACTTGTGCATGCTTCACGAAGTTCTCGTATTGTGTTTTTCATCTCCTTTAATTCATTCATATTCCTCTCTAAGTTATCCATTCTTGTTATCATTTCCTCATATCTTTTTTTAAGTTCCTTAGTTTCTTTGCATTGATTTAATACATGTTCTTTTAGCTCACAAAAGTTTCTCATTATCCACCTTCTGAAGTCTAATTCCGTCATTTCGTCACAGTCATTCTCCGTCCAGCTTTGCTCCCTTGCTGGTGAGGAGTTTTGGTCCTTTCTAGGAGGCGAGGTGTTCTGGTTTTGGGTGTTTTCCTCCTTTTTCGCTGGTTTCTTCCCATATTTGTGGGTTTATCTGCTTGTCGTCTGCGTAGTTGCTCACTTTTTGATTGGGTCTCTGAGTGGACACCCAGATTGTTGATGATGAAGTATTTATGTTACTTGGTTTTCCTTCTACCAGCCTAGCCCCTTCGCTGTACGACTGCTGAGGTCCACTCCAGGTCCTGCTTGTCTGTGGTGCACCTCTAGCAGCTGTGGCACAGTGAGGGATGCTACCAGTTTCTTTTTCTGCTATCTTTGTCCCAGGATGATGCCTGCCAAATGTCAGTCTTTTGGATATAGAGGGGTCAGGGAGCTGCTTGAGGAGACAGTCTGTACTTCTTTGGAGCTCAATTGCTGAGCTGTGAGCTCTGTTGTTCATTCAGGTCTGTTAGCCTGCTATGTTTGATTCTGCTGCAACAGAGCTCATTAAAAAAATACCCTTTTTTTCTCAAATGCTCTGTGTTGGGGGGTTCGGGCTTTATTTTTCGATGTCCATTGAGGTGTCCTGCCCAGCTAGAAGGCAGACTAGCCACTGTTTGGCTGCCGAGGTTTTGCCCTGCTGTTGTGTGATTTGCCCTGTTCCTGCAGGCTCTGCTGTGGTCTCCGCCACGCCCTGCGGTGGAGTCTCTTTGTTGTAGCATGTTGCGTCGGCAACCACAGGCTGCATCAGCAGTGGGCGTGTATCTCAGTAGGGACGGGTTGCCTCGGCAACGGCTGGTTGCGTCAGCAGTGGGCGTGTATCTCAGTTGGGGCGGGTTGCCTCGGTAGTGGTGGACGCTTCTCCCCTACAAAGCGTCTCGGACCGTCTGCTCAGGATAGTTTGAAATCACGGTTTTGTTCATCCTACTGGGTATCCCAAACGATCTGTCCCTGCAATCCCCTGGGCTGGCCTACTGTCCAAGTCTCGTTCAGTCTCAAGTCCAGCCCTCTCAAGTCTCAGGTTGCCGGTTCAACAGGGCACCCGGACATGCGCGCCCTGTGGGGATTGCTGGGTAGGGCCGGCCGCCGCCGCCCCGGCTGCCGGCTTCGCCAGGCAGACCTACTGCCTGGCGTCCCGTGTCTTTTTTATACTTGGGAGTTTCCCCGTTCTGTGGGCAACAAAGATCAGTCTGGAAATGCAGCTCTGACTCACCTGTTTTGCGGATTCAACGAGAGCTCCAATCCTGGGTTGTTCTCACAGCGCCATCTTGAGTCCTCCCTCTCAGCTTCATTTTAATAGGAAATAACATACAAACTAATAAGCAAACTCTAAAAATGTGAAAAATAAGCAAACAATAAGGCTTGATAATTTATATATATATATATATATATATACATTAAAATAGATGAGTAGCTGTATATAGCTTGCTCAAACTCTAAAATGAAAAATGAAAACTGATGGAATTTATTGTATATATATGTAACATATGAATATAAACTTTCCTAGAAACGACTTTTATAATGAGTATTAAAAGTCTTCAAACACCTTAATTACAATTGATCTCTTGATTTCTTTGTATAATTTATCCAACATATAACTGGATAAAGTAAAAACATACCGATAATTATCTACCTCACCAAAATATCATTTATCTCTGAGTAGTAAACATTATGTTCCTCTTTGTCATAGTTTTAGCACTGTTCAAAGATTAGTTTGGATCCAGTAAAATGACATTTTTTTCTGGATAAAAAATGGTTGACTATAGGCATTTACATATTGTATTACCTATATAATACTTATATAAAGACCACTTATAGTAAAAAAAAAAAGTTAGAACTCAAAATTTTATAAACATGACCCAAGTTTGTTTGCTTTTGGTGAATTATGAGATGTAGCAGCTGATGGTATTTTTGATCACCATTCTGTTTCTTACTCTTTCTCAATAATGTACTGCCTTTCTTTGAAGCATTGGTATATTTTCATAGTATATTCCAGCTACCTCTAAAGTTATAGGATAAAGAATATATCATTTAGCTTTTGTTCTGTAACAAAATATACCAAAGCTTCATGTCTCAGAACAAAATTGAATTTATTTGCTTAAAATCCTGTGGATCAGCCAGGGGTTACTTTTACAGTGGTCCAGACTGGCTCATCTCTGTGGTAAACCAATTTCTTGCTTTACAGTGACTGGATGGTCAAAGATATCCTCACTCTAAGATGTAGGGTCTTATCACTGACATATGAGATTGCTGAGGCCTATCTGTACATTTTCTGTCTTCCTCAAGCAGGCAAGCCCTGGATTATTCACATAGTGGAAGGGTGTAGGGTAGAAATAAAGGGGCAACCCCAGAATACAAGCACTTTTCAGGTCCCTGCTAGCATCATAATTGCTAATGACACCTGGACAAAATAACACATAAGACCCAAGTCAAGATTCAAAAGTGGAAAATAGATTCTATTTCTTCATGGGATAAACTGTGAAACATTGTATTTTTCAACCTAAACAGAAATGGTTTTTTTTCCATTGTGTTGTTTTGTTTTTACAATTTATTCAAAAAGGGTAAGTTGAAGCAGGTTAGAAGTATCATGGTATTTTTCTAAGCATCTTAATATATGAAAGTAAATGGTAGGAGAATGAATGTGGCTTATTACTTCCATGCCTTGTATTGAATCTGGAAAGCATAATGCAGCCATTAAGGGAATTGTTGACTATATGTGAAGAACAGTCAAATTTCTGTTAAGTAACAGTCGCTGTGTGTTTATGTGTCCTTAAAACAATATCTACGAGAGACCTGCAGAGCATTTTCTTTCCTATCCTAGTATCGACAAGTTTTGAAGATGAGTGATGAAGGTGGGTCTGAATTACCAGATCAAATTCAGTATTAATGCCACCTGCTTTCACAACTTTGAAATCAATGGACTGATGCAGAATTAAGAGTAATGACTGCTTTAAATACTTACAATGTTTTCAAATCTGTCATACATGAATTTTTGTTCTACTGAACATTGCAGCAATAGTTTTAAACTTCAATCTGGCAGTCATAACAGAGGAGGTAGTTTCTGGATATCATCCATAGTATTGTATTTAGAGTAATAATAACAATTGCAGTCCAAAACATTGGCATACATTAAACAAATAAACCAGTATAATTGAACAGCTGGTGAGAAGAGCCTACCTATGAATGCACACTAAAAGATGTTAATAAATAGTAAGAAAATAAACCTAGAAGGAGTGGGTAGTATAACTCTGTAACAGAGAAGGATTAATAAATTTAAAATTTTTATTTTACATAGTAGAATTCCAAAATTGAATATTTGAAATCAGTTACAATACATAAAAATTGGCATTTATTTATTTGCAATTTTGATGAAGATGTATTTGAAGCACTTAAAAACACATTTTCTAAAACATAAGTTTAATAAATGATGCTTTATTGCTTACTATAGAGTGCTGAAACATAACTTCTTAAGATCATAGCAGTCACTGACACCAGAGTCTTAGCTATAACAATTAATAGGTTTGAAGCCCAAGAATTTAGAATAGAATAGGATTGGCAATGAATTGAGATAAAAAGTATTCAGAAAGGAATCTAGTAAATTAGATACTGTATTAAATTGGCTTATCAACATTTTCAGGGGAGTAAATTCAAGAATCTAAGAACAAAGACTAATTTTATGAGATGTGTAGTATTTTCATTTTCATGAATGCACATATTTGTTTCTTAGAGACTTTCAAGCTCAATTATCAAAATAACAGGAATTAATAGTTAGAAATGCTAAACTCTCTTCACATTAGATATTTAGATATTTAGCAGCAGTACTTTAGATATTTAGCCGCAGTCCTGAAATCATAATTTATGTCTTGCTAGTTACATGTTCGATTTGTTGAATCTATTTAAAAATTCCTGATTGAGTTAAAACACAGCAGGTATTAATTGGGTATTGTATAGAGTAAATCATATATGCTAATATAAACTTCAGGGCCCAAGTAAAAATATTTAATTTTAGATGAAGTTTTTGCCAATGAATAACATCCTTAACAGTTCATTTCTAGATAAATTATAATGCAAGAATTGGCAGTTAGACTAATAAGTTTAAATTTTTATATCTCAAATAATTTTGTTTTATATACATTATATGCCTTCAAATCAATTTTTTAACCACAAAAAGAAAAAGTGCTCACAGATTGCTTGAAGTCAACAGCACATTGCAGTTAGATATGGTTCTTTAAATATAAGTATGACGGTTCTTGTCTTGTGTCAAACTCTCCTGAGCTTAAAGGGAAATATGGCAACAAAACTTTGACACTTTCTCATAAAGCCAATTCTGAATGTGGTAAAATCTACGCTAAAATATTAATGTTGAATATTTAACAACCAATTTATTATAGATAGATTCTTACCCATATAACGTGAATGTCTAAAATTAAAAAAAAAATCCTGATCAAAATCTCTAACATACCTTAAAGTCAAAATGGTAACAACAAGAGGCTCTATAGACCTGACAGTCTGACGAAAATTTCCCATTGTAGCACTATCTTTTAGAAAATATATAAATCAAGTGATTACAAGCACTCTTTCTTTTTTTAAATTGACCTGTAAAATTGTTGGCAGAAAATCACTGAATTCCAAATGAAAAATAATAATGCAATAACCTCATTCAGCTATGACCTGAAAAAATGTATAACAATCAATGTAATCAACACTTTCTAAACTTTAAAAAAAATTTTTTTAAAAAGACAGAATAATACATTCATATAAAAAGGTTATTTTGCCAGCAAAACACTCTCTGTAGGGGGGAAAAATGCTGATAAACATTCATTTTCCTTAGGTTGTAATACATTTTTATAACCTAGAAATGCAAGAATTTGGTTTTCTGTGTTCAAAATAATCCTCTGAAATATGAAAACATTTATGCAGGAGGTTTTGTAAACAAATTTATTATTCACTCTGCATATTTGTGAGGAAAAATTTTTTCAAGCATTACATATTTTGAACTACCATGAGTATAATAGTCTATGTTTGTGGAAAAATGAAAAAAATAAAAAAAAGTATAAAATTCTCAGCTGAGTAAAGCTTTTAATATAAACATGCTATAATAATTTATCTGTATTCTGGATATACAGATATATATATATATATACATGCCTAGCAGAAAATCCCTTGTCTTTTCTTGAGGAACCATTAATATTGATACTTTAAATGCAAATCAAAAGATAGTCCACTGTGATCTAAACAGAAGTTTATACAAATTGTACAAAAAAGTTATATTGCTTATCTCTAAATTTTATATTTAAATTTTCACTAAAATCTTTTATAGTGAAGATACCATAGCTGCCCCTGAAAATTTCATACCATTGCATACTACATAGATGGATCAGTGGTATAGATGAATCTTTTAAAAAATTGAATTTCATGATAACGATGGTAGACACTATTTGTGTTGAAGTTCTCCCGATAAAGCATACTTTTTTGTTGGATGTTGGGGCAGGGTATGCTTTTGGGATGAAACTGTTCCACTTCAGATCATCAGGCATTAGATTCTCATGAGTGTACAGACTAGATCCCTCACATGTAAATCTCACAATAGGGTTTGTGCTCCTATTAGAAGCTAGTGCAGCTGCTTATCTGAAAGGAGGTGAAGCTCAGTCAGTAATACTTGCTTGCCTGCCATTCACCTCCTTCTATGCAGCCTGGTTTCTAACAGGCCACAGACAAGTATTGATCTATGGCATGGGGTTGGAACCTCTTCTTTAGAGTAGTTTTTCTTATGTTATTGTGATATAATATATAGTGTATAGTAGAAAATACACAAGTGTTAATTTCAATCCAAATTTAGAGTTAGACTGGGCTCTGCTACTTCTTATCTTGTGATCATGGTAAATTGTATTAACCTCTTTAGTGTATTATTTGTATCACATCTGGTAATGTTGTTGAGAATTACATCTAGTACTTGTAAATCCCATGCTATATCATAAGTATTCAATAGATTATAGACAATTTAGTTATAGTATTCTATATTAATATTGAACCTATTATTATTGAAAACTTAATTTCTTGGTCTGAGCTTTTATTTATTGAGGGCCTATTATATGCTTGAAAAGGAAAAGAACTAAAAACACCAAAATGAAAACATGGACAAATAACCCCCTGTTCTTAGAATCTTTCTGGCAGAAAAGACAAACTTTAAATATATCTGCCAGTAAAATTTTGTGTGTTTTAATTCAGAAAGATATTGGCATAGCATAGGGGTATACATTAAGGATACCTAGGGATATCATGTTAGGTTTGTCTGAGGAAATGACAATTCAACTGAAATACAGATAAACAATTGGAATGAGATCAGTGAAGGTGGTAAAGGTAGAAATAAAACATTAACTCATAAATTATGAGTCTCAGCTTTGGCTGCACATGAGAATTAGCTGGAGACATTTTTAAAAATCCCACTGCAGACATCAACTAATGTAAATTAAATCAGAAACTCTGTGGATGAGGTGTAGGCATAACTTTTTAATGATCCTCAGGTGGTTCCAATGCACAGCTAATTTTGAGAACTCACTGAGAGAAATAAAATTTTAAAGAAATGATTACAGTTGCAATAAAGTATAGAATGAAAATAATGTTAGAAACCAATGGGCACAATTGCCAAGTTTAATTTTCTTTTAATTTAATTAGAATGCTTCAATTATTCAGTAATAGCTAATGAGATAATGATATAACTTTCTTTTGACCACATTTGTGACTCATAATACCTTCCAATTTTTCTGTTATGCTACGATCTCATGTATTTTAGCATTCTGTTTGCTATCTTTTGGGAACATTCTGTTAATGATGTTCTTACAGTGAGTTAATTAGAATATATCACAGTGCCCTGAATTGAGTCTGAACAGAAAAGAGAGTGAGATACATTCACCTCACTTGTCCCATGTAGGGGGGATGCATTTGATACTTGTAATAATTGAAATAAACTCGAATCAATAGAGTGCTGTAGAAAAAATACTGGACTTGATGACAAGAAACCATGCATATCAGTTACTAACATCTCACAGAATGACCTTGGGAATTTGAACCAACTACTATAGAATAAGGTGAACAAAGGAGAATAATTGTATGGATGGTAATTTGAGGTAGTCAGATTATAGTTTCTAAGTTCTTTTTTTTCTACGTAGTTCTCTTTTTATAAACATATTCTGAGGTTTGCAGTATTATGAGTTTATCTGGAAGCTCTTTGTCTACATAGTATTAACAATGAATGGAAATATAATCAACACTAAGTGCCATGTAAACGTGAGTTTTCTTAAGCAGTTCAGTTTTTCCTAAACCATATTTTAAAAGCTATATATTTTACCTTGTGAGAGATAATTACTCTTATTATGTCTTTGACTTCAACTCTGTAAAATAAAGCCATAGACTATTAACTATGCTATAGAAATTATAAGATGTTTATGGAAATGCATTTAACTATGTTTTCATGATGCTTTGAAACACTTGAAAGAAACATTATAAAATAGCACAGGCTACTTTAAGTATAGTGTTTTCCTTTGTGATTAGTATTACTGTTTAATTTTTATGGAAAATTAATAATCATTAGTGGTGGAAGTTATCAGAGTCACATGGTGGTGAATCCGTATAAGTCTGCAGTCACCTTAATTCTTGCCTCCTTAGAAGAAGGAACTTGACTGAGGAGCATAAGTCAGAAAAATAGACTGAGGCAAGTTTCAGAGCAGGAGTGGAAGTTTATTAAAAAGCTTCAGAACAGGAAGGAAAAGAAAGAAAGGAAGAAAGGAAAAGGAAGAAAGGAAAGAAATTACACGTGGAAGAGAGCCAGAGGGGTGACTTGAAACCAAGTGTCTCACTTGACCTCTTGACTTGGGGTTTTATGTGTCCACATACTTACAGGATCTTGCACTACTTCTCCCCACCCCTGAGATCTTACTGGGAAGCTGCTGATCAGTTTCAGGTGTTTTCTATCTATATCTGTGAGGAGACTGAGACTGCCTTTCCCTGGTGCCGGCTGTAACCAGTTATTATTGAGAGAAACAGTTAACAACTGCCTGACCATCACCTGATGGTCACCCAACACTCTTGATGGGTGTGCAGGGGCTGGAGGTAGTGAAGGGAGAGCCCTCTCCTGCCCTACTTACAACTGACTAGCTACCTACTGTAACAATAATCACTATATTTTATTAAGCATTGATGTTCTGAGGACTGTTGTAAGGTTTTAAATTTATTCAATTATTTTATTTTACTAAAAGCCTATAAAATACTTATTAGTCTTATTTTACAAATAAGGAAGCTTATGTAAAAGAGGGAAAGTAGCTTATCCACAAACACACACTGCAGGAATTAACACTCATAGAATTATAGGCTTCAGAGTTTATGGGAATCAATTTTATTTCAAGTTTGTTTTCTGTTTGAATATTTTAATCACTGGCATTAAGAATAATTTGGGATACGGTTAAGAAAACATTGATTAACACAATATATGTCAAACAAGGTGACAGTTACTAGAATATGATGATGAATATAAAAAATATGGTCATGCCTTCATGGATTCTACATTCTAATGGGGCATCAGGAAAACCAAGCTATCAGGCAGGTGTAGTAGGTAATACCAAGAAAGTTGTAATACCAGCAGAGGTGGGAGGATCACCTGAGGTCAGGAGTTTGAGAACAGAGACCAGCCTGGCCAACATGGTGAAATCCCAGCTTTACTAAAAATACAAAAATTAGCTGGGCATGTTGGTGCATGCCTTTAATCCCAGCTATTCAGGAAGCTGAGGCAGGAGAATTGCTTGAACCCAGGCAGGGGGAGGTTGCGGTGAGCCAAGATTGTGCCACTGCACTCCAGCCTGGGTGACAGAGCAAGACTCCATCTCCAAAAAAAAAGGTGGTTGATTATGCCTTAGCATATGTAACAACTTACATAGGAGTTTATTTGACATAAGATGATTAAGAAAAAAAGTCTCTAAGCAAAACTGCGTAAGATGAGATTGAAAGAACAAAATAAAAGAGGCTTATGAGAAATGAGAGAAAAGATTTCAGCCAGAGGAAATAACATATCCAAATACTCTGTGACTTCTGTTGTTGTAGCAGGCTCATTAGGGGAGGGGTGAAATGGAATATGGTTGAACCATACATGGTCTTAAAAGATCATCATAAAATATTTGACTTTCATTTTAATTACAATAATAACTGATCCCAGATTTTTTAGTTTGTCTTATTATTTGTTAATTCAATGAATTCTTTCTGTATCTTATAAATTGTGTTGTAAGTAATATCTTAGATATGCATTTAAATGGCAATATTGAAAATTGCCAGAGGCTCAGTGTGGACTAAGACTCTGAAGTCTTCAGAGTCCCAACCTTCAAAAAGTCCCACACTTTTGTGGGATTTACCTTCAGAAACCCTTCCAGGTTTTCAGTGAGGATCCAAGAAAATTCCCTCAAGACTGGCAGGCCTTACAGAAGTGTGGCACCCATTGTAAAGTCTCTATCCTTATCCGTTACAAAAGTTCACTCTCTAGATTTTGTTTGAGTTTGTGAAGTAGAATCCGCTACACTTTTCATCCTCTCCAGCTTTCCTGTGTCATTTAAGGGGAAAAAGCACAAAGTTAACAAAGAATGTGGCTTCAGGGAGACAACATTGAGAATGCTGCAGTCAGGAAATGAATAAGAGGCAAGGAGACAAAAAACCAACCAAACAGAAAAACAAAATTCCACTGGAGAAATGATATAAATGTTAACATAGACTATTACCAAGACAGCCTTAAAGTTCTCCTAAGTTTGCTTAAAATTTACATAGGCTTCTTCAGGACCCTGGCCTTCATTTTCTTATTTACTTTAGAAAATTAAGGTGTATTTGTAAATTACTTCTCTGCTCCTCTGAGATGTAAAGGTTTGAAAAGCCTCCTGCTGGGACTTTCTCAAGGATATGGGAGTTATCCCTTTGAAATATAATCAAAGGGATAATCCCCTATCTCTGTTTCCGTGGTAGGGTAGGATCCTAACCTTGGTGCTCCAAGTTGTGAAACTACGTCGTCAGTAAAATAGAAAGCATACTCTTCCTTTGGGTATAGCCAATTAGATCACCTAAAAACCACCCATTCCAGCTTTTTTTAAAATTGTACTTTAGGTTTTGGGGTACATGTGCAGATCTGCAGGATTGTTGCATAGGTACGCACATGCCAAGGTGGTTTGCTGTCTCCATCCCCCATCGCATACATCATGCATTTCTCCCAGTGTTATCCCTAGCCAACCTCCCTACGTGCTGCTGTCCCTCCCCTAGCCTAGCCTCCCCACCCCAACAGATTCCAGTCCGTGATGTTCCCCTCCCTGTGCCCATGTGTTCTCACTGTTCAACACCCTCCTATGAGTGAGAACATGAGGTGTTTGGTTTTCTGTTCCTGTGTCAGTTTGCTGAGAATGATGGTTTCCAGATTAATCCATGTCCCTACAAAGGACATGAACTCATTCTTTTCTATAGCTACATAGTATTCCATGGTGTATATATGCCACATTTTCTTTGTTCAGTCTATCATTGATAAGCATATGGGTTGGTTCCAGGTCTTTGCTATTGTAAACAGTGCTGCAATGAACATACATATGCATGTGTCTTTCTAATAGAATGATTTATAATGGTTTTTATAATGGGATTGCTGGGTCAAATGGAATTTCTCTTTCCAGATTCTTGAGGAATTGCCATACTGTCTTCCACAATGTTTCAACCAATTTACACTCCCACCAACAATGTAAAAGTGTTCCTATTTCTCCCAGTTCTTAAAAGCTCTCCTGTCTTTTGTTAGAGTAGAGTTGAGTATCTAGACTTGGTATGTGCTCTCTCCCACATGGTGGCAATAGTATTGAAAAAAAAAAAGTAATTTCTGTTAACTCATCTTTGCCCAGTGTGATACAATTATATTTTATTTTATTTATTTGATACAGGGTCTCATTCTATGTCCCAGGCTGGAGTGCAGTGGTATGATCACACCTCATTGCAATCTCTGCCTTCTTAGGCTTAAGCAATCCTCCCACGTGAGCCTCCCAAGTAGCTGGAACCACAGGCCTACACCACCACATCTGTTTAACTTTTGTATTTTTTTGCACAGAGAGTGTTGCATCATGTTGGCTAGGCTGTTCTCAAACTCCTGGGCTCAAGCAATTCACCCCTATTGGCCTCATAAAGTGCTGGGAATACAGGCATTAGCCACTGCACCTGGCCCAGTGTGGTTTTTCTTTTTTTAAATTAACATTCATATTAGCTTGAACCAGTGCGATTTTTTTTTAACAGTTCCTTGGTGCTATGACCCTGATCAGGACTGGAACCTCCATTAAACTCTGGATCTTTCACTCTAAGGAAAGTGCACACCCCTCACACCCTTGTTGACTTTAGCTAGACTCTGGGAGATACTCCAGTGAGTCTGAATCACTGTAGACATTTTGAGGCACAACAGCAGTAGATTTTGATTCTTTTGAGCAATTATGTAAGAGCTAGAGTTCCCTTTGGGGTTAATGTCGATGTTAGAGTCTTACAAAACTGGAGACCTCTCTGTTATAATGGAAGTAGATTCTCAATCTACTGATACTCTCCTGCCCCATATTCCTGCTCACTGTGGTAGGAGACTACAATGCTTACTCTCTCCACTTGTTTTTTTTCCCTTCAGCATGAAGTTAGGAAGGACAATTACATTTCAATTGCCTCTTTGGAAAGGAAGATCTTCTGAAGCTGGTTTATCTAAAACTTCCAACTTCTCTCACTTCGACGTTTCTTTCTCTGTTGTCCACCTTCAAGCTTTCCTGCAGCTCCCTAAAATCCTTTGATCTACCTCCTCCATCCTTGTACCCCTGAATCTTCTTTTCCTTTCGACTTCAGTACCTCAAATCCCAATATTCACTTGAATTTGGGGCCCCCGACCTCTTTTGGGCACTGAAGGGGTTCATGTACCCCAACAGTAACCCCTTGGTACTGAAAAGCTAATTGAAAATGGAATATTTCATCTACTCACATGGGCTTTGGCGACACCCAGAACCTAGATATCTTCTGGGTGTCTCTTCAGTCTCTCACCCAAAATTTAGTCTACAGCCTTTACAAAAGTACATATCAGTGCACAAGAAAATATTAAAAGCCTTATTCACAAATATTGGTGGAAAGCTTTAGCTTTCATATTGAGAGAGCAACGAAACGTTGTTTCAATTGTCAGAAACATAATTCTGATCAAATCTAAAATCAAACAGAGATGAAAGCCAACAGCTACAAAAATAAGTGAGTTTTGTATTGCGGTGTTTATGCCTGACTCACAGCTAAAGTTTCAAAAAGAAAGCTAAAAAATCTGTATTTGCATGTGTATTATGTATATGTATGTATATTAGGTTAAACATGTGACATTTTCTTACCTCCAGATGGTATTACCAAATTCAGTTATAGAATCTCTTAAAGGAGCTCTATTATGATTGCCATAGAAATAAATAAGTGCTAACATGTTAAATATTCCTAAATATAGAAACTAACCTAAATGTTTTTAAAATTCATGTTTATGTAACTGGAGTAAGGCTTTGGCAAATAAGACTTGTGTAATATTTGTTTAGGTAACAAAGGCTATGTCTTCTGAGTAATCAGCATTAAGTACAGTAAGACTTTCATATTTTCTTCTACTTGGGTTTACCAATTTAATAACCTAATATTATATCTATAGGATATTTAAGATTATAAAAATCATGGATTTGATTTCATGAAACTGAATCATTATTATGACAAATTTTATTTCAAAAACAATATATTTTATAATATGTCTGTTTTAAAATAATTTTCAAAATATGGTTGGGGAACTTGAAATCTTAGAAATACTAAATTAAATAATAGCTATTCATCAAACATTGACATTATTCTAAGTGAGATAAAACACTGAAACATTATTTACTAAGCATAAGTTTAAGTTTATATAATTTTGCATCTTATTTTTATATGGTATACATAAACCAAATCTATTTGAGTCTGTTAATAAAATTGTTTGTTTTTAGCTCACCTAGAATCTAGATAATTTTAGAATTTATAAATTTTAACACTACTTGATGCAGATAAGATAGTGTTTCTAATTTGTATCCAATACTGGTGATATTTCAGTGAAGTAAATAATGTGACACATTTTATAGAAGGTAAACAGATGATTACCAATTTAAAACTAATCTCCATGAGGACTAATTTAATAATAAATGTTAAATATGGAAATCTAACCAATATATACTCTCTCCAAACTTGCTTAACATAGTTTAGTAGTGAAGAAATCAGACATGGAAATATTGTGATAAAATCCTTATTCTGCCATTCTCTCAGGGAATTAAACTCCAAGGAAGTTAATTATTCTCTCCAAGGTTCAGTTTCCTCACAAAGATAATAATAGTTTGAATTCATAACTATGTGTGAGTGTTCAAAACTATTTATGCATTTGAAAATATTTACCCAGTAAACACTGGGCAATTTTATTAGCAAATATTTTTCAAAGAGAAATCCAAATTTTCATGTATGTGGAAAAAAAATCCAATTTGATTGTATTTGCACAAAATAATTATTTAAATATTTTAAATACACAAAAATCTTTTAAAAATAGTATTCAAATATATATATTGAATATAAAAATATTCTGGGACTTGCAGAGGCATTGGACAACAGAAGTGTTAATATTCTAGAGAGAAAAGAACAATAGAGAGGTGAAATTATCTCTTGAAATTGCTTTTTCTGGATGGAATTTTCTAATCTTCAAGTAGCATAGTCTCTGTAAAAAAAAATAATATTTTTTGTCATATTGTTTTACTGAATAAACTCGGTATAAAGTTTGCAAACTGATTATGTGATAGAATAAATACACCAATAAATGAGTTGATGCCAGATAATTATGAAACCATCAGATCACATAAAAACTCACTCACTATCAGGACAGCATGGGGAAACCGCCCCCACTATCCAATTACCTCCATCTGGTTCTGCCCTTGACACGTGGGAATTATGGGGATTACAATTCAAAGTGAGATTGGAATGGGGACACAGAGCCAAACCATATCAGGTCCTTTGCCTCTAAAAAGGGATATCTGAGACTGGAGAATTTATAAAGAAAAAAGGTGATACTGCATCTGCTTCTGGTAAGGGATTCAGGGAGCTTACAATCATAGCAGAAGGTGAAGAAGAAGCAGGTGTGCCACATGATGAGAAAGGGAGCAAGGGAGCAATAGAGCAAGGGAGGAGAGGTTCCGGACTTCTAAACAACCAGATCTCATGTGAACTAACTGAACAGGAACTCACTCATCACCGAGGAGATGGCGTTAAACCATTCAGGAGAGATCTGCCACCATGACTCAATCACCTCCCACCAGAACCCACCTCCAACTTGAAAATCTCATTTCAACATGAGATTTGGAGGGGCTCTTAACTTCTTTAGCATCCTCAAAGAAAATAATTTCTACATCCTTTAAAATCTCTTTTTATGGAAGATGAAATAATAACTTTATGCAAAAACGTTAAGAAAATCTGTAACAAGTAGAAATACATTAACAGAATACTAAAAACAGGTTTTTAGGAAGAAGTAGATGTTGATAGCAGAAGGACTGAAGGAAATGCAAGAAGGAATAAAAATCAAGTAAAAGGAATATACGTGAGAAAAGTATATTAGCATGCATATATATTTGTTTATGTTTAATTATATGCAGAAATAGAAGTGTAAAAACAATAATGCAAAATGAAAGAAAGGCAAGGAAATTTTTGTGTTCTATGGTTTTAATGGTTTAGAGGAGTCATAAAAATAATATTATAATACACCAATAAATGAGTTACCCATTATACTATACTATACTATACTATACTATACTATACTATACATAATGGGTCAGTAATGTAGTATACTATAATGGGTCAGTAATGTATGTTGTAACTCCATTATAACCACTAAAAAAATAATAAGATGATGTATACCAAATAAATACCAATATTTATATTATTTTTATAATGTAAAAAATAACAAATATTATTTGAATCTAAAGATACTAAAAAAATAGAAACATTAAAATAAAAACTACAGTAACGATATAAACATGTTAGTAAATTAAATATAAGTAAATGGATTATATGTTCCAATTAAAAATTGGATTGTTACAATGAATTACAAATTTTAAAATACCTGTATCTTAAATTTAAACAGAGCTTAAATTTAAGAATAAGGAAAAGTTACAAGTCAAAGGATGAAAAAACATGCAACAAGCAAATGCTATTAAAAGAATGTTGGTATATTACACTTATTGTTGACTAATAAAGAAGTATAAAGGAGATATTGATAATTATAAAGATGAAAATAAAAACAGTTACATTTAAAATCTCTGTTTACTGAATAGTTTAAAGTACATAAAACAAAATTAAATATATGAACAGGAAAAATGAAGAAATCCACCCCAAAATTAGAAATGTTAACATACTTTATCAGTTAGTAAAACAGGTGGTAAAAAGTCAATAACAGTTTAACACACTTAAAAAACAAACTGAGAATCATAAACAAATGTTGAACAAAAAAGCCGAACACATAAAGTGATACCATTTAAATTTCAAAAGCAGGCAAAATATACCTATGATCAGACAAATCAACATAGGGGTTAGCTATGAATGGGTTAATGACTGTGGGGGAGCACAAGGGAAAGTTTTGAAGTTTGAGTTGTTTTCCATTACTGCACATGAAGCTGGTGACAGGAGTTTATTCACTTCATGAAAGTTCAAGTTGCACAATTATGGATTATATGTTTTATATATGTTACAATTTTATAGAACATTTTCTTTAAAACATGCCATCCACAAATACACACACACACACACACACGTACACAAAAACTAATATGTGGTTAAAGAATAAAAGATTGCTTTCTATTGAGATGAAAAAGAAACAAAAGTTTTCATTTTCATTTCCACGTTCTGACTTAAGAGGTATTTCAGAACACTGCATCAGAATTTCTTGTCTTGAGAAACTTTCCTTGTATCAGTCATCTTGCATTCCATTAAGTCATTTTAAAAAGTATAACAAAATAGCTTGATTCTCTTTCACACTCCTAGGCAGAAGAAGGCATAAAACTTGACAAACTGTTTCATTAAAACTGCCTGGAAATTGTTTTGTTTAATCAAAGGTTAAAAAGTCAATTGGTGTCCCTAAAATTTAAGAGAAACCATGTTGGCCATACAAAATAACATATAGGCGATCTCCATCTATCACATACCACCCCTTCCTGTTTTTGTTAAAACACAATATTTAATTTCCCTACCTGACACAACTTAATTGCTTCATGTAAATCAAAAGCACACTTTGCCCTCCTTCAAGAAAAAGTAGAGCCATAGTTCAGTTACTGCTGAAACTGAAAGTTCAAGATCTCTAAGTGATGATCATTCCTTGTGTTTTGAGTAGCTTAAGCCACACCTATTTTATTATAACACATTGTATACATTTGTCCAAACATTACACTGTACCCTATAAATATGTACAGTTACTATGTGTCAATTAAAAGTAAAAGTATTACAGGCCAATTGACATATTTACTAATAGCACTGCATGGTATATACAGTTGGTTGAGCTTTGCCAGGGCATGTAAGCCAAATCTTTGCCTTTTAATATTATCTCTTGAGATATTTCTGGATTCCATTCAAATGTTTTTACACCCCTTATGTAGAAGAAACACAATTTTCCCATAACTTAAATAGAGATATCACAAAGTTAATATTGAACTTTTATGCATGCCACTTTGCCTCATATCCTGAGAAATCTAAATAGCTTAGAACCCTCTCCATTTTTAATTCTGTGGGGAAAAATGTGTCCATTATATTTGTTTCTCTTTTTATTATTAAAACCTGAAATACCATACAGCTGAATATGCTGGGTAATACAATATATCAATATATCACAAGAGGGTTATTACATGTGATACCAAAAGTCCTGCCATGAGTTTTCAAAAGACAAACAACAGATTTTGGTCAATAGTTTATATTAAAAAGTTGCAAAATAAAGTATCATAAATCATAAAGTTACCTAATGTACAGTCTGTAACTTGGCAACACTGTATCATCTTTACATTTGTTCAAGTAATTTGGAGTGTGTTTGATAACATAATAAAAACCTCAGGTTACAGTATCACAATTTAATCAGTATTGGGTAGACACATGGTGTGGAAATGGAGATCGCTGTGGAGAAACAGATATCTCTTCTAGACATAATAAGAGTCATGTTTGTGACTTTGTATGTAAAACTGCAAATATTTTAATATATATATATATATTACTGTCAATTTCTAAAAGGTTGAAATAAAGGCTTTTAAAAAAATTATTTGAGGCTGGGCACAATGGCTCTCGTCTGTAATTCCAGTACTTTGGGAGGCTGAGGTAGGGTGATCACCTGAAATCAGGAGTTCAAGACAAACCTGGACAGTATGGGAAAACCCCATCTCTACTAGATTAATACAAAAATATTAGCCAGATGTGGTGTCACCTACCTGTAGTCCCAGCTGCTCGGGAGGCCGAGGTATAATGATCACTTGAACCTGGAGGTTGAGGTTTCCATGAGCCCAGATCACACCACAGCACTCTGGCCTATGTGACAGAGTAAGACTTTGTCTCAAAAAAAAAAAAAAAAAATGAAGGAAGTGATGGGAATCATATACTTAAGAAAACCTTACATGGTAGAGCTAGTGCTATAGATTGAAAAATAACATACGACATACATATTATTGAACTATATGAATTATTAGTAATTATAGATGCCTCTTCTATTCTAGAATTTTAGAAGTCTATTTATCACCCACATCATAACTTGAGCATTTTTGAACTTGTTTCTTCAACATTAGAATAAATTTTGTAGAAATAATATAAGACTTTGCTACAGATCATGTCAAGCAATTTAATTTGGGGCAAAAATTAAACAAAAATTATTATCTTTGGCTCATAAAGAAGGGGCTTTATTTTTTGTGGATTCATAAGCACAAAATATGTGGAAATACCAAGACAAGACATTAAGTCACATTTTTTTCTCCTATAGAATTTGATTCAATGGTCATATATTGTAGTGTCTGATATATATAACCATATGAATTTGTTTTAAAAAAATCACATGAAATATTCAAACAACTGAAGAAATATAGAAGACTAGTACAACGAGGTTGT
Source organism: Callithrix jacchus (assembly GCF_049354715.1). Classification (NCBI taxonomy): domain Eukaryota; kingdom Metazoa; phylum Chordata; class Mammalia; order Primates; family Cebidae; genus Callithrix; species Callithrix jacchus. The sequence goes on along the minus strand of NC_133504.1, from coordinate 81,205,134 downwards.
GGTATAAAATGTAGTAAAATGAATAATATATTTAGCATTGTAATAAGTGATACGTCTTATAAAACTAAAACAATTTATAAAAAATCTTTATTACCTCTTTTGTCTAATTCCATTTATAGGAATCATTAAAAACTAAATGTTTGTCTAGTAAAGAAATACACAGATAAACAGCCTCAGGACATTTGGCTGAAGAGTTACACTGAAAACTAGAATACATTTTTATATTATGACTACAGGATTCTTCCTCAGTTTTTCAGCTTCACCTGGGATCTCTCTGAGACTTGATTGAATCAGTAAACTTAAATTTGGGGACAAGATTATGGACCATGGTGATTCAGGTCCAATCTCTGTTTATGCTATCTTGAGCACTTTGTTATTGTTATTTTTAAATAATAACGAATTTTTAGACTTTCTATTTATTTTGGGCTTATTGCACCAGTAGACTGAACCAATATAAAAACTTCTTAGTATGATCATCTCACATTTTCTCTTATGGTAAAGTGTTTCTGTGTGACATACAACAATTCAAATCCTGCTATCTTCTTCAAAAACTGAGAACTGAATTTAACTGTGTGTAACACACTTGTCCCAAAGTAACAATGATTTATTACAAGATGATGGTGCTTGTATAGTTCTCAGTGCTTTGTAATTATTTTCCATTTTTATTTGTAACTTTTATTAAGCAAATATTTTAAAATTGCTATTATATGCCAGGCTCTATTCTCGACACATTCAATAGTGAATAATTTTTTTAAAAAAAATCTCTGTTCTTACATTCTAGTTGAGGAAGTCAGATAATAGATAAAGAATAAACAGAATATGCTACAAAGTTATATGACTTTGGAAATATTAATAAGTCAGGGATAAGGGTAAGAAGCGTTGGCCAAGGGTGATGCAATTTTAAATATGATATACATGGAAAATCCCATTCAAAACGTATCAAGTGAGATAAGACATAGAGAAGTAAAGAAGTCAGACATGTGAAATGTGGGGCAGGGGAAGCTGGGGCCAAAGGAGAAGTTGGCCAAAAAGGAAACAGCAAATGAAAGGTGCTGAAGGTTTATCTTCCTTGGCATGTTTGGAGAACAGAAAGGAATCCAGTGTGGCTTGAAGGAAAGGAGAGAGGAAAGGTTGAATAGATGATATTAAATTCATTTGCGTCCTGCCTCATCATCATGTTATCTCTATCTTGGAGAGATTTAGAAAATTTCTTTGTATCACCTTGAGAAACATTGACACTGGTACCAATGAGAGAGGATAGGTCAGCCCTTCAAAGCATCTTATTAATATCTCTTTGATTTGCCTCCTGAAACCCACTTATAAAACTTTTGGAAATGGCTTATTTCTATTAGGACAATTTTCTATAAATTCATTTGGGTTGTTATGTCTATTAGCAGTTCATTCCTTTTGTTGCTGAGTAGTATTTCATGTATGAATGTACCACAATTTATTCATCCATTCCAGGATATGTGGTGTGATTCCAGGTTTGGACTATTATAATGACATTGTTATAAACATTCACATGCAGAATTTTGTGTGACCATGTCTTGATTTCTGTAGGGCATATGTCTAGAAGTTCAGTGACTGGAATTCACAGTAGATGTATATTTAGTGTTGTTTAAAATAAATTGCCAAACTGTTTTCAAGAGAAGCTCGATATCTGATATGTTTGCTAAGAAACAGAATCACTCATACACAGTCCTACCTGCAGGAAAGTTGCCAACATTATATATAATTAGTTTGTATTTTAGCCATTCTGATAGATATGCGTGATATCTCATATTTTTAAAGTAAATACAGTTTACTGTTTTAGAGTAGTTTTAAACTTACAGAAATATGACTCCCCCCAAAAAAAACTACAGAAAGTCTTCATAAACGCCTTATAGATCTTTATAAACGGATAATATTAAAGAATTTTTTAGCAATTTTAAAATTTAAAATTTAAAATAAAAAATTAAAGTAAATTTAAAATAATAAATTTACTTTAGCAGTAAGTTTTATCTCTTTAAGGCATTAACACTTTTCTTCTATGAATTTCCAGGGAATTACTGTTAACTTTATTTGACAAGGGCAGTAACTGAGGCCATGTTCACAGAACTTACCAATTAAATATACAAACCATGTCTTTTAATGCCACCATGTTATTTCCAGATTTTTAGATAAGTGCACCTGTATTGATTCATATGCCTTGATTTGTCCTATCGGGTCTCTCAGAGTAAAAACCAATTTGTAGTTGTATTCTTCACATATTGCCAACATAAAGTATGAATTTTTTCTGTATAATTCTTTTTATGTTAAACTTGAACTATTAATTGACAAATTCAATTGTAGGTGACAAATACCCAGAATAGATTTTAATTATAGATCTGGATAAATGAGGGAGAATAGATATGAAGTTCTTATTGTAGCCCAACGCACTCAAGAGATGATGAGGCAGAATAATTATTGAGGCAAAAGGGTCATCATTATACAGCGAGAAAACAAACAGAACATTGAGAAGAAATCATTTTTACTTACTGTTTTTTTTGAACACTCCTATGTATCTCTGTTTCAATTCATGAAGTCCTAGTATTCCTAAATCACTGCTTTATTCTCATTTAAGTTTTGAATAGTATTACTTCAACTGATGCTAATTCTAGCTTAGTATTCTAGATATGAGAGAAAAAAGCTCATTTTGATAACTCTTTCAAACACCCTGGTGTCATGACGCTTATTAGAGAAGTGAGGAGGTTTAAGAAGAATTTGATATTCCTTTCTGTGGCGTGGGAAATATTAAATTTGGGTAGTGTCTGGAAAACAGCAGCATATAGATAGGCATTAAAGTTAAGGTACTAAATAAGGTCACCATGTAAATAAAAGTACATAGTCATGAGATCCAAAGTTGAAAACCTAAGCTGTGTCTTGGTGAAGTATTTAGGAGAAGTGGCCACAGCAACAAGACTGTAAAATATAATCTCCTAATATAGGAAAAAAACTAGGAAACAAGGAGAGCCTCCATTTTAGTATTCTCCACACGGTGTCAAATGGATCCTGTTAAACCTGTAAAAACCCTCAAATATAACTTAATTGATATCAAGCATTGTGATTAAAAGGAAAGGAAGTAACTGACACTTTAAAATGCTGCAGACAGAAAAACAAGAACTAGCATAGTGAAACCTTTGAGTTTAGCAAAAGCATAGTCATTGTTGGTGTTGACAGCGTCAGTACAACGGTACAGAAAAAATTTGCATCAGAAGGGATTTGAGAAAAACCGGAGGAGAAATGTATTGTCATTGTATGTGGGAAAATTTATGAACAGTTCTCTTTAAAGGGCAGCAGAAAACCAAGATAGAAACTCCAAGGGAAAATGGAATTGAACTATTTCCTTTTCACATGGGAGAAATCATAGTAAGGATCCAATCAAAAGGTAAAAGTTGGCAGGTAATTCAAGGGAGTGATTTTTGCATTTCGGCAGCAGTATGCTTGTATTGGGAATAGGAGATGCAATCTACTCTCATAACAGAAAGTCAGGCCTTGGGTAATGACATAAATTGTTAATGCATAGAAGCAAGTAAAATAGCGGAATATATGGACAAAGATTAAAGTTAGTCCCTGTTACCACGCTAAGCTCCTCTGCGTATGTTCAGAACCAGATCCCAGACTCCATAGTTCGTTATTTTTCTTCCTCAAATTATTCTTATATTAATCTTTCTTTTCTAGCATTTTCAACCCAAGCTATTTTTTATATTTAAGATTGTTTTTTAATTATCATTTGCTCTTTATTTTCTATCAGTTAAGTTTTTGTGCCAAGCTATCTCTTTAAGATATTTAAGTTTTGTCTACAGTCATTTAAAAATTGGTGTCGATAATTTGCACAAAACGATTCAAGGGTCTTCCAGAGCCTGGAAAATACAGAGTTTTTTTTTTTTTTTTTAACTGTGTTACATATTACTCAGTGAATAATAAGTTTAATAACCTGTGCAAACTTTTTTACTTAAGGTCAGCAGCCAGAGTCTTGGGATTTCATTTATTGGCCAATGAATTTCATTAACTTTTAGGATAGCATGAATTTATACACAGTGCAGGGCCTACGTTGCTTTATGTAGCTAATGGATCTTGGTTTGAAGCCTTTTTCAAAATATGTCATTCTGGGACAAGGTAACATTTACAGCTGTCTCAAATATCTGTTTAAAGCCTATCTTACCTAGGAGGGGTTATGGTAGTGTGTATGGGGATGAGGAAGGATATTAATACGTTCCGTTTGCAATTTAGGGATTACATTTTTTTTTTTTTTGCTCTCATGTGTTTTTTTTCCATCATTTGCTGTGAATCACTAACTACTGAATTCTTTCCTCTTTTTTCATCAGCTTCATATAGTGAAAATATTTCTGTGATTATCTAACAGATAAATTTCTCCTTTATATGGTTTGAGTACAAATAGATTTTTGTTCTTAGACTTTTTTTCTTCTATGTTTTCTTATCTTTTCACTGTGAACGAGGGACATAGGCATACCTGAAACATGAAAACCAGGTAGATAGTGTTAGGAACAAATTCTACACATTTCTTTTTTTCTTATCGGACAGATGTATGTAGCTAGCAACACCGGAGAAACATAAAAACACAAATATGTTTTACAGTGTTTTAAACAACTGGCAATTTGGGCAATCATTTCCCAATAATGGTTAAGGCAGAATTTGAATCTAAGAATAAGAACTTCCATAATATCTCAATTTATGTAAGGATCATAGAACTTTGGAATACCTTTTTCTATATTATAAAATAATTAAAAAATTTACAATAAATACACTGGCATTTTGTTTTGTATATTAATGTTATTAATTTTTACATTTTATATTTTATTTTAAAATTAACTTTTAAAAACATAGAGGATAAAAAAATTAATCCACCATTTCTAATTTATAATATATTACAAATATTCATTATTATCATATATTATTAATTGATAAGACATATAATTTAATGTTAATAATGCCATTTTAAATAATATACCTATTATATTTTAAATTACTTTATAAATATGAAATTTATTTGCAATATTTTTTTGAAAATTGTATTTATTATAAAAATATACAATTATTAATTTGTATAAGTAATATATGTTTATGTCACTGACTAGAACAGTAATATTGAGGCAATTATAGAACATATTAATGAATATGATAAAAAGTATATGGATAAGAACCTGGTGCTTTGGACTTACTATTTTTAATAGGTTTACTTACAGCAAAATATATTATACATCTTAATAAAATTAAAGGCTCATCAATCATGATGCCCCAAAATTCCTTTGACAATCATATTCTTTCATAGCCAATATATTTTTACATAAATCTATGTAAAATGTAGAAATTGCAGATATGGAGGAGTGACATCAGCAAGAGGGTAGAATTGATCTTTTTAGCATTTACTCCTTCTCCGTAACATCGACTTGAATAACTATGAACAAACATACGTTTTTTATAAGCTAGTGAATGCAGAGGAGAAATCACAGCACCTGGATGTACGTATCACAGAAATTTAAAAGACACATTGAAGTGAATAAAAAGGACAGTTTCATATCAGCCACATCACCCACTTCCCAGGCCTAGGCAGCACAGCATAGGGAGAGACATCATGTGGAGCAGGGCGTACCCAACCCCAGTTAACCTGGGTACAAAAAGTATAAGTAGCAATGAAATAATAGTAAAAAACAAATATCACATTAGACAGTAAATCATTTTAAAAATCAGGGCACTTAAATATAGATCATATGGCCCTTACAGCCATATACAGAACACTTCATTCAAAAGCAGCAAAATGCACATTCTTTTCAAATGCACTTTAAACATTGTCTAGGATATATCATGTATAAGGCCAACAAAAAAAGGTCATAGAAAAATTAAGATTGAAATTATAAGTTTATTTTTTTGACCACAATGGTATAAAACTAAAGATCAGTAACAGGAAGAAAACATTGGAAAATTTACAAAAATATGAAATTTAATAGTACAATCCTGAATAACAAATAAGTCAAATAGCAATCAAAAGAACATGCTATAGCTGGAGTAAGATAAAAATGAAAACGCAATATGCCAAAACCTATGGGATCATTTTAAAAATCAGTGCACTTAAATATAGATCCAGAAAAGTTCTAAGAGGAGACTTGGTAGCCATAAATTACTACATTAAGCAAAACAAACAAACAAACAAACAAATTTCAAACAACCAAATTTTATATCTCAAGAAACTAGAGAAAGGATAAATAAATCCCAAAGTCAATAGAAAAAAGCAAATAACCAAACTGAAGCAACTAAAAATGAAACAGAGACTAGAAAACAATAGAAAAAGTCAATGAAACTAAAAGTTGGTATTGGTTTTTAAAAAATAAACAAAGCCTGGCGTGGTGGCTCATGCCTGTAATCCCAGCACTTTAGGAGGCTGAGGTGGGCAGATCATGAGGTCAAGAGGTCAAAACAATCCTGGCCATCATAGTGAAACCCAGTCTCTATTAAAAAAAAAAAAAAAATTAGCTGGGCATGGTGGTGTGTGCCTATAGTCCCAGCTACTTGGAAGGCTGAGGCAGGAGAATTATTTGAACTATGGAGGCAGAGGTTGCAGGGAGCCAAGATTGTGCCACTGCACTCCAGCCTGAGCAACAGAACAAGAATCCATCTCAAAAAATAGTAAATAAAATAAAATAGCATAATATAAAATAAAATAAATAAAATTAAGAGCCTTTAGCTAGAAGAAGAAGAAAAGGAGATAAGAAGAAATAGTAAACCTGGAAGCAATGGATAAATTCCTGGACACTTGTGTCCTCCCAAGCCTAAACCAGGAGGAAGCCAAAACTATGAATAGACCAATAAGAAGGTCTGAAGTCGAGGCAGCAATTAAGAGCCTACCACACAAAAAAAGCCCAGGTCCAGATGGGTTCACAGCCAAATTCTACCAGACACACAAAGAGGAACTGGTACCATTCCTTCTGAAACTATTCCAAATAATCCAAAAAGAGGGAATCCTTCCCAATTCATTTTATGAGACCAACATCATCCTGATACCAAAACCTGGCAGAGACTCAACAAGAAAAGAAAACTTCAGGCCAATATCCATGATGAAAATAGATGCAAAAATCTTCAAAATATTGGCAAGCTGATTGCAACAGCACATCAAAAAGCTTATCCATCATGATCAAGTAAAATTCATCCCAAAAATGCAAGGCTGGTTAAACATACGCAAGTCTATAAACGTAATTCACCACATAAACGGAAGGAAAAACAAAAACCACATGATTATCTCAACTGATGCAAAGAAGGCCGTTGACAAAATTCAACAGCCCTTTATGCTAAAAACCCTCAATAAACTCGGTATTGATGGAACGTATCTCAAAGTAATAAAAGGTATTTATGACAAACCAACAGCCAATATCATACTTAATGGGCAAAAATTAGAAGCATTCCCTTTGAAATTCGGCACTAGAATAGGATGCCCTCTCTCACCACTTCTATTCAATATAGTACTGGAAGTTCTAGCCAGAGTAATCAGGCAAGAAAAAGAAATAAAGGGTATTCAAATAGGAAAGGAGGAAGCCAAATTGTCTCTATTTGCAGATGACATGATAGTATATCTAGAAGACCCCATCGCCTCAGCCCAAAAATTCCTGATACTGATAAGCAACTTCAGCAAAGTCTCAGGATATAAAATCAACGTGCAAATATCACAAGCATTCCTATATACCAATAACAGACTTAAAGAAAGCCAAATCAAGAACAAATTGCCATTCCTAGTTGATACAAAGAGAATAAAATACCTAGGAATACAACTTACAAGGAATGTAAGGGACCTCTTCAAGGAGAACTACAAACCACTGCTCAACAAAATCGGAGAGGACACAAACAGATGGAGAAACATTCCATGTTCATGGTTAGGAAGAATCAATATCCTGAAAATGGCTATACTGCCTAAAGTAATTTACAGAATCAACACTATCCCCATCAGGCTACCATTGACTTTCTTCACAGAACTGGAAAAAAACACCTTGAACTTCATATGGAACCAAAAGAGAGCTACATAGCCAAGTCAATCCTAAGCAAAAAGAACACAGCAGGAGGCATCACACTATCAGACTTCAAACTATACTCCAAGGCTACAGTAATCAAAACAGCATGGTACTGGCACCAAAACAGAGATATAGACCAATGGAACAGAACAGAGGCATTGGAGGCAACACAGCATATCTACAACCATACAATCTTTGATAAACCTGACAAAAACAAGCAATGAGGAAAGGATTCCCTGTTTAATAAATGGTGTTGGGAAAACTGGCTAGTCATGTGCAGAAAGCAGAAACTGTCCTTCCTGACACCTTACACTAAAATTAACTCCAGATGGATTAAAGACTTAAAACATTAGACCTGGCACCATAAAAACCCTAGAAGAAAATCTAGGCAAAACCGTTCAGGACATAGGAGTAGGCAAGGACTTCATGACCAAAACACCAAAAGCATTGGCAACAAAAGCCAAAATAGACAAATGGGACCTAATCAAACTCCACAGCTTCTGCACAGCAAAAGAAACAGTCACTAGAGTGAATCTGCAACCAACAGAATAGGAAAAAATTTTTGCAGTTTACCCATCTGACAAAGGGCTGATACCCAGAATTTACAAAGAACTCAAACAGATTTACAGGAAAAAAACAAGCCCATCCAAAAATGGGCAAAGGATATGAACAGACACTTTACAAAAGAAGACATACATGAGGCCAACAAACATATGATAAAACACTCATCATCACTGATCATTAGAGATATGCAAATCAAAACCACATTGAGATACCATCTCACGCCAGTTAGAATGGTGATCATTAAAAAATCTGGAGACAACAGATGCTGGAGAGGATGTGGAGAAATAGGAACACTTTTACACTGCTGGTGGGAGTGTAAATTAGTTCAACCATTGTGGAAGACAGTGTGGCGAGTCCTCAAGGACCTATAAATAGAAATTCCATTACTCGGTATATATTGAAAGGATTATAAATCATTCTACTATAAGGACACATGCACATGAATGTTCATTGCAGCACTGTTTACAATAGCAAAGACCTGGAACCAACCCAAATGCCCATCGATGATAGACTGGTCTGGGAAAATGTGGCACATATACACCATGGAATATTATGCAGCAATCATAAATGATGAGTTCGTGTCCTTTGTAGGGAAGTGGATGAATCTGGAGAACATCATTCTCAGCAAACTGACACAAGAACAGAAAATGAAACACTGCATATTCTCACTCATAGGCGGGTGATGAACAATGAGAGCACATGGACACAGGGAAGGGAGTAGTACACACTGGGGTCTATTGGGGGGAATAGGGGAGGGACAGCGAGTGGGGGGAGCTGGGGAGGGATAGCATGGGGAGAAATGCCAAATGTGGGTGAGGGGGTGGAATGCAGCAAAACACACTGCCATGTGTGTACCTATGCAACTATCTTATATGTTCTGCACATGTACCCCAACACCTAAAATGCAATAAAAAAAGAAATATTAAACAAAAATAGGAAATAAAATGGATCTAAGAGACTTACATGTGAACAAATTGAATAATGTATTAGAATGGTGCAGATGTAATTGCAATTTTTGCCAATTAAAGTTTTGCAGTGAAAGTAAGTTTTAATGGTAAAAACTATAGTTACATTTGCACCAACCCAATGGAAGAAATGGATATCTTTCCGTAAACCTATAACTTATGAAGACTTAACTATGTAAAAAATAGGTAATCTGAACAGACCAATTATAAGGATAATCATTCAGTGATAGTCTTCCATCGAGATATGCCCATGACCTGATAGCTTCACAGATGAATTCTACCGAACATTAAAATAAATGCCAAATATTCTTAATTCTTCCTAATAAAATTAAAGAGGAAATAACTCATCCAAACTAATGAGAACAGCATTACCTGGATCCCAAAGCCAGATAAGACACTATAAAAAAGTAATGAGAGGTCAATGTTCTTAATTAACATAGTACAAATTCTCAACCAAGTACTAGCAAACCAAATTCAATGACATATTAAAGAAATCATAAACCATAATAAAGTAGAATTTATCCCTGAATACAAGATTGTTCATGGTTTAGCACTCACAAATTCATAATCGTGATACATCATATTAAAAGAATGAAAGATAAAATTATGTGATCACCTCAATGGATGTAGAAGAAGTATTTTATAAAATGCAGTTTTTTATTATTATGACAAAAACTCTTAAATTAAGGGAAGAAATGTACTTTAATGTAATGAAAATTATATGTGACTAACTCACAACTAATATTATACTCACCATTGAAAATTTGAAAGCTCTTCCTGTGAGATGAGTAACAGTACAAGGATGTCCACTTTTGCCACTTCTATTTTAACATTTTACTCGAAGTACTAACCAAAGCAACTAAACAACAGAAAGGAGTAAAAATCATCCAAACTTAGCACACAACTGTTAGAAATAATAAATAAATTAAATAAAATTGAAAGATTCCAAATCAACAAAAATCAGTAGCATTTCTATATGCTAACAATGGATGATCAGAAAAAAAAAATCAATAATTTCACTTCCAATAGCATAAAAAAATTAAGTATCAGGAATATAGTTAACCAAAGAGATGAACTGTCTATACCATGAAACCTATAAAATATTGACAACAGGAATTTAAGAAGACACAAATAATGAAAAGCTAATCTCTATTCACAGATTCAATTATTGTTTTTTTTTAAATATACTAACGAAAGCAATCTAAAGATTCAATGTGGTTCACATCAAATTTGCAGTGATACTTCCTAAAATGTATAATAAACCACACGCGCACACACACACACACACACACACACACACACAGAACCAATAATCTAAAGTAATCTTGGCCCAGATTACTTTAGAACAAAGCTGGAGTCATTGTACTACCTGATTTAGAACAAAGAACAAACCTGGAGGCATTGTACTACCTGATTCCAAAATATATTCCAAAGCTATAGTAATCAATACACCATGGCGTTGGCATAAAGAAAAGACATAAACCAACAGAATAGAGAAGACATTTCAGAAATAAATTCATGTATTTTCAGTTTATTGATATTTGACAAACATGCCAGGAATACTCAATGGAGGAAAGGGCAAGCTTTTTAACAAACAATTTTAGGAAGCAGATGTTTGAATTTTGATTATTATCTTATACCACATATGAAAATAAACTGCAGGTAAATTAGAGACCTAAAGATAAAACCTGAAACTGTAAAAATACTAACAGAAAATGTAAGGAGAGCTGCTTGCTAGTGGTCTGGACAATCATTTTTTGAGTGTGACCCCAAAAGCAAAGGCAACAAAAGCAAAAATAGACAAATAAGATTGCATCAAATTTAAAAAGCTTTTGAAGGTCAAGGTAATAATTAACAGAGTGATGAAACAACCTGCAGGCTAGGAGAAAATACTGGAAGAACTCGTAACTGATAAATGGGTAATATCCAAGATATATAAATATGTCAAACAATGCAATACAACAAAACAAATAACCAGATTAAAATATAGGTAAAGAAATGAACAGACTTTTTTTTTTTTTGAGATGGAGTTTAGCTCTTGCTGCTTAGGCTGAAGTGCAATGGCACCATCTCTGCTTACTGCAACCTTCGCTTCCCAGGTTCAAGCCATTCTCCTGCTTCAATGCCTCAAATAGCTGGGACTACAGGCGTGTGCCGCCATGCTCAGCTAATTTTTGTATTTTTAGTAAAGATGGGGTTTCACCATTTAGTCAGGCTGGTCTCCAACTCCTGACTTCAGGTGATCCACCCACCTAAGCCTCCCAATGTGCTGGGATTACAAGTTTTAGCCACGGTGCTCCTGGCCTTAAATAGACATTTTTCAAAAGACATCCAAATAGCTAACAGGTATATGGAAATATGCTTATCATCGCCAATCACAAGGGAACTGCAAATTGAAACCACAATGAGGCAATGCCTCAGACCTGTTGTTAAAGGCTGTTGTTAAAAAGATAACAAGTGGTGGTGAGTTTGCACATAACAAGATGTGGTGAAGTGGTGAGCCTCCCAGCACGTTGGGAGGCTGAAGAGGTTGGATCACCGGAGTTCAGGAGTTCAAGAGCAGCCAGGCCAACATGTTGAAACCCCGTCTCCACTAAAAAACTACAAAAATTAGCCAGGCGTGGTAGTGTATGCCTGTAATCTCAGCTACTCAGGAGTCTGAAACAGAAGACTCGCTCAAACCCAGGAGGCAGAGGTTGCAGTGAGCCGAGATTGCACCACTGTACTCCAGCCTGGGCAACAGAGCAAGACTCCATCTCAAAAACAACAACAAAAGAAAATTGGATACACACACACACACACACACACACACACACACACACACTGTGGAATATGCATATGAGTATGTATATGTATAACACATCTATGTTTGTATATGTGTGATGGCTTACATAAACTCAAGAGAATATTGTTCAGCTATTTCTTTCTTTATTTTTTTAGAAATGGGTTTTCACCACATTCCCTAGGCTGATCTTGAACTCCTGGGCTCAAGCAGATCACCAGCCTTGGCCTCCCAAAATGCTGTAATTTCAGGAATGGCACACTGTGTCCAGCCTTGTTCAGCCTTTGAAAAGAAAAAAAATAGACTATACTGAAAATAAGGAAATTCTGTCCTTTGCAACAATGTAGATTAATGTGGAAGTCATTTTAAGTGATAATAAATCAAAAACAAGGATCAAATACTGTATGATCTCACTTATATGTGGAATCTAAAAAAGTCAAAATCATAGAAGCAGAGAGTACAGTGGTAATTACCAAGGGTTTGGAGTGGCAGTGATATTGGTAAAAGGCTACAATTTCAGTATACAGGATGAATAAATTTTGGAGATATATTAAAAAGCACATTGACTATAGGTAATGCTAATGTATATTTGAAAATCGCTAAGAGGTATATCTCAAGTATTTTTACCACACACAAAAAAAATCTATGTGAAGCATGAATATGTTCATTAATTTGATTATGGTATTTACGTTATAATGTATAGTTATATTAAGGCATCATGTGTACCTCGTAGACATGAACAATTTTTTATACCTCAATAGATCTGATAAAAATAAATTGAATGTATATCGAAAACTGTAAATTATTCAAATGTAAATATATCTAATTTAGATACAAAATTAACACATTATTGAATTCTGATATATGCACATTTTAAAAATAGCATAGCACTTAAACTTCATTTTGAGAATCATAAAATAATATGAATGACTTTCATTGAAATATTTTAAACCTCTTTCACATTCAAAGTAATATGAATACTATGATTAATAAAAATGAACATGGCTCTATTTACATGGCTAGTTCAAGTTGTAAATTTAGAAAATAAAGAAAATAAATTTTGGATAAATGGCTTAATATATAAATCTACCACTAAATCCTTCAATTTTCAAAAGCGATTTAATTTTCATGACAAATTTATAAACCGGCACCTGGTTTTGAAATTCATTGTGCAATGTATCTATCATAACATGTTATGTATAGCCACTTATCTCTACGGGTCAAAACTGCATCTCAAATAACAAAATGTCTAGTATACAGAATTTTAGTATCTAATAAAGAAAGCATAATTAGTATTATATGTTATAGTAATTAAAGTTGAAAAAACAGAAGTGAAAAAATATATTTTATAGCAATGGAAAGAAAGCTCAGTACATAATCACTCTAAAAATCATTACTGTCAATTCTATCCCACATACATTCATTATTAAAGTCAACATTTAGTAAAACATTATATTTTGTAGATAACCTCCAATGACTTAAGTTTTTTCAATCACTTAAATGTTTATTTGCATTAACCAAATGTATTTTTTTAAAAAGTCATTCACTATCAATGCATTTTACTATTGTTATCTTTCTCCTTATAGTGGGTCTCTAATACCTTTAATCAAAGCAACAATTATTTTTTTAACTTTTACTATGAAATTTCATTATGTTTCAAGTTATGCAATTCTTTTACACTAAAATAAAGTTTAGTCTAATGTAAAATTTATACTACATTTAAAGCATTGATAAATGACATTATTTATTTATGACATACTCAACATGAAAGTGGATTGTATCTTATATTCCAATGGTGTAGCATAAAGTATCAAAATTTAAATATGTTTAGAATGAATTATTTTTTATATTGTAGATGGGATTACTCAGGAATACTTCATAAAATATTATACATGAAAATATGTACATTTATTGAATTTGCCAGTTCTTCTTCTCAGGTAGGGCATTCAGCAGTTTTTAATCTTTACATTTGAGAATTTATGGAATTAATGAATTGAAATTATTATAGCTTTTAAACTTACATCACATTTTTCCATATAGTTATCTCATTGACCTTATTTTATGTAACATAATAAACTTGTTTTGACATAAGATTTTAGCTTTCATATAAAAAATCAATTTTTTTCTATCTAACCATTAAATATGGTGGTGAAGGAGTTTTAGGAAACAAAACACAACAGCAGACATTTTAGTCCCCATTGAAAATCATTAGACAAAGTGTATTTATTAGTATTAATAAATTTCATCTCACTAAGCAAATAAAATGTGTGGTCCATGTAATTGGCACTCTGCACATGTCCTGTCAATATTTAATGTTTTTGCCCACACCAGACTAACTTCCAACTGCCACTTTCTGAGGCTTTCTCCCTGAGTGTTTTCTGCCCTCTGGAACCTGCTATGTTCATGCCACATATAAGTGTCAATGAACTGACAAGTTCCTGGGAGCAGCTCTCAACCAGTGATTGATGGGAGGTAATGTGGATATACCCCAGATCCCTTGCCTCCAGGTGAGATCATTCTAAGCAGTGCATACTAAATGAAGTCCCATAGTTCCAAAGCAGGACTTACCTTCAGTTGCTCACCATGGTAACTCGCTTAATAAGGCACTCCTGTATTGGCTAATTTTCCTTTCCTGTCTCATATCTCCTCTCCTGTACAAATATTTTCTGGGAACAATTTCCACATAAATTTTATGCAAATCCTTATATCACAGTCTGCTCCTTGTGAAACTCAAAATAATGCAAGGAGTTAGACCAATAAAAATTAAATTTACACTTCTTTCAAATAGGCCTTAATAATTAGTAACCCATTGGGAAAATAAGCTTGCTTCTTGTCTAGGATTCCTGAGAGACTTTGATCAGAAAACTACTAATATCTGTCCGTGAAAGCCCTAAAAGACAATCCTGGTCAAAGGAGGGGGTTCTCTCTGTGGCTTCTTTATTTGGCGGAAGTTACAATATATTCCACTCATAAGATTTCCCCTTTTGAACAGACAACTAAAGATAGAGACTGTTATTATATGAGCATTGGTTAGCGTTCCTGTATGGCATAGTTGCAATCTTCTATGTTTAATCTAGAAAATGATATACAGTGTTAACATGTGGTTTCTCTCTCCAAATATGCCCATTTTGGGCTTTGATTCAGTGTCGTGATTAGCTCAAAATATGTAGGTGGAATTCTTAATTTCCAGTTCAATACAAACACTGTTTCGTCCCCTAGTAGAAATTTTTCTCTATTTATAAAACATTTTTCTTTCTCTAAATCTAATTTTGAGTAATAGGGAGAAAAGCCTCTCCTTTATTCAATCCCATGGTTCCCAAACCTGTGTATTCTGACTATGGGACAAAGAGTACTGTAAATTATTTTTTGGTTCTGAGCTTTTATGGTATCTAGAATTTGCTTTGGCAGTTGTTGTCAACCAATTTCTGATTCTTCAATAAATTCTCTCAATTTGGCTGGTCAATTTATTTACATTATGGCTTATTTGGTACATGAGTCTATTTCCTCACTTTATTTGCTGTATTTTCACAGAAAAGCAATATTTAGAAAACCATAATGATAAGTTGTATATTCAGTGAGTTCAGAGACAGTGCTAACAGAACAATTGTGGGAAATGCAAGACTTTATTCCAGTGCCAAGAAATCTTCTAACAAGACTTCAAAACATCCCTAACCAGCAAGAATATTGCTTGCCAGACTTCCATTGATTCAACCCATAAGAAATCAATAAGCCTAAAAGGATTTAGATAGTTTATTACTCACGGTCCAACAGGAACTTAATGTCTGCAATGGTTCCCTTGCCTCTTAAGTCCCATGCTTCCGAATCAGAATAAGTTCAGAATGAGCATGGCACACAGAAGAGTCTGTATCAAAGCCAAGCAATACTGAACTTAGCCAGCCCCTATTCCTGTAAGGATTTTGTTAGCAAACTTGTCCATCCTTTGCCCTGGAGGAAAACTATATTACACTGGTTAAGAAACAAATGTACCTTCTGACCTAGAGGAAGATTCTGTCTTTAGCTTTCAGGGCCGTTTGTTACAGAGACATCCTTGAAAATATATTCCTGCAGAAAAGTTGTCATAAGACATACAGGAACACCGCAAAGCATAGTCTACCAGCAGCTTCCAAGACAGGAGGTCCAGTAATTGTGCCTGCGGTCTCTGCTTTTCAAATGTTGAATATTTAACAGTAGTAATACCAGATAGCTTTTGATGTGCAAAAACCGTAATATTAGTCTATGTATTCTTTCAATTAAAATTCTACCACTATTAACACTGTTAAGGACTGCTGAATCTAACACTGAGGTACCTAGAGAGAAAGACTAACTGGTAAGAGTTTGAGTCATATTGCTTATGTTGAGTCATAATCAGAATAATGAGAATTACTTTATTATTAAGAGCTTCCTATGCAGGGCATGTCTTATGAAGGTAACCATTATTACATCCTGTTCCCATCATTAAAGTCCCATATTTTTCTACCTATTCCTGTGCTTCTCATCACACTCCTGAAGTCTTGTCCTCTTAACATGCTTGATGTCTTGGCTAATCATTAGTGACTGCCTACAAACTTATATGAATTCATATCTCTGACCATGTCTTAATTATGAAAAACCAGATATACACCTTAAAATACTACCTCTTCTACTTTTTAAATTTATTAGTTACTAAATTTGAAAAATTGATGAGGACATAAAAACTTTTATCAATAAAATTCCTATTGATGTGTAACTACTAATTTGGTGGCAATTGGGAAAATATTAAAGAGAATAAATCAATTTTTTATTGCTTTACAAAAATATATGAGGAAACCCCCTATAAACAATTATTCATTTGTGCATTTATTATCAGTGGGTATCAATCCAGTGGCCAATTAGAAGAACTTGTGGATTTTTTAAAGAATTGCCTTTGTCCAAGCCACGATTCAAGTACATGTAATTACACAAATACATGGAAATCCGGGTTGAGAAAACTCTATTAAGCATATATTTAATATCAAATGTTTTCTAAACCATCATTTACATTTATTCAAGTGCAAGGAAGATTTCTAGACTGTGTGAAACTTTTTAATCTTTAGCTAACATTTCTTCTACATGATAAAACACATAATTTTTAAGTGGAATTGAATGCTCTGATGCAAACATATAGTGATTCATTTTTATGGTTCAGAGAAAAATAATAACAGCTATTCATGATGTTGAAAGCAACTGTTAAGTCTTTATTCATATTCTCTTTTACAGAGTTTGTGGATTATTAAAACACAACATTTAGAGGCCTGTGAAACTGCCTTAATGATAACTGCTCATGCATTTAGTGCTTCAGAATCCCCATGAATATAGAAATCAATTATGTGAGCAGGTGCACCAAAATAACTAGGTTTTATGCTCACTGGGACATCACAACATTTAAATTTGATAAAGTTAATCCCCAAATATGTACATTCATATGTCACAATAAGTTAATATACATTCATGAAAATGCAAATTGAGGAATCAACGCCTGGAAAGTGGTTAAGATTGCATTTTTAGAAAATTGATACAATGATTTCAGCTCCATATAAGATTCTGAGAATAAAATCAGTACAGAAAGAAAAATAGGCTGAAATATTATTGACCATACAACATTAACTAGAAATTTGGTGATTCTTATTAAGATAGAAAGATGAAAGCGAAAAAAAAAAAAAAAAAACTTATTGAAGTTTGCTGCAGGGGTGCAACCCTCATGGAGAACCTCTGCTAGGGCAAGGTGGAAGGGAAAAGTGGAGTTAGAGCCCCCACAAAAAGTACCCATTGGGCCACTGCCTAGTGGATCTGTGAGAAGAGGGTCACTGTCATCCAGACCCTAGAATAGTAGATTCATCAACAGCTTGTACTGTGTACCTGGAAAAACCACAGACACCATGCCAGCTCATGAAAGCAATCAGGAGAGGGGCTGTATCCTGCACACCACAGGGGCAGAGCTACCCAAGGCTGGAGGAGAGCCCAAGTTTTGCTTCAGCGTGCCCTGGATGTGAGACATAGAATTAAAGGAGATCATTTCAGAGATTTAATATTTGGCTGCCCTGCTGGATTTCAGACTTGCGTGGTGGCCATATCTCCTGCATTTTTGTCAATTTATCCCATTTGTAATGGGTGTATTTACCCAACACCTTTATCTCCATTGTATCTAGGAAGCGACTAACCGGCTTTTGATTTTATGGACTAACAGGAGGAAAGGATTTGCTTTGTCTCAGATGTGACTTTGGACTTGAATTTTTGGGTTAATGCTGGAATGAGTTAGGATTATGGGGTACCATTGGGAAGGCATAATTGTGTTTGGAAATGTGAGGACAGGAGATTTGGGAGGGATCAGGGGTGGAATGGTGTGATTTGACTGTGTTCCCACCCAAATCTCATCTTGTAGTGTAGTTCCCATAATCCCCACACGTCATGGGAGGGACCAGGTGGGAGGTAATTTAATCATGAGGGTGATTACCTTCATGCTGTTCTTGTGATAGTGAGTGATTTCTCATGAGACCTTGTTATTATTATTTTTCTTAGAAAGGCAGAATGCCACATGCATCCCCTCCTTTGGATATGTCTGGAGTCTTCGAAGCTTGACTATCCTACTTCCCCCATTGAATGGACCTTGAGAGCTTGTTTGGATGTTCTAGCAGGGGAGAACATCTACTGGTATACACCTGACCAAAGACCAGTCCTTCTTTATCAGGGATGGTCATCATTGTCGACAAGAGCACGGCTTTGGGAGGGATGCACATGGAATGGTAAGGGAGGAACGGGACAACCATCTACTCAAGACAGATCAGCCAAATCAACCCTGGCTATCAATGGGGTGACAGACGTTGCAGCCAGATGGCCCTCACATCCGAGATCTGATGGTTTTAAAAGGGGCTTTTCCCCTTTTTCTTGGCACTTCTCCTTCCTGCCATCATGTGAAAATGGTCGTGTTTGGTTCCCCAGCCAC
The DNA here is from genome assembly GCF_049354715.1 of Callithrix jacchus. Lineage (NCBI taxonomy): Eukaryota > Metazoa > Chordata > Mammalia > Primates > Cebidae > Callithrix > Callithrix jacchus. The sequence goes on along the minus strand of NC_133504.1, from coordinate 81,185,829 downwards.
CATGACTGTAAGTTTCCTGAGGCTTCCCAGTCATACTGAAGTGTGAGACAATTAAACCTTTTTTTCTTTATGAAATTACCCAGTCTCAGTTATGTCTTTATTAGCAGTTTGAGAATGGACTAATACATTCCCTCCTGGCCACAATAATTAACCTGATTCCTAAAATCAAAATGTGTTCAATCCTCCTTGCACAGCATCAAAGTCTCCTCCCTTTAAGACATCAGCCCTAAGTCCAGAATTTCAGTGTCTAAATAATGCTTTGATAATGACGAGGCTGTTTGTGTGTGCTTTCTTGTGTAGAGTTCTTTGTATATGATACTTATTGAGCTATGCACCTGTGAAAGAAGAGGCTCGTTATCAGCCCTTCCACTCACCCGACATACAACTGTGATAGAAAGGAATGATAACCCCATGAGGCATTGCTAATCAAAATGAGAGAAAAATGAGCACCTATAAGTGTCCTACCTATGTAGTAAGAGATTTTTGCAGGATAGAACATCTGTTCCAAGACAGAACATTACAAGTTGATGATATGAATATGAGGATGCAGGAGTTTTCAAGCCAATTTTTAACTACATTTGACCATGTTTTCCTTTTGTATAGAGAATCCCAATAGATGAGTATTAGAATTAAGAAATCAGTTAAGAAGGATACATGTGAAATTGCTACTTCCTCTTTTATAAATACCCTTATGCCTACCTTTTCCTTGAACCTAAGATTTTTTTTCAGAGAAATGAAAAAGGCAAATACTGAAAGGGAGAGGCTAGGGGCAAAAACTGAGAAATGTTAGGAACATTGGTGTTATATGAATTATGAAACACAAAATGCCTAGGATTTTAAATATCTAATAAAATCTCATGTTGTAATAATCTTCACCATATGTTTGCTGATCTCAGTAAGGAGGTTTAATAACACTAAAATAATTTATACTCTTAACCACATCAAGTTGTTTTAAATGAAGACCCTTCAAAAATGAAGGCATAAGCCCCTTGTTCTATTTGGATGAATGTGTCTGAGTACCTGCTTGATCCTTCTATACCCTGTTTAATCTGAGGACATAGTTCTGTCTACTTGTCTTATATTACTGCCACATCTATCTGATATACTTCTCTTTAAATAAAGACATTTTAGAGCTTTTACTCCCAAAGGATGAGTAAAACTTGTAGGCTCTTAGATAATGTTTCTGCAGAGGAAATATTGGGAGTAGGGAATTTCTGTCAACAATAGTTTATACATTTTTATAGCTTACATTCCTCTAATCATTATTTCAAAAAAATTGGTGTTCTATTATGAAAACAACATATAGACATTGAGTCATGTTATAAAATACAGTAATCTTAAGAACACAGCTGATTGTAATAGTACTTTGGGCATTTATATTATTGCAACTCATGTTATTTTAATGGCAACTGAGCCCTTTATTAATAGTAATGCTACATTCTGAAAGTATTAAACATACCACAATTGAGAATTACTTTCTAAGGAAACAAGGATTCATGAAAAAAATATTTGTTTTTCCAAAAGAGTCACCGGTTCTATTTAAATAATGTGGTTCTAATTGATTAAAACGATTAATACTCTCAATGAGGAAAAATTTGAACAGAAGTAAAAACATTACCAGTCTAAGCTTAACTAAACAATCTTTCTCTACACAGCAGCTTAAAGACAAATGAAATCTAGACACACAGACAGTATCTTTATGCCTTACACAGATACACACACATTATCCTAATTTTAGGTAGATGGATATCAGAATTAGGTGTAGATATATATATGTAGAGTAGAGTCATTCTTAACTACTTTTAAATAAACAGTTTCTGTTCCACATAATTTGGCTATTTTCTCTCCAAAGCATGACAGTTGCTCCCAGCACACTGAATGACTGCATCATTTCTTGTGTGGTAAAAGCAAAATAGTAATGAATTTATGTGTGTGTGTGTGTGTACATATATATATATATATATATATATATATATATATATATATATATATATATATTCTGGCCTACGCCTACCCTTGGATGTGTGTGTGTGTATATATACATCCACACACACATCCAAGGGTAGGCCATATACACATGTATGTATATATACACACACGTATATACGTATATATACACATATGTATGTATATACGTGTGTGGGTGTGTGTGTATACTGTGGAACCTCAGAATCCATCAATTATATTATTAACAAGAATTAATTATGTGTGTTCACAAATGAAACTTATAGATCTGGGGAAAATAGCGTTTTTTAAAAACTATATATAATGCTTGTAAAATCTCAAATATGAATTATCAAAAGAAAGTTGACAATGTGGAAAGAAATTGTAAACATTTCTTATTTTAAATCATGGAAGTTAGTAGGAGTTTCAAATCAGTTTGCTATTCATGGATATTTGTTCTTGTGCCTCCTTTGTTCTAAATGCCTGGAGTAAATACTATTTGTTTCAGGGTAGGTATAATGTGTTTGTTTCTCTTCTTAGTGGTAAGCTCAGAAGTAGACAAATGACTCAGTTCTAGCTTTTGGAACAGTTTTATCACATTTAGGCATGAACTCAGATGGACAAGCCATGTTCTCCCTCGGGCGTCAGTGTATAAAAATGTAGCTTTGATCATAAAAGAGGGAGATGACACAACAGAGGATGGTGGGGCCAAAGGTAGGCAGTAGTTGGGTCCTTGAAAACATCCCTGAGGCCGGGCGCAGTGGCTCAAGCCTGTAATCCCAGAACTTTGGGACGCCGAGGCGGGTGGATCACGAGGTCAAGAGATCGAGATCAACCTGGTCAACATGGTGAAACCCCGTCTCTACTAAAAATACAAAAAATTAGCTGGGCATGGTGGCGGGCGCCTGTAATCCCAGCTACTCAGGAGGCTGAGTCAGGAGAATTGCCTGAACCCAGGAGGCTGAGGTTGCGGTGAGCGGAGATCGCGCCATGGCACTCCAGCCTGAGTAACAAGAGCGAAACTCCGTCTCAAAAAAAAAAAGAAAAAGAAAAAGAAAGAAAGAAAACATCGTTGAGACACTGAATTAACCAAATCCTGCTGTATTTAGAATCATCTTATTTGAAACAATATATCTTATTGTTTGAATTTTCTATTACTCCTTGATGAAGTGATCCTACTGAATATATTAATGGTAGGCCAACATTTTTCAAATGTGGCTCTATACTAGGCTTACTTGAGACATTAAAAAATAGCAATGTGAAACACACAGCCTATCCAAGGTAACATACAATCACCAGCCATTGGTAATTTAAAAATTCATCCATTTGACTCCATTTTATAGCCCATGTTCAGGAGCAATAGGCAGAAAGATGATTTTTCTCTACAGTACTGTAAGTCTTTGACTTGACTGCCTCATCTGTTAAATAAAAAAAAAAAAAAAATAGATTTTTGGCCGGGCGCGGTGGCTCATGCCTGTAATCCCAACACTTTGGGAGGCTGAGGCGGGTGGATCACGAGGTTAAGAAATCGAGACCATCCTGGTCAACATGGTGAAACCCCGTCTCTACTAAAACTACAAAAAAATTAGCTGGGCATGGTGGTGCGTGCCTGTAATCCCAGCTACTCAGGAGGCTGAGGCAGGAGAATTGCCTGAACCCAGAAGGCGTAGGTTGCGGTGAGCCGAGATCGCGCCATTGCATTCCAGGCTGGGTAACAAGAGCGAAACTCCATCTCAAAAAAAAAAAAAAAAAAAAAAAAAAAAAACAAACTATAAAATAGCCACAACAAAAGCCATGCCAGAGACAATTAGCTGGTTATATAGCTGTAACTATAACTTAACTATAACTGTAATGGCACTTATACATGTCTCCTGATGTTGATGTGTTTTTCAAGTGTCAATTAGGTTAAGTTGCTTAATGACATAGTTTGTATCCTCTTTGTTCTTATTGATTTTCTGTCTACTTGTTCTGTTAATAAGAAAAAAGTGTTGAAACTTCCAACCATAATTATTGATGTGTTTATTCCTATTTCTAGTTCTGTCAGTTTTGGTACTTGTATTCTCTAGTTCTGGGCCATAGGTGCGTTCACACTTGGCAGTTTCATGTTGTCTTGAAGAATTGACTGCATTATTATGTATTTTCTCTTTTTATATCTGGTAATATAATTTTTTCTGAAGTTAGTTTTGAAGTGGTAACTTTTAGTTCCTGGGTAAACTACCAAAATATTCTATGCACAAAATCATTAGGCATTGCAGGCTTACCATTTTTGTCAAGAAGTTTTTTGTTTTGATTTTTGACCACTGATTGAATTTCAGTTTTTACAAACCACTAAGGACATAATAATTATGAAACTGGTTTTCAAACTTAAATAACTGTCTCTTAAATTATTTTCTATGATAGCTTTTAATATGTATATTTATCTTGGGTAATTAGCATTTTCATAAATGTCAGTTATTTTAGATAGAAAAAAATGGCACATCTTTTTTCAAGTTTTGGTTTAAATTTTTTAGTACATTAATTTTCTTTATACAGCTAAAACATTTTAAAATACTTTGGTGTTCTTTTTCATTATTTTCAAAAAATTATTCCCCATTTACATTTTCTATTAAGCTATTGCTTAAATATTTATGTTACATAGACTTTTATCTTGTGATAATTTACATCACAATGTCTTTATTACATTTTCTTCTGTAGTGATCTAAGATTCTCAGACTTCTACAGAATTTGACATTCAGATATCTTATTTTTTATTGATAAGAGATTCTTTAGAAATTAAGTGATTAAGTTGTTCTTACTAATTCCTAACAAAACTATCTATTATAAAACCATATTTGCTGCATGTTGGTATGAGGTGTTTCTTGTATTCTTAGTAAAGCATTCTTACATTTATTTTTTGAGTCCCTCTGTTTTTAAAATTTATATATTATGTCTCAGCATGTACTTTCATAAGCACATATTACATTTTGATAAATACTTTCAGCATTCTTCTTTATATTTTGTACTCTTTCTCTACTACTAAATAATTATTACATTTTTTAGTGCTTTAGCCACATTATACAAAGCTAAGCTGAAAAATAGTTTTTTTTTAAATCACCAATGTTATATCTATATTTGTTCATACGTGGTTTAAAGAAATTGTTTTAAATTTTTATAATTGATTAATCAGCTTGGTAATATTTTGCTAGTTTTATTCGATATATTATGAGTATTCTTTTTTGATCTGTATGTCTATTGTACTTTAGGTTCTGGGGTACAATGGCAGATCATGCAGGATTGTTGTATAGGTACATACATGGCAATGTGGTTTGCTGCCTCCATCCCTCCGTCACCTATATCTGGCATTTCTCCCCATGTTATCCCTCCCCAACCTCCCCACTCCCTACTGTCCTTCCCCTAGCCTCCCCACAACAGACCCCAGTGTGTGATGCTCCCCTCCCTGTGTCCATGTGTTCTCATCGTTCAACACATGCCTATGAGTGAGAACATGCGGTGTTTGATTTTCTGTTCTTGTGTCAGTTTGCTGTATGTTACTCCTGGAACAGTTTACTTAAGCATAGTATGATAACATGTTTCTGAATGTTGATATCATCCAGGCTAAAGTTAATCTAAATTTGGAATTTTTAATGTTTTTCTTTGATATATATTTTTTCATTTTGTTAACAATTAATAATCTTTAGTTATATTTTATACACAGATTTTTGGACATTTCTATTTTTCTCTAGAAAGGTGTCTATTTTATCAAGATTTTCAAAATTTAGAACATGGTGTTACTTTACTTTTTAAATTTCCATATATAGGACTACTTCGGTTTTATTTCTTCTTATGTTCTTATACATGTTTTTTCTAAGATTTTGTAATATTTTTGTAATTAAAATATAGCAATTTGTTTTTGCATCCTCCTCTGCCTAAACACCCACAATGTTCTGACAAAATAAATCCACACTTGGTGTTCAGATTTAAGTTAGTTTTGAAAAGTCAAGTTACAGTATTTATTTGTTTTTCTCTACTTTGCTTAATACATATAAATTAAGCTCTTAAAAAAATCTCACTCACATCACCACATATAACTATGTGTAGAAAAACTTAAATGTTGACATAAGTCACACTGGAGTCTAATTGAAATGGGAGTCCTGTTACAATAATGTAGTGCTCTTTACAGTAAATTATAGCATATGGTACAGGAGAGAAAAGGTGATTAGTAGTACATAATACTCTTTATAATAGAAATATGCACAGGTAGTCTTCCTGTTAAAACATATATGTCCAATAATAACCTTTATAGGTTATAAGTAATAACTCATTGTGGTTATGGGATTTGCATTTCCCTGATAATGAGTGACATTGGATGCCTTTTCACATACCTGTTGGTCATTTGTATGTCTTTTTTTGAGAAATGTTCAATTATTTTGTCTATTTTAAACTTGGCATCTTTGTTTTTATTCTATTGAATTATGGGATTTTTATATTTTTTATGTGTTAACCCTTTAGCAGCTATATGATTTACAAATATTTTCTTCATCCTTATAGGTAAATTTGCATTTTGTTCATTTTTTTTCCTTTGCAGTATAGAAGGTTTTTTCTTTTGACGTAGTTCTGCTTGTGTATATTTGTTGTTGTTATTTATGCTTTTGTCATCATGTCCAAGAAATCATTGTCAAGACCAATATCAAGAAGATTTTCCCCTATATTTCTTTCCAGAAATTTTATTAATCCTTGACGTATTATTGTTCAATTCATTTTAAGTTAATTTTTATGTATGGTGTATGACAAGGGATCAGTTACAAAAGACAACTTCTGTTTTTTGAGACAGTGTCTTTCTCTATTGCCCATGCTAGTGTGCAGTGGCACAATCACAGCTCATTGTAGCCTCAACCTCCTGTCTCAAATGATCCTCCCACCTCAGCCTCCTGAGTATCTGTAACTACTAGGTTCCAGACAGGTGTGCACTATCACAACAGGCTAATATTTTTATTGTTTGTGGTGACAGGATTTTGCCATATTTCCCAGGTTGGTCTCAAACTCTTGCCCTCAAGAGATCTGCCCACCTCAGCCTCCCTAAGTGCTGGGATAACAGGAGCGAGTCACAGTCCCCAGTCAGATAACAAATATTGTTATGGATGTAGAGAAAAGGGAACCCTTATATACTGTTGATGGGAATGAAAATTGGTGCACAGCTATGGAAAAAAGGGGTGACACTTCCCTGCCACGTTGTAAATAAAATAATTATATAATCCAGCAACCCCACTTCTGTGAGTACACTCAAGAAATTGAAATCAGGATCTCAAAAAGATATCTGCACTTTCATGTTCATTGTAGCATATATTCACAATAGAGAAGCCCTAGAAGCAACTGGAATGTTCTTCAGTGGATGAATGCAAAAGAAAATATAGTGTATACATACAATTTAATATTATTCAGTTTTTTACAAAGAAGTAGATTCTACCATTTGCTACAATATGGACAAATCTGGAAGACATTATGCTAAGTGATATAAACCAGAAACAGAATGACAAATATTACATAATCCCTTTTATATATTAAAAAATCTAAAATAATAAAACTCATAGAAGTAGGGACTAGAATAGTGGTTTCCAGGTACCGAGGAGAGGAGGAAATTAAGATTTTTTAGCCAAAGAGTAATAAGTTTCATTTACAAAGGAGTAAGTCCTGAAGATCTATTGTATTGCATTGTGCCTATAGTTAAAGATATCTTTTGTATACTTAAAAATGTGGCTAGAGAGTATGTTATGTTAAATGTTCTTATTGCTATAATAATAACAATAATAACTGAAGAGGGTGGGAGAAAACTTTTGGAAGTGATGTAGAAGATTATGGCATAGATCGTGGTAATGATTTTACATGTACATACTTACCTCCAAACTTATTAAATTGCATACATTAAATATTGACATCTTTTTGTGTCAACCATACATTAAGGTGGTTTTAAAAATTAAAGTAAAATTTGTAAATCCAAATTCATGCATTTAAATTTGTAAACATCAACAAGATAGTTATATTTCTAAATCTCTAAAATTCACTATTATTATTCATAGTGTAACCAGGGGAGCATACTCAGCTTCCAGTTCCCAAGAGGTTCTTAGCCTCGCTAACCCAGAAGAATAGGGAAAGGGGCCGTGAAGGCATGGTGAGTTTGCCTTTTTAATAAATATGTGCACTCAAAGAGTATTGTGGAAAAGCAATTTATTAGACGGTGAGAGAGAGGGAAAGAAAGACAACTCCCATACTGTCATGAGAGGGGACCCAGAGAAGGAATCCCTATAGGTAACGAGCTCCTGGAGTTTTAACCCTTGATTTATTTCCTCCCCATTCGTGTTCTCATCCAATGAGAAGAGTTCTTTTAAACTTCCTCTGGAGTGATTGATCTTTGACTCTGATAACTGGTTTGGATGCTTGGCCAACAGGTCTGAGTTACAGAGCTCCCTCCTCCCAGAGTTTTTGTAGAGTGTTTTGGGACAAAGGAGCTTCACCCAGCTTTCTCTAGCTAGCCTACACCCAGACAAAGAACTTTACATTTCAAACCCCTCTGGTTCATGGATGGAGGTGGAAAACTCCTGCCTTTGAAACCAAGCCCCTCACAGACCTGGAAAGAGATGTCCCTCAATAGTGAAATAATATCAATAACTAAAAATTCACTATTATTTAGATTTATTACCAAAATCTCTAAAATACACTGTTATCCAGGTAGATTCACTATTGTACAGTTTGCCACTTCCTAAGTTATTCAGAAACAGATTTACTTATAGCTTTTTACTGAAATATCCAGATGCTGCAAGAAAACTTGTCGTTGCCATGAGTCATCAATGCATTGGGACCTGTGTGTACTGCAACATAAAATCTTTTAATAGATGCTTTTTCTCAGCTCTGTAGATTTTTCTTATTTGCATGCAAAGAATTACACATCTCGTCATAAAAATGAGTCTTTCCTTTTAATTATAGGATAAAATGTAAATGAAAATAAATATTGGCTTTATGCCTTTATTTCTTGTACCATAAAATCATTTATTGATTAATATATTTATTTACTTCTAACTTCTTCTATAGTCATGGTCATTAGCATAAAAATGTAAATTATGTTTAGATTCTTAAATGTGTTCTCTTGACTTAACTTCAAATATATTTTTGAAAATACATTATAACTTTTATAAAGTTTAAAAGCAATTTTTTTCATTGACAGGCACTTTCTACTTCTTCATGGGTAACATTTACATGTATCCAGACCCATCATTTTTCATATGTTCTCACATTTTTCACATATTTTTAAATTTCTCACCTTTTACCATTTGACCTCCCTTTCTCTTTGTGTGTGTGTGTGTGTGTGTGTGTGTGTGTGTCTGTGTGTATCCCTTAAAAGAAGAGAGACTTGCCAGTCTACATTTCTAAGAGCATGAAAAAAACACAAGTCAAAAAATTCAACCTTTTTTTCCACAATCAGTGTAAATTTTATTACCTCAGTACATGTAAGATAGAAAGTAAATGTAAATTTAAATAAATGTAAAATTAGACAGCTTATACTATGGTCAGAATTAAATAAAATTACTATAACATAGCTAAAATTTAAAAACTTTGTAATAAAATACATGAAACATCAAATATATATGTAAATGTAGAACACTTGCCATTCCAGAATAAGACAGATAACAATTTATATGATATTTTTGTGATTGAAAAATTATCTAATAAAAAGATTCTTGAAGGCTTTTAATAAACACCAACATCTACAGCCATTATGTAACATTAAGTCATGCTTGTGAATGCCAAACAACATTTGAAGATTTTAGGAAAATTTTAAAGTGCTAAATATTTAAATGATCACAGAAAGGCTTGTTTTTATAAGGATGTTATGGGTCATTATTGTTGGAATAATTTGTATATCAACTGGGATACTTATCTACATTTTTCCTAATTAACTTCATAAATTTAAATATGTTCCAGGGACATAATGAGAGAAAAACAAGCAATATAGAATAAAAAGAGATCAATCTTTTGTGGTGAAGCAACTCAGAATGAATAGTGTTTCTGAAAACATAGAAACTTTGTGACCTCAAGCAAGATAACACATATTAGCTTTAGTTTGCTTATTTATTAAAGTAGAATTGTAATAGTATACGTAAATAATACTAGAAATTTTTAAAAGTACAATATTTATAAAGCATCAGAATCAGCAAAAGTTATTATAATTTGTCACAGAATATCAATTGCAATATGAAAAGAAATTAGTCCTCAAATTAAATTACTTATTTTCTTGTATTTGTGGTGTTACATGTATTATGTTGATTGTGGTAATCATTTCATAATGTATAAATGTATAAAATTATCCCATTTTACACCACAACCACATATAATTTTTATCAGTTAGACCTCAATAAAGCTTGAGAATGTAACATATAGTTCAATAAATAAGAGTACCATTAATCATATACATTTATTATTCCTATTTCTCCCTAGATCATCAGAAGAAATTTGTAAAATTTGTTTAAAATGCATCTTACAGTATGTTGCAACAATTATATTAGAAATCCCAGGTTAAAAATTTCAAAAATTCTTTAAAATATAATTCCTGATTTATGGAGCAAATATAGAAAGTAATAAAATCATTAAATATACATTATTTGGGGACATTAAAAATAGAGAATATTAGATTTTTATCTGAGGGAACATACCTTTGTCCTTAGCTAACTTGCATGCAGATTTTACCAATATTCTAGTAAAAATAAATGAGTAAATATAGTCATAACAATTATGTATCTGCTTTATATTTATAATTTACTCAAGGTTTATCTTAAAGTTAGAAGTATCCCAGAGAGTTAGAGTAGACTTTTGGTTAATTAAGTAATAAATCTAGAAAATACTAAAGTTAAAAGCCTTTCTTCAGTTATCAATTAGAAGGGGTAACATAATCGGCTGTAACTAACCTAGTGTCCCAGTACTTGTGAAGCACTCATTTACAAGTCACACAAAATAATGCGTTTGTTGTTGACATATTTATCTTTGCAATGAGAATTTGTATACATATAATGTATTTCCTTCACATATTCTAGTCATTAAAACAGCTACACTCATTTTAAAATTTGTAGAATAAATGCTATACTAAGAAACAACAGTGTTCATTTCAGTAGCACATATGGAGAAATTAGAACAAACACATTGTAATTATAGAAATCAATATATACTGCTACTGCCATGAAGAATATCTTAATTATACTTATTATAATGAACTAATTGTTTTCTAAAACTTAAATGATTATAGAGCAGATATAGGTTTAGATACACATTATTAAATGATTAATGTATATTTTATCATATGAAATGAGTTAACTATTAGTTTAAACTAATTTTGAATATCATATATATAACATGTGTAAATAAATTAGTTTAAATTATATATCACCATTATTTTGTTTTTTACAAATTAGCTTTACAAACTGCAGCTATCAGTATATTCAAGATAATATTCTTTAATTCACAATTATATTTTCGTAAGAGGTATAATAAGAGCTTTTGAAGTGCAATTATGCTTCCTCTTTAAATTTTGAAGATGTGATTTAGTGTGTTTAATTTGGAACCCTGGGGAACACTGAAAATAATCAGATGCCATCTGGCAAATACTGAAATAACTGAAGAAAGCAAAGGCTTGAGGAAATCATAACTTCAATTTATTTATTAGTTTGTACTTAAAGGATAAAACTAAAAGATATACATTAAAAAGATGATGTGCATATCACAGAAGAAAAATGTTTTTGACATGCAGATATTGGGATCATATTTAGTACTTTAAAAACAATATTTATTTCTTTTTAATGACATAAAAATAGCAAAATGATTGCTATTACTTGCTCTCCAATTTTAAATGAAGTGACATGAGTTTTTCCTACATATTTAAAAAATATTTTAACAACAAAATATACTTCAAGTTAAACACACTCCTCTGAATAAAACTAGGTCAGCAATTATTGCTAGCCATATTTGTAATTAAATATTTTTTCCATTTAATATTTTATTTCTGGAATATTTAGCATTTATTCAGAATTTATGCTGGTGTCATTTTCTTGAATAAAAACTAGTGGCTTTTAAACTCAGAACTGAAGAGAATCAGAAAATATGAATAATGATTTGCATATAAAAACAAAATTAAACACTTTAGGCCACACGATGTCACTGCAGTTCCAGTAAGGTGTGGTTTTCTATGCAATTAAGCAGAAAAGAGGGTCCACTGTGTTTACTTTATGTGTTTAATCCACTTTTTATTGTATTTCAGATATTTTATACTGGGCCATAAAATGAAGGTAGAACAAGAAGTAACTTATAAAGGAAGCTATTTTCATTTGATTTTCTAATAGTCACATGAGAGATGTTAGAGAAAATGTCAATTCTTCAATGTTTTTGAGAAAAAAATGCAAGGAATAATTACAATAAGTTGCTTCTTTTTTAGTCTTAGATTTTATTTATATTGAATAACAATGTTCTAGGCGTGGTATCAAGATTTATTCTGCAGGGATTCATATATTTGTGATGTACTGCCTGCATCTTAGAACAACCTATGCTATTGAGGTGTAAAATGGGAATAATAATGATAAAATGCTTTATAGGGCTATCATGGGTTGCATAAGAAATGCTTACATCCAGGCTTTAATATAAAATTAGTTTTTAATACATGTTACCTATTATTAGAGAAACAAGCAAACCTATATGGTATGACCACTTTCATTTTTATTTTTATAGAAATATATATATTTGCCAATGTTCCTCAGCCATTTATCAGTAAAATCAGAAAACGTCATACATCAAACCCTACTTTATCTTTTCCAGCAATTATTTCACAGGACAACTCCCATTAGACTGACATCAGAATCCTGAAATGATTTTATTATAAATAGTATTTTCCCAGTTAAGTTTTACTGTATCTATTATTTTGTTATCACTATTTAATATAGTAATATTTTAATTCTGTACAGTTTAAAATGACTTTAACTTGTAATTACAGAATATCGTTATATAGAATCTTGTGAAATAACACAAGTGCCATTTCTTAGATACCTAATATTGCAAATGTGCTTATTATCAGGCCAGTGCAGTTGAATATTGAAAATATTGTACTTTTTACAATTATCTCTTTGATACTTTTTCTACTCTCTGCCCTCACTAAAACTCTGAGTGGAAGAATAAATAAGTATTGTCTTAATACCAGCATCACAAATTAGTATCTTCTGACTCCTAGGACTTTACCTGTGTAAGAGGGAGACACAGGAAGACAAAGATAAAAGATAAATGATGATATTGTATTAGTCCATTTTTACATGGCTATATACAACTGCCTGAGAATTGGTAACTTATGAAGAAAAAAGGTTAAATGGATTCACAGTTCCGAAGGGCTGGGGAGGCCTCAGGAAACTTATAATCATGGTGGAAAGTCAAAGGAAGCATTTCTCACATGGCAGCAATAGAGAGTGAGTGAAGGGGGAAGTGACACTTTTAAACCATCAGTTCTGGTAAAAAGCCACTATCATAAGAACAGCATAGGGGATACCATCCCCATGATCCCGTTATCTCGCACAAGTTTATTCCCTTAATATGTGGGGATTAGAATTTGAGATGAGATTTGGGTGGGGACACAAAGCCAAGCCATCTCATTCTGCCCATGGCCCCTCACAAATCTTATTTCCTTTTTACATTTCAAAACCAACAATGTCTTCCCAATAGTTTCACAAAGTCCTATCTCATTCCAGAATTAACTGAAAATACTAAATACAAAATCTCATTTGAGACAATGCAAGTCCCTTCCACATATGAACCTGTAAAATAAAAACAAGTTAGTTACTTCCAAGACACAATTGGGTAAACATTTCCATTCCAAATGGGAGAAATTTGCCAAAACTGAGGAGCTTTTTTTTTTTTTTTTTAACTTTATTTCTGCAAAGCCAATCAGAAGTGTTGGAAGGAAAAAGTGTAAAAGTTACTCTCGCATATTTGGGAACAGCAAGCACTTAGTTTGAGAAAATGAGGACTTAAACAGTTGAATCAAAGGCAGTATGCTGCTACTTGCATTTTAAATCAATAGCGATGTTCTTTCTTAAGCAACAATCATCTCTTTCCTAATAGCTACAATATGATACAGTACGCAACAGCTCACTTGAAAGTGCTAGAATCAGAGGATAAAGAAGCCAGAAGCCACCGCACTTATATTTTCTACTATACAAAGCCATTTGGCACTTGATAAATCAAGCCTTCATGTAGCATTAAATTCAACAGAAACATCTCTCATACTTTAGGTTTAAGATCCTTGTCCCTCCAGTTCTGATGTCGTGACATCTGACTCTTCATCATTGTAAATATTTTCAGCCATTTGCCATATCTGCATGATGTTATCCTCAGACACTGAGCAAATGACCCAAGGCTCATTGGGGTTCCAACTAAAATCTGAAATCTTGGCAGTGTGTCCTCCATGAATAACTCCAGGAGTTCTGGAGGCCCATCTTCTGCACCTTCTGCTGATTGTTCTTCCCCAATTTTACTTAAATCCCACACATCCAGGTGGCGGTCAGTACCACTTGAAGCCAGAATAGTTTCATTATGTGGAGACCAGTGGACCTGGAAAATTTCATCCTTATGAGATTCGAAGGTATGGAGTTTTAATTTTAAGTTACGCAGATCCCATAAAGCTACGGTCTTATCCGCAGAGCTGGTGGCTAGAATAAATTCGCTGTAGGGATTGAATGAGAGGCAATTGACTTCGGCAAATTCAAAGTCTGTTAGAGCACTCATTAAATCTTAAAGTTCCAAAGTAATCTCCTTTCCATGTTTCACATCCAGGACATGCTGATGTAAGGGGTAAGCTTCCAAGGCCTTGGGCAGCTTCAACTCTGTGGCTTTGCAGGGTCCAGCTCCTGCAACTGCTTTCACAGTCTGGCATGAATGCCTGTGGCTTTTCCAGGCACATGGTACAAGCTGTTGGTGGATCTACAATTTTGAGGTCTGGAAGACAGTGGCCTTTTTTTTTTCACAGATTCATCAGCGAGTGCCCCAGTGTGGACTCCGTGTGAGGGTTCCAACCCCATATTTTTCCTTGATATTGCCCTAGTAGAGGTCCTTCATGAGAGCTCCACCCCTGCAGCAGACTTGTGCCTGGATATCTAGGCACTCCCATACAACTGAAATTTAGGCAGAGGGGCTCAAAAGTCAACTTTTGTCTTCTGTATACTGTCAGGCTCAACACTATGTGGAAGCCACTACAGTGTGGGGCTAAAACACTCTGAGGAATGGCCTGAGCTTACCTTGGCTCTTTTTAGCCACAGTTGGAGCTGCGGCAGCAGGGACCCAGAGCATCACATACTGAGGCTACACAGAGCAGCAGGGTCCTGAGCATAACCCACCAAACCATTTTTCCTAAACATCCAGGCATGTGATGGGAGAGGCTGCCATGAAGATGTAAGAAAACTCTGGAGATATTTTCCTCATTATCTTGACTGTTAACATTCAACTTGTCCTTACTTATGCAAATTTCTACAGCTGGCTTGAATTTCTTCCCAGAAAATGGATTTTTCTTTTTTACCACAAGGTCAGGCAGTAAATTTTCTAAGGCTTTATGCTCTGTTTCCCCTTTAAACATAAGTTTCCATTTCAAATTATGTCTTTGTGAATGCACATGACTCTACATTTTTTTTTCTTTTTTCTTTCTTTCTTTTTTTTTTTTTTTTGTTGAGAGGGAGTCACTCTGTTGCCAGGTTGGAGTGCAATGGTGTGATCTCAGCTGACTGCAACCTCTGCTGCCTGGGTTCAAGTTATTTTCCTGTCTCAGCCTCCCGAGTATCTGGGACTACAGGTGCAGACCACCACATCCAGCTAATTTTTTGGTATTTTTAGTAGAGATGGGGTTTCGCTGTGCTCCTCAGGCTACTCTCAAACTCCTGACGTAAGGCAATCTACCCACCTCGGCCTCCCAAAGTGCTAGGATTACAGGTGTGAGCCACCACATGCAACTGATGCTATAGTTTAAAAGAAAGTCAGGTCACCTCTTGAACAATGCTGCTTAGGAATTTCTTCCACCAGATACTCTACAGCATCTCTCTCAAGTTCAAACTTCCACAGATCTTTAGAACAGGGGCAGAATGCCACCAGTCCCTTTGCTAAAGCATAGCAAGGGTAACCTATGCTCCAGTTCCCAATAAGTTGCACCTCTCCATCTGAGACTACCTCTTTCTGGACTTCATTGACCATAACACTATCAGCACTTTTGTCAAATCCATTCAACGAATCTCTAAGAGGTTCCAAACTTTCCTACATCTTCTTGTCATCTTCTGAGCCCTCTAAACTGTTTGATTGAGTCACAGTTTCCTATGGCTGGGGAGGCCTCTGGAAACTTAAAATTATGGTGGAAGGTGAATAAGGCAAGCACCTTTTCCACATGGTAGCAGGAGAGAAAGTGAAGGGGGAAGAGCCCCTTATAAAACCATCAGATCTCATGAGAACTCACTCACTTTCATGAGATCAGAGTAGGTGAAACTGCCCCCATGATCCAATCATTTCCCATCAGGTCCCTCCTTTGAAGCATGATGATTGTGGGGATTACAATTTGATTTGAGATTTGCTGGGCACAGTGAGCCAAACCATAGTAGGTATGTTCAGGAGAGGACTATTAGAAGCAAAATATTTTACCAGGCATTCATCCTAATGTGAATTCCACAAGTCAGTGATCACACAGAGGCATATATAAAACAGGCACAAACATACACACACAAACACACACAGATACACACTCACACACATATACATACACACACCATAAAAGTAGCAATTTTGTTCCTTGGCCTTAATCTTGAATGAATCGCCAGTTATCAACTGATGTTTGAAGGGTTCATTGTAAAAAAAAACAGGATAAGGGAAACAAAAATGAACAAGCATATGATCCAAGTAACGATGATCCTGCATATACTTGTCATATTTTTAGATGATCTGCTGAGGTCAAGAAAATTTTTAGTGTTGAAAATGTTTCAAATGATTCTTTTAGAATCACCCTAAGGATTAGTTTGAGGATCACAGCAAAAATGCTCTGATCCTGACTTTCTGCCTCAGGAGTTTCTAGGTTGAAACATGAAAATAATAATTTCCTGGAGTTAGATGATCCAAATATAAAATGAAAAGGAATAAGCCAAATGTTTCCCAGTTAGAGATATTTTGCTCCCTAGACGGCTTTAACACTAACTAGTGGGATGACCCTAAATATGTTATTTAAGAGTTTAAGCTATACACTTTACAAATCTTGAAAAGTGAATACATTTTGTTTTTGGGTTTCTTACATGGATATCTCATATAATATACTTAAATTGTAGAATATAGTTTCTACCATAAAAATGCTTATTAAATGATAGTATAAATAAAAGGTTAATGTTCGAGTTAATTTTGTTAACTATATTTTCAGAATATAGCACCTAATAATATATTAATATATATAAATAGAGGCTTGATATCTATGTTTTATTCTATTGTACACATTTTTAAGTGACTATATCTAAAAACCAAAGTAAATAAAGTATATATGGGGGAAGGCTACATTTATCTCCCTAACCTCCTCCCTGCTTATATGTTAGAAAAGTTAGAAATTTCCAAGTGTTAGTTTAGGGTCATATGAAAGTTCTTTTTTTAAAAAATAAAATAAAATAAAATCCTACACCAAATATGACAGTCATGAGGATTTCCTAAGGAAAAAAAATATGTGGGGAATATTCAGCTATTGTGTGACTGATAAAAGATATACTTGGGGTAAATACAAGAATCTCTCTTTTTCCTTTTGCAAATTCATTACTTGAATAAGTAGTTATTTTTTCTTTATATTCTAATCTTAGGATTTCATTATACTTATTGACATCTAAAATGCCTGCACTTCCAATCACCATGATATATGAAAATCTCCCCAAAATGGATATTATATTATAAAACATTATTTATAGTTATTTCAAAAATAATCTTTGTGTTTCAATTTAACTTCTATTAATTTTTAATGAAATTCCTCACGAATATGTTTGCAATAACAATGGTTATATTTAAAAGTAATATTTCTCTTCATAAAACAATTTAAGATTGTAAGTAGATGGAAGAATTAAAAACAAAACCTCTGGTTCAAATTTAAGATGACAATTTAAAATATTTTATAATGTTAAAGTTTGAGAGTAATTTTAATATTTTATTTCAATTAATATACAATTCTGTCATCCATAATGATGGTTAAATCAACAACATGCATATATTACCAGTCTCATAATATTATACTACATTTTTACTGTACCTATTCTATGTTTAGATACACAAATAATTATCATTGTGTTACAGTTGCCTGCAGTATTAAGTACAGTAATATGCTGTGCAGGTTTATAACCTAGGAACAATAGGCAGCATCATATAGCCTACATGTGTACTTGACTGTACTATCTAGGTTTGTGTAAGTATTCTCTATGATGTCCTCACAAAGACAAAATTGCCTAACAATGCCTTTCTCAAATCATACCCCCATCTTTAAGTGACACAAGACCGTAATTGCTCTATATAAGTATCAATGAAAGTAAAAGTTTCAATGGAAGGAATAAAGGATGTAAGAAAAAAGAAAGGGTTAGGACAGATGTATTCTTTCTATTAATGCCTAGATCACTGTACTTTATGAGCAATTAAAGTAAAAGCAGATGGAGGAGAAATAGGGAAATAGGAGAACAAAAACAATATTAAAAGAGCAGAACTAATAACTAGTTTCATAATTCTCATTATTCTCTAAAATTTACTTTATTTTTTAATCTAATATATGTATTTTTCCATATCTAACTCTTAAAATTAATGACTTAAAATAGTAGCAACCTATAAAGCTGAAGTAATTTAATTCAAAGATAGCCAATCTTACTGAATTATTTTCTGTAAGTCATCTGTTAGCATACATGTACTTCTATTAATGAACCAATTATATAAGGCCATTTTTTCAGCTGTCGTCTTGTGAAATTTAGGTTAATGTCTCCAGAGGTTAAGGTCCATAATGAAGGACATCATTATGTGGAAACTACCAGCTAGGAATATTGAGCAGAAGAAAAGATGGAGAGATGGACTGAGAAAATGTATTTAAACACTCAAAACACAGAGAATCAAAGGCAGCCCTAATTCAAGTTGATATACTCTCCCAAACAAGCACTATGACCCTCCTTGCCATTGTACTTTTTCTTTCTTTTAATTTTATCAAGTTTTAAAATAAACCCTGTTTTCTCTCTTCTATATTGTTCTTCTCATAACTTAGCAGAGTTAAGATTAAAGTTGTTTTTTTATAGACTATGTCCAGAACCATACACAGTTTTTGACTGTAAATGATAATAAAAATATCAGCTACCATATGTTAAGCAGGATATTAAATTTTTGTAAGAATTCAGTAAAGTGACCTATAACTTATACCTGGGTTATATGCCCTTGCCCTTAGTTTATTTTAGAACAAAAGCTTTATATTAAATTAATAAATTTAATATATTTTTTCTGAAATAAATTGAATCTATATTTTAAGAAAACCCAGTAGACATATTTACTAGTTTGCAACTTTCTGAATATGTCTTTTAGTTATTATTAGGCTTGGAAATTTGAGACAAACAATTTTATAATTGATTATCATGCAATTATTTCAGTTATCTGATGATGTATAATGACTGGTTGTATGAATGACTGGTTTAAAGCAATAGTGTATTCCTTTATCATTCTTCACTTTGGGTAGGATTTTCCATGAATGGATTGTTCATGCTCCATATGATGTTATGATGTTGGCTAGGGTGGTTCAACTGTTACTGGCAGACATGTGTCTACATTCACACGTCTATCATCTCATCTGGATTGCTGGAATGACTGAGGGTTGACTAGGTTTCTTTTCATATAAGTTGTCATTCATTCTCAGTCCCTATAAGTGGTCTTACGCTTCATCAGAAAGTCAGAATTCTTTTTTTTTTTTTTTTGAGACGGAGTTTCGCTCTCGTTACCCAGGCTGGAGTGCAATGGCACGATCTCGGCTCACCGCAACCTCTGTCTCCTGGGTTCAGGCAATTCTCCTGCCTCAGCCTCCTGAGTAGCCGGGATTACAGGCACGCGCCACCGTGCCCAGCTAATTTTTTGTATTTTTAGTAGAGACGGGGTTTCACCATGTTGACCAGGATGGTCTCGATCTCTTGACCTTGTGATCCACCCGCCTTGGCCTCCCAAAGTGCTGGGATTACAGGCTTGAGCCACCGCGCCCGGCCGAGAAAGTCAGAATTCTTTACATGACAGCTGACTGACTTCTAAGAGGATAGATAAAAAGGAAACTGCAAATCATCTTAAAACCTAAGCCCAGAGACCACAGAATGTCATTTTTGCATGTTCTGTTGATCAAAAGGCTCAATATATACATTTTTAACATATTTTACATTGGCATATAGTTTGAGAGTAATGAAACATTTTTTTCAACAAAGAATAATATTGTAATTATTTCCTTCTGTCATCTCATTTCCTGATACTCCCCATTAACTTATTTTCTATTGCCTCTAATGTTCTTAGTTGTGTAGGGTTCATTGCTGAACTTTCTTAGGAGTTATTAAACATTTTTTTTTAAGTTTTGTCTGTATAGTTTTTCATACACAAATTTTAATTGCCATTGGAAGACAATAATGAATTTTATAAGAAAGAATTCACATAGGTGCTGTTGCAGTTCTTTGTTTGTATAGAAAGTTTATAATAACTCGTAAGATCAGCACCAGTAGAGAAGTAAAGGAAGAAGAATTGAGCAGAGGAGAGATTTAGCTGCCATATTGCTCCGCCAAGTCTCAACAAATACAATAAAGAGATCAGGAGTTGAGATGGCTCTTTAGACTTATCTTGAATTTAGGCATGCTAACTAAAATTATTTACTCGTGCACTAGTTGTCATTATGTGTATTCTTTCTTGGGAAAAGAAGCTATCTTCAGCTGAAAAGAAGTTCCAGGGAGAGACTTAAATGAGAGCTTTTGTCTGCCGCGACTTCCAACAAATGGGAAACACGTTTCATTCCTAAAAGGGGAAATATTCTCCTGGGTCGCACACCACATACATGAACTACAGGAACAAATAGTAAGACTGAATAATTGATCCAATGTATGTAATGAATTAGCATATATTTGTTTCATTATATTGTATTGCCAATATTAGTGACATAAGATACAAAAAATAGCACATCCATATAGAAATGTGTGTGAATACAAGGCTTGAGCTATGAAGATAACTTAATTATTTGAATGAGTGTTTAATCCACAATACTTACATTAAGAGATCTTCTAAATTATCTTGAATTTAAGCAAGATAGCTCAACTTTTTAAGGAGGAGAATTATATCTAATCTTTTCTTGTTATTTTTTTTTTGTGGCTGTGACTTCCTGGTAAGTAGTAAGAGGAAAAAAATAACAAATCTAATTTTATAAAACTGAATTACATCATTCAAAATTGGTTAGTCTACTTGCACAAAACTTAATTGAGGTCAAAATATGATTAAAGGATTAATGTCACAAACAAATTCCATTTATATAAGGCCGAAGTTCTTTAGTCGATATAGCTAAGCCAATATTCTCTTTGTTATACATGCTTCATTATACTTTTTATAATTTAGTTTCTATTAATCAAGTAATAAAAGTGTAATTACATTAAATACATAAGCTACCTTAAGCATAATGATAACCTTATAAAATGTTGATACTATCACATTTTGAAAATTACTGGAATAGAAACTGTGGCTTCTGTAAAATAATTAGAAAACTGAATAATAGTTAAGATGCACTTTTATCTTCCATAAATAATGCAGTTAATTAAGCTATTACTTAAGAAAAAAATTAATTTATCAAATATCAAATACAACTAAAATCATATTTAATGATAAAAGACTAAATGCTTTTCTCTGATGATCAAATATAAAGCAAGTGCTCATTTTCAATACTATTATTCAAAACAGAACAAGAAGTTCTAGTTAACATATTTCAGGAGGAAAGAAAGAACATTTTTAAAAGCCTGCATATATATATATGGAAAAATGAATATGATATATATTTGCAGGTTATAACATGCTCTATATAGGCTACACCTATAATTACTAGAATAAGTAACTTCACTTATCAAGGCCACAGTTACAAAATAAACATAGAAAAATTAATTATATTTTGATACATTTAAAATGAAGCCATCTTTTATTAAATTTAAATGTATAATTTCACCAAGATCCTCTAAAAAAGATGAAATATTTAGGTATAATCTGACAAACAGTACATAGAATTTGTGTACTGAAAATTTTGTAGCACTAACAGAAGTCAGGGATCTCAATAAATGGAGAAAACATTTATGTTTATTAAAAAAATTGTTTATTAAAACATAAGGAATGAGGAATTACTCTGCCTAATACTAAAGCCTAATATACAGCCACCATAACACATACCGAGTGGTACTGCTGATGGTATAGACATATAGATTAATTGCACAAAATAGTAAACTGAAAAATAGACCCACAGAATTGCAGCCAAAGGATTTTTGGCAAAGGTACAAAAGAAATGCAATGGAGTAAACAGAGTTTTTCAACAACTAGTCCCAGAGTAATTGTATATCCATAGGAAAAAGAAAACAAAGCAATCAAAAAACTCCCACAAAATTTAGCTTAATCCTTACACTTTACAACAAAAAAATAATTATAGAGTTAGTTGTAAAAAATATACCTATACAACTTTTTAAAAATATACTTTAAGTTCTGGGGTACATGTGCAGATCTTGCAGGATTGTTACATAGGTACACACATGCCATATTTGTTTGCTGCCACCATCCCCCCATCACCGACATTAGCTATTTCTCCTAATGTTATCCCTCCCCAACCTCCCCACCCCACTTTCCCTTTCCTAACCCCTACCGCCAATGCACCTTGTTGTGTGATGTTCCCTCCCTGTGTTCATGTGTTCTCATTGTTCAACACCCACCTATGAGTGAGAACATGTGGTGTTTGGTTTCCGGTTCTTCTGTCAGCTTGCTGTGAATGATGGTTTCCAGATTCATCCATGTCCCTGCAATGGACATGAACTCATCCTTTTTTATGGCTGCATAGTATTTCATGGTGTTTATGTGCCACATTTTCTTTATCCAATCTATCATTGATGGGGATTTGGGTTGGTTGAAAGTCTGTGCTATTGAAAACAGTGCCAAAATGAACATATGTGTGCATGTGTCTTTATAATAGAATGATTTATAACCCTTTGGGTATATACCCAGTAATGGGATTGCTGGGTCAAATGGTATTTCTATTTCTAGATCCTTGAGGAATTGCCACCCTGTCTTTCCAGCATCTGTTGTCTCCAGGATTTTTAATGATTGCCATTCTAAATGATGTGAGATGGTTGGTTTTGATTTCTATTTCTCTGATGATCAGTGATGATGAGCATTTTTTCATGTTTGCTGGCCACCTAAATGTCTTCTTTTGAAAAGTGTCTTCATATCTTTCTCCCACTTTTTGATGGGGTTGTTTGCTTATTTCTGGTAAATTTGTTTTAGTTCTTTGTAGACTCTGGATATTAGCCCTTTGTCAGATGGGTAGCTTTCAAAATTTTTTTCCCATTCTGTTGGTTGATGGTTCACTTTAATGATTGTTTCTTTTTCTGTGCAGAAGATCTTAAGTTTATTTCAATCCCATTTGTCTATTTCGGCTTTTGTTGCCATTGCTTTTCCTGTTTTAGTCAGGAAGTTCTTGCCTTTGCCTATGACCTGAGTGGTATCGCCTAGGTTTTGTTCTAGGATTTTTATGTTGTTAGGTCATATGTTTAAATCTTTAATCTATCTGGAGTTAATTTTTGTAGAAGGTGTAAGGAAGTGGTCTAGTTTCAGCTTTCTGTACATGGTTAGCCAGTTTTCCCAACACCATTTAGTAAACAGGGAATTCTTTCCCCATCGCTTGTTTTTGTCAGATTTGTCAAAGATCAGATGGTTGTTGATGTGTGGCATTACTTCTGAGACCTCTGTTCTGTTACATTGGTCTATATGTCTGTTTTGATACCGGTATCATGCTGTTTTGATTACTGTAGCCTTGTAGTATAATTTGAAGTCAGGTAGCATGATGCCTCCAGCTTTGTTCTTTTTGCTTAGAAGTATCTTGGCTACATGGGCTCTTTTTTGGTTCCATATGAAGTTTAAGATGGTTTTCTCCAGTTCTTCAAAGAAAGTTAATGGTAGCTTGAACTTTTAGAAAATAACATAAAAGAACATTTTCTTGGCATAAGACTTGGTAAGAAGTTATGTCTAATGATGACATGAAAAGATTAATTCAGAAACCCCCAAAGGCTGCTGCAGGTGGTGTGAGACAGCCAAAAAACTGTGAGTGCCCAATATGTGAGGGGTGTGGGGGGGAATGTCCACCCATGAACACACATTCTCACTGAATAACCGAAAGATCCAGATCACAAGAGAAGGATTTGCCCTTAAGACGAATTTAGACAGCTGAGCAAAATATAGGATTAAAGGAAACAGTGGGAAGAGCCCTCTGGGCAGTTTCAGTCCCCAGGGAGGCTACTCCTGACTTTGCCTCACAGGGGTCCCAGGAAAGGGCTGCCAGTGGAATTGGGAAAGAAAAAACACAAAGGTAGAAGACTTCCTGTTGAACTTTGTAATAATTGCTACTAAATATGAAGTTTCCTGGACAGAATCCAGGGGAGGGGGAGAAGGGTGAGTGCAGATACCAGCACAGAAATCACAGCAGGCAGGGAGGGAAAAAACCTAAAAAATGTATTTGCTTTCCCAGCTGGGAGGCTTGTAGCTAGGGGTAAGCTCTCAGACCTGCTCACTCACTGCCTGGAAATAAATTCAGTGCTGTTGTCGGGGGTTATGGAGGGAGTGAGACTGTCTTTTCAGGCTTTGTGGGAGCTAAGTGAGGCCTCTCACTTCTGGCATTCCTTCACTTCTTTGACAACCTGTATGACACAAAAGAAGAAGCCATAATACACTTGGGAACATAACTCCATCAACCTGAGAATCACACCCCATCCCCAACAGGAGCTGCAGCAAGCCTAACCCAAGTAGAGTCCAAGCTCAGACACACCTAATCCTGCCACCAAATGATGGTCTTTTTCTACCCACACTGGTAGCCAAAGACAAATAATGTAGTCTCCCTTCCTGTCCACTGCCTGAGAAATTTATCCAGGAAACTCTAGGGTAATCTTATATCCTTGCTATACTATTGCAGATGATGCTCTCTTGAAAGTACCACCTCCTGGCTAGAGGACAACTAACACAAAACCAGCATGCTAAACAAAACTACAAACAAAGACTCTCACAGAGTCTACTTCATTCCCCTGCTAACTCCACCAGAGCAAGTGCTGGTATCCATGATTGAGAGATATGCAGATGGATCACATCACAGGATGCTTTGAAGACACTCCCCAGTATCAGTCCAGAGCCAAGTAGCTCCACTGGATGGTGAGACCAAGAAGAGAAAAAGCAATCACTGCAGTTCAGCTCTCAAGAAGCCTCATCTCTAGAAAAAGGGAGAGAGCACCATATCATGGGAGTACCCTGTGGGACAAAAAAAAAAAAAAAAAAAAAAAAATTTCTGAACAGCCCTGAGTTCCTGAGTCCCTTCCTTCTGACATATTCTCCTCAAAGAAGAAGTAACCAGAAAGTTAATTCTGGTAAAATGACAAAACAAGGTATTTTAACAACCCCAAAAGATCACACTAGCACACCAGCAGTGGATCCAAATCAAGAAGAAATCTCTGAATTTCCAGAAACAACTGTTTTTGTATAGTAATTGCCTATGATCCTATCAAATTAAAAAAGAGCTAATAACTGTTTAAGTAGGTCCTATAAAACAACAATAATTTGTTTTCTACTTTCTCACTTCATAAGTAAATTATTTTTAACTATTAAGAAACATGTATTTCTGGTGCTGTTTAAAATATTACGTATTATAGAAGAAAGTAAATAAAAAAAAATTTTTATGAAGCAAACACGGAAAACAATAAAACTACAAAGAAAATCTACAAAAGAAAATAACTGTGAGCTAATGCTCATTATAAATATCTGTGCAAAAGAGCCATGATTCTATTATACTGTTGCTAAAAAGTGGAAGTGTTATACATGTTTTTGAAAGGAAAATGTCTAAATTTGACTTATTCAAAAACTTTAAACCATAGATTTCATAAGTTCAACTTCTAAATATTTTTGAAACAGAAGTAATATTCAAAGTGGTTAAGGGATTTCAGATTAGCAATTTTTGCAATGAAAACAACTGCAAACAACCTAATATCCATCAATGGAAAAATTGCATAAATATATTACATTTCAGAATGGTATGATGTGATGCTGCTAAACTGAAATAGGTAAACCTACATACATTCGTGTGAAAAATGGTCAAGTTGAAATGGTCTAAGGAAAGGAGACTTTATTGGAACAGGTCTGACCACTCCAACTCCATTAGGCAAAGTATGTGCATTTTCTGTCTGCATATGGAAAAGAAGAGATTGTAGCAGGTTTCCCTTGGTCCTGTCCTGAGAAGCAATCAGACCTCCACCCAAGGAAGCTGGTGGTAGGCAAAGTAATGCTTAAGAGTATAGAAATTATTTCAATCTATAGTTGAGATTCATTAGCTTATTTCAAGAATCCAAAGGTAAGATACTTGGTAGAGGAGAAAGAAAATATCAAACATAAGCAAAGTCTAGGGAACAGTGGTTTCTGATGAAATAAATACTTCATATCTTGCTCTCATCTTCCAGAGTCCAAATATAAAGGTAGAAAAGTTCAGATGTCACAGAAGATAAAGAGACCTTAAAATTCATCAGTGATTTCAACAATAGTCTTTTTTAAAATAACAATGATAAGCTAAATGAGGAAAGACAATTTATATAGTTAAATTCAACTCTGATCATACCTCAATTTGGACATTGTGATGATTGTTATGTTTTGCCATTTAAACAGGTCATAGTAATTTTTAAAATAAATATGATCACTGTTTCATCCAGGAGATAAGAGGGAAAAACATAAAAATTTTGTTTAAAGATTATACATTTTAAGTGATCATGAGAATAAAAATAAGATTTCTTCATAATGGTCTGTGAGTCATGCTTACTGGATTTACATAGAATTCACATACATATCTGTGAACAAGTACATCATAATATATGTCAATAGGTATGGTAGGATTACCTATGTGTCTGTATTTATTTGTAACTAGGATTTTATTAAGACACATATTTAGAAAAACAAACCTATCCACAGTGTTAGACTGGTAGCAGCCTGGGAAGATGAAAATATAAAATTCATCATTTTATATATAACTTTAAACGTTTATTTTTTTCTTATTAAACTTACACCTTTTTACTATCTCTTGTAATTTCCTTATGCTCTGTCAGTATAGCACGTTATTTCTTAATAATGAGAATGTCTGTATCTACAATTGTTTTTTTCATCCTAAATATATTCTTGTGATTTATTTTCATATATTAGCCACTTATTGTCTTTCAAAACTAAAGTTTTAAAAATGAATCAACATAATAAACTTCCATTTTTAAATGTGTTTAGGTAATTCCAGTGTGATTTACAAAGTACTCATTTTATTATACAATTAGATATTAATATTATCAAGAAATTTTGTCTACATTGACACTGTTTTTCTATTTTCTATCTAAATTCTGTCATTCTTACTATGAATTAAATTTAGTAAATTGAAGGAACTATGACAAACTAGCCTCTTCACAAATGTACATTTTGCCTGTGTTAGATGATTACTTTTCTGAGCTATTACATTTTCTCTAATGGTCTGAACAGCATTAATATCTCAATTATTGGTTTCTTCTCAGCAACAAAATTGAAGGGCTTTAACTGTTTCTTGTATTACAATTATCGGAAAGTATATTAGTAATTGGAAGAAATTGTTTTCAAAGATTCAATTTGCTAATACTATATTAAAAGCCTCAGTGTTGAAAGTCACTAACATGTATTCAATATGTTGATGAAATAAAAAGTAATATAAATGCTTTATATTATTAATAAAATTAAAATTGTAAGTAAAACATTTAATTATTCATTTATGATATGGACTGCCAAACTAAATTATCTAATTACTAGCAAGGCTGCAATCAAACTATGCATTATGTCAGCTGTGAAGAATGCACTTGTTGGGACTTGTCCAGTACAAATAAAAAATTCCCTGGTTAGTTTTTCTATCTTTTACTTCACTATATGTCAGCCAATGCTATTCCCATGGTACAATGCAGAATGCTCTTCCCATTGTACAATCTTAAATAAAGGCGCTGAATGACAGCAGTCCCCAGCCTACCTACAAAGAATAAAATTACATTAGTAGCTTTGTAGTTTATAATAGAAAGTAATATTAGCAAAGGAAGAAAATGTAAAATAATCAAATCAATGAAATATGACAATATGTATTAGGTTATCATTTTATGAAGCAATTATTTTACTTTAATATCAGAATTATTGCTTAAGTATATTTATATTATTTAAAAAGAAATATAGCACATTCAAATTTGAAATTACAGAATCAATATTGTAATTAATTTAAGAAAATACACTGCTCTTTGGTATAATGAAATTTAACAACACATTGTCATTTGTTTATAGTATTTACTGTTATTAATTCAGATAGTTCTATTTTAATGAGTTTCAGAATGAAGGAGCCCTTAGCATGGGATCTGATAGGTAACATAATTAACGAAGCAACGGAAAGTCATTTCAGTTTAGAGTGATGTTAAATGCTGTCAAGCCGATTCATAGAATAATATTAGCATACAGCTCTAGCCCAAAAGAACAAATGTCTGTATTATAGCAAAGCCACGTAAGTCACTGTGATCATTCTAGTACAATATTATGACATGATATAATAATATGAAGAATATAATTGCCAGCAGTTGTGAAAATAACAGGAATTGCATTAATAAAAAATTCAGTTTACTTATAGATGCACTTTAAGATGAAAGCAAAAGTGTGGCAAGTGAAAAAATAATGGTAAGAAAGATTAGGTGACTACATTTTATTTATCTTTTGCATTTAAATCCATGGGTTCATTTATATGTACCCATTTATTATTTATTATATATTTGTACATGAATTAATCAAATGGAGCACTTAGTATATGACAGGATATATGTTTGCTGGGTATTTAAAATGCAAAATTGGATCTATTACTTCAAGTATTTTATTTTTAATATGTAATTTCCTGTGGTGTAAAGTACAGCTATCTACACTTTTCTCATCACAAAGTATTCATCTGTACCTTAAGCAAATTTCATTCTCAGTGCTTCTGCTTCTGAAGGAACTGGGGGCCTGCGCTAGTTCCAGCTACAGGATTTAACTTTCAGGTAACTTTATGTTTCCTTCAAATATAATGTTTTAATCTATTACAAAAGAATTAATCCAAGCTGGGATACAGTGTCATAGAGGGTAGTCTCAGTTACTTGCAAGACTGAGGCAGGAGAATCACTTGAGTTCAGGAGTTTCAGTGTAGACTGGGAAAAAGGGTGACAACCCTATCTCTAAATAAATAAATAAGAGTTAATGCAAGGCAAATTCACCATAGAAAAAAGATATACATTAAGAAATCCATATGGATATGAATTAATCTATGTCTTTTCCTTGTACATTCCTCAAGTTCCACCTATATAAAGGAAATGTAGATTATGACTACTCACATATAACATCAGGTTTATGAATTAGAATAATAAACAGTGAAAACTATCAAAGCCAATTTCCTTAAAAATGTTTAGATTTTAACTATTTCTGTTATTGTTTAACTATAAGTACATTTTTAAAAATTAAAGTATATTTGACAATTCTATAGAAAATATTTTAGGCTAAATTTACTACAAAATTAGTTGCTTCTTAAATTGACCTTTATAGTTTAAAGTGAAAGTGAAAAGTATTCATGCAAATTATAAAATTTATTTTAATATAAAACAGGGTTAAAAGGGTTACTTATCAGTATATTTAAGGAAATAGAATAAAATGGACACATATTACTTTTAAAATGAGATTATTTCTTCAATGAACCAGAAGCTGTTACCACACCTAAGTGTTTGACTATGTGTCTGCTAATAAAATGCTTCACTGAGCCAGAACATCTCTCAATCAACACTAATATCTAAGCATCATTGTTGAACTAATTTCCAACATATGCAAATAACTCATTGACCAAAGATTGAAACATTTGCAGATATGAAAAACAGTTTTGACATTCACTATAATTTTAGGTATATTAATAAATTGCAATTCCATATAATATTAAGATGAGAATAATATCTGAATAATGGGTTAGATTTTCTAGTAATGTTCTATTATATACATTTTCATAATTTGAATAATATTTCTATATTTATAGATTTAATTACTTAAAAAAGAGCAGGAAAGTGTATAATATTCATAACACACACAGATGCAGAAACGTAAGTTTCTTATATTTATCTTGTGACTGTCTTTAAAATGTTGTATTATCCTGGACGTGATGTAGTTTTAGTATTAACATAATATTATGAAGGTAAAAATGTATCTTCATCCATATAATCTTGTGATCAGTAAGCCATAACAATAATGGAATCACCTTAGAAAAGTTAGTTTAAGAAACACTCTTTTAAAACTTCACATTTCACATAAAGTAAATATTTAGCCACATTAACACACACACACATGCCCTGTTAATAATTTTCCCTCTGATAGACATACTATATTTCTGTATCTTCCTAACTGGCATGATTCTATTAAACAAATTGAGTCATTTATTGTGTCTCACCATCAAACATCAAAGTCCACATTTTAAAATGAACTGGTTTTACTCATTTACATCTACTCAAATGTGTTTAGCGTTTTTTCACAGAAGCTGTAATAGGCAAATTCCCATATTCTCCTATTAGAGGCCCTCCAGAATGAACAAAATCTTAAATTATTTCTCTTGCATACCTTGCTGCAGAGGTTACAAATATTTAACTTCATTTTTACTTATCTTGTCCAAGGTAAAATAAATATCATCCTCATTGTTGAATTGTATATTGTGCCAGGCCTGCAGTGTGATCTAAAACTAATATTGTCAGTGATTACCCAGGTCAAGAAAACTATAAATTGCATTTATTAACTTATTTTGAATGTCTAATCATTTTTAAATAGGTTTTGACCAAGCTTTATTGTTTTATCAATTGTAGAATAGCAGTGATTTAAAAGATGTCACTATTAAAGAAAATGTAGCAATTTTCTTTAAGAATGCAAGGAAAATACTAATGCATTTTTGATGTGTATACAATGTCTGAGTTATACTTTAAAGCAAATAAAGATAGGAACATATGCAGTGCATGTATATTTGGAATTGTTTTAGATTCTCTGATGCACACAGGACAACTAATTAAATTCTGTTATGCAGGTGAGTTTTTTTAAATTATAAATAAATTATGGCTCAGACCATCTAAGTAACTTTCCCAAGGTAATGCAACTAATAAATTGGTCTGACTGAGTGTATTTAGTCTTTCACAGCAGTATGGTACTCAACAGAACACATGTTGTCAAATGTGTACAATGTACATTTGTATACACCAATTTGTATGTACATATCTACTTGTATCATACTGCCTGTAAATACATAATCCTATAGGCAGTATATTATAAGTAAATATGCACATATAAATTTATGCACATCCTCACGTGGACACACACTTTTGTTTACATTTTAATTTAATTTTAGTTTCAAATTTTTCAAAAATGGCTTTTCAATTACGGAAAAGAAAATGCTTCGTATACCTTCCTATACTTCAAAGCTATCTACTGATGCATATCATGTTATTTACAGTCAATAATGCTTACTTTTTGACTGGTATTTGTAAACCTAATACACACCAATATGTAAAGAGACAACATGATCTAATATAACAAGTATAGGTGGTGGAGAGATCAAAGTGGACCACCTTTTCCCAATTGAGTGATCATCAGTAATTCACATAGTCTTCCTCATACGAATGATCATCACTTATACAATCAAGATACTACCACATACAATAATCCCTTTTATGAATTGTTTTGCATTTTGTAGACTCAGTGACCTCTGGTTGGCCACATTCTAAAACTAAGTAGAAAATTCCAGAAATAAGCAATTTATGAGATTAAAATATACTGCTCCAAGTAGAATGATAAAAATCACACCATCCCTTTCCTGCCCAGGACAAGTCATCCTTTCGTCAAGCATATCTGCACTGTCTATGCTACCTGTTAGTCTCTTAGCAGCTGGCTGGGTGATCAATCAATTCAACTGTCTCAGTATTACAGAGCTTGTGTTCAAGTCACCTTTATGTTACTTAATTAAGTTCTCAAAATGCAAGAGTGGTGATGCTGGCAACATGGATATGCCAAAGAAACACTGTAAAGAGCCTCCTTTTACTGAAAAGGTAAAAGTTATCCATTTAATAAGGAAAGACAAAACATCTTACGCTGAGATTGCTAAAATCTATGGTAAGAATGAATCTTAGTCATGAAGAAGGAAAAATAAACTTGTGCTAATTTTGCTGTTGCACTTTAAATTGCAAAAGTTGTGCCACAGTGTGTAAGTCATTAAGAAATTCCCTTATGTATCTGGGTGCTCCTGTATTGGGTCTGTATATATTTAGGATCATTAGTTCATGCTGTATCGATCCTTTTACCATCATGTAATGTCCTTCTTTGTCTCTTTTGATCTTTGTTGCTTTAAAGTCTATTTTATCAGAGAAGAGAATTGCAACTCCTGTTTCCTTTGGCCTCCATTTGCTTGGTAAATCTTCCTCCATCCCTTTATTTTGAGCCTTTGTGTATCCTTGCATGTGAGATGGGTTTCCTGGATACAGCATACTGATGGGTTTTGCCTTTTTATCCAATTTGCCAGTCTGTGTCTTTCGATTGGTGCATTTAGCCCATTTACATTTAGGGTTAATATTGTTATGTGTGAATTTGATCCTGCCATTTTGATGCTAGCTGGCTGTTTTGCCCAGTAGTTGATGCAGATTCTTCATTTTGTTGATGCTCTTTAGCATTTGTTATGTTTTTGGAGTGTCTGGTACTGGTTGTTCCTTTCTATGTATAGTGCCTCTTTCAGGAGCTCTTGTAAAGCAGGCCTGGTGGTGACAAAATCGCTGAGTACCTGCTTGTTCACAAAGGATTTTATTTTTCCTTCACGAAGCTTAGTTTGTCTGGATATAAAATTCTGGTTTGGAAAATTCTTTCCTTTAAGGATGTTGAATATTGGCTCCCACTCTCTTCTGGCTTGTAGGGTTTCTACTGAGAGATCTGCTGTGAATCTGATGGGCTTCCCTTTGTGGGTCACCCGACCTTTCTCTCTGACTGCCCTTAGCATTTTCTCCTTCATTTCAACCCTGGTGAATCTGACGATTATGTGCCTTGAGGTTGCTCTTTCTGAGGAATATCTTTGTGGTGTTCTCTGTATTTCCTGGACTTGAATATTAGCCTGCCTTGCTAGATTGGGGAAGTTTTCCTGGATAATATCCTGAAGAGTGTTTTCCAGCTTGGATTCATTCTCTTTGTCACATTCAGGTACACCTATCAAATGTAGATTAGGTCTCTTCACGTAGTCCCACATTTCTTGGAGACTTTGTTCATTCCTTTTTGCACTTTTATCTCTAATCTTGCCTTCTCATTTTATTTGGTTGAGTTGATCTTCGACCTCTGTTATCTTTTCTTCTGCTTGGTCAATTTGGCTGTTGAAACTTGTGCATGCTTTGCAAATTTCTTGTGTTGTATTTTTCAGCTCCATCAATTCACTCATATTCCTCTCTCTAGGTTGTCCATTCTTTTTTTTTTTTTTTTTTTTTTTTTTTTTAGATGGAGTTTCGCTCTCGTTACCCAGGCTGGAGTGCAATGGCACGATCTCGGCTGACCACAACCTCTGCCTCCTGGGATGAGGCAATTTTCCTGCCTCAGCCTCCCAAGTAGCTGGAATTACAGGCACATGCCACCATGCCCAGCTAAGTTTTTGTATTTTTAGTAGAGATGGGGTTTCACCATGTTGACCAGGATGGTCTCGATCTGTTGACCTCATGATCCACCCGCCTCAGCCTCCCAAAGTGCTGGGATTACAGGCGATTGTCCATTCTTGTTATCATTTCATCAAATCTTTTTTCAAGGTTCTTAGTTTCTTTGCATTGAGTTAGAACATGTTCTTTTAGCTCACGAAATGTTCTCATTACCCACCTTCTGAAGTCTGATTCTGTCATTTCATCACCCTCATTCTCCATCCAGCTTTGTTCCCTTGCTGGTGAGGAGTTGTGATCCCTTGTAGGAGGAGAGGTGTTCTGGTTTCAGGTGTTTTCTCCCTTTTTGCACTGGTTTCTTCCCATCTTTGTGGATTTATTCTCCTGTCGTCAGTGTAGTTTTCAGATTTTCAGATTGTGTCTCTAAGTGGATGTCCAGAATGTTCTGAAGTTATTTCTGTTTCTTAGTTTTTCTTCGAATAGTCTGGCCCCTCTTCTGTAGGACTGCTGAGGTCCACTCCAGGTCCTGCTTGCCTGGGGATCACCTGCAGCAGCTGCAGAACAGTAAGGGTTGCTACCAGTTTCTTCTGCTATCTTTGTCCCAGAATGATGCCCGCCTAATGTCAGTCTGATCAGTCATTTGTGATGTGACTCTTTGAATATACAGGGGTCAGGGAGCTGCTTGAGGAGACTGTCTGTTCTTTATAGGAGTTCAAGTGCTGAGCTCTGAGCTCCATTGTTCATTCAGAGCTGCTAGGCAGGTACGTTTAAGTCTGGTGCAGCAGAACTCATAAACCTCCTTTTTTTCCCCAGGTGCCCTGTCCCAGGGAGTTAGGTCTTTATTTATGAGTATCTGTTGAGATGCTACCTTTTTTTCAGGACTGCCCTACTCAGCATGGAGGCAGCCTAGTCATTGTCTGCCTGCAGAGGCTTTGCTGAGCTGCTTTGGGCTCCGCCCTGCTGTCGGCTCTGCCCTGCTGCCATGTGAGCTTCTCTGAAGTTCTGTTTATATGGGTGTGGTTAGAACTGCCTCGGCAGTGGTGGCCCACCTCTGTAATTGTAGACTATCTCTGTTATGGAAGGTTGCCTTGGCAATGGCAGGCTGACTCAGCAATGGCTGACTACCTCCTTAGGCGTGGAGTGCCTCGGTAATGGCAGACACCCACATCCTCACCGAGCTGCACCGTCCTGGGTTCAGCTGTGCTTGCCATGAAACTCTCAACCCTGAACATTTCCAATTGCTGCTTTTTGCTTGTTTGTTTTTGTGGGGGTGGGACCCACTGAGCCTGATCCCCAGCTCCCTGCCTCAGAGCCTTTTTTTTTTACGTTGAATGGTTGACTCTCTCCCAGGTGTTCCAGTTGCCTGCTGCAAGGGCACTGGGATCTGTGTGATTTCCCTTGCAGTGACCCACTGCACTGGCTGAAACAATGGCACTGTCTGGGAATCTCCTAGCCTGGCTCCCTGTTCCAGACCCATTTAATCAGATGAATGGGTGAATCTTCCTTCCCAGAGCTTCAATTGCCAGCTTAAAAGGGCAACCAGACCAGTATATTTTGTACAGAGAGCCACCGCGCCTGGGCTCTGTCAAAACAGCTGTGCTGGCCAAAACAGCCACGATGGCCAAAACAGCCATGCTCGTGACCCATGGGGCTCCTCCGCCTGGGAATCTCCTTGTCTGTGGGCAATAAACATCCATCTGGAAATGTGGCATCCACTCACCCTCTGCACTTTCACTGGGAACTGCAATCCTGATTTGCTCCTAAAAGGCCATCTTGGATACATGGATGAAACTTGAGGAAATTATTCTGAGTGAAATAAGTCAGTCATAAAAAAAACAAATAGTGTATGATTTCACTTGTATGAGTTATTTAGAATTGTTGGAATCATAGAGACAAAATATGGATGAAATGATATAAGGAACTGGGGAAACAGAATGGTGAGTTATTGTTTAATGGATATAGAATTTTTCAGTTTTATTAGAAGAAAGTTATGGAGAAGGATGGTGATATGATCACACATTATAAATGTGTTTAAAACCTGCTAACTGTATGCTTAGAAATGCTTAAATAGTATACTTTATATTATGTGTATTTGCTACAATAAAATATTGGAAAATATCTTATGTGTATACTTTTAAAATATTGCCTAATAGTTTTAAAGAAATACCCTCAAAAACTGTCACAGTAACATGAGTACCTGTGCATCTGTTAGTCTACAAAAACAAGCTACTATTGGATAATTGCAATTCTTTGTTCCCAGCATTCATAACTTCCATCAACAAAGTAAAATACACATATAGTTTAGAAAACCCAATTAATAATCAATCACTGCAGAAGTGAAAACATAATGCTCTGGATAGACCAGTCACCTAGATAAGTTGTATATCTCATTTATTTTACAGTGTTTCATTTCTGATGTGAAGATTATGCAATCAAAATCAGTGATGTTGGTGAGGTACTTCTTTGGCATTTTACAAGATTCCATAAAGAAACATTTTCCTAACCTTTTCTGGTCTGCCTCTTATTCCTCTAACCCTTTCTCCTATGAGTTAGTAGATTAAATAATTATGAGTGGGAAACTGGGCATTTGTTTCTCAGTCTCGATTTCCTTTCTCTTGCAAGTTGATTATCTATGGATAACACATATTTTAATTTATTTCTTCATTATTTGATATTTAAGGGAAAGACAATGACAAGAGGAAAAATATTAACTTATCTGGCTTCCTATTTCTAGATAGATATTCCAGTGTAATTCTAGAGATTAAAATTGGAAAAACTATTGTTTTTGGTCAGATACCTAAACATTTTTTTTTTAAGTTGTGATACAACAAATATTATGGTAATTTTTAGTCTTCCTATTTGGTATTTTTTAATTGGTAACAAATAAGTTTTGGGTTGAAAGAACCAAATGTTACCATTGTTATAGAATATTACACAATGTAAAACATCTACAATGAAAAATAAATTAACAAATAAAACTCATATTATTCACTGCTAAACAGAAAAAAATTCTTAAATGTAGGCAATCTACCTACATTCAGAAAAAATTCAAATGTCACTGTTTGCATATGCAGACATTGAAAATTTGAATGGATCAATGTGCATAATAGAAAAAAACTCTTTCCTTTCTGAAAGCCTAAGTATACAGGATTTCATTACTTATACCATACAAAACAGAAAAATAAGAATGGCTGCCTAACATATTTTATGAAGCTAATACCACTTTAACACCAATAATGGTTTATAACAATGTTGGGACAAAAATTATAAAAATATTTTGCTAGTGAAGATAAAATACCTTGACTATAACATTTGTTGATTCAAAATATGTTATATAAAAACATGAAAATATAAATTGATAGCAAAAATTCAAATATAGTTTAAAGAATAAAATTCAGCAGTAAAATTCAGAATGGAAATGCAGTAAGGAGAAGGCTGGGTTATGACCTTAAAGTAGGATAAGTTTTGATAAATAAATAAATATCTACAGGTATATACACATATGTAGCAAAATACCCTTAATGGAGAAACTTTCATTTACTTTTTCTTTAAGCCTGAGAACAAAATAAGAATGCTTGTAAAGTTACTAATCGTAGTAACATTACACTAAAAATCCAAAACAGAAAGCACTAACAGTTCAAAATTTATACAAACAAGAGATTACTTATTTTTGAGAAAATATAAAAGAAGATATGATGAACAGATAACCCATGTTTCTGGATAGGAAAACATCATCTAAATATGTCAATTTCCTCAACTTAATATACAGTTTTAATAAATTAAAGTTAATTTTTAATTTTGTGAGGATCTCAATAAGCTAACCCATGTGTTAGTGACCTAAACAAGCACATATTTATTGTGCTTTCTGAGAGCTTCTTCCTTTCTAGCCTGATCTTGACTGATTTTGGCAATTGTCTGGGATGGCTTTCACCAGCTAAAATATCTTGGCTCTACTATATGTACTCTTTTGTTATTTGGGATGCTAGAAAAGCCTTGTATTTGTGTTGAAAAAAGGAGAAAAAAGCAGGTTGTTATGTACAAGTCCTCCTGATTCTGAGACTCTGAATTGGCACATTATTATATTTGTTTCATTCTGGTGGCCAAAGCAAGTCACAAAGTAATCCTAGAGTCAAGAAATAGGAAAACAGGCTTCAAAATATTCAGAAGGTACAAAGTCATTTTACAATGGCTGTGGATTCAGGGAGGGAAATAATTGGAAGAATTTTGTGATTATTCACCCATAAAGGGAATAATAAAAGTTTATAAATAGCAAAATAAAATATGAAAAAAGAATAACAAATGCAGGGGATTTATACTACCTGTTAGAAAAATAATCTACAATTCCATTATAATAATATTTATGATTATCCTTATTGGCTTAAAAGTATACAAATAGATGAATGCAAGCAAAATGGAGAATTCTGAAATAGATTATATGACATATATCATATATGTAATTGAAATTTTATAAATTTACCACTACATATTAACAAATTATAAACTCTTTAATGCATCTTGTTAGAAAACAGTATGACTTTATGCAGAAAAATAAAAGTAGCAAATCTGTATTTTTAACAAAAACAATGTAGATTTTTGATGTTTTAAATAAGTTAATTGAAAATACAATTACTAATTGGCTTATCAGTCCAATGAGGGATTTGGACACAGAATTACCTTTAGCGATAGAAAGAGCATTGAATAGTCACAAGAGGATGGAAAAACACAAACAACAGCTGAAATGAGAAGTAAGCAAAGAAACTACAAGATAACAGAAAACCCAAAATATGCAGAAGAAAATGGCCAAAACTATGGTCAGGGTAACATCTCCATGACTCTTTCAGAAAAATCAAAACAAGGAATAAAATGGTCAGAAATGGATGTCCATGAAATCCCCTGCTTTTCCAGAATACCTAATAATTATTCTACCCCCCAAATTAAAGAAATATCCATAAAATAGAAATGTTGCATGACCACTGGGGAGGAGAGAAAATACCAAGCAGTAATTTCACAAAACAGTAAGAAACAAACTGTTAAAATTAGCTACAAGGATAAGGAAGAGACTGGTTGACAAGACTAACAGAAGGATTGGGCACTCAGCTGATTGAGACCAGCTGGGTCCATCATGAAACTTGATGTGAACCATGCCCTACCCAGATCTAATTACACACTCATTACCATACTAAAATGATAGATCGCAGTATGGCCATATTTTGTTTAAAAATGGTGGCATCTCAATTGTATGAAAACTTCACTTTTTTCCTAGGAAACCTCATGGTTATTCTAGCCTCTGGTTAGAAGTGCCCACAAAATTAGAAACCCAAATTCCTTTGTGCACTACTCACTCTGCTCTTGAGTGTGTGCTTTTGCTTTGCAATAAAAGCTTATTGACATTTGCTTTATTCTGACTCATCCCTAAATTCTTATTCTGAATTCTGGCTGGGGATAGAATCTCACTGGCATCTGGAGACCCTCTGGAGTCCTCCTGCAATGTTTTGATAAAATGTTTATTTGCTTTGTGAATTCACTGTTGTTCAGATAACCTGTGTGGTTTGCTCTTGCTTTAAGTCTAAGTCTGTGTGTATTAACATTTTCTTGTCAATCATTATCATCCTTTAACTTTTGTCATGATTGTCCTCCTTGTAAGTATTAATAAAAAAAAAATTACAACTGGCCGGGCGCGGTGGCTCAAGCCTGTAATCCCAGCACTTTGGGAGGCCGAGGCGGGTGGATCACGAGGTCAACAGATCGAGACCATCTTGGTCAACATGGTGAAACCCCGTCTCTACTAAAATTACAAAAAAAAAATTAGCTGGGCACGGTGGTGCGTGCCTGTAATCCCAGCTGCTCGGGAGGCTGAGGCAGGAGAATTGCCTGAACCCAGGAGGCGGAGATTGCGGTGAGCCGAGATCGCTCCATTGCACTCCAGCCTGGGTAACAAGAGCAAAACTTCGTCTCAAAAAAAAAAAAAAAAAAAAAAAAAAAAAATTACAACCAAGTTAAAAAGCAGGCTACACATCACTCCATATTTTGAATGCTTAATTCTATATCAATATCATTTGTCTGGCATATTTGCATTGAAAATGTGTCTGGCATATTTGCATTGAAAATGTGACTATTAAACAGCAAATAAAATTTAGCAAACTATCTCATGGCATTTATTTAAATCTTCAGTTTAATAATGATGTTAAGTAAAAATGTTTTATTGTTAACCACAAATCCATATAGATATGCAGCAACCTCAGTTTTTGCCTTCTCAAAGAAAGAATTCAACTGAGGGACATAAGGCAGAAAGAGGGACCAAGGCAAGTTTCAGAGAAGGAATGAGAGTTTATTAAAACGTTTTAGGGCAAGAATCAAATGCTCTCTTTCAAGAGGACAAAGCAGATGACTTGAGAGATTAAGTATGTGGTTTGACCTTTTAACTTGGGGTTTTATAAATTGGCATGCCCCCAAGGTCTTATCTTAGGTCTCTGATTCTTCTCTTGAGGTGGGCTGTCTGCATGTGCAGCAACCTGCATTTGGAGGGACTATATGCATAGTATGCAGCCGAAATTATGCACATGTTCACTTGAGGTGTTTCATTACCAGCTGAGTGATTCTACAGGAAGTTCATATACCTATTAAATTTCACCATTTTGCCTCTCAGTGCACATGCTTGAGCTCTCACACCCAGCTCCTCCTGTGATCTTATTGGGAAGCTGCTGATCATCACTATCAGGTTTTTCCTATCTTTTGAAAGACTGCCTTTCCCTGGCACTGGCTGTGACCAATTCTTATTTTAGAGAGACAATTTAACAACTACCTAACCATCACCTGATTATCATGTGGCATTCCTGGTAGTGAGGCTCTCTCCTGCCTTGTTCATGTCTGCTTGAATACCTACTGTAACATTATTACTGCTAAGTAATATTCAAAAATATATTGACGCAAAAAACTTTTATCTCTAGTATTCCGTTCTATTTATGTACTTATGTGAGAATGTAAAAGTGTTTACATAAGACTACTTTGTAATAATACTTTATTAGTAGCAATGCTATAAATAGTGTACCCAAGCTAAATACATATATATGACAGATCCCCCATATACTCATACGTATATTTATGAAGAAATATGAGTCCAAAATAATGTGGTTTGCATATATTAACAGATAAAAAAAATATGTTCAAGAGTAATAAGAAAATACATAAGTTACAATGATGTAAGTATAGTGTATAGTTACTTGAAATAAATAGTATAACAATATCAACAATAGTTCTATTGAGTAAATGGAAAATACAGAGATTAGCTTTGACTTTGTTTTTTTACTTTATCAACTTTATTCTCTGGCAGATCTGGAGACCAAACATAAAACCGAGTTGTTGGGGTTGCACTCCCTGTGTCTTTCAGGGAAAACCTGTTCCTTGTTTTTTGCATCTCCTGGTGGTTGTGAACACTTCTTGCCTGTGGCTAACACTGTTTCTCTGTTCTGTCTCCACATCATCTTCTCTAGGGTGTCCTTTGTGACTTTTATACAGACACTATATAAATGTCTATAGCAATAACTTCTATGGAAGTTACATAAAAACAAATTGCATGAAAAACCAAAATGATTATTGTTATTTAAGTTTAATATATTTTTAAAGTTAGAGCATGGTAGCTACAACAGGGTATTTTAATTTTAAAGTTGAAACTTAATGGGAAGTGTTAAAATTCTTAAAGAAACAAACATTTATTTTGAAAACTGGATAGGATTTTATAATAGTCAAATAAACACCCAACACCTCTTCAAATTTCAATTGGAAAGAAGAAAAATACATTGTTTCAGATATATGAAGTTAATGTAAATTATCAGCTTCACATATGTAATGTGTACATTTCTTCTTTCTTAGGAGAAGAAAGTGTATTTCTGAGGATAAAGAAGAAATATGCATATTAAAGTATATATGGCTACATGGTAAATTAATAGAACAAATAATAAAGTCTTGAGATAAATATAGGTATGACTAGATCATAAACAGATTGAGCAGAGGGTGTAATACATGAAAATCAATGCATCCCATATATCCCCTAGTGTGACAAAGGATAGTGTAAAAAAGGAGTGTCAGAACATGGACAAAATTCAAGCACTCCATTTAGGATTCCACGTGTATTGTGGCTTCAAAATTTAAACACTGCAACCCTTTACAAAAGTATACATATTTTTCAAATGTATGGCATGGATGTATATGAATATGTGTCCAGAAATAAAATAATATGTATTAGTTCTTAAAATTCTGCTTTTAGATTTACCTCTTTCAAAGTCATTGAATAACTCCATTCTAATAAAATAAGAATATTAAGGAAACTAAACATTGTAATTATTCTGTTATGTAAATTATAACATTGTTTTTACTTTATCACTTTTTCTATTACTTATCTATTTTGAAACATTACAAGACTTTTTTAGGTTTCTAAAACATTTAAACTTTCTCTCTCTCTCTCTCTCTTTCTTTCTTTCTTTTTTTGGAGACAGAGTTTTGCTCTCTCTCTCTCTCTCTCTCTCTTTCTTTTTTTTGAGACGGAGTTTTGCGCGCGCGCTCTCTCTCTCTCTCTCTCTCTCTCTCTCTCTCTCTCTCTCTCTCTCTCTCTCTCTCTCTCTCTCTCTCTCTCGCTCTCTCTCTCTCTTTCCTTTTTTTGAGACGGAGTTTTGCTCTTGTTACCCAGGCTGAAGTGCAATGGAGCGATCTCGGCTCACCGCAACCTCCGCCTCCTGGGTTCAGGCAATTCTCCTGCCTCAGCCTCCTGAGTAGCTGGGATTACAGGCACGCGCCACCACGCCCAGCTAATTTTTGGTATTTTTAGTAGAGACGGGGTTTCACCATGTTGACCAGGATGGTCTCGATCTGTTGACCTCGTGATCCACCCGCCTCGGCCTCCCAAAGTGCTGGGATTACAGGCTTGAGCCACCGCACCCGGCTAAACTGTTTTTCTACTTACCAGTTTTTTACAAAGATCTCTTTATTGACCATAATTATTTGCTTGGTTGGATTCTGTTACAGGGTTCTTACTTTTAACACGGGTTCATGGAGACAATGTTATCTGAATATTTTCATGCTTCAGCAAATATAAATATACCTTTGCAGAGAATATAATTTATTGAATATAACTTTTCTTAATGTTTTAGATTTTGATGTATTTTTGGAGGCAGATAATGCTATGATATGGAAAAAGAGAACAGCATATTTTTTTCTCCTGAATTTGACTTATTTTTATCCCTAAAACTTAAAATTATGGTTAGTGGTAAAAGCTCAATGTTAAGCCTAGTATAAAAATCAGTGACAGTCTTTCTATTTCTCTTGAGACATGTTTATGAGAATTTACACAAAATTTGACGAAAGCATTTTTGTGTTTTTAGGGTTTCTTGTTTTTGTTGTTATTTGTTTACCATTATTCATTTATCTTCCATTTTTATATTCACACTATAGAAACAGCATGTTACATACATTGGCAAATTTTTGGGTATGAAAATATCTATAAGTTTATAAAATTATTTATTCAACATACATTTCTCATGATGCCACTATTTGTCTCTACTTTTGTTTTTGCTGTGATTAAGAAAGGAAAGTAAATTGACTGCTATTATACTGGCATATTTAACTGGATATTTTCTGTGCTTGCTGATAAAAAGTGCTATTTTATAACATTTTATTTTTTTATAAATTTTTATTTAATAAGTTAGCTGATTTTTAAATTGAAGTAAATTTGGTTTTAATTTTTAATAGCAATAATTCCAACATCACATATTAAATTGAAAATGATGCACATCAGAACAACCCTTCATCATCTTGGGACACAGTTTGAAATCTTAGAAATCAGTTCACTTTCCTAAGCAAAGCATTGGCAAACTCTAAAATCACCACTACACCTACTGCAGTCCTTGGGTAGAGCAGTGAGAAATGATTGTATCTAGAGAATTTCATTAACTCGAGTTCTGTCAGGAAAAAGAAAACACATCAGTAATTTGAATTGGAAAATTTAATATAAAGTTATCTTAAGTAGTAAAAGATGAGTTAAAGAGAAACATAAGAAATAAGGAAATACTACATATAGGATTGGCCACTGTATATTGGCTGAGACAGAGGGCACAGGAAGAAACGGACTTGGAATAGATTCTTCACATCTCATCAAAAGAGGTGTGACTTGGTTCCTGTGGATGGCTGAGAAGCTGAATGAGGTACTGTAAGCTCTGGATAGCAAGAAATTTCTCAGCTGCATAAGACTCTTTGGGAGCAGCGTTTTGATTAAAGTTCCAGGGAAGAGCTGCCACTGAAGTGTCCATTAGTCTTGCTGACAAACCACCCATGAAGATGTCACCGACTCTTGTTGAATGGTGAGGGCCACTACATGTTTTACACCCAGCTGGTTATCACAGGCCCTAAGAGCAAGAAGAAAACAGCATGCTGGAACATGAAGAGGAGACTCCCTTTTCAGGGTAATTTACTAATGAAGATTAGCATTATGTCAGCAGCAAATGATAAATATTTAGGGGGTACTGTTTCAGTATTATAATGCAAGCCAAAGAAGGTGGATTTGGAGCTCAGCATCAACAAACTGACAATTGGCTCAGAAAACAAAAATCCTTTCAGGACACGCACATACCTTTTGATATGGTTTGGCTGTGGTCCCACCCAAATCTCATCCTGAATTTTAGCTCCCATAATTCCCACATATTGTGGGATGGACCTAGTGGGAGAGAATAGAATCATGGGGGTGCTTCCCCCATACTGTTCTTGTGATAGTAAACAAGTCTCATGAAATCTGATGGTTTTATAAGGGGTGTCCCCTTTCACTTGGCTCTCATTCTCCCTTACCTGCCGCCATTTAAGAGGTTCATTTCACCTTCTGCAGTGATTGTGGGGCCTCCTCAACCACGTGGAACTGTGATTCCATTAAACTTCCTTTTTTTAAAAAT
Source organism: Callithrix jacchus (assembly GCF_049354715.1). Taxonomy (NCBI): domain Eukaryota; kingdom Metazoa; phylum Chordata; class Mammalia; order Primates; family Cebidae; genus Callithrix; species Callithrix jacchus. The sequence goes on along the minus strand of NC_133504.1, from coordinate 81,140,960 downwards.
AAATAATCTAGTCTCCAATATGTCTTTATCAATAGCATGAAAACAGACTAATACACCTCTTAAAGTAACAATGCTCATATTTGTTATCATCAGGAAGCTTCTCCAGAAACATGGTTTCATCTGGGTCTCATCTTTGAATCTGAATTCTTACTTTTATTTTTCTTTTCATTAACTATGTTCTATAAGAGTAACAGAGCAGTTCTCATTCTTCCCTGTACTACAGTCTTCCCCAGGTGGAGCTTGGGGAAAAATACGCTATAGTTCTACCATCTTATTCAGCTTTACATAGTGACACTAACAAAGACCTATTTCTGTGTGAGCAACAGATAAAATAGATGTGCAGAACAACACTTACATAAGAAATGAACAATATAGGTTTAATAATACATGTTAACCTAAAAAATTAAATTGTTTATTATTTGCTAGTAGTTCTCTAATTTCCCATAGATTAAGAGTTCTTCTTAGAAAGTTTTTCCAACCTGTTATCATTCTATAGTAATGATATTTTTGTCCTGCAGTACTTTGAAGACGTTGTTTCATAGTATTTAATAAGCATTGACTCTGAAAAGAAGTCTTCCGTCATTCTAATATTTGTTTCTTTGTATATAGCAAGGTATAATTTCTTTTCTCTGACATACTTTAAGATGTGTCTTTCTCACTAGTTGAGAAATTGTATTACGATATATCATAGTATAGTATCCTTTTATTTGGACTTGGGTCTGTTGGAGATTTTTGGATCTGAAGGTTTATGAATTTTATCATGTCTTGGTCATTATGACTTGGAAAATTATTGGTCATTTATCTTCTTTTTCTGTCATAATTGTCTTACTTCCTCTCTTCTTTCCTTAATAATTCCAGCAGCATATATATTAGGAAGTTGAGTTATCCCATATCTCACTGTTATCTTCTTTTTTTCATTTATTTTACCATGTTTTATTTTCCATAGTTATGTCCTACTTTTCAATGATAGAAAACTACTATGTTCAGTTGTAGTTATGTTCTACTTTTATGTACTCAGTTTCAGTAATCTTTCTGTATATTTTATAACCTGCTGTTGATTATATACAGAATATTTTAAATCAAATATATTACATTTTTAATCTGTAGACATTCAATATAGATTATTTATATATTTTCCATGTCTCCAATTAACTCTATGTTGGTGAACATATGTACAACTTGACTGAAGTCAAGGGATATTTAATCAGAAGTATTGATACTTGAGACTAGAAATTTTTCAGATTTCAGATTGTTTCAGATTTTTGGATATTTGCATATACATAATGAGATATGTTGGGAATTGGACCCAAATCTAAACACAAAATTTATTTGTGTTTCATAGACACCTTATACGCATAGCTTAAAGTAATTTTCTACAAAATTTTAAATAATTGTGTGTATGAAACAGTTTTACCTAAATTTTGACTAGGACTGTCATTTGATGTCAGGTGTGAAATTTTTCATTTGTGACATCATGTTGGTGCTCAAAAAGCTTCAAATTTTGGGGCCTTTCAGATTTTATATTTTTGGATTAGGAAATACTCAACCTGTCCAACATTATATCTTTTTAGCCATATCATCTGTTTAAAAGCCATACCTTCTGAGTCTGCTTATATTGACTTATTTTTTCTCCTCACTGTGGGTCATTTTCTATTTCGTCACATGTGTAGTAATTTCTTAATTGATGCTGATTATTCTGAAGTGTACATGTTCTGTTGCTGGGTATTTTTACATTCCTAGAAATATTCCTAAGCACTTGGTTCCTAAGCACAGGACAAAAACAGTGTTATTGTAATATCCATTTTTCCTGATTACTGAGAAAATACTTTTGGATTATCCTACCAGATCCCTCATGAATTACATTTTTTATTATGCCATTGGGAAAATAATCTATCCTCAGTCCAGTGTGAGTTCTGGGATTCTATACATTTTTTTCTTTTAATTATATATTTTTATTTTTATTTAGAGACAGATTCTTACTATGCTGTGCAGGCTGGAGTCCAGTAACTATTCACAGGTGCAATCATAGCAACTAAGACACCACCATATTTAGCTAAAGTTTTTCACATATCATTTTATATTTTATTTAGAGAAAGCCTAGTTCCAATTATTCCATCCTGACCACAAGCCGAAGTTGTTCTATATATATATATATATATATATATATATATATATATATATATATAGAGAGAGAGAGAGAGAGAGAGAGAGAGAGAGAGAGAGAACTTTTTTTTCTTTTTAATATATACTTCTTTACATTTGTTTGAGAATTGTTTTTTAAGTTACATTTTAAGTTTAGGATTATAATTGCAGGTTAGTTGCATAGGTACACTTGTGTCATGGGATTTTGTTGTTTTCGCTTTGCATAATATATAGAGTTTGCTGTAGACATGTTACTCCTCTGGGCCAGACTTGATGTCTCACGCCTGTAATCCCAGAACTTTGAGAGACTGAGGAGGGTGGATGACCTCAGGTCAGCAGTTCGAGACCAACCTGGCCAACATAATGAAACTCCGTCTCTATTAAAAGTACAAAAATTAGCCCGACCTGATGGTGCCTAATTGCAGCTAATTTGGAGGCTGAGGTAGTAGAATGGCTTGAACCTGGGAGGTGAAGTTTGCAGTGAACTGAGATTGTGCCACTCACTGAACTCCAGCCTGGGCAACAAAGTAACATAAATTCAGTGTCAAGCCAAAAAAAAAGAAGAGAATAAAAGAAATATTACTTCTTTGTGTATGTGTATATATATATATATATATATATATATATATATATAAAATCAATTGGGCATTTTTTTCAAGTTGAGCCAAGATTAAGTTTTGGTGTACATAATAGTTTGACTTCGTGTAAACAGTATTACAATTCAGTTCATTCAGTAAATATAATTCATATAAATACATATGTAATATATTTGGTAACTTATACAATATATTTAGTAAATGCAAGTACTAACAAATCTCATCGACTTATATATTAGACACTTTGAGAAAGAAAAAAAGGGAGAACATACATATGAAACACATGCACATATACAGATTAAACACAAATATTGTTGAGGATACTAATTTTATATGTAATTAACCTGTTTTTATAAAGAATTTAGTACATAATTCATTAATTTAAAGTGATTATATAATATAGAATATTCATTATAAGAATTATAACATTGTTTATAAAGTCTGAAATATGGTAATTCTATGTTGTCACTGTTATTTTTTAGACTGTATAGTTTTGTATATCAAAAATGTTTCAATACAATGTGATTTCTTCACATTCTAATAACTTATTCACAATCAATTTTATTTTATTTTCTCCTAGCAAATATATACAAATAATTTAAAACAGCAAAATTGAAAAAAAAAATTACCAAATTCTCAAATATTTTTCTTAAAATTTTTGAGAAATAATTTTCAGGACTATTCATTTGTATTTAAAAATCTCCATTTTAGCATGTTTTACATATTTTTATGTTTCCAGAAGTTCTTTTAATTTTTACAGGTTTTAGTAACACAAAATTATCTCCAATGTATACAGGTATATATTATGTTAAGCATTTCCTCTTTTTACTATTCCATTTATATATCTGTTGTGTTTATTAACTCATATGATAAATTTTTCAATTCAATTTCAGATGAAATTATTGAAATGTTAATTTTAACCAAAGAAAATCTGGTTTCACATCAGGTAAAATTCTTTGCTCTGCAGAAGTGCTTTGGAAAGTGAAATATTTTATGTGCATTATGTACATGGTGTGACATAGTATAACAAAGTGTTTTTAAAGAAATTTAAAAATACATATTAGGTTACTCTAAGAATAGTGCTCCAATCCAGCATAAAAAAGCACATATATAATTAATTTTTAAAGAAAGTTACTTTTAAATAACTTATTATTAAGAACCACATTAACTAATTCTTTTAAAGGAGCTTTATTTTAATCGCTTATGATATTCTGAATATTATATTTAAAGTATTAATGGTGTTGGTTATAATTTTTAATATGCTATTAATATTTTCAGTGCCATATAATTATTGCTTAATTTTTATTATGATCATGTTATATATTAAGGTAATAACTTCAGGTTATAATTTAAATAACAATATTCATTTATATATAATATTTGCCATAATTACCTAATTATAATCTATCATGCACTACAGTGTAGTATAAATATTTCCTTTATTTACAATTATTTCATTTTAGCTGTCTCATTAAAATACTGTATCCTATAAATGTTTTTTTAATTAAAGATTAAATTACATTTCACTGAATATACTATTAGTGTAATGAATTCCAAGGCAAACACGGGCACTTTGTTAGGAGAATAAAATGTACATATTATTATAAATGAAATCATTCTCTCTTTTATAAAAGTATTCTACATGAAAATTTTTTCTCTTTTCTGGCAAACACGTTTTAATAATAAATTATAGATGCATACGTATGTGTCTATAACATATATATATATAATGCTTGTGCAGGGAAACTCCCATGCTTAAAACCATCAGATCTGATGAAACTTACTCACTGTCACCAGGACAGCCTGAAAAAGACCCACCTCCATGATTCAATAACCTCCCACTGGGTCCCTCCCACAACACATGGGAATGATGGGAGTTGCAAGATAAGATTTGGGTTGGGATGCAAAGCCAAACCATATCATTCTGCCCAGACCACTGCAAATCTCATGTCTGCACATTTCAAAACCAATCATGACTTCCTAGCAGTCCCTCAAAGTCTCAACTCGTTTCACCATTAACTCAGAAGTCCACATTCCAATATATCATCTGAGATAAGACAAGTCCCTTCTGCCTATGAGCCTGTAAAATAAAAAATCAAAAGCCAGTTAATTATTTCTAGATACAATGGGGGCATAAGTATTGGATAAGTACAGCTGTTCCAACTGGGAGAAATTTGGCAAAACCACAGGGCTCATGCAAATCCAAAATCCAGTGGGGTAGTCAAATCTTAAAGATCTAACATGATATCCTTTGACTCATGTCTCACATCCAGGTCACACTGATGCAAGAGGTGCATACTCATGATCTTGGCCAACTCCACTCCTACAGCTTTGCCAAATACAGCTTCCTTTGCAGTTGATTCAAGGGTCAACATTGAGTGTCTTAAGCTTTTCCAGGTACACAGTACAAGCAGTTCGTGGATCTACTGTTCTGGGGTCTAGAGGAGGTGGCCCTGTTATCACAGCTTTAGTAGGCAGTGCTCCAGTAGACACTCTGTGTGGGCACTCCAATCCAAAATCCAGTTACGTGTAACATGTACTGGGGCTACAGGACTCATGCAAGTCCACAATCCAGTGGAGCAGTCAGATCTTAAAGATCCAACATGATGTCCTTTGACTCCATGTCTTACATCCAGGTCACACTGAGGCAAGAGGTGCATAGCCATATCTTGGGCAACTCTCCCCTTACAGCTTTGCCAAATATAGCCTCTCTTGCAGTTGATTTCATGGGCTGACATTGAGTGTCTTAAGGTTTTCCAGGTGCACGGTGCAAGCTGTCAGTTAATCTACCATTCTGGGGTCTAGAGGAGGTGGCCCTCTTATCCCAGCTTTAACAGGCAGTGCCCCAATAGGAACTCTGTGTGGGGACTCCAATCCAAAATTTGTCTTCTGCATTACCCTAGCAGAGGTTCTCCATGGGGGCTCTGCCCCTACAGCAAACTTCTGCCTGGTCATCCAGGCATTTTTCATACATTTTCTGAAATGTAGGCAGAGGTTCCCAAACCTCAACTTTTGGCTTCTTTGCACCCACAGGATCAACATCATTTGGAAGCTGCCAGGGCTTAGGGCTTTCACCCTTTGAAGCAACAGCCTGACCTGTATCTTGGCCCCGTTAGTCACAGCTCGAGTGGCTGGGACCAGGGCATCAAGTCCCTAGACTGCACACAGTAGAGGATCCCTGGGCCTGGCCCACAAAACCATTTTTTTCTTCTAAAACTGTGGGCCTGTGATGGGGGAGGCTGCTGCAGAGATCTCTGACATGCCTTGAAGACATTTTCCACATTGTCTTAGTGATTAACAGTCGTAATAATTGGCTCCTTGTTACTCATGCAAATTTCTGCTGCAAGCTTGATATTTTCCTCAGAAAATGAGATTTCCTTTTTCATTGTACTGTCAGGTTGAAAATTTTTCAAGCTTTTATGCTTTCTTTCTCTTTAAAACTGAATGCCTTTAACAGCACCCAAGTTACATCTTGAATGCTTTGCTGCTTAGAAATTTCTTCTGCTAGATACCCTAAATCATCTCTCTCAAGTTAAAAGTTCCACAAATCTCTAGGGCAGGGGCAAAATGCCACCAGTCTCTTTGCTGAAATATAACAAGAGTCACCTTTGCTCCAGTTCCCAACGAGTTCCTCATTTTCATCTGAGAGCACTTCAGGCTGGACTTTATTGTTCATATCACTATCAGCATTTTGGGCAAAACCATTTAACAAGTCTCTAGGAAGTTTCAAACTTTCCCAAATTTTCCGATCTTCTTCTGAGCTATCCAAATTGTTCCAACCACTGCCTGTTACCCAGTTCCAAAGTCACTTCCACATTTTTGGGCATCTTTTCAGCAGCACTCCACTCTGCTGGTACCAATTTGCTATATTAGTCTGTTCTCACACTGCTGATAAAGACATACCTGAGACTGTAATTTATACAGGAAAAAGGGTTTAATGGACTTAACAGTTGCACATGGCTGGGGAGGCCTCACAATTATGGCAGAAGGGAAGGAAGAAAAAGTCACATCTTACATGAATGGCATTAGGCAAAGAGCTTGTGCAGGGAAACTCTCGTTTTTAAAACCATCCCATCTCATGAGACTTATCCATTATCATGAGAAAAACACACTAATGACCCTCCCACATGATTCAGTTATATCGCACCAGGACTTTCTCACAACATGTGAGAATTATGGAAGCCACAAGATGAGATTTTGTGAGAACACAGGGCCAAACCATATCAATACCAATACTGTCTGGCAATACTGTGCAGCAACTACAAAATTCAGCTCTTTGCCAACCAAGAGATCAAGAGGGTAGACAATCAACACTCTACAGTGTACTGGGCAGCCAGAAGAGTTTGTACAACTGTAAGCTAATGTAAGTGTTGTGAGCATGTTTAAGGTAGACTAACTAGGCTAAGTGATGATGTTCAGTAGGCTAGGTGTCTTAAATGCATTTCCTTTTTTTTTCTTCAAATTATTTTTATTGCATTTTAGGTTTTGGGGTACATGTGAAGAACATGCAAGATTGTTGCATAGGTACATACATGGCAATATGATGTGTTGTAAATGCATTTTCAACTTATGATAGGGTTTTTGGAAAGTAATTTCATTGTAAGTTGAGTAGCATCTGTATTTTAATTACTCTAAGTATTCTTCTCATATTCTTAAGTAATCAAACATTTTAAAAAATAAATAGCTATGAGTTTAGCAATCAGAAAAAATAAAACACTTTAACATCAATAATAACATCTATTTCCATAAATAATGAATGAACCAAAATTTATGAATATTTTTCAAAATGTAATAATGCAGGATCTATGGGATTTACCAGGAAACTAATATAAACGCTGGGACTGATAGAGGATGTCAGAACTAAATCCTCAGTTTCCTGACCATTTTTGACCTCAGTCTAAATTTCAAAATATGTCATTTCCTGGAGCTGCTTCACTTCATAAATTAGAAATATTCACTGATCTTAATTCTTTGACTTCTGATTATTTATTTCTGTTATACTCAGCAGGAAATGTCTCTTAACTAACAATATCTGTTCTGTGATGAATAGTTCTGCTTATTACTTTTTATCCAACAATATATCAGACTCCTCATTTTTATTTAAACTAATTTATTGTTATTCATAACCCTTTTATTTCAATTTACTTCTTTCCCAGCATGGCAGTACTCGACACTGGCTTAATATAATTGCTACCTAAACCATTCAACAAATTCAGTGGAAAATCATGAGTTCTCAATTAACACAGACACAGATTTACATTACCTATCTAGAGGGCTGTCCATGCTTTCATACAATTCACCTTTTTAGTTGTAAGTTTTTCTTTGACTCTCCACAGCAGTTTGTTCAAATTTTCTCAACTCCACTTATCCCTCCTATTCAATTACAACACCCAAAATTATTTCCTTTTATTTTATAAAAGATACCAATAGATGAAAAATATTCTTATTTCTTATATTAAATCAGCAAAATATTGGTATTCAGCATCATCCTTGTAGAAGGGGTTCATGTAGTACCATTCAATCTTTCTATTATAGTGGAACAAAACATCCATTTTCCAATGTAATTATGTTAGGTATTGTGAGAAACAAACTCACGCAACCAAACCCAAAGAATGGACTCATAGACCTGGAGAACAGCAAAAGTGAGACTTTTAATAATGGTCTTGCAAGATCAGATGCTTGATAGTTACACATACCCAGCACAATTTTAAGAAGCAATTTATTCCCTAGTGCTCGGGTCCCTCCCCTTACTCCTTATAGGCTCAATACTATTGTAAGACTATGGGCTTACAGTCTTCCTGGACATTGCCTATTCATTGTTAGATAGAGACTTTAGATTTTTTTTTTAAGGCTGTCTTGCTGCATTTTGTTGCAGCCCACAATGCATTATAATCTTATTTAGCTTAGGGGCTCTTCAAGTATATGACTTATGACCAAAGTAGCTGGGCAGGATGATAAGAACAGGAAAAATGAACTATTTTGCAGGCTAGTAAACTTTCATTTTAGACTGAGCTTCTTTGGTTTGGGTGAGAGAAACTAAAAAGAGATGGGGTCACCAAGCAGGTGTTGGCTACCCAGGCAGGGGCCTACCATACTGTATTTTTTCTGTAGTTTGCTGACCTAAGCCAATTTAAGGAACTTTTTCTTAAAAATGGAACATTGTATACATTATTTCCTTCAGTATGATACTGGTTTGAAGAGGGAAATTTTTAAATCATAGTTAGGGAGAATAACATGCTTTTTAGTTCATAACAAGCCCTATGCTATGTGATGGAGAGAGGACTTGAAAAGTTATATGTGATGTCTGTCATGATGAAATGTACAATCTAATTGGGAAGACAGAATTGAAAGAAGACCAATATGGTAAAAGTTCAAAAGACATCAGCTCTGATATACACACTTAAGTATTTTGTGGAAGGTTTATTTACTTACTGAAAATTTATGCTTCATGCTGTTTTACTATTTAATAATTTCCTTGTTTTGAGCTCTTGCTTACAAAGATAGTTTTTGCTGGAAACATGCTGTTACTGCAAGGAAAACATATGTAAGTTATGACAATATGAGTTGTTCTATTTTGCATGTCAGTTTTATTTATCGTAGCAGATTTTGTAAATTGTCAATCTGGTTTAATGTCAATGTTGTGAATGTGTATTGGCATTTCAATGTTAATCTACTTTGAAAATCCAACTCAGAAAAGGATAATTCCTTTTAATAATCAGAATACACAATATAGTAGAGGGAGTGAACCTAATGAAATAGCTAAAGAAAGAAAAATGTGATTGATGCTGGTGATGCAGTTCAGCCAGGGACCGGGCAAGTCAGAAGCTACAGGTATCAATCGGGGATGTTGTAGATGAAATTCATGTAGTATAATTCAGCATTTATTGAGGAAGTAAAATATTAGTGACATTTGAACTAGATGACATTTGAAATTTATTCAAATACCATCACCTGTTCTTTAAATCAGACTTCAATTTCTAAGTTATATTCCTGAATATCTATAATTTTATAATATTATAAGTAATCCTTAAGATCATTGTACATTTTGCATCACCCTATGTATAAGATAATGAAATATTTTTCTCTGCTTTATGACATCTAAGCTTTAATTATAAACATTGTATAAATTGAGTCCAAAGAATAATTAGACATTATTTTCTTCAATATGTTTGAAATTTTAAGATTTTATTATATTTACAGAAAAATAGTTACTAATTTAACTATTTTAAACTATACTAGTTTAAAGTTTACAACAAAGACTGCAAGATTCACATGTATTTAACATTTTAATTTTGGTTAATCTCTATCACTAAACATGGATAAGAATTTACTCTTTCCAGAGGTCCAGACACCCATGACTCTCATTAATTGCAATATAATTCATGAATCCCAAGTGTTGGTGGTGTAAAAAATAAGTTTTGACACCTCTATTTGAGTCACGATAGGTATTAGTGAGACATCCTTTTTTCCTATGTGGCATTTTGGGTTGATCCTTAAGAATATTATGACCGATAAGCTTATTTTCCTTCATTATATACATATGAAATCATTAGTATCCTCTTCTCATGAGCCAAGTGTGTCTCTATGCTCTGTCTGAATTTAAATCACTGGAATCATCTGTTATATCAAAGTTCATTGAGCTAATATTGAGATCTTCCATGGTGTGGTTTCTGGAGGGGAGTAAATTTACTTAAACCCTCTTAGATTATCTGATAAAAAAAATAACACGTTTAGTTTTTCTGCCATATGTATTTTTGAAATTTTAACTTTAAGACCCTTATTTCACTCAAATTTTCTAAAGGTATGTGCACAGAATCAAGAGAAGTATTAACCTATCTCTATTTTATTAATAATGTAATATTTCTTTATTCTCATTTAAAATTTTGTACCATTGTATATTTTTTCTAATATTTTTTTGTTTATTTTAGTAGTAGTTTCCTATTTATTATAACTAGATAATTCTTGGATTCCCCACGTTTTATCATAATTTTTGCTTTTAAGTTTCTATTCTAATTACCTTTGTTATTTAAAATTATTATTTTATTTCATGACTATATATGAGTTAGTACCTATACAGATTCTCAAATGTTTCAATATTTACTGAATTGCAAAATGTCCTGAAAGAAAATCTGTGTCTCTTTTATATTCTGGGATCTTAAAGACTATCAATGATTCTTTACTACTGAATATTCTTATTGAGCAAAATTGCCTTATAAACCCATGTTTCTAATGTAGAATAAGCTATGGCTTAATAGACAATGTTGGTCACTATTTTGTTGTTATTTCATTTTGTCTGTCTGATTTTTATCCAACAATCTGTTATTCATCTACCTCCTGTGGGCAGTTTTTATTTCTAAGTTATATACTTTTTTTTTTCTGGTGTTTGAACAATAACAAAGTTTTCATTTCTGCTGTTAACTCCAAATTATTGCATTTATTTTTTGATAGAAAATTGTACTATATATAAGAATTAATAATTTAAAGTCATAGTACTAGAAATAATGTTGATCTATATTTTATTAATCAGTGTTTCCCTATGATAAAATTTATTTCTTCAAAATTATGCAACCCTGATAACATTTTCTTAAGATGAAAGCTTAATATTGGATTTTTAGGGGAAATATATCAATCCAACTCAAATACTATCCCTAAAAGAATTTTACCTAAGAAATATTAATGCAAACAATGTGGCTATCAAAAAGGCATTGAAATAATAAACACAATTTGATAAATAAACAAATAAAAATAAAGTCTATGTACATAATATTTTCATAATTATGAGAAATTCAATATGTGGTAAAAAATCCTATACCATATTTAGTATAACGAATACTTTTTATTAGCTAAAATAGTTTATAAATGATGCAAACAGTAACCTAACACTTTAGATAAAACTTTTAGATACTTAGGGCTAAATTGTTTTTCTCTCTAAGGAGTTTATAAAAAGTATCTTATCTCAGATTGATAGGTATGTATTTTTCAGAACAAGTTTATTTCAAACAATTATTTACTTTTTATACAAGAAACCTGAAAATATTGTGAACTTCAGCATTTTCATTCGACAACTCATAGATAGAAATTCTAGCTAATATAAAAAACACAAATTTTAATGTGCTATTTAAAGCCCACAAAACCTAAGGGAGATGATAAGAACAGGTTCTTAGTTTAACTTCAGGAAGAGTTCAGGAAATACACTGGATATCTTGCCTAATAACAAAACCCAAACTAGTGTCTCCTGTGATCATGAAATCACTTCTACCATGCATATCTGGAATCCAGCTTCCCCTGCAGCCACATACATCAAAATCAGCCTCTTTGGCTTAGTCTAATTTCTTGTTCTAGATACTTATGTATTTTAGGCATATCTGCATACTTCTAAATACTCGACACACAGCTTGGCTGAGAATAAAATTCATATGAGAATAAAATTGGTATGATACAATTCCCTTCAAAATATCTTAGGCTTTGATTCATTTTGTGTTGACACAGAATGTTACAAATATAAAAGTCAATAACCAGCATATTTTCCCCTTCAGTGTAATATATTTTATGTTTAATTAGAAATACATCTTCACATTGAAAGTTCAATAGCAGTCCTACAATAAGAATCAGTGCCCATCTTTCTAATTTTCTGAGATATGATTATCAGATCCTATTCATACATTTAAATATACCCATCACGACACATAATTATTGTTTGAGATGAGAGTATTTACAGGCTATTTAAACAGTTAGCAACTGTTACACTTACAATACATCTTTATCAACTGTAATCACCATGCTGTTCAATAATCTCCAAATCTTATCTTCTTAAAAGAACTTTTGTACATTTTGATCAACATCTTCCCATTCCACCTAATTTTCCTCAGACCAAGTACATTCTTCTACTCTCTGCTTATATGAGTTAGACGGTTTTTAGATTCCACATACAAGATTATGCCATGTTTGTCTTTCTATGCCCGAGTTATTTCACTTAGCATAATGGCCCCCAGGTTCATCCATGTTGTCACAAATTACAATATTTTTTATTTTGTTAAGGCTTAATAGTATTCCATATGTACATAAACCACATTGTCTTCTTGGGTTGATTCCATATCTTGGCTAATATGAATAATGCTGAAATAACATGGGAGTGAAGATCTTCAGCATATTGATTTCATTACCTTTGGCTCTATTCCCAGAAATAAAATTGCTGAATCCTACAGATATTTTATATTTTATTTTTGAGAAAATTATATTACTGTTTTTCATAATGGCTGTATTAATTTACATTGTACCAATATCAAAACATCACATTATATACCATAAATGCATGAAAGATTTTGTCAATTAAAATAAATCAATAAAAATTTAAAAAGAAATATTACTTAAAATGACTTAAATGACTCCAAGTCACTAAATAAGTATATATCATATACCTACTATCTCATTTCATGTACTGTCTTTTAAATACATTACTATGAAATATATATGGTGTATGTATAATTTATTTGGCATAATTTTAGATTTATTAATGTTTAATCTTAAGATCCTAAAAATCTTTAGAACATAAGTGCACATTTGTTACAGTATGCATTATATATACTTAAAGATACTACAGAGTGGAATAAATATTTTAAATTGCAGACATTTGACATGAGAGTAAGAGGTATAAAAAATAAAGATAGGAATTCAATTGAATAATATCCATTCTCTCTCTTTGACAATATTTGTTCTTTCCTTGGACTTGGGCATATGTGATTAGTCATTGGCATCTTTATATTTCCTACCAGATGACATAAAGAATCTTGCCTTTTGCTTTATCATTTTCTCTAACATCTCCAAAAGAAATTGATTTATTCATGAAACTGTACAGAAAATAGTGGAGAAGCAGAAATATTATTTTCACTGTATAATGCTTCTAAAAGAATGTGTAATATTGCACATTTGTAATTAGGACTAAAACATTTATTTATATGTAATGGTCCAAATAAATATTAACATTAAGTTTTGAAAAAATAATATTTATTAAAAAACAAAAGAAGCAACTTGTTTATTTACATGTAAAATGTGGCAATCTGTCACTACCTTTAAGTGTACTGAAATAGAAAGCTGATTTTCCAAAATCTAAGTTTAAAGAGATTAAGCAGGTGCGTATTTGTATGTTTGTCTAAGTGTTTTTTATACTAAAAAAGCTAAAAGCTTTTTCCAACAGATTAGTACTTTAGCTTCCTGATTCACCTTTGAAAGGTACAATTCTCAGTTGCCACCAGACTGTTTACTCACCATTGCAACTGTCACTTCTTACAGCAACACAGAAAATCTGCAGGTCTGTCAATTGCAAAGGAATGTACATGATATGTATAAATAAAACTAGACATGGAATTATAAAAGTGCTTGCAAGAGCAATAATTTTGCAATTATATATGCTATTATTAAACAAAACTATATGGAGGAAATTGAGAAAAAAATGTCTGTCTTAAAAAATTCCTTCTACACTATTTTTATTGTCTTATTTGTTTTTACAAAAATAGAAGTATCAAAGTGGTGCTATTGTTAATTTATGCATTCTTTCATTATTTCCGTAGCTCTCTTAGAACACATTGTTTGCATTGTTTTCCATTTCAAGACATCTAGTAAAACATTACATAGAATCAAGGCTGAAAACTCTGGGGTACTTTAATAATGTTTAACCTTCAAAATTGCTTTCTCTTTATAGACCTTTAATGGTAACATGCATCCTTGATTTGCCTTCCTTTTCCTGGAATCTTGAAGTAGGCCATGAATTTTACTCTTTACAGCAAAGTTCCAGTTCAGGGCTCTACAAAGGTAGAAAAAAAATAGATGAAATAATCTTTAGAAACGTAATAATGGTTAAAAACCCTATCTGAGAAGTCACAAGTTTTTAAAAGGAATACACAAATTACCAGAAGAAGATACTCTAGGAAACATGTGAAAATCTTAATCTGACATTTACTTCAGCAATTTAAATTGGTTTGTCTCATGCTGCTCTCACTTTCAATTCACATGTGTAATATTTTTCATAATAAAATGTATTAGCAAGTTTTATTTTTATTTTTATGTTCAAAATTTAAATTATTATTATTACTTTTTAATTTTTAGGGGTAGAGTCTTGCTCTATCACCTAGTCTGGCTAGAGTACAGTGGTGACCATAGATCACTGAAGCCTCAAACTCCTGGGCTTAAGATATCTTTTCACCTCAGCATCCCAAGCAGCTATAACCTAAGCCCTACTGGCCCCTCCTCATGACTAATTCCAAATTTAAGACTCCCTGTGACTTGTCCCTCCACGAATGCTGATCAGGTCTCCTCAGCTCCTATAACCCAAGAAGAGTCAGGAAAAGCCTGAAATGGCCAAGGAACCTCAGGCTCCTAGGATTCTCCAACTCTGCCCCCTACAGGCAGTAGGAGGAGAATTTGGCCCAAACAAAGTACAGACTCCCCTTTCACTTTCTGACTTAAAGCAAATCAAGGCAGACTTAGGAAAGTTTTCAGATGACCTTGATAAGTACATAGATGTTCTGCAGGGCCTGGGTCAGTCCTTCAAATTAGATTGGAAAGATAGAATGTTATTGTTTACTCAGACCTAAACAGCAATAAGAGAGAGACTGCTGTAGCAGCGGCTCAAGAGTTTGGGGACACCTGGTACCTTAGTCAAGAACAGGACCAAATGACACCAGAGGAGAAGGCTAGATTCCCTAGAGGTAGACAAGTAGTCTCTAGGATGGACCCTTGCTGGAATCCTGACTCAGAACAGGTGGACTAGATTCATAGGCATCCAAGACCTGCATACTTGAGGGATTAAGGCAAACTAGAAGAAAACCCATGAACTATGCAATGTCAACCACCATAACTCAGGGAAAGAAAAAAAACTCAATAGCCTCCCTTGTGGTTATGGGAGGCCTTTAAAAAGTATACTCCCCTGTCATCAGACTCTATCCGGGTCAGCTAATACTAAATGACAAATTTATTATTCAATCAGCAACAGACATCAGGAGGAAGCTTCAGAAACTGGCCCTGGGGCAGAACAGAGTCTAGAATCATTACTAAAACTGGCAACCTCAGTGTTCTATAATAGAGAGCAGGTGGAACAGGCTAAAAGGGACAGGAGGGACCAGAGAAAGGCCCTAGACATGTTATTCAGGCAAGCAGACACAAAGGTTATAGAAGAGGAATGGTCCTGGGTTAGCCACCAGTCTGGCAGAGCTTGCCACCATGCAGCCTACCCAGACACTTTAAGAGAGATTGTCCCCAGGGGAACAGACCACCTCCTCTTCCTTGCCCACTGTGCCAAGGGGATCACTGGAAGGCACAATGTCCCAGGGGACAAAGGTTCCCAGGACCTCAGGTGGCTAACCAGATGACCCAACAGCAGGACTGAGGGTGCCCTGGGCAAGCACAATCCATTACCCTCACTGAACCCCAGATAAAACTAACCATAGTGGGCCAAGAGGTCAGTCTTCTCCTGGACACTGGTGCGGCCTTCTCAGTTTTGCTTTCATGTCCTGGACAGTTGTCCTCCAAGTCTGTAACTGTGAGGAGTCCTAAGACAAGCTCTCCAGATGTTTCTCCCAGCCCTTAAGCTGTAATTGGGGAGATATACTCTTCTCTCATGCCTTCCCCATAGTGCCAGAAAAATAATCCTTTGGCACAACGCAGAGTAATTCCTGGGGAAGAATGAACTGGTCATTATCCAGGTGAGAACTGGCAAATGGAGTGTACCCATATGCCTAAGTCTCAGGGATATGAATATCTGTTAGTATGTGTAGATACTGGATTGAGGCCTTCCCCTGCAAAACAGAGACAGACCAAGAGGTAATAAAAGTCCTAATTAATAAAATAATCCCTGGATTCGGACTCCCTTGCTGTCTTCCAAGTGGTAACGGCCCTGCCATCAAAGCTGCAGTGACCCAAGGAATTTCCAAGGCGTTAGGAATACAGTATCATCTCCGCTGTGCTTGGAGGCCCCAGTCCCCAGGGAAAGTGGAAAAGATGAATGAAATCTTAAGAGATGGTTAAAGAAACTGGCACAGGAAACCCACCTCCCGTGTGGCCTCCTGTATTACCAACAGCACTCTTAAGGGCTCAAAACTCTCCTCAGAAAATAGGACTCAACCCCTATGAGATGCCTTGTGGAAGGCCCTTTCTTACTAATGATCAAGGTAACAGCAGATCTAATAAAGGATATAACCTCCTTGGCTAAGTACCAACAGGCTCTTAGGACCTTACCTGAAGGACACCCTAGGGAAAAAGGGAAAGAGTTGTTCTGCCCTGGAGAGCTAGTGCTTGTTTTCCCCTCAGACTCTCCCTCTCTAGGCCTATTTTGGGAAGGACTATTTTTGGTTATTTTGTCTACCTCAATGGCATTTAAGGTGGTGGAAATTGACTCGTGGATTCATCATTCTTGGCTGAAGCCTCGGCCCTCCACTACACAGCCTGAAGTTCCAGGAGGTGACTCTTTGTACACCTGTGAGCCTTTAGAGGATCTACATTTGCTCATCCCACAAGATCCCCAGGAATTCAAGTACTCATGAGTTTAATTTACGTCTGGCATTAACAGAACGATCACACTTGACTTTACTATTTGTGATCAGATTTTATGCCATTTCCCCTAAAGATTAGCCTAATAGCTCTCATCCTCTCCCTCTGATATGATCACTCCCTCAACTGCCTAGCACCAGGCTTACTCTTTGTGGCGACTCAGCTTACCACTGCCTGAACAATACCCATGGGAAAATATACCTCCTCTCCTTCCTAGTGCCCACTCCCATGATGATTTACATCAACTCTTACATGCAGAGACTTCACTTGCCAAGGCTGTGCCATACTCTCATCCCAAATATTCCTTTTATAGTGGGGATGAGGGACCAGAATAATTTAGGAGAACTTGGTACTGGCACTGGAGGAATTACTACATCTACTAAGTTTTACTATCAGCTATCTCAGGATATAAATGATGACATGGAAAAAGGTTGCTAATCCTCTCTGCAGAAGCAGCTGACTGCAGAAGCAGCTTAACTCTTTAGCTGCTGCCGCTCTTCATAATAGAAGGGCCCTGGATCTGCTAACAGCTGAGAAAGGACCTCTTTTTAGGAGAAGAATGCTGCTACTTTGTAACTCAATCAGGTATTGTCTTAAACAAAGTTAAAGAACTCAGGGATCGATCAAATGCAGGGCTAAAGACCTTCAACCAAACAGGATTGTGGAGCTTGTTTAACAACTGGCTGTCCTGGCTCTACTGTCCAATAGGCCCATTTATAACCATTCTGTTATTGCTGGCCTTCAGACCTCTCATGTTTCACCTTATTGTCAAATTCATTTCTTCTAGAATTGAGGTCATGAGGCCATAAATGGTCCTACAAATGAAACCCTGAATGTCCTTGGCTCCTGAGTTCTATTGCAGACCTCTTGATCAACCTGCACCCCTGGAAGTCTCCCATCTGGAGGAAACCTCAACTGCAGGACGCATTCTACTCCCCCCAAGTCAGCAGCAAGAAGTTAAAGAGTGATCGACGCCCTTGTCCCAACAGCAATTGGACTTTCCTGTTCAGAGGGGGGTCTGAAGGACTTCTCTTCCTGGGTACACGAGGGGTATGGTTTCAAAGCCAGGAGTTTCCTGGCTCCAGGCCTCCCTCCAGGAACCAGACTCTTCCTGGGTCCTGGGGTGTTGTTTCAAAAGCAGAAATTTCCCAGCTCCATGCCTTCATCCTCAAAGCAGAGGGGTTTGAAAAGTAAAGTTCTTTGTCTGGGTTTCCGATGCATGGGCCTTGTGGGAAAGCCAGGTGGGCTCCTTTGTCCCAGAAAACTTGCCAAAAGTTCTGGAAGGAGGGGACTCTGTAACTCAGAGTTGTGGACCAAGCAGCCAATCCAGTATCAGAGTCAAAGATCAATCACTCCAGAGGAAGTCTGGAGGAACTCCTCTCATTAGATGAGAACGTGAATGGGGAGGGAATAAATCAAAGGTTAAACCTCCCACTGCTCCCACCTATATGGTTTCCATCTCTAGGTCCCCTCCCATGACAGCATGGGAGTTGTCTTTCTCTCTCTCTGTCTAATAAATCGCTTTTCCACAAAACTCTTTGTCCATGATATTTATTCAAACGGCAAACTCACTGCACCTCCGGGGCCCCTTTCCCCATTCTTCAGGGTTAGTGAGACTAAGAACCTCTTTGAAATCGGGAGTTGGATACACTCCCCCAGTTCATGGGATCATGTCTATAATTTTTTTGTCCATATCAGTGTTTCTTAATTTTTTATTCCTTTCCCTCTTCCTCAGGAGTCCTCTAAAACATACCTATTTATTTACTGTCTGTATATTTATAAATTATATATAAAAAAGAAAGACTTAAAATGTTTAAAGCCATCAACATTTAATTTGACCTATAACTAACTGTATTCATTGTGTAACTTCTAATGTACTTGGAAACAAATTGTGTCCCCTGATAAAAATGAAGTAGGTAATATGACAACAATCTGAATGCAATTTTGCTAGCATTAATTTTATTTTTGAGTAAAGTATGTTTCTTGGTTCTCTCTTTTCTTCATAGACTGCTTCTTCATGATTCAGTTTATTTTATTATACCTTTGTAATAAGATAAAGCAATTTCAAGTGAAAAAAACTTCAACTATGCTTGGTCAGCCAAGTTTTCACATGTAGACAAACATATTAACTTTTTCCCTTTAAATTTTCACACTTCATAATAATGATGTATAGTTTAGGGATTAAAATTTACAGATAATTTTAATACCTACTTTATTAACAGAGAGCTGTTGCACTGTCAGAAATAAAGTAATTTACACATTTAAATTGAGACAAAAGTTTGAACAGAAGTCCTAGATTGATTGACGCTTACACAGATATCTCAATTAAAATAAAATGATGGCTAAGAGGTAAATTAGAAACAAGACATTTTTCTTTCTAACAATTTTATATAAATTTATCACTTAAAGGTATTGTCAAACATGAATACTAGAATAATAGAATTAATGACCCTTTCTACATATTGAATATAAGATAGCTGTGATAATTTCATTATGAATAGAGTACTATAAAATTGATTTTCTGCACACAAGAATATATCAGATCAAAAATCTTTTATTTACTTTTAGTTATTCTCAATCATGTAACAAAGCAGTTAATCATGTATTATAATTATTTTTAGCTATTTATTTTAAAATTAGAATATTTAAGGATTAAAGAATACTTGATAAAAGAATTAGCTTTTTTAATTCAGGTGTTAGCAATCTGTCTCTGCAAGTGCCAAATTTCAGAAAAAGGATTCATAGACTCCATGGAAGCCAATCAATGTCACTCTGTTCCAATAAAACTTTATTTATGAACACAGAAGGAAAGTTGGGCTTACCACACAGGCTGACATTTGATGAATAATTAATAATTGGTATTTATTTGAATTATTCGAATAAATATTCCAGGAATAACAAAACAGTAGTGAACCTTAATTATGAAACTATTTTTGTCCATTGATGCTATTTTGAATGAAGTAAACATCACATTTAATTCAATCTTCTCAGTGAGTCTCTGTATTTATTTGTTCTATGAGGATTTATCAAATCCTCAAGAGTTCTCACCCACCAGATAGAATATATGTATATAAAGATGTGTGAATATAGATATTGTACAACTACTAGTTTATTTGTGTCATTTTAAAAAATAAAGTCCCAATTAATGTTTGTTGTGAAGAACTCACTCTAATGAAATTAAATAACAAAGCAGTAGCAAATATTTTTGTACTTTATAAAATGTGTACAGAAGCATAAATTTCCATAGAAGAATATCAGAATTTCATTAGCATTTAATATGATTTGGCTCTGTCTCCCGACCCAAATCTCATATTGAATTGTAATCCCCAGTGTTGGATGTGGGACCCGGTGGGAGGTGCTTGGATCATGGGGGTGATTTCTAACAGTTTAGCAGAGTTCTAATGAAATTTGGTTGTTTAAAAGTGGGTAGCACCTCCCCTTTCATTCTCTTCCTCCTACTCCAGCCTTGTGGTAAATATGGGCTTCCCAATTACCCTTTACCATCATTGTAAGTGCCCTGAAGCCTCTCCAGCTATGTTTCCCGTACAGCCTGCAGAACAGTGAGCCAATTAAACCTCTTTATAAATTATCCAGACTGTAGTAGTTATTTTTAGCAAGGCTGGAATTAACTAATACAACACTCAAATCTTTCCAATAGGTATCAGTGCTTTAGTTACTTTGATACAGTGATGTATTAATGTATCAAACATACAAGGAAGATACATCGACACCAATGTATTACTTGAATTATTCACTGAAAAATTATTTCTGAATTTTCTCAAGAATGACCAGACAAGGTAAATCACCGGCAACAAGAACAAAAAAAATTAAGGGTGTGGTTTTTTCAATTAAGCTGATCAATAGTGATAGTCCCAAAGTGGTAAGCATTTAATTGAAGGAGAGTTGAATACACCAAGCTCGGGGACCAGGATATAAACCAGTAAACTTGGATACGCATAACTTAGACATAATACAATGACGGTTTTAGCTAATTGTTCTTATCAAGAAGGAAAAAAATAACAATTGAAATATTAAACAATTAAACATGAATAAAAATGTGCTTATCAAGACCTGCCATTCTCAACAAGAACAAACAACTTTGAGTTTCCTTAATTAGAGAAAGATGGTATGATTGAAATATCAGTTATCCAAGTTGATTTTTCTAACTATGAAAAAGGTAGTGTTTTACATCTGCAGAAAAATTACTTTTTTTTAAATAATAAAATATTTCAAGACCTACAAATATGTAAAACAGTTATTTTGGGGGGAAGTGTATTTTGTTAAAAAGCTAATTTTTAATTTTTTTCAAAATAAATTCTTCTGATAATTAGACGCATGTATTTTTTTCCTATGGGCTTATTCAATCTAGGAATAGCTCATTGTTTAAGAGAAAACTCTCGTGCATTTCTTAATGTGAAGCTTTAAATGACAAATACCCAAGTCAGTTTTGGAGGGTTAAATAAATGATATAACATATGCCTTCTTGGTAAAGTCTCATACTCAGTAATTCTTAGACTGTCTTTTTACCAATGTAAAGGCATTAACATTAGTAATTTTCTCAAAGAACTGGGAAGAATTTTAATATGCCATACCCTTGTTTTTATTCTTCTAATGAGTAATGTTTTCATCAAATAAAAATATGTGTTTTTCACAAAGAGTTGGCCCATATCTTTCTCCCAGTGAGACCAATGTGATTGCTGAAAACTGTTTCCCTTCCTCCTAAGTAGGTAATTGAAATACCTTTATTGTAACTAAGTTCTTCATTTTTCTAAGAGATAGAGAATGAGTTATTATTGTCTGCATCATTTTTTTCTCCCATTTTCTCTGTTTCCTCCATTCCCCACTACCTACTTAGCCCTTTAGAAATGCAATTAGAATCTTGTACCACTGCCTCCCCAGATATACCTTACAGGCCCAGTTCATCTAACTATGTTAGAAGCTCCAGAATGAAGCTCTCTCCCACCAAGAGACTGCTCCAGAGACCAAAGTCAATTTACAACCCAAAGTAAGCCTGCTATGAAACTCTCACTCACCAGGAATCTGTCTTAAAAAATAACAGTCCATTTACAACCCAAAGTCCCTATGTAACCTTGTCCTACCTGGAGAGGCCTGACCACTATACAACCTAGTTGCTGTCAACGAAGGTACCAACTTGACAACCTGGCATATAAGGCACCAAAACAAATACACAGAGCATCCCCATACCTACCCACCTCCCTCCCTGAATGCCTTTCATTCTAGGTCCCCTTTGAAAAGTATCCACTTTCTCCTCCAAAAGCCAAGTAGTATCCTTAAGGCAGGAAGCTGTACTTCTTCCCCTAAATTAGCTTTGGAATAAAAAGTCACTTTCTTTATACTAGATCTTGCTCTTGTTAACTGGTACCTGTAAATGGCAAGTGAATGACTCTGCATTTTTATTACATTAACAGGTTGCAAAATCATCTCCTGGGTTCTCTGACCTGAAGATCAATGGCCATTATGTTTAAAAGAAAATAGCCAAGTGTAAATATCTCAGATTGCCCTATACCAAGATAGTAAAACAAAGGCAATGCAGCATTTTTAAAGGAATCACAGACATTAGTGCCACCATAAAGGATATACGAGTGGAGAGAACCATTATATCATCTTTTAATCCATTCAAATGGCCTCAGAGAAAGGAGATGCATTATGACAAATACAAGTATATTAATGCAAACTTAATCAAGCCGTAGCTCCAATTGCAAATTTTGTACTGGATGTGGTATATTAATTGGGTAGATCAATATAGCTCCTTGATACTGCAGACCACATGAGGTCTTTAATATCCAGGTAAATAAATATAGTTCTTTAAAAGTATACAGAAACACAAGATAAATGAGCTTTTTGCTTTGGCCTGTGGTTTTAATATTTTGTACCAAATTTATTTCATCAAAAATTGCTAAGTTCATAAAGTTCATATTCAAAATTTAATTGATGTTGTTTCTCTAGGCAATGCAGTGATATAAAAGTGTTGAAAATAGAATTTTCCCTTTGAAATCAGTGAAACATAGAAAGAAAATTTAGTTTATTTGTCAAGGTATATATCTGATTTGTACAGAGTTCTCAAAATATCAAATAGTTATTGGGTGTTTTTATTCTATTTAAACGCATTGTCTGTTTTTTGTTTGTTTACTTGTTTTTAAATCAACCTTGTATCCTTTAAGCATCTGACTATGCAGGTTTCTGCACTTGTCGCTTTTTAAAAATTTAAATGGTAATTTAATATAGATATAGTTTTTCTCACTGCTGACCATCACTCCATATTTATATATCTTATGATCAACTCAGCTAGCACAGAGGCTGTCTAGTGAAAGATACACAGATTTAAACAGTGGTATAGCATGAATAAGTGGAAAACTTAAATATTTCACCTTCAAATACATTTAAATATAGTTTATATATTTTTTTATTCTGAGAACTGAATATTATATTAATAGTTTTATTTTCTTATTGAATGTTGCCCTTTACATATAAGTATAATTAACTTTACATTTTCATTACTACATAATCTATGAATTTATATCAATGCAAAATAATAAATACAGCTAAATAGCTTTTGCAACAATTAAGTAAAATTACAAATATACTTTAAAGTCAATTAGAACATTTTAGTTAATATGTGACAATAATTAGAGTAGAAGGTTGTCAATCAAGGTTTTACTTTTTAAACATAAGATTCAATTATATTTTATTTTGTTAGCTTTTGAGGGAATGTATTCTTTTCCTGGGTCCACAAGTGGGCATAGTTTCAAAGGCAAGAACTTCCCAGTGCCATACCTCCACTCATGTCTCCAACTGGGAGACTAAAGGTCTTTGTTTAACTTTCTCGCACACGGGAAAAATTTCAAAGATTAATCACTCCGCCAGAAGTTTAAAGAAACTCCTTTCATAGGACAGAAAATTTGAATGGGGTGGGAATTACTCCCAGGTTAAAAATCCCCTTCTCCCACATCCGGGTGGACTCCATTTCTGGATCCCTTTCCACAACCTTGTGAGAGCTGCTCTATTTTTATCTTTCTCCCTTTTCTCTCTCTCTGCCTAAATAAATCACTTTCTGCAAAAACTCTTTGGGGTCCAATATTTACTTATGAGCCCACTGCACCCATTGAGGTCCTCTCTCCCATTCTTGGGCAAGTGAGGGACCAAGAGCCTGGAAGAACACATCCTATTGGGGAGCTGAGCCTCCCCCTTGTCCCAGAACCCTGTCTCCCTTCCAAAAGTTCAATATTCCAGTCATTCTTTTTTTGTCGTTGTTGTTGTTTCTGAGACAAGGTCTCACTCCGTCACAGAAGCTGCAGTTCAGTGGTGCTATTGGAACAAGTTGGGGGACATCCTGACAATGCTCTCAGTTCCCTCCTGGTTTGAAAAGGTTCTTAGCCTTGCTAACCCAGAAGAATGGGGAAAGGGGCTCTGGAGGCGTGGTGAATTTGTCATTCTAATAAATACCATGGACCAAAACAGTTTTGCAGAGAAGCAATTTATTAAGCAGAAAGAGAGAGAGAAAGAGAAAGAGAGACAGCTCCCATGCTACCATGGGAAGGGATCCAGAGAAGGAATCCATATAGGGATGGAGCAGCAGAATTTTAACCCTTGAGTTATTCCCTCCTCGTTAATGTTCTTGTCCAATGAAAGGAGTTCTTTCAAACTTCCGCTGGAGTGACTGATCTTTGACTCTGATACTGGATTGGCTACTTGGTTCACAATTCTGAGTTGCAGAGCCCCCTCCTCCCAGAGCTTTTGGTGGGCTTTTTGGACAAAGGAGCCCAGCTGGATTTCTCTACCTAGCCCATGAGCTGGAAACCCAGACAAAGAACTTTATGTTTCCAGATGGAGCCATGGAGCTGGGAAACTCCTGCCTTTGGAACCACACCCCTTGTGGACCCACAAAGAGAAGTTTTTCTTTAACACAGTCCCTCATTCCCCACTCTGAACAGGAAAGTCCAATCGCTCTTGGGACAAGAACGTCGATTGCTCTTTAACTACTTCTTGCTGAATTGGGGTGTAGAAGGGGCCCTGCACTTGAGGTTTCCTTAAGAGGGGAGTCTTCCAGGGGTGCAGGTTGATCCAGAGGTTCAGGATAGAGTTCATGAGCCAAGAACATTAGAGGTTTCATTTGCAGGACCATATGTAGCTTCATGGCCTCAATTCTAGAGAAATGAATTTGACAAGAAGGTTAAAGATGAGAGGCCAGAATGCCAGAAATGATAGAATGGTTATAAATGGGCCTAGAAGAAGGTAGAGCCATGACAGCCAGTTGTTAAACAAGCTCCATGGTCCTGTTTCTTTGAAGGTTTTTAGCCCTGAGTTTGATTGATCCTTGAGTTCTTTAACTTTGTTTAAGACAATACCCTATTGGTTTACAAAGTAGCAGCATTCTTTTCCTAAAAGAAAAAGACAGGTTCCTACTTTCTCAGCTGTTAGCAAATCCAGGGCCTTCTATTTTGAAGAGCCATGGCAGCTAATGGGTTAGGCTGATTCTGTGGAGAGAATTAGCAACTTTTTCCATGTTATTATTTAACTCCCGGGATAGCTTATGGTAAACTGAGTAGAGGTAGTAATTTCTCTAATATCAGTACCAAGTCCATCTATTATTCTGGCCTTCCCCCCGACTATAAAAGGCATAATTGGGGTGCAAGTACAGTGTGGCCTTGGCAAGAGAAGACTCTGCACCTGTCAGTGTAAATTGTCGTGGGGTGGCACTAGGAAGGAGAGGAGAACTATTAGGCCAATCCATAGGGGCAATCGCATAGAGTCTGGTTGCGAACAATAAAGCCAAGAGTGATAGTCCTGTTAATGCCAGGCTGTAAGTTACACTCATGAGTACTTGCTTTCCTGCGGATTTAATCAGAAGAGCAAACAGATACTCTAAAGGCTCACAGGTGTACCAAGAGTCGCCTCCTGGAACTTCAGGCTGTGGAGTGGAGAGCCGATGATTTTCTTCAGGAGGTGTCCAAGACTTCAGCTGAGTGTAATGAATCCACAAATCAATCCCCACCTCCTTAACTGCCAGTGGGGTAAACAGAATAACCAAAAATGATCCTTCCCAAGATGGGCCAGAGAGGGAGAGTCTGAGGGGAGAGACTTAACAAACACTAGGTCTGCAGGATAGAACTCTTTCCTCTTTCCCTAGGGTGTCCTTTAGGTAAGGTCCTAAGAGCCTATTGGTACTTAGCCAAGGAGGTTATATCCTTTATTAGATCTACTGTTTCCTTGTCTAATACAAGATCATTAGTAAGAAAGGGCCTTCCATCTGATAGGGGCTGAGTCCTATTTTCTGAGGAGAGTTTTGAGCCCTTAAGAGCCTGTTGGTAATACAGAAGGCCATGGGAGGTGGGTTTCCTGTGCCAGTTTCTTTAAGTGTCTCTTAAGAATTTCGTTCATCCTCTCCACTTTCTCTGAGGACTGAAGCCTCCAAGCACAGTGGAGATGATATTTGTATTCCTAACACTTTGGAAATTCCTTGGGTCACTGTAGTTTGAAGGCAGGGCTGCTATGACTTTGAAGACAGAGAGGGAGTCGGAATGTAGGGATTATCTCATTGATCAGGACTTCTATTACCTCTTGGGCTTTTGTGTGTGTGTGTTACAAAAAAGGCTGGGAAAGTCTCAACCCAGTTTGTGTAGGTGTCTACACATACTAACCGACATTGATATCCCTGAGACTTAGGCATATGGGTAAAGTCCATTGGCAAGTCCTCACCTGGATAATGATCCTTTTGCTCTTCCCAAAGAGAAACTTTGCGATGTGCCAAAGAATTATTTTTCTGACAAATTTCACATCCTTTGACTATTTCTTGGACAGCCTTGAAGAGATCTTTTTCTGTAAATATAGATTTGACCATTTGATATGTGTTCTCTATACCCATGTGGAGGGTTTGATGTAGGGTTTTAAGTACTTTCCATCAGTTGGCAGCAGATAGGAGTAATTTTCCCTCCTCAGTAACCAACCATTCTGAAGGAAGAAAATCATGTCCTTGGGAGATTGCCCACTCTACCTCTTCTGATGAGTATTGAGGTCTAGTTCCCTGGAGAGGGTTTTCCCATATTAAAGGTTCTTCTATAATTTCTTGTCTAGCTGCTCTTTTTGCCTCTAGGTCAGTGCAGTGATTTCCGTCTGCTTCCTTCTCATCTCCTTTCTGGTGACTCGAGCAGTGTAATACCGCTACCTCTTTGGGTTCCTGGACAGCTTGTAATAAGTCTAAAATTTTCTTATGATATTTAATGGGAATTCCTGCCGAGGTTAATAACTCCTTCCTTCCATATGGCAGCATGAGCATGCAGAACCAGGTAAGCATATTTGGAATCTGTGTATATGTTTATTCTCTTTCCTTTTCCTAATTTTAGAGCTCGAGTGAGAGCTACTAGTTCTGCCCACTGGGCACTAGTTCCAGGAGGAAGGGAGTTACTTTCAAGCACTCTTTGATCACTGACTACTGCATAGCCTGCTTTTGGAACTCCATTTTCCATAAATGAGCTTTTGTCAGTGTTTAGGTTAAGGTCAGGATTGGCTAAAGTAGTTTCTAAGAGATCCTCTTGAGCCACAGAATTCTGGGCTATAACCTGCTGACAGTCACGTTCTCTGTTTGACCCTTCCCCAGGAAGAAAAGTAGCTGGATTGAGGACTGCACATGTGTGCAGCTGAAGTACAGGCCCTTCGGGCATTAAGGCCTGATATTTGAGCAAGCAGTTGTTGGACGGCCATAAACCTCCTGTAGAGGCCAGTATTCCAGCTACATCATGTGAAGTACATATAGTTAAATCTTTCCCTTGCACTATTTTAACAGCTTCTGAGACAGGTCGCACCCTTGTAAGGGAGTGGGACTTTCTCGCATAATGAGAAAGCATGGGAGAAGAGTATATCTCCCCAGTTACAGCTTAGAGGCTGGGAGATATATCAGGAGACTGCTTGTCCTAGGACTCCTTGGACAGTTACAGACTTGGAGGACGACTATCCAGGACAGGAAAGTAAAACGGAGAAGGCCGCACCAGTGTTCAGGAGAAGATCGACCTCCTGGCTCTCTATGGCTGACTTTACTAAGGGCTCAGTGAGGGTGATGACTTGTCCTGGCACTTGCCCTGGGCACCCTCAAGTCCTGCTGTTGGGTCATCTGGTTAGCCGCCTCAGGCCCTGGGAACCTTTGTCCCCTGGGACAGTGTGCCTTCCAGTGATCCCTTGGCACAGTGGGCAAGGACAAGCAGGTGATCTGCTCCTCTGGGGACAATCTTTCTTAACCTGTCCCTGTAGGCTGCAGTGGTAGCAAGCTCTGCCAGAGTGGCGGCTAACCCAAGCCCTTCCCTCTTCAGAGCCCCTTGGGTCTGCTTGCCTGAAGGCCAGGACTAGGGCTGTGGCCTTTCTCTTTTCCCTCCTGTTTCTTTCAGCCTGTTCCACCTGGTCTCTATTATAGAACATTGAGGTTGCTAGATTTAGTGTTGATTCTAGACTCTGTCCTCACCCCAGAGCCAGCTTCTGGAGCTTTTTGTTATCCAGTATACACTTTAAGGGTGGTTTTGCCATGGGAAGAGTAGAACCTATCTGAAATAGAACACAGGGATGCCTGCATCCCTGGTTATTCATTGCAACTACTAGCCCTGTGGCATCCCCTAGTTATAGCACCATGTGATTTCCTTACACCCTAGATGCGTGATCATCTACTGGACCCTAAATGTGCAGGGTTTAATCACACTTACCAGCATCACGGGCACACACTCACTGTCTACATGTCTTTATGGCAACCTTAAGGACATGGGACTTCCAGGATTAGTGGCCCTGTACCAGCGCATCCTTGAAGAACTAGGCTAGTCTTGGGCAATGGGTGTCAGTATTCCCTAGCAAGAGTTCAATTGACATAGGCCTGACTATAAAACTGCCCTAGGAGGATAAACTCCTTGAGAGTGGCCTGTAAGAACAACAGTCTTAAAGAAGGTAATGGCTGGATGCATGACCAAGCCCAGAACAATGCCCTTGAGACCCAGGCCTTCTCCCCCACCTCATTTTTAATTACTGGAATATGCCCTAGGTTTGTGGGGCCAGTAATTAGCTATTTGAGCCTTGAACGAGGTCTGACAATGGTATTCTAGATGGAGAAGTTCTGCTGTAAGGAGAGCCGATCCTAGGCAAGACAAATTGTATGTCATTTGGATTGGGAAATTGCCGGTGACCAAAAAAAGTCTTATAGCTCTAGTACCCACTGATAGATTCTGGCTCTGTTAGGGCATAACCTAGCACTGCAGACTAGGGGAACTGGCCCTGAGCCCTGTAGGAGGTCCTCATAGACATAAGCCTGAGGGCATTGTGGGCAAGGGTTCCTGGACTGCCATCCCCAGAGCCTCAAAAAGGGTAATAGCCTAACAAAAGGGGTAATAACCTCATGTGTAGGAAATATCTTAGAGGAAAGAGCCAGGAAGAAGTTTGCTTCATGGAATTATGCACCCAGGAAGTTGGGGACTAAAAACCTGGGCATGGCTCACATAGGCAGCTGCTACTCCAGTCGGTTGGGTACAGCTGCCAGCTGTACCCGACCCCACACAGGCCCAGCCTCTTGTTACTCTCCACAGGAGGTGCCTACCCAGCCTTGTCTCCACCGCTGCTCCTTACAGGCTGCCCACCGCCTGGTCTTTGCCTCAACAGACTTAAAAGAAGCAAAAGGACAGATTAGCAAGCAAAAGAGGTCTGATATCACTCTCCACTCCAAAGTCTGATGTACACCCGGATGGCTGGCCAAAAGATATAAGGGGGTGGGCATCCCAAAGACACTCTGAGTTCCCTCCTGGTTAGAAGAAGTTCTTAGCCTCGATAACCCCAAATAATGGGGAAAGGAGCCCCAGAGGCACTGTGAGTTTGGTGTTCGAATAAATATCATGGACCCAAACAGTTCTGGTTAGCCTTGCTAACCCCGAGAATGGGGAAAGGGGCTCCAGAGGTGTGGTGAGTTTGTCTTTTGAAAAAATATCATAGACCCAGTTTTGCAGAGAAGCAATTTACTGGGGGGGCGGGGGGGGAGGGGGAGGGGAGGGGAGGGGAGGGGAGGGCAGGGGAGGGGAGGGGAGGGGAGGGGAGGGGAGGGGAGGGGAGGGGAGGGGAGGGAAGAAATCCAGAGAATAAATCCATATAGGGACAGAGCAGTGGAATTGTAACCGTTGAGTTATTCCCTCCCTGTTAATATTCTTGTCCAATGAGAGGAGTTCTTTCAGACTTCCTCTAGAGTGATTGACCTTTGACTCTGAAATCCGATTGGTTACTTGGTCAACTCTGAGTTCCAGAGCCCCCTCATCCCAGAGCTTCCCAGGCTTTTTGGACAAAGGAGCCCACCTGGATTTCTCTACCTAGCCCATGTATGGGAAATCCAGACAAGGAACTTTCGTTTCCATATGGAAGCATGGAGCTGGGAAACTCCTTCCTTTGAAACCACACCCCTTGTGGACCCAGGAAGAGAAGTTTTTCTTTAACAGAGTCCTTCCCTGTCATAGCTCATTGAAGCATCAGTGTCCTGGGTTTAAGCAATTCTCCCACCTCAGGCTCCTTATGAGCTCCTACAGGAATGCACCCCCAAGCCTGGCAATTTTAAAAATCTTTGTAGAGACGTGTTTTGCTATATTGCCCAGGCTTCTCTACAAATCCTGTCCTCAAGCAATTCTCCCATCTTGGCCTTCCAAAACAGGGATTCAGGGATTAGAAACAACACCTGGCCTCTTTCAGTCATTTTTTAACAATTTACAGATTTATATAAAAATTATATAATAAATTACACTAATTTTAGTGTGATGGAAAATATTCTATTAAATAGTTATCCTGATACAGTCAACTCATATTTCAAAATCTTACTACTCAAAACAAAATTATACGATGTATTTTTTACTCTAAATGTCATGATAACAATTTTTAGAAATAAGATACCTTAATGAATAGTGGTAGAAAATATTTTGGGAAACTAATATCAAATGCTTAAGGCTTACAAATTATTTTATTCACAGCTGCAGAGGAATATGCAAGAAGAATCAGCTGAATTATCATGAAGTAGTTGCTACTGGGATACAGTAATTGTTTCAGAAGCAGAATGTGTATTTCTCCTCTTGCCATGTAACATATTACCACAAACTAAAAGCCTTAAAAGACCATCCTTTGGGCTGGGTGTGTTGGCTCACACCTGTAATCCTAGCATTTTGGGAGGTCAAGGTAGGAGAATTGCTTTAGGCAATAGCAAGACGACCCCTGTCTCTACAGAAAATAAAAAATAGCAAGGCATAGTGATACATGCTTGTGGTCCCAGCTATTTGGGAGGTGGAGGCATGAGGATCGCTTTAGCCCAGGAGTTGAGGCTGCTGTGAATCATGATGACACCATTGCCCTACGGCCTGGGTGACAGAGACCCCATCCCTTAAAAACATATAAAAACCTCATCCTTTGAGTATTTATCAATTTCTGTCCATTAGAATTCCAGGTCTGACATATTTGGAGTCTCTGTTCAAGGTCTCAGAATGCTATAAGTAAGGAATCATTGGTCTGCATTCTTATGTGAAGCTCAAGATTTGCTTCCAAATATATTCAAGATGAAAGTATTTATTTGCTTTTGGTTGCAGAGCTGAGAACCCCTTTCTTGCTAGCTGTCAGCAAAGGTTTGCTCTGCTATGGTGACATCTAGAGTGTAGGCAGCTTTTAAACATTTTTCTCAATGACAGTGCCTCCCTCCTGTTATGTGTATCCTTGTGTAATCACCAGCTCTTAAGTATAGGCTCAATTTAGTGACTTGCTTCTGACAAAATATAACAAAAGTGAGACAATGCCATTTCCATGATAGGGTTATAAAAATTGTGACTTACTGACCTCCTAGCTCACTCTTTTTTGCCAGAACTCTGGTGAAGCAACCTGCTTTGTTGAGTGATGCTCTTCATAAAGATCCACATTGTCAAGGCAATGAGGGAGGTCACTGTCTAAATAGACTGATGAGAAACTAAATTCCTCTAAGAACCAGCTGATCCATATCTGAATATCTAAAGCAAAAAAATCTGTGAGATAGCAAATTATTTGTTTTGATCCCTACATTCTGGGATGATTTATTACGTAGAAATAGTTAATACAGTGCATTAGAGTTATAGCAGTTATATTATGTTTAATAATTACTTATTGCTCAGTAGCATGGCACTCTTGGATTTATATATAATTGCATTTGATTTATCCTTATCAAGTATGCACAAAGGGAACATATTCTTTCTATTAGATGAAAAGCTATTTCCAACAAGTTTGTGTCTATGTTATATTTGTTGAATTGTAGATCAATTTTAAGGATGAGTCAGTGTTTTAGAAACACATGAATTATGGGATATATCCTACAGGTGTTTTCTATTTTAGCTGTAAGAACCATCTATGTCAGAATCACTCGAGATTTGTTGGAGTGCTAAAAGTCAGCAACAGTGTCCCATAGCAAAACATGAATTCTGTAGGTAGAACCAAGGAATCTACATAATAACTCCCCCTCTCAAAGTGGTATGTAATTTTCAAAACAAGAGCTATTGTTATGTATTTTTATTTTAATCATCATGTTGCAAAGGTTGAACAGTTTAAATAACTAGACCAAATTTTGAATGCTTATATTTCAGATTAACTTAGGTAAAATGTGAGTAATTTTCCTGAACATGCAATTTTATAACTTTGCTTATTTTTCTTCTTGCAAAATTGATTTCAGATATATAATGGTGACTTAAATCAAGACTGATTTTTATCTGTCCTTTTCAAGGGTAAATGGACTAGAATGACTTCTTTTAGGATACTGAGGTAAGAAAATATCTTTAATGCAATCTTTTATAGCATTCAAAAATAAAGGGAAATGGTGACTCTCCACATTTAAACTGAAATATCACTTAGAGTTCCACCTGCATATCTTTCAATTCTTTTTTTATTGATTGATTTTTTCTATTTTACATTTTCATGCTTACACAATAGGTGTATATATTTGTGGTGTATGTGATATTTTGACACCGGCATACAGTAGGTAACAATCACATCAGTGTAAATGGGGGTAGGTGTCACATCAAGCATTCATCATTTCTTTGTGTTATGAATATTCCAATCACATACCTTCATTTATTCTAAAAGGTAAAACAAATTATTGTTGAATGTAGTCATCCTATTGTGCTATCAAATACTGCATCTGACTTATGTAACTATATTATTGTAACTATCAACTATCCCCATTTCCTCTACCCCAACACCCTTCCCAGCCTTTGGTAACCATCATTCTACTCTCTATCTTCAAGAGTTCAATTGTTTAAATTTTTGGCTCCCACTGTAAGTGAAAACATGTGAAATTTGTCTTTAAATGCCTGATTTACTGTGGTCTGATTCAAATATTCCTGTCATCCTTCTAACTGAACCTTTACTCCCCTTTACTTACTAATGCACTGTCATCATTTGGACATTTCCATTCACCTTCAGAAAAATTCTCTTCACTTTTCCCCTATATTGAATCCTTCATTTACTGGATCTCATATATATTTTGAATTTTGTTGGCTTATTTACTCATTTTAAATACCTGTTTAAATAACTACCTCAAATTTTGAATGTTTATATTTTGGATTAATTAAGGCAAAACATGAGTAATTTTTCCAACCCATGGTTTCCTGTTAATCATGGAACATACATCTTTGCATAAAGTTATTTTATTACAGGTTTCCTCTTTGAAAATAGTTTTTTTCAGAAATATATAATATTTAACTGTTATGGTTTTCAATTTTGCTCTTGCCAATATGCATGCCACTATAAATCACAATTATTTGTGTGTAGATACATTGTTGGTTTCTATTCTTGTTTTTGTTATGATTTTTCTGTTTTTCTCCTTCCGAGCCTTAGATCTCCTCTCTATATTTAGTGTTTATAAGTATCATATTGTATTTACTACATTTTACCCCTTTTCTCCTCTCTCTCTTTTTCTTTTTTTATAACTTTTAATTTTGGGGTACATGTACAGATCTGTTACATAAGTAAACTTGTGTCAGGGGGATTTGTTGTGCAGTTTATTTCATCCCCCAGGTATTAGGCCTAGTATCCATTAGTTAAATAACTAATCCTCTCCCACCTTCTACTCTCCTATAGGTCCCAGTGTGTGTTGTTCCCCTCTATGTGTTCATGTGTTCTCATCATTTACTTCCCACTATAAGTGAGAACATGTGATATTTAGCTTTCTATTCCTGCATTCATTTACTAAGGATGATGGCATATTTCTTATTATCATATTAGACATACAGTGGTCTACTCAAATTATAAATCTTAGACCTTCTGCTCTAATAAATTTTAACTACAATTTATTTCATACATTTTGCTTCATTTTATCTTCTTTAGTTCCCAGACACTTTTTTGGTTGAATATAGTGTCTCCTGAAATGATTTTCTTCTTTACATAGCTTTCTTCTACAATTTTTTTCTACTTTTGGCAAGATTTTCTTAAATATGTTTTTTTTGCTAAATACTTGATATCTGATTTTTATGATCTTTTAATTACTTGGGTTTTCTGTGATAGAGAGTTGCATATTTGATGTCTTTTGTTTTCTTTTATAAAATGGTAACTGGAAGTCCTGTATTTATGTATATGTACTATGTGCGTACAAAGAGAACTAGAATGGGAGAGAGACATTTAATTACAGAATAGTCCTCCAAATGCATTGATAGATAGAAAAAGAACTATTCCAGAGATAAATATTTTAAAAATTTAAAGTTCTATACATAAGTTACACCTCAGCTGTTTTGCTCAGTGTCTGAAGAAAACTCAAAGTTTTTTTTTTTGTTTGTTTGTTTTCTAATTGTACAGAGGTCAGCAAACCAAGGCCTGTGGAAACATTCTGCCCATCATGTATTTTTATACTGCCCATAAGCTAAGAAAGATTTTCAATGCCAAAAGAAATCAAAATAATGTGTTTTGTGACACACACGATTTATATATAATTCAAAGCTTAACATCTAAAGAAAAATTCATTAAAAACCAGCCAAGCTCACTCGTTTACATATTGTCAATGCCTGTTTTTGCTTTACAATGTGTTCTACTAGTTGAGTAGCTGTATCTGAGATCACATTTGTTGTTCTCATTGCTTCACATTGCTGCTGGACTTCCTACAAGTAACAGTGATGTAGTTACAACTGGAAAGCACTTCCAATGTGTTACATATTATTGTAACACACTATTTCTTCACATGCTTATTATCAATGCATATTCATCATGTTAGCATAAGGAAAAATGGACTTCAAATGACACGATTTTAGGCACAGTGCAGTATAGATTATTTTGTTACCTAATTATATAGCAAAGCATTTCAGTTATCATTCAATGATACAAAGAAGACTAAGAACTTAATCATAATATTTCCTACTCACAAAAAAATTGTCAGAAAAATAAGAAAATTTAAGACAATATTTCATCACCGAAAAATTTCTTCATTATTTTTTAAAAGTCAGAATGAGGCTGCAACCACAGTATATTCCCAAGTGGCTCCCTTGTTAGCTAAGCCATGAAAACTATTTACCTAGGGTGAGTACATAACATTTGATTGAATTAGCTAAAGAAGTGTATTCACAGAAAATCAGCCTGTTTAAGACTATTAACCTTCAGTTGTAACAGTGGCTTTTTCAGTTGTGTATATTAGGAGCAACATCATTAGTCAGTTAAGAAAGAGAAAGATTTTATTACTCAGTTTTTTTGTTTTTGAAGTTCTGAGTTTGAAGTGAATGAAGAGTTAACTTCTATGAATAGCCTGTGTGGAACAACTACAGGTGAAAATATTTTCATAGAATTTGAGTACAATTTAGTACAAATAAATGGAATTTTCTGGGATGAATTATAACTGATGGGAACAAAATTATATAAACATTTAATTGGTCAAATTTTAAAAGCTTATGAGAATTTGGAAAGTTTAGTGCTTATGGTGTTCACTGTGTTATTTTCGCCAGCAAGTTACTGCAGAAATTATGTGAATCTAAAATGTGTAATTGCACCAACTGGATCAGTGGGAGAACTTCATTTGATCTTGTGGACTCAAAGCAACATCAGTTGCTTACTTTTTTTCAGTCAGAAATTGAAGCTGAGTATCTGGACTTTCCGTACTGCACAGCAGTTTGATGGAGAATAAGTGGTAAATTTTTTGCAGCCTTCTGGGCTCAGGAATGAAATTGAAATCTTTACAAAGAGAAAAACAGCTCTCACCCACTATTATCAACATGGAATGGCTTTGGAAATTAGCTTTTGCTGCAGATTTGGATAATGTTCTATAAATGAATTCAAACTAACATTATAAAGCCAAAAAACAAGTTCTGGCATGCAAAATGTATAGGACAACAACGTCATTTAAATGACAACAAACGTTTAAATCACTAGTAATGTCAAACTGCCATGGTGTCAAAAGTTAAAACAAAAGGTAAGATTATCATTCCTTCAAAAATTTGCAGAAGATAAAATTTTCAGAGGTTAAACTACAGTTCCAACAGCTGTTTTCAGACCCTGATGCAAGTACAAAGGAAATTTCAACATTTCAAAATACATCTAACTATTCAATTGAAGAACATCCTCCTTACCTTCAATTGGAAGTGATTAATCTGCAACATAATAACTCACTAAAAAGCAAATATCAATAGGAGAATCTGAATTTGACAAGTTCATCCAACATTTAAGCCGAATTGAAATCATATGTTCATTGATTTATGTCAGTATTTGTCATTATCTATCTTTGTGAAAAGACCTTTCAAAGTTGAAATTTAGAAAAACCTCATCAGAGATCATCATTAACAGATGAATATTTGCAATCTAATCTACTCCGATAAGAAGGTACAATAACTTTGAATTTTCATTAACTGAAATGTTACATCCTGTATTAGTCTGCCAGGACTGCTGTAACAAAGTACCTCTAATTGTGTAGCTTAAACAGAGACTTATCATCTCATTGATCTGAAGAACAGAAGTTAGAGAACACGGGGTTGCAGAATTAGTTCCTTCTGTGGACTGTGAGAAAGAATCTGCTTTATGTGTCAACCTAAATAACAATAGAGAGGAAGACCCTCTTAAAAAAAAAGGATTTTTTTCAGGAATAGGCATTGTAATGCAAATACAAGTGCCATAGTAAACTATATGCATATTTAGGGAGGTAAATGAAGATAAAGATTTTGACAGAAAAAATGAGGAGAATTACATACAAGTTTTGAGATAAT
The DNA here is from genome assembly GCF_049354715.1 of Callithrix jacchus. NCBI lineage: Eukaryota > Metazoa > Chordata > Mammalia > Primates > Cebidae > Callithrix > Callithrix jacchus. The sequence continues at coordinate 81,103,483 of NC_133504.1, read as the reverse complement.
TATTCTTGGCTATGAGGATCAATAAGAGAGGCACCAATCTGAGGCTGGATAGGCAACTTCTGAGCAAATGTCTTCTCAGAAGTATTTTTTTTTTTTGTATGAAATTGTGATGATCTTTGTGCAAGGCTGTGATGTTTGTAGAGAGTTTTGTGATAGTTCTCTTTATCAGGCACTTGTGCATAAAGACCCTTCATTCATGAGTTATGACCATATATTTTTCTCCCTGATGCATGTTTGTCTTCAGTTTTTCCCTTTTCATAAACTCACCAACAATACTGGATTTCTAATGACCTCATTTTAACGTAATTTCTTCTGTAAATACCCTATCTTCTAATAAGGTTACATTGGGAGGTATTGAGAATTAGTACACATGAATTTTGAAGAAATGCCATTGAATCCATAGCTCCCTCCAGTCAGAATAATGTTATTCTTCTTATTGTGGAACTGCATTACAAAATATTATGTACTTTTATTCTGACTGTAATTCATAATAATTTGTGGAAATGTATTACACTATATCTTATTGTATTATTAAATATATTTATTCAACAAACATACCTACCCTTATGTAAATTTCGCTTGCCCCTGATCTGTTCAGTTTAGTGCTGCAACTTTGCTCTCCTATTTAATTAATAATTTAGATTCTTGCTACTCTATGTTTTAAATGGTGATGTAGAGAGAACAGGATTTTTAAACTCAACTCTCCTAACTAGAATTTCAGCATATTGAAACTATGCCAAGTAGACCTGTTATTGTCTATGGGGTGTGTCTACATGTATATGCCTCCACTCAAGACCCACTAAATTAGAAATTCTGGAGTGGAGCCTAGCAGTTTCTATTTCTTTAACAAACTGTCCAAGTGATTCTGTTATGTCCTAAGATTACACACACACAAACACACACATATGTAAACACCATTGTCACCATCATTGCCAGAGTATTTTGCTTGTAGTAATACATTCTCTACAAATTTGTGTGGGTCAAGCCAAATTGTGTGTCATAATTGTATCCCCCTGGTAAGCTGTTGGTGGTGGTTAGGTACTGTTATTGGAAAGCCGTCCTGATCCAGACCCCACTTGAGGGATTTTGAAGCTCAAGCAAGAATTTGAGGTGATCCACAGAGTAAAGTGAAAGCAAGTTTATTAAGAAAGTAAAGAAACAAAGAGTGGATACTCCACAGGCAGAGCAGCCCAATGGCTGCTGGTTGGCTAGTTTTAGGGTTATTTCTTGATTATATGTTAAACAGGGAGTGGATTATTTATGAGTTTTCCAGGAAAGGGGTGGGCAATTCCTGAAACTGGGGAGTTCTCCTCTTATTTAGACTATATAGGGTAACCTTCGGGAAATTGCCATGGCTCTGTAGACTGTCATGGGCTGTGGGAAGGTCTTGTAGCATGTTAATGCATTATAATTAGCATATAATGAGCAGTGAGGACAACCAGACATCAGTTTTTTGGCCATCTTGGTTTTGGTGGGTTTTGGCTGGTTTATCACATTCTGTGTTATCAGCAAGGTCTCTGTGACCTGTACCTTGTGTTGTCCAATGGCTGTCTCAATCTGTGACTTAGAATGCCTGACTTCCTGGGAATGCAGCCCAGTAGATCTCAGCCTTATTTTACCCAGGTCCTATTCAGGATAGAGTTGTTCTGTTTCCAACACCTCTGACAGTATTAACATCTGGCCTCTACCATTCTAGCATCTATCATTATGAAAAATATTAACAAGCCCAGCATTGTAACCACTTCTTCTACTAGCACTCCTGACCTGAAGAGGAAAGTTACCACAGAGCTTTGCAATTCTAATATCACCCCCACCAGTGCATTTCTGATGTGCTTAATGGAAGGTGTGTCTTTTGGGACTCCCCAGAAAACACGGTACTCTAGAGTATTTTCAACCTTTGCACTATATATCCATTCTATTATACCAACTCTATATTTTTATATACCATTTTATATACCATTCTATATTGTTATCTTTTCATTCACCATCTGCCACAATGGTTCAGGCACTTTCATTTCACACAGTATAGCCCATCACTCGTAAGAACTACTATCCCAGTGGGTTTATTGTCTTTGGTCCTTACAAGTCAATGGCCACGTATCATGTACTTAAGACTCTATTAATCTACCCTTAAAAACTGGGGGTTTTATTAGTGTATTAAGTCATACCCTGAAAGAATTACTCCCAATTCAAAAACTTTTCAGTATTAAGTATTATGTTCTAGTTCCCTTAACCAGGCAACCTCAAAATCTGGTGCCATGAGTACTCCCCTGGCTACTGCCAATACACCATGACTAAATTCTTGTACCTCCTTTGGGGTATAGTCCCCTTCTTTCATTATATTCACGGATGATATGTGCCATTTAACCAAAGTTATCACCCATAAACCCAGGAAAGAAAAGGAGGACAGAGATCCTGAGGAAAAATTGCCTTGCCTTGTAGGAGTGAGACTTTCTTAATATTTTCTCACACTGGAGATTCTTTACTCTTAATAGGGAGGCATTGGCCCACTTCTGCAAGTTCTAAGCATAGAGGAGAGTCTTGGAGAGTCCGTTTTGGGAGTTATTTATCCAGATATTTTCATCTTAGTGGCATGACAAATCTAAGCAGATATTCTTTTTGAAGCTTGATAAATCTATTAAATCCTGAGTTTCACCTTCAATTTTTTTGTTTTCCCACCTCTTGTTATCAATCACAACATTCCTTTGCCCTTCACCCTTAATTTTCATTGTTGATTAACTTTTTTCAGTTTTTATCTTATACCTCTGAGGACATCTGTGCAACTTAATAACGACCAGTCAGTTCTGTTGCCCTTGAATGCACTGTTCCAGTTTTCAAAGCCTTATTTACTGCAAAATGCAGAACATTCCTTCCCCTGGAATAATATTCCACATTGCCCAGTGAATAACAATAGGGCTTTCACATTGTGCAGAGATAAATGCCCCACCTGGTACCTGGGATGGATTCCTATTGCCAATGAGACAAGGATGATTTAGTCCCCAAATCCCCACCTACCACTTGTTTTTACAAGTTCCCCAACTATGCCAACTCGGGACTTTTTGGAGATAGATACTGATATGGAGTTTGAGTGTAAGAATTTTATTGGGGTGAGAATGCTGTGAAATGACAAGGGCAGATAAAGCAGCCAAGGTGGGAAAAAAAATTCTGATTGTGAAGTAAGTGTGACATAAATGAAAGACAATAGAAAGGATGGATGTGGTGGTTCACCCTGCAATCCCAGCACTTTGTGAGGCCAAGGCAGGCAGATAACTTGAGGTCAGGAGTTTGAGACCAGCCTGGCCAACGTAGTGAAACACCATCTCTACTAAAATATACAATAAAAAGTTAGTAGAGCGTGGTGGCAGATGTCTGTAATCCCATCTACTCAGGAAGCTGAGATGGGAGAATCCTTTGAACCGGGAGGTGGTGGTTGCAGGGAGCCAAGACTGAGTCGTCACTACACTCCATCCTGGGCAGCAGTGTTACTCCATCTCGAAAGAAAATGGAAGAGGAAGCAGCACTGAGCCAAGAGGAGCTTCAGCCTGCAATGTACTTCTGACAATGTTCTCACCAACTCCACAGGGAATTCTGGAGTAAAAACAATAGCCAGACCCTATTTATCCCACTGTGCACAGTAATTTGCTGGGAGCAAATGACTGGGAAGTGCATTACCTCAACTCAAAATCAGAGACAGAGCCAAAGGGCACCATAGATGAAAGCTGTCTGTGAAATACACACCTCTTAAAGTTGAAAGAGATGTTATTTCTTGAAAGGAGATACACGCAGTACATTTCCGCTACATATCCTCCTATGGTCTTACATGCATATGACTTTATCATAGCCTCTAAAGAAGCAGATGTATTCAGATTTATTTTCAATATGCAAAAAAACTGGATTTTATACCAGAAGAAAATAGTAGACTGTAAATTCCCTGAACACTGAACAAAAATGATTTTGTATGAATATGTTGAGAGAAAATTCAGAATAGTAAGCCCAAATAATGGTTGGAGTTTATGCACTAGAGCATAGACCATTTTTAATAATATTATTTTAACAACAAAATTAGTGACTCGATTTTTCTTGAATATTTATTTACTTACATGCAATCAGATTTATTAAGTTGAGATGAGAATTTTTTCAAATGTTTCAGTCACATTGGCTTTTCTTGTTTGCATGACAAAATAATTAAATATAATATTAGAAAATATGTAATTTTTGGAGCTTCTGTTTTGTGTGTTTTTCAGGGTATCAGAAATTTGTCATGGTTGTCTTAACACATTGTTCCTTTACTGAGTTACCTGTGGTGTTCTGACAGTTGTTACTCTTCCCAGAGTTTAGAAAAATTTGTTCAAGGGCATACAGAGATTGACACTTGTATAATTTTTATAAGTGTAGTGATATATAAGATTTCCCCATCCTATTGTACAGTTCTGCCTCTTCTACAGAGATTTTTGCATGTCACAAAGAAAGTACTATTGCTACTGAAATACATACTCACTAAACCACTTAAGCCTAGAGGCTTCTATTTTGTAGTTGAGCATTCAATCAGATGACCCTAGGGTCACTTTTGCTAGTATCGAGTGTAATATAACCACCGAGTATCATCTTTCTATCACAGATGGCATTACATCTTAGGACCATGAAAAAGCAGATGGATAACATTCACAGGTGGCATCCAACTAAATCCATGTATCTGGAAATTGAAAGAACCTAAATTTGAAAAGCCCAGTGGGAATTCTAAAATCACTGTGTATGAGGGGGAGCTCAGTACATCAGACTGAGTTTCATAACAGTTTAGGGCCATTATCGCTTCAGTATAAAGAAAACAATTCACTGGGTTAGGGATCTGATTGTATTGAATAAAAATCCAATAAATGAAATAATAATTAATTTGTAAAAGCTAGTTATCACCACTAAAATGTTACAAATATTATTAAAGATCTGTATATACATAAATCTCAGAATAAATTCATATATTTTATGAATATTTTAGTGTTACCCCTTTATAGAAACTGAAACATGTTTAAAAATTTTTAGAATACAGCCAGTAAATATAACTACTCTTTAACAGGCCTGTGTTAATGAACTGCTATTCTAGTTCTACAGCTGTGGTTGTTTTTTTTTTCCTGATATTCCCAGGCAACAGTAATCAACTTATTTATATTTTTTCAGTGTAAAACGTAAGAATTTTCTAATGAATTTATAATAAAAAGAGAAAAAATGCATGCTAAGTGGTCTAATAGAGTATAAATTACATGACCATTTGACCATTTAAAGGAGTTCTGAGCTGAAAAATAAAAACTCTTCTGAAAGATTCTTATACCTCCTTAGATTCTCAAAGGTGTGTGTGTGTGTGTGTGTGTGTGTGCACGTGTGTGCGCACATGCATGCACAAGAGAGAAAAGACACACTATATGTAGATATAATTGTCGAACTTTTGCTCAGTTTTAGTCTGAATGGTAAAATATTAAATCAAACTATAATGAGCAAAATTTTCAGATTATTTCTAGCTTCTAGAAAAACAAATTATCAACTAAAAAGAGAAAAAATGAAAAGCTTGTTAATGCTTAATGTTATTCTATAATTAAAAATATTTTCAAGAAAAAATTTAGATTTATAAAGAAATTAAGTAAGTACTCTAGAGTCGACCCATATATTCCTCTATTCCACACAGAGTTTTCTCTGTTATTAATATATTATATTAGCATGTTGCATCTGTTACTATTAATGAATCACTATTGATAAATTATTATTAATGAAATCCCATTGTTTATAATAAAGTTAACTCTGTGTTATGCTGTTCTGTGTGTTTTGAGAAATAAATAGTGTCAGTATACTCCATTATAATATCACACAGAATAGTTTCACCACTCTAAATATCCTTTGTACTTAACACATTTACCTTTCCCCTGTCCCGTGCCCTGGAAAATTTTAGATCTACACAGATTACTGTCTCCATAGTTTTGCTTAATCCAGAATGTCATATGGTTGGAATCACACAGAATATAGTCATTTCAGATGATTTTCTTTCGCTTAGCAATATGCATTTTGCATTGTGCATTTCATGGCTTGAGAGCTCATTTCCTGTTATCAATGAATAATATTTGATTGTAGATCAAAATGAGAATGGTTAACACCTTGTTTAACCATTCTTCTACCGAAACAACCTATTGGACATTTGGTTGCTTCAAGTTTGGAGCATTTATGAATAAAGCTGCCACAAAAATTTGTGTGCAGGCATTTTTCTAAAATAAGTTTTCAACTTATTTGGTAAGTGCCTAGAAATGTAATTGCTGGATCACATGAGAAATGTATATTTAGCTTTGTAAAAAACTGACAAATTGTCTTCCAGAATGGCTACAACATTTTGCATCACTACCAACAATGAATGAAAATTTCTGTTGCTCTACATCTTCCTTGGCATTTGGAATTAGCAAAGTTTAGATTTTACCAGTTCTAGAGTGTGTATAATGGTATCACATTATTGTTTTAATTTGCAGTTTCCTAACAGCATATGATATTAGCATCATTTCATATGCATGTAACCTGTATACCTTCTTTGGTGAGGTGTCTGTTCAGATCATTTGCTCTTTTATTTTAGTTGGATTGTTTGTTTTCTTATTGAGAATTGAGGTTAATAAGTTATTTTTATATTTTAGACTTCACACGTGTGTCAGATAAATGTTTTGAAAACATGTTTTTCCACACTATGGGTATTATTTTCCTTCTTCTAATAGTGTATTTCTCAAAACAGAAAGTCTTTAATCTTGATGAAGTTCAACCTACCAATTGTTTCTTTCATGAATCACGTTTTTGGTAGTATAACCAATAACTTCTCAAAAAAAATCTCAGGTTATTTAGATGTTTTTCTATAACATGTTTTAGAACTTTTATAGTTTTATATTTTATATTTAGGTTGATAATACATTTAAAAATATTTTCTGTGAAAAATGTAAGACATACATTTAGATTCTTCTGTTTTGCAAAACAAAAGTGCCTCCCAAAGTGCTGGGATTTCAGCACTAGATTCCTTGATATGGCATGGTTGCATTTGTAGCAATGGACACAGGGGCACCAGAAGACTCTCTCTCCACATTTATTTCTTGCCACTGGTGCAGCCTGTCTGCTCGGGCAGAACCTCATGCATCCTCTTCAGAGCCCAGCATTGTGCCTGCATCTTCACTGGAGTTGCCACAGTCACGCTCATAAGTGTAGGCCTCTTGGGCAGAGACGAGCCCAAGGGGTGCTATGGAGTGCTATGCTACTTTTTCCTCTAGGGACAGCCCATTCTGAGGGCTAGACCTCTGGGTATCCCACAGCTCCCTGGGGTGCTGCTGATCACCCATTGTTGCCATGGTATAGGTGGATTCCTGGGAATATTTGAAAAAGAACTAGTGATACACAGATACAAAGGCTGAGATTCCCTGAGCAGGATAGTGGCCTACAATGGATGCACAATCAGTACGTTCCCACTGCCTCAGTTTGGGTTGAAGGAGAGATCAGGAAACTTGTGGGAACTGGCTATCTCATGCTCTGCCTTCAAGTTCCCAAATACCTGCTAACAGTGGTGCCTGGATTCACAAGGTCAGAGAAGCTGTCCAGCAGTTTGGTCATCAGCAGCCTGCTCTGGGGTGAGGGGAGCAAAGTGACCTCCACCTACCTTTTTTTCCATGGGGCTCCAAGTTCCTTAGGAGTCAATCTCTGTCAATTTCTTGCTGCTTTCTTTTTCTATGTTCCAGCTTCTTTCTGTAAGTTCTTCAATTAGTTCCGGCACGTTTCCTTAAGTATTTCACTTAGGCCATGATCATTCACCTATACCTTTTTTTTTCTTTCTGAGAACAGGCAATTAAGGCCTCTAGTCAGCCATTTTATGATGGAGTCTTTGCTTTCCAGTTTTCTCCATCAGTAACTGCATTGCCAGCCATCCGGCCTTCTGCCAGAAGGGTGCATTTGTTCAGAAGGGGCTCTAAAGTTGACTCAGTTCTTTAGTTTTCTTCTATTTTTCTGTGAGGATTTTTTGGTCTTCCTGTACATCTCTTGTTTCAGCTTCTCAGTTAACTTTCCAAGTTTCCCTTTCTTTATTCTAATATTTATCTGAAAAGCCCCTTGCTTATTTATTTATATGACATATTAACATATGCATTGGCTATGAAATTAAATTTACATATATTTGTAATATTTACTAATTTACATTTTAAATACATTATACTATTATTTTCATAATGTTTTCTTTGTTATTACTTTGAAATTAAATTTACATATATTTGTAATATTTACTAATTTACATTTTAAATACATTATACTATTATTTTTTATAATGTTTTCTTTATTATTATTACTGATTAGAACATGAAGTTTCTCAAAGTTTACTTTATGTTAAATATGTTGTTTGTGAGCAAATAGACATTCAGAAAATATATTTTTATATATAAATCTATTATATATATTTAAATCTCTATAGATACATACATACATATATGGATCTATATATAAAAAGAGAAAACTGATATATACATCAATTCTGTGTCAAATGAATTTGAGAGGATTTGTATTAGTTTTTTCTGGAAATAAATTTTAAGAAGACTTTAATATATGTTTAATTTGTATTATTTATTTGGCAAATCATTAATCAAATGATTTTATGCACCTTAATATCAACAATATGAATTTATTTCAAAAATAATGTTTTGACGATATTAGCTTTACTTTTTCTTTAAGTATTGCAACCCATATAGAAGAATAAAATATTTTTCATTTTAAGTACACTCCAAATCAAGGTAAGGCTGTATTTTTACATTATCTAACCTTATTCATGCTAATACAAGCACTTACTATATTATGCTTAAGAAGATATTGCTTTTATATATAGCTTCCTACATTTGTTATTTTTCTGTACACACAGAACAATTTCACACCTTGTGCAGAGGGAAGCAGACCTATTATAGAGGAGAGTTTTGACAAATAGGTACATTAAAGTAAAATAGTTCAAAACTTCCAGTTTAGTTGAAAACAACTCTGTAACCTCTAGAATAAAGCAGGATGCTATAATTCTAAAATTTAACACCATTAAATTGATAGAAAATACCATAGTATTTCAATGATAACAGATTCATTATATTCTTCAACCTTGAAGATTATTAAAAAATGTTCATATCTTCAAAAAGGGAAAGAAAGAAAGAAAGAGATTTAAAGTGTATATCCTCTCACATCACTGCTATCATCCTTCTTCAAGCTGCAACTGTGCTTCACGTGTACTGAAATGAGAGCATCCTTCGTCCTTCATTTTAATCTTGACCTCTCCATGTCAATGGACTCTGCAAAGCTGACAAATCTTACATCTCAATTTAAGCCTGCAAAAAATTTCTCATTCCTGTTTCTATACGCTTAATTTTTTTTATAATTGGTTAGTTGGGAGTAATATTACCTAGAATTATGTTTAACTCTGAAACCTTATTTGGTCCTTGTTTCATCATGAAATGTTTGCCTGTGCCTATGTCCTGAATGACATTGCCTAGATTTTCTTCTAGGGTTTTTATAGTTTTGGGTTTTATATTTACCTCTTTAATTAATCTTGAGTTAATTTTATATAAGGTAGAAGGAAGGGATCCAGTTTCAATTTTCTGCAAATGGCTAGCCAGTTCTCCCAGCACCATTTGTTATATATGGAATCCTTTTCCCATTGCTATATGCTGCACTCTTTATATTATTGAAAATTCCCAGTTCTAGACGTCAGAGTTGCTGCATTCTAGTCCTTCAGCCCAGAACATTTAGTTATACTTTACTTGCTTCTGCATAAATTTTTCAGTTAGCTGTTACTATTAAAAAATGCCCTAAAACATAGTAGTACAAAACTACAAACTATTATTTCTCACGTTTCTGTGATTCTGTGAATGGGCTGTTTTGTTTTGCATTGTCTTAGCTGGGCCTGAATGATCTCCCATTAACTCATTTCCATATCTGGGTAATATAATTTGGCTCTGTGTCCTCACCCAAATCTCATTTTGAATTGTAATCCCCAGGTGTCAAGGGAGGGGAGGGAGGTGATTGGATCCTTGGGGTGTTTTTCCACATGCTGCTCTCATGATAGTGAGTGAGTTTTCTTGAGATGATTTTAAGCATCTGGCATTTCTCCTGTAAGCTCTTTTCTAATCTCTGCTTGCCGCCATTTTTGTTATTGCCCCATTGGCAAAAGCAAGTCATATACCAGTCCAGACTTGGAAGATAGAGAAGTCAATGCCACTTGTCAACAGAAGTACTGGCAAAGTCACAGCACAAAAAGATGTACACAAAGGGATTAGAAGGAGTCATTGCAGCCTTTTTGAAAATGATCTTCCACATCAATCTTTTAGCCTCACTTCAAGTTTCTATTCTTTAATATGGTTCCTCCTAAACCTACTCATATCGTCTGTAAGTTTTGACGGACTTTCTACTTTCAGAGAAACTTTAATTATTTTTCTTTCTTCATTAATTATAATTATATTTATCAGCATGTATTTTAGAACTTGTGTTTATATTAATGCTCATCTAGTATAATAAAGTCAACTCAGTGCTTACTGGCTTGGTGATCCTCAATATTTTTGAAATGAATGAATGATTGAATGCTACCAATGAGTGAGGCATGTAGGTCTAGTGTAACAAAAGCTGAATATTTTTTTAAATAATGAATTTTAATAATTAAGCATAAAATGTGTGTTTTTCTATGTGTGTGTAGATGATAGGTAGAGTTTTACATATCCAGCAAGGCATTGGTTACACAACTGTATTTTCATGAAGTAACACCAGTTTATTAACTTCAGAAAAAGCTGTATTCAGAAAAGAGGATTAAATAAAACTAAACAATTTGATGTAGGTTGGGGAATGTGTCTTTGAGACTCTCACTTTCTATTGTGAACTTACCAAGTGTCTGTGCTTTAGCAAACAGGACAAGGCCTATTAGAGCATATATTTTCTTTGTTATTGCCCCATTGGCAAGAGCAAGTCATATAGCAGTCCAGACTTGAACTTCATGACCTGTACTTACCTTGGTGCAGGAATAGCACTTTTTTGAGTCTTCCATATAATATCACCATATAAACTGTTTCCTGAGAAATTTAGATTTTTCATCATAAGATTACATAGCAAAGACAAGGGAGGCTTTTTTTTTTTTTTTCCTTTAGCTCTCTCGATAGCAGATAAATTTCAAAATTAGTAGTAGGTATTCATCTTTTCTAAAATCCCTTCATGGTCATACAGAGTCTAGGATAGTCTTTGCTCTGCTGTACCTTAAAAATAAGTTGAACTGATCTGGGCATTGTGACACATGCCTGTCGTTACAGCCACTTGGGAAGCTGAGGTGGGAGGACTGCTTGAGCCCAGGTGTTATATCGTTGGTCAGCAAAAGCAAATAATCCTATAAACAACAGTGCCCACCGGTTTTAGAAAGCACATCTTTAATAATGTTTAGTTGTGTGTACTCTGTGGTTTTACCTCCAAAATACTGAACTTATTGAATATTTGTTCTAAACACAAAATGACTGGGTTGGCGGCTCACACCTGTAATCTCAGTCATTTAGGATGCTGAAGCAGGAGAATTCTTTGAGCTCAGGAGTTCAAAAGCAGCCTGGGCAACATAGGGAGACTTTGTCTCTTAAAAAAAGAAAAAAGAAAAATAGTATCTGAGTATGAGGCACATGCATGTGGTCTCAGTCACTTGGGAGGCTGATGTGGGAGGATCGTTTGATGCTGTGAGGCCAAGGTTGCCATGAGCTGTGATCATGCCACTGCACGACTTGCACTGCACACCACTTGCACAGCCTGGGCAACAGAGTAAAAGCCTGTCTCAAAAACAAATAAATTAAACAAATAAATAAATACAATACTTCTTATACTCAAGAGAAATTCTGATAAGCAAATTATTTCCTTCTTGCAGTGTCAGAATGTACAGTGTGTGGTAGATGAAAGAGATTGCGCCAGGAGGGACCCATAAGGGCTTGCATGGGAAGACAGACTACCCAGATCTGGAAATAAAAATTGAAGATTTCAGAGGGTTGAAAACGGGAAGTGGAACCATGATTTTAAACATAGGTGAGAAAAGCATATCTAAACACTAAAAAGCCAATACTACAGAAAAATTATCCTTGAATAGTTTAATTCTGGATATAAAAAGGAAACAAAATTTAGATGTATGGATGTCAGCAAGACTGTGAAACAGGTTATAGATGGATAAGAAATAAAAAATGAGAGCTTGCAAAATCTTATGAGATAAAATTATGAAAATCTAGAAATATAATCCTGTGTCTGGTTACATTTTTTAAAAGAGTTGTTCCTCTCTTTAAGTGTGTATGTACATAAGTATTATTTACATGCATGTGTGTGTGTGTAAAACCAAAGAAAATACGTGTAAAATCTATAATGAAAGAACGAACATACATCCCATTTTGTACCACAAAATGGAAATTTGATTTTCAAAGTGTATAGATTGCCAAACGTATTTGTTGAGGTGCAATTAAATACGATATTATAATCAGTAGTACTAGTATGAATATTATGTTTATCTTGTGTAAAAAGATCATTTTTCTGGAAGCAAAGTGCAACTTAAGTATCTAACAAGAGATTCAATCTAATTATTTCACAGATTTTATTATACTTTCTTATGCAATTAGATGTCTCGTTATTACTCTTCCTCAGAGGATCATTAAACATTTAAATATATATTTTAAGAGCCTGCAGTTTCCATTAGATGGAGGACACTGATGTAATTTGTGAACAGATCACTGTCCTCTGAGCTGGTTTATGTTTGTTTACTAATCTGCCAGCAGATGGTGGTGTTGCAACAGATATTCTTGGTTTTGGGTTTTCATGACTGGGGTCAAAGAGGCACCACTACTTTCTCCTTCGTGATGGCATAATTAGTAAGGGTGTATTTTATGAACACATTGTACCCCTTTACATTTTTCTCACTATTTCAAAAACAGCAAGACTGCCTAGGAATGTGAATAGATATGATTGCTTGCTTCCCCTGTCTCCCTCCTCCCAAAGAGCTACAGTCATTTGCTCTTTTCACTCACCAAACAGTAAACTCTGTACATTCTATAGTCAATTATTTTCTGTTACCAGAATTCTGGAGACAGCCCATGGCTTAAAACAGTCTTTAAACAATCTTCTACCAAATCCCGTGCCTCTGTTATTTTAGCTCCCCATTTGACTCTGGCAGACAGTTTACATTTTGTGTTTCACTGTGCAGTATTCCAGGGGTTATATTATGTCTCCTTCATTTGCTTATTTTTTTAGTTGGCTATGTTATTTTTGAAATCATAACTAATTTGGAGGCATTATCTTACAACTTTTTGTAAGACCAATGGTAATGTAATATAACATTTGCACCCAGTAAGGATTAATAAATTAAACATGCTGCTTAGAGTTTTAAATAATTTTTTATTCATATCCAGATGCTAACTTTCTCTTAATACCTGAATTTGTGTAATCATTCTTACCCCTGATACAGTCTCTGTAATTAAAATGTCCTCCTCAAGGTTTTCACAATATGCAACCTCCTTCCTATCATTCTAAATTACTAAACCAACCTTGCCCTTGAGGCATCCTTCCTATTCTCTTTCACATATTGACGAATCAGTTAATTAATCTGTTAATTAATTAATTGTTGCAAACTTTCATTCAACATATATTGAATTAGGCCAGTGTTAAAGAGTAATCTTTTCTATAGAATTTAAAAAATGGTTCAGAAAATTATGCCTTCTCAGTGATATTTTACTGGTCAAAACCCTCCCATCTATGCATCTATCCACCACTGCCAAGAAAACCCATTTAACGCAAACACATTATTTTTAAAGTGACAAAGAACAAACCATTATATGCTTCATGATGATTCAAATGAAAATTGCAGGACATAGCTTAGAATAGGAAAATAAATAACTTAAGAGAGTAAATAGGGCAACCTTTTATAATAGAAACATGATTTTCCTATCGAATTTCCAACTGGAAAATGATTACTTTTTTCAATTGTAACAGCAAATTTTCTCTTGATTTCACATTCCATTGAGCCATAATTGAATGATAATATGTTCTAAGATATGGTCCAAATATGTCTCATTGATAAGATTTTGAAGTATAAAATTAGAATGACTATTATGAAAACAATGTACATAATAAAAATTAAAATTTAAAATACTAAGTATTTCATATATTAACAGAGATTTAAAAATTTTTAAATACCAAAATAAGAAAGAATAAAAAAATCAGTAAAATAAAATCTATATTTCTATTCCCAGTGTTTTATTTTCCTTGGGCTTCTATAACGAAGTACTAAAAACTGGGTGGCCTAAAACTACAGAGATTAGTTCTCTACCAGTTCTAGAGGCTAGAGGTATTGATTATAGAAAACTCAAGGTGTTGGCAGAGGCATTTTCCCTCAGAAACTCATAAAGGAAGATTCTTTTTTGGCTTGCGCAGCTTCTGCGAGCCTCAGGCATTCCTTGGCTATGGCAGCAGTGCTCCAACCTCTGCCGCAATCTCTCTTGTATCTGTGTGCTCTTGTATCTCTCTTATAACTGGCTTTTCACTGGGCTTTCTCCTCTCTTATAAGGACATCAGATATACTAATTTAAAGGTCCACCTTATCTCTATATAACTTCATCTTAACTAGCTATACCTATACTGACACAATTTGTAATCAAGGTTGTGTTCTGGGTTACTGTGAGTCCTGACTTCAATGTATCATTTTGTAGGGCATAGATAAATCTATAACATGTGGGGCATAAATGTAATGACATTATGTATTTCTATCAAGACGTTTGAAATAAAATTTTTAATCTTTTTGTATGAAAAGTTTATATAAGTAGAGATGAATCTTACCAGTATTCTCCTAGTTAAAATAAATATACAAAAGATCAAATATCTTTTTGAGAACTTGTTATGTGTAGGAGCTTTATGTAAATACTACACACATCACACACAATGAGTGCAATAGGTATTATATATGTTTTACACTGCAAAAAACAACTCAAGCTCACAGAGAAGTAAAGTCTTCACAGCTACTAATTCCAACATCATTCCCCATAATAACAGTATTCCTCAGATTTTAATGTATGTAAAACTCACCTGAGTATACATGTTAAAAGTATAGATTGCTAGTCAAGATAGCCTCAAAACTATAAATTAGTAGGTCAAATGTAGGAAAAAGTTAGGCATACTTATTTGAAAAAAATTTTAGTTGACTGATGCAGATGATTCCTTTTTAAATTAAAAGACACATCTCTGCACTATGTAAAGACGACTTATAAGATATATTGCTGTTGTCCTGATACAATTTTGAATTACATAAAATCTACACACAGAAGCTAGGTAACCATGAAGGGATGAGGTGATTTTCATTCCAAAATAATTGTTACAGGGGTTGAGAGTAGGCAAAATAAAAGATGGCTGGGAGTATTATTGAAAGTTTCACCAACTTTATCCGAAATATGGATGTGATGTGCTTAGTTAAGAGGACAATAATGTATAAACACCTGCTGTGGAGCATAAGTATAACACATGCAGGATTAAGTGAGCATATGGTGCCTTACAATTTAAAAAAAAGAATTATGCTGTGCAGATAAGATTAAATAGTAAAGACTCATTCAGAGTTTTGCAGGTTCTGAACTTCAGTCTAGAAAATGTTTTAACAAGTAGTTACCCAACTTCTAAGATAAAGTGAGGGCTTTAGAATTTTAATAAGAAACTGGAGAATGATTTATAAGGAAAAGAGAATGAAAAAAAAATACCAGCCAGGTATGCATCTGCTGAGAAATAAGTTATAAAAGAAGGAAGGAAAGAGGAAGGAAGGAAGGAAGGAAGGAAGGAAGGAAGGAAGGAAGGAAGGAAGGAAGGAAGGAAGGAAGGAAAAATTATTGGACCAATAAGCAGAAATTGTTCATTACATATAATGAAAAAAATGAAAGAAGAAAGCCTACAAGGAATGAAACATAAGTATAAAAGTAAGTTAACAAAAATAATAACATTATTTACTGTACAGATTATGTATTATAATATTAGTTACATGAATTAATTCTGAAAGGATAATGTACTTGAAGAAACAGGGAATTCTATAAATAAAAAGTAAATTTGAAAAAGATTATAAACTATCATAACTTTTCCAAGGAACAAGTTCACAGGGCATATGAATGTAAATATTTTTTAGAAGGTAATAAATAATACAAAAGTTCTAACAACTCTTAATTATATAGTAAATTTTACATCACTACAGCGACAGATATTACTGTAATATGAGTGGGATTTTTGTCTTTTTTCCCTCTGAAGCAGGCGAACTGTGGAAAATAGCTTTTCAATTGAAGTTAAAATATCTTGAAGAAAATTCCAGCTTTGCAGTTTAATGGATTTATTGCTTTCATATAATCATAACATTATATTTGCCTCACTTCTATGTGTATCTATAATAATTCTCATTTTTGGTGATAATCCAATGGGATGATGCATATGAAAATGCTTTTATAACCAAGTGAAAATACTAGACACTATTACTATAATTACTGATATTATTTTTCACTCTGCTTAAGTTTTTAAAATATGTATTGTAAAAGTTAGAGAAATGTAGATGAGAACTATTAACCAAAACCAGAAAAAATTGTATCGCTTAAATGCTGCTTGAGAGTAGATATGCAGTACTGTGAAGCCTGGTAATTAGCATATTAAAATGTCTTAAGACGTTTTATTATTTACCAACAGATATGTTGATCTAACTTTTATTTATGTGTTAATCTAAAATAATTACTTTATTTTTAAAGAAATTAATACCTCTTGGGATTACATGCACTGTGAAATTGGAAACTAGAGTGATTAAAAATATTTATATATTATGGAAAGAATATTAGGGTTATATATTTTAAATGCATAACTGCATTTTATTAAAGTATCTATTTTACTGAAACCTCTTATGTAATATTTGATTCAGTTTTTGGGCATACTAGTTTGATACACTATTTTCTGTGCTCTGAATGTTTTAGTTCTTTCAAAATTCATATTTAATATCTCCTCAGTGGAATAGTTTTAAGAGGTGAGGACTTTGGGAGATGATCAGGTCATGAGATAAATGGGATAAGTGCCTTGTAAAAGAGGCCCACCCAAGGGAACTTGTTTGCATCTTCTGCCATGTGAAGATATAGCAAGAAGGTATCATCTGTGAGGAAGAGAGTGAACCTTCACCAGACATTAACTCTGTTGGCATCTTATCTTTGCCTTTCCAGCCTCCAGAACTATGAACAATCAACCTCTGTAGTTTATAAATTACCCATCCAAGGTATTTTGTTATATCAGTCTGAAAAATCTAAGAGAGAAATTGCTACCAGAAGTGAGGCTGATGCCAGAACAAATACCTAAAAATATGGAAGGGACTTTGAAACTGGGTAATGGGTAGACTTCAGAAGTACATGCCAGAAAAACAGCCCACATTGCCGTAAATGGGGTAGTAATTAAGAGTAGTTTTGGTGAGGGCTGAGAAGAAGAGAAAAGCTAGAGAGAAAGCTGCAGTCTTCTTAGGTGTTTTTTCTAAGGTATTTTGAAGAGAATGTTGGTAGAAAAGTGTACAGTATTTCTGTTCTGATGAGGCTCAGATAAAAATGAGCAAGTTATTGAAAACCGGAGAAAAGGTGATCCTTATTATAAAGTGGCAAAGAAGTAGGCTGAATTGTGTTCATGTCCTAGTGTTTTGTGGAAGGTAAAGCTTGTGAGAGACATAATGGGATATCTGGTAAAAGAACTATGTAAGCAAAATGTTGAAGGAGCAGCTTGGCTGATAATTTAAATACAAAATTGATCATCATAAAGGAAGCAGAACTGAAAGATTTGGAAGAATCACAGTTTCCCCATGTTGGAAAGAATGAAAAACTCTGGTTGCAACATTACACCAAAGGTATGGACAAGCAGCCCTTCCTATGTTTGGGAAGAGCTAGGTGCAAGACAATGCAGGAATGACCTTAAACTCATTATGAAGATCATCAGGTCTGTCACTCCTATCACAGGTTTAGAGTACAAAGGCCTGGGAGACAGAAAAATATCAAGAGAGACCTGAGGCTCCACTGGCCTACACACTCTTTTCCCTTTCTTATGCCGCCACAGATCTCTGCTCTCTGAATTCTGGCACAGCAATATTCAACTGCCCCAGGTGTGGTACCAGTGGTCCCAAGCACGGTGGTGATATGAAGTCTATGGCGTTCCTTGCATGGAGTTTAACATAGGTGGGAGTCTTGAGGGTAGCCCTGTTCCCAAACCTCCACTGGACATTTCGCTAGTGGGAGTTCTCTGATGTGGCCGTGATCCTGTGGCAGCTCTCTTCCTGGGCCCTGAGGCTCTCTGGGGTATCCTTTGAAATCTAAGTGAAGGCAGCCATGCACCCACAGCTGAGAATTCTATGTACTATTGGAGATGACATGGAGATTGCCACCAAGGTTTACTGCTTGCAGCCTGTACAGGAGTGGCTCTGAATAGAGTGTTTTCTACTTTGCTCTATCCATTCATTACTTTTTCCTAAGTTTTAGTTACACACTCTAATTCATTTATAGAAATTTTGAACTGGTGTAGTTCTTAGTTTCTGCATTTAAAGTGAGAGGGTCACCAGCAACTACTTAGGATTTGTAAATAAACATCAGCAGATCATAATGTTATCCTTGGGTAGAGACTGAGAAGGGAGAAACAAATATAAATTTACATATTAGAAATTTACTTTATTATCCTCTGGGTAGAGACTGAGAAAGGAGAAGCAAATACAAATTTACATATTATGTTTCCCAGAGCTGGGTTGTTTTATCTTTCTTAATTTTTTGCCATATTCTTTAATGAGAGATCATTATATAATATCTAAGCTATCTGCATTGGCTTTGAGTTTCTTTATACTGAAAATAATTTCTGGGGTCAGTTTCTCATATTTGGACATTTGATATTTGATATATTTTTTCTGTTCTATTCTGTCATTTGATAAAGTTTCCAACAATATCAAAGTTATCTTCTTTAGATTTGGGCTGTTACTTTTAGACTTCAAGGCCTTTCTTTGGAGGCTTATTAAATGTAAATTGAGTTTAACTTCTTAATATAAACTGTGGGTGCATCATTTAATAGTCCTTCTACATTAGATTTCTTCAACGTGAATATTGCTTTCATTTCAGAGAATATTTTTTAGAGCACCAATTCATACTCTTACTAATTTAATTGGAATGCCTATATAATTGCGTTATATCCTTGTGGAAATGTGAAAAATTGATACAAGTGTATTACTAAAGTCACAGAACAGACTTACTGAGAAAATTGAAATACATGAATCTCATGGTTCGTTGAATATATTTCAAACCCACAGTGAGAATTAAGGGGAAAGATATGGGGTAGGGTTATATACTTAACCAGCATGCAAGTAGAGTAGAACAGCCAAGCTACCTGATGCAATGTACATGTGCCCTGTCTCTTTCTGCTTCATCAGATTTTCTTACTGATGGTAGGGATACAAGAACCAGAGTTAAGGTATGAAAAAGGAAAGTCAGCAGACAGAGGTGACTGTAACCATAACACTCTTGTTATTTTGAAGACACTCCGGAAGGTGCATGCCTGTACCTAAGCCTTACCAGTTGGCCCGATAAACAGTTACGGGTATTATATGGCAGAGGACTAATGATGACAGGCGTCACTGTGGGTGGGTGGTTAAAATCTCCATGAATATTGAATGACTCATGTGACTTGCATATTTACTGTATCATGAATATTTAATATTTTATGTGTATAATTTGGGATGTCAAAGTTCCTCATATACTTAGTGAATATCCTGTGCCTTCTTATTCCTTCTGTCCTTCATTTTTATGTTGACAACTAAAATTTATTTCATAATTTACGTGTAACTTATCTCACAAGCTACTTGTGTATATACTTAGATCCATCTGACAGCCTTGTTTTCTTTTTTGTTTCATATATATGTTCTAGTTATTTTTTAATGACAGAATTAAATGCTATTAAATATATACTAGATACATTTCACTACAACCTGCAGACTCTGTTCTTTTATTTTTATGTACTGATCCAGTAACAATCTCTACATAAGGCACCAATAGCAGTATTAGTCATTACACAGAAGGGGAAAGAACCTGAAGGTCTGTGAAAAACAGAATGGACAAATTGTAATGAAAATGAATGCATCATGGCTACTCTCAACCATCAGGTTAAACTGCACAAACATAATGTTGAATGGATGAAACCACTAAACAAAATCGAAGTTAGTGATTCAGTTTATATAAATGTCAGAAAAAGGAAAATCTAATTTATGGTGCAATGAGTTTGGCTACTGTTTGCTTTTGTAGGGGATTAGTGTCTAGAAGGAGGGAATAAGGGACATCTGGAATTCTGTATTTTTCTTGATCTGGGTATTGGCTTTTTGAGTATCTGGTTTGTAAAGCTAAAATGACCATACACTTTTTTACAGTTCTGATATTGTCTGTATAATAAAGTAAAATGTAAAATAAACATAACAACATATAAAATATAATGTTTTGTATGATTGTATTTCAAGAAAATAATAGAGGGAAAAGGCTGTAAGAAGACTGAAAAAATAAAAACTGACAAATGGGATCTAATTACACTAAAGCACTTCTGTACAACAGAAGAAACTATCAATGAAGTAAACAGACGACATACAGAATGGGAAAAAATATTTCCAAACTACGCATTTTACAGACGCCTGACATCCAGCATCGGTAAGGAATTTAAACCAATTTACAAGAAAAAAACAACCCCATTAAAAAGTGAAATGAACAAACACTTTTCAAATGAATACATGCATGTGGCCAAAAGGCATATGAAAAAAAAAAAAGCTCAATATTACTAATTGTTAGAGGAATGCAAATCAAAACCTCAATGAGATGCCATCTCACATCATATAGAATGGTTATTACTGAAAAGTCTCTCTCTCTCACTCTCTCTCTCTCTCTCTCTCACACACACACACACACACACAAAACAGATGTTGGTGAGAGTATAAATTAGCTCACTCATTGTGGAAAGCAATGTGGTGATTCCTCTAAGAGCTAAAACCCGAAATACAATTCAAGCCAGCTATTCCATTACTTGGTATGTACCCAAAGGAGTAACAATTATTGGATCGTAGTGAAACACACATATGTTCATTGCATTACTGTTCACAATAGCAAAGACATGGAATCAACATAAATGTCCATAAATGGCAGACTGGTCAAAGAAATGTGGCACATACACACCACTGAACCATAGATACTATCCAGCCATAATAAAACACAATATCATGTCTTTTGCAAGAACATGCATGGAGCTAGAGGACATTATCCTTAGCAAAGTAACACAGGAACAGGAAACCACATACTCCATATTCTCATTTGTAAGTTGGAGCTAAATGATGAAACACATCGACACAAAGAGGGCAACAATGAACACCAGGGCCTACCCAGGGTGGAGGGTAGGAGGGGGAGGGAAGCAGAAAGAAGAACGATTGAGTACTAGGCTGGGTATCAGGGAGATGAAATGATCTGTACAACAAACCCCATAACACAATTTTATAAATTCCTGTATATGTACCCTTGAACATAAAATAGAAGTTTAAAAATAAAATAAAGTTAGAACTTGAAAGACCACAATTGTTTCAAATAATAAATGACCATTTTTCAGATTATTAGCACTCTGGGAAATATGGCCAGTTGCCATTTCAAAATTAAAATTTTAGGGACAAGTTATGAAGTTTAATAAAAGGTGTCACTGGAAAAAATTTTCATATAAAAAAATCGATACGGTATTTAATGGTTAAAATGCAGAAAAATGGCCTGGTGTGGTGGCTCATGTGTGTAATCCCAGCACTTTGGGAGGCTCAGACGGGTGAATCACTTGAGGTCAGGAGTTCGAAACCAGCCTGCCCAACATGGCGAAACCCCGTCTCTACTAAAAATACAAAAATTAGTCTGGCATGGTGGTTCATGCCTGTAATCCCAGCTACTCGGGAGGCTGAGGCAGAAGAATCGCTTGAACCTGGGAGGCAGAGGTTGTAGTGGGCCAAGATCGTGCCACTGCACTACAGCCTGGGCAACAAGAGCAAAACTCCATCACCCGCCCCCCCCAAAATGCAGAAAGCACAAAACTTACTTCTATAAATGATGCAAACATTCCCTATTCATTGAAAATTTTACAGACAATAAGTATTGATTATGAGAAGAATCAAATTTCCACAAATATTTTGTAAAGACCAAGAAGCATACATACCATTATGTTTTTCAAAATTTTGTTAAAATTTATAATAATTTAGCAAATTTGTTTTACTATAGGCTAATCACACAAATATATGAATCAATTTTAGCCACTACTTTTTTACCAGAAGCAGACAGATATTAGACCACAGCCATACTCACACGTAATTGAAGATTGGAAGTATACTCCTTTTTAAAAATTTATTTTACTCTGAGAAGTATGGATAAAAAGAAAGTGCCAATTTTTAAAACAAGTAGAGAATAGTTCCTTGGAAATAACCTTCTGTCTCTGCCCCTCCAATATTTTACTTAGTAAAACAGTGGTTTATAAAGTGTTATTGTATATACTGCAAGAAAAATTTGTTGCATAGTCAGATGCCTTAAACATTGGTTTATTCAAAAGTAAATACTTTGGTTACTGTAAAACTTACCATCATGTGCAATATGCTAACTTAATTCCTAATATATATAAAATTTATGTATATAATAAAATTTATATATTTATATATAACATTATATATAAAAATGTAAACTTTGTTTTACAATAAGCAGTTTATATATATAAACACAATATATAATAGTTTATATATATATAAATTTTATTATATATATAATGATTCCCCTAAAAATGTTTTATTGATGAGGTAGAATCACTTAAGGTTGATAAACTTTGTATTTCTTATTCAAGTCATTAGGTACGTGCTATTTTATAATGTAAAAAGATTAGAAATCCCTAGTGATAGGAGAAATCTCATTTTAAACGTGCAAAAAAAAGTGATAAAATAAGCAGAGTAAAGCTCAGGTAGTGTAAGAGATCAAATAAACCATAATAAAGAACTATAGGAAATAAGGTATTTATCTTGTTCCTATAAAATATTGGATGTATATTTAAGAGTCTACCGTCATTGTTGATTGCCATAAACAGTGTTTTTGTCAAGATAAACTTGAAAAAACTTGGAAATTTTTGTAACTAATGGTAGGTCAAAGACTTCTTGTGGTATCTTCACTTTTGGATCCTTTGTATTAAAATTCTTAGAGCATTTGAAAAGAAAAATTTAAAAGATTACCTCAAAAATTTTCCTTAAAATTTTGCAGGGTCATGGATAATACTGGAAGCCATTATCCTCAGCAAACTAAAGCAGGAACAGACACCAAACACTGCATTCTCTCACTTACAAAAGGGAGCTGAACAATGAGAACATATGGACACACGGAGGGGAACAACTCCCTACACACTGTGGCCTGTTGAAAGAAGACAGGGGATCATGGGGGAGCCTTAGGAAAAATAGCTAATGCCTGCTGGGCTTAACTCCTAGGTGAGGGGTTGATAGGTGCAGTAATGCACCATGGCACATGTTTACCTATGTAACAGACCTGCATATGTGCCCCAGAACTTAAAATAATAATAATATAAATTTTTTCAATTGTCTGGAATACTCTTTGGTATTAGTCCCAGTGTTATAACCTCATCACTCTCTGAGCTCTTTCACATAATTCATTTAATTCACAGCTTCTGAGAAAATATGTTAGTCTGGGACTCAGAACTGTACACTATAATCATTATAAGTCCATAGGTAATAGCTATTTTTAATACTTTTCTCAAAAATGACTAGTTAAAATAAATAAAAGCATTATTACTCATAATCCTCAACAAAAGAAGCATTATTTGTTAAGGTTCCAATTCAACAAAATTGGTTGAATAGAGTTTAATTAGTGTGCTCATTATTATACTAATCATTCAATACTCTGTTGCATATATTCTCCCACATGCTCAAATTTTCACTATAATTATGGTTGATTAGACTAATTCATATCTGTTATATTATAAATAAACACATTTAGGAAATTCAGATTTTGATAATTCATTTACTGTAAAAAAATATCAAGATAATTAAGTGACACTGGTAGAATTACACTTTTGCATCACAAAGAAGGGTTTAACATAATTATTCTGATTTTTAGTATTTGGTGTAAACATTTAGACATGAGGTTTTAACTCACCTGTGTTCCATATGTTTATAGAGCTGTTAGTCTTGTTGAATCAATAAATATTCAAATATTGATAACATGGGATTTGAAAATGACTAGCCAGTCTCTACTTGTTACAACTAACAATCAGATAGGGGAGTAGGTACAGGAAAATTAATTCACCTGAATAAATAAGTATAAAATAAAGTAAGCTATAGTAACGCAAAAGAGTGATTCAAATCCAGGGACTCTCTCTTATCTGTAGAACCTCAGTATTATTAAAGTTACCCTCATTTTATTTTATATTCTCCATGGAAAATTACTGGAAGATGCCTGGTGTACAGAAAACTCCCAGAGAAAATGTTAGCTATTATTGATACCATCACTGAAGTTAAATAATACTATGGGTGTTAAGTAAAACATTTTGGATATCAGCAAAGGTACTGGGAGAAGATAATGAATGCAAAATAAGAATTGGTGGTTGAAGCATGGACTGTCAATGTGAGAAAATGGCATTTAATTATGGAGAGAATAGGGGTAATATGAGATTTTTGTTTGCTTTTGTATAATATCGAAGCAGAAAGTGTTTGTGTCAGGTTTAAATTTTAAGAATTTAAATTGGATGCTGGTTTTTGTGCAGATTAGAGACAAAAGAAAGACAGAAAATATGAAATGACCACACATTGCAATTTCTGAATTAGATTAGGTGAAAAGCTATGTATCTGATGATAAGAAGAGTATAGCTGGAGAAATACTATGTAAAGAAAAATTTGCTACATGAGGTTGGATCTCTTCAAATAAAAAAGGCTTAAATTCATCTTCTCAGAGAAGAAAATGCCTATGTAACTTATGCCATTCTTACTGAAGCAAATCTGCCTATTGTAAAAGTGTTTGTATGCTACAGATATGAGCAATGCCCATCAAGAGGAGCTGAGGACACAGCCAAGACTGCAAATGTAAGTAGCTTCTACCTACTTTCATTTCATTACATTTTTAGGCTATGGGTTATGCTAAATTTTTAAGACAAAAATTATGAAATATTCTCATTAAATATATACAAATTATGTTAAGCAACTCTAAAGATTGTAAAGAATTTGGCTAATTTCAATTGAGCTTTCAATAATGGGCATGCTTTTTAAAAATCTAATATTTAAATTAGGCATTTCATTGAATATGAAGATAGATAAACTGAACTTTCTAATAAGTTGGCTCTTGATTTCAAACTTACATTTTTTCTCTTGAATATTCTTTGCGTAAGCAAAAATTGCCTTTGTTGTAACTATGTTTAAAAGAAAAAACAGCAAAAGCAGCAATTTAAAAAAATAATAAAAGGACAAGTTCAAGTTTAGTTTGGCTTTTTTTTTTCTTTTTTTGCCCATAGCCTCTGTCTTCACATCAGTCACATATTTTTTATTCTTGTTATCATTTAATAGCAAATAAGCATGAATTTCTGAATATTGTATGAAACAAGGACAAAACTACAAAGCAGAGTTCTAAAGTATACTCAGAATTATATCTTCACTTTATCCTCTGTTTATCTCTATTCTGATATCCTGCTCAGTTATCATTCAGAAATCCACATATTTATTTATGGAGATGGGGACATATCTCATTTACTGTCATATGGTCAGAGTCTACCACAGCACTTTATGTGTGGAAATAGCGCAATAAATATTGGATAAATATAATCAGAATTAGTTAATAAGGGGAAATAACTGCCAAGACAAAATTATTTACTTTCTATTTCAAAGAAAACATAGTATAAAAAATTAAAATGAGACCTAACTAGAATGTGTTACAGGTAAAACCTGCTTAATCAATTAAGAACTTTAATGACTTATAATTTATTGTGCTATGACATTTTCTGGCATTTAGAAGAAGAGACTCATCTGCTTTTATCATTGAAACAAACAAACACACAAATTTTAAAAAAAGAATGTATAGCTATCTCATCCTCCAGTTCTCTTCAAGTGTGAATACGCTGAGATCAGTAATGCCTGAGATTAGTCACTTCTATATTTTATTTTTGAATATTTAGTTTGATTTTGTTTTAGCAATAAGTTCCAAAACTAAAATGTTTGAACAAGTTCATTTAACTGTCTTCTCAGGTCATTATTATTATAATCATTATTATTATTTCTTAGTTATATGTTTAAAAGAGGAGATATTTAATACTTCAGCCTAATTGGAAAAATGTGCCTTTGGCAAAGGTGAATTTCAGAACAAAAGCTAATCTTTACAAGAGTTTTGTCCTCTGCTTTGATCTTAAAGAACAGAACCTGGGTGGAGAGTGACAGAGCAGAAATACCACATCTGCCACTCAGGAGCCAATTTTTTCAGAAAGACTGGTGTAGATGTGAAAATACAATCTGTTTTCAAAGGTTTAGCCAGAGCAACTCTACTCTTCTGAAGAAGTAGAGTTCTGCTTCTCTCTAATCCCTGCTTTCAGTAGAAGATAGCCAAATTCACAGCAAGCATACAGTTGAGCATATAATTTATGAAGATGATACAACTCATCTTTAATTGCTTGCTGAAATAACTGAACAACATCTGAGTTTCCTAGAGATTTGTGTGTGGCACAAAGAAGCAAATACTTTAATTCAACAGATGAATTATCCACTCACTGGTTGTATTTGACTAATCACTCTATAGGTTGGGAACAGAACCATTTGGAAGGGCTTTCTATAACACTTTGGTAGATGCCAGTACACAGAGCAGTTTGGTGAAGGTTTGTTTTCAAACTCTCTCTGACTTTTTTAGAGAACTGCTCAATTGGGTTGTTTTTCCTTTTGAAGGGTTTGTGAACTTCTTTAAAGACAAATTGTGCCTCCCACATCACCAGTGGATTCCTGACAAACTGCAGTTAAACAGGCAGGTAACACTGGGACCCTCAGAGCTTTTTATTTTTTTCAGCCTCTCAGAGGAATAAAATTTATCCCTGAAATTCAACTTTATCATTTGGCACCAACCAACTTCATACAGACAGATATGCTGAATCTCTCTCACTTATTGCAAGGTCCAAAGCATTATGGAAATGTGTTAAGACACTGCTGATTTGTCACGGTTTATTATAAAGGACACAACTCAGGAACAGTCAAATGGAAGAGATGCATAGGGCAAGGTATGCGGGAAGCTTTCATGCCCTCTCAGGGCATCCTACCCTTCCAGAACCTTTGTGTGCTCACCAACCCAGAAACTCCTCTCTATTTTTAAATGGCCCGAATATATATGCCATACAAATAAATGAAAACACCAAAAAACAATATTAGCTCCATGGAGGTCACCATGTTAGATCTGTTTAAATGCTACAACAGGCTGAGTGTGGTGGCTCATGCCTGTAATACCAGCACTTTGGGAGGCCTTGGCGGGTGGATTACCTGAGGTCGGGAGTTCCAGATCTACCTGGCCAACATCGAGAAACCCTGACTCTACTAAAAATATAAAAATCCTCTGGACATGGTGGTGCACACCTATAATCTCAGCTGCTCAGGAGGCTGAGATAGGAGAATTGTCTGAACCCAGTGGGCGGAGGTTGCAGTCAGCTGAGATAGTACCACTGCACTCCAGCCTGTGACAGAGCAAAGAGATTGTCTCAGTACATACATGCATACATACATACATACTACAACTATATTAGGTAAAATGATAAGAAGTTAGTTCCACAGAATAAAAGGAGCATTTTAGTAATCCACCTTTTGTAAACAGAAAACCCAGTTTTCTGGGGAAAATAAAGCATTGTGTATGAAAGCTTATTAAAGCATTTGGTTGACAAATTGCTTCTATAACCTTTGTTCTTCTACATCTTTATGAGAAACATTCATAAGCCTATGCTTCTCAAATCTATAAACTGCTCTTCTCATTCACAATTAAAATGAGCAAGACAGATTGGTTTTAGCACACAATAACATTTTATGAACTCTCATTTTTTCATAGACCACTTAGCTGTAAATAAGCCATGCAAAAAGCAATTAGACCTTTCTTGCTTTATGCATATATACATAATGGTTATTCAAGTAACACAGAAATGTTTCAAGCAGTTTTCTATATAAGACATGGATATTTAACATCATATGTTTGAACGTTTTTTCATTAGACGAATTTGAAATAAAATACAAGATTATTCAGAATGGTGAATTTCTGTGTTTTTCAGAAATATTTTTCCACATACAATAGCAAACAAGTCAAAAACTTGTTGAATTTTCTGTTACTATCTTACAGTGTTTAGTCTATCTTGTTACGTTCAATATTTATACTTAAGTATAGATAAAAGATTAAAAATAATTATGTTTAACTATAGTGCCAGTATAAAAATTATAGTATCAATATTTGTACAGTACTTGTATCTCATTTAATGACCTCACAAATATTTTCTACTGTTCCATTGCTATAAGTGCCAAAAATCTGGTCCTGAAACCAAGGCAGAATTTTAACACCCTTTGAGTTGTTAAATTTCTTTAATCTCCCTTAATCTGAAACAATTCCTTGGATTTTTGTTGTATTTGATGTCCTTGATATTTGTGGGATGTTCCTCTATTTACTTATTTGTATGATGTTTCTTCATGACTAAATTCAAGTTAGACATTTTTGGCAGGGTTACAAGATAAAATATTTCATCTTTCTCTGTGTATAATTATTTATATTTTCCCTATTACTGGTGAGGTTAACTTGTTTTGCTGAGTTTAGGTAGTGTGTGACTTCTGCTCTTCGATATTACTATCTTTCCATTTATAATTAATAAGTAATTTGGGCAAGTACTATTATGAAGTTATGACCAAGACTCATGATTTATTTTAACATTCTTAAGAAGCATCAACATAAATTTCTGAGAGTATTATGGCCATTATACAATTAACTAAAGAGACATTAAGATTCATGTTGAGTAGAGGTAAAGAGCTGTGCAGTGAAGGATCTTCGGTGACAGGAGTGAAGACAAAGCCTGTTGACAGATGCAGAGCAGGTGGAATATTTATTGACGAAAGAAGAGTTTTTTCTTCCATTACTCTATTTTTTTGTAAAAATAGATGGCAGAGTATCAGCTTGATGCAAGAGGCAAGGAGATGTTAGATGTTTGATGAGAGCAAACATTCATATTAGAAGTATTTGAGAGTTCAAATACTAGAGGGAAAATAGGAGAAATGCTTAGTAGAAATTATAAATTGCATAAGATATATAAGTATCTCAATTCACATAAAATGAAAAGAGTGAGTATAGCTGTTTCACTTGTTTTTCAATTATATACTTCTTGCATGAAATCACTAAATAGGAAATTGCCTAATTTTAATCATTAAAATTAGAGCATCACACACTGGGGTCTGCTGGGGGGAAATAGGGGAGGGACAGCAGGGGGTGGGGAGTTGGGGTAAGATAGCATGGGGAGAAATGCCAGATATAGGAAGGCAGCAAATCACACTGCCATGTGTGTACCTATGCAACAATCTTGCATGTTCTTCACATGTACCCCAAAACTTAAAATGCAATAAAATAAATAAATAAATAAATAATAAAATTATAGACTAGAGATTTTCCCAACAAGATTAAGAAATGTAGAGCAGGAAAAAAAATAACAAAGCCCTGTCCTTATGTTGGGTAAAGCAGAAATGAAGAAAATGATAGATGTGGTGAAATTAAAAAACTGGTAATGTCAGTAAATTAGGTGATGCAAAGTGTTGGAATGATATCTGGAGTGAGAATGTTGGAGTAAGTAATCTTGAAAAATAAATGAATGCAGTCAGTAGCTAAATATTTTAAATAATTTTGGAAGTAAGAGTTATTGATAATAAGATAAATATATTATATATATATATATATGTATACACACAAGTGCATACATGTACACATACTAGTGTACCAGTGTGCACTGTGGGATAGTGAAAATTAATAAGATAAGATGTGGATGATATGATGACTTTTTTTCTTGGATGACAAGTGATATATATCCTGTCAGTCTCTGAGGTAGGGAGGAAATCAGTCTCACCAACTCACCTGCCTGTCTTATAGCTGACTGAGTGAGACAAAACAGATCCATCATCTAATGGGACTCAAGGAAGCATTATCCTGAAGCTGTAACCAACATTGTGCTAGTATTCTTCTTTATCATAACTCTTATTCCAAGTCCACAAAATAATTGTTGAAATCTTCCATTTGGAATCAGGAAAAGTTCTGTTGCTGTCACTAAGGTGTAGCATGAAATCAGTTACCTCTGTAAAAGCTAGAAGGAGACTACCTATCCACCAGCCACTACTCTATCTCCTATCCCATACTCATAAAATACTAACATAGTGATCATGGGAAACCCCAAAATTTTTCTTTTAGAATTGCATTATTTGAAATATTTTAGGAAATATATGAGAATAAAGAAAACACCCATAGTAATGCATCTTAGTGAATATTACAATAACAATAATTACGCTGTTATTAAATAGAAGAATGGAGGAGTAGATTGTATAATACCAGGGGGTAATGCAACGAATAAACTATAGCTATTTTCACATCATAAATAAATGTCCCACATGCTCATAGGAAAATGTACACAAGTCATAAGTGTGCAGCTTAGTGAATTATTAAAGTATAAAATGGAAGATTAGCTCACCAATTAAGAAAGATAAGTAAAAAGAGTATTTGAATTATTGCAAAGTAAATCTTCAACGAAGTAACACATTTTCCCAGTGAGATAGGCACAGACATAAAAGGTGATGAAAAGAAAGATGAGATAAATAGGCACTCCTTACATTTTTCTTGCGGATAAACCCATATACCCATTTATGATAATGGGTTAACTAGTCACCAGCAACCAATTCTTTAAATGTTCACAGGCTATGACTCAGCAATCTCACTTCTTGGAATAGATTTTGTAGATGTATTAGCACATATTTTCTTTAAATAATAGCAAAATAAAATAATAGATCTATATAATATGTAAGGTTATATATAGCTTTATATAATAGTTCATTTTGCTATTATAAACTTTGTATCTATTAAAAGTGTGATAATTGAATAAATTATATACACAGAACAATGAAATAGCTCTCTTAAAAAGACATATAAATATGAAATATGTTTCCTTTTGTAAAGTGTATATGGCATGTTAAATTGCGTGCTTTATACTTTCAATTTGTATTTGTGAATTATGTATTGTTTTCTTGATCAATTCAGGTTTTCCTTTATTTCCAAAGAATATGCTGTAGCACTTATTTCTCAAAGCATTCATTTTTATCTGTCTTAATTTATTAGTAAATTTCTTTATTTTGTGTAGGTAATACCTTTCTTTTAGATAAGTTATGCCTCTTTTACATAAATAAATATGCTTTATGTTTTAAAACTCTCCTATTTTCTGAGATACATGTTTATTTTCTTTTCTTGTTTTTTAATCATTTTCTTAAACAATTTTTAAAAAATATTTTTATTAAGATGGAGTATCACTCCATCTTAATAAAGTTAATTAGCTCTTAATTTTTTAAATGTTTATATCTTATGTTTATAGCATGTATTTCAATATTTTGAAATTTATCCAGTCTCTCAGCTCTTTGCTACATTTAATTAATATATTTCAATATAACTATTAATATGATTATTGTGGTGGGGATCATGAAGACCACACCCAGGTTTGATAATTCACAAAGAGGATTCATAGGACTTAGAATATATTCATACCCATCGCTATTACTTATTATAGTGAAAAGATTCAAAGCAAAATTAGCAAAATAAATAGATGTAGGATAAATTCTAGAGGAAAACAGGTGTAAGCTTACAAAGAGTATTCTCTTATTGAAGTTACACAACGCATGCTTAATTCCTCCAACAAATGTTCTGACAACAGGTGTTGAAGAGACTCAGTGTCCATGGTTTTATTAGGGTCTAGTCATGTAAGCACCCTATGCCTAACACATACGAAATATCAGACTTAAAGAAATTAGATGTTCAGAATAAGCCATATTGTTTTTATGAATGAATTTTAGGCAAAGTGAGCCATTCTTTTTACTTCTGAGAATAGTGGGAACTTTCCCAAAATTCAGGTTCCCAGATGCCAGACAAGAGGCAACCTTGCCAGCAGGTCTTTATAAGGACAGCAACCTCAGGCCTTCTATGTTAACCCCTTTCTAAGCAGCCACAGCTTTGGTCCTTGGCCATCATATTCTTACAGCATGGCTTCTTTCCCAGATTGCATATTTCTATAATATTAGTTTAATTATTAAAATAATAAAATTTACAGGATTATTTCACTCTTTCTTTTTTTCTCTTTTTTTCTTTTGTGACAGAGTTTCGCTCTTGTTACCCAGGCTGGAATGCAATGGTGTGATCTTGGCTCACTGCAACCTCTGCCTCCTGGGTTCAGGCAATTCTCCTGCCTCAGCCTCCTGAGTAGCTGGGATTACAGGCACGTGCTACCATGCCCAGCTAATTTTTTGTATTTTTAGTAGAGACGGGGTTTCACCATGTTGACCAGGATGGTCTCGATCTCTTGACTTCGTGATCCACCTGCCTCCGCCTCCCAAAGTGCTGGGATTACAGGCTTGAGCCACCACGCCTGGCCTTCACTCTTAGTGAATTACAGCTCGCTGCCACATGAGAAATGCTCCAGCAATTTTGAGACAATGTGTAAAATAGCTAAGCGCATTTGTAATCTTCCCTTGGCAAGAAACCTTCAAAATTTCTCAGTGGCTTTACAATAATAATAATATTTTTCATTTATGTTGCTTTTGGCAGCTAATAGTAAGCTACAGTTCTTTGCTTCTGTGTTTATTTAGTTTATCTATATGTAACAAGATAAAAAAAGCATGAGAGCAGGCAAAAAACAGCCATGGCTCTAAAACTTGTTGCATTTATCACTTCTGCTCATGTGCAATTGGTTAAATCAAGTCACATAGTAAAGCCCAGCACTAATTCTGGAACTGAGTGTACTCTTCTCATTGGAGAAGACTATATCATGTGATAACAGAAAGGAAGGTCAATCTTTTTGTGAAAAGAATTAGTAAATAAATGGAAACTGTTACACCACTAATGTTATATTTCCTATTTCCACATCATGGTCCAAGCGTTTTACATATGTTAAGATGAATTATTTACCATGCATGTTTCAAAGAAAAGCATAGTTTAATATAATTATTCCTTAAATATTTAAAATTGTCATCTAGTTAATTGTGCCTATAATTTTTAACATATCAATCTAATATTCAGCAATTTATATCACAAAAGAATATGCACTTAGACTTTAGAGATTTTAGTATAATCTCTAGTATATATGTATAGACTTTACTAAAGTTACATATATTCTGTTCATTTCACTGTATTTTTACACACACTTACATATATACTGATCATAAAAGTATTCAGTCACACTGCAGGCTATATGCTATAACTGTATCTATGGGAAAATATGTTGTTCATCAAAGCAAAATATGAAAGCTACTACTTCCTGCTGCAGATTGAAAACATTACTTGATGTATGGCTACGAGTAGTAGAAACAATGTTAACTACAGCAATATATTTGTTTATGGAAATATAGAAAATTTTATATAGGGTCTAGAAATTAATATTATGTTTACTTATATTTTTCTGGTTCTTTATAAAGTTGTAATAATAAATAGGATTTTATATAAGTTAAATTAATTTGTAGAAAGTACTTGGATCATTGTATGAAAATAATACATATTTAGCATCAATATGTGCATTTTTATTTTATCTACATAAAATACATCAATACATAAGAAAAATTTCAACATTATTCTTTATTACATAATATTTACTTAGTATTATCAAAGATATATATCTTGAATATTAACTTTTTAAGCACACACAATTCAATATAAAAAGTTTCTCTAAGTTTTCACATTTCACTAGAGATGTTAAACATCTGAAGGAAGATCAATTTTGGCTTCAGAATAAAAAACAAGCTTGAAAAATAGAAAAACTAAAATGTATAGAATTTTGTAATTTACTGTATAGCAAAGAAAGTCAATGGTAATTTGAAAAGTTATGGCTGTATACAGAATGGAGGATAAAGGCACAACAGAGACAAGGAGCAAAGTAGAAGAAAGATTTAGTGAAAAATCAATATTTAAATTTTACTACTTCAAAATGATGACAAAAACCTAATTTTTACGGTTTTAAGTAAATGTGTATTAACCACAGAAACTCATACTCAGTGCAATCCTATAAAGACAAAAGTATCTGCCTTTTAAGAATACATATTCTTGCATTAATACAAAATGCATTGATACCATTGATAAAAAAGTGAAACAAAAGTCTTGGGATTTGATTTGTTATCAGTGCCTATCAGAATAAATAAGGACACTAAAATTTATAAGAAGTAATTTTCCTGTCAGTCCAGATTTGTATATTAATAGACAGAAGTAAAAGAGACTTAGAAACTTCATACAGATAATATACCATAATATATTATCTGACAATATAAACTGATCATATGTGATTAACAAAGAATATTTTTTCTTACTTTTTTTTAAATTTTCTCTCACACTCCAACATTCTTATGATCATTTCCATAAAATTAAATTTATTTCATTGTAGCTCAAGATATAAACTATCTTAAGTACTAAATTTAAATACAAATTAAAATTTGCCTTGATATTCATTACCAGGAGAGGTTTCCTACATCTTGGTGGCTGTCTGAATCAACTCCTGATTCCCTCTGATTTTCTCTGATCCAAGACAAATATCCCTAGCTGCTATAGGTTACACTTTCGATGACTCCAATTTATTATATTTTGGGGAAATTCACTTCCAATATTTTAAAAATTATCATCTGAGCATGTTAATATAGTTGGAGAGGATTAAACTTATCTATAGTCATTAATTTCATGGAAATTCATTTGGAAATTTATCTGAAAACTTAAGAACGACACTGTTGGAAAGCACTTGACTTTTCTCTGATTAAAAAAACTTAATTAAAACATCATTCTGCTAGTACGTTTGGCTCTCTTTGATGGTCATGTAATTATATTATTTGGATATGATCAAATTATATGCCAAAAACCAAGGTAGGCAAGTGAGGAAATTAGAAAAACAATTTAAACAACTTGAGCCAGAATTTTTGTAGGGTAATCTTCATTAATCTGATTTTCAGCAACTCTTACATAATGAATTCATTTGAGATTTTCTAAAAGGTTTGAAAAAAATTC
The DNA here is from genome assembly GCF_049354715.1 of Callithrix jacchus. Lineage (NCBI taxonomy): Eukaryota > Metazoa > Chordata > Mammalia > Primates > Cebidae > Callithrix > Callithrix jacchus. The sequence goes on along the minus strand of NC_133504.1, from coordinate 81,068,147 downwards.
CTTCTTTGATAGGGCATATGAATGTAAAAGGGAACATGACCAGCGGCCTTTGCTATACATCTGACTTCAAATATCCAATTTTGTGACCTTGAAAAACTGGCAGGTAAGGTTCCAGATAAAAGGAAAATAAACCTACATTCATGAGGAAAAGAGAAAAAAAAGTGTAAATAACTCTTGTAGTTATCACTTATCAAGTTTCTACATGTATTTCAAACAGTAGACTTTATATATATATGTATGTATGTGTGTGTGTGTGTACACACACATATATACACATATACATGTGCGCACACACACACATAGCTTCAATAATTACTACTTAAGAAAGATGAATGCAGAAAGAAAATTAAAACAGAACAAACTGAAGTTACAAACAGTATTCAACTTAAAGGAGAACATTTTTGCATAATAAAATAAGATTCTCAATCTATTATTTAAATAAAATTAATTTCCTGAGTTGTGAAAATTGTACAAACTAGTATTTCTCAAAAACAGCATTTATTAGACATAACAAATTATATTTTACTTAAGAATAGGCACAAGATATGTGCATCTTTTTAAAGTGTGTAATATGAAATTGTATTATTTAACTGAAGATTTCTTTTTTCTATAAAACATAGTATTTAGATAAATAACCATGCTAGTACTCCAATTGTGGCCACTTAGAAGCTGTTTCAAAGAGAAATTACTTTTTCTAAGGTAATCGTTAGAAATATACGCTAGCAAAGCAAAATAAGCACCAAATAAGATTTTGCATTTTAAGCAAAAAGAGGAATACACTTTAAAAATAACCTTACCATCATTTTAAATTGCCCACTGCACTTACATGATTTTGCCTTTGGGAAGACACAAGATGGAAAGTATTTCTAGCTGTACACACACACGCCATACACAGACACACATACACAATGTTGTTTTAGAAAGATGTTTTTTCAGATGCAGGAAAAGAGAGAAAGATTTAGGATGTGCTCTGGCCAAGCAGCTCAAAAATTACTCTATCACAGATTTATTAGCATTCCTACCAAACACACTGCCACCGACCTTGTAGTTCTGTGTAACAGATAATGAAAAAACATCTGTCTATTGCAGCAATTTGCCAAGAGCACATTCTAAAATATAATTTCATTTTACTACACTTAAAAATGAAATAATAAACAGTATTTCCGAATAAAGTTTATTTTTTTCTGCAACGTTTGAAATGAAGGGGTCTATGAATACCTTGACAAAATCAGTTGTGAAAATAATAAATTTTGTGTTTTATAAAGAAAAAACAAAATTACTTTTTGATGGCTTCAAAAAATAACAAGACAGATTAAAAACAAAAAACTAAGATTAGTTTTGATTACTCTTTCATATCTACTTATCTCAAAAATAAATAAATACACTTCTTTTCAGATCAGTTTTAGGTTTACAGAAAAATTAAGCAGAAAGTAGAAAGACTTCCATATACTTTCCGTTTCACTGCACTTAGTTTTCTCTATCATTGACATCTTGCATTGGTGTGATGCATTTGTTACAACTGAAATAATAATGGATGGGCACAGCGGCTCACGACTGTAATGCCATCATTTTGAGAGGCCAAGATGGATGGATCACCTGAGGTCAGGAGTTCAAGACCATTCTGGTCAACATGGTGAAACCCTGTCTCTAATGGAAATACAAAAGGAGACTTCCACCAAGATGACAGAATAGGAACAGCTCCAAAGTGCAGTTCCCAGTGAGAGTGATGCAGAAGGCAAGTGTTCGCCTCACTTCCAACCAAGGTAACAGTTTCTTCTCAGTGGGACTTGTTGGACAGTGGGCATAACCCAAGAAGGACAAACGAAGGCAGGGTGGGGTGCTGCCTCACTTAGAAGTGAAACTGGCACTAGCCAAGGGGGCTCTCTCTCACCATTTCTATTCAACACAGTATTGGGACTTCTAGCCAGAGCAATCAGGCAAGAAAAAGAAATAAAGGGTATTCAATTAGGAAAAGAGGAAATCAAATTGTCTCTATTTGCAGACAATATGATTGTATATTTAGGAGCCCCCATCATCTCAGCCCCAAAATTCCTTAAGATGATAAGCAATTTCAGCAAAGTCTCAGGATACAGAAATCAGTTTTCAAAAATCACAAGCATTCCTATACACCAATAATAGACAAACAGAGAGCAAAATCATAAGTTAATTCCCATTCAAAATTGCCACAAAGAGAATAAAATACCTAGGAATACAACTAATGAAGAATATAAAGGACCTCTTCAAGGAGAACTACAAACCACTGCTCAAGGAAATAAGGGAGGAGTCAAACAGATGGAAAAATATTTCATGCTCATGGTTAGGAGAATCAATATCATTAAAATGGCCATACTGCCCAAAGTAATTTATAGATTCAATGCTATCTCCATCGAGCTACCAATGACCTTCTTCACAGAACTGGAAAAAAAACACCTTAAACTTCATATGGAACCAAAAAACAGCCCACATAACCAAGACAATCCTAAGCAAAAACAACAAAGCTGGAGGCATTATGCTACCTGACTTCAAACTATACTACAAGGCTACAGTAATCAAAACAGCATGATACTGGTACCAAAACAGAGATATAGACCAAAGGAACAGAACAGAGGCCTTGGAAGTACCACACATCTACATCCATCTGATCTTTGACAAACCTGATAAAAACAAGCAATGGGGAAAGGATTCCCTGTTTAAAAAGTGTTGTTGGGAAAACTGGCTACCCATGTGCAGAAAGCTGAAACTGGATCCCTTTCTTTTACCTTACACAAAAATTAACTCCAGATAGATCAAAATTTAAACATAAAACTTAACTCTGTGAAACCCCTAGAAGAAAAACTAGGCAATATCATTCAGGACATAGGCATAGGCAAGGACTTCATGACTAAAACACAAAAAGCAATGGCAACAAAAGCCAAAATAGACAAATGGGATCTAATTAAACTTACAAGCTTCTACACAGCAAAAGAAACAATCCTTAGAGTGAACCAGCAATAAACAGAATGGGAAAATATTTTGTAAGCTACTCATCTGACAAAGGGCTAATATTCAGAATCTACAACAATGTAAATCAGTTTTACAAGAAGAAAAAAGAAATCAAAAAGTTGGCAAAGGATGTGAACAGATATTTTTTGAAAGAAGACATTTATGCAGTCAACAAACATGAAAAAAATATCTTCATCACTGGTCATTAGAGAAATGCAAATCAAGTCCACAGTGAGATGCCAACTTATGCCAATTTGAATGGTGATCATTAAAAAATCATGAGACAACAGATGCTGGAGAGGATTTGGACAAAAGGGAACACTTTTTCACTGTTGGTGGGAATGTAAATTAGTTAAACCATTGCAGAAGACATTGTGGCAATTCCTCAAGGATCTAGAAATAGGAATACCATTTAACCCAGCAATCCCATGGATATATACCCAAAGGATTATAAATTGCTGTATTATAAAGATACAAGCACTCATATGTTCACTGAGGCACCGTTTACAATAGCAAAGACCTGGATCCAACCAAAATGTCCATCAATGATAGTCAGGATTAAAAAATGTGGCACATTACACCATGGAATACTATGCAGCCATAAAAAGATGAGTTCATGTGCTTCGTAAGGACATGGATGAAACTGGAAACCATCATTCTCAGCAAACTGATACAAGAACAGAAAACCAAACACTGCATATTTCCCTCATAGTTGGGTGTTGAATAATGAGAACATATGGACACAGGGAGTTGAACATCACACACTGGGGTCTGTTGAGGGGTAGGAGGCTAGCTGAGGGATAGCAGGGCGTATGGAGGTTGGGGTGGGATAATATTGGAATAAATGCCAGATATAAGTGACGGGGGGATGGAGGCAGCAAACCACCATGGCAACTGTGTATCTATGCAATAATCCTGCAAGGTCTACACATGTACCACAGAACTTAAAGTATGTATATATAAAAAGTATAACTATTTTCTTACTAGACTATATCAACAACGATGCTAACATTTAAGCCAAACATTAGAAAACAACCTCTGTAAATATATGCTTATATGTATTTTCAGGTTCAACAAAATAATTTCTCAAAAGTCAAAATATATATATAAACCAGCCGGGTATGGTGGCACAGGCCTGTAATCCCAATTATTGGGGAGGCAGAGGTAGGAGAATTGCTTGAACTAGGAGGCAGAGGTTGCAATGAGGAGAGATCACATCACTGCACTCCAGACTGTACAACAAAGGGAGACTCCAGCTCAAAAAAAAAAAAAAAAAAAGAAGGAAAAAGAAAATATACAATACTTACTGACATTACAGATATTACAACTAACATCTACAGTTTCCATTATTGTTCACCCTTTGTGTTGTAACACATCTATGGATTTTGCCAAATGCATAATGTCACATAGCCACCATAGCAGTATCATAAAAAATCCCTGTGCTTATTCATTCCTCTCTCTTACCCTCTCAACCCCTGGCAACTATGGATATTTTTATTGTCTATAACTTCACCTTTCCCAGAATGTCGTACATTACGTAGCCTTGGAATGGTACACTAAGTACCTTCTCAGATTGGCTTCTTTCACTTATTAATATGAATTTAAGGTTACTTTGTGTATTTTTGTGGCTTGTTAGCTCATTTTCTTTTGTCACTAAATTTTGATAGAGGTATAGGCCTGCGAAGCCATCAACATAATCATAAAAATTAGCATAGTCATCAGTCCCAACCATTTTATTGTTGCGATTTTAAATTAATATACCATTTTTGAGAAGTTTTAGTGTTGTGTAATTTTTACAATTATTGAGCCAAATTAGATACATTATTGTTATTATTTTAGATGGAGTTTCATTCTTATTGCTGAAGCTAGAGTGTAATGGCACAATCTCAGCTCACTGCAACCTCCACCTCCTGGATCCAAGCAAGCATGCTGCCTCAGTCTCCACAGTAGCTGGGATTACAGGTGTGAACCACCAGAACCAGCAAATTTTTGTATTTTTAGTAGAGACGGGGTTTCACCATGTTGGCCAGGCTGGTCTGGAAACTTCTGACCTCAGGTGATTCGCCCACTTCAGCCTCCCAAATTGCTGGGATTACAGGCATGAACCACCATGCCCAGTCTAGAAACACTGTTATTATCTGAATTCCATAGTTTACAATATGTTTCACATTGTGTTATATATTCTATTAGTTTTGAAAAATCGGCGATGGCATTTCGATTACTGCAGTATCATACAGAATACTTTAACTGCCCAAAAGATCCTCTGTACCTCACCTCTTCCTCCTTCCTTTCCCCACCTCCCAGCTGCCGGTAACCACTAATCTCTTTACTGTCTCCATAGTTTTGCATTTTATAGAATGTCATATAGTTGGAATCAAACAGGATGCAGCCTTTCTAGACTGTCTCCTTTCACTTAGCAACATGTCTTTGAGGTTACTTCATATCTTTACATGGTTTGATAGCTCATTTCTTTGTTTTTATTTAGATCACCTTCAGATCAAGGTGATCTAAATAAAATAAATTTATTTTTAAGTTTATAAATAAATAAATTTATTTATTTATTTATAACTTTGTGTGCAGATTTGTTAACTGGGTATATTACATGACACTGAGGTTTCAGGAACTAACCATTCCATCACTCAGATGGTGAGTATAATACCCAATAAGTAATTTCCTAGCATTCACCCCCTCCTTCCCTCCTTTAGTAGTCCCCAGTGTTTATTGTTCCCATCTTTATGTTCTTGTGTATCCACTGTTTAGCTCCCACTTGTAAGTAAGAACATGCAGTAGTTGGTTTTCTGTCTGTGCCTTAACTTACTTGGAATAATGGCCTCCAGCTGCATCCACGTTGCTGCAAAGGACATGATTTTATTCTTTTTATAGTTGCATAGTACTCCATGGTATATGTGAACCACATTTTATTTATTTGATCCAACTTTGATGGGCATGGGGTTGATTCCATATCTTCACTATTGTGAATAGGCCTGTGAAGAACATAACATGAGTCCACATGTCTTTTAGGTAGAATGATATTTTCCTCTGGTTATATATGCAGTAATGGAATCACTGCATTGAATGCCACTTCTCTTTTAAATTCTTTGAGAAGTCTTCAAACTGCTTACTTCAGTGACTGGACTAATTTATATTCCCACCAATAGTGTATAAGTGTTCCCTTTTCTCCACAGCCTAACCAGCATTTGTGGCTGGTAATAGCCATTCTGACTGATGTGAAATGAAATCTCATTGTCATTTTGATTTACATTTATTTCATGATTAGTGACGATGAGCATTTTTTTCATGTTTGTTGGTGGTTTGTTTATCTTCTTTTGGAAATTGTCTGTTCATGTTCTTTGCCCATTTAAAAGGGGTTCTTTGTTGTAGGTTGTCTGTTTACTCTAATGATAGTTTCTTTTACTGTTTGGAAGATCTTTAGTTTAATTTGGTCCCGCCTGTCAATTTTTGTTTCTGTTGAAATTGCTTTTGAGGACATAGCTATAAATTATTTCCAAGGCTGATATCCTGAATGGTATTTCCTATCTTTTCTTCTAGGATTCTTATACATTGAGGTATTATAGTTAAATTCTTAATCCACCTTTAGTTAGTGATTATATACAGTGAAAGATAGGGGTTCAGTTTCAATCTTCTAAATATGGATAGCCAGTTATCCCAGCACCATTTTCTGAATAGGAAACGCTTTCTCACTATTCAGTGCTTATTTTTGTTTATTTTGTCAAATATTAGATGACTGTAGATGTGTAGTTTTATTTTTAGGTTCCGTATTTTGTTCCATTGGTCTATGTATCTGTTTTTGTACCAGTACCATGATGTCTTCACTACTGTAAGCTTATAGTATAGTCTGAAGTCAGGTAATGTGCTGCTTCTGATTTTGTTTTTTTTTTTCTTAGGCTTGCTTTGGCTATTTGGGTTATTTCTTAATTCCATATAAAGTTTAGAATAGTATTTTCTAATTCTGTGGAAAATGACACTTGTAGTTTGATTGGTATAGTGTTAAATCTGTAGATTTCTTTGGGCACTGTGCCCAATTTAACAATATTGATTCCAGTGCATGGTCATGGGATATGTTTTCCACAGATTTATGTCATCTATGATTTCTTTCAGCAGTTTTTTAATTATCCTCATATAAATCTTTCATCTCCTCAGTTAAATGTATTCCTAGGTATTTTATTCTTTTTGTGGATATTGTGAATGGGACTGTGTTCTTGCTTTGGCTTTCAACTTGTATGTTGTTGTATAGAAGTGGTCCTGATTTTTGTATATTGATTTTTGTATCCTGAAACTTTTCTTAAGTTGTTTTTCAGATCTAGTAGACTTTAGGCAGAGACTATGGGGGTTTTCTAGGCATACTGTCATACCATTTGCAAAGAGAAAGAGTTTGACTTCCTCTCTACTTATTAGGATGTCTTTTATTTCTTTCTCTTGTTTTATTGCTGTGACTCATGGTTTCAATACTATGTTGAATAGGAGTGGTGAGAATAGGCATCATTGTCTTGTTCCAGTTCTCAAGGGGAATATTTCCAGCTTGTGGTCCTTTAGTATAATGTTGGTCGTAGGTTTGTCATAGATGGCTCTTATTATTTTGAGGTGTGTTCCTCTGATGCCTAGTTGTTGAGGGTTTTTGTCATGAATGGATATGGATTTTATGGAAAGCTTTTCCTGCATCTATTGAATTTATCAGTGGTGTTTGTTTTTAATCACATTTATGTGGTGAATCACACATATTGGTTTGCATATGTTGAACCAACCTTAGATAGTAGAAATGAAGCTACTTGATCATGATGAATTAACTTTTTGTATGTTGCTGGTTTTCATTTGCTTGTATTCATTTCTCTTCATTGATAAATTATAATCTATTGTAGAGATGTCCCACAGTGTTTTTTCTTAGTCATTTATTAAAGTTCTAGAAATATTGATGTGCAGGGTTTTCTACATAAACTTAAGTTTTCAGCTTGTTTGCATAAATACCTAACAACACATGGGTGTTAGATCTTAGGTTAAGATTATATTTTTTCCTTTGTAACGAACTACTAAACTTTCTTCCAAAGTGGCTGTGTTATTTTGGTTTTGCATGAACAAAGCATGAGAGTTCCTACTGTTCCACATCCTTCCCAACAATTGGAATTGCCATTGTTTTAGATTTTAGATATTCTAATAGGGATATAGTGATATCTCATTGTTATAATTTGCATTTTCTGGGCAACATACAATATGAAACATCTTTCCAGAGGCTATCATCTGTTTATCTTCTTAGCTAAGGTTTCTGTTGTGATCTTTGCTCACTTTTTAATTGAGTTGTTTGCTTCATTTTAAAGCCGTTCTTTGCATATTTTGGATAGAAGTTCTTTATCAGATATGAGTTTTGTACCTATTTTCTCCCAATTTGTGGCTTGTCTTTTTATCATCTTAAAAGTGTCTTTCACAGAACAGAAGCTTTTAATTTCAATTAGTTCTGACACCATCTTTTTCTTCTATAAACATTATTTAAAATTTCATTGCTTAACCCATGGCCATCTAGATTTTATTTCCTTTATTTTCTAAAAGTTTTATAGTTTTTACATTTTAAATATGAGCTAATTGTCTAATTTGAGTTAGTTTTAATGAAAGTTTTAAGGTCAATGTTTAGATTATTTTTTTTCATATGGATATCCAGTTGTTTCAGCATTGTCTGATGAAAATATTAGTTTTTCTTCATGGATAGTTTTTGCTTCTTTGTCAAAGATTAGTTCACGATATTTATTTGGGTTTATTTTGTGGCTATCTCTTCTATGCCATTGGTCTATTTGTTTACTTGTTTACTTTTTGGCCAATACCACATGGTCTTAATTACAATGGTTCTAAAACAAAACTGAAGTACAGTAGCTTTTGTTCTCAAAATTTGTTCTTCTTCAGTATCACGTTGGCTATTTTTAGACTTCTGCTTCCATATAAACTGTAGAATCAATTTATCAATATTTGCAAATTAACATGCTGAAGTTATGAGAAGGGTTTCCTAGAATTTGTGGTTCTGATCGGAAATAATTAACTTATTAACAATATGAAATCTTACTATATATGTGCTTGCAATATGTTTTTATTAATTTAGGTATTCTTTGATTTTTTTCATCAGAGTTTCATACTTTTCCTCATAGAGAACTGGTTCATATTTATACTTATTATATCATGTGTTGGTGCTAATGTAAATGGTGTTATCTTTAAATTTGAAATTTCCATTATTCTGACTATGTCAATAGATGCAGAAAAAGCATTTTCCAAAATCAGACAATAACTTATGCTAAAAACATTCAGGAAACTAGAAATAGAAGGGAAGATTGAAAACTTGACAAAGAATATCTCCAAAAATAATTCTACAGCTATCATACTTAATGCTGAGTACAATGGACTAAATGCTTATGTCTTCCCACAATTTGTATGTTGAAATCCCAATTCCCAATGTAATGATATTAGGTGGTAAGGTCTTTGGAAAGTTATTAAGTCTTCAGGGCTGAGTATTCATAAATACAATTAGTTCCCCTATAAAATAAGCCAAAGGGAGTCCTCTCACCCCTTCTACATGTGAGGACACAGTGAGAACATACCATCTATGAAGTAGAAAGTGGGACATCACCAAACACAAAATCTGCTGATGTTTTGATCTCAGACTTACCAATTCCAGAATTGTGGGAAACAAATTTCTGTTTTTCATTAGCTATCTGGTTTACCGCATTTTGTTATACAAGCCTGAATGGACTAACATAGTAAGAAACTAGATGTTTTCTCACAATATCAGGTACAAAAAATAGTTTGCTCTAGCCACTTTTTAAAAAAGATTTCATTGAAATTTCTAATACAATAAGACAAGAAAAGAAAAAACAAGGTATACAAATCAAACATGTTTGTCCATAGATAACATAGCTGTCTATGTAGAAAATCCTAAAGAATCAACAAAATTATTCTCCTAAAATAATAATAGTTATAGCAAAATTTCAGAATAAGAGATCAAAATTTAAAAGTCAACCACTTTTATATATAAATAAGTGGAATTTGAATTACACACACAGTACTGTTTGAAATTAGCAGCTCCCAAAATAAAACGCTTAAGTGTAAATCTAACAAAATGTGTATAAAACATATATGAAGTAACTACATACTCTGATGAGTGAAATCAAAGACAAAATAAATATTTAAAAATATATTCTACATTCCTTTGTAAAAGGACTCAAATTGTATAAGACATCAGTTCTTCCTATTTTGATCTATTGATTCAATGTAATCTCAACCAAAACCCCAGAAAGTTATTTTGTGGATGGCAATAAATTAATTCTGGAGTTTATTGAAGGGTATAATACCCAGAATAGCCAACACAACATTGAAGGAGAAGAACAAAGTTGGAGAATTGACATTACTCAACATCAAACATATTATAAATCTGCAGTCATGAAGACAGTGTGATATTGATACATTAATAGACAAATATATTCTCAAAACAGAATAGAAAGCCCAAATATAGACCAACTGATCTTTGACAAAAAAAAGCAAAGGCAATACAATAAAACGAATACAGTATTTTCAACAAATAATGCTGGAGCAACTGGATATCTGTATGCTAAACAAAATTAATCTAGACACAGACATCATACTCATTATACAATTATCCCAAAATAAATTAAAAACTAAATGTAAAATGTAAAACCATAAAACTCCTAGAAAATAACATGAGAGAAAACTTAGATGACCCTTGGTATGGTGATAAATTTCTAGATACAACAACAGAAGCACAATCCATGAAAAAAATAATTGATAAACTGCACTTTATTATAAACGTCTGACATCTATACTCTGTGAATGACAATGCTATAAGAATAAGAAGAAAAGCCACAACCTGGAAGAAAGTATTTGCAAAAAGCACCTCTGATAAGAGATTCCTATACAATGAACTCATAACTGGAAAATAAGAAAACAAGCAACATGATTAAAACTGGGCCAGACATCTTTTTTTTTTTTTTTTTTTTTTTTTTTTTTGAGACGGAGTTTTGCTCTTGTTACCCAGGCTGGAGTGCAATGGCATGATCTTGGCTCACTGCAACCTCCGCTTCCTGGGTTCAGGCAATTCTCCTGCCTCAGCCTCCTGAGTAGCTGGGATTACAGGCACGTGCCACCATGCCCAGCTAATTTTTTGTATCTTTAGTAGAGACGGGGTTTCACCATGTTGACCAGGATGTTCTTGATCTCTTGACCTCGTGATCCACCCACATCGGCCTCTCAAAGTGCTGGGATTACAGGCGTGAGCCACTGCGACCGGTCTGCCAGATATCTTAAGAGACACCTCAACCAAAAAGACATACAGATGATTAGCAAGTTTATAAAAACATGCTTTATATCCTATGTTATCAGAAAATGAAACTTTAAACAACTATGAGATACTATTACACAACCATTAGAATGGGAGGTACCAAAACCTAGAAAACTAACAACACCAATATTGGTATCAATTTCTATAGAAAATATAAAACCACGAGTAAACTCTAGATTAAACTATGGACGTGGGGTGTTTATGATGTGTCAATGTGGGTACATCGATTGTAGAAGACGTACTATCTTGGTGGGGATAATGACAATAGAGTAAGCTATGCATGTGTGGGGACAGGGCTGTATGGGAAATCTCTGCCCTTGCTTCTCATTATTTTCTGTGAGTCTAATGCCACCTGGAAAAAAAAATGTCTTAAGAAAATATCAGTTGCTCATTACTAGTATGTAAGAAAGCAATTAACTTTGTATATTAACCTTGCATCCTATAACCTTGCTATATTTTCTTATTAGTTCAAGCAGTTTTGTTGTTGTGTATTCTTCAAGATTTTCTACATAGCCTGTCACGTTGACTGCAAAGAAATACAGCTTTATTTTTTTCCCAAACTGTATACAACACTTAACTTTTTTTTCCTCTTGTCTTTTCACATTAAGCAGAACTTCAATACAATGTTGAATAGATGTATGCTGTTAGCTCTACTTTATTATTATTATTATTATTATTATTTGGTAGATGATGTTATTTACCAATTTCAGGAATACTTTCTCTAGTCCCAATTTACTGACAGCATTTATCATGAATGAATGAAATGATTTTTCTTTTATCTATTAATATAATCTATTATATACTCATATGATTTTTCCTCTTAGCCTGTTAATATAATGGATTACATTAACTGATTTTCAAATGTTGAATGAGTTTTGCATCTCTGAAATACATCTCACTTGGTCTTAGTGTATAATCTTTTATACATTAATGAATATGATTTGCTAATAGAATTTGAATATTTTGGTACTTATGTTCATGAGAAATATGGTCTGTAGATGTCTATTCTTGTAATAACTTTGTCCTTGGAATTATAGTAATACTGGCGTTATAGGAAAAATAATTATGAATTGTTATCATTGCTTCTATTCCATGGAGAAAATTGTAGAAAATTATTACCATTTCTTTCATTACTGATTGATAGAATTCACAGTTAAACAATTCTGGGACTGGTACTTTCTGTTTTAAAAGGTTATTAATTGATTATTTAGTTTCCTTAATATATATAGTTTTGGTTATTCAGTGGAGCTCTATGTCATTGTGTGAGTTTTGGTAGATTTTGTCTTTCAAAAACTTAATTCACCTAAGTTATCAAATTGTAAGGAGCAGAGTTGCTCATAATATTTCTTTACTCCTGTGGTACTCCTGTAAGTAAGAATTAGGGAGATAATTATAGGACAACTGCAGTTAATTGGAAAATAATATGCATGGTAAGACTAGTAGTACATATTGTTAAAAAGCTGAATGAACAATAGTTTATGCAAAACCAAGAATAACTGTCACAAAATGTGGAAGAATGAAATTTGGGGTGAATTTAGAAGTTAATAAATTAGTGCCATTCATTTACTAATTGGAAATAACTTATTTAAGTAGAAATCTTTTAAAATAATATTCTCAACAAGTGAAGTGTAGATTTTGCATACTGGTTGGTTATGTATAAGAAAGTCATATTTATAATAAATCTGTAGTTAACAAATAATTATCACAAAATTAGTAGTTCAACCTCTTAAAATGAACTTGTTTGCTATTTTAACAAATTCAAGTAGTTTTCCAACAACACATTGAACATGCAATTTATATTCACATAATCAGTTTCAAGGTTACAAGTCAACAATGCAAGTCAAACAAGAATAATTAACATTTTGAACTAATATTAAATGAATTGCCATTCCTAAAACTGACTTATGCAGAAATTCAATTTTATTTTGACCTCTCTTCAAGTACAGATTCTTTAATTTCAACTAAATTGAAAAAAAAATTACAGGTAATCTTTAGATAGAAAATGACATGAACCTACTGGTTATGTTTTTCAAAGTACATTTTTTTTACCTTGAGTATAATTAATTGTATAAAGAATCTGTAATGATTACAATGTAATTAGTGGAATTTTGGTATTTAAATACAGATAAATTTTAAAATTTAAAGATTTATGTTAACATATGGAGTACTGAAATTATAAGTGATCTTTTAAAATTTACCCCATCCTCTCAGACAGATATGATCAAAAGATTTCCATTATTAGAGAAGATCTCCCAGAAATATGCCCTAAAATAAGATTTAAATAAAAGTAGTTTACTTTGAAAGTGATTCTCAGAAGAGCTAAAAGTGCAATCTAGAAGTGAGACGGGCCAAGGAGGAAAGCTAAGATAGGTTACATGGAAGAGAAGGTTACCATTATGTCAAGTAGTAAGGCCTACTCATGCCAGGGACATCTCAGACTGATTGGGCAAACCCTGTGAGTTTCTCCATCTTAAGCATGAAGAGGCTGGGATACATAATTGCAAATTCCTATTCATTATTGTTTGAGGACTTCTTCTGAGGATACTAATATTGTGATACTCCAGACCTATCTCATGTGTCACTGGTGTTTGCAGTGAGAAGGTTGTAACTTAGTTGGAAAAAATAAATACAAGGTAGTGTAGATAAGGCAGGGATAGTGTCTACTACAATCTACCCCTTGAACCACTAAGATCTACTGGTGATACTTCATGTTGACATTAAGGACACTGATTCTTCCAGATGGTGGCTGGTTATAATTTCTAAAACAACCATACAAAAGAAAAAATTAATAAAGAGTAGTTAGATAAGCCACATTTCTCACTTCCATAGCTCACCTCCAAACCAAATTTGTATTTATCATCATCTTACTCAACACTAATTCTAGATTTGCTTTACATTTGGCCAGGATTTCTGTTCATCTAGTTCTCTTGTCTGGTGTCGCAAGTTACATATATACAATTAAGATGTTTTAACAACTGATTAGTCTGCCCAGGATCTTCCTGTGATTATTGGTTCAGGGATTCCTCTGCAATCGATGCTGCTTGGTGGGCAGTGATGTTAGAAATGAATGCTTAGTGTTCTCCAGAGTTCATCTACCTGCCTTTCCCCTTTCCAGTTTTCCAGTTTTGCATTTTTCAGGCCCTCATCACCAGTACAAACTATGCTATTATAAGAGAAATTCTGTTTTATATACTTATTTCTGTCTACTTTCTTCCTATATGTAAGTTTATGGCACAGGTTGACTGTTTTAAATTCAGTTCATGGCAATATTTCTCTTCATCAGTGCCTTTTAGGACTACCTTAAGAGAAGCTATAGCAAGATACTATATTGATCAGAGGTCTCCAGAGCAACGGAACACAGAGAAAGGGAGAAAGGAGAAAGATAGATAGAGAAAGAGAGAGATTATTATTAAAGAAACTAGCAACACAGTTGTGTAGACTTAGCAAATCCAAAATTTTCAAGTTAGGCTGGCAGGCTGGAGACCCAGGGAAGAGTTGCGGTTCAAGTCTGAAAATAATCTGCTGGCAGAATTTCTTCTTGCTCAGTGGTGGTCAGCCTGTTCTATTAAGACTTTCAGCTGATCAGATGGGGCTTACCCTCATTATAGAGGGTTATCAACTTTACTCAAAGTCCACCAATTTAAGTGTTAATCTCTTCTGGAAAACACCTTAATAGAAGCATCAGAATAATGTTTGATGAGATATCTGGGTACTTCTGTCTGCCAAGTTGACATAATGTTAATAATCACAGGCACCAATATGTCTAGCACATCTTTGACTATCAAATCATCGTAGGGAATCACTCAGATTTCACTGATACAAACAGGAAGAGAGGAACTGAAGCAAGGCAGGTAAATGACAATTAAGTCAACAATTCTGACTGTCCATATTGACACTAGGGATCCCAATTCCACACCACCATCTCCTTCCACTTCTTTTACTTTCTCTTTCTGTGTCTACTCAGAACCAACCCTGAATATGTCATCTCCATCATGTAAAGTGTTTGAACTACATTCATCCAACATTTGGGTTTGGTGGATCTGACAAGGCTCAACTCACGTGAAGCAGCTTCAACAGAAGCATACTCACTTGACATCCAGCAGTCAGGGATTCAATCTCCATGAGGTATCAGCTGCACTCTGGAAGCTACTTTTAAATTATAAAAAGTTTTCTCTTGAAGATAACATAACCTAGGGTTTTATGCTGTGACTTCTTTATTGAGGACTGTCCAAGACTCCATGCATCAGCCTTATGACACAAATAACACCATGCGACTTCAATCAGGTCACATGACCCACAAGTTAGAACTAACTGAACTTCAGGCTAAACCTAGAGCAGAACCTCTTTCTATAGGTTCCATTTAAAACTGACAGCCTTCCAAACTCCAGGCAATACTTGTAGATGTGACATTTGCTGTTTCCACTTTCTAAAGCAGTCTATCAAGTTCCATCCTCCTTTGTTTTCATAAGAAGTAAAGTGTATATTAACTTTTAATTCAAATTGGAGGACAGACATGCCCAAGTATATGCCAGAAAAACTGACTCCTTAAAACTTCTGACGTGGCAGACCTATGAAAGTCTGTACAGATAATCTCTCACTATCTTGTTTACATGCATCTTATCAGGAGAGGGCATCCAAAGTATTTACTTCTTACTTTCAAGTCTAATCAACCAAATCACATCATTAGAATGAACCAGTGCATTTTCCATTATTATGTCGAGATGGTTAAATCCCTTTTCTTTTATATGTTGATAGAGAACAAGAGGGTTTACTTTGCCCTGGGGAAAGGCCTTGGGTGACTGCAAACTACTTTATCTTAAATTCTGATGAAAATTAAAAGAAAAATATTCACTAGATCAAAGGATATAGTGTCAGAATATTTAAAAAATATTCCAAAATATGTGCTTGAACTCTAAAACTATGATGGCCTATAATAAAAAAAAAAATTGTTGGCAACACCTATCCACCAGAAATATGGCAGGCAGAATTTCTAGGATTATCAGCAAAGTGAAAAAAAAAAAAATCCTTGACTTGCAAGAATCTGTAGTGGAAATAAGCAGAAAAATAAGAAGCAGCTGCAGTTGGGACTACACAATCATCTTTCATGATCCCCTCTCATTTATGTGATCAAATCCATTGAATTAACTGTGGTTCTCTGCATTCCTTAAGCCTTTAGGAGTGGCATTAATCTATGCCATTCTACTCGGGATGTGGCACTGTTTCTGATTTACTATGTTGGCTGTAAAATAAGTTTCAAAGGCTTCCACTTGACTTGTCCTAACATAATTTTTATTGCTGCACATGATAGAGAACCAATGTAATATTCTACCATCTGTTAAGTAAATCCATGCCAGTTATTCATATAGAAACTAGAGAAATAACTGCAAGATGGGTTTCTAGAATCTTTGGACATTTGATATAGACCTAGGCCAGAAGTGCATTTATCACCTTGTATCCATATACTCCTATTCTAATGGAAGACATTTATTTCATTTTGGTTCATCTGGTATTACTATCAGCTTGGCTATTCATAGAAGTTTCTATTTAATCTGCTGTCCCCAGTATACATTACTCTTTTGGGGGAATAGCCACCAAATACAATGGGCAGAATTTCAGGGTCTTTGTTCAAAAAATATGTAGATAAGTTTTTTATTCAATCAACTGACTCTGGATCTGAGATTTGGCTCAGGTGCAGAGATTGAGTTAGATACTATGATATTTCCATTGTAGTAATAAATATTAGACATTGACTTACCCACTCTTGATATTTTATGGCTATATATGTGAAAAAAAAAACACACTCGAAAAAATAAAACAACTGTTGGTCGTGCATCTCTCTCATCCCTAGGAACACCATGGTCTATCAGCCATTTCACTACAATCCTTGCGAGTCAGGAGCTCTAATTGCAATGTTAGTTTACTGATCCTTGCAGTAATTCTTCTTGCCTTGCTTCTGATGGTTACATTCTGATAACAGTTCTCTTTTTATTTCTTTTAATAAAGGCCATTATTATTTCCAAGTTTTAAACAGCCATGATAATGGCAAATAAAAATTATATAAAGGCATATTCCCTGAATCAAAAATGTCCTAGTATTAACAAAATTTCATTTACCCAGCCTTATTGTTCACATTCTGTGATGTAGTATTTCCAAAGTTTATTCACAAGCATGGCCTTGTGGTTCTTCCAGGAATGTTAACGAGATCTTGCAAATTTTTTGATAAATGTCACATTTTTCCTTCTAGTTGGATTAAGGCCATTGAAATCATTCTGAAACATGAACTAGTTATTGTTATGGAGGCAATAAGTGGGGAAATGGAGGGGAATCAGTAGAAATATATTATTCTGCAAAGTAACTTTCTCAGGTGAAATATTGAATGTTTTCCAAATATTGGGAGGATGCTCTCTTCTGGAGATGGTGAAGGGTCAGCTCCTTTCAACTTAAAGGTTCAAGGGCATTTTGGGGATGAAAGTGCTCAAATACATACAGAAAAATATCGTGATGCATTATTTCAGGATCTACTTCTATTTCTCTCACTTCAGTGTAGGAAACTTGCAGGGATCATGGACTTGATTTTAACTATAACTTTGTCATACTCATAATAGTTTCCTGGGCTATTTGTTTCACAGTAGAGTCAGCTCTCTCACTGCATAAGTTATTTTAAATTCTGCTTTAAAATATTGGGTGATATTCACTTTGTATACTAAATTGTTAGCCAACAGAATTGAGCCTGATATTTTCATGCTTTGACACTTCTTTGGCAATTAATAACAGCCAACTAAATTCACAAACAGGAAAACCATAATTGCTTTTCTATTTTTCAGGCACATGAGCTACTACCTAGGCCAGTATAACCCCTGCCATCTCTAGCTGATACCAATAAATCATTTAATAATTTTGGTGCTACAATATGCCAGGATAGTAAGGAACAGGTTCCACTTAGTCTCAATGAAGTTGCTGACATCTGGCCTGCAAGTGATCCATTGCCTGTTCCCATGATAACTGTCTCTTCTTAGGAGCATTTTAAGTACCAAGTGTATTAGTCTTGGTCGCCCCCACATACACACATTTTAAGGCAAAATATTCAAGTGCAAGTGATCTATTTGAGAACTAACTATAAGAATCACCAGAGAGAGGAGAGAGAAATGAAAATGAGAAATTAAGACAAATTCAACATATTTTAATGAGCATGTTAGCACTAGGAGAAATGGGCTATCTGTTT
Source organism: Callithrix jacchus (assembly GCF_049354715.1). Lineage (NCBI taxonomy): Eukaryota > Metazoa > Chordata > Mammalia > Primates > Cebidae > Callithrix > Callithrix jacchus. The sequence continues at coordinate 81,049,596 of NC_133504.1, read as the reverse complement.
TGTTAGGCATCTTTGTTAGGCAGATAGTACAGGACATGATTTCAAGTTAGCTCAAGCAGCAGAAATTATTATAGTCCAGTTTCTGTCCATCAGATGTTGCCAGGTAAAAAGAAAAATGGAGGAAATAAGCAAAGTTTAAAGTATTTCCAAAGGACTGATTTTCCTTTGGTCAAATAGAAACTTGAGAATTCAATGGACTGGGAGACTTGAAAAAGACAAAAAATGGTGTTTAATGGATTTGAGTAACTGAGATAGAAAACTGTCTGTGGTTTCAGATAAGAAACTGAAATTTAAAGATTTTGTATATTAAAAATGTGGACAATAAAAAAGTCCAGAGGTGTTAGAGCACTGGTTTTCTCCAGAGGAGTTGAAGGAAAGTTATGGAGAGGGGAATCAAAGGACTAAGTAAGAAACGAAAATAAATTAGAATAGATTAAAATTGATTTAAATTAGAAAGGATAAGTAAATAAGTATATTTATATTTACTTAAGTTTGTAAAACTTCTCTGTGAATAAGATACTTATCATCATGCTTTCAAAAATGAAAAACACAAACAAACATACTCTTGTAGTAATAAAATTGTTTCTAACCATTCAAAATCAACCTTACTGAGCATCATAAAATCTGCAATTTTAGTATAATGGCCAAATAAAGTATTTATCTGAACCATATCAGTAAAACTTATTCTTATGTCTTCAGGATATTTACACTTAGATTTTAATATGTGCAAATGCAATTTTATATTTAATACATAAGACAGTTCAGCTCTTCATTTTGTCAGCATGTCAAGATCCAGTTTAAAATAATAAAAGAGATATTTAATACTTAATGCAAAAAGAAAAAACCTCTAAAACAAATAATTGGAAAAGGTATCTCAATTTACAACATATTTTGGGACAATTTTATTAAATTATAGTCTAAAGTAAGCTTGCATTGTTACATTTTTTTTATTTTCCTGTCAAAATTACAGTCCTTAATACAACAGCTGGGTAGATAAATTATTCATCATCACACCTGATTTTTCATTGAGTAATGAAAAATGTACATCATTATTTAACAATTAAAACTTTCCCTATTTATCTCCAAATTTAAATTGCCCTTTCAGGCATGGACTAAGTTGTACTATGTTTACTGTAGAATTTTGGTCATGTTTGGTATCTATGTTTTTTCATTAGTGCTAAACTCCTTTTTTTATGTTCACAATAAAAGAGTTGCTGTCAGCAGTAATCAGTTTGAATGATATTAAGTGGTTCCTTGTGATACCTGGTTATTGACATCTTATGTTTTACACACTCAGAAAAAATAAGTGCCACAAGGGAAGTTAGGGATTTAAAAAGGCGTAAAAGATTACCAGAATTTTATTTTCCTGTTCTTAGTTACCTTCTATTGAGTAGAATATTATTGCTAGTGACAGATGTGAACCTTTGCCAGGTCTTCTCCTTGTTAAATTTCACCATCCTAGCAGAATAAGTTGGTACACAAGTGCTGAAACAGATAACCATGGATGTAATTTAGGGAAAGTAGTTAGCCAATCATAAGGCTGTAATATAAAAACCACTAGGAAGAGAATGTAATATTGTGATTGTTAAGCTGAAGTAATTTCAAATCACAGAAAAGTCCAAAAAAACTCTCTAATATTTCTGTGAATAACTAAATATTTTGTATCCATAAATTTCCCTAAAACTCCGGAAGCCTGTTTTCGTTAGTCTATCACTGCCCTGCATCTTGTTGATCTAGATTTGATACTCATTTGAGACAACTCAAAATGATACTCATTTGATACAACACTTAATCCACACGCACGTAACACCTTACATATTTTATACTGACTGTACCATTTATTAAAATTCAGAAGACATACAAAGATTAAGGAAGATAATTGAATTCCTTTTTAAAAAAATGTGCCTAATAAAGACTTCTTGCGCACATGATTTGCCCTTCATTTATGTACACTTTTACTTCTTCCCCTTTACTTCTCTGTTTTCCTATATTTCCTTTATTTTCCTGAAAAGAATTATAAAATTAGTTTTCCCCTTCATTTATTTATTTATTTATTTATTTGCATATTACTTTAGCCATTTTCTTCATTGCCCTGATTGTAACATCTGTGCAATTCTTCAGGTCTTTTCTCATGTATTAGTTTCATAGGCATGCCATAATAAACTACCACAAACCTGATGGCATATAATAGCAATTCAATCTCTCACAACTCTGGATACCAGAAATCTAAATCAATGTGTGAACAGGGTCACTATGCAAGGAATATTTCTTCCTTGCCTCTCTAGGTTCTGGTGGCTTCAGGCACTTATTGGCTTGTGGCTGGATAATTCCAACCTCTGATTTTCTCATTGGATGCTCTTCTTCTCTTCATATGTCTTCTTTTAGGACAAATATTTCATTTTGCATGGGGGAGCAGGAAAGGTGTCTATGAGTCTGGGCACTCACTTGGCTGGTCGTGGGTTCAGTTTGTGACAGTACATCAAGTTGTATGCTTAAGGTTTGCAAACTGCTCAGTATAAATAGAAGTAAAATGTAAAACCGAAATTCGTTTTTTAGACATTGAAATCAAACTATTGTTTTAAAGTAACTATTGTGCTGTTTTTTAAGAGTTTTTAAGTGTTTTCCAAGTGAGATTTCTTTGCAAGTCTCATGATAAAGCACTTATATGTTTTAAAAACTGAAGTTGATTTCACTGTCCATAATGCAAAATCACTTACCATGCTTTTCCTTTAGAATCAGTTTTTAAGAGTTAAGCTATGGACCTGGTAACAATGAACATATCTAGCACATAGATACAGTTTTTAATACTGTGGTTGTTTTTACACTGGGACAAGAAATACAGAGAAAAAACACAGAGAATCTTTTAGTAGCAGAAAGTAAGGAGGAACTTACACACACACACACACACGCACACACTGATAGAAGTATCTCAAAATGAAACAGAGGCCAATTGAAAGATCTGCCTATATTGTCGGTAGAAAATCCACATGGGTCTGCAGCAACCACAATTCTTTACTCCTCAGAAGAAAGAATTTGACTGAGGGTCATAAGACAGAAGGAGAGACCAAGGCAGGAGTAAAAGTGTATTAACAACCTTTAGAACAGAAATGAAAGGAAGTAGAGTGTGTGTCAAAGAGAGCCAAGAGCTGCTTGAAAGATCAAGTGAGTTGTTTGACCTTTTGACCTGGGGCTTTATATGTAGACATACTTCTGTGGTCTTGCCATGCTTCTCCCCTGATACTTCCCTTGGGGTAGGCTGTCTGCATGTGCGGTTGCCTGATAGCACTTGGGAGGAGAGCATGTGCAGAATGTTTACTCGAGCTGTATATCTGCTCACTTGAAGTGCTCTTCTCTTACTAGTAGTCTAGCATTCCTGGAGGAAGTTCATATGCCAGTTAAACTCCTTCATTTTTCCTCTTAGTGTGCAGGCCTGAGCCCACTCACCCAACTCCTGTGATCTTATTGGGAAGTTGCTGAACACCAGCATCAGGTGTTTCTATCTATTAGGAGACTGCCTTTCCCTGGCACCAGCTGTGACCAATTATTATTTTAGTGACACAGTTAACAACTGCAGGACCGCCACCTGATGGTCACCTGACAATTCCTGGTGTGTTTGTGTTGGGGAGCCCTCTCCCGCCCAGTTCATGACTTACTAGCTACCTACTGTGACATCTACAGCCAAAGATATAACAATTTGAGCAACAACAAAAGTTAATTAGGATTATAGTTCAGAGAATAAAATATATATCAAGGTGCTACAAATAGTATATTACAAAACAAATGAGAAAAACAAATATCCTATGCAAAGTAATTTTAAATAACTTATGTAGATACCCTGCCCTCAGAGAAATGGAACATAATATTCTATCTCTTATGAGTGGGCTGCCTAGAATGATGCCTTTAGTAAACTGACAATGGCAAAACCTGTCACACACTTTCTCAGCAAGGTAATGGAGGTTCACAACAGTAGTAAGTCACGTTGGCATTGATATTGATATGATATGAAAAGAATAACACTTTATCCTTATGGTGTTCCTCCCCAACCCTAAACACTTACTCGTATAATCATAGGGAAAATGTCAAACAAACTTGTATCACAGACATTCTAAAAATACTGTTAGCATCATCCAAAACCAAGTATTGAAAAAAATCTATTGAGTATTAGGAACCTAAAAAGGCATAACAAGTAAGTAAAATGTGGTATCATGGATGGAATTCTGGAACAGAAAATGAACGTTACATAAAAACAAGGGAAATGTGAATAAAGTATGAACTTCAGTAAATGATAATGTATAAATACATTCATCAATAGTGACAAATATAATAAAGTAACAAGATGTTAATCACACAAAACAAAACTGGTTTGGGGGTAACTGGAACACTGTAATGTATTTTTAATTTATCTGCAAATTTAAAACTATTCTTAAATAAAAAGCTTGCTTAAAAATTTTCAAAATCAAAGATAAATTGAGGAATAAATGAGGAATGATGTGTGATAAAACAACTGCAATGGTTGAATCTATGTAGGTGCTATGTACTTATTCAGTGTTAAATTCTGTTAATATCACTGTTTATTTGAAAATTAGAATAAATAAGTGAAAGGAAAGAATTAAGTTCAGTAGAAGGATCAACCTCAATAATTTATGCCAAATAAGTCTCCTGTGACCATGAAAATACTTACACATAGGAAAAAGAAGCTTTCACATTTTTCTGTGGGTTATTTTTAAATGTATCATAATATGTATTCACTTGTTAATATTTACTGAAGGTCTGATACATTTATAAACATTTAGGCCTTTTATTTTTAAGACAGGTTATCACATTGTCACCCAGGCTGGAGTGCAGTTGCATGATCTTGGCTCGCTGTAATCTCCCCATTCCTGGTTCAACCAATCCTCCCACTTCAGGGTCCCCTGCAGGTAGAACTACAGGTACACACAACCATGCCTGGCTAATTTTTGTATTTTTTGGTAGAGATGGAGTTCCACCATGTTGTTCAGGCTGGTCTCAAATTCCTGATCTCAGATGATCCACCTGCCTTGGCCTCCCAAAATGCTGGGATTACAGACTTAAGCCACCATACTCAGCCAAATTTAGGCCTTTTAAAAATTCGACAGTCATTGTTATTTCTTAGTTGAAAAATGTTTTGAAGTGTCTATTCTTATATTAGATTTAACTTAGGAAATAGTAAGAGAAATGTGAAACTAGGACTTCTGATGAGTTTTATCAATCTAGACTTTCAAGCATGGCTCTAAGTGGTTACATGATACACTTCTGTATAATTACATTAAATATGGTACATACACACAATGGAATACTGCACAGATGTAAAAAAAAAGAACTCCTTTCTTTTGCAGTAAAATTTATGCAATAGGACATTGTTATCCTAAGTGAAGCAATGCAGGAGCAGAAAAACAAATACCACAAGTTCTCCCTTATAAGTGGGTCTAAATTCTGAATACACATAGACCACAAAGAAGGGAACTATAGGCACTGCAACTTACTTGAGGGTGGAGGGCAAAAGGAGGGTAAGGATTGAAAAACTACCTATTGAGTAGTATGCTTACTACCTGGGTAATGAAATCTTTTGTACACCAAACAAATGACATGCAATGTACCCATAAAACAAACCTCTATATATACCACAACAGTGAAATAAAGGAAAGAAAAAAAAAAAAGAAACATGAAATAGGCCAATAAAAAGCTTTTTGGGGCAAAAAAGAAACAAAAACAGAAAAAGCTTTCCTTGGTTAAAAAAATGCAAAAGAATATGCATTTAATACTATAACTAACCTAATGAGCATCATAGCTCTACCCTAGTCTATCTTAAATGTGTACAGGACCTTTACATTAGCCAATCTTATAATAAAGTATTGAATTACTACTCCTTTTGCTTCTTTATTTAGTTAAAATGATGAAGAAACAAACTAAGTGAGAGACAGAAAATTTCGTCTTACGTAGTATGACCCATTTAGAAAACAAATATTTAATTAAAAGTCAGAAGGCCTGAAATTATCTAGATTTTTCAAAATAAACTTTTGTTATCATAGAAAAGACACTTGACTCTATGCTTCTATTTAGTCATTTACATAGTTAGAGAATTACATTAAACAAAGTATATAAAATTCTGCTCTAAAATGTATTCTATCAATGCACACTGATCGGATTGGATTTTTTCTAAAACTGTTGTCATTTCCTGAAAAATCTGTTTATTTCACTCACATTCTCTGGATTACTCCTAACATTTGAATTAAAAGAAATAATTTGGCAGAAGAGTCTGACCAAGGTTGTGTTATAAGTTATTTTTACAAACGTGCATGCACACATGCACTTACACAGACAAATTTATGCATCAAATAATTAGGCAGAACAAAATATATTAATGTATTTTAATTTCCACATTATGACTAAAAGTATAGTTATTCCACCTCTGCATTATGGGGTCTGTAATTTTTTTCTTTGAATTGTGCAAATAGACTTTATATCTAACGAATTCATTGTTCTGCACCTATATGTTACAAATACATATTTTTGAGCTTATGCTTCCAGAAAGTGAAGGTTTTAAAGACATTTTATGAACTATATCAAATATGTACATTTTATTCATATTGTGGAAAAGAAAGCAGGATTACTTGCATAAAACATGTACTTCAGTGATAAATGGAAAGTACTAATTCTAAAACATCAGTTGTGACTTCAAGTTTGTAAGTATTGCATATTATTCTCCTTTGAAGATAATAGATGGAACAAGTGTAGTTGGGTTGCCTTCTGGAGATCTAAGAATAAAGACAAGTAGCAGATGGCTTACTGTTGTCAGGTCAGCTATGTGAGATTGGGACAAGATGGGCAACACCAAGACTTCTCGTCCAGGAGAAAAGGAGAACAGTGAAGCTTTTATCTAACACCCCAGCCTTTTAGAGCACTTCCATAGAAAAAGAGAGAACATCCTAGCTTACTGTACCTAGTATGGCTCTCTGAGATCCGGAGAAGCCATAAAACACTGAGACATCACCAAAAAGAGGAAGAAAGAGGAGTAGAGCATACCTATCACAGAAAAGGTTTCAGAGGCTTCTAGAATCTCTAAGTAGGCTTTTCACTGAAAGTCTTTTTTATTGAAATCGGTTTGTAGAAACTGGAAATATTGCCTGTTCCTTTCAATGCACAGATACCAATATAAAATAATAAGGAACATGAGGAATCATGGAAACATGACACAACCATATGAACAAAATAAATCTTCAATAACTGACCTTCAAGAAATGAAGATCTATGAACAGCTTGACAGGGAATTCAAAATGATGGTCTTAAAGAACCTTGGTAAATTATAAGAGAACAAATTACACAACTAAATGGCATCAGAAAATAATGAATAAACAAAATGAGAATATCAGTAAAAATATAGAAACCATAAAAACAACCAAACAGAAATTATAAAACTAGAGTTAGAATAATTGAAGCAAAAAGAAATCAATGCAGAGTACTAATAACAGACTTAATCAAGCAGAGAAAAGAACCAGTAAACTAAGAAGAATGAAAAGAAAAGAAAGGAAAATAGGGCAAAAAAATTAGAAACATATAAAACATCATTACATGAGCCAATGAATGCATTATGGAAGTAACAGAGGGAGAAGAAATAGAGAAAGGGTCAGATATATTATTTAAAGAAATTATGTCCTCAAACTTCCCAAACCAAGGAGAAAAATGTATATTCAGATCATGAAGACCACAGGATCTCTAAAGGAACTCAAAGAAATCTATTCTGAGACACATCACAATCACATCATCAAAAGATCAAGACAAACAGAATTTGAAAGCAGCAAGATAAATGAGACTCATCATATGCAAGAGAGCTTCCATATCAGCACTTTGCTCAACAGAAACATTTCAGGGAAGAAAGAAGTGGGATGATAGATTTAAAGTGCTGAAAGGGAAAAATCTGCCAACTAGGAATATATATTTGGTAAAAGCCTTTCAAACATAAAGAAATAAAAATTTTTTCATATAATCAAAAGCTGAAGCAGTTTGTCACCGCTAAACTTGTCTTAAGATAAATGCTAAAAGAAGTTCTCCAATTTGAAACCAAAGGCCATTAAATAGCCACATGAAGGTGTATTAAACTACATAATTCACTGGCAAAGCAAATACAGTGATGTTGGTGTGTAAATATAATTAAATTTTTAGTACATAAGTTAAAAGACAAAAATATTAGGAATAACTACAATTAAATGAAATTTTAATGGATACACAATATACAAGATGTAAATTGCAACATCAATGGCATAAAGTGTGTCTGTAGGAGAAGTAAAAGTGTTGCTTTATATATGTGCAATTGATACATTATTTTAACCTAAAATGATTATTATAGGAATAAGACCTTACATGAGATCCTTGGATTAACCACAAAGAAAATACTTAGAAGAGACCTGTGTTAGTCTGTTTTCATACTGCTATGACGATACTGCCCAAGACTGGGTAATTTATAAAGGAAAGAAGTTTAGTTGACTTATAGCTGGAAAGGCCTAAGAAAACTTACAATTATGTTGGAAGGCAAAGAAGCAGCAAGCACCTTTTTAACAAGGCAGTAGAAAAGAGAGAAGTGAAAGAAGAACTTCCAAACACTTATAAAATCTTCAGGTTTCCTGAGAACTCACTCACTATCATAAGAGCATCATGATCCAATCACCTTCCTCCCTCTACATCTGGGGATTACAGGTCCCTTCCTTGATACGTGGAGATTACAATTCGAGATGAGATTTCGGGAGGGGAAAAGAGCCAAACCATATGAGGACACAAGGACTCAATTTTGATTTAAGGACACTCAAACGCTGAACATAAAAGGATAAAAAAAGGGATTCCATTCAAACAGTAGGGAAAAAAAAGCAGTCAAGGCTACAATTATATCAAACAAAATAAACTTATATTAAAATATTATCTCAAAAGCTGAAGAAGTTAATATATAATAATAAACGGTTCAATAATCAGGAAATTACAGCAATGCAAAATATATGCACCAAACATCAGCGTGTATGTAAAAATTAAACAATGCATACCCTGAACAACTAATGGGTCAAAAAAGAAGAGAAATCCTAAAATACTTCATAAAAAAATGAAAATAAATACAAAACATACAAAAACTTAAGGAATGCAGCAAAAGCAGTGCTAAGAGGAAATTTTATAGAATAAATGCCTATATAACAAGGAAAAAAAGAGCATAAATAAAGAACTTACGTATATACTCCTATAGAAACCAGGAAAAGAACAAACTAAGCCCTAAATTAGAAGAATTAAAGCAGACATAAACAAAATGGAGATTATAATACCAATAGAAAAGTCAACAAAACTAAGAATTGGTGTTTTATAAAATGACAGAATTTCTTAGTGCAAGAAAAAACAGAAGACAGAAAACAGTAAACAAAATCAGAAATTAAAGATAGATATTATAACTGATGTTGCATAAATAAAACTATTATGAATGTATGAACAACTGTATACCAACACAATGAATAATCTAGGTGGAATAGATAAATTTCTAGAAACATAAACCTGCTGCAAATGAATTATAATAAAATATAAATCCTGAACAGACCTACAACAAGTAAGGAGATTGAATCAGTAAACAATGATGGCCCAATTAAGAAAAGCCCAGAGCCAATTTGCTCCACAAGTGAATCCTACCAAACATTTGAAATGAATTACACCAATCCTTCCCTTCTCAAGAATTGAAGAGAACATTTATAAACTTATTTTATGATGTCAGCATTACCTGGATATCAAAGCTGAGCAAAAGTACTACAGGAAGAAAAAACCACAAGCTAGCAAAATGCTTGATAAAACACAGGTGGAAAATTACCAGCAGAATAACAGCAAATTGATTAGCTGTTGAATTGAACAGAACATTGCAAACATCAAACAGTATGTTCAAATGAGATTTACCCTTGAGCTGCAAGGATATTTCAATATATGCAAATGTGATACACCATATTAACAAAAAAAGTATACTAATCAGATGAGCATAATCATCTTAATAGATTCAGAAAATACAGTTGATAAAAATACTCTTGTGATAAAAATATTCAATACACTTGATAAAGAAGAAATTTAACTCAACATAATAAAGGCCACAGGAGTAGACCTGGATGTAAGTTCGAAATATGAAGCAAAAGATATGGGGAAATTATGCCAATCCTTCCCGTCTCAAGAATTTCAGCAAGGGAGTATTTCAAGTGAAGCTCAGGGGAAGCTACAATGTTTTATCTATGTACAAGCCTTTATATGAACTTTAAAGGGCAAGGGAATGAGTACAGGGAATGTCCATCTGATGAGGACAAAGCATTGTGTAAACTTTACCTGGGATTCTTCTGACATTTATTTGGTAACTACTTTGCCTTATGTAAATTCCAAGACCATTTTGTAGTTAAACAAAGAATAATTAATATATTGGATTCACAATTTATAATCATATTTAGATTATGTAATGGTTAACTATATGTCTCTACTTCGCTGCTGGTCCACAGTACCTAGATATATGGTCAAACATTATTCTGGATGTTTCTGTGTATTTTTTTTTTTTTTTTAATGAGATTAACACTGAAATCAAGGGACTTTGAGAAAAGCAGATTACTAGGATTTTCCCAATCAGTTGAAGGTCTGAAGAGCCCCAGGGACTGACCTCTTATGGATAAGAATTCTGCCAGCAGATAACTTTTAGACTCAAACTGCAATCTTTGTCTCTTCCCTAAATTATCACCTCTCAGACTTCAGACTTAAACTGCAGCATGACCTCTTTCCTCCTCTACAGCTTAAAGACTTTGGGAGTTGAACTGTAGATTTTGGACTCGTCAGACTTCGTAATTCTGTAAGCCAATCCCTTAAAATTAATTTATTTACATTTATATCCACATCCTATTAATTTTATTTCTCTGGTGGATCCTAATATAATTTATAATTAAATGTGATCTATAACTTTATATACCAGTTTTTTTTCTAAATTATTGTGATTGTCTTGATTGATACATCTAGTAATTTCAGTAAAAAGTAGAATTACAGTTCTTGTTGCTGCTATTAAAAAGCTTCACCAATTTAAGATGGATTTTTTTTTATCACTTTTAAAGACTCCAGCTACTATTTGCAATTTATTCCTAATATATTACAATATGGGCAGATAAGAAAGCAATGAAAATTTGGAGTCTTTGACTAAGGTCATAAAGCTGGATTTTAATAGTTAAAATTGTACTCTAAAATCCCTGACTTCAAAGTCACTGGTCTGTCTACATGACTATGTTTTCTCTCAGATTAACTCCAAATGAGAAGTTGTGTGTTACTTATTATTTGTGAGGAAAAAATGTGCTACTTAATCTTGTTGATTATTTTAACTATTTTTAGAGAATTGCCTGACGTTACTAGTTTTCTTCATACAGTTTTTTTAAAAATTAAGTATATCATTCAAAAATGTTTCTCAAGTTTTGAATACTATACTATTTTGTGTATTAATGAGCATTTTAATCATGCATTTAAATTATTTCACTCTGTTAGAGGCCTTATCACTGATATCCATATTAATGGATTTCTTACTTGTAATGGCCTACTTATGGGCCATTTAAACTTAAGATTATATATTTTTAATGTGTCATTAAAGCAGAGTTTCTGAGAATTTTTGTTTTAAATTAATTATTCAACTGTAGTAGTTAACCTTTAAATTGGTTTTCAAAGACTTTCTACAGGCGTGACTACATAATAATTATTTTTGAATGATGTTGCATAGATTTCTTTGGAACCAGTAAAGTGCTAGTTGATCTAGATAGCTTTAGATGCCAATTCTAGTCTTCAAACTGTCAAAGATTTTTACTAGTACATTCCAGCCAGTTGTTAATACTAACAGAGCTAAATTAGAGCTGTTTTACTCAGCTTAAATTTCTGTTTCTTTCTATGATGAATCGTTCTACTTTAATGCCAATTCTTCTGTTGTGAAACTCAACTAAACATAGTATTATTATGACCCATATTAATCTACATTTTCGTTAACAGATTGAAGGTAGTGCATTTGATTTCAAGTTTAGACAGTCATGACACTATCTAGACCTCCAAATTGCTAGATACTACTTGTGACAATCCATAAAACTCCATGGTGCCTAGTCTCATGGAACAGGGGCTCAAAGTAAATAGGTGTTATTTATGATTGAATTTATATTGTTAATGAAATGTTACACTATTGTAACTGTCACACAAAATTACAAAAGTGCCTTCTAAAAGGCACTAGTTTCACTATTAGTTTCACAATAGTTTTGCTATTACAATAGTGAAAAGAAAAAAAATCCCTCTTTTTCTTTATCAAATTTTATCAGCGGGAATGTAAAGAAAATTGCATTATTTATTAGCTTACTTTGAAAGGAGTGAAGACACTGAATTCAAGAAAATCTAAAGATAAGTGCTAAGGACATTTTAATGGTATGTGGTGCTAATTACTCTCACTTTATTTCCTTTGCCTAAATGCTCCTCTGGTCAGGTTCTCTTATTCCTCTTACTTGCATGTTAATTTATCCCAACCTAATTCTGATTGACTTAAAATGTAAGAAAGTTGAAGCATGCATTGATTAGGTGTTCCTGATTCTGACTACAACTATTTACATCAACAATTTTGCAACAACTATGCTATTACTCAGTGGTAATCACTAAATTCTTAAGTCATTCAGATGAGTTTTTTCCCACAGTTGCTAATAACCCCTAGCCCTTTCCAATGTGCTGAGGCAGTGTTTGCCTAGAACATTTGACTTGGCCATTAAAAATATTACTTTTTTGAATGATGTAATATAGCATCAAAAATACGTATGACTTGTGACTTTAATAGTTATTAACTTTTAGATAAAAACTCTGAAACATGTATATGAGATAAAAAAACAAAATAGCTATATGACAACATAAAAGAAAAAATCCAAATGGAAGCCAGAAACCGTCATGTCACTCTAGAATCCCTTCAGTCACTTAATCCTACAGAATTAATAGCCATGTTTTTACTGTATTTATATAAAAATAACTAGCAATTATTTGATACCTTGAGATAAACATTTTCCCATGCAATGTATGTATTTTATATAAACTTTGACAAATCACCATTGAAGGGGACATATATTCACTTAATAGTCAGTAACAAGTCCAGAGATGAATCTTAGATAGCAGATCAGCCTTAGTTACATTAAAGAGCTTAGCTTAGCAATGATGCTATGAAGCATCTATGTTCTTTCCATTACTCTCCTGCATGTTAGAAAAATAAACAGGAAAAGTCTTTACAGCTTTCTAAACTTATCTTCATTTTGATTTTGCTTTTCTCTATTCAGGCCAGTCATTTCATTCACCTCAACTTTTCTTTTAATTACTTCTATGTTAATCTACCAGAATCTTTCACTTTTTATCTTATTATAGATGGAGGAGGGCCATGCCCAATGAACAAACATTTCATCATCCTGAAATCTAAGTAGGTAATATTATAGCATTATATATTCGTTTTTAAAAATAGTTATTTGATTGTTAAACCTTTTCCTAGGTAGCAGAATATCATCAATAGTTTTTTTTTTTTAAGATACTGACTCCCCAATAGATTATATCAACAAGAATGACACAAAAATATATGGAAATATAACACAGAAAGTATGTAGGATAATGAAAGATTATAAGTGTTCTTGTTAAAATGTTAAAACATGTTGAAGGCATTCAGGAGTATAATTTACCTTTTTTTTTCTCCCCAAGACAAAGTCTTGCTCTGTTGTCCAGGTTGGAGTGTAGTTGCATGATCTCGGTTCTTCGTAATCTCTGCCTCTGAGGTTCAAGGGATTCTTCTGCCTCAGCCTTCCAAGTAGCTGGGATTACAGGTACACACTACCACACCTGCTAACTTTTTGTATTTTGTTATTGTTGTTGTTGGTTGAGGCAGGGTTTCATGATATTACCATGTTGACGAGGCTTGTCTCAAACTCCTGACCTCATGATCCACCTGCATCAACCTCCCAAAGTGTTGGGATTACAGTCATGAGCCACTGCACCCAGCCAGAGTATAGGTTTACCATTTTAACTAGAGTGGTCAGGATAGGCTATAAGGTAAAGGTAATATTTGAGCAAAAACTTAATAAAGATCTTGTAGATTTGAAGGAAGAGTTTCTAGGCAGAAGTTAATAGCTACAACAAGAAATCTGAGGCAGAAGAATATCAGAGGTGTTACAATAACAATAAAATCTGGAGCTAAATGGGCCAGGGCTATGGTAGTAGGACATAGAATGTCAAATAGTGCATTTCTGAAGAATTGAGTTACTAGTAACTATGCAGAGAATCAGGTATAAACAATGATTTCCCCAAAGCAAATTACAACATATGATCACCCATCTATACACCATCATAAGAATTTTATCATTTATGTTGAGGAAAGAAGAGTCATTGCAGAGTTTTGAGCAGATAAATTTTTTTTGAGCACACTGATTATCAAATCAAGCAGTCTGATATATGTTTTAACTTAAGCCTTTTAAATCTCTATTAAAAAAATAGATGTTCTATTAATATTCCCTGAATGAATGCCAGAGTACTCACACTATCCTATTGATAATAAACAAGGTAGGGTACGTACGAAATATGAATTTAGGAGAGCAGTTAGAAGTCTAAGAATTCAATATAATTCCAGTAAGAAATAGTAGCTTAGACAAGAGTTATAGGAATAAAGGTAGTAAAATATGCTTAATTTCTGGATATATTTTGAGAGTATACTCGGAAAAGTTTCCTGGATCTGCTGGATACAACACAAGGGAAGAGCAGAAATAAAGATTTACACAAATTTTAGGTCTGAGAAGAGTTGCGATTACTATAAATTGAATGGGATAAATTATAGATGTATAGATGTAGTAGATCTGTTTTAAGGTTCAAAAGTTTCATTTCAAAACTTGATTGGATAGCAAAGTGGAAATGTTGAGTAGATATTAAAATATTTCACTCTGTTGTTAGAGATATATGCTAAAAATTAAAAAATAGCAACTTGAAGTTAGTATAAGATATTTTATAAAAGCCATGAGACTAAATTCTATTTGGAAGGATTGAGTATAGAAAGTGAAGAGAAGAGGATCAAGTACTGAAATATCTCCCATATTGTCATTAATTTAATAATTATTTGTTATACCAGGAAAATCAGAGGAAGAAAAATCAGTTGAGATACCACAAGGATTGGCAGAAAATATACAAACTGTGGTGCCTAGAAAAAGAAATGAAAAAATAGCATCCATTTTATATGAGAGCACTCTAGTGTTCTCTTAGTAGGCAAGATATTTTCCTCTGTGTTCCAAATTCTGTTTAACCACTTATGAGCTGTATGTATGTTTATGTGTGTATGCATATATATGCATATGTATATTAATTTGATTTATTTTTTTAAAATTATGTAACCAAATTTGTTGAGTATCAATGCTTCAACTACCTCTTCTCATAAACATTTTTTTTCATTTGGGAAATACAGAAAGACATACAGATAAAAAGGATGTGAACCACAATAAGAAATAACCATAAATGCCTACAATAAGATGGTCATTAGAGAAATGCAAATTAAAACCACATTGAGATACCATCTCATGCCACTTATAATGGCGATCATTAGAAAATCTGGAGACAACAGATGCTGGAGAGGATGTGGAGAAATAGGAACACTTCTACACTGCTGGTGAGAGTGTAAATTAGTTCAACCATTGTGGAAGACAGTGTGGCGATTCCTCAAGGATCTAGAAATAGAAATTCCATTTGACCAAGCAATCTCATTACTGGGTATATGCCCAAAGGATAATGAATTGTTCTGTTATAATGACACATGCACACATATGTTCACTGCAGCACTGTTTACAATAGCAAAGACTTAGAACCAACCCAAATGTCCATCAATGATAGGCAGGATAAAGAAAATGTGGCACAAATACACCCTGGTATACTATGCAGCCATAAAAACAGATGAGTTCATGTCCTGTGCAGGGACATGGATGAATCTGGAAATCATCATTCTCAGCAAACTGACACAAGAACAGAAAACAAAACACCACGTCTTCTTACTCAGAAGTGGGTGTTGAACAATGAGAACACATGGACACAGGGAGGGGAACATTACACTAGGGTCTGTTTTGGGGTGGAGGACTAGGGGAGGGTTAGAAGGGGGTGGGCAGCTTCGGGAGGGATATCATTAGGAGAAATACCTAATGTAGGTGATGGGGTGTTGGAGGCAGCAAACCACCATGGCATGTGTAACAATCCTGCAATATCTGCACATGTACCCCAGAACTTAAAGTAAAATAAAATAAAATGAAAATAGAAAAATATTTGACATGCTTACATACAAAGAGACTTTATGCAGCTTTCTATGTGTATGCTTTTTAAAATTTTTAAATTTTAGTTTTAATTTTTGTGGGAGCATAATAGGTATATTTATGGATTACATGAGATATTTTAATGTGGGTATATGTTAAATAATTATATTATGTAAAAGGCAGTATCCATCACCTGAAGCATATTTGTGTTATATATAATCCAATTATATTCTATTAGTTATTTTTAAATGTATAATTAAATTATTTTAACTATTATTTTAACTATAGTTATTTTATAATATATAATTAAATTATTTTAACCTAGTATTTGCTGTTGTGCTAGCAAATACTAGGTCTTATTTATCCTATCTAAATATTTTTGTATCCATTTACTATCTCCACTTTCTCCCACCCACCCCCTACATCATTCCTAGCCTCCAGTAACCATCCTTCTTCTCCATAACTCCCTAAGCTCAATTATTTTAATTTTTAGCTCCCACAAATAACTAAGAGCATGTGAAGTTTGTCTTTCTGTGCCTGGCTTATTTCATTTAACATAATGATTTCCAGTTCCTTCTATGTTGTTACAAATGACAGAACCTCATTCTTTTTAAAAATTAAAATATTTTTTAAAAGATGAATAGTTTACACGTTACTGTATTAAAATATTCTGTGTGTTTCTGTGTACTTACTACTACTAGTAAATTTTATATCTTCAAATGATTTTTTATTGTTCATTATCATCCTTTGCTTTCTGATTGAAGTACTCCCTTTAGCATTTATCATAGGAATGTTGTTGATGAACTCCTTCAGCTTTTGTTTGGGAAAGTCTTTATTTCTCCCTCATGTTTGAAGGATACTATTGCTGGATATACTATTTTAAGGTAATTTTTTTTTCTCTCCAACAATTTAAATATATCATTATAATGTTTCCTGGTCTATAAGATTTCCACTTAAATTATGTGCTGCCAGACATATTGGAGATCCCTTGTGTGTTATTTGTTTTGTATATCTTGCCGCTTTTATGACTGTTACTTTATTCTTGACTTTTGGGAGTTGATTATTAAATGCTTTGAGGTAGTATTATTTGGGTTAAATCTGCTGGTTGTTCTATCACTTTATTATATTTGGATATTGACATCTTTCTGAAGGTTTGGGAATTTCTCTTTTATTATTTCTTTGAATAAACTTTCTACCCCTGTCTCTTTCTCTACCAAATCTTTAAGGCCAATAACTTAGATTTGCCCTTTTGAGGCTTTTTTCTAGATTCTATAGGTGTGCTTCATTGTTTTTTATTCTTTTTTTATCCTCTTACTATTTTCAAATAAGTTGTTTTCAAGCTCACCAAGTCCTTCTTCTGCTTGATCCATTATGCTATTATAAAACTCTGATGCATTTATAGTATGTCAATTGCATTTTTCAGCTCCAGAACTTCTGCTTGATTCTATTAAATTATTTTAGTCTCTTTCTTAAATTTTACCTATAAAATTCTGAGTTCCTTCTCTGGGTTATCTTGAATTTCTTTGAATTTCTTCAACACAGTTGTTTTGAATACTGTATCTGAAAGGTCACATATCTCTGTCTCTCTAGAATTGGTCTGTGGTGCCTTATTCCATTTATTTGGTAAGATCATGTTTTCTTCAATGGCCTTGATCCTTCTGGATGTTCTTCAGTGTTTAGGCATTGAAGAAGTGGATATTTATTGTAATCTTTGCGGTCTGAGCTTGTCTGTAATTGTCTTTCTTGAGATTGTTTTCTAAGTATTCAATAGGACTTGGGTGATGTGGTCTAAGCTGCATCTGCATTAGGGGATGCCCCAAGCCCAATAATGCTATGGTTCTTACAGCCTCATGGAAATACTGCCTTGATGGTTCTGAATAAGATCCATAAGTATTTCCTGATTACTAGGCAGAGATTCCTGTTCTTTTCCCTGTCTAAAACAGAGTATCTCTCTTTTTCTGATCTGAGCTTCCTGAAGCCAGGGGCAGGCTTAGGTGACACAAGCACTGTTGTGGCCATCACTGAAAGTGTGCTAAATCAGACCTAAAGCCAGCAGAGGATTGTGCCTCACCCAATGCCTGCTATAACAACTACCTGTATATGGCCTGTGTGTACTCAAGGCCCTGGGACTCTCCAATAGCACGTGGTGAAGCCAGCCAGTCTTGTGTCCTACCCTTCAGGGAAGTGAGTTCCCCTAGGCCCTGGAAAGGTCCAGAGTTGTCCTCTGGGAACAAGGGACTAGAGTCCCAAACCTTACAAGTCTATCTGGTGGTCTATTGTAGTGCAGTGAGCTGGTACTCAAACTACAATATGTAGTTTTTCCCACTCTTTCCTCCCATTTTCAGACAAAGTCTCTCCCACTTGTGGCCACCACCACAAGCCCACGAAGGAATACTGACAGGCTGCCATTGATGTTTCTTAAGGTCCAAGGGCTCCTCATTCAGCTGTGGTGAATGCTGCTTGTCCTGGGACATACCCTTTAGGGCAGTGGGCTCTGTTTCTGGTGCAGGGTAGGTCCCAAAATGCTGTCCAAGATCCTAGGCCTGGAATTGGGGATCCTAAGAATCACTTCCCTCTCTGCTTGCCTGTGGTTGAGCTGGTAATAAAAGAGCAAAACTAAGTTCCCTTTACTTTTCCCTCTACTTTTCTCAAGTAGGAGTCAATCTCAAGTAGAGGGTGCCACTCTCTCAGAGTCTCTAAAGTAGAAGGAACCACCAGAACATGGAACATGGTGTGTCTCACCTGAAGCCAGCATCTCTCACAGTCTCACCCAAGGCCCATGATATACTACCTGTGTATCACTGTTATTCAGGTTTCAAGGGCTTTTTTAGTTGGCTTGTAGGGTGCTGTACCAGGACTGGGTCCCTCCCTCCGAAGCAGGGAGTTCCCTTCTGGCCCAGGTGTGCCTAAAAATTTAATCTGGGAGCTAGATCCTGGATGTGTGGTCTCCCAGCTCCAACTCATGCCCTATTTTACTGTGTCTGATCTGGAATCCCAGATGCAAAACAAAGTCTTCTTTAGTCTCCTTTTTTCTCTCCTCGAGCAGAAGAAAGGAGTCTCTTTTCAAACTGCATGCTGTACAGCCTAGAGTTGGGAAAGGTGTGGCACAAGTACTTCCTTAGCCTCCACAATTGGAGTCTCAGTAGGTTCTGTGTTCCCTTAGTTTACGAGCTCTGAACCCAGTTTAGTACCAGGACTTGACTAGGAGTCACCCAGGAATTGCAGAATAGTTGCCACAAGGCCCACCACGTGTACTTCAGTTTTATTGAGACACCCACAGCACTTTAGCGAATGGTGGAGAGGCTTGCCAGAACTCAAGTTTCCATCAATGGGATGCACAGTTTTCTTGTAGCTAGTGTTTAAATACTCCTTCCATGGGCAGGCAAAAGTCAAGTTCAGACTGGTTTGGCTTTCTATTGTGACAGGACAACTCTGAGTTCAATTGCAATAACTTGCAATTGCTGTACTCTTTCTTCTCCAAGGGCACAGGTCTCTGCATCATGTGGATCATGCTAGGGAATCAGCAAGGAGTGGCACTGTCAATTCAAAACTGTCTCCTACCCTCTTCAGTGCCTGTTTCAGCAGAATGAAGTTAAAACCAAGTACTGTGAGTGCTCACCTGATGTTTGGTTCTGATGGCTGTGCTTTTATTGAGTAGATAGTTGTTAAACTGGTGTTTCTTGCAGGGGGGACAATTGTTGTGGCCTTGTATTTGAAAATCTTGCTCTGCACCTCCTGTCTGTGTATTATTGCCCCTCTTTCAATGTTCGCAAAATCATCTTCTTCCAAAAGATTTGCTGATCTCTCTTCCTCTTTTCTTCCTCTGATTTGTTGTTTTTCAGAGACACCACACATAAATTATTTCATAGAACTCACTGAAACAATCTTGTCAAATAGTTGTCAAGTACTTTCTTCAATGATGCAATGTTATTTGCTATTATTTCTGCCTCCATAAAATAGTTTTTATATTATATTGCCATAAACTCTTTAGTTATCTGCTTTTCAATTAGTCTATATACTCCTTGTGAACGAACCAATTTATTTACTTAAAAAAGTTTTATATTTTACATTGTACCATAAGAGGTGAAAATAACAAAATTATTAAACATATATGAATTAGTTATCTGTGTACTACATGTGTTTTCCTAAAAAAATTGCTTTTTATTCTATTATGGTATGCATTTGATAAGATGCTATTTAAATTTAATTTCAATTATTTCTTGTGTGTAATTCAATAAATTATTAATAAACATCCATTATATGCAAATACCATAATATATATACACACATATATGAAAAATTATCCTCAACAATGGTAATGGCAAAGTCTCAAATTTTAGCACTGTAACACTTTTACATTCTAGTCATTACCCAGTACCTAACCCAAAACAAGCTGGTCCTGTTCTGGATACATCAACATTTAGTAATTAAATTGTTTAACTAAAGTGTATGAACAAGGCAAAGTATGGGCGTGATAGTCAAGGATTGTTTTAAGTTGATTTTTTAGGCTAGCATTACATATCTCAATAATGCCATATACCTACAGATGGTGGGGGCCTCAAAATTATCAGTAAAACCCATTGAATACTGCCCCATTGTTGGATAGTATTTGCAACAAAACGCACTCAACTATGAGACTGGATGGTCTAGAAAGCCAGAAACATACCACATATTAAGCTCAAGGGTCACAATTGTGTAATTTGGCTGATTATTTTGGAACAGCAACACGCAAAAAGAATGCTAATAGAAATACGGAGCTACTGAAAGCTCTGTGAGTGTTACAGATGTCAAGAATGCAATCTATCTTCAAATAACAGGCAGGAAAAAAGTCCCATAAAATGTGACTTTTTCTACCATGTACCCAAGAAGGTCATATTTTGACAGGAATTACAAGTGTGCAATGCATTGGTGTATTCTGATTCAGAAACATATAATTATTTATTTTGTGCCCAGTCTATGATGACAAATGCACTGCATATCTGATGCAATTATGAATTCAGGATCTGAGGGTGTTGATATGGCCAATTCAGGTTTGAACAGCAACTTTATTCTAGTACAACTTATTGAGAACCAGACATCTGCATTCATTCTAATTGACCACAAAAATTTATGTTCATAGTTCTTAGAATAGTTCTGGCATGGCCACACCAGTGGCATTCTCTGTTATTTGGTAATCAAAACCAAACACATCTCTCATGAGTTCTGAACTCCTTCTAAGTTTGTCCTTCCTTGGATACTGTCCTCATCCCTAGGGAAACATATAGAGTTTTCTGTTATATATGTTACTGTTTTATTGCAATTAAGAATACTTTATAAATTTCCCTTGGCTACCCTTTAAAAAGATACAAAAGGAGGAGAAAACAAAATAGAAGAAAATAAATCAGAGGAATTAGATATTCCAAGATATTAGATATGAGCTATTTATATCTCAGAACCTTGGACAGCGACAAAAGTCTGGTCAGGCTTAAAGATTAGAAGTCTAAATCATGTTTTTAGATAACCCATGTGGAAGCCCTAATACTACCATGCAGTATATTTGACTTCGACTTTTTCTTTACACCATCATGTTTCAATATTTTTGTCTTGTTTTTAAGAAAAGTGTTGATTTTTTTAAATGAATGATCCCTTAGAAGCATTATATTTTGACTCAAAACATCTATCCAGATATGGTATAAAACCTAGAGCCAAAAGGCAGCAAGGATAATCAGTAGTTGCACAAGATGCAGTAATCCTGTTTCTAATGTGACGTATGATGAGAATAGTCTTCATGTCTAATATGCTTGCTTCTGTAAAAAGAACAAATATGAATTATATCTACTGAGATATGCAGGTTGGCAAAGATGAGTCACATTAGACATTTCATGAGAAGATTGACTAGAATAAAGTGATTTTAACTGAAAATTTTCTAGCCTCTATATTTTAGGCTTTGAGGAATATTTCAACATAGAGAGGTAACTTATTATGGAGGCATAAAGAGAGTGATGCCAGAATACCATCCTGAATATTGTACTTTCTCATTCTGTAATCCAGTATTATCACTTAATTAGAAATGTGGCAAATGATTAATAAATGTTTAAGTGCCGAATTAAAAATTTTAATTTTTCATGAAATTGTAAAGTGAGAATAACTTATATAATATTTCGTATCATGAACAATTATAATTCTATTTCCCAGATTCAGGGTTATCTAGCACCAAACAGAAGAGAAGACTGATCCTGAAAACAAATACAATGAAATTTTCTTCTGACACTTAGATGAAGAAATTATTTGGATTTTATTTCTGCTTTTAGGTGGGATAAAAAGAAAAAACATTTAGGTGAACAAGTGAGAATGAAGGGATAAAATCTAAATATAAAACTAATTAACCATTTACTGTTTAATCAACATAAATTGTATTTTAACCTTCCTATATGCCTTTAAATTTTATCTCTGTTTTTAATATTTAATTTTGCACTATTATTATTGATATGGTTTGGCTCTCTCCCCACCCAAATCTCATATTGAATTGTAGTTCCCATAACCCCAAGTGTCCTGGGAGAGATGTGGTATAGATAATTGAATCATGGTGTTGTTTACCCCCATGCTGCTGTTCTCATGATAGTGAGTGAGTTCTCACAAGATTTGATGGTTTTATAAGGGGCTTTTCCTTCTTTTGCTGAGCACTTCTCCTTGCTCCTGCCATGTGTAAAAGGACACGCTTGCTTCCCCTTTCACCATGATTGTAAGTTTCCTGGGGCCCCCTTAGCCAAACTAAACTGTGAGTCAATTAAACCTCTTTCTTGGATAAATTACTCAGTCTTAGGTATGCCTTTATTAGCAGTGTGAGAATGGTAGAATGCAATGATTTTTCATTATAACCATGTTTATTTCTATTCTTTCTTTTGTCTCTTTAAAGTTTTAAAATAGATTTTCTTCTGGTCTCCTTTACATGGCTCTATTATGTTCTTTCTTTGGTTACTGTCTCTCTTTTTTATTGAATAGGTTGATTCTTCTTTATTAGATTTTATTCCATTGTGTTTTCTCTACCATGAGTTTTTCCCTTTTGGAATCCCTTGTCTTGTGGGTTGTGAGATTTTTCCATTTGCTTCTACTGGGGTCTTTGGGATTTCTTTTCATGGGAACTCACTTCTTGTCTCAGATTTCCTCAATATACCACATAAATGAGGTTTGAGTTCCCCTTCCCATGCATATCAGGGTATTATCAAGATACTCTGCATAACGTTCTAACTCCACTCTAGATTCCAGGTAAATGTCATATTTCAATACCCTTTCTGGAATGGACTCAAGTTTTTCTAGTTTGTTTTTTAAAATAATGGATAATAATCCTCTGAAATTTCTGACCTCCTGTGGACTCAGTTTCTTCTTCTTGCCTTAGGCTAACTAAACCTTATGGATATAAAAACATCAACCATTACCTAATCCAACACCTTATATATTACCACATTCAGACTGCTGCTTCTCACGCAGGATTTTGGTAATACCTTCAGGTGCTTTTTTTGTGTGTATGCATATTTATTATTTTTCTCTTTTCTGAGAGGACATAGAAATTAAAAATAATTGGTTTTTTTATTACTTTCATCATTTATTATGTTTGTAGCTGGAGTTGAACTATTCTGAATTAAGACTTTCTGCCAAGCTACAGGGAATATCCAGTTTTACATATCACTAAACACAAAATCTTGTACAACTTACTTTTCTCCATATTTACTAAAAATAAACATTTGATAAAGCAAAAATATATTAGCATCGCTGAAATTAATGAAAGATAACTTCAAATTTAAAAATGAGAAATATTATATAAAATCTAAATTGTTTATTTCAAATAAAATTACTTGGAATTTATACTTAATTCTCTGTCACTAACCCACGTTAGTAATAAAGGTAAGGGGTCAAGGTTTTAGAATATAACCTAGTTACCCTAGTAGAGTACAGTTTTTGGGCAGATGAATATGATTTAATCCTCAGGTAAGTTTTTAGAATTAGGACTTTTTATTCCCCAAAAGAAAAAGAAAGGAAGTAAAGATTTTTGTAGTAGAATAAATGGAATAAAATCTTACATGTAAGGAAATGGGGAAGAAATTATCACAAATTCTAGGTTACACAATAGAGTTTCTTCTGTCATTTTACTCTCTCATAGAGAATGATCCAAAATCTGTAGGATCATTCTCTGACTTTAGCCATGCCCTGGATGAAAAGAAAAATAATGCAGGTTTTTTGGGCATACAAAGAATGAAAAGAAACACTAATCTACTAAGTGATTCTGCCCACCAGTCCTTCTCACTAGGATAACTGAAAAGAAAGTATTTTTTTTAATGGGAAAATAACTAACACCAATGCTCAGTGTAATGATCTAAGACAAAAAAATAGTTTTGTAAACAAGGAAAATAAAGAAAAATGATGCCAATATTTTGGAGTAAAACAGATATCCTAAGTGGGCTTCCATGAAATAAAAATAAGTTGAAGTAAAAAAATTAGACAATTCCAGAGCTAATAAAAAGAAAGTAAGCAAGTTAAAAATACAATTTATTTTTATCTCCCTTAAGAGAAAGTACTTAGACTATAAATGCTTTACTATGTCAGAGAAATTGGAGAATATGACTCTGTCCACAAGATGTTAAAAGGTTAATACATTTTTAAATGCACATTGATTTAGGCTACCTTTTTTGATACCATTTTCCATTTTAGTTTTAGGATAATTCCCACTGGAAAATTAAGTAGAAATAACAAGAATTTACAGCTAGTTTCTGAATGTTATCAGGAAAGAAGGCAGAAAATGAGAAACCAAGAGTAAAACTTGTATGTTCTGATCATCCCTCTAGAGATAGAAGCCTGAAAACAGGTTTATTTTCTCTTTTTTTTAGTTTGTTTGTTTTTTTGTTTTTTTAGTAAGAAGTATAAGATTACAGAGGATAAGAGGCCTTGCTTATACTCACACTTCATAATTATAGTATGTTTATCAAATTTAATTGTTCAAATATATTTCTTGTATGTTTTATTCTTTTCTCTGTGCTACTGAAGGGTGCAAATGAGGAAGAACAATTATATGTTAAAAAAAGATGTTCCATTTACTTTGTACATTTGGGGATAATAAAAATAAATTTTTATGTAAAATATATAAAAATAAAACAAGAAGACAATGCAATCATCTTACCATGTATCTTGTAAATCTAAAGAATGAATTTTAAAACAATGATTACTGAAAGATCAATGAAAAATGTTAGACAAAAAAGAAATGCACTTACCAGAGTAAAAATTTATGTTTGTGATATAAAAAAGAGATGTAAAAATACTTAAAACATCAAATTTACTACTCCTGGTTCTACCACAGATAATCCTTATAATTTCTGTAAATTCTAACAAGATTTATTTACTAGCAATAATCTTCCCACTAAAATGACATTGAAACTGGAATTCTTCTAAGTTTTCAAGTAACAAATGGCCCAAACCTTATACAAAGCCTTCAGAGAAGGAATTAGAAAAAAATTGATCCAGTTGATTCTATGAAGTTTGTGTAATTCAGAAAGTAAATTCAGACAAAGGTAGAACAAGAAAAGATGAATCCCACTTACAAATAGAGATGTAAATTTCTCAACGAAATATTCACAAAATATAAAAATATGCCATAATCAGCATGACTATGTCTCAAAATTGCAATCATATTGCAACATTAGAAAAAAATCTGTAAACAGCTTTTTTCATTTAATTGAATTAAATAATAATATGATCATAACAGATACTGTAACAGCCTTTCCAAAATTTTACTTTGAAGCTTAATAAAATCTCTGCTAAAATAGACTTTAAAGCAACAAAGATCAAAAGAGAAAAAGAAGGACAATACATAATGGTAAAAGGATCGATACAACAAGAAGAGCTAATGATCCTAAATATATATGGACCCAATACAGGAGCACCCAGATATATAAGGCACATTCTTAATGACTTACAAAGAGACTTAGACTCCCACACAATAACATTGGGAGACTTTAACACTCCACCATCAATATTAGACAGATCAACCAGACAGAAAATTAACAAGGATATCCAGGGCTTGAACTCAGACCTGGAACAAGCAAACCTGATAGACATTTACAGAACTCTCCACCCCAAATCCACAGAATATACATTCTTCTCAGCACCACACCACACCTACTCTAAAATTGACCACATAATTGCAAGTAAAGCACTCCTCAGCAAATGCAAAACAAGTAACATAATAACAAACAGTCTCTCAGACCATAGTGCAATTAAATTAGAACTCAGAATTCAGAAACTAAATCAGAACTGCACAGCTTCATGGAAACTGAACAACTGGCTCTTGAATGTTGACTGGGTAAACAACGAAATGAAGGCAGAAATAAAGAAGTTCTTCAAAACCAATGAGAACAAAGACACAACATACCAGAATCTCTGGGACACATTTAAAGCACTCTCCAGAGGAAAATATAGAGCAATAAGTGCCCATATGAGAAGAGTGGAGAGATCCAACATTGACACCCTATCGTCAAAATTGAATAAGCTAGAGGAGCAAGATCAAAAAACCTCAAAACCCAGCAGAAGACAAGAAATAACTAAGATCAGAGCAGAACTAAAGGACATAAAGACACGAAAAATGCTTCAAAAAAATCAATAAATCCAAGAGCTGCTTTTCTGAAAAGTTCAACAAAATAGACAGACCACTAGCCAGACCAAATAAATGCAATACAAAAAATAATAAAGGAGAAATCACCATAGATTCCACAGAAATTCAAACCATTATCAGAGAATATTACAAACAATTCTATGCACATAAACTACTAAACTTGGAAGAAATAGATATATTCCTGAACACTTGTGTCCTCCCAATCCTAAACCAGGAGAAAGTCAAAACTATGAATAGACCAACAACAAGGTCTGAAGTTGAGGCAGCAATTAAGAGCCTACCACACAAAAAAAGCCCAGGCCCAGATGGGTTCACAGCCGAATTCTACCAGACACACAAAGAGGAGCTGGTACCATTTCTTCTGAAACTATTCCAAATAATCAAAAAAGAGGAAATTCTTCCCAAGTCATTTTATGAGACCAACATCATTCTGATACCAAAACCTGGCAGAGACTCAACAAGAAAAGAAAACTTCAGGCCAATATCCATGATGAACATAGACGCAAAAATCTTCAATAAAATATTGGCAAGCTGAATGTAACAGCAAATCAAAAAACTTATCCATCATGATCAAGTAGGATTCATCCCGGGGATGCAAGGCTGGTTCAACATACGCAAGTCTATAAATGTAATTCACCACATAAACAGAACCAAAAACAAAAAACACATGATTATCTCAATTGATGCAGAGAAGATATTTGACAAAATTGAATAGCCCTTTATGCTAAAAACCCTCAATAAACTCGATACTAATGGAACATATCTCAAAGTAATAAAAGCTATTTATGACTAACCAACAGCCAATATTATACTGAATGGGCAAAAACTGGAAGCATTCCCTTTGAAATCTGGCACTAGACAAGGATGCCCTCTTTCACCACTCCTATTCAATATAGTACTGGATGTTCTAGCCAGAGCAATCAGGCAGCAAAAGAAATAAATAGTATTCAAACAGGAAAGGTGGAAGCCAAATTGTCTCTATTTGCAGATGACATGATAGTATACCTAGAAGACCCCATCGCCTCAGCCCAAAAACTCCTGAAACTGATAAGCAACTTCAGCAAAGTCTCAGGATATAAAATCAATGTGCAAAAATCACAAGCATTCGTCTACACCAATAACAGACTTAAAGAGAGCCAAATCAAGAACGAACTGCCATTCACAATTGCTACAAAAACAATAAAATACCTAGAAATACAACTTACAAGGAACATAAAGGACCTCTTCAAGGAAAACTACACACCACTGCTCAATCAAATAAGAGAGGACACAAACAGATGGAGAAACATTCCATGTTCATGGTTAGGAAGAATTGATATTGTGAAAATGGCTAAACTGCCCAAAGTAATTACACAATCAATGCTATCCCCATCAAGCTACCATGGACTTTCTTCACAGAACTGGAAAAAACCACCACGAACTTCATATGGAACCAAAAGAGAGCCTGCATAGACAAGTCAATTCTAAGCAAAAAGAACACAGCAGGAGGCCTTACATTACCGGACTTCAAACTATACTCCAAGGCTACAGTAATCAAAACAGCATGGTACTGGTAGCAAAACAGAGATATAGACCAATGGAATAGAACAGAGGCATCAGAGGCAACACAACATATCTACAACCATTAAACTTGACAAAAACAAGCAATGGGGAAGGAATCCCTGTTTAATAAATGGTGTTGGAAAAACTGCCTAGCCATGTGCAGAAAGCAGAAACTGGACTCCTTCCTGACACCTTACACTAAAATTAACTCCCAATGGATTAAAGACTTAAACATAAGACCTGGCACCATAAAATCCATAGAAGAAAATCTAGGCAAAACCATTCAGTACATAGGAGTAGGCAAGAATTTCATGATCAAAACACCAAAAGCATTGGCAACAAAAGCCAAAATAGACAACTGGGACCTAATCAAACTCCACAGCTTCTGCATGGCAAAAGAAACAGTCACTAGAGTGAATCAGCAACCAAGAGAATGGGAAAAAATTTTTGCAGTTTACCCATCTGACAAAGGGCTGATATCCAGAATTTACAAAGAACTCAAACAGATTTACAAGAAAAAAAAATGGACAAACCCATTCAAAAAGGGGCAAAGCATATGAACAGACACTTTACAAAAGAAGACATACATGAGGCCAACAAACATGAAAACTTGCTCATCATCACTGGTAATTAGAGAGATGCAAATCAAAACCACATTGAAGTACCATCTCACGCCAATTAGAATGGCGATCATTAAAAAATATGAAGACAACAGATGCTGGAGAGGATGTGGAGAAATAGGAACACTTTTACTCTGTTGGTGGGAGTGTAAATTAGTCCAAACATTGTGGAAGACAATGTGACGATTCCTCAAGGTCTTAGAAATAGAAATTCTATTTGATCCAGCAATCCCATTACTGGGTATATATCCAAAAGACTATAAATCATTCTAGTATAAGGACACATGCACACGAATGTTCATTGCAGCACCGTTTACAATAGCAAAGACCTGGAACCAATCCAAATGCCCATCGATGATAGACTGGATTGGGAAAATGTGGCACATATACACCATGGAATATTATGCAGCAATCAAAAATGATGAGTTTGTGTCCTTAGTAGGGACATGGATGAATCTGGAGAACATCATTATCAGCAAACTGACACAAGAACAGAAAATAAAATACCTCATATTCTCACTCATAAGTGGGTGATGAAAAATGAGAACACATAAACACATAGAAGGGAGTACTACACACTGGGGTCTATTAAAGGGAATAGGGGAGGGACAGTGGAAGGGGGAGCTGGGGAGGGATAGCCTGGGGAGAAATGCGAAATGTGGGTGAAGGGGAGGAAGGCAGCAAAACACACTGCCATGTGTGTACCTATGCAACTATCTTGCATGTTCTGCACATGTACCCCAAAACCTAAAATGCAATACAAAAAAGAGATATAAAAATAATAAAAAAAGATAAGAGTTACCATGATGATTTTGAAATATATATATATTTATAATATATAGAATTATATAGATATACATTTATATGTAAAATAATTATTTTAACTCATGTATTAATCTTTGCTAGCCTTTAAGGATGTATAGGTGAACAACTTAAATTCTCAAGAAATGTATCAATGCAAAGATCATTAAACAGTTAATATCTGTGATGACTGATAATAAATACTACATAAATATAAAAATAAAATAAAATAAAATCTCTGCTGTTTCTAGTTAGCATAATATAGGAAGATTTCATATGCAATCTGCTTCTACCCTCACTACCCTCTTGCAATGGTGTCTTCCTCTGTTTTTAATCCAATATCACATTGGTTATGAATGTGGCTTTGTGGTATATCTTAATACACAGTAGGGAAGACCCTCTGTAACTTTTCTTAAAGTTTACTTGGCTTAAGAAGAGACGGCATCTCTTCTTCATATAAATTTCATCATAACCTACTCAAATTACTCAAAAGCTCAACAAATCTATTGTACAGTATGGTGGTTATAGTGATAATATATTGTTAACTAGAAAAATGCAAAGAGAATTAATGTTGAGTGTTCTTGCCACAAAAATGGTAACTGTGTCGTAATACAAGTGCTATTTAGCTAGACTTAGTCATTGAACAATGTATTTATACCTCAAAATATTATGTTGTACACAATAAGAATACACCATTTTAACTGTCAATTTAAAAGAAGTAAATGAAATGTTAAAAAAGCTGAAGTCGAATATTTGTGGATTGAAATTACTCATAAATTCATTTGTGGGGAAGTGTCTTTATAGAATTTTGTCATCCTATTCAAGACCTTAGAATGTTTATTTAGATAAGTATTTTGCTATTTTTAAACTTTTTTCATGTAAGATGAATGGAATATATTTGTTAGAAATAATTATTAGATTAAAAGTTTTATTGCTATAATTATCAGTATATTAATTTTTATATTTCCTTATTGATGCAAAGGCATTTTTGTCTTTTTTTCTATATATTTTCAGTATAGCTACATTTATCAAATCTTAGTTTTGATAGATTAACATTTGGTTTCAGGTTACTTGGTTCTTAATTTCAGCATTGTTTCATCTCTTTATACTGTATCTGTATCTTTTCACTCATCTCTATTTTTCCTTTGTATTACAACCAAGGAAATTAGATAAGTGAATGACTCTTTAAGTCAATCATTTTGTTTCTTCTTTTCTTTTCTAATGGTAAGAAAACTTAACATGAAATCTACCCTCTTAACAAATTTAAGTGTAAACATAGCAGTACAATTTGCAGCCTTGACCTGGTCTATTTACAGTAATAATGCATAATGAAAAGATGACCCTATTCACTTAACTGAATGCAGCTTTGGTATCTAAAACAATATAAAAAGTCATTTTTAATCAGTAAATGACTTATATACCCCTACAAGTTCTTATAGAAACATCACCAAATTTTCCCTCTTGAGATTTCTATTAGAATTGATAGATTTAAGCCATTCTGATATATACAACTCATATTGTGTATGAGTTGATATGGCCTTACCATGTGCCAGTCAGTATGTTAGGTGACAGAGAAATGATAAGTGATCAAATAGTAAATGCAGTTTCTACATCTATAAACTTACAGTAGTGAGGAGCAAAGATTACTGAAACAATATTCATGCAAACTAATTGAAGTTATGATTGTTGCAGAAGGAAAACATGTTGCATAAGAATACAAAATATTTTACACAGATTTGAATGGCATAGAATATCATCTGTTATTATTCAATATTAAATATTTATTTGACCAAAATTTATGGTTAATCATTTAAATATCAAATGCCAAATAAATAGAAGACAAGAGGTATTGGTCCATATGCTTGAAACTTTTTTTCAGTAGACAAACTGTTCTTCATAGGAATGACCATTTGATAATAAAATATATCAACCAATTAGCCATTGAGAGGGACTATTAAAAATGGAATATTTTTGATTTGCTTCTTATTAAACAAAGAACATTGTTGTTGTTTTTGAAGAAACTAAATATTTAAATTTCTGGAAAATGGTATGCAGGAAAGTGCTGTTGAGCAACCATCAAGTTGCTTGTGTGTTGACTGTGCCGTTCTACCTTGCAGTGACAAAGAAGCTTTATGCTTGGATGGTAGCATAACATTGTCCTGTTGGAACAGTGTACATAGTGCATGACAAAAAACAGGCAGATGTTTTTCAGAAGGGGTATATAGATATCAAATATATTTTAATCACAAATATTTTATTTTATTTTTTAGTTATAATTCAGATTCAGGGAGTACATGTGTATGTTTGCTACATGAGTATATGGCAAAATGATAAGGATTGAGATTCTAGTATATCCACCAACCAAATATTGAACATGGGATACAATAGCTAATTTTTCAAACTTTACTACCCTCTTTTTCTTTCTCTGTCCCCTTTTTTGGAATCCCTAGGGTTTACTATTATTTCTATCTTTATGTTTATTTGCTTATATCCCACTTATAAATGAAAACATACAATATTTGATTTTCTGGTTCTGAGTTAGTTCACTTAGAATAAAAGCCTCCAGCTTCCTCCACATTTTTCTAAAGGACATGATGTCATGTTTTTTTTTCATGGCTACATAGTATTCCATGATGTATATTTACTTTATATGTTTTTTTTTAGTAAGAAAAATTCTTTTTTTTGTTGTTTTTATGGAAGAAGACATGCATCTTAAAGTTATTAAATATATATTATTGAACTCATTAGAGTAAGATTTCTAGAAGCCCGATGTACAAATACTTTAAGAATTGCTTTAAAAAGCTAGCTATTAAAGTCAAGTTAATAAAAATCTTCCAGTCAAGTTCTGATAAGTATTATGCCTAAATCTGTGAAGTTGTCATTATTAATTAGACATACTTGTTTTATGACTACTCTTGAATATTCTGATATATGATCTAGCTCTGAAGGCTCATTACAGAAGAAAAGTGTTCAGTTTAACATATTTGTGGGAAAATATAGAAAGCATATATGACAATTTAGGCTTGTGACATTAGATATTTTTTTGAAAAATAGTAATAGTAATCTAATAGTGAGAAGTTAAATTACATGTACTTCTAAATAAATTTTTAAATTATTTAAAATTATACTATTTCACATTAAATATTGAAAAATAGAGTTGTCACTGTTTTATTAAAATGTAATGTTTTATATTCAGTGTGATTATAGAAAAATGTTATTTAAAGCCACAATTATCAATTATTCCATTTTCTGCTCCTTTACATTATTTGAATAATTAGCCACCAAAGTAGCTTAGTATCCTTGGTTAGTAAAAAATTCCCTGATTAAAAGCTGCACTGCTTTTAATATAAATTGTTGTTACAAAATCAATGCCTCTTATTTCTAATTAAATGAGTTAATGGATTTTGGCATAAAAAAAAAAAAACCTTGAAATGTGTTACTTACAAACTATTCAGAGTCTCATTTCAATAATGGATTCTCTAATTAGCAATGACCAGAGAAAACGTTTCAAGAAGAGCGCCTCAAAAGCAATCTTGACATAATAAAATTATTCAACTCACGTCACCTTTCTGCTCATGATTGTTAGGTAAAAATACAGTTAGGCAGAAATCTGATAAAATTAGAAATAATTTTAATTAACTGCTCTGTGAAGTTTTGGTTCTAAACCTTAAAGGTAAGATATTAGGATAATCAAGGAATTCACAAATCTCTCATTTTGACTGCTATTCATTTGACTTTGAAATTTAATTATTAAATTTATCCAAGGATTTAGTGAATAATGCTGATGATATGGATACATAATTGAAGTGATTTTTGTGCCTGACTTTTTTTAATGTCAAGTGTTAGGGATAGGGCTATATTATTTCTAGAAATCTTTTCGGCTTAAACATTATGTGATTCTATGGCAATTTGAGAATATTAGTTTTCACCTTTTGCTTCCAGTGAGAACAATTGCACATAAAAAAATAGAAAATTATTTCCAAAGAACATATACTGACAAGGTAATTAATTGATTCACAGCATTACTTTCTTAATGTTGATTTTAGATATATGATACACATAAAAGTTAAAGTGAAAAACAAGCATGTAAAGCATTGTGGCTCATGTCTATAAACCAAGCTCTTTGGGATGCTGAGGTGGATTGCTTGAGCCCAGAAGTTTTAGACCAATTTTGACCACCTAGCAAAAACCCATCTCTACAAAAATTAGCTAGGTCTTATCCTGTGCACCTGTAGTTTAAGCTCCTTGGGAGGCTGAGGTCCAAGCTACTGGAAGGTCGAGGCTGCAGTGAGCTGAGATCACACCACTGAACTCCAGCCTGGGTGATACAGTAAAACCTTGTCTCAAAAAAGTAGTTCAATATTTATTTTAATAATTCATTTAATCTTTCATTTGCTATTTCATAGCATTTCAAAGCTAAGTTTGGGAGGTAAGATCTTAGGAAGGCAATCAAGAGATTTGTATGTAGAGTTAATTCCAGTTAAACAATATGTGTGTCACTAACTGAAAACTTTAACAGCAACCAAGTTTGAGGTCCCTGGCTATATTTATTGCTATTAATATTATGTTTAGTGTGTGCAGTTTAAAACTCTATGTTTTATTATAGCAAGGGTAACTTGCCAACTAGTTCCATTGTTCAAAATTGAAAATAATATTGTTTTATTGATATGAATTATTCTTTTCAGTTTTTTAGAAGTACCAAAGTTGGATTTAAAAGTATTACGGAAAGATTACCTCCAAGAAACAAAAAATGTGAAACAGAAGCAGCAGTTATGTACATGACTCATATAATGGATATTAATGGGACCTTCTAAGCAAGAGCCCTGAGTAACTTCATTAGTCTAGCATCAAGGAAAAAGACCCTATGCACAGGTAACACCTTTTTATAGTGTTTTACAGACTTCAATAAAATTGGTTCTTATTACATGCAATTTAAGTGTAAATTTGCCTATCTATTTTCTTTTATACTGTGCAAAATGTATATGAATAGAGTATATAATTTTTTGCTTTCTCTCACTTGCAATTTTATCTTTTACAGTTTTATAGAAAAAAATTTATATTGCAGCATGATATTCAATAATCAATATTTGGTATCATAACTCATCTCCTTATATCCATTCATAACTTAATTTCCAAAATAGTAGACTGTGAAAAATCCACTAGCTTGAAACCCTCCATGTTTTCCATACATCATTTATATAAAAGCCTTACGGGGCCGGGTGTGGTGGCTCAAGCCTGTAATCCCAGCTTTTTGGGAGGCCGAGGCGGGTGGATCACGAGGTCAAGAGATCGAGACCATCCTGGTCAACATGGTGATACCCCGTCTCTACTAAAAATTACAAAAAAATTAGCTGGGCACGGTGGCGTGTGCCTGTAATCCCAGCTACTCAGGAGGCTGAGGCAGGAGAATTGCCTGAACCCAGGGGGCGGAGGTTGCAGTGAGCCGAGATCGCGCCATTGCACTCCAGCCTGGGTAACAAGAGCGAAACTCCGACTCAAAAAAAAAAAAAAAAAAAAAAAAAAAAAAGCCTTATTGTAGTTTATTCATAGTTCTTGTATTTGAAGACTGTTAAAATGACATAGAGATTTCAGGAGTAATACAACTGGAGCCAGAGACAAACATATCAACCAATTTATTATTTGTTACTTGAAATTTTTTTTCAGTTTGCTGAATTTACCCATTATTAACACAAATAATTGATGTAAAAATAGTTTTTAAATCTTAAATTTTATATTTGAAATGATAAAATCCTGAAAATGTAAATAAATGCCAACTTTTATGAAAAAAAATTTATTTTCTACACACGTTTCTAATGGCAAAACTAAATTTAAAGGCAAAACTCCTTTTGCTCCAAGATTGCTGATTAGGCACAGCTAAGTGGGACATCTCACACCAAGGGACAGACATCGTATAGACTGGTGCCCTTCTAGCAGATCTTCAGAGGGAAGGCACTGAGAGCACACAGAGGAGAGACACAAAGGCTGGGCTGAAGAGGGAGAAAGTTGGGAACCCAACATGGGGCTACCATACACCAGGCTTTGTTCCTGGCACCCAACTACTACTAGGGAGGTGGTGAGTTGGACAGGCAAGGGGCAACCTGTTGTTACAGGAATCCTGGCAGGAAGAGACCCCTCAACTACCACAGACACTTGGGTTGGTAAGGAAAACTGCTTAGAGGAGTGATAGAGGCAGAATTCCAGCCTGGGCAGAACCAAGAAGGTTTGGCACAGGAGTATCTGTAGTAGAGCACAGCCAGGGATGTCCAACCCCTAGGCCCAGCTTGCTCCCATAAAATACTTTAGCCCTAGGTAACTGTTGGACCTGAACTTTGCAAGGTAGTCTTGCCTATGAGATGGAGACAGTCCAACCTGAGCACTCCTTGGTCTGCTGGTTCCTCCTGGGCCCCAGCCCGGTTGTGCCTGTCAGCAGTGCAGCTCCCAGGTATCTTCTGAGAATCTGCATCATAGCTCCTGCACTGCTAGACCATACCTGACCAGCAGAGTCCTCCAGCAGAGACATACCCCACAGACATGCACCATCTTGTTCATGCCCTTCCCTACCCAGAGTCTCCCCCATACCACTTTGTCTGCAGGCACTCGCCCACAGCCACCCCTCACATTGCTTTGCCAGTGCATTTGCATGGGCAGACTTAGCCTTTCCTTCCCAGCCACTGCTGCCAGCAGGAGTGCCCTCTACCCCTGGCCCCACACCACTGTTTCCTCTGAGTTACAGCAGGCACAAAGTCCACTAGCCCCACTAACAACAGTGCCCCATTCCCACCAGTGCCCCACCCGCATGCTAACACCACCTTGGGTGTGAACCCATGCACAGTCATGCACAGTTGCTGGTATGGGCCCACTCCCCTGCGCCATACTGCCACCACCACTCCAGTGAATGCATGTCTACAGGCTAGTACTCCATGACAGCCAACAAATGTAAAGTCTGCCACACTGGTGCTACTTCTGCTGCTGCAGGCACATGCAAACAAAGATGGATCCCTTTGCCACTGCCCTAGGAAGTGCTTTGGCTGGCACCACCCATTAGAATGTTGTGATCAGCTGCCCAGGAAAAACTTGGCCTCTCCAGCATAGCAGGTTTCTAATCTGTAGGAGCCAGAAATCAAAGCCAAGGCCTGATACAATTTTGCCAGTGTGAATTAGATACACACTCCAGGAGTCCTAAGTCGAGCCTTAGTACCCCAAAATCTTCCAGTAATGCAGCCAGTTGCCTGAAGCCACCTTATACCTCAATCAAACCCCCAAGATACCCAAATAGGATTAAAAAATCCAAAGGACAGCAAGTTCAAAGATTGAAGGAACAACAGCCCACAAAGATAAAAAAGGACATGTACAAGAACTATGATATAAAAACCAGAAGAGATTGAGATTCAACATTTTTCCCCATACTTTTTCTTACACTTTAAATTTTGAGGTACATGAGCAGATCTTGCAGGTTCATTACATAGGTATACACATGCCGTGATGGTTTGCTGCGTCCATCCCCCCATCACCTACATTAGGTATTTCTCCTAAAATTATCCCTCCCCAATCTCCCCAACCTCTGATATGGCTCCCATAACTCCCTAAGCCCCAACAGACCCTAGTGTGTGATGTTCCCTTTCCTGTGTCCATGTGCTTTCATTGTTGTGTTTTTTGATTGATGCAGTGTTCGGTTTTCTGTTCCTGTGTCGGTTTGTTGAGAATGATGGTTTCCACATTCATCCACATTCCTGCAAAGGACACAAACTTAAACTTTTATAGCTGCATAGTATTCCATGGTGTATATGTGCCACATTTTCTTTATCCAGTCTATCTTTGATAGGCATTTGGGTTGGTTCCAAGTCTTTGCTATTGTAAACAGTGCTGCAATGAACATGTGTTCATGTGTCTTTATAATAGAATGATTTATAATCCTTTGAGCATACCCAGTAATAGGATTGCTGGATCAAATGGAATTTCTATTTCTAGATCCTTGAGGAATCACCATACTATCTTCCACAAAAGTTGCACTAATTTACACTCCCACCAACAGTGTAAAAGCACTCCTATTTCTCCACATCTTCTCCAGCATCTGTCTCCAGATTTTTTAATGTTCATCATTCTAACTGGCATGAGATGTTATCTCAATGTGGTTTTGATTTGCATTTCTCTAAAGACCAGTGATGATGAGCATTTTTTTATGTGTCTTCTTTCGAGAAGTGTCTCTTCATATGCTTTGCCCACTTTTGGATGGATTTGTTTGTTTTTTTCTTGTAAATCTGTTTCAGTTCTTTGTAGATTCTGGATATTAGCACTTTTTCATATGGGTAGATTATAAAATTTTTTTCCCATTCTGTTGGTTGCCAGTTCACTGTAACGATTGTTTCTTTTGTTGTACAGAAGTTCTGAAGTTTATTTAGATCCCATTTGTCTATTTTGGCTTTTGTTGCCATTGCTTTTGGTGTTTTAGTCATGAAGTCTTTGCCTATGCCTATGTCCTGAATGGTATTGCCTAGGTTATCTTCCAGGGTTTTTATGGTGTTAGGTCTTATGTTTAAATCTTTAATCCATCTGGAGTTAATTTTTGTATAAGGTGTAAGAAGGGGGTCCAGTTTCAGCTTTTTGCACATGGTTAGCCAGTTTTCCCAACACCATTTATTAAACATGGGATCCTTTACCCATTGCTTGTTTTTGTCAGGTTTGTCAGGGATCAGATGGTTGTAGATGTGTGATGTTACTTCTGAGGTCTCTGTTCTGTTCCATTGGTCTATGTCTCTGTTTTGGTATCAGTAACATGCTGTTTTGACTACTGTAGCCTTAAAGTATAGTTTGAAGTCAGCTAAATTTATGCCTCCAGCTTCGTTTTTTTTGCTTAGGATTGTCTTGGCTATAAAGGCTCTTTTTTGGTTCCATATGAAGTTTAAGGTGTTTTTTCCCCATTCTGTGAAGAAGTTCAATTGTAGCTTGATGGGGATAGCACTGAATCTATAAAATATGTTGGGCAGTACAGGCATTTTCACAATATTTATTCATCCTAATCATGAGTAAGAAATGTTTTTCCATCTGTTTGTGTCCTCTCTTATTTACTTGAGCAGTGGTTTGTAGTTCTCCTTGAAGAGGTTCTTCATATCCTTGGTTACTTGTATTCCTAGGTATCTTATTCTCTTTGTAGCAGTTGTGAATGGAAGTTCACTCTTAATTTGTCTCTGTTTGTCTCTTTGTAGGTCATTAAGAACTTGCTTTATGTATCTGAGTCCTCGTGTATTGAGTGCATATATATTTAGGATAGTTAGCTCTTGTTGCATTGATCCTTTTACCATTATGCAATACCCTTCTTTGTCTCTTTTGTTCTTTGGTGGTTTAAAGTCCGTACTGTTAGAGACTAGAATTGCAACACCTGCTTTTTTTGCTCTCCATTTGCTTGGTAAATCTCCCTTCATTCCGTTGTTTTCAGTCTATGTGTGTCTTTGCATGTGAAATGGGTTTCCTGAATACAGCACACCAATGGGACTTGACTTTTATCCAATTTGCTAGTCTGTGTCTTTTGATTGGGGCATTTTGCCCATTTGTATTTAAGGTTAATATGTTCATGTGTGAATTTGTTCCTGCAATTTTGATACCAGCTGGTTGTTTTGCCAGCTATTTGATACAGTTTCTTCATTGGGTTGTTGGTCTTTATCATTGGGTTCATTTTTGCAGTGGTAGGTACTGCTTGTTCCTTTCCATGTTTAGTGCTTCCTTCAGAAGCTCATGTAAGGCAGGTCTGGTGGTGACAAAATCTCTCAGTAATTGCTTGTCTGTAAAGATTTTATTTCTCCTTCACTTATGAAGCTTAGTTTGGCTGTATATGAAATTATGGTTTAAAAGTTCTTTTATTTAATGATGTTGAATATTGGCCTCCACTCTCTTCTGTCTTGTAGGGTTTCTGCTGAGAGATCCGTTGTGAGTCTGATGTGCTTCCCTTTGTGGGTGACCTGATCTTTCTCTCTGGCTGCCCTTAGCATTTTCTCCTTCATTTCAACGCTGGCGAATCTGACAATTTTGTGCCTTGGGGTTGCTCTTCTTGAGGAATATCTTTGTAGTATTCTCTGTATTTTCTGTATTTCTATGTTGTCCTGCTTTGCTAGGTTGGATAATTCTCCGGGATAATACCCTGAAGAGTGCTTTCCAGCTTGGATTCATTCTCCCTGTCCTTTTCAGATACACCAGTCAAGTGTGGATTAGGTCTTGTCACATAACCCTATATTTCTTGGAGGCTTTGCTCATTTCTTTTCACTCTTTTTTTCTTTACTTGCCTTCCCTTTTTATTTCATTGAGTTGATCTTCAATCTCTGATACCCTTTCTTCTGCTTGATTAATTCAGCTATTGAAACTTGTGTATGCTTCGCGAAGTTCTCGTGCTGTTTTTCAGCTCCATCAAGTCGTTTTTGTTCTTCTCTAGGCTGGTTATCCCAGTTAGCATTTTGTCTATCCTTTTTTCAAGGTTCTTCGTTTCTTTGCATTGGGTTAGAACATGATCTTTTAGCTCAGAGAAGTTTGTTACTGCCCATCTTCTAAAGCCTGCTCTGTCAGTTCATTAAATTCATTCTCCCTCCTGTTTTGTTCCCTTCCTGTTGAGGAGTTGTGATCTCTCAGGGGAGCAGAGGCATTCTGGACTTCATGATCTCAGCATTTTTGTGCTGGTTTCTTCCTATCTTCATGGATTTATCTATCTTTGATCTTCTAAGTTAGGATTTCATGTGGGATCTGTGAGTGGAAATTATATCTGTTAAAGTTGGGGTTATTTCTCCTATATGAGGCTTTTTTTTCTTACACAGGGGTCAGTGTGCCCCTTAAGACATTCTGTCCCTTGTCTACCTATGGAGGCACTTCTGGGCTGCCTTGGTCTGTCAGGCTGCTCTTTCTTCTTCTCCTGGTTTCTCTTACACAGGTGAGATTAGTCCCGTCTTCCCAATGGCAAGCATCTTTCCCTCTGCTAAACCCAGTTACCCCTGATGGAGCTTAGATTGATGTGTTAACTGCAAACTCTCCCACGAGAGGGCTTCTGCTTGCTGGATCTTGTCGGGATGGAACCTGTCTGGCCGTATCATCCGACTCCCTGCTTTCAACTCTCCCTCCTTCTGTGGGATGGGCAGTTCCATCCCGCAAGCCTTCTCGGCATTAGTCAATGTCTCTACCATGGTCTGTGCCAACAATTTGTGACACTGGGCCAGGCAGGGCTGTCACCTGCGGCTGCAATTTAGGGCTGTTCTCAGCCAGGTGGCATTTTCCTGGACTGTGGGCTGCTGAAGTCACAGAGTAAAGCACAGTATCTGAATTGGAGTACCCAGGGGGTGAAGCCCCCATCCTCTGTGCCAGATGCACTTCCAAGCTGGGGCAGAACCCTGCCTTGCCTTGGCTCACCCTTAGGGGTACTCTTGCCACGTTGTTTAGGTTAATCCTGCTGTTCTACTCGTCCCTTTGAAACGAACCTAGTACCTTATTTGGAGACATGAAGATCAGTCTCGTTCTGTGTCTCACTCTCTGGGATTGCATTCTGGAGAAGCTCCTTTTCTGCCATCTTGGTGAAAGTCCACCAGCTTCCAGTTTTTAAGAAAACCCTCTGTAGTAGTTCATGATAAAATGCTAAAATGGATTTCTGGAAGGGAACTAGGAATGCCATTTTAGCCAATTTATTTGCTTCTATCCAATGAAAAGTTGGCATTTGACGCATTATAAAATGTGTAACACTTCTAGGCTCTTAATCATTCATTCTGTCTCATAAACTACATTTGCCAGCTTGGTTTCAATACTCTGAATTACTTTGGAAGCCACATACTGAAGAGGTCAAAGCTTCCATAAACCTCAGTTGCTGAATGGCTTTAGAAAACAACATACCTCTATGGTGCTGATTTGATTTAGTTGAATAACAAAAGCTTACTATGTTAAGTGTGGCAGCAAAAAAAGATTCTAAATTGAACAGAGGACTTCTTTGTCTTATTTGGAAATTTTCCTCCTGAAGAATGAAGTCCCTTTCTCAACAAGAACAGACACCTTAAAATAAATTTCCTACAGAACCAGTAGTTTGTCTTCATCTCAGGGGAAAGGTATACTCAATCTTGGCTCATACTCAAGGTCTTAAATTCAGAATACATTTTAATTCCATGAGGAGAGGGCACAAAAGCTCTTCATTTGAAATTCTCCTACACCATGCCTCATGTGTCTCTTCATTTCATATTCTCCTAATTTGTATTATTTATAGTAAAACTGTGATCATAAGTATAGCAGATTCCTGATTTGTGTCTTCCAGAAACCATCCATCAGGCTTCAGGAGGTCATTAGAACTCCTTGGATTTGTGACCAGTTGATTAGAAGTTCAGGTGGTCCGGGAACCCCAAGCTTGTAGATGTCATCTGAAATGTGGGCCGTCTTTAACTTATGGGTTTGGAACTAACTCCAGGTGGCTGGCATAGGAATTATTTTCAGTATTGCGGCTTCAAAATACTATTAAGCCTAAGCCTAGAATATTGAACTGTGAAAATAAAAATTGGAAATATAAAATAAATGCTATGTAGATAAATTGTCAGGAAAAAGTACAAAAGAAGAAGGCAAAAAAATATTAAATTATTAGGATTAAGATTCATTTGGGATATCTTGTGTTAAAAAAATTAAAACATTTTTCTGTTTTCTAAACATCGTGAGATTATTTTTTTTGAAGAATATAGGTGCATCAAGTCTTCATACTATTACGAAAAAAAAAATTGTGAGCCATTTGAAGCT
Source organism: Callithrix jacchus (assembly GCF_049354715.1). Taxonomy (NCBI): domain Eukaryota; kingdom Metazoa; phylum Chordata; class Mammalia; order Primates; family Cebidae; genus Callithrix; species Callithrix jacchus. The sequence goes on along the minus strand of NC_133504.1, from coordinate 81,006,940 downwards.
TCAGTTAGTAGGTTATTTGGATAGAAAATACCAGACAGTTTTTCTCCCTTTACTAATCAGTTTGATCCTTTCTCAAACTGAGATTTTAACTTATTTGTTAAAAATATCAGACTATTTTCATATTGCCTCAAAGATCAAATGAAAAAGAGCATTCAGTAGAGACTAAAATTTACCTAGGCCATACGCCTGTTTTCTTCTCAGGGATTCTTTATAGATTCCCAGTTACTCCCTAACAAAATTTTACCTGTTTATTTTTATCCTTTTTGTTTTATGTAATCCAGGAAATGTTGCTTTTGCTCTTTAAAATAAAATGACTCAGGCATGTTTTACTGATTATTTACGTGTGTAATATATATATACATATTAGTTCACAAAATATCTTATTTTAATCATTTCTATAATTGCAATATTTTAACAAAAGCAATAATCACATATTTAATATAGATCACAATGTAAAAAAAGATAAAAGTTGACCAAGTGAAGAAAGAATGAGATAAAGTTATCTATTTACAAATGCATCATTGTTCCAAAGAGCATGCTATACATGTTAAATGTCAAACAGAAGAATGTTAATTTTTTATTCTTGCCTTTTTATCTTTTACCACCTCAAAATTTATGACAAAATATAACAGACATTCAGCTTCCTTTTTTAAAAATTATCTTTTTTAATTTTTCTTTTTGCTTTCCCAGCATTGAAGACTGTTTATATACTCTAATGTAAAGGAAATCAATAATTCCAGATTGCCTTTTTTTTTTTAGGTAGGATAAGCTTTACAAACTAATCAAGGGAGTAAATCAGCAATGAATAAATATTTAACAACTATTCATCAAACTATGAATTTAAAGTTCAAGGTATTAGCCTTGCAATTTCTTTATCACCATATTGATTCGTTTAATGCAATTTCTTGCTTGCTTTAATGGTGCTATAAGTAAAATACTAAAAAAGTCTTACAATATCAATATTCATTTTTTATTGACAAGTTATCACTATTTACTTCTGCAACCAAATTACTATGTTTGAGAAAATACATTAAATTTAAACATGTAAAACTATCTTGTGATATATGCATTTTGTCCTAGCCTAGGGGAATAAGTTTTTGGGTTTTTTTTTGTAATCACAATTATTAATACAGTGTATTTCTAATATTCCAATGAAGATTTAAACTATTATATGTATTAGATTGATTCTATTTCAATTTATTCTATTCAATTTTAATCCACTCTAGTTATTCCAGGCAAAAATATTTGGTGGGCTCACATAATGTTTTCATAACACACTAATAATTCACCAACTTCAATATAAAAAACATCATCTAAGCAACACAGTTTACGATCACTATTTATAGATATAAAATTATCTAATGGCAGGATAATTTTCGTTATGTATACTATGTAGATTCAGAACCCACCTCTCAAAAATGGTTTTCTCTACTCCTATCTTGCTCTGACAGTGAGAAGTACTGTCCACCATGTCATCATACAAGAGCTTCTTTTGCTAATGCTATTTTCCTTTTCCAGTGAGGCTACTTAGCACTTGTACTTGACTCTCATTTTGCTTTACAAAAAATGCCACAATGTTTTTAACTCTCCTCTGTTATTCTATCACTAGACCACAAATAAAGAAACACATTGTAGTCACTTTAATCTTGACAGCATTCTGACACTCCTATATAGTAAATAGGTTGTTCTTTCCCTATCCTAGGTTAAACTTGGATTACATATCCCAGGAGAATGAGGGAGGAACTCTGAAACCAACTTGATCATAGTAGTTTGTTTTGGGGGGAATAATGTCTCCTAGATTAGTGCCCAAACTGTGAACTCTTTATTCATATAAATCTGGGATATAAGAGAAAACATTTTGAAATATACTGGTGATGTTATTGTAGGATGCAATCTCAAGTATATTGAACATTTACCTCCTTCACTGGAACCTGAGTCTGTGAACTGACTTAATTCTGAAAATTGTGTAAGAAGCTATGATTTCAATATTTGATTCCAGGTCAGGATTCTGTTAACATGACTGAAATATTTATAGTTATACCAATTAATGGAATACCAAATTAGTATCCATTTATTTTGGTCCAGGAGTGCTGTGCACACTTGAGCAACATTAAAGATTTCCTTCTTATATAAATTCTTGTGATTAAATGGCTCTATCTCTTTTGGATACACTACTTCCAGCACTGTAATACAGATATGTAGTCTCTGGTGCCCCAGGTGATTGCTTTCTACTAAAACGTGGGAGAAAATTTTAATAACACCATCTCCCAACAGGATCAAAACCCCAGAAAATAAGCAATACAGTGATATATACAGAACTAGTGTCCCCTTTGGTTAAATGTTTCTCAAGATGATTAAGTATCCTCTGAGCTCTCAAACATAGTTTGGGCAAAAGTGGATATATCCTAAATCTCTTGCTGCTTTCTCTAGTAATTTTTCTCTAACATCTGTCACCTAAATCTTTTTGGAGGCCATGCTCCTGTTAACTAAGCAAGTATAGACTGGGATAATTGGAACCACATACTGATGTTCCAGTTGGTCCTCTGAATCTATATTGTAGAGGAAAGTACTCATTTTTTAAAAACTTACTCTAGTGTAAAATCGTAATATTCTCTCTTTTTTTGTTTTCATTCTCTTCAGAGTTTATTTATACATTTAGCAATTTTATGAGGTTTTTGTTTTTAATCTGTGTTTATAACTCTCACAGAGACAGTCTAATATTTAATCCTACTGGTAGTCCTGGGGAAATGGGGGTTGAGGCATGGGGAGCATCAACTTCCCACTGTAGAGAACTTACCGTAGGCAAGAGAATTGTTATTAAAGCAAGATATGAGCTTCATATTCAAGGGAAGCATTATTGCTTCTTCTGGCAAAGTTAGCTTGGTGGCATGGAGGTTCAGAGAGTTCTTAGTTACCGATATACTTGCACATAATATATTCTTCCAGCTGCACTCTTCCAATCAATAAACCAATTTCACTTGTGCAATTGAGTGGGACCATCATCTCACCCACTATTACAAATAAGATACTGGAAAGATCAGGAGAACAAATATTTTTACTCAGGTAGAAAAGCTCTGATGCTCATAAAATTTTCTGTTGTCTACTTTGTAACTTAACCTAATAACTTAGTGATTTATCCTTGTGACTGAACCATTAGTGTTATTAGAGGTAATTATGCTAACCTAAGTTATAGAAACTCATCATGGTATTTATATGGTTTTAAGGCAATAACCACTCAATTCAGTAAAATATTTATTTTAAATAATTCTTCATTCTACTTAACTAAGGTTAACTAATAATGGTCTTTGTTTTTATTTATTTATGTGTTCATTTATTTGCTTCTCCTCATCACCTTATTTCTCCAGCCCTTCCAATAGTTTTGAGAGATATCTTCAGTGGTTTCTGCTTTCCTAATAATATACCATTGATCCAGTCTACTCCTGTAAACGTGGAAGGTTTGCCTGATTTCTTATTTTGATGACATTTTCTTCCCACACGTTAGTGTATAATTTACTTTTGAGATGTCTTAAAAAACAACAATCTGACATGCTATTCCAAGTAAGAAATGAGTGATTGTACAACCATGTGTACAGAATTTTGCATAGGAGATTAGAATTACATAGAAATATGTACCCCATCAGAATCCTACCTTATTTTGCTCAAAAGAAATCTATACCATAAGGCATAATTACATTGTTTTTTAATTTTTAGTTGATTTTAGGAAAGAGTGTAGATATACCATTATTTTATCACTTTATTAAGAAATGTATTTAACATACAGTTTTAAAAATAATAGTAATGGGCAAATTTTGGAAGAGTGAATAAATTTGAGAATATTTTCATGCTTATATATTTTGAAGAGAATTGTTTATTATCTAGATGTTTTTGTCTTAAGCAGAGTACATACAAGAAATCAAATATTAAAGAAATATAATCAGAAAAATACAATGAAAATTATTCTAAAATATATATATGTATATACACACATTTGTGTATATACATGTGGATACACACACACACACATCAGCTTCACAACACACTGATCAATATTTTTACTCCTCAAAGGCTTAACATAGTTTACTTACATTTTGACAGATTCGTTTTACATTAAATAACAGATTGCAGCAATCTTATCCATCAGTGTGCACTCTCGATTTTGATCTAAACACTGGATTGTATTCTGGGTAGAATATAAGATATTTATTTAGGATTCATAGTTGAGTTCTTGTCCATTCATCATCATTACAGTAAAGATTTCTAGTTGACAGCCATTAAATAGGCAGAATAAAACACCTTGGATTTTGAACCTTACTTGTAATTCCATCAAGCATTCTTAATGTGAAATCATATTGTTAGCAATTTAAAATCAATGTGCAATAATTTCCAAAAAAAAACCTATTGTGTTCAGAGAGTTTATGTTACAAAATGAGATTCAGTTAACATTTTGTGAAAAGAAAGTTTTTAAATGTCAGTAATTACAAATGGTTTTAAGAAGCATACTATTGATACTTCAAATTTATTATTTTTCTTGTTAAAATCTACAGAAAATAAGTAAAATTTAGATAAGCCAACCTATTCTTAAACCCAAATTACAATATCTCAATTGAAATAGACTTGAATTTTAAATCAATGTAATGGGTAATTTATTAAAACAAAAAACAATCAAACAAGCAAATAAAATGCAAATCGACTTTTATATCATTCTGGTACAATGTTCAAAGAATAGACAGATCTTTTATTTTCTTTTCTACTTCGATATAGTTTGATTTTAAAGACATAGTATAAGAATCACTTGATTGTGGTTATTTTTATCAAAGACATAAAAAGCAAAGGAACACCAAATGGTCATTAAATTCATTTTCTCCCAAGGAGTGACTATTTTACCTTAATCATTAAAAAACATTAGTTCAGACTTATTGCTCATATATGTCCCACTTTAAACACGTAGAATAATATAGTACTAATATTTAATAAGAATTTTTAGACATTCCTGGGGTGCATGGTTTTGGATATATTTACAAGCTCAATAAACACTGTTTATCATCCATCGTCTCAGGGAGGTCTCACCAGTGCCATTTCCAGAGCCTAACTGCTATTAAAAGATGATACTAGGTCATCAAATCATTTTCAGACAGTATCTCTCTCCACTCATTCATATATGTACTTGTATGGCATAGTATAATGGTCACGTAGAAAAGCAAAAATGTTGTCATTGACTATAAAGGTGGTGGTACCATTGAGGTGCTTTGGCACAATTGGATGAGTCTTCCTTTTTCTCCTGTTTGATACCATTGAGGGGCTTCAGCACAGTTGGACATGTCTTTTTTTTTTTCTGTTTTTATTCTATTAGCATGATGGAAAACCATCACTCTTTACACCATAATTGAATGAAATGATATCAGATATTTGTTTTAAATCAATGTGTGAATATAATAGACAAAAAATAAATTATCCTTAGAAGAAATATGGGAGGCTCCATATAGACAGTAATTATTAAACTGTTTTTTAATAAAATGTCATACTCCTGGATGTACTAAAGTCATTGTAGAGAGTATCTCACTTATGACTTGTCAGTTAAAATTCAACAGTAATTTATAGGAATGATTTTAACTTTAAAATTGCATTTACCCATAGGAACGAAGTCAAAAATGTTGGGAAGATATCAGGACATTTCAAAACATATTATTTTTTGAGCTCTTAATTAACGTGACACATTATACTCTCAAGATCATTTAGTTACAAATTTTCATAATTTAACAATAAAGCTTATTTTTTATCATGTCGATTTTTTTTAATTTTTTTATTTTTTATTGCATTTTAGGTTTTGGGGTACATGTGTAGAGCATGCAATACAGTTGCATAGGTACACACATGGCAGTGTGTTTTGTAATTTTTAATGAATGCAGGTGAAAGTCAAATACACTCTGAGTGCAATCTTAGATACCACAGTACATTGTATAACCTTGGTAGACTCTACTAGAGACTTCATAAACTTATTATGTGAATGACAGGGTGTATCTATTGCTACTCAATGGCACTGTTAGGTGCTTATTTTTAAATATCTAGCGCATTGTTAGATGATCCATATAAAACAGGACGTCAAACTTTTTTTGAAGAGATAAAAATAAATAAAATGATTTGGTATTTAATAATTTTTTTATCAGATTTATGTTAAGTGGTGAACCCCAAATTTATACAGTTGGCTTCAAAATACATCCTTTAATTTTCATGGTGTGTTTTCACGTGTCCTTTTAGCATAAGAGACTTAATTCACATGACAATACAATGCAAAATTATTGTCTCTCCTCTTATTTTTATACTAATAATATCGTTGTTTGATTAGGTACTATATTTTTCTGGCTAGGAGCCTTATATTTTAATGACTCCTCTTTTCTATGATCTTTACATACAAAAAGTTACCAAATCCAGATTGATGACATCTGCAACATGTTCCTTGTATTTTCGACCAATTTCTTTTCCTGGCTTAATTATTATCCACTGGACAATTTAAGTCATCTAACCACCTGTGACCAAGACCATAAAATGCACATTTTCTCAAAGTTCTGATCACTTTCTGACTTTAACATTTTTTTCCACTCTCCTCTGTACCCTTGTTCCATTTTGTGGGGGGAAAGACCATACAAAACATGTATAGTGCCTTTGGGTGAAGAAGGAGGAAGAGAGGGAGGAAGGGCAGGAGGAGTTAGAGCAGGAGAAAACCTTTTTCCTTAGGTGAATGGATGAGAAAACAAAAATAGCTCTTCTTTGGAAAAGACTAATTAGAAAATAAAATTCCTTTCTCAGGGCTGATGCAGCCCCATGTCAGGGCTCATTGTTTGACATGGCACACCAATAAGGTGACCCTGCAGCCTACAGCCTAGTTAACTACACTCAGTTTCACTGGTTAACATGGTTCCTTTCTATCTCCATGAACATTCCTGAAGTTTAGTTAATATATTTTGTTGAGAACATTATAGTAAGCACCTCTCCAACTTCTTGCACTGTCATTTTATTATACAGATTATCTCTCTTCTTTCCTTGGAAGTTTCTGATGTTTTAATTATCATCACATATAGCTACTCAGTCAATATTTCTCTTGTCTGTTTTCATTTTCTTGTCTCTTACTGTATTTTTCTTCTCTTATTCTGTTATTAATTTTGACAGAATAAGACAGTATCTTCTCTTTGAGAAAATATTTTCTATTTTCAATTTTGTTTTTTTTTAATTTTCAAACATAAGCATTTCAAATATTTTATAAAGAAATCCATTGGTTAATTTTCCAACTTGCTATTTTCAATTCTGATGAAGTCCTGGTGCCTCTAGTTTGGTTATGCAGTTTTCAAATTCAGGAGGAGCTTAGAAGGACATGATGGGCAGCTTGAAATGACTTGTTTTACATTCCCTGAATTAAGTTTCTAGAGCATACCTCACAAAACCCATACCTATTTTTTAACTACACTGTGTAATAATTTTATCAAAAATGTTTTAATATGATCATTTTTACTACTTTTATTATGATATTTTATAATTCTTGGGCTGTGTGAAGAAGTAGCCTTTAAACGATGATTTGTTGTTTTCTGTATAAGTGAGCTTATTATTGATTCATAGTTTTCCAGGAGAAAGATGAAAGTTGAACTGATCTGATTACAATATAACTTTCAAAATCACCAAACAACCTCATTACAGATCGGTACTTTATAAAATCAAATACTTTATTTGTGCATGATGAGAAGTAGAGGAAGTCCACAGAATTCGTATAGATGAATTTTAAAAGGTTTGATTGAGTCTGGTCAATACAAATCATACTTTTCTTTAAGTGTGCTATATTATCTAAAATGATAATAGCATGCATTAGTAGTACAGCAGTTTCTGGCAATTACACTGATAATTGTAATGTAGAAACTTTACTACTAATAATAAACATATTTATAGCCCTTAACTTCAGATTTGAGAAGGTACATATTAAGATGTCTAATATTTTATAAGAATGTATAAAATGGAAGTGAAGCATTAAATACAGCCTAATGATACAGCTTTTAGGCCATGCCATAATTAATGGATAATTTCATTCTCAGAGTATCGAAGGCATGGGGAGATGAAAAAAATAAAGGTTTAGGAATATGAACATTTACATGAAACAAAATCAGAAAAGAATTTTGGCAAATAGTTATCAGAGTATAAGCCGAGTCCAGTCTTGGAGGTTTCTTGTTAATGAATTTGGATAATTTGAAAAAACACACATTTGGTAATGCATTCACATCTATGTTTAATAGTTAACTGGAAAAGTTTAATGAGAATTCAAATATACTCTATTTTGTTATGCTAACTAAATTAAGTAAAATTGTAAAATATATAAACCTATCTTTTCCTATTATGTAAAATGATTTTTAAAATTCTAGTTGGTTTTATTCTACAGTGAGAAGACTATTTCATTGAACATCATGCTACATTTATTCCTGTGTATGTTGTTTCCTTTATCTACTGATATTTATATGATTCTTAGGTTTTTTAAAAATATTAACACTTCATAAATTATAATCTTCCACATGCAGAGTCCATATGCATATAAGCATAATTTCTTAATCCACTATAATACATCTACTATTATTGACTGTACAATAAAATCTAACCCACATGGATATTAACCCGTACTGTAAATCCTTACTATTACACAATGCATACCTTCCTTCCTCCGACATAGCACATTTCAGTCAAGAAATCCCTTGCCAACATGGATACCTCCTATCAATTTTTGGTATCTTGATCTTCCAACGTCCGGGAAATCATCATCCCACTCGCCAGTGTTACCCTCATTGCTCTGCGCCCATTACACCTAATAGTGACTATACTGAAACTATAGCTGGCATTTAGTTCTTACTTCAGGGCCATAGAACTAAGATAGCCCGCACGTTCCCGCTAAATAAGACATCTCAGTGGACTTATGACTACCACCATATTACCGAGTCATGGGAGCACTGGCATGCATTTGGTCTTTTTAACTTTGGGGTATGCCATCACTCACCATCGCAGAAGGCCTGGTCCCTGCTGAATCCACTGTAGATGAACTCAGATTTGATTCCTGCCAAATTAATTGTAGAAGCTGAATTTATATTGAATATTCTAGGCTGGCATAATAACAACAAGGTGTTAATTCATGCTTTAAGTATATAACAATCAATAGACACGCAAGCACGTAGGTGGGTTCACTCAGGTACGCATGCTCACGCACTTACACTGATGAATGTATGCACGCTGACGCACGAACGCACGCTGACACACGTAGGTATGCTCACGTGCGTATATACAATTGTGCATGCACACTCAATTTCAAGAACTATTTCTGATTAAATCCGTAAACCCCTCCTTTCTCCATCTCTGATTTTACGATCAACCAGATAAACGGACCCTTGCTGAACCCCCAAAACAAGAGACTAAAACGCAAACCAATCCAGAAATCATATTTTAACCACGAACACCCCAACAGCTACCCCTCGATAATGTATTTTTTTATAAAAAACCTTAAGACCTTCCCACTAAGTTAATCCTCCATTTCGTATAATAAATATCATAACTAAACTTACACCCTAATACTAATATAACACCTTAAGCATATCCCTCTGAAAGATCTGTCCCATGTATCATACCCTAAATCAATCATACTGTAATTATGAGTGATTAGGAATATGACCTCTGCCAAATCAGCTTTAAAGACACTAAATTTCCAGAACTGTAAACCGCTATTTACATTTCTTTCTTTCTCATATTTTTATTTTTACACTTAAGTATTTATTCAGTTAATGTAACATAATTATTCAAAGCAAGACACTGAAAATGTCTAGATGGGTCTGCACAACCCCATAAGCAGGTAGGTTTGGTCCTGGCCTTTTTATTAGCTCTTAGTAAGATTACACATGCAAGCATCCCCTGCCCCAGTGAAAATGCCCTCTAGATCACCCAGATTAAAAGGAGCATGTAACAAGCATGCAGGAATGCAGCTCAAAACACTTCACTCAACCACATCCCCACAGGAAACAGCAGTAATAAATATTTAGTAATAAATGAAAGTTTAACTAAGCTATACTATGCTTCAGGGTTGGTTAATTTTGTGCCAGCCTCTGCTACCATACAATTAACCCAAGCTAATAAAATACAGTGTAAAGAGTGTTTAAATTCTACTCTCAATAAAGCTAAACTCCAACTAGATTGTAAAAAGAAAACTGCAGAAATAAAATATACTATGAAAGTGGCTTTAATTCTCTAAAGACACAATATCTAAGACTCAAACAGGGGTTAGATACCCCACTATGCTTAGCCCTAAACTCCATTAGTTACATTAACAAAACCATTAGCCAGAGTAATACAAACAACAGCTTCAAATTCAAAAGGACTTGGTGGTGTTTATATGGCTCTGGAGGAGCCTGTTCTATAATTGATAAACCCCAATACACCTCACCACCTCTTGCTCCCAGCCTATATTGCCATCTTCAGCAAACCTAAAAAGGTTATAAAGTAAGCACAAATACACACATGAAAATGTTAGGTTATGGTGTAGCTCATGAGGTGATAAGAAATGGGCTACATTTTCTACATGCAGAAAATCTCACAACAACCTTTATGAAATACAAGGGCTCAAGGAAGATTTAGCAGTAAAGCAAGAGCAAAATTCTTGGTTGAGTAAGGCCATGAAGCATGCACACACTATCCATGACTCTCCTCAAATATTACTCTAGAAATCACTATTACTAAAAATTTTATATGTATGTATAGATGATAAGTCATAACATGGTAAGCGTGCTGGAAAGTGTGCTTGAACAAACCAGAGTGTAGCTTAACCCAGAGCATCTGGCTTACACCCAGATTTCATTATGACCTGATCACTTTGAGCCAACTCTAGCCCCAATCCTCGCTAAAAATATTATTAAACTATTTCAATTAAATCATTTGCCTTTAACAAAATTATAAGAGATAGAAATTTTTCCTCTGGTGCAGTAGACATAGTACCATAAAGGAAAGATGAAAGAACTATATCAAGCACTAAAAAGGAAAGATAAGCCCTTACATCTTATGCATAATGTATTAACTAGAAATAACTTTACAGAGAACTATAATGAAGTCCCCCGAAACTAGATGAGCTACCCAAAGTGTGATAAAAGAGCACACCCGCCTATGTGGCAAAAGCATAAATGTGGCAAAAGCACTATGTGAAAGAGCACACCCACCCATGTGGCAAAATAGTGGGAAGATTCATGGGTAGTCATGACAAGCCTATTGAGCCTGGTGATAGCTGGTTGTCCAAGACGGAAAGTTGTTTCAACTTTTAACTTACCCACAGAATTATTTAATCTCACTGTAAGTTTAACTGTTAAAGAGGGACAGCCAGCTTTGTAGACCCCTTGAGATCTCTGTAGAACTTGCTACAGAGAGTGAAAAATATTACCATCATAATTGGCCCAAAAGCAGCCACCAATTAAGAAAGTGTTTAATCTCAACATCTGTCTTAAATTCTAATCACTCTACTGAACTCCTAACATCACATTGGACTAATATATTACTTAATAGAAGCAATAATGTTAATATAAGTAATAGGAAGACAATACTTTGAGATATGTAGCCAAAATATTGCAGTGAAAATATTGGTCATCAATTTTCACATACTTGAAATTAAGTAATAATCATAACTACCAAATTGAAAAACAGTGTTTGTTTTTGAAATCCCTGTTACAAAATGAAGAACCTGGTTATCACTATGCAACTGAATTTCTGCTTTTCAGCATAGGAATATAATGTCTTTCAGATCTGGCATTTCATTAATTGATCTGATGTTTAGTGAACTGCCATAGTAGTCTGATGTGGTTTGGCTGTGTCCCCACCCAAACCTCATATTAAATTCCCATTTTTTGTGGGAGGGACCCACTGGGAGGTAATTGAATTGTGAGGGCAGGTCTTTCCCATTTTGTTCTTGTAATAGCAAATTGGTATCAGGAGATCCCATGGTTTTTAAAAGGGGAGTTTCCCTGCACAAGCTCTCTTCTCTTGTCTGCTGTCATGTGAGATGTGCCTTTTACCTTCTGCCACTATTGTGAGGCCTTCCCAGCAATATGGAACTGTAAGTCTAAGAAACCTGTTTCTTTTGTAAATTTCCCAGTCTCGGGTATGTCTTTTTCATCAGTGTGCAAATATACTAATACAGTAAATTTGTATCAGACGTAATGCATTGCTGAAAAGTTATCCAAAAACGTGGAAATAATTTTGGAACTAGGTAACAGGAAGAGGTTGGAACAATTTGGAGGGCTCATAAAATTACAGGAAAACGTGGGAAAGTTTGGAACTTCCTAGAGACTTGTGGAATGGCTTTGACAAAATACTGATAGTGATATGAAATATGAGGTCCAGGCTGAGGTAGTTTCAGATGAAGATGAATAACTTGTTGGGAACTGGAGCAAAGGTGGCACTTGTTATGATTTAGCAAAGAGACTGGTGGCATTTTGCCCCTGCCCTAGAGATTTGGAAACTTTGAACTTGACAGAGATGACTCAGGGTATCTGGCGGAAGATATTTCTAAACAGCAAAACATCCAAGAAGTGACTTGGGTACTGTTAAAGATACTCACTTTTAAAAAGGAAACAGAGCATAAAAGTTTGGAAAATTTACAGCCTGGCAATGCAATAGAAAAGAAAATTATATTTTCTGAAAAGAAATTCAAGCCAGCTGCAGAAATTTGCATAATGAAGAGCTAAATGTTAATCACCAAGACAATGGGGAAAATACCTCCAGGGCAGGTCAGAGGTCCTCAGTACAACTCCTACCATCACAGGCCCAGAGGTTTAATAGGAAAAGATAGTTTTATGAGCTGGGCCCAGGGCCCCCCACTGGTCTATGCTGCCTAGGGACTTGGTATCCTATGTTCCAGCTGCTAAGTCATGGCTAAAAGGGGCCAAAGTACAGCTCAGGCTGTCGCTTCAGGGGCTGGAAGCCCCGAGCCTTGGCAGTTTTCACATGGTGCTTAGCCTGTGGGTGCACAGAAGTAAATTGTTTAGGTTTGTAACATCCACCTAGATTTCAGAGAATGAATGGAAGTGTCTGGATGCCCAGGCAGAAGTTTGCTGCAGGTATGAGGCCCTCTTGGAGGACCTCTGCTAGGGCAGTCCAGAAGGGAAGTGTGGGGTTGGAGCCCCCAGACAGAATTCCTACTGGGGCACTGCCTAGTGGATCTATGAGAAGAGGGCCACTATCCTTTACACCCAAGAATGGTAGCTCCACCAACAGCTTGCCCTGTGTGCCTGGAAGAGCCACAGTCACTCAATGTCAGCCCATGGACACAGCCAGAAGGGTGGCTATACTTCGCAAAGCCACAAGGGCAGAGCTGCCCAAAGCCATGGTAATGCACCTCTTGTATCAGTGTGACCTGTATGTGAGACAAGAAGTTGAAGGAGAGCATTTTAGAGCTTTAAGATTTGACTCCCCTGCTGTATTTTGGACTTCCATTGTGCCTGTAACCCCTTTGTTTTGGCCAATGTCTTCCATTTGGAGGGGCTATATTTACCCAATGCCTATATACTCATATTGTATGTAGGAAGTAACTAACATGCTATTGATTTTACAGGCTTATAGACAGGAGGGACTTGCTTTGTCTCAGATGAGACTTTGGACTATGGACTTTTGAGTCAATGCTGAAATGAGTTAAGACTTTGGGGGACTGTTTGGAAGGCATGATTAGTTTTGAAATGTAAAGACATGAGATTTGGGAGGGGCCTGGGGCAGAATACTATTGTTTGGCTGTGTACCTACCCAAATCTCATCTTGAATTACTGTTTGTTCTGAGAGTGATCCAGTGGGAGGTAATCAATTCATAGGGGCAAGAATTTTCCATGCTGTTGTCATGGTAGAAAATATGTCTCATGAGATCTGATTGTTTTATAAAGGGGAGTTTCCCTGCACAAGCTCTCTTCTCTTGTCTCCCAACATGTGAGATATGCCTTTCACATTCTGCCATACTTGTGAGGCCTTTCCAACCACATTGAACTGTAAGTCTAATAAACAAATTTTGTAAATTGCACAGTCTCAGGTATGTCTTTATCAGTAGCATGAAAACAGACTAGTACATAGTCTGTTTGATTTTATCAGCAACATAATGTCCACAGCCTTTCATTGGGTGGTGGTTAGTCAACCACTTCTTAGTAAACAATACTTATTATAAATCAGTATTGACCTATGTGTCACTAATGTCTGGAATTAGTTATTTCTGATTTTCTAGGCCATGTTCTACCACTCCCAGGAGAAGAGTAATTTATCTATTGTGCAAATAGTGGCAGAATTTCCCCTTTTCTCTTGCTTATGTATGATGACATCAATGCAGTTATTGTTTACCTTGACATTCAGTAATCTACACTCTGAAAGAATCTTTCATGGGATGTGTAAATTGTAATCCCAAGCATAATTCCTATATAATGTTAATCTTTTTAAAGTCTCATTCAGATATAACCTCACTGCAATCTCTGAAAATTTCTACTTGTAGTGTATGCATTTTAAATTCTGACCAGTATCCATCATTTCCTCAGGCCCTTGGAATAATACCTAATAAAAAATTTATCTAGCTTCTAGTAGAAAATTATTCATAAAGTTACCTGACTTAAAATTCCACAGAAACACATGTTTCTGTATCAGCAAATAATGGAAGTATATTTCTTCTGACCTATGCAAATTGGCATAAAACTTTCAGTGACTTGAAGCATGCATAATTAAATTAGTGCTTGCTCTTGATCAGCTGATTGTACTGTTGAAACTATTTGTATATGAATCACAAGTTTGAGATTCAGAACTAAAAACAACTAAAGAAAGCAAAACACACACACACACACAAACAATTACTTTATGTTATAGGCATTTTTTAAAAGTATATTGTCTTGAATATTGACCTATACATAGCACTATTAAAGAATGACTAGCTTGGGACATACTAACAACAAAGTATTCTATTATATTCTGATACCATTTAACTTATCCTAGTTCAGGAAATTTTGCAAGAACATAATGTGGCATTTTCCTGAAGATGAGATTAATCCTATTTGAAGTTATTCTACAAAAAAAAAGAAAAATATTAAACTGTTGGAATTTGTTAGTGTTAACAGGATTTGTATTGAGAAGAAAATTCTATCTTCTGAGGCAAAAGATATATACAGTTTTATGTTTCTAGGATGAGATGTCCAGACCATGCTGAGTGGTGAGGAGCCAGGAGGGATCTATGCAGTCAGAGTAGTAAGAGGTGCTAAGGGCAGACTTAGACATTGTAAAGTTTTATATCATTTACCAATTCAAAAACCCTTTATTTGCTCCTTATGCAGTTGAAATTCAAGCTCTTCACATGCTGTTGAAGTGATCATCTCAAATACCTACTATTTGCTCTTTATCTAAACAATGTTTCAATCCCACACAAATGATCATTATTTATAATACACAAAAGATGAGTTTTTGCCTTAAGAACTTTCTTATTTTGTTATCCTCGGCATGAATAACTTCCTTATGGCTTAAATTGATTAGTTTAAATATTTATACTAAATTGGTATAAAATAGTCATTCTACTTTTGGAAGACTAGAAAAATGTCTTTCACTCACTTAATATTTTCTGATCTAATGAGGAAGTTATTTTACCAAAATAATGAATTATATATAGATACAAAAAATGAGCCAGGCATGGTGGCACATGCCTGTAATCCCAGCTACTCGGGAGGCTGAGGCAGGAGAATTGCTTGAACCTAGGAGACAGAGGTTGCAGTGAGCCAAGATTGCACCATTGCACTCCAGTCAGCCTGGATGACAAGGAGATACTCTGTCTCAAAATAAATAAATAAACAAATAAAAAAGTAAATAATAGTTTTAATGACTCAAATTTTTAAAATGATTTTTTTCATAAAATTTTGTCTCATTAGATGTTATAATCTAGATAATACAACTAATACAACAAATTAATATCAAAATTCAAATTCAAAATAAACATTTACAAATGAAAAAAGAAAAAACTAATACAACAGATTAATATCAAAATTCAAATTCAAAATAAACATTTATACTGGAAAAAGTAGAACCAAATACAAAATCAAAACTCTATCCAACTTATTTTCACTATAAAATATTTTGTACAAATTCAAATTAGTAATTACAAACACTTCCAAAATGTAGCTAAGTATTAGTTCTTCCGCTGGTAACTAAACAATGAGGATTTCTCAGCCATGAAGAACAGAGACAAGATGTAAAAATAATCTTAGAAGATGCTACGTTTTTCCTTTCTAACACTGTGATGTTTTGCAAGGAGAAAAAATGCATAATAACTATAGTAAAATAATATTATGTACTAAGGTTTTGTTTCTGAATTTACCAACATCTTTGGCCCACACCTATTGGCTAGAGTGAAATTAGAAACTTCCATGTAGCTTTGGCATAGTAGCAGAAAATCAGGAGAGGAACTGTATCTTTTCAGGTTATGTAAGAAAAATTGTGAGCCTATACAAGTTTGTAGGAAGCACTTGAAACCTAGTGCAATGCAGAGACAATGAATCATTATTAGATAGTACCTAAATAGGTAAGTTAAATAATTTTTTGACAAACCATGGGTCTTATAACTCTATGTAGAGCCTCTGTGGGTCCCATTCTTCCAAATAAAATACACAAAATTGTTATCAAAACACCAGGGGTTTGGTCTACATCCTGCTGTTCACTGTGTAGAAAACCAATCACTGAAACAACCAATGTTGCCAGGAAAGAAAGCTTTAA
Organism: Callithrix jacchus; assembly: GCF_049354715.1. NCBI lineage: Eukaryota > Metazoa > Chordata > Mammalia > Primates > Cebidae > Callithrix > Callithrix jacchus. The sequence continues at coordinate 80,990,173 of NC_133504.1, read as the reverse complement.
CTGGGTTCTGCATTTGAAAACATGGGAGAGCCATCTCAAATTATTTTCTGTGACCAACTAAAATCAAGAGGTTTATGTAGCAGAGAAGAAATGTAGCTGCATGCATGAAAACAGGAATTTGCAAAAGGTAAGGAAGAGGAGTTGGTTAACAGGAAGCAGGTGATCATTTAGGCAGTTATGGTGATGAGGAGGTTCAGTGTCTAACTGTATGGATGCAATGATCTGGTAAGTTTCAGTTCATTGATATTGTCTAAGAAGTCTGATGAATGATTTCCTGAAAAACGAACTCAGATAAGAAAAGAGTAACTTCCTTAAGTTTTAAGACTGGGAGTGTCGATTTCTATGCTTATTTAAAAAAAAAAAAAGAAACATAACCATCAATTCTATGGGACATTTGGTTGGTTTCAAAGCTACTTAATTGTATGTGGTTTGTAAAATGTCAAGTTGGAAAAATAATACTTCTGTGGTTTGAATTGTTGAGCCTCGAAGCACATGGCTGCTACTTCACTCTTATAAATCACCCACTCAAAGACCCCAAGAACAACATTTGCACCTCAAAAGTCATAAGTTCATGCAACAAACTAGTTTGCTAACAACCCAGAAATTTGAAAGTCTAGAGGCCTTGTTGGATCTTCAGTATCAGTTTTCCCTGTGCACTGTAAGTTTGTAAGCTAATTTTTAAATCCCAAAGGGAAGGAAGTGGTAGCAGATATCTGCAAGACTGAGTATTTATCTCTGTAGTAATTTTTCTCAGGGGTGTAGTATATATCTCTATGGAGTTTGTCTGCAAAAGCTTGAAATACACAAATAAAATTTCAAATTAAATTATTCTAGCATAATTAGAATATATTTCATTAACTTTGCACTTGTACCCACTCCATTAAAAAGCAGGTATCAGTTAGAATAAAGAAAAAGTATACTTATAGCTCCACCAACTACTAACATACTGTGGTAGTTCTTTTCCTAAAGGTAAAAGTAAGAAACCTGTTTAATCGACTGTATTAGTCTGTTTCACCATGCCAATAGATACATACCCATGACTGGGCAATTTACAAAAGAAATAAATTTAATGGGCTTACAGTTCCACATGGTTGGGGAGGCCTCACAATCATGCCAGAAGGCGAAAGGTGCATCTCATAAGGCAGCAAACAAGAGAAAAGAGCATGTGCAGGGAAACTCTCCTTTTTTTTTAGACAGAGTTTTGCTCTTGTTACTCAGGCTGGAGTGCAATGGCACGATCTCGGCTCACCGCAACCTCCGCCTCCTGGATTCAGGCAATTCTCCTGCCTCAGCCTCCTGAGTAGCTGGGATTACAGGCATGTGCCACTGTGCCCAGCTAATATTTTGTATTTTTAGTAGAGATGGCATTTCACCATGTTGACCAGGATGGTCTCGATCTCTTGACCTCGTGATCCACCCGCCTCAGCCTCCCAAAGTGCTGGGATTACAGGCGTGAGCCTAAAACCATCAGATCTTGTGAGACTTATTCACTATCATGAGAACAGCACATGAAAGACCTGCTGCCCTGATTCAATTACCTCCCATTGTATCCATCCCACAACACATGGGCATTCAACATGCTATTTGGATGGACACAGCCAAACCATATAATTCCACACTTGGCCCCTCCAAAATCTCATGTTCTCCATTCAAAACCTATCATATCTTCCAAACAGTCCCCGAAAATCTTAACTCATTTCAGCATTAACTCAAACGTCCACAATAAAGTCTCAACTCAAGTCAAGTACTTTATGCCTATGAGCCTTTCCCACATTTTCTTGTCCCTCTGAGCCCTCCAAACTGTTCCAACCTCTTCCTGTTACCCAGTTTCAAAACAAGTTAGTTACTTCCTAGGTACAATGAAGGTAAAGGCATTGCTTAAGGTCACTATGTTTTTGGTAATTGGTTACATCAGACATCAGTAACAAATTCTATGGGTCTAGAAATCGTTTTCACTTTCTTCAATACAGAATTGAGTCTTTGGCTTCTATTTTAGCCATGCAAAGAGACACAGTAGGAAAAAGAGCACATAAAAATGTGTGAAGTATCAAGTATTTCCTCAGCAGCAACCAGGAGAGCAACAGGTTTGCAGCACAACTAATTGGGCAGTTCCTGTACTAACCGGTATTAATCATCCACCACTATTAAGAGAAATCTGAGTAAACAAGGCTAAAACATGTAAAACCTAGAGAAGTGCATCAGAGATAATGAGTCATTAGGATAAAAAGTAAAATGTTCACAGAAATTAGATAAATTCATTCATTAATAATGTTTGATATTGTCATATTTCACAATAGTCATCTTTGATCATAGACATTAATTTTTCTCTAGTCCATAAATTATTCTTATTATAAGATTTCAGGAAATATTTAGTGGCATATTGCACACAGCTTTAGCTATTTCCATACCTCACAATGCCAAAATGCATTAACGTTAGAGAATAAGGCTGCAGGTTATTCTAAATAGAAACATTTATTTTTTCTTTAAAACAATCACTTTCATTTCTGTGAAAGAAATTAGAGAAATTATTTGCCACAAAAAGACACACACAAATCTGACATATGTATTATGGAGAGACTATGCTATTCTAATGCATTCAGATATGTGATTTGGATTTCAGAAGCAGCCATGCAGAGTTAAGAATCATATTGTATGAACATATATACTCATTATAAATTTACTAATTAAAACTGCATTTAACTTTCTTTTTTTTGTGAGAAGTAGAGAAAGATGTTACTGCTTTGGGAAGCATCTTTAAGTCACTCCATGTGTTAATAATGTAAGATGGATATAACTAACGTCTAGTTTGGGCCTTGTGTGTTTCTATAAGAACATTTTATGGAAGAGAAATGAGTTCAGTAATTTTCTAGACACCTAGTAAGTGTAAAATCAAGACTTTTACTATATTTATCCAATAAAAGAAATAATATGCTACATGAAAGGCAGTACATTACAAGGGTTTATTAGAAATGAGAGCACTCTAAAGTAGAAAGGTTTAGAAATTCTGTACATTTGAACAAGAATGTGATTCACAAAGATGGCTACATTTTGGTCTCACCATAAAGAGGATATGATAGATGCTTCTTCCTATCTGCAAGTCACCGTCAACAATGACATATATATAGTGTGCATATATCCACTATGCTGAGCTTTAAAAAATTGCTTCTTTAGACAATGCATTTTTCTAATTTATTTAACCTTCCTACCTATATATTTCATAGGACCTTCTGGGTTTATCGCAGTTCTTCCCAAATTATTACTTCAAGCATATTTTCACAAAAAGATCTTTTTAAGTCATGTGTGCATGAATAACTTGAATAGGCCATGTTTATTTAGATGATATTTTTGCCAATATGTACATTTTTGGATGCTTAATACATGTATTAGATTGGTTAAAATTAAAATATAGCTGACCACATGCTTTTATCTGTTTCCTAAATTGATGGTGAGGCCATGAAGCAACTGGAAATCTACTGCATTGCTAGTAGCAATGCAAAATGGTAAAAACACTTTCAAAAAAATTTTGGAAGGTTTTTAAAAGTTAAGCATTCACCCACCATATGACTCAGACATCCCATTCCCTCTTACCAAAGTTAAATAAAATATATCCAAAGAGTTATACCTTTTAAAAGGTACTTAAAAGGTTTCTTGTAATAGCACTGAGCTAAAAATAATTTAAATGTTCATCAACAAATGAATGGATAAACAAATTAGACTATAAGAATTGAATAGAATACTACTAAGCAATAAAATTATCTGAAATGCTGATATGTGCAAAAACACAATGAATTTTAAGAAAATGATGTAAATATTAAATAACTAGGCTGAAGGAAAGAGTATATAGAATTAGAGCAATTGATACAACTTCAAGTAAATGGGAGTAAATCAAGTGCAGCAAAAATCAGATCAGCAGCTTCCTGAGAATAGTAAGTACAGGACAGATGTTTATGATATGGGCCAAAATAAAACTTTTGGGGTGATGGAAATGTTGTTTTCTTGATTATGGTTATGATTTCAGGATGCATTAATTTGTTAAAATGTACCCAATTATGCAGTTTAAGTACACAGAGTTTATTGTATTTCAATTAAACACCATAAAGTTATAATTATTTAAAACACTAAAAGGCAATGTCAATTTATGTCAACTCTTTGAAGTATTTGTTCTATTATTATTTTATTTACAATGCTGAAATTGAAAAGTTTGTTGTTGTTTTGACTCTTGTTCCTTTTTAATTTAACTGCTGGTTCAAAAATGATTTTAGAATAGTTTTCTTTGACGTGATCACATTTAATTGATATATACCAATGTGTATATTTCTAGTTTTTTTTTTGTCAACTTGATTTCTTTGACCTGAATTTCTGCATTTCTGCCTCACTAATGTTGATGCCTTACAGTGATACATTTTTTACTTAATTTTATTATCATTGTTTCAAATTATCTGATTACACTCTTAATCTCAACTTTTAGTTCCATAAATATGTTCAAAGTCTGTGCATGATGACCCCATGATATATGATCCTGTTGGTAGATTCTATTAACTTGATTTAAAACATATAATCTTCTCTCCTGTGTTACTATTGATTTTTGTTTAAATGCCTATTACTTTATATAAAAATATTAAAAATTCTTTGAGGCCTAGAATGCTACTATATTCCGCTTGAGAGGATTTATAATTTCTTCTGTCAACACCTAGGTATAGTAACAATCTCAAAACACCATAATACAATTTCAGAGGTTTACATATTTTGGCCTTGTCTGGACCCATGCAGTTCCACTTCACCCCTGGTGCTTACATTGCCTTTAGGAGTCCTTATTCAAAGGTTGACTTTAACCACAAAAGCCAATCTTGATTGACTATAGAATCCTTTTTTTTCTTTCTTTCTCTCTCCAGAAAATTATGAAAAGTAACGATTTTTTGCTTGGTTTCTCAGTCACTCAGCTGATTGTTCTGAATTGGCAGACATCTTTGGGTAAAAAATGATTTCAAACATACAGCTTACATGTCTTCATTTTCTCTTAGGTTTAGATTAGGTATGTTTTTTCTTTCTTCTTTTTTTCTTTTCTTTTATTCACCATGGAAGAGTTGATGAAAATTTTCTAGCTCACTGGTACCAAAAATAAAATCTCCCGGAGTGGATAATGTTTCACTATTATTTATATTTGACTAAATGTATAAACTAAAATAGTATATCAAAAATAATATTAAAAAAATAAAAGCTAGAGGGCACAAAATACAGTTTACTTTTAAAATATAATTAAAATAAATATTTAGTTTTAATAAAACAAATTCTTGACTGTAAAAAATAACATTATTTTTCTTTGTGGAATTCATATGACAGTTTTATACATTTGACTAAGGTCAGTTAAATTACCCTTAGTTTTGATGTTCCCTGCTGTGTGAAGATACCAGTGAATTACAACATTTTTTTCTGATACTAAGGTGAACATACCCCCACTACACCACTTGCCAAATGTTGTAAGAACAATGTGTGCCCTAGACACTTTTCAAAATTCTTTCTAGTATTTAGTTGTATTCATATACATGTTAAATTTAAAAGTTTGCTGTAAAATTTTTAGAAGATTTTAACATGTTAACTTTAAAATGATTTAAGTACAAATTTAACTGCATTTTTGAAAATATAAAAATCTATATGTATGAAATTATACTTTTAAACATTTAGATATTTATTGATTTTTACTTAATTTTAATTTTTTTTTATATTTTAGAATCTATTTTTCCTGTAAGCCTCAAATAATTTTATTTCCATGGTTAAAAAAATAGAAGTTCCTTTAAAATAAATAGGAATATCTTTTCTTAATTTTAATATAATTGCTATAGCTTTAAATTTTCTTACACAGAAAAATGACTGAAGAAAAATAAAGTCTGTCATGAAATGTATATCCCATATGTTATTCCACAAGTGGAATAGTTCAATCACTCAATGGCATGTTTTAATCAAACAGTACTGTGCCATTTCAGCTGAGTCATAGAGAGTTTTTGTTAAAATATTTCAGAATAACTTTTTTTATTAATGACATATTGACAGTAACTATACACCTCTTTTAAAAACCCTAATGAGAACAGACATTTTTAAGAAGCATTTGAACACTAACTATATCACCGGGTCATTGATCCCAATAAATCATATCAGGATTGACTCATACCATTTGATGGCTGGAATTCACAGAAGACACGCCTAATGAAAGTAGAAAAAAAAAAAAGTAAGTGTTTAACAACTTAAACAAAATTTTAAGTGAAACTATTTACAAATACCATTTTTCCTTTTTTTTTTTTTTTTGAGACAGAGTCTCGTTCTGTTGCCAGGCGCCAGGCTGGAGTGCAGTGGCACAATCTCAGCTCACTGCAACCTCCACCTCCCTGGTTCAAGCAGTTCTCCTGCCTTAGCCTCCCGAGTGGCTGGGACTACAAGCATAAGCCACCATGTCCAGCTAATTTTTATATTTTTAGTAAAGATGGGGTTTCCCCATGTTGGCGAGGAGTGTCTCAACCTCTTGACCTCGTAATCCGCCCGCCTCAGCCTCCCAAAGTGCTGGGATTACAGGTGTGAGCCACCACGCCCGGCCCACTTTTCCATTTTTTAAAAAATTTGTCTTTTGATGATGAAACAAAGTTTCAAGGATAGAAACAATTAATGTTACATGCCTATTAATTTGCTTTTTGTACCAACAAGTGCAACAGCACAAATGGTAATGGTGTTGATGATAACACAATATTTGAATTTGTTTTTTTCCTTACATTTGTGAATGACATTATGATATTTACATATTTGATATTATAAAATAATGAACCACATGTGTTACTGTTCCATTGTATAACTAAGTGACTCAAATGTATCAGGGGAAAGGCTATCTTAAGAAATTTATTTCTCCAAAATGTAAGCATTTTTATTCATATGTACATTTTCAAGTGCATGTGCTCACACACATACTTCCATGTAACTATTTCTGCTAAGGTTTATTAAATTTTGAAAGATAATATATGTTTATAAAATATTTTTACATTTTTGTCAAAAAAGTATTTTTAATTTCAAGACAAATTAGTTTTGCCAAATTAAAGATATATTTTACATCTTTCTTAAACACAGTAATATATGATATCCACTACATTGTGGGGCCATTAAAAATCAAAGAAAACCATATTTTAACAAAAGATTATATTTAATCCACAAAGTAATGTAACCTAACTATATAGAACTGTGTCAATTGTGATTTTGCAATGGCTTTTTAAATTTTTGAAATTAAATTTAAACTCTTTGTACAAGTTTTGTATTCCAATAGTGGAAATTTGTATGTGCTCTCGTATCCTTGCCAATTCTAAGAAAAAACTACCTATTTAAAAGGAAAATATTAATTTTTATTTACTTATGAATAAATTTTCAATCACGCATAACTTTTTATCATAGAAAATTTTATAAGAAAGTTTTGGACTCCTCATAAACACACAAATTGAAGTTTTAAAACAATTATGTGAATATTCTTAAGCAAATAACATATATATTCAAAACATGGATTTTTTTTTTTTTTTTTGAGACAGAGTTTCACTCTGTTGCCCAGGCTGGAGTGCAGTGGCAGAATCTCAGCTCATTGCAACCTCTGCCTCTCAGGTTCAACCAACCCTCCTGCCTCAGCCCTTCTAATAGTTGGAATTACAGGCATGTGCCACCATGTCTGGCTAATTTTTGTATTTTTAGTAGAGATGGGGTCTTCCCATGTAGCCAGGCTGGTCTGGAACTCCTGACCTTGGATAATCCACCTGCCTTGATCTTCCAAAGCGCTGGAATTATAGGTGTGAGCCATCGCTCCTCTCTAAACATGAATATTTTAGGATTAAAAGTCATTTTAGAGCTGTGCAACATGGCAGGTACCTATAGTCCCAGGTACTTGTGAAATGGGAGAATTGCTTGAGTCCAGGATCAAGTACATTCAGGATAACATAGTGAGATCTTATCTCTGGAAAAAAAATCATTTTACTCTAAATTAGTTAGCTATTTGCTTATTCTATATTTATTTACATTATATAAATGCATATATCCAAATACTATATCCAAATAAAAAAAGCTTACTAAATTTATGTAATATTTTATTGAAAAAAATCTTATTAATTTCTTCTTCAGCAGATGAATTGCCACAATGAAGAACAATTTTTCCTGTACAGTCTATCTTACTGAGTTAGGTATGTATTATTGCTACTAATTTTATATCTATGGTACTCCAAAGTATGCAATAAATTATATAGATTTCATGTTGCCTAACATGGACAGTAAAATAATCAGTCACTCACATAACCTGATTAACCTTGGAAAATCTCCAAAATGGCTCTGGCATAAACTAAAAATAATTTCAGATCACTTATTCCTTTAAAAGTTGAAAAATACTTGCAGAATTTAAGGAATGTAGCTTTCAAAGAAAAATAATCAAATCTATCTATTTTGTTGGTTTGATGTAATTTTTCACTGACGCTGATAATTTTAAAAAATGACATCAGTATGACTGGGAAATCAATGCCAGTGAAATATTTTACTTTTAATTTAACCTCCATATCCCCTAGATTTTCAAAGATTTAATACCTATGTTGCCGTTTTATCTGATTCTACTAATATAGTCAAACATAAAAAGGCAAATTAAAGCAACTGAGTGGTGTCTTCAAACATTCTCAAACAAGGGTTTCTTGATGAAGGAAAGCAGAATGTTTTACACTAAAATAGAATTTTATGTAATTGTTTTTATTAAAATAGAATTGCAGGTGAAAATGTTAACAAATTCTTATAATAATTACTTACATTTGTTTAATGCTTTATGATTTTCACAGTACTATGACATGTGAGTGAATAAATTGGCCGACTGTTCAGCAAAAGAACTCATTTGGATCGCTGTACTTTTCCCAAATTCAGGGCACTAATGTTAAATTCTCTACATAAGGAAATTCAGTCTAATAGTCTATATTATACTAGAACTCTTGCAAAGGCAATAAATATATCCTAGATTTTACTGCACACAAGTAAGAGCCAAAGCCAATAAGAAAATACGTTTTCTGTTTAATCTTTGACATATCTTAACAAGATCAAGTTCCACTCTTTAAATATGTAAATTTAATGCAGATTATATCAAATGTTTGGTTATCATTCTTCCTATTACTTACTATTTAAGGAGTACATAGTATACGCTAAAAACTCTATATATTGTCTTTCATTTCCAGAACATAGCAGAAAGCAGGTGTTGCAACTTGTTTTGTACAGGTGAGGAACTTGAAAAGAGTACAGTATGTCTTCCAAGTTACAGGAAGAGTGAATGGATGAACTGGGGTTTGTATAAAAATTGACCAGCCACTTAGCCCACAATATTTATACTAAACCAATCTGTGTCTCAATTATTTCCACATTATTTATTTTACTTATGACTCTTCTGATGATGGAAAAAGCAGTTACAAAACACAATTCCTATTTATTTATCTATTTATTTATTTTGAGGCGGAGTTTCACTCTTGTTACCCAGGCTGCAGTGCAATGGCGTGATCTCGGTTCACCACAACCTCCACCTCCTGGGTTCAGGCAATTCTCCTCCCTCAGCCTCCTGAGTAGCTGGGATTACAGGCACGTGCCACCATGCTCAGCTAATTTTTTGTATTTTGAGTAGAGACGGGGTTTCACCATGTTGACCAGGATGGTCTCGATCTCTTGACCTCGTGATCCACCCACCTCGGCCTCCCAAAGTGCTGGGATTATAGACGTGAGCCACTGTGCCTGTCCAACAATTTTTATTTTTATAGTACTTTGCAGACAGATATGTGGTTGAGATTGTTGCCATTTAAGGGTCAGTATTCCATGATTCAAGAGGCAAAGCAAAATTTCTTAATAAAGAAAAAAATCTTCTTTACTGTTAAATAAATGAAGTTCACAGGTAGGTGCCGTTTAAAAATACAACACATATTTTGGTAAATGCTGTGTCTTTGAACATATTAATTATGTTTGTTCCTGAACATTTTAAAAATTATATGTATTCTGTAATTAAAGAGCATATTATAAACACAATATTAAAAGCAATCTTAGTCTATTTCTGCTGCTTTAATAGAATACCAATAACTTTGTAATTTACATAGAAAATAAGTTAAATTTTAATTATTTTAATTATTATTTTTTTAAGACAGAGTTTCGCTCTGTCATCCAGGCTAGAGTGCAATGGCGTAATCTTGCCTTACTGCAACTCCTGCTTCCTGGGCTCAAGCGATTCTCCTGCCTCAGCCTCCTGAGTAGCTGGGATTACAGATGCCCACCACCACACTGGGTCAATTTTTTGTATTTTTAGTAGAGATAGGGTTTCACCATGTTGGGCAAGCAGACCTGGAGCTCCTGACCTCAGGTAATCCATCTGTCTTTGCTTCTTGACATGTTAGGATTACAGGTGTGAGCCACTGTGCCTGGCCAGAAAGTATGTTTATTTAGCTCATGGTCTGGGGTCTGGGAAACCATTGGCATGGCACTGGTCTCAGGTATGGGACATCTTGCTGCTTTATAACATACAGTGGGCATCTTATGGTGAGAGGACAAGTGCATGCTAGCTCAGTCTCTCTCCCTCTTCTTATATAAACACCAGTCCTATCATGGGGTCCTCACTCTGATAATCTTAACTGTTCCTAATTACCTCCCGAAGGTCTCAACTCCAAAGGTCATCAATATATAAATTGGGGGATTAACTTTCCAACACATGATATTTGGAAGACACATTCACATCATAGAAAAGACATTGCATTCCATATATTTTCTCTACCAATTCCACTTGCCTCAAAAGCTCCATTGAATTCTTGCCATATCCAAACACATGCATTGCTTTAAGAGCAACCACAGCAAGTAATATACAGGTAGGGTCTGTAGTTTTGAAATACAATTATCAAAACATTGACTTACCAGGAGATGAATAAGACTGAAGAAATTAATATTGGTTGGAGCAAAAGTGATTGGTTTTTTTGCCATGAAAAGTAATGATTAAAACTTCAATTATGTTTGTACCAAGTTAAATAGCTTAATTTTTATTTTTGTCAATATTTGGATATTTGAGCTATCACCCAGGTACCAGGCAAGATAGTTATTTAACTTTTGTACAGCATGTTTCAATATGCTCAAAGTACTGGGAGATAATGTGGGCTTGTGTGTTTATTACATCTAGGCATATGTTATAATATTTTACACATCTTTTTTGTTGTTGTTGTTTTAATTTTTTATTGCATTTTAGGTTTTGGGGTACATGAACAGAGCATGCAAGACAGTTGCATAGGTACACACATGGCAGTGTGTTTTGCTTCCTTTCTCCCCTTCACCCACATTTGGTATTTCACCCCAGGTTAACCCTCCCCACCTCCCCCTCCCACTGGCCCTCCCCTTTTCCCCCCAATAGACCCCAGTGTTTAGTACTCCCCTCCCTGTGTCCATGTGTTCTCATTTTTCATCACCCGCCTATGAGTGAGAATATGCGATGTTTCATTTTCTGTTCTTGTGTCAGTTTGCTGAGGATGATGTTCTCCAGATTCATCCATGTCCCTACAAACGACGCAAACTCATCATTTCTGATTGCTGCATAATATTCCATGGTGTATATGTGCCACATTTTTCCAATCCAGTCTATTATCAATGGGCATTTGGGTTGATTCCAAGTCTTTGCTATTGTAAACAGTGCTGCAATGAACATTCGTGTACATGTGTCCTTATAGTAGAACAATTTATAGTCTTTTGGATATATACCCAGTAATGGGATTGCTGGGTCAAATGGAATTTCTATTTCTAAGGCCTTGAGGAATCACCACACTGTCTTCCACAATGGTTGAACTAATTTACACTCCCACCAACAGTGTAAAAGTGTTCCTTTTTCTCCACATCCTCTCCAGCATCTGTTGTCTCCAGATTTTTTAATGATCGCCATTCTAACTGGCGTGAGATGGTATCTCAATGTGGTTTTGATTTGCATCTCTCTGATGACCAGTGACGATGAGCATTTTTTCATATGATAGCTGGCCTCATATATGTCTTCTTTCATAAAGTGTCTGTTCATATCCTTTGCCCACTTTTGAATGGGCTTGTTTGTTTTTTTCCTGTAAATCTGTTTGAGTTCTTCATAAATTCTGGATATCAGCCCTTTGTCAGATGGGTAAACTGCAAAAATTTTTTCCCATTCTGTTGGTTGCCGATTCACTCTAGTGACTGTTTCTTTTGCCGTGCAGAAGCTGTGGAGTTTCATTAGGTCCCATTTGTCTATTTTGGCTTTTGTTGCCAATGCTTTTGGTGTTTTGTTCATGAAGTCCTTGCCTACTCCTATGTCCTGGATAGTTTTGCCTAGATTTCCTTCTAGGGTTTTTATCGTGCCAGGTCTTGTGTTTAAGTCTTTAATCCATCTGGAGTTAATTTTAGTGTAAGGTGTCAGGAAGGGGTCCAGTTTCTGCTTTCTGCACGTGGCTAGCCAGTTTTTCCAACACCATTTGTTAAATCGGGAATCCTTTCCCCATTGCTTGTTTTTGTCAGGTTTATCAAAGATTCTATGGTTGTAGATATGTTGTGTTGCCTCCAGTGCCTCTGTTTGTTCCATTGGTCTATATCTCTGTTTTGGTACCAGTACCATGCTGTTTTGATTACTGTAGCCTTGTAGTATAGTTTGAAATCCGGTAGTGTGATGCCCCCCGCTGTGTTCTTTTTGCTTAGAATTGACTTGGCTATGCGGGCTCTCCTTTGGTTCCATATGAAGTTCATGGTGGTTTTTTCCAGTTCTGTGAAGAAAGTCAATGGTAGCTTGATGGGGATAGCGTTGATTCTGTAAATTACTTTGGGCAGTATAGCCATTTTCATGGTATTTATTCTTCCTAACCATGAACATGGAATGTTTCTCCATCTGTTTGTGTCCTCTCCGATTTTGTTGAGCAGTGGTTTGTAGTTCTCCTTGAAGAGGTCCCTTACGTTCCTTGTGAGTTGTATTCCAAGGTATTTTATTCTTTTTGTAGCAATTGTGAATGGCAGTTCGTTCTTGATTTGGCTTTCTTTAAGTCTGTTATTGGTATAGACAAATGCTTGTGATTTTTGCACGTTGATTTTGTATCCTGAGACTTTGCTGAAGTTGCTTATCAGTTTCAGGAGGTTTTGGGCTGAGGCGATGGGGTCTTCTAGGTATACTATCATGTAGTCTGCAAATAGAGACTCTGCATCAATTGAGATAATCATGTGTTTTTTGTTTTTGGTTCTGTTTATGTGGTGAATTACATTTATAGACTTGCGTATGTTGAACCAGCCTTGCATCCCCGGGATGAATCCTACTTGATCATGATGAATAAGTTTTTTAATTTGCTGTTGCAATCGGCTTGCCAATATTTTATTGAAGATTTTTGCATCTATGTTCATCATGGGTATTGGCCTGAAGTTTTCTTTATTTTACACATCTTATGGCCCAATTTAAAAAGGTAGTCTTTGAGTCTGTTTGTTATTTGAGTTTCTAATGTTTTTTAAATTTTTAATTGGTGTCTAACGTTTAATAATTAAGAGATTTAGCACAAGAAAATGTGATTTTTCTGATTTTATTTGAACATTCAGAAATTATATACTTAATGCTCTCCATTTTGGCAGGGTAAAAACTGGCTGGAAAAGAATAGCTTATTCTGCCTTTATATGGAGATCCAGGTCTCCATAGACCTCACCACTCTCTATCATTTTATTTCGCTTCCCTAATTATTTATACTATCTATTGTATGAAGAAAAAGGCACTTGGTTTTGGGATTCTTAAAGCAGAGAAGGCGGAATACATTAATCCTAGATTGATGGTTCCTCTGTACCTACAATAAAAAAAAATTGAAAAGTCAATTCAAAATTACACAATTAATTCCCAGTAATTTAACTGGACACCAGGAAATTCCAAAGCTGTATTGAAATGCTCTACACTCCTGTACTATTTGTGGTGCTTGTACTGTCTAGCATACATAAAATTGCCAGGCTTGCAAAGGGGCAGAAAAATATAATCAATATCAGGAACAAAATCAGTTAATGAAATCATATTCCAAAATTAAAGATATGACAAAATTAAAACAGGAAAATTAAGCAGCTATTATAAATGTGCACCATATGTTTAATAAGGTAAAGGCCAACCTCAATATTATAAGTGAAAATTAAAAAATTACAATTCCAAATGGAATTTCTAGAGATAAAATGCAAAATCCTAAGTTAAAATAAGCTAAAATTTAAAGAAAAATAAAAAGTAAACAATGGAGAAAATAAGTAGACTTGTAGATTCAGTTAGAATCAAGATGAATAGCAAAAATGAAAGACACAGCAAACATAAACACTAAAAAAGGAACAACAGAAGACCGTTGACCCTCAAATCAAAGCCAAAAAAGTCCAACACAATTTTATTTGAAACATTAGAATGAGAGGAGAGAGAAGAGGGACAAAGGACACGGATGCACCTGGATTTAAATCTTTCTTGTTAAAATTGTTGACACTTGCTTTATGGTTGAGAGTGTAGACTATCATGGTAAATGTTCTATATGCATTTGAAAATAAAAATTGCTCTTCAAGAGGGTTAGTATTGGTTATAAATATCAACTAGTATCAACTTGCCGTTTTTTGTTTTCTTCAAGTATTTGTAGACGTATGTTGACATTTTCAATGAATAATTGTTATTTTTTAAAAATTTGATCTCTTATTTCTGATGAATTTGTGCTTCATGTATTTAAATATCTAATTTTAGGTAAAGACAAATATATGATTATTAATTTATCTTAGATAGTTCTTTATTAAATTGAAATGTCTCTCTTTAATCAGTAATAATCTTATACATTTGAAATCTATTTTCAATAACAATACTAAGTCCACTGCAGCTTTCATTAATTCATGTTGGCATTGTGAACATTTTCATTCTTTTATTTTTATTCTATGTCTTCATATTTTAGGGAGCATACGATTTACTCTTTCTAAAATCAAAGCAAATTATTTTATATTTATTTAGTGTGTTTGAACAAATTTCAATTTAATGTAATTATATATTCACAATTAATGGTAATTGTATATATTTCATCAGATTATTTCTTTCCTATTTGTCCAATTTTGAAATAAAAAATGAGCTAAGCAAAGCATTTGGTATATGAAAATACATATGCTTTCTGACAACAGACAATTTATTGTTATTCAAATGCCACATCTATTTTTTTAATTTATATTACTATTTTTCTCTTTTTTTTGACAGGCCTCAGGATGAAATGTTTATGTGTAACAGCAACATAAAAATATCTGGAGTTGAATTTAAAGAAAAAGTTTTAAATGCAAAGAAAATGCAATGAACTATCTTTAAAATTTAACTTTAATAAAATAACAAAGGTGATGTTCCCAGGTTTTTCATAACTTTTCATTCTATGGTCCTTTCCTGACAGTCCTGCTTTCAGTTATAATTTTTTATTTTTTTGTACAAGCCAATTAAATGTTACATGACAATCTCTTTTCTAGCACAAGTGACCAAGCTTCTGAGAGATGGAAAAAATGGTAATGGAATAATTAGAAATTAGGCCATATAAATTGAATTATTTTCTAACTTCAAGATTTATTAACAATTTTTGACAGTGTTCATATCTAAATGGCTCTTGGAATGTCTTACCAAACATGTTCCCTTCTCTGCAAAATTTTCATCTCCCATGTTCACATTATCACTTCTGAGACAGTTGACTTTCACAACCCTTACATGTGTGAGAAACAAGCCATATGCACTTTCCTACAATAACATCCTCCACGCAAGCCACGAATAAAGGATCGGGGTAGGTAAATTACAGATAACCTAATACAACCAAATAGAAATCCTCTCACAAAAATTAAAAGTTTCCACATGAAGGAAGTATATTCATGCGTTGATTGACAGGCATTTGGGTTGGTTCCACGATTTTGCCATTGTGAATTACAGTAGCTAAGTTATGAGGATGCAAAGGTATAAGAATGATAATATGGACTTTGGGGACATAGGGGAGGGAGCGTGGTGGGGTGAGGGATGAAAGACTACACATATGCTGCAGTGTATATTGCTCATGTGATCTGTGCACCAAAATCTACTCAATCACCACTAAAGAACTTACCAATGTAACCCAATACCACCTGCACCCCAATAACTTATGGAAAAAAAATACAATCAACTTTAATTATTTAGAACTAAGGTTTAAGGTTATTTAGATACGGTTCTATGGTGTCTATGTTGAAGTCAAATTTTGAAGCCCTATTTATTGAAAAAAGTACACACTAGAAAATTTGGATTTAAAAAATGAGAAAAAAAATTATTCTGAAGGAAACAAGATACTAAAAAATGAAACAGTTTTTCTGGTAGTTTTTAGTTTCTTTGGTTGTTAAGTCTGCTATGGCATTTGAGTTTAAAGAAATTTGCCAATTTCTTTGTAATAAATTCCCCTTTACTAAAGCTAGTTTAGACTTCTTTCTCTTTTTATTAAGAGACTATTTAGAAAAAAATTAAATATTTTATATTTCTTTTTAAAAAAACTTTTTTGGCTTTTTTATGTTTCCCATATTTTGAGCTTTGAGCATTTTAAGACTATTCTGTTTGCTTACTGCTAAATAATTAGTTCCATTTCCTAGCCTTGAGAATGTCACTAGGGAGCAGAATGTTTGAAGTTAAGAAGATTAAAATCTTCCCTTACTTAAAGCTATATATATATATATATATATATATATATTTACTTGAAGCTACATAACCTTCAAAAAGTTTAATCTGATAAAGCGTTATATTAAGAACATTCTCCAATTCCCAATCTTATATTTTGTTTAGTGTGAAGGCATGAACAAAAATATGCAATACTGTTTTGCTTTTTATTACAAAATTGTCCTTGGAAATATTATTTTAACACAATACTTTAAAATTTTAAATCTCAGTGAGTAATAGGTCCTGTAAAAAGAAACATTTATATTTCATATGCTATAATTATAATAATGTTCCTTGCTTAATTATGTTACATTGTTAATAAATAATTATTATATTAATAATAATATTTTTTTATTTTTAAATAACAGAAATTTATTTCTCACAGTTGTGAAGGCTGAGAAGTCCAAGATCAAGGTAACAGCAGATCTGGTGTCTGGTGAGTACTTGCTCTCTGCTTCCAAGATGATACCTTGTTGCGGAATCGTCTGTGCTGCTGTTGCTGCTGGGGCTGGCCGGTGTGGGCAGTGGGGGCTGCCCATCACTCAACTGCTTCACTCCTTTGTGGTGGGATTTGCCGTTGAAATGCACCTGAGTCTGTGCTGCAGAGTTCAGCTGGATATTGCACACTTCACAGAAGGAGAACAGAATTTTCTTTTTCTCTTTGCTCAACTGGTCCTCAGGCCTGTCACTCTTTATCCCCTTTTCTTCAAAGCCATGTAGAAAATTTGCCATATTCATGATTCCGTCTTCAAGATGATTATCAGGGCTTAAGGAGTACCTCATGCATTGAGTTGTGTTCTAAAATCCACAACTATTGACTTCTAAAAAGTATGCATGCTCGCAAAATATCTTTGTTGAAGTAGTGAAATTAGATAATTTCTTCTCTTACTGCACACTTAAAGGTAAAATAAAACATATGACTCTCTTGGCTTCCTCAGTCTAAACTCAAGTAAATAGTTTTAAAAGCTTTCTTTTGCTTATATGAATATCTCACAATTCTTATGGTTGATATTCTATAACATTATTAGTTATTTTATTTTACTTTAAAGAGAAAATATATTTATTACTTTTATAAATTTCCTAAAAATAATTTTGTAGCAAAGATGGCAATTTTTTTTCACAGAAAAATTTATGCAAACTCTGGTATTTCATTGTATTTAAACTGTGCATACACTGTTAACTGAAGTAAAGCAACCTTTTATTTGTAGGTTATGGTGTCTAAATAATCTTTCCAGATATTTGAGTTTTTGATTTCAATATATTTACTTATTGAATAAAACTTGTTTCTTATTTCTACTTTAAGGATACAGATGCAAAGTTAATTGAGAAATGGGCCTTTATAGAAAATAGACCATATGCTAAGCAGAATGCTGTGTAGTTAATTATGCAATTTTAAAATTACTTCTTTTCTTTTCCTCCCCCTCACTCTCACCCAAACAGCAGCTCACTGAGTCTCCCAGGCTGGAGTGCAGTGGGGCAATCGCAGCTCACTGCAACCCCAACTTCCTGGGTTCAAGAGATTCTTCTAAGTCAGGCCTCAAGTAGCTGAGACTATAATCGCCTAAAACCACCCCTGGTTAAATTTTGTATATTTTGTAGAGATAGGAGTTTTGCTGTATTGCCAAGGCTGGTTTTGAACTCCTGGGTTCAAGGGGATCTGTGCACCTCAGCGTCCCAAAGTGCTGGAATTACAAGCATGAGTCACCAATCCTGGCCTAATATTTATTTTTAATTTTTTCCGTGGAGATGGGGTTTCACCATGTTGCCAGGCTGGTAAGTCTCTTTTAGTCATGCAAATAATTATAATAGAAATGTTTAAAGATGAATTGCCTAAAATGAAGTGAGTTTGCCCAGGTACACAATCAGTATGTCCTGAATAGATTTTTAATTCATATTTTTATTTCATTTAATACATACACTTGCCCTTAGGCTTTTTCTCATGAACTAATTAAAAAGTTCCCTTTGTTTTCAATAATATTTGGATTTTCTAGCTCCTAAACCAGTCAATTATTTGAGCTTAATATTGGTGTCAATCACAATTATAAAATATTTGGTAAAAATATTAAACTCTTAAGGAAAACCTTTTGAGGAACCTACCTATTCTTGTCATTCCACCTGTCTAGTGAGTTACAAATAAGTTAGCTATGTTCAAACTCCAAAATGGCACCTTTTCTTCTTTTTCTCTGTCCTTTTGCTATTGTGTTGTTTGCAAGATTGTCTCTTTATGTCATTCAGTTGTTTCACTTTTTAATTTTTCCAATGTGACTTTTTACTATTGTTTTATTCTCATTCCCCCCCACATTTATTTTTCAAAAATATGGTAACTTCCAGCTTTATTCGGTGATCATGCAGCACTATGAACATAGTTCTAGCATCACCTATTTCCATGAGGTTTGTCGAATTTTCTTGGAGCTGAGCCACTCGATTTGGTAATAAGTTTTGCTACATTCCAAGTCAATCACCTATTTAACCCCCTAAATTTTATTGATGTTTCTGCCACCTCATTTGTTAAATATGTTTTTATTTATTCAACTTGTTTATTTTATTAAAATTAAAATAGATAATGGATATAAGATGCCCTTCATAACTCCATCTAAATAATAACACTAGTTCTTTGCCTTGATGCATGTTTATGCATGTATTTGCTGGTCCATTCATATTGTGCACATAACTGTATATAATTCTTCCCAACATTGGAAAGTCTAATATTGTGTGGGGAATGCCCCCGTGTGAGGCCCCCCGAAATTGGGCTACATGATATGGTGGGCTTGAGCCCAGACATAGAGTCTCCAGTTGAAAGGAAGTCGAGCTATGGGAAAGCAGGAATGGAAAGAGGATCTAAGTTAAAAATAAACATGTGCAGACAATCACCAGGTGGTCATGTGGTAATAAGACGCATTGTGTCTTTTAATTTAGTTCTTTCTCAGTAAAGATGTGACTATCTTCTAAGAAGGTAATAAGACTTATTGTGTCCTTTAATTTAGTTATTTCTCAGTAAACACGATTCTCTTCCAGAAAGTAATGACTAACTTCTTACTAAGATAACCAGTCACCTGCTTAATTTAATTGTCTAGCTGACCTTTCCACTGTATCAGATAATGAGACCCACCTGCTTGGTTCCATTGTATATCTGATCTTTTCTTTGTACCCCTTTGATGATGTTGTAAATTGTTCTTCTACCTTAAGACTTTCTGTCCCCCTTTCTCATGGAATTATGTCCCCCTTATCATCATGGAATTATGATGTATGCAAGTACCCAAAAATGTATATAAACTGACCCTAAGCACAATAAACTTGTTGGTGAAGCATTGCTTCTTAACCCTCCAGACCCTGTTTATCTGTCATCTTTTACCTTCTGCGCACCCCCCCATCCAAGTTGGAACCCTCTTGCTGGACAAGAGTTTCCTGGCAGATGTGCCCCCAATAATATTGTGACATGAATGTTAAGATGACAAATACCATCTTAATAAGACCTTAAATACAATGGGACTCATAATTTAATATTTCCCAGTAAAAGCAAAGGTGAAAAATTTGTAATTATCTATGGCAATTTTTATAAGAAATGTTTACTTTTGTCTTGATTATACATCATTGTATCATTTTCTTGCAAAGCACCAAAGTTGACCTTACAACTCGATGACAAGGTAGTGTTGAAAGCAAGTTAATTTATATTAAGTGATAGCTAAGATTTTACATGTATTACTAACATTTTTAAATATAATGAAGAAAGCATAAATGCCTTCAAATATTCTCAGCATTCTCACTCTCTTAAGTTGACTCTAGGAGCTGGAAAAAGAAAAGCGTATTATGAATTTTTATTAACATGTAAATCACAGACAAATTTGGTCCTCAAAATAACCCATCTGGTACAGTTTAATGACACATAGTGGTGAAAATGTCATCAAGTTTTGTATTTCAGTAATTTCACTGAGATTTTGTTAAAAAACTATATAGCATATATTGTTTTATACTCATTTGGTGTCTAATTAAAAATCTTATAGTATAGGGGAGAAGATTCAAGATGGTGCTGTAGGAGCAGCTCAGGATTGCAGCTCCCAGTGAAAGCACAGAGGGTGAGTGGACGCCGCATTTCCAGATGGATCTTCATTGCCCAAAGACTAGGAGATTCCCAGGCGGAGAAGCCCCACGGGTTGCCAGCGAGGCTGTTTCAGCTGGTGCGGCTGTTTCAGTTCTCCGTACAAAATACACTCGTCTGGTTGCCCTGTTAAACTGGCAATTGGAGATCTGGGAAGGAAGATTAGCCCATTCATCTGATTAAATGGGACTGAAACATCGAGTCAGGTCAGGAGATTCCTGGGTAGCAACTTTGTTTCAGCCAGTGCAGTGGGTCGCCCCATAGGAAATCACACAGCTCCTGGTGCCCTTTCAGCAGGCGACTGGAACACCTGGGAGAGAATCAACCATTCAACTTATTAAAAAAAGGGCTCTGAGGCAGGGAGCCAGGTGATCAGGCTTGGCAAGTCCCATACCCACAAAAACAAACAAACAAAAAAAACAGCAATTGAAAACGCTCAGGGCTGAGAGTTTCACAGCAAGCACAACTAAACCTAGGATGGTCCAGCTCTGTGGGGGATGGGCGTCTGCCATTACTGAGGCACTCCACCCCTATGGAGGTAGTCTGCCATTGCTGATGCAGCCTGCCATTGCCAAGGCAACCCACCATAACAGAGATAGTCTGCCATCACAGAGGCAGGCCACCATTGCAGAGGCAGATCTAACCACACCCATATAAACAGGAATGCAGGGAAATACACACAGCAGCAGGGAGGAGCCCACTGCAGCAGGGCAGACCCCACAGCAGATCAGCAAAGCCTCTGCAGGCAGACAGTGACTAGGCTGCCTCCTTGCTAGGCAGGACATCCCTGAAAAAAAAAAAAGCAGTAGTACAACGGATACTCATAAATAAAGTCCTAACTCCCCGGGACAGAGCACCTGGGGGAAAAAGAGGGGGTTTATGAGTTCTGCTGCAGCAGACTTAAACGTACCTGCCTAGCAGCTCTGAATGAACAATGGAGCTCACAACTCAGCACTTGAACTCCTATAAAGAACAGACTGTCTTCTCAAGCAGCTCCTTGACCCCCATATATCTAAAGAGTCACCACACAAAGGACTGATCAGACTAATATTTGGCCAACACCATTCTAGGACAAAGATAGCAGAAGAAGAAAAAGGTAGCAACTCCTACTGTTCTGTAGCTGCTGCAAGTGATCCCCAGGCAAGCAGGGCCTATAGTGGACCTCAGCAGTCCTACCGCAGAGGGGCCAGACTGTCAGAAGGAAAACTAAGAAAAAGAAATAACTTCATCATCAACAATCTGGACATCAACTCAGAGACCCAATCTGAAAATCAGCAACTACACAGACGACAGGTGGATAAATCCACAAAGATGGGAAGAAACCAGTGCAAAAAGGAGGAAAACACCCGAAATCAGAACACCTCACCTCCTACAAGGGATCACAACTCCTCACCAGCGAGGGAACAAAGCTGGATGGAGAATGAGTGTGATGAAATGACAGAATCAGACTTCAGAAGGTGCATAATGAGAAACATCTGTGAGCTAAAAGAACTGTTCTAACTCAATGCAAAGAAACTAAGAACCTTGAAGAAAGATTTGATGAAATGATAACAAGAATGGACAACTTAAAGAGGAATATGAGTGAATTGATGGAGCTGAAAAACACAACACGAGAACTTTGCAAAGCATACACAAGTTTCAACAGCCGAATTGACCAAGCAGAAGAAAGGATATCAGAGGTCGAAGATCAACACAATTACATAAAACAAGAAGGCAAGATTAGAGACAAAAGTGCAAAATGGAATGAACAAAGTCTTCAAGAAATGTGAGACTATGTGAAGAGACCTAATCTACGTTTGATAGGTGTACCCAAATGTGATGAAGAGAATGAATCCAAGCTGGAAAATACTCTTCAGGGTATTATCCAGGAAAACTTCCCCAACCTAGCAAGGCAGGCCAATAATCAAGTCCAGGAAATACAGAGAACACCACAGAGATATTCCTCAAGAAGAGCAACCCCAAGGCACATAATTGTCAGATTCACCAGGGTTGAAATGAAGGAGAAAATGCTAAGGGCAGCCAGAGAGAAAGGTCAGGTTACCCACAAAGCAAAGCCCATCAGACTCACAGCAGATCTCTCAGCAGAAACCCTACAAGCCAAAGAGAGTGGGGACCAATATTCAACATTCTTAAGAAAAGAACTTTTAACCCCAAATTTCATATCCAGCCCAACTAAGCTTTATAAGTGAAGGAAAAATAAAATCCTTCATGAACAAGCAAGTACTCAGAGATTTTGTCACCACCAGGCCTGCTTTATAAGAGCTCCTGAAAGAGGCACTACACATAGAAAGAAACAACCAGTACCAGCGACTCCAAAAACATACCTAATGGTAAAGAGCATCAACAAAATGAAGAATCTGTATCAACTAATGGGCAAAACAGCCAGCTAGAATCAAAATGGCAGTATCAAATTCACACATAACAATATTAACCTTAAATGTAAATGGGCTAAATGCACCAATCAAAAGACACAGACTGGCAAATTGGATAAAAATCCAAAACCCAATGGTGTGCTGTATCCAGGAAGCCCATCGCACATGCAAGGATACACAAAGGCTCAAAATAAAGGGATGGAAGAAGATTTACCAAGCAAATGGAGAGCAAAAAAGAGTGGGAGTTGCAATTCTCATCTCTGATAAAATAGACTTTAAAGCAACAAATATCAAAAGACACAAAGAAGGACATTACATAATGGTAAAAGTATCGATACAACAAGAAGAGCTAACGATCTTAAATATATATGGACCCAATACAGGAGCACCCTGATATATAAGGCAAGTTCTTAATAACTTACAAGGAGACTTAGACTTCCACACAATTATAGTGGGAGACTTTAATACTCCACTGTCAATATTAGACAGATCAGCCAGACAGAAAATTAATAAGGATATCCAGGGCTTGAACTCAGACCTGGAACAAGCAAATCTGATAGACATTTACAGAACTCTCCATCCCAAATCAATAGAACATACATTCTTCTCAGCACCACATCACACCTACTCTAAAATTGACCACATATTTGGAAGTAAAGCACTCCTCAGCAAATGCAAAACAACTGAAATCATAACAGTCTCTCCGACCACAGTGCAATCAAGTTAGAACTCAGAAATCAGAAACTAACTCAGAACCACACAGCTTCAGGGAACCTGAACAACTGGCTCTTGAATGTTGACTGAATAAAAAATAAAATGAAGGCAGAAATAAAGAAGTTCTTCAAAACCAGTGAGAACGAATACACAACATACCAGAATTTCTGGGACACATTTAAAGCAGTCTCTAGAGGAAAATATATAGCAATAAGTGCCCATATGAGAAGAGTGGAGAGATCCAAAATTTACACCCAATGGTCCAAATTGAAAGAGCTAGAGGAGAAAAATCAAGAAAACTCAAAACCTAGCAGA
This sequence comes from Callithrix jacchus, assembly GCF_049354715.1. Lineage (NCBI taxonomy): Eukaryota > Metazoa > Chordata > Mammalia > Primates > Cebidae > Callithrix > Callithrix jacchus. The sequence goes on along the minus strand of NC_133504.1, from coordinate 80,965,998 downwards.
AGTCGAGAAATAACTAAGATAAGAGCAGAACTGAAGGAGATAGAGACACGAAAAACGCTTCAAAAAATCAATAAATCCAAGAGCTGGTTTTTCGAAAAGATCAACAAAATACACCAGATTAATAAAAAAGAAAAGAGAGAATAACCAAATAGATGCAATAAAAAAAAGATAAAAGGGAAATCACCACAGATTCCACAGAAATTCAAACCATCATCAGAGAATATTACAAAAAACTCTACGCACATAAACTAGTAAACCTGGAAGAAATGAATAAATTCCTGGACACTTGTGTCCTCCCAAGCCTAAACAAGGAAGAAGTTGAAACCATGAATAGACCAATAACAAGATCAGAAGTTGAGGCAGCAATTAAGGGGCTACCACACACAAAAAGCCCAGGTCCAGATGTGTTCACAGCCGAATTCTACCAGACATACAAAGAGGAGCTGGTACCATTCCTTCTGAAACTATTCCAAATAACCCAGAAGGAGGGAATTCTTCCCAAATCATTTTATGAGACCAACATCATCCTGATACCAAAACCCGGCAGAGACTCAACAAGAAAAGAAGACTTCAGGCCAATATCTATGATGAACATATATGCAAAAATCTTCAATAAAATACTGGCAAGCCGATTGCAATAGCACATCAAAAAGCTTATTCACCATGATCAAGTAGGATTCATCCCGGGGATGCAAGGCTGGTTCCACATATGTAAGTCTATAAACATAATTCACCACAGAAACAGAACCAAAAACAAAAACCACATGATTATATCAATTGATGCAGAGAAGGCCTTTGACAAAATTCAACAGCCCTTTATGCTAAAAACCCTCAATAAACTCGGTATGGATGTAATGTATCTCAAAATAATAAAAGCTATTTATGACAAACCAACAGCCAACATCATACTGAATGTGCAAAAACTGGAAGCATTCCCTTTGAAATCTGGCACTAGATAAGGATACCCTCTCTCACCACTCCTATTCAATATAGTACTGGAAGTCCTAGCCAGAGCAATCAGGCAAGAAAAAGAAATAAAGGGTATCCACATAGGAAAGGAGGAAGCCAAATTGTCTCTATTTGCAGATGACATGATAGTATAACTAGAAGACCCCATCGCCTCAGCCCCAAAACTCCTGAAACTGATAAGCAACTTCAGCAAAGTCTCAGGATACAAAATCAATGTGCAAAAATCAGAAAGGTTTCTATACACCAATAACAGACTTAAAGCCAAATCAAGAATGAACTGCTATTCACAATTGCTACAAAAGGAATAAAATACCTAGGAATACAACTAACAAGGAATGTAAGGGACCTCTTCAAGGAGAACTACAATCCACTGCTCAACAAAATAGGAGAGGACACAAATAGATGGAGAAACATTTCATGTTCATGGTTAGAAAGAATCAATATCGTGAAAATGGCCATACTGCCCAAAGTAATTTACCGACTCAATGCTATCCGCATCAAGCTACCAATGACCTTCTTCACAGGACTAAAAAAACCACCTTAAACTTCATATGGAACCAAAAGAAAGCCTGCATAGCCAAGTCAATTCTAAGCAAAAGAACACAGCAGGAAGCATCACACTACCGGACTTCAAACTATACTACAAGGCTACAGTAATCAAAACAGAATGGTACTGGTAGCAAAACAGAGATATAGACCAATGGAACAGAACAGAGGCATCAGAGGCAACACAACATATCTACTACCATACAATCTTTGATAAACCTGACAAAAACAAGCAATGAGGAAAGGATTCCCTGTTTAGTAAATGATGGTGGAAAACTGGCTAGCCATGTGCAGAAAGCAGAAACTGGATCACATCCTGACACCTTACACTAAAATTAACTCCAGATGGATTAAAGACTTAAACATAAGACCCAACACCATAAAAACCCTAGAAGAAAATCTAGGCAAAACCATTAAGGACATAGGAGTAGGCAAGGACTTCATGACCAAAACACCAAAAGCATTGGCAACAAAAGCCAAAATAGACAAATGGGACCTAACCAAACTCCACAGCTTCTGCATGGCAAAATGAACAGTCATTAGAGTGAATCGGCCACCAACAGAATGGGAAAAAAATTTTGCAGTTTACTCATCTGACAAAGGGCTGATATCTAGAATTTACAAAAACTGAAACAGATTTACAAGAAAAAAACAAACAAGCCCATTCAAAAATGGGCAAAGGATATGAATGAACACTTTACAAAGAAGACATACAAGAGGCCAACAAACCTGTGAAAAAATGCTCATCATCACTGGTCATTAGAGAGATGCAAATCAAATCTACATTGAGATACCATCTCACGCCAATTAGAATGGTGATCATCAAAAAATCTGGAGACAGCAGATTCTGGAGAGGATGTGGAGAAATAGGAACACTTTTACACCACTGGTGGGAGTGTAAATTAGTTCAACCATTGTGAAAGACAGTGTGGCGATTCCTCAAGGACCTAGAAATAGAAATTCCATTTGACCCAGCAATCCCATTACTGGGTATATATCCAAAGGACTATAAATCGTTCTCCTATAAGGACACATGCACACCCATGTTCATTGCAGCACTGTTTATGATAGCAAAGACCTGGAACCAACCCAAATGCCCATCGATGATAGACTGGATAGGGAAAATGTGGCACATATATACCATAGAATATTATGCAGCAATCAAAAACGATGAGTTTGTGTCCTTTGTAGGGACATGGATGAACCTGGAGAACATCATTCTCAGCAAACTGACATAAGAACAGAAAATGAAATACCACATGTTCTCACTCATAGGCGGATGATGAACAATGAAAACACATGGACACAGGGAAGGGAGCACTGCACACTGAGGCCTATTGGGGGGAATAGGGAAGGGACAGTGGGGGGGAGTTGGGGAGAGATAGCATGGGGAGAAATGCCAGATATAGGTGAAAGGGAGGAAGGCAGCAACTCACACTGCCACTTGTGTACCTATGCAACTATCTTTCATGTTCTTCACATGTACCCCGAAACCTAAAATGCAATTAAAAAAAGAATAAAAAATCTTATAGTATATATATCTTGCATATGAAAACATACTATACATGGTTTTAATAATAAGTAAGCAGCATCTGGATATTTACCAGCAAATTTCTGAATTTTAACAACACCTTGACTGCTCAATGTGTGCATTTTAATTTTACATAGTATCCACTTCTCTCTAGAAAGTTAATAACCTGAAATTAGGGTAATATATTATCAATTTTTATAATTTTACTGTTCATTTCTACCTATTTTTGAAATTTATGTAAATATCATTATATGAAATATAGTGATGGGGGTTTGGAGACTATGATTTTAAAATCAATATTATCAATGTAAAATCATTATCAAAATTGAAGAATTAGTTTGCTGTATTTACACCTATAAGATAATCCAATGTATGAAGATACCACAAGCTATTTATATGTTATATTCTCAAATGACAACTGTTTTATGACCCTCCATTTATTATTAGTGAAAATTTGTTATATTCTTGAACCTTCATTCCAAGGCACAAGGCAAGGAACTCTTTTCATAGGTATGCGGTTAGTTAAAAGTACATATATCTTTAACTTCAATAATTAATGCAAAAGTATTTTCTAAACAGCTTGTAACAGGTTTCCTCCTAAGACCATACTGATGAAACCCTTGTATTGCAGACTATATTTCTCTGACAATTTGTTGTGAGTGAAATATTATATCATTATGGTTTTTAACTTGCAGTCTCCTCATTAGAAATGAAGTTGAACAATTTTTCATACGTTATTGTTTGTTTTTCATCTTCTACATAATGTCTACTAATGTGTTTTTGCTCATTTTGCTAATAAATTGTTCCTTTAATTGATTCATGGGAGTTGTCTATATATTTTACATAACAATTATTTGCCTATTTTAAGTTTGTAGATATCTTCAGGTTGTGGTTTGTCTTTCTTCTAAATTTCCATCACATTTTGATGAAAATAATTTTAACTTTTATGTAGTTGTAATTTAAAATTTGACACTTTAATATTTTCCTTCCAGAAATCATAGCATGATTAGGATATTTTTATATATTATTTGGAAAAACAAAACATTCACAAGTAAGTTATCTTTCTTGAATTGTTTTTTGTAACTGGAATAATGAAGGAATAAAAGTCTATTTACTTTGCATGGTTAATAAATTTTTCTGGTACCATTTTCTTATTTTCCCACTCATTTTCAATAGCAGCTTAGCATTATATAAAGATGTAATAAGTGTATGAACATTTTCTTATTGTTATACACAGATATTGCTGTGCCAAGAACATTGTTTTAAACATTGAGGTTGCTCAAATAATAGATGGATACCTAGTAGGTTATGATTCACACTATTGTCTTACTCTTCACATTTTTCAGTCTATATTTGATAGCCATCTCTAGCATATATATTTTATAACCTTTTTATTTTATTTTACCTTAGGTTCTGGCATACATGTGCAGATCATGCAGATTGTTGTGTAGGTGCATACGTAACCAGGTGGTTTGCTGCCTCTATTCCCCCTTTGACTATATCCAGCATTTCTCTCCATGTTATCCCTCTCCACCCCCCGCTATTTTAATTCACATTAATGCCACAAATCAAATGAAGAATAACAAATACCTTTACCTAACAAATATCGATCTTATTAGCATTACAGGTCTCTCCATTAATTTTCATCTTCTTACATATTTTTCAAAATTTTATGATTACCTAAGTTCTTTTAATTATTTTGTTCATTGTATTCCTAGTTAGATCATATTTTATGATCATAAATTATATTATTTTGAACTAAAATATGAAGCTTATTACTGATTTATATAAATGAATACTAAATATCTGAACTCAGAGGAGAGAAAGCTCTGTTCACATCATTATTTAGCAGAAGAGAATAATCCAAATATTTATTTATTTGCTCATAAAATTCTATTGCAGATTTCTTACTCTGAGTGATTCAACTGCCTGTTAATCATTTAAGAATCTAGACTCCAGACAGCCCAATGCAGTGTAAATAGAAATACTTTACTTTTTAGCTTAAAAAAAGTGTTTTGAAATCATATCGGATGGTTGTGAAAGAATCATATATGACAAATTAGATTAGGCTAGGGAGAGGAGCAGAGACTAGGTGGATTTATGTTTCACCCAGCTTGGCTATCATCACTTTAAAATTCAAATTTTGAAATTTCTGAGTTATACCTAACTTTTTAAGTAACTTCTCCTCACAAGAAAGCAACATAATTTTTCACTGGAAAGAGGAGGTCAAGGAGAGATCCTGCACTGTACTTGACATTTCTTCAATTGCCATCTTCAATCTCCACCACAGCTCAGTTACAGTGGTCATAAAGACACAGAATTTCACATTCGGTAAGGACTTTCCATACAGAATAAGTCTTTGGATTTATAGCTTTACCTTTCCTAGATTTAATAACTATGTAATTCATCAAATAAAGATTTTCCATTTGAAGATTAGAAAAGAAAAAATGAAAGGCAATACTGCTGCTTCTGGTTTTATTTTCAAATTCAGGATCATACTAATTCACATAAATACTAGTGTTATTTCAAACAGCAGAAACGTAAATGAACCTCATTAATCCCCATTGACTACGATGCAAGAGTGTTTGGTGGACTTCTCTCTTATACATCTATCTCTAACATCAAGCCACTGCCTGCTGCATGATTGGCAGAGCAGTTCATATTTTCTACTCACTTGTATTTAGAAAACAAATGCTCAGTGAAAACTGGCCAAGGGCAGTGTGAGGTTAAACAGGAAGTATGCAGAGAACTACTAGCAAATACTGGAGACTGAGTTATTTCTATATGCCAAACACTATCTCATGAGGATGAGGTGGGCATTATGTTATCCCTCTTTATGGCAGCTTTCACTAATGTTCAAACAGGATCAGAATCAACAGCTGTTAAGGGATAGGACAGTTAGAACATAGAAGTGTCTGAAACTAAAACCTGCAATTTTAACAATTTTGCATAAAACATAGCTTCATATATGTATATAATTAATTCCGATTATGTTTCTGTAAATGCTCTTCATCAAGTGTCTCTTAACATGAGTCATTTAATTTGGTGGTAGTTTTGACTATTTTTTTTTTTTAGTTCCTCTTTCACATAGAAAGTTAAAGAAACTTAACCCAGGACAAAAACTAAAGCTCAAATGCCACGAGCTATTAGAGCTTGCCAGAACTGAAGTCTAAGAAGGTACAAATAATGGGAATTCTAGGTAAAATATTTGAGATAAACCTGTAAGAAAAGATAAAGATATTCTAAAGTGATACATATGTTTCAAATTTACTTGGCCAATTAACAAGCAAAAATAACTATGATAAGGTAGAGGATAATACCAGCTCACTGCTTTTGAAAATCTAAGTACTTGTCTTAGTCCAGTCAGCCTACAATAAGAAAATAATCATAAACGGAGTGACATATACAACAGAAATGTATTTCTCACAGTTTTGGAGACTAGGAAGTCCAAGATCAAGGTGCTTGAAGATACAGTTTCTTGTGAGGGCCTGGTTCCGGGTCCATAGATAGCCTTCTTCTTGCTCTGCATCCTTACCTGATGAAAAAGATAAAGGAGATCTCTGAGGCTTCTTTTACAAGGACACTAATAATTCTTTTATAAGGATTCTGCCCTCATGACCTAGTAAACCTCCCAAAGGACCTACCTCCTAATACCATCATTAGGCATTAGGTATCAATCTTGGCATTTTAGAAGGCACAAATATTCATTCCATAGTGAGTACTCTGGCTATAATGTACATCTTTTGAAATATACTGACATGTCATTATTTGATAGGGCTAAAATTACTGTAGCATTATACTAAGAGTGCTATAACAAAGCACCACAGAAATGGGTGGCTTAAACAACAGAAATTTATCTTCACAATTTTAGAGGCTAGAGTCTCAAGATCAAGGTGGGTTCCTCCAAGGACTCACTTCTAAATTGTAGACAGCTGTCCTCTCCCAACGTCTTCACCTTGTGTTCATTCTGTGAATCTTTGCCCTGATCTTTGCTTTTTATGGGGATATGTATCGTATTAAAATAGTGTCTACCCTAATGATATTATTCTAATTTAATTATTTCTCTAAGGTTCCATCACCAAATACAGTTATAATCCAAAGTACTGGGGTTAGAATCCATATTTTGATATATAAATTTGTAAGGAACATATTCATCCCTTAACAATTGCCGTATACGCTATAACCTTTATTGTATTTGATTATCCAATTCAACAGGGAAGCCTCTTTAATAGGATTCGAAATTCAAACATTGTGTCATCAATACTCTATTTGTATTCAAAATGTATACGCTATAGTCTGAATGTTTGTGTCCCAAAATTCAAATAAAGACCAATGCAGCTGTATGACAAGGTGAGGATTTTGGAAGGTTATAGGTCATAAGGGCTCCATCCTCATGAATGGGTTTAGTGCACTATAAACGGCTTAGGGGAGCCAGTTTACCCTTTCTGCCATGTGAGGATGCAGGAAGAAGGTCACAGCTTTAAAGCAAAGGCAGAGCTCTTATCAGACATCGAATCTGTCAACAACTTGATTTTAAATTTCTCATCCTCCGGGACTGTAAGCAAAAAATTTATATTGTTTATCAATTACCTAATCAAGATAATTTGTTATGGAAACAAAAATTAATAAAAACATTATGCTTTCATTTTTCTATAATATTTCATACTATTTTGATGAGACATTATAATTATAAGATTATACCAGATCTTAAATTAAGCGGTATGTACTCAAGTATTTATTTTATTACAGTTTAAAATTACATGTGTTATTTATATACAATAATTTGATAATATAAAATATCATTTAATAAAAATAAATTTATTTATAATAAACTTAGCATGGTGACTGAATCCTGCAATCCCAGTTCTTTGGGATTCCAAGGTGGGAGAATCACTTCATGCCAGGAGTTCAAAACCATCCTGGGTAATAAAGCAAGACTCTACCATTATAAAATTTTCAAAGCTTATTTGGGAATGATGGTATGTGCCTGTAGTTTTAGCTATTCAGAAAGCTGATGCGAGAGAAATAGTTGAGGTCAGTAGCTGAAGGTTACAGTCATCCATGATTGTGCCTTTGCAACAGAGTAAGATCTTCTCTTTAACATAAAAATTAAAAAATTAAAAATTAATAACCCATGCTTTATAAATACAGAATAACATTCTCCATTCTCAAGAACTGATTAGGGCAAAGTAAAAAGGCAGTATTCATGTTAAGGGGGCAGCTTAAAATCTTAACTACAACAAATTGATGAGTAGCAGATGGAACTTGCATAGTAAGTTCATATATGCAGTAGCACATGTGCAGAATATTAGATTGAATATTGGGAAATTGGCAAAAAATTAAATGTATAATTCACATAACAAAAAATATAGATCAGGTCACTAAAAATCTCTATGGCTTTATAAATAGTCTTTTAAAATATATTTTTTACATATTTTTTTAAAAGTTTGAGATACATATTTAAGCCTTGATATTCAGAAGTGAAAAAAACAAAATTACTTAACAGGGACTATCTAGTGATATCAACTAACAATACACCATTTTAGACTCTTAATGTGTGATAGGGTGGGCATATATCATGTACACACTTTTTACTAGTAAACAAATTTTCCCAGAAAAAATGCCAACTGCACTATAATACACTCAAATTCCTGCCTCTATCTTTAAACTCATCTCAACACAACACAATAATAAATCCACTTTACAATATCAAATTCCTAAATGTTAAATTAATATGCATCTCAGTCTTAATATATTAAAAACAAAACTGATGATACTAGTCTCCTCTCTACCACACGAATTAGATTATCCCATATTCTTCTCACTTAATTAGCACCTGCAAAAACAAATCTGCTAATCCCTTGATTCCTCCTAGTTGCTCTTAATAGGTCATCTTTTATCAATTCCTACCAGAAAATATGATCCAAATCCATTCATTTTAACTGCTGCTGTTAACCCCACCGGTAGTACTACCATAGCTCTAAACTGACTCTCTGCTGCCAAGCTACAAGCCTTACTCCACATAATAACTATGGCAAATTTTTAAACATAAATAGTTTATACTACTTTCCTGGTTAAGATTTGTCATGCCAGATTTAACACTTATCAAAATGGCCAAAAACAAGGAAAAGCCTCCAAAGACAAAGGCAATTGAAGGAAATCCTACAGCATTCAGGATGGTAGCTTGCACTTGGTTGTAGGCAACGGCACGGGAAGAACAAAATTGGCACAGGGTCATCAGCTAATCCCTGATATAAAACCTCAGTCTCTCTGGAATGAATGTAAAATCTGAAGATTTTCTGAAATGACAATAAACTATGGTACTAAATGCGAAAGAGAGCAAACCAAGCTTTCAAATTTGATGGTCTTGGATCTAAGCACCAATTCTTGAACTAAAATAAACTCTGTATCTGAAGAGAATGTCTCCTCTTATATCTGTAAAAGAAGTCCATCACTCTAAAATATTTGGAAAGATCAGTCTACAAGTTTTAAATAGTATACAGAAATTGCTTTCAAGGGATTGACTGTTGAGGATTTTTTTACCATGGAAATCATAAATGTATTTTCACTGAGCTCTATTGTAGTTGTGTAAATGAACAGGGACTTCAACAAGAGTTCTTCAGAAATCACATACTTAGATAAAATTTAAAAAAAGCATTATGTAAAAAAGATATAGTGTACTCTATTTCAGTATATAACCTCACAATAAGAATTGGTTTATATGCTAAGTAGGCTAATTCTTCAATATAATTTGGAAGTCTCATTGATGTATGCACATAAAACTTGTATCATCAAGATCTGCTGAATGATAAGTTTATTAACTAGGCAAGGGGAAAGAACACCAGGTAGAATTATCATTTACCCCCATGATCTTCCACTTGGATGAGCCTGACCTTGCTCTCTGCATTAAAAGCTTATTTATAGTTCTCTCTCATAATTATGGTGGTGAGTAAATTCAAAGACAAGGGGCCAGAGCCCTCCATCTGCAATGCCACTGTAATTCACAAAGGTCGTTCACCTGCATCTTCACCTGCAACTTCTACTTATAATTTCCTTCTGCCTTGTTTATAAAACTCAGCGGTTTATGCCTTTCTTATGTTCCTTTCCATCAAATAACTCACATTTTATTTGATAAAGGCCATTTATTGTAGTATTTATTCATGTGTGAGAGTTTTATTTGTATAGTTATGGCTTTGTTAGTATTCTGGATACAAAGTGCAATGGGCCCATTTCTATTTTTATTCACAGATATTTTTACAATTATTGTATTCCACGAATGCATATATAGTGTTAGAGTCTGAACCTCTCTTTTTAAATAATTTTAGTAGGTTTGACTTAAAAGGTGTGGAACAAGTTTCACAAAGCAAATGTCACAAAATATATGATGTAGTGTAAAATGTTTTTAAAACTACACATACATATTGGTTTCCTGAAGTTATAACTTATTTATAACAACAAGTGATGGGTCCTAAAATTTACTAAATATAAGTACATAACTCGCTGAATAGATAACAAATGCACTTGCCTGCTACTTTTCAATACATTAATCACATGGTAATGCCACAAAGGAATTTGAGAATAACAAGGTAAAAATAAAAGGAAATTCATTCTAATTCTTATAGAGCATTGACTCATCACATTCCATATATCAAAGAATAAAATTTTCATTTTACATGATTTATGCTTTATTAAGTGTTTTTTTAAAACTATTTTATGTTGTAGGATACAGGTTTTTAAAAGGTAGGTGAAAAGCAAATACAGACTATGGCCACCAAATCAATAGACCTTTAAGAACCAATTAGTTCTTTAAATATATACGAAATGGATGAGGTACACATTAATATGAAAGTCATGAGTAAGAAAAGTAAATAGAAAAAGAAAGTAATTGCTTTTCAGTGAAGCCTTAAAAAGAATAAAGCAAAGCAGTCAGAAAGAAAATCCTGTGGCTTACAAAATGATTTACCATTGCAACGATTAATTTCTAGTTTATAATGGGTTTTATTTCCACACTTTTGCAGTAATACATTCATTTCATGCCCAATTTATACCAGAGTTAGCCAGAGAATCCCTTATACAGATAAGGCAGAGTTATATTTAATCTTATCTTCTGAGCTGTATCAGCATAACATTCTGTAACACTGGAAGATACTAATACAATGTACCAATAAAATGTGGGCAAGATCAGTTTTATTTTCTCTAATGGAGAAAAGATTGTCGATTTACCAACACACATAGCTTTCAATCTACTCAGCTAACATAGATCTATATTGCGTTAGTCAGTTTAACTAATTTCTAAAAATTTTGGAGACATTAGTTTCTGTTTATATATATATATCACTAAATTATTTAAAATGGATTGTGTATAGGGAAGTATAAAGAGGGACATTAGCAAACAAACTTCATTTTTCTTTTTGATGTACTTCATTACATTTCTGCTTTTAAGGAGAGAAAAAAACCTAAAAACCATATAGCCAACATTTTTAAATTTTGTTACCTCAAAATTGTAATAATGATATTAGGGAAAATATTTACTTTAGGAAAATAAAGTCTGCATGTGACAATAATCATATGAAATCCAGTTATTATGTTTTGTTAATCTTCATTAACAAAAGTGTAATGAATCCTTTATAGAAGGCAGGCATATCTGATACTCCAACTGTCATTTTTTTAGTTACAAAGGGTAGATAAGAAAAAATATCTTTTCCATGAGACTGCAGGCAGGATGAACCTAACTGTTATTGTCGTGACAGATGAAGGGAATGTGAAAGTGAGAAGTTAAGAATGAGAGTTCATTTACCAAAAGATAGAATGTCCAGAACATGCTGTGAAATGAATTTAGAGAGGGGAGAAATGGAAGATTTGGTTAAGAGAAAAGGAAAAACAAATAGCTATGGGCAGGAAAATCTGAATATGGAAAAGATGGTAGTTCTTACTGGCAGTGTGATTTTCTAAAGCATTATCTAAAACAGGTGGATTAGAATTCACTTAGGATTTTCATAAACAGCAGCAGCACTCTGGATGGTCTAACATATTTTAGACCTAACATATTTTATTACCTTCTTAATTGAAGGACACCAGCTAATTCTGAAAGAAAAACCCTGGTTTGGATTCACTTTATGTTTTAAAGCTGCAATGAGGCCCAGAGTGGAACTATGAATTCATTGTTACTTGAATTTATGCTCATAAAAAGACAAGTATAGACATCTGCGATTGCCCAGTTTGAGATACTAAAGCCTTAGTTCACAAGGCTGGGGAAGAGGGTGGGGAGTTGGGGAATGTAAGGAAGTGTGGAAGTAAGGATGTTCACTAAAGACAGGGAATATATGTACAGCCCAGCATAGGTTTTCAAAGACCAACTGTAGGTATTCAGAACCCAAGAGCATAGAGAGGTAGCAACAGAAATTATGGGACATTGTTTACACATAGTGGGATTGAGCAATACTTATTTGAACTCATTAAGTATATAATAACAAGTAATAACCAAATTTCTCACTATAGGAGAACAGAGTTAAAAATAAGACTTGTATGGATATGGTAGAATTCTGTTTTTTTATCTAGGTTCTGATTACATTAATGTGCAAGTGTTTCTTCAAATTTGAGTTTTCATTTCTCTGGGATAAATTTCCAAGAGAACAATTGCTATCTTTAAATAAGTGCATCTGTTAATAAGAAACTATCAAATATTGTCCAGAATGTTTATACTGCAGTATAATCCCAGTATCAATATATGAGGTATCCAGTTACTCTACATGTTTGCCAGCATTATAACATTACAATGAGGTTTTTAATAAATTTTTAGTTATTCCAATAAACATGTAACAATATCTCATTATGGTTTTCATTTGCATTTCCACAGTGGCTAATGATGTTGAATATTATATATTTGCTTATAATGTGTATCTTCTTTTTAAAGAATAGGGTGTTGGTGTATTTTGCCCATTTTTAATTATGTTGTTTGTTTTGTTGATGAATTTTGAAAATTATTCATATATTCTAGATACAAGACTTTCCTCAGCCATGTCGTTAGCCAATATTTTATCCTATGCTGTAGATTATCTCTTTATAGGGTCTTGTCGAAATCAGTAGGTTTTAATTTTGATGAAGAACGACTTAACAATACCTTACATAATAGACTTTGCTTTTGGTTGTGATATTTTACTTTTCTCAAAAATTATTTTCCTAAAAGTTTAAAATTTTATATTTAAATCTATACAAAATTTTGAATTAATGTGTTTATGTGGTCCTATATTTTTAATATATATTTTGTAGCTTTAATTTTGCATTTAAATCTATGATCTATATTCAATTAACTTTGTATACTCTTTGACTTCGGTGTTAATTATAGGCTAAAGTATTTTTCTTTTTGGCCTAGAATGTCTAGTTTGTCCAGTACCTATCCACATATTGTATTAAAAACTTACTAAGAAAATTAATACTCTTTAATTCTAGGTGCATGTCCTATATTATTTGAACTCATTAGGAAAAAATTACACTTTTTTATTATACTTTCAGTTCTGGCTTCCATGTGCAGAGTATGTTACATAGTAATTTACTGGATTCATCAGCAATATCTTCATTCTTGGAATTTTCAAATTATATATACTTTCATCTTGCATCTGCATATAACTAGTTTGTTTTTCTTTGTTTTCCTTTACTGTAGAAATATTTATCATACTACTTAGTTTGTAGATTTTAGGAATGTAAATTTTTTTTTATAAAAAGTAGGTTATAGGTTGAAAAGTCACTATCAAGTGAATAGAAAAAAGTAATCAAAAATTTCAATATTGTAAAAAAAGTTGGATATAGATAATTAATAGAGCTCTACAATCTCAGAATCTGTACTAGCTGAGAAACACCAAAAAGAAGGTTCCAGAATTTCAGGCTTTGTATTCAACTCTGAGATCTACTGGAATCTGGTAATACCTCTAAAACATAGTGAATCCAAACCAGGATCCTCCTTTTAGAATTGGCTGGTGTCCTTCAATTAAGAAGGTAATAAAATATGTTAGGGCCGCAGATCATCCAAAGTGCTGCTACAATGATGAAAAGCCCAAGTGAATTCTAATCCACCCATCTCAGATAATGCTTTAGAAAATCCCATTGCCATTTAGAACTACCATCTTTTCTATATTCATATTTACCTACCTATAGCTGTTTGTTCTTCCTTTTCTCTTAACCAAGTCCTTTCTTTCTCCCTTCTCTAAATTCATTTCTCTGCATGTTCTAGACTTTCTGTCCTTTGGTCAACAAATTATCATTCCTAATTTCTCACTTTCATATTCCCTTCATCTTCCTGTGACAGTGGCAATTAGTTTCTTCCTGTCTTGTAGTCTCATGGAAAGACTAATTTTCTCGTAAACACTTTTTAACTAAAGATTGAGAGCTGGAGTCTCAGATATGCTTGATCTCTAATGCTGCCTTTACATCTGTCCTGTTCCTTCCTTTCTAAAATAGCCTTGCTTCTTTCTTTAAGACATGCCACCCAGCTACAGCACCCTCCTATATCTTCTTCTTATTATTAAGTAAATGTGCCTCCAGTTACCATAGAATTTAAAACCTATATTACATCTCACTCTCCATCTAAATATTTGACCACATTTGTTCTGTGAAATTCATGTGGAATTTCCCAAGGTACATGGCAACTTACTGACTGAAATATATCATATTCAGTGAATTTATCTTTATATCTGTTCTGATGGTTACATTTGTATTTCTAATAATGTGCATTCCTACATCACATCTTTGCAATATTTTGTTAGTTTTGCATCCATTTTTCTAATTTAGTTGTTTCCTCTATATATTTTATTTGGCCTATTGAGAATTCCAATTCTGAAGTAGACAACTTAGTTTCTCTTTATTAAAATTTTGTATCTACTCTACCTGTATCTATTTTATAGCTTACAACTTAGTTTTGCTTTGTTTTTTTTTCTTATTTATCTATTTCATCTTTATTTTTTGGCCTTCTACTGGGCTAAATGTTTTATCATGAAAACTCTGTCATCAACAACTTAGCCATATTCCTTATTGTCCATTTTTTAAAACTCTTCTGAAAAACCTCTAGTCTTGAAAACTCCAAATGAAAATTATCTCGCACTGAGGCTGCTGAATATTGTGGTAGTAAATTGTACAACATTTGGATTGTGGCCACCATAAATTTAAGTGTTTAACTTCATGGTTGCCTTCAATATTGCAGAACAACCTTCCATTTCCTTCATCACCTCCCTTTCTCATTTATCACAACAGCTATTTGAAAAGTTTTCAATGGCTTTAAACTTCTGACCCTATAAACTCTCCTCTATACTCAGCAGATAAACTCACTCTCGACTTACTGAGAAAATAGACACCAATTTTCTGTCATTAGACCTATAAATTTACTTGTATTGCCACTACTAAATTTTTTTTTTTTAAATTGTACTTTAGGTTCTGGGGCGCATGTTCAGATCATGCAGGATTGTTGCATAGGTACACACCTGTCAAGGTGGTTTGCTGCCTTCATCCCCCCATCACCCACATCTGGTATTTCTCCCCTCATTATCCCTTCCCACCCTCCCCAACCCTCGCTGTCCCTCCTCTATCCCCAACACTGTCTGCAGTGTGTGATGCTACCCTCCCTGTGTCCATGTGTTCTCTTAACCCCAAATCCACAGAATATATATATATATATATACACACATACATTCTTCTCAGCACCACTCTGCACTTACTTTAAAACCGACGGGCCGGGCGTGGTGGCTCAAGCCTGTAATCCCAGCACTTTGAGCGGCCGATGTGGGTGGATCACAAGGTCAAGAAATCGAGACCATCCTGGTCAACATGGTGAAACCCTGTCTCTACTAAAAATACAAAAAATTAGCTCGGTATGGTGGTGCGTGCCTGTCATCCTAGCTACTCAGGAGGCTGAGGGAGGAGAATTGCCTGAACCCAGGAGGTGGAGGTTGCGGTGAACCGAGATCGCGCCATTGCACTCCAGCCTGGGTAACAAGAGCGAAACTCCGTCTCAAAAAACCAAAAACCAAAAAACAAAACAGAAAAAAAACAACCACATAATTGGAAGTAAATCACTCCTCGGCAAATGCAAAACACCGGGTCACAGCAAACAGTCTCATAGACCACAGTGCAATCAAATTAGAACTCAGGATTAAGAAACTAACTCAAAACTGCACAACTTCATGGAAAATGAACAACTGGCTCCTGAATGTAGACTGGATAAACAATGAAATGAAGGCAGAAATAATGACATTCTTTGAAACTGATGAGAACAAAGACACAACATACCAGAATCTCTGGGACACATTTACAGCAATGTCTAGAGGGAAATTCATAGCAATACTGCCCACATGATGATCAAGGAAAGGTCTAAAATTGATACCCTATCATCAAAATTGAAAGAGTTAGAGGAGCAAGATAAAAAAACTCAAAAGCTAGCAGAAGACAAGAAATAACTAAGATAAGAGCAGAACTGAAGGATACAGAGACACAAAAAAACCTTTCAAAAGACCAACAGATCCAGGATCTGGTTTTTTGAAAAGATCAACAAAATAGACCACTAGACAGACTAATAAAAAGAAAAGAGAGAAGAATCAAATAGATGCAATAAAAAACGATAAAGGGGACATCACCAATGACTCCACAGAAATACAAACTACCATCAAAGATTACTACAAACAACTCTGCACACAAACCAGTAAATCTGGAAGAAATGGATAAATTCCTGGACACTTGCACTCTGGAAGAGTGCACTCTGGGGGAGTGCAAGTGTCCAGGAATTTATCCATTTCTTCCAGATTTACTGGTTTGTGGTTTGTGTGGTCAGACTTAATAAATGGTTTGTCTATATTTGCTATTTCATCACGTACTTTTCATGTTATTGTAATACAGATTTTATTACCAGGGGTCTATTGAAACTTAACAATTATTTCCTTATTGATACACCCTGCTTCAATTCTTATTCGATCTGTAAGTTGATTATTAGAGTAGCAAATTGTGAATTTCCTACTTTGCACCTCAAGAAAAGCCATGAGAAATATCAGGCTTATTTAATGGTTTCCAATGCATAATATAGTTAAAGAAATTTGTATTAGAGTTCTCCAGAGAAACAACCAATGGGTGTGTGTGTGTGTGTGTGTGTGTGTGTGTAAAGAGAAAGGTTTATTTTAAATAACTGGTTCCTGTGACTATATGGGGTGGTAAATATAAAATCAGCAGACCAAGTCAGAACAATGGAGACTTAGAATTGATGTGTTGTGAGTTCAAAGGCAATCTGGAGGCAGAATTTCTTCCTCCATAGGGGACTGCAGTCTTTCTCCTTTAATACCTTCAATTTAAGAATGAAGATAAGACCCACCCACATTATGAAGGGTAATCTGTGTTACTCAAACTTTACTGACTTAAATATTAATCACATCTAAAAAATTCCTTCACAGCATCATCTAGACTGGTATTTGATCAAACATCTGGGCATCATAGCCTAGCCAAGCTGAAATAAAAAATTAACCATTGCAAAGGTAAGATTTTATATCTAATCTTGTGGGATAAATATTTTATTTTTGCAAGATTTGAAGGAATGGGAATAACTTCAAGGTATACTTGTACCATTACAATAAATAAAAATCACAACATTTCTTCCATGAATTGTTATTTTTAGTGCTTGGTTAAAGTGTTATTTTCTTATCTGACTAAATTTCTGAAGATTAGTAAATTTTCAGTTTAGTATATGTAATTTTATATCAGAATTCAGTGAATAGGGAATTAGTAACTTATTTTCACTCCTCCAGTGAGAAAAACAAAATGTTCTGTACAGCATCATGTGATAATTCACATAAATGAAGTAGAATTACATTATTTCCATTTGATTCTCATTTTTGAAATTAAAAAATGTCTTATATTTTCTGACTTAAATGCTTTGTTCTTATTGAAATTCTAACAGGTTATGTTTAAAAACTGCTACGTATTTAAGTTAAATTCACTCAAGCTATCACTGCACCAATTTAATATGAATAAGCCTTTTTTTCTATGAATAAGCCTTTTAAATAACATTTTTACTAGCAGGAAAGCAAGAGCCATCAACCAGAAAAAGTGACATTCTAATAATACATAAGCAATAGACTTAGAAAAACATCAAACAATTTCAACTAGGTTAAGGTCGTTTTTAACTTTCCAGTTTAAAAAAATAAAGAATACATGCAAAATAATTAGTAAAAAGTTAAAGATATTCAGGAGAGTTTATGCTGTCTTTGCAATTTTCATTTTTAGAAAACAAATAATTTTCTTTTATGAACATAATCATTAAACAACTTATTTTCTCTCTTTTTTTATCATTTTTATTATTAAAATGGAGCTTTTAATTTGCAGATGCTGATGCCATATGCGAGGTTAGCTGATGTTATATCAATTAAAGCACCCTAGCAACACTTCTAATTAAACTCCACTCTACTGGAAATGACTCTTGCAGATAAGCGTTGAAGTTTTTGGTCTCACTGGTTGTTTCTAGGCTAAAATGTTTTAGCTCTATTTTGCTGTTATTTGAGATACCGTTGTCTTGTGTTTATAGATTAAATAGCTTGGATTCAAGAACTGACCAAAATAGTATTAGCTTTAACACAGATTCAGAATATAAAATGCATTTAATGACTGTTTCAGTGTTCAGATAGAAGTAAAATTATTTTAAAATTAAACTTTATATATTTTACAGCCTTAATGTTTTTGTATGAGTTCAAGACAATGAATAGGCATGGTGTAACATACACCAGGCAACATGTAACATGAAATCACTTGTGAATTTGGATAAAGGTAGTATTTGTCTATTTAAAAATATTATTATTTTTTAAAATTTTAACTTACCCCTAAAGTTTCACATGGAAGAAAGATGTAATTTTTTTTTTTTTTGAAAGAAAGACTGAGAAAGAGAAAAGGGGAGAGAGAACAGGAGTCTTGCTCTATTGCCCAGGCTGGAATGCAATCCAAAAATAGGTATTAAAACCTCCCTTATGCCAATAATTGTGCTTAACAGCAGAGACAGGAAGAAATAAGGGAAGAAAATAACAAACAAACAGCCATCTAATATTCCATTTAAGTCTTTGAAATGCTATGCAAATGCTGAAGAGTGATTTACTTCCAATTATGTGGTCACTTTCAAAATAGGTGTAATGTGATACTGAGAAAAATGTATGTTCTGTGGACCTGGGGTGAACAATTCTATAAATATTCACTGAGTTTACTTGTTCCAGGTCTGAGTTCTAATCATAGATGTCCCTGTTAATTTTCTTCTCATTGATCCATCGAATATTAACAAGGTGATGTCAAAGTCTCCTGCTATTATTGTGTGGGAGTCCAAGTCTCTTTATAAGTTATTAAGAACTTGTCTTATGTATCTGGTTGCTCTTATATTAGGTATTTATATTTATAATCATTAACTCCTGTTGTTGCATTGATCCTTTTACCATTATGTAATGTCCTTCTTTGTTTCTTTTAGTCTTTGTTACTATTAAAGTCTATTTTGTCAGAGACGAAAGTTACAACTCTTTTTGTTTCCCCTCTCCATTTGATTGGTGAGTCTTCCTCCAGTCCTTTGTTTTGAGTCTTTGTGTCCTTGCTTATGAGATGGATCTGAATACAGCGTACCGACGGGTTTTGACTTTTTATTCAATTTGCCTGTCTGTGTCTTTGATTGGGGCATTTAATCCATTTAAATTTAGTATTAATATTGATATTTGTGAGTTTAATATTGTCATTTAATGCTATCTGGCTATTTTGCCGATTAGTTGATATAGATTCTTCTTTATGGAGATACTCTTTACCTTTTGGTAAGTTTTTGGGATGACTGATACTGGTTGTTCCTTTCTGTGTATAGTGCTTCTTTCAGAAGTTCTTGTAAAGCAGGCATGGTGGTGATGAAATCTCTGAGTGCTTGCTTGTTCATGAAAAATTTTATTTTTCCTTCATTTATGAAGCTTAATTTGGCTGGATATGAGATTCTGGGTTGAAAATTCTTTTCTTTGAGGATATTGAATATTGACCCCCACTCTCTTCTAGTTTGTAGGGTTACAGCTGAGAGATCTGCTGTGAGTCTGATAGGCTTCCCTGTATGCGTAACCTGACCTTTCTCTCTAGCTGCCCTTAGAATTTTCTCCTTTATTTCAACCCTGGTGAATCTAATGATTATCTGTCTTGGGGTTGCTCTATTTGAGGAATATCTTTGTGGTGTTCTCTGTATTACATGGAGTTGAGTATTGTCCTGCCTTACTAGGTTAGGAAAACTTTCCTGAATAGTATGCTGAAGAATGTTTTCCAGCTTGGATTCATTCTCTTCATGACATTCAGGTACACCTATCAAACATAAATTAGGTCTTTTCACATAGTCCCATATTTCTTGGAGACTTTGCTCATTGCTTATATTCTTTCTTCTCTAATCTTGTCTTCTCATTTCATTTCATTAAGTTGGTCTTTGGCCTCTGATATCCTTTCTTCTGCTTGATCAATTTGACTGTTATAACCTGTGCATGCTTCGTGGAGTTCTCGTATTGTATTCTTCAGTTTCATTAATTCACTTATATTCCTCTCTAAATTGTCTATTCTCGTTAGGGGTTCACCAAACCTTTTTTCATTATAATATTTACGGAGAATATTTATGAGTGTGGTTTCAACAGTGACTATGTCCACCTGTTTGTGGCCACACTGCACTTTCCACATGCCTCAAACATCACCTAGTACAAGGACCAGTTACAGTTGTGGATTTGAGGCAATGTGAGCACCTGTGCGAGGTCCATCTTCATATTTGATGAAATGGATAAGATGCATGCAGGTCTCATACATGCCATCAAGCCTTTCCTTGACTACTAAGACCTGGTGGATGGGGTCTCCTACCAGAAAGCCATCTTCATATATCTCAGCAATGCTGGAGCAGAAATGATCACAGATGTGGCTTTAGATTTCTGGAGGAGTGGAAAGCAGAGGGAAGACATCAAGCTCAAAGACATTGAACACGCCTTGTCTGCCTCAGTTTTCAATAACAAAAACAGTGGCTTTTGGCACCGCAGCTTAATTGTCCGGAACCTCATTGATTATTTTGTTCCCTTCCTCCCTCTGGAATACAAACACCTAAAAATGTGTATCAGAGTCAAAATGCAGTCCCGAGGCTACGACATTGATGAAGACATTGTAAGCAGAGTGGCTGAGGAGATGACATTTTTCCCCAAAGAGGAGAGAATTTTCTAGGATAAAGGCTGCAAAACTGTGTTTACCAAGTTAGATTATTACTACGATGATTGACAGCCATGACTGACACCGAGAGTCACTGCCTGGAGTTGGAGAGGAAACTCCACACTCAGTCCTTCCCATGCCTCTGCCCCCTGCTCCTTTCCTTGAGGAGGACTCAAGTGAATGTTTTCTGTTTGATGTGACAGGAATTCTCTGGACATGGTTTCAATCCCTGGTGCCTGCAGGCCACCTTGGGACCATGGGCGAGGACAGGAGGCCTCCTGAGCCCTCAGAGAAGGAAGGAGCCAGCTCCCAGCACACTCATC
Organism: Callithrix jacchus; assembly: GCF_049354715.1. NCBI lineage: Eukaryota > Metazoa > Chordata > Mammalia > Primates > Cebidae > Callithrix > Callithrix jacchus. Next base: position 80,944,431 of record NC_133504.1, on the reverse strand, counting down.
GCAGGGCTCATGATTTTTTAAAAATATTATTCTATGTATCTATTATATAATACAGTTATAGTATAAATCTTTTTGTGTTACTCTATAAAGCTAAACTGATGAAATAATCAAAGTTGTTAGGTATATCAATAAAAGCATCCTAGAAACACTTTCAATTAGGTTACTCAGATAAGTTTTAATTTACATGTAAAGGATGTTAGTTAATTAAATGTCAATTGGTGCCTCAAGATGAATTATTGCTATTTCTCTGTAGTTAACAACATGTTGCAAGAATTTTCAGAGAATTTTGTTTAGACAGTAAGTCAACTGCAGCTATTCAACCTATTTATTTTGATTTAGCAAAGTGAGTGATAATTATCTCTTTTATTAAATTGTAATCAAGTATTTAATTGTAATTTAATATTCTTATTGTGCAAACTATGGCATATAATCTAGTATTCAGATTAGTATTAACTACACTTTTGTTGTTATTTTCAAATATTTGTTACATGTAGAAAAGGATGGGATTTCTGTCTGCTTATTGAGTTAGTAAATATTATATTAGAAACAAATACTGAAAATTTCCATATTACAAGGAGGGTAAAATGCTCATTGTCTTCTTGAGAGGTCTACACAGAAATCCTAAGAATAATGGTAAATACTATAAAATTGAAGATGTTACAAACTATGTGATCTCTAGCATTGTTCTGTTTTTTAACACAATTATCCTGTGTGCATTGATCTTGCAACCTGAAATAGCAATAATATTTAAAAAGCCAAGCAATCATTATATTAAAATCTGAGATTGCTAAGATTGAGATGTGACGTTCTCTGGTCTATTATAATTGTAAATCACTCTTAATAAATTTTTATTACACTTATCTCTTTTACAGAAACCACATTTTTTCCCCTTCAGTTCCTTGGCTTGTGGTTAATTGGTGTTCAATTTTTATAGCTAAAAATAATAGTAAAATATTTTTTCTCTTTCATACACAAATAATTCTGAATATTGCTTAGAAACAGTATTCCAGATAATCAATTTTTGCCTCCTACAGTTGTTAATTGATTCAACAAATATTTATTGAACACAAATGAAGTCAAAATCTATTATGGCATCTATTAAAAACTGTTATTTGCTAACATCCACAGGACAAAAAGATAAAAAATAAATCCTTTTTTAAAAATTTTGCCCTGTTTATTGAGTTTTCTGACCTGGATTTTGTGTTTGTGTATGTAAACATATATGTATATACTTATTTATTAAGAGTGACCATTCACTAAATGAATTTGGAGTGATTATAATCTGAGAAATGCAGATTCCAAAATTGTGTTATATTCATTTGGAAACAACAAAAAACATAATACTAGATGTAGTTTTGGAGGAACTATATGCATTTTTAATACAAATTTTATATTAAAAAATATTTTGAGGTAGTTTACCTTTAGCACTTATTTAATAATTATTAAATGAATTTAATATATTTAAGTTTTATTGAGTATGCTATAAGTAATATAAACTGATAAAAAGTGATGGCCAGTATCTTGAGGAATTTCTGAGAATTATGTGTTTACATATGTGTATATGAGTGTTTGTAAGAGTGTTCACGAATATGTAAAAGTGCCTGCGTGTATGTGTGTGTGTGTGTGTGTGTGTGTAAGGATGTTGATAAGGAGTGACCCTGGATTAGTTATGTAACCCATTTGGTGAACGGACTACCTTTTATATGATAATTAATCTTCATATGGTGAATAATATCATACCAATATAATTAAATTATTAAGTAATTATGAGGAGAAAAATTGTTTTTTTTGTTTGAGATTTGAGGGTATAAAAAAACTCAGACTTTAAAAAAAATATTAAGTTGTTGCAGAAATGCTTAAAGTATCCGAGTTTCTTTTACTTATTTATTTTTTGTTTTCTTTGGCTCAGAGTAGATTGGTTTTCATCTCTTAAGAATATAATGGGAATGCTTTTCCTAAACACTTTTTGGCTGTTCTTCCTCACCTATAGCTTTATCAATTCGTTAAGAAAAATAAATCATTTTTAACCCTTCAGAAACACTGAACTGTTGATAAATTGTTGGTGATGGTTTAAGGAGAAAAAATTGAATATACCTGCAAAGACCAATACCCTCAGATCTTTCTACAAGCAGTGAATGAATAACGTGGATATGAAATATCACTGTAAAAATGATCAAAATGTTATTTTCATGGAAATCAATGTTTTTGAGACTCTGAATGCTTTTAGACTCCTATGTTAGAATACATATTTTTCTGAATATTCCTAGAATCCTTGTGTCAGCTTTTTTTAAAACCATCTTTCATCTTGCCCACGCAGTCACTTTTATTCAGAAAATAACTTCTTAGAAGGAATGAGGAGACCCTTAATCCTGAAATGAATTCCTTAATACCAGACAAGGTGAAAAAATACAAATTAGCAGAAGTTGACTAGTTGCGAATTATAGAAAATGTAGTTCTATATCATTACTCTGTGTTTCTGAGACTTTCTTTTACAAAAATAATCTATCATTTTAGAGGATATTTCTATAGAATCGTATCAAGCTTTTATTTCTTTGAAACATTTCCCTATTTTTTCTAGATAATAGAATTAAAAGCAAATATTTGTAGAATGTGACAAACAGTAAATAAATTTATGTGAAATTAAGTAAAATCGGTTGCTTGGAATCAAGCAACAAAAATAATTAGTCGATCTAATTTCAAATTTTTCAATTGGCATTGGTCTGTGGACTAATTGCTTGAAACAGACACATCTGCTGATAGTTTTATTCTTAAGAGGAATCTCATTTGCAATTATATATGATACTTTGAATCACATTAAACAAAGATATTAAAACATAATGCCATGTAAATGTCGGTTTGCTATTCTATCTCCTCCATACATACTTTTTTCCTAAGTGTAGTATAAATGCTCTGAACCTCACTAATCTAGACCACTTAAATGTAGGTCAAATCACATCTAGTGACACTAAAAAAAAAAAGTCCTTTTAATTTCCTTTAATTTTTGTGGTGGTGGGAAGTAAAATAAGTTACTATAACTCCTTACCTTTGGTTCCATGCTTGCTTTATTTCATTCATTTTTTTTTTCTTAAGTTCAGGTGCAATTTATATGGCAGTAAAAAATAAAATGCTAAAATAGAAACTCAAAGTATAGAAAAAAAGCAGAACACACAGTTCTAAGTGTTCTATTTGACACATTTTGCTAATTCCATAATAAATGTGAAACTTACAAAAGAAAAAAAGCAAAGAATGACAAAGAACATTTCATTACTAAAGTTCTAAAGTGTTAGGGAAATGGCTGCGCTTTAGTCAAGGAGTAGGCCAATGCAAACTTCCGGTGCAGCATGACTCAGTGGGTTTGGAACGCAGGTGTACAACTCTGCACATTATGTAACTACTTACATGGACACGCTTGGCTCGGGGCCATTATTGTCTGTAAAAAGTATAACTACCCTGCTGATGCTGTACATACGGCTGGCTTGCTTGCTCCCAGAGAGAGAACAAAGCCATGCAGAAACTTCTTAGGATTCCTCAAGTGTTCTTTCAACTGCCTGCCACTCGTCCACCCACTACCCTCAGTCCTCAGCTTGAGCTGGATCCTGACACTGGCATGACACCTGACCTGGTCGACAAGATACCTAGATAAGTGAGACTCTGATCCCTGTTGTTTTCAGGTCAATCACGTGGCCACAACATGGGTTGTGTTACCTGGTGGCAGCTGTGCTGTTCGAATGGGCCCCAGTGGAAACCTGGGTGGTGGTAGATGGGTCTCCTACAAGCATGGAGAAGGCACTGAAGCAGCTGGAAGCACGGAGCATAGAGAAGGAGCAAGGCTTTGACAGCAGAGTTGGATGGGCATTTGTGACTGTGCTGTGGGAAGTGCAAGCTCAGTCCCTAAGGAATCCCGAGGGGAGGTGTGAGAATTAAAGAAACAGTGTAGGCAGCATCCAGGAAACCCCTGCCCAATGAGATACTTCGTCTGTGGGATGAGGGATCAGATTGTACATCTTGTTCAAACTATGAGATAGAAAAGCTGGCTTCTATCATGACACTCCTCCGCTTCCTCAGTGGCTGCAAGTAGGAGGCTACAAAAAGGGTAAGGGGACCACACCCCTGACTGAGAGACTGTGGGCAGCCATAAGAACTGTGTGGAACAATGCTAGTGAAATACTAGAAGCTATCAATAGGTGGCAGTCATATACAGTCTTGTACTTCTATTTGAATAGGGAACTGGCCAAGGTGCCAGATTAGAAAAACTTGTCCCCACCAACATACATCAAGTGCCAGCACTGGTAGACACCAGCACAGATACATTCTGGGGGTGGACGTTCTACACAGCTTGGTAGCTGTCCCGTCTATCATGGACTTGATGGGCCACTTGACGATGAAATTGGAACAGTACCATTACGTGGCGGACTTGGCCAATGGATTTTTGCCCATTGACATTGTTCTAGAGGCCCAGAAAAAACTTGCCTTCATGGGTCGATGACATTGGACTTCCACAGTGTTGCCACAGGGTTATATGCATAGCCCCACCATATGTCATGGTCTCGTTGATGATACTATGTTAATTTCTGATTATCTTTCAGATTTAGAAATGGCAATGCTCCTCTTACCTGGGATTGGAATAGTACCGCTGAGAACACAAGTCCTACAGGAAGTTGACCTGAGTGCCTGTTTGAGCTGGCTGTGCAGGTGACCACAGATGATTTTGGCTGGGGTGTCTGGCAGTGCATGGAGCCCTTTAGAACACCAGTAGGTTTTTGGTCCCAACTTTGAAAAGCAGCTGAGCCCTGGTATTCCTGGACAGAGAAACAGCTAGCAGCTGTATATGCTGCCCTTCAGGTTCATGAAAGCATGACAAGACAGGCTACAGTTGTCATGCAGATGACTTACCCTATAGCGGGATGGGTGCATTTATGGATAAAGACCTCCAGGACTGGGACAACGCAGACATCCACTTCAGCAAAGTGGGACACCTACTTGGAGCACTGGAATACTGTGAATATGAGTCCCTTAGCAGCAGAGCTGCAACAGGTCTTGAGACCCATAGCCCTGATACAAGATAAGGCCATGGGGTCTGGGGCACCCCTAGATGCCAGGCCCTCACCATTTAAGGAAGGGTGTCCCCCTATTGCCAATGGTGTATGATACACAGATGGGTCTAGCCTCTGTACCTGGTACACGTGCAGTACTAGGTGCTATTGCTGCCTGGACCACTGTTGCAGTCCAATCTAGTACTGATACCGTATGACTTGAAACTGGATGTGGGCAAAGTAACCAATGGACTGAACTTAGAGCAGTGTAGATGGTGATCCATAAAGAGGTGACACCTATGGTAATCTGTACCAATAGCTGGTTGTCTACTGAGGCTTAACCTTGTGGTTAACTACTTGGAAAATACAGAAGTGACCAGTTGGTGACCAGTTGCTAACCAGTTCATGTGGGGCCAAGTCATGTGGCAAAACCTGGGGAAGGGAGAATGACCTTCCCCAACTAGGAATGGAGATGAATGATAACCTGTTGTTGCCTGGCTCAATGTCCCTGAAGGCAAGGGAACAGAAAACCTGGCTGTGGCCATGGACCCCCCAAAGCCTCCCACTGCTGACGGTTGGCCACTGCAGCTCTCTGGGGGGAGGGCCTACGGTATGACTTGCATGCCACTTCTTGGATGTTTGATACATGGCCCCCATCGTTGACTGTTTGTTCATAAGAGAACAGTCATGGAGAAAACCCTTCTCTGGGGAACATATGTACTGTCTGCATGGTCTATTATGAGCTCCCCTGTGGCTTTGGCATGGATACAAGAGCCAAAGGAACCATGGGGAGCTGAGAACATGTGGTACCATTGTCCAGCACAGATACCTTTGGCGGCTGCCTTGCTATCCAGAATAAAAGATCTGCCTGTATTTTGCCTGAGGAATGTGATTTACCTCTGTTCATACCTGTGCCTGCTCTGTCATTTCTACAGTAGGCTAACATGTTCCAATTGTACTGTGGACTGGGCCCACACCTAAACTGAGGTGACCGTTGTTTCCAGCAATTGGATCTCTGCACCACCCTTCCAGCTGCAACACAGACAGCTTGCCTTGACACATACATTCAGTGTCTGCAGAGAACTAGACATGGCTGGAGATCTGGGGTCCCACAGCCAATGCCTAGAATGCAATGTCGCAGCCATGGACAAAGTATGCTGCAAGACCCATGGTGTGCACAGCCCCTGGCTAGCCCATAGTGTGCATCATGGGTGGGACTGGCTAGTGAGGTAACATGTCATACCACTGGTCCATGTGCTGTGATGCATAGAACAACACTGAGGTAACACCACTGTGGGATGGGTACTCATCCGAGCATGTGCAAACATAACACACATTACCACACAAGATTTGGTGGAACAAGAGCCCCACCAAGGTAAGGCCCTGATGGACTTTGTGCCCCCTGGGAGTTTATGGGTCTGTGGGGACACAGGGTGGCCTTACCTAGCAGCAAACTGGACTGGATGTTGTACCTGCCACTGTTCTCCCCACATTGCCAACACCCGTAAAACTGGGAAGTGCTAGACTATCGGTTTTTGCAAGTGCAAAAAGCCCCCTGGTGGTTCTAGCCCTTGAAAAGAACTAACCCTAGAGCGGGTGTCCTAACTGTAGAAACACAAGTTACTGCTCTTGCAGAGCACACCTCTCTGGCTCTGAATTACACCTGAGTAGCCCTCATCGTGTTCATGGATGAGGTTGATCAGATGAAAAATGTGGTACTGCAAGACTGAATGGCCTTACACATAGTAACTGCTGCCCAAGGAAGGACCTGTGCCCTTTTAGGAACACAATGCTGCACCTTTACCCCTGACAACAGGCAGAATGTAATAGCAGCCCTGCAAGGGGTCTCACAAGAAATTAAGGTGGTCAAGAGCTTTACTGATGACCGCTTGCAGAGACGGTGACCATCTCTAAGTTCTGGCCTACGTTGGGCCCTAATAGTCATAAGTAGCATCGCTAGGATGCTAGTAGTGATCTGTTGCTCTTTGTACTGGTGTTGTGGGTTATAGATTCAGGGCTTTGCACTATGGACACATGTCCTTGCCAAATAGATGCCCTTGACTAGGGGTGGAGTGTAAGGGAAATGACTGCACTTAGTCAGGAGTTGGCCAAGGCAGCCTTCCAGTACAGCATGCCTCAGGTGATTTGGAACACAGGCACCCAACTCTCCACATTATGCAACCATGCCACGTGAGGTGCATTAGGTACCCACTCACATGAGCTCATGCTTGGCTCAGAGCCACTATTGTCCATAAAAGGTATAACTCTTACGCTGATGCTGTACATATGGCTGGCTTGCTTGTGCCCAGAGAGAAAATAAAGCCATGTCACTCCCTACGATCACTTGAGTGTTCATTCGGCTGCCTGCCACTTGTCTACCCACTACCCTCAGTCCTCAGCTTAAACTGGAACCTGACACTTGGAGTGACACCCAGTCTTTATTTCCAGACAGATACCCCTATATTCTAATCTGGGTTGTTGGTTTTTGTTGTTGTTGTTATATCTCTCACCAGAGATTAATTATAACTAATCGGGAACTTGCTAAATGGAATTAGATATTATGTTATCTTGGGTGACTAACTTCTTTCACTCATTTATCTGTTGCATTTACCAGCACATATTTTTAATTGCTGAGCAGCATCTCATTGTATAAGTACATTACAATTTGTTTGTCTGTAACCACTACCCTGTTTATGAACATTTGGGTTGTTTTCAAGTTGAGTAAAACTGCTGAATCTCAGAATAGCAATAAGTTTATTTTAAGAAAATGCCAAATTGTCTACCATAGAAGCTGTATCAATTTAGCTTCCACGACAATCACCTAGGTAATGGGCAGGAAAATTTCATTAGAAAAAGAAAAAAGTAAAAGTAGATTAAGACAAAATAAGATGTAAATAGCTAGGTATCAAAAAGGAATGTCTTCCCTTACTGAATTATCTTTGCCAAATGATAGTTCCAGTGGGCAATAGAAAAGTAGGGCGAGAAAATAAAGTAAGACTTCAAATGAAAGGCTAGGGAGTGCAATGAATTTGGTGAGATTCCAAAGGCTAAATAATCCTTGCCTTTTAAATTCATCATATAACCACTCACAACCTTAATTTTCTTTTCTCTGGAAAGGATAAGATATGTATGCCCTTTGGTTTCAAGGTAGCAGATAATTGGAGAACTGAATTGCAACAATTTCACAAGTTTGAATAATTAAAGGGACTTTAAAGGACTCACAGTTTGCACTCCTGTAAGGCCTTACTGTAATTAATACCAAAGAGCTGGAGAAAGTGCAGGCAAGCATGGGGACCCAAAAGACTTCCAGTGGCTGCTCCCTCTGCTTCTTTCTTAGTGGTCTAGGATGCACTAATTTGGGGGACTGCAAATCCTCTGTAAAGAATCTTGGGTTCAGGGTAACATGGGAGAAACTTCCTATCAAGGTGTTTTAGGCCCCATTGGTCAGGTAGCCAAATCAGGCTCAGTTACATCAGGCGTAAGACACCAATGTACATAACCCTAATCCAGCAGGTCCAGGACACCCCAGCAATTTTTAAATATTAAAATGTTCAAAAGTTTATTACTTTATATTTATCCATATAGTTTTTTTTTTCTTTTTGGACAGGATCTTACTGTGTTGCCCAGGCTGATGTGCAGTAGGGTGGCATGATTACTGCTCATTGCAGCCTCAATCTCCCAGGCTCAAGCCATCCTTCTGCCTCAGCCTTCAGAGTAGCTGTGACTCCATGCAGGTACCACCATGCCTGGCTAAAATTTTGTGTGTGTGTTTTATGGAGACAGGTTTTCAATCTGTTGCTCAGTCTGGTCTTGAACTGCTGGCCTCAAACTATCCACCTGCCTTGGCCTTCCAAAATGCTGGGATTACAGGTATAAGCCACCATGCCCAGCCTGGCCTTATCTTAACCAAGTGAATTTGAGGTATCCGTAGAGATAAGCATAGAGCAGACTTAGTCCAGCAATAAGGTAACTATATCTTATACATCATTAGTAAGAGCAATGAAAGGAAGCTAAAAAACCATTATGAGCAAATTTTCTATGCCTTTTATTTCCTCCAGTGTTTTAAACTATTTTTATTATTTTAAATTGTATTTTAAGTTTGGTGGTATATGTGCAGGTTTGTTACATAGGTGAACTCATTTCATGGAAATTTGTGGTACAGATTACTTATCACCTAGTTATTGAGCCTAGTACCCATCAGTTATTTTTCCTAATCCTGTACCTCCTCCCAACCTCCGCCCTCAGGCAGACCCCAGTGTGTGTTGTTCCATTCTATTGTCCATGAGTTTTAATCATTTAGCTCCCACTTACAAGTGAGTACATGTGGTCTTATGTGTTCCATTTCTGCATTAGGCATGGATGGCCTCCAATGCCATCCATATCTCTGCAAAGGATATGATCTGGTTCTTTATCCTTAATAAATGATTAAAGTTAGGCTGGACTCCAGAGATGGAGGTTGTAGTGAGCTATGTTCGCACCACTGCACTCCAGCCTGGACAACAAAACTAGACTTCAAAAAGAAATTTTTAAAAATGGTTAATATTTAAGAAGTCACTGATATTATTTTTATATTCAGGAGTCACTTTGTTCTAAAATTAAACTTTTTAAAACTTTTATTAAAATTTAAGCTATTTTAAATATATTTCAGTTTCATTTATGTCATTGAAATGTGTTTCTCTTTGGGGTTTCTCCAACTTGCTCTTTTCGGGTGAATATAAAAGGCAATTAAAATTAGGGCCATGTTGAAATGTATTCTGTTTCTCCCTCTTCTGTTTCACTTAACTCTGATAGGCTTCCATTCCCTCTAGGAAAAACTTCTCCATGTTTCCACTATATATTAAATACATTACATAGAGTATAAATTTAATATCGCATATATTACATACCTCTTCGCTTCAAACTTATGGGAATTGGTGCTTAGTTTTACTAAGTCAATCATTAGGATGACTTCTCCTTAAAAATAAAATAATCTTTTCTTAACAAAACCTCAAGTAATATCAGTACCCTGTGGGTGGCTTACTCTAGTCAATACTCTCTTTACTCTTAATTATTTCAGGCCAACGCCTTGACCTGATTAAAGCTCAGCTTGATTCTGAGGATCAATAGTAGCACTGTATAACGTTGTCACCAGCTCTTCTTTCAGGTATACAGTCAAGGCCAAAAAGTCACAAACACTGTAGAAACAATGATTAATTTATTTAAAGAATAAATATAAAAATAAACAAACATTACAATTGTAAATTGATAAATTTTTTAGTAAACCACCAAATAATAATAGAATAATCTTGCTTTTGACATGTTCTACTTTAGAAATAGTTTTGATATATTAAAGTATTACATAATACACTTCAACTGTATACCTTATAGAGAAGGATCAAGCATTTGAATGAGATAAAAGAATGAATTGCATGCATATTCTTGCATTTCTAGTTAGATTTCTATTTTGAAGATAATTGCATATATACTAGTTTCCAACATGAAACTGTAAAGCCAAAGCATACATATATTTTTCTGTTACATGTTTTAAATATCTCAATACAAAAAATTAAATTTAGTTTAATAGTACTCAGCTGTTGCTTTAAAACCTTAAGTTTGCTGAACTTGCATCACTTTAGGCAGCTGTAATCCATACTCCAAAGTTATTCATCTATTTTTCCCTTTCATGTAACCCTAAACTGTAAAACTTCAAATTTCATCCTTGTGCAGTAATTTTGTCTTAACCATTGTGGAAGATAGTGTGGCAATTCCTCAAAGACCTGAAGAGAGAAACAATTATTCCACCCAGCAACCTTATTACTGGGTATATGCCCAAATAAATAGAAATTGTTCTATTATAAAGACTCATGCACATGGATGTTCACTGCAGCACTATTCACAATAGCAAAGACATAAAATCAACCTAAATGTACATCAATGATAGACAGGATAAAATATCATAGTACATACACAGCATGCAATACTATGCAGCCATAAAAAAGAACAAGATGATGTCCTCTGCAGGGAAATAGATGAAACTAGAGGCCATTATCCTTAACAAACTAATGCAATAACAGAAAACCAAATACTGCATGTTCTTACTTATAAGGGGAGCTAAATGGTGATAACACATGGACACAGAGAGGGAAACAACACACACTGGGGCCTATTGGAGCATGGAGGGTGAGATGAGGGAGAGGATCAGGAAAAATAACAAATGGGTACTAGGCTTAATACCTGGGTGATAAAATAATTTGCACTACAAATCTTCATGAAACAAATTTACCGATGTAACAAACCTGAACATGTATACTTGAACTTAAAAGTTAAAAGCAAGATGTCTCCATAGGAACTTTAAGTATTTTATCTCAATAGGAACTTTAAGTCCTTTTGTCTCATTTAATAGTAGCATGGATCAACTCTATTACAAGAATAAGGGAAATAAAGAAAGTACAAGAGAATTATGTCATGATATATTGAAGAATGTGGTCCAGAGATTTAGCAGTCTCTGAGTATCTAAAGAAAACATGAGGTTCTCATTGATACACTCTGTAGTAGTTACTCACATTTAAAATTCTAGACTGTATTTCTCTTTAAAGATAATTTCCTTATATAAAAACATTTTATACAGTTATACTTTCTTCTTGATGGCTAAATTTGTTCATGTGTGTGTGTGTGTGTATATACAATATTTTTCTTGATGATACAGAATACATGAATTTTAAGCCATTTAATGCATAAATCAATTATGAACCACCATGTTTTAAAATTGCACATATATTTAAATAACATATTAAATATTTAATATGCAAGTGTAATTGTTAATCATTTATAATGCAAACAACAAAGATTCTGGATTTTGTCTAAAAAGTCAGATTAGAAATTATAATACAATTAAGAAGTCACCAATTCAATATTATTAATTTATATTATAATTATTTTCTGTAATAACATATATGTAACATGTAATTGTCAACTGTCTCCTTTCATCATGTCTCTAATGTGATGAAAAATGAGAACACATGGACACAGAAAGGGGAGTACTAAACACTGGGGTCTATTGGGGGGAAAGGGGAGGGCCAGTGGGAGGGGGAGGTGGGGAGGGATAGCCTGGGGAGAAATGCCAAATGTGGGTGAAGGGGAAAAGGAAAGCAAAGCACACTGCCATGTGTGTTCCTACGCAGCTGTCTTGCATGCTCTGCTCATGTACCCCAAAACCTAAAATCCAATAAAAAATTAAAAAAAAAATAATAGTTGTCATTTTGCTATTCTATAAATTGAAGAGTAATCAATTTGTAAATGACTAAACACCAGTACAAAATTTATATTTTTAAAAAAGTGGTTAGAGAGTTGGAAAAAATATATGAAATATTTATTTATTTTCAAAAGTAGTTTAAAAAGCAGAACCATTCAGGACATAGGCATAGGCAAGGACTTCATAACTAAAACACCAATTTTAAAATTAAAGCTGTAAATATTGCTGATTTTGCACAAAACTAATTTTTAATATAGCATTTGTTTTAAAGGAAACAAAGATTCTAAAATGGCATGGGTTCTATTGTCTCAACAAAAAATATACATTACAATAAATTTAAAGTAAAACAATCTACTCTGAAACCAAAGAGTTTTAACTGTGGAAAAGAGAAAGTGTGTTTTTTGTGTGAATCCTTGCTTCTGTCCTTCCTCAAACCCTCTTCAGCATAGGCTCTCACTTTCTCAGTCCTGAATTCACCCTCATGAAGGTAGAGGACATTCAAGGTCCAAAAAGGTGGGTTGTTAAATTAGTTTTACTGCCCTAGCACGTATGGAGCTTGGAGTGTCCGGATACCTGAGTGCCAAGATGATACTACCCTCCCTTCTCAGTCCCAGGTGAACTGGTCCAGTCCTAGGACCCTGCGATGGTCTGTGCCTTTGTTTCCTGATAGCAGTTCTCTCTCTTTTGTCTCTATTTTCTTGGTTCCAGTCTTGAGGCTTTGCCCTTACTCGTATCTTCTTATTGTAAAAAGGAATAAATAAATCTCAACTTAAAAGGACATTAATAAGTGATTGTTCTACACTATAATCCCAGGAAAATGCTTTTGTTATGTGATTTCTTCAAACGGAAAAATGTCACTTTCACAAAACCAAGAACATGTATTAGACCAAAGTCTATTTTGTAATATTTTACTTTATTGTTTTTTTATATTCTTTCATCAGATATTTGATTGCAGAGCAGAACATCCTAAGAATATATTTAAAAAATTATTACTCTCCAGCTTGTGAGGACTGATAATTAGTGAAACTGTTGACATTTATTGCCATGTGCTTTTTGAAGCTACTTAACTAATAAACAGAAAATGCTTAATTTTGAAATGTTGTTAGTTTTTCAACTTCCTTGTAAAATTATATCAATGATTATCTTTAATAAATCTAGTAATTTTTATTTATATTACTGCAAATCTGACTTTAAAAAAATTCTCTTTTATTGAATATCTCAATAGTCTGTCTGAATGACAGTAGAAATGTATTACAAATAATGCAGTGTAGTCTGTGTAGCTTAAAGCTGAAATTATAAAGATTTTTTTTTTTTAAGTAAGAGATACAACATAGCAATAAAATAGAGCAAAATCAGGCAGGAGTGGGGGATGGCTTCAATGTCTATAGCTGACCACTAGAAAATAGGAATACAAAGATCCTATTTAAATTAAAATGACATTTAACCTCTTTCAGATTATGAAATTTCAAGCATAAGGAAATTAAACTTCCCCAATTGCATAAAATTGTGTTAGCAAAATGTAAAGTCAGTTACAGGTGAGACATATGTGTAAATATTAAAGGAAACAATCTTAGTAATAATTAAATTTTCTTAAAATGATATCGATGTGTAATGTTTCTTTTTACAATTGTATATTTCAAGTATTTATTATGTGATTAATAATAGCTTTTACTTTATTAATTTTGGAGCTCTGTTATTTGATACATACATTTATTTAGCTATAAAATTAATTATAAAAATAAGGGTTTGGAAAACAGATTGAATTACTAGCAACACTCTTTTAAATCTCTGATATTTTAAAATATAACATATTATCAAGGTTATACACTTGGGTAAGCATCACATGAACAGTTAAATTGGAAACAAACAAACAAAAAAAAACTTTACAAAGATTTAAACTGGTGACCTGTATTGCAAGAAACAGATTTTGGCATATGAGTGGTACACAGGTGAAAAAAATGCCAGAGATTTCTGATGATACTTGAAATGCTGTGTTACAGAAGATTTATTTCATTTTGCTAATTATTTAATTTGTTACAATATTGCTTTAAAATTATTCCTTGGTATCCAGAATGCATAAATTATGCATTGGTAACTTTATTCACAGGGACTAAGTAGCAGAAAATAGCCTCATTTAATACGGTGTAACTATTTATTTATGCCTGGGATATTGATATATTTTGTCACTTGTTTGCTCAAGTGATGCATATTGGAATATAGTCAGGATTTGGATACTTCTTGAGGGAAATGTATCACTCTTATGACAAAATAGCATAATTTTATGATTAAGAACAAAAGATGTACTTTTTAAGAAGTAATTACTTGTAAGTGGTTCAAGTAATAAAAAGCAAACCTGTTTTCATTACTAAATGATTTTACTTTTTACTTACAAGAAAGTTATTTGGCCTGTCACACTGGCTCCTCCCTTTAATCCTAAGAGTTTTGGAGGCTGAGGCAGAAAGATTGTTTGAGCACAGGAGTTTGAGATGCCTGGGAACCATTGTAAGACCTCATCTCTACTAAAAATTAAAAAAAAAAAAAATAGCTGGGAGTTGTGACAGTGTCTGGGGGCGGAGGTGGGAGGACTGCTTGAGCTCAGGACTTAGAGTCTACAGTGAGCTATGATCAATCACACCTCTGCACTCCAGCCTGGGCAACACAGTGAGACACTGTCTTAAAAAACAAAAAAGAAAATGACTAAATTCTGCCTCAATATATTAATGAAGTAACAATAAAGAAAATTAACTGAGGACTGAATTAGGAAGACATTTGTCACTGACTCTCAAACTGTAACATTTAATCTCCTGGCATGTTCATTGATTTAAGCTTCTAATGGTAGCGCTGGAAGTAGTCTGTATTTAGAAATACAGTACTTAATACAAATATATGTAAAAAATAAAGATATTTAAACATTTGCTGCCGTTTTCAGTGACAAATAACTGTGAACTAACAAGATAAATAATGACAAGAAATGAGAGCTAATGGTTGTAAAGGAACCATTTATTCACAACCAGCTCTCTCCTTGATCCATATTTACTTGCTCTGCTAAAGGATTGCAAACATTACTCCTCTCACGGATAAGAAACTGTTATTAATTTCAAATAGCATCTTTTATTCCTCAACATCTTCTAAATGATACAAAATCAGCAGATTATATGAGCCCACACATATTAAGAGCTCTGTGGATGCAAATGCTAGAGAAACATGCTATTTTGTGAACTATATTATCTGTAGATAGGTTTTATATTTTGTTCATCTATCTATCCCTGTTTCAAGCTACAGTCTTGCCACATAATACTAATGTAACATATATTGGTTTAAGTGCATCTAGTTCAATTAAGTATAAAGCAAATAAATCAAGGTGAATAGGAAATGCTAAGAACTGTTTACATAGAAGTATATTCTCCATAGGAGTATTAAAGGAGAATACTGAAGTAGAATACAATATAAAAGAAAATATCTATTATGAGAGCCCATGTTATAGATTCTTAAAACAACAACAGCAACAAAAAAATTAAGTCCGCTATTGGCTTGGACAAATTTGCTAAATGGATAAATTACCAAACTGAAGCTAACTTAAGACAAGAAGGAAAATTATTTCTCGAAAATGCATAAGATAATTTAAACTACCCTGAAGGCTGTTTTCCAGGGTATTTTTCTGTAAAGAAATTAATGTAGCTACAATGTAAGATTTTCTTTGTGTGTTATACAAGAGTAAAAGGGCAGCAATAAATACCCTGTCAGAAATTTTTTAATAATTGTTATCATGTAAATAAAATTGCATTGCAAATTAAAAAAACAAAAAAAACAATTGGCCTTGGCCTTCTCATACCCAATTTAGGAATAAGGCTATTTTATATATCATGTACTAGTGAAATTAAATACCAAATATTTAAAAGTCATATCAACCAAGTTATACTGCTAAATTCCCTGAATATATTTTTAATTAGCAAAATAAATTGTTGAGTTGAATAATTAACAAACTTTGAGTAGTAAAGATAAATGTTTTCAAAGCAATGCTTTACAAAAAACGAGGGCATAAACTAGAATATATCTGGAATTATGTGTTTAGTGTGGGTAAATTTAAAATATCATTTCATTTAAACATAGAAACAATTAATACTCATTAATGTAAACAAAAAGCACAAAGTGAAAATGCAAATAATCTCAAATTATAGCATAAAGTACTTCAAATATTGTAAAAGTAATTGCTTACTTAAAAATATATGTCAATGATCAATAAAGACAAATTTTAATATTTACACTTTATACTTATAATATATATTTCCATAGGTTATGGCGGAACAACTTGTTGCATGAGTAAGTTCTTTAGTGGTGATTTGTGAGATTTTGGTGCACCCATCACCTAGCAGGATACACTGCACCCAATTTGTAGTATTTTATCCCTCACCTCACCCCCTTCACACCCTTTTCCCCTGACTGTCCAAAATCCACTGTGTCATTCTTATGCTGTTAAGTCCTCATAGCTTAGCTCCCACTTATGAGTGAGAACATATAATATTTGGTTTTCCATTTCTGAGTTACTTCACTTAGAATAATAGTCTCCAATCTCATCCAGGTTTCTGCAAATGCCACTAGTTCATTCCTTTTTATGACTGAGTAGTATTCCATATGTGTGTCGATATGTGTGTGTCTGTGTGTGTGTGTGTCTGTATACATTATATATACACATTGTGTGTGTGTGTTTATCACAGTTGCTTTATCCACTCATTGATGGATGAACATTTGGGTTGGTTCCACATTTTTGCAATTGTGAATTGTGATGTTATAAAGATGCATGTGCAGCTGGGCACAGTGGCTCATGTCTGCAATCCCAGCACTGTAGGAGGCCGAAGCAAGAGATCACCTGAGGTCAGGAGTTTGAGATCAGCCTGGTCAACAGAGTTAAACCTCATCTCTACTAAAAATATATATTAAAAAAAAAAAGCTTGGCATGGTGGCATGTGTCTGTGATCCCAGCTACTTGGGAGGCTGAGGCAGGAGAATTACTTGAGCCCAGGAGGCAGAGGTTGCAATGAGCCAAGATTTCACCATTGGACTCCAGCCTAGGCAACAAGAGCAAAATTCAAAAACAAAATAAAAGCATGTGCAAGTATCATTTTCTACAATGACTTATTTTCTTATGGGCAGATACACAGTAGAAGTAGTGGGATTGTTAGAGCAAATGGTAATTCTACTTTTAGTTCTTTAAGGAATCTCCACACAGGTTTCCATAGTGTTTGTAGTAGTTTATATTCCCACCAGTGGTATAGAAGTGTTCCCTGTTCACAGCATCCATTCCAACATCTATTATTTTTTAGTTTTTTGATTATGGCCATTCTTGCAGGAGTAAGGTGGTATCACATTGTGGTTTTGATTTGCATTTCCCTGGTCATTGGTGATGTTGAGCATATTTTCATGTGTTTGGTAGCCATTTGTTTATCTTCTTTTGAGAATGTTCTATTCATGCCCTTAGCCTACTATTTGATGGGATTTTTTTTTCTTCCTAATTGGTTTGAGTTTGTTTTAGATTCTGGATAGTCATCCTTTGTCAGATGTATAGATTGTGGAGACTTTCTCCCACTCTCTGGATTGTCTGTTACTCAGCTGACTGTTCCTTTTGCCATGCAAAATCTCTTTAGTTTAATTAAGTTCCATCTATTTATCTTTGTTTTTATTGCATTTATTTTTGGGTTCTTGGTGATGCAATCCTTGTCTAAGCCAATGACAAGAAGTGTTTATCCAGTGTTATCTTTTAGGATTTTTATAGTGTGAGGTCTTAGATTTAAGTCCTTGATCCATCTTGAGTTGATTTTTATTTAAAGTGAAAGACGAGGATCTAGTTTTATTCTCCAACATATAAATTGCCATTTATCCCAGTGTCAATTGTTGAATAAGGTATCCTTTACCCACTTTATGTTTTTGTTTGCCTTGTTAAGGATCAGTTGGCTGTAAATATTTGGGTTTGTTTATGGGATTTCTATTCTTCTCAATTGGTGTACGTGTCTGTTTTTATACCAGTATCATGCTGTTTTGGTGACTACAGCCTTAAGATATAGTTTGAAATCAGGTAATGTGATGCCTACAGATTAAGAATTAGATGTTTAATCTCATTCTTTCCACTAAAACAAATAAATAAATAAAATAGCAAAAGCACTTGCATTGTGTCCATTTAAGGGACATCCTTCTACTGTTTTTATGAAATACACAAATTATGTAGTTATTGTTGGGGTTTGTGTCATTTTCTCAAACCTGTAATTTTGATATGCACATTATTTTTATTTTTATTTTTCTTCTACTATAAGTTTTGTTCATGCTTTTCTTGTCATCATTTCTTAATGTAGTTTTCCTTTACACAGTGCTTTTACATATCAGACACTTCTTTAAGTGCTTGATAAATATTAAGTCATTTAGTCCTTAAATCATCCCAAAAGAAATTGGGCATTACTATTTATAGATGATAAAATTGGGGCACAGATAGGTAAATAAATTTGTTTCAGTTCGCTTAGCAAATATGTGGCAGAGCTGTGGTTTGGGTTTGAATGTCTGGCTCTAGATTCCAAATTCTTCAAAGAAAACACTTTTGGTAGAAATGTAATTGCTATGAAACTCTTTAAGGTGTGTGTTCTGGAAATATTGATAGCCAATTTGAAAATACACATCCATAAAGTGGCATATTGTGATGTCATTATAAAGAGGTCTGTAGATACAAACCTCAAATTAATCTCCTGTTATAAGGTTAATAAAAAAGCATGGGATTTAGAATAATCTACTGCAGTATCTATTTCTAGATGCTTAACTTTCTTGTATGTTTTGAATTCATGTTTTCACATCAAAATGATGCTGAATTGAAATCAGTGACTTGTATTTTCTGAGAACATTTTCCTTTTTTGTGATACATTTTCATGTAAAATGAAAAAATATAAAAGTATTATATTGAAATAAAAGTATCTGTAGAGATAATTTTTGAATAACTTTTATTCTGATGATACCTAAACTTTCCACTTAACTTGGCATACTTTCTATGTTTTCAAAAAATATTTTATAATTTTCTCTCCATTTTATGTTTTTATTATATATCTCATGCCATTCTTATCAAATATCTTTATGTCTTTATTATATACTTTTACACTATTTTAAATGCATTATTTCCCCATTCCTATTGCTAACTACTCACTATTTAGGTATAAATAAGCAATTTAGTTTGATATATTTATTTATCTATCTAATGTTTTTGTACACCTTCTAAAATGTTGTTTATTTATTCATTCATTAATTCAATAATTTATTCATTTATTCTTAAATTACATAGAAAGTTTCTTGGTTTTTCAAGAAAGGGAGAAAAGAGAAAGAAAAACTTCAGGAGATTTCAAGCTGTCTGTTTTTGCCATTGCTTTCACTTCCAAATTTCTGGCTGCATTAAACTGAGGCTGAGGGATATAGGTGGAAAAGTAATGGTAAATCACTGCACATTCAATGATGCTTTAAGTCATGATGTTCTCTACTCATGTACTAGCTGCTATCTATTTTCAAAGTCCTCAAATAGCTGCTATATTTCTTTTGTATAATTTTGTATGGTTTTATTCATTGAATGAGATAGATAAACTATATTTATATCAATTTGTATCCAGAATTGAAAACCCTGTTGTTCACTTTTCAGTTCTTAACATATGAGTTAATAAAAGGGATGTGACTTCTTCCCATCACTGGCATTGTACAAATAGGTTGTGGGTTCATGTCTGTATAAGTATCTCCAAACTCATCAAGTTATACTTATTAAGTATGTACAGCTATCTGTATGTCAATCATACCTCAAGAAAATGTTTTTGAAAACACTATTAAATATTTATCCTTACTTTTTTTTTCAGTCATTTCTTCACAGTGAGTAAGGCCCTCCATTGTTATTACAAAACATGCTTTTGAAGGGCAAGCAAGGATTTCAGATCACATTGCTGTAATTTTCTAATATGACTTTAATCTCTAGTCTGAAACCTACAGAAAATAATGAAAACTATTTCTTGCTATAATACATAATAGAATAACATCAGTTCATTAATTCATGAAATAGAGTAGGGTTGCCAGATTTAGCAAATAAAATACAGAGCATGCAGTTTAATTTGAATTTTAGATAAATAATAAGTACTGTTTGTTAGTGTGCGTTCTATGTAAAAAAAGTATTCATTGTTTATCTGTGTGTTTGTTTTTTTTTGTTTTTTTTTTTTTTTTTAGAGATTTGCTGGAGCCAAGGAAGGCCTGTGTCACTCTTTTTTTTTTTTTTTGAGTAGAGGTGAGGAACTAGGATGTTGAAAGGTAAAAAAAAAGGAGAGAAGGAGAGGAAGAAAGAGGAAGAAAAAGGGGGAGAACAGGAATATTGCTTCATTCTAAAAATGGGTATTAATAATGGCTGATCAATATGTTGTGTATTTAAAATGCAGAACTCTATAAATATGTATTGAGTTTACTTGTTCCGGATCTGAGTTGAAGTCCTGGGTATTACTAATTTTCTGTCTCTTTGAGTCTAAATCTCGTTATGGGTCTTATGTATCTGGGTATTAAGATCTCTTATTGTTGCATTGATCCTTTTACCACTGTATCTTTGTTGCTTTGAAATCTATTTTATCAAATGTGAGAATTGCAACTCCTACTTTTTGTTTGTTTATTTATTTATTTTTGCTCTCCATTTGGTTGGTAAATTTTTCTCCAACCCTTTGTTTTGAGTCTTTGTGTATCTTTGGATATGCCATTAGGTTTTGGCTGTATATTTTGATTGGGGGATTTAGTCGATTTAAATTTAGGGTTACTGCCATTTGATGTTAACTGGCTATTTTATCCATTTGTTAATGTAAATTCTTCTTTATGTTGATGCTCTTTACTTTTTGGTATATTTTTAGAAAGGCTCATACTGGTTGTTCCTTTCTATGTATAATGCTTCTTTCAGAAGTTCTTGTAAAGCAGGCCTGGTAGTAATACAATCTCTGAGTACTTGCTTGTTCATAAAAGATTTTATTTTTCCTTCAATTGTGAAGCTTAGTTTGGCAGGATATGAGATTCTAGGCTGAAAGTTCTGTTCTTTAAGTATGTTGAAAATTGGCCCCCACTCTCTTCTGGCTTGTAGGGTTTCCACTGAGAGATCTGCTGTAAGTCTAATAGGCTTCCCTTTATGGGAAGAAACCAGGCCTTTCTCTCTGGCTGCCCTTAGTATTTTCTCCTTTGTTTCAATCCTGGTGAATCTAACAATTATGTGCCTTGGGGTTGCTCTTCTTGAGGAATATCTTTGTGGTGTTCTCTGTATTACCTGGGGTTGAATAGTGTCCTGCTTTGCTAGATTGGGAAAATTTTCCTGGATAATATACTGAAAAGTATTTTCCAGCTTGGATTCATTCTCTCCATCACATTCAGGTACACCAGTCAAACGTAGATTAGGTCTTTTCACATAGTCCCATATTTCTTGGAGACTTTGCTCATTCCATTTCATTCTTTTTTCTCTATTCTTGTCTTGTTGTTTTATTTCATTAAGTTGGTCTTCGACCTCTGATATCCTTTCTTCTGCTTGACCCATTCTGCTATTTAAACTTGTGCATATTTCACTAAGTTCTTGTGTTGCATTTTTCAACTCCTTTAGTTCATTTATATTCCTCTCTATATTGTCTATTCTTTTCAGCATTTCATCAGACCTTTTTCAAAGTTCTTAGTTTCTTTACATTGGGTTAGAACAAGTTCTTTTAATTCCCAGAAGTTTCTTATCATCCACCTTCTGAAGCCTACTTTAGATAAAGGAACATAGTCCTTTTCCATCAGGGCTTGTTCTGTTGCTGATGAGGAACTGCAATCCCCTGTAGAGGGAGAAGGGTTCTGATTTTGGGTATGCTCGGCCTTCTTAGGCTGTTTTTTTCCCTTTATTATAAACTTATCCATCTGTCGTCTTTACAACTACCGCCTTTCTAATTAGGTTTCTGAGTCGATGTCCAATTTATTGATTCCCAGTGCTGGGATTCAAGCAACCCACTGAGCCGGCCAAAATAACTGCGAAAAGACTGATGATGCTCTTCTGCCCAGGAATCTCTGGTCTGACTTCCTTCTTGAGTCCGCAACAAGCGGCTCTGCCTTCCCATAGCTCCAAACACCGGTCAGTAAGGGAACCAGTCCCGTTTACTCTGCATGAAGAGCTGCCACGCCAAGGTGTCAGCAGAACTGCTGCGCCGGCCACAAGAGTCGTGCTGGCTACCCGTGGGGCTCCTCCAGTAGAAATCTGCTGATCCGTGAGCAACGAGAATTCATCTGAAAGTGTGGTGTCCTCTCGTTCTCTGAGCTTTCACTGGGAGCTACAATCCTGAGCTGTTAGTGATCAGCCATCTTGGATCTCATCTTGGATTTATTTGGTCTGGTAATAATATAGCCACTTCCATTTTCTTCTGATTTGAAGTTCTTCTAAATTTGCTTCTTTAAAAATGTAGTTCAGAATATAGCTCCTCAGAAATGAAAAAATAATGCTTCATAGAACATAAAACATTTTGATAAAACATGTGCAAATATATAGATGCTCAACTAGGTAATTAACCACTGCTTCTCACAGACATACCTGTTAAACATATGCTCTCTCAACATCTGTATCTATTAACATAAAAGAATAAGTTCAAGCATACCAATAAATAGACAATAAAATATTTAAGGGAAAAATATAGGTATACATACTAATTCACAAGTAGAATTTTTCCCTTAAAATTACAGTCAAATTAAATCCCATTTTTTGTTCTTCCTTTAATAAACTCTAAGTCATTTCTACACTGCTCAAAAGAAGAATGATTGAATTCAGAGAGGGTTAGCTTAATGTAATCTGTCAAATTTTAATATTAATAGTAGCTGCAAGTAATACATCAACCTTATTTTTTAATAAATACAAACAGAAGAAAAACAAATGAATATGACTTTGAAATTCTCTTTCCATGCTTATAATGAATTAGTTTCCATGCCCTCAAAGCATATTTTTAATACAGTAGGAAAATGTCATTTTAGTGTTTTTTTTTTAATTTGCATTTTAGGTTTGGGAGTACATGTGCAGAACATGCAAGATAGTTGCATAGGTACACACGTGGCAGTGTGATTTGCTGCCTTCCTCCCCTTCACCCACATCTGGCATTTCTCCCCATGCTATCCCTCCCCAGCTCCCCCCTCTGTCCCTCCCCTATTCCCCCCAATAGACCCTAGTGTGTAGTGATCCCCTCCCTGTGTTCATGTGTTCTCATTGTTCATCAGCCATCTATGAGTGAGAACATGCGGTATTTCATTTTCTGTGCTTGTGTCAGTTTGCTGAGAATGATGTTCTCCAGATTCATCCATGTCCCTACAAAGGACACAAACTCATCATTTTTGATTGCTACATAATATTCCATGGTGTATATGTGCCACATTTTCCCAGTCCAGTCTATCATCGATGGGCATTTGGGTTGGTTCCTGGTCTTTGCTATTGTAAACAGTGCTGCAATGAACATTCGTGTGCATGTGTCCTTATAGTAGAACGATTTATAGTCCTTTGGATATATACCCAGTAATGGGATTGCTGGGTCAAATGGAATTTCTATTTCTAGGTCCTTGAGGAATTGCCACACTGTATTCCACAGTGGTTAAACTAATTTATACTCCCACCAGCAGTGTAAAAGTGTCCTACTGCTCCACATCCACTCCAGCATGTGTTGTGTCCAGATTTTTTAATGATCACTATTCTAACTGGCATGAGATGGTATCTCAATGTAGTTTTGATTTGCATTTCTCTAATGAACAGTGATGATGAGCATTTTTTATGTTTGTTGGCCTCACATATGTCTTCTTTTGTAAAGTGTCTGTTCATATTTTTTGCCTATTTTTGAATAGGCTTGTTTGTTTTTTTCTTGTAAATCTGAGTTCTCTGTAAATTCCGGAAATCAGCCCTTTGTCAGATGGGTAAACTGAAAAAATTTTTTCCCATTCTGTTGGTTGCCGATTCACTCTAGTGACTGTTTCTTTTGCCGTGTAGAAGCTGTGGAGTTTGATTAGGTCCCATTTGTCTATTTTGGCTTTTGTTGCCAATGCTTTTGGTGTTTTGGTCATGAAGTTCTTGCCTACTCCTCTGTCCTGAATGGTTTGGCATAGATTTTCTTCTAGGGATTTTATGGTGCCAGGTCTTATGTTTAAGTCTTTAATCCATTGGGAGTTAATTTTAGTGTAAGGTGTCAGGATGTGATCCAGTTTCTGCTTTCTGCACATGGCTAGCCAGTTTTCCACCATCATTTACTAAACAGGGAATTCTTTCCCCGTTATTTGTTTTTGTCAGGTTTATCAAAGATTGTATGGTAGTAGGTATGTTGTGTTGCCTTTGATGCCTCTGTTCTGTTCCATTGGTCTATATTTCTGTTTTGGTACCAGTACCATGCTGTTTTGATTACTGTAGCCTTGTAGTATAGTTTGAAGTCAGGTAGTGTGATGCCTCCTGTTGTGTTCTCTTTGCTTAGAATTGACTCGGCTATGCAGGCTCTCTTTTGTTTCCATATGAAGTTTAAGGTGGTTTTTCCAGTTCTGGGAAAAAGGTCACTGGTAGCTTCATGGGGATAGTGTTGATTCTGTAAATTACTTTGGGCAGTATAGCCATTTTCACGATATTAATTCTTCCTAACCATGAACATGGAATGTTTCTCCATCTGTTTGTGTCCTCTCTGATTTCATTGAGCAGTGGTTTGTAGTTCTCCTTGAAGAGCTCTCTTACGTTTCTTGTTAGTTGTATTCCTAGGTATTTTTTTCTCTTTGTAGCAATTGTGAATGGCAGTTTGTTCTTGATTTGGCTCTCTTTCAGCCTGTTATTGGTGTATAGGAATGCTTGTGATTTTTCCACATTGATTTTGTATCCTGAGACTTTGCTGAAGTTGCTTACCAGTTTCAGGAGTTTTTGGACTGAGATGATGGGGTCTTCTAGATATACTATCATGTCGTCTGCAAATAGAGACAATTTGGCTTCCTCCTTTCCTATTTGAATACCCTTTATTTCTTTTTCTTGCCTGATTGCTCTGGCTAGAACTTCCAGTACTATATTGAATAGGAATGGTGAGAGAGGGCATTCTTGTCTAGTGCCAGATTTCAAAGGGAATGCTTCCAGTTTTTGCCCATTCAGTATGACATTGGCTGTTGGTTTGTGGTAAATAGCTTTTACTATTTTGAGATACGTTCCATCAATACCGAGTTTATTGAGGGTTTTTAGCATAAAGGGCTGTGGAATTTTGTCAAAGGCCTTCTCTGTGTCAATTGAGATAATCATGTGGTTTTAGTTTTTGGTTCTGTTTATGTGGTGAATTACATTTATAGACTTGCGTATGTTGAACCAGCCTTGCTTCTCCAGGATGAATCCTAGTTGATCATGGTGGATACGTTTTTTGATGTGCTGTTGCAATAGTCTTGCCAGTATTTTATTGAAGATTTTTGCATCTATGTTCATCATGGATATTGGCCTGAAGTTTTCTTTTCTTGTTGAGTCTCTGCCGGGTTTTGGTATCAGGATGATGTTGGTCTCATAAAATGATTTGGGAAGGAGTCTCTCTTTTTGCATTATTTGGAATAGTTTCAGAAGAAATAGTAACAGTTCCTCTTTGTGTGTCTTGTAGAATTCGGCTGTGAACCCATCTGGACCTGGGCTTTTTTTGTGTGGTAGGCTCTTAATCGCTGCCTCAACTTCAGACCTTGTTATTGGTCTATTAATAGTTTCGGCTTCCTCCTGGTTTAGGCTTGGGAGCACACAAGTGTCCAGGAATTTATCCATTTCTTCCAGGTTTACTAGTTTATGTGCATAGAGTTGTTTGTAATATTCTCTGATGATGGTTTGAATTTCTGTGGAATC
Source organism: Callithrix jacchus (assembly GCF_049354715.1). Lineage (NCBI taxonomy): Eukaryota > Metazoa > Chordata > Mammalia > Primates > Cebidae > Callithrix > Callithrix jacchus. The sequence continues at coordinate 80,918,309 of NC_133504.1, read as the reverse complement.
TGTGGCGATTTCCTGTTTATTGTTTTTTATTGCATCTATTTGGTTATTCTCTCTTTTCTTTTTTATCAATCTAGCTAGTGGTCTATTTTGTTGATGTTTTCAAAAAACCAGCTCTTGAATTTATTGATTTTTTGAAGGGTTTTTCATGTCTCTATCTCCTTCAGTTCTGCACTGACCTTAGTTATTTCTTGTCTTCTGCTAGGTTTTGAGTTTTATTGATCTTGCTCCTCTAGCTCTTTCAATTTTGATGATAGGGTGTCAATTTTGGATCTCTCCACTCTTCTCATATGGGCACTTATTGCTATATATTTTTCTCTAGAGACTGCCTTAAATGTGTCCCAGAGATTCTGGTATGTTGTGTCTTCGTTCTTGTTACTTTTGAAGAACTTCTTTATTTCTGCCTTCATTTTATTGTTTATTCAGTCAACATTCAAGGGCCAGTTGTTCAGTTTTCATGAAGCTGTGTGGTTCTGAGTTAGTTTCTGAATTCTGAGTTCTAACTTGATTGCACTGTGGTCTGAGAGACTGTTTGTTATGATGTCTGTTGTTTTGCATTTGCTGAGGAATGCTTTACTTCCAATGATGTGGTCAGTTTTCAAGTAGGTGTGATGTGGTGCTGAGAAGAATGTATATTCTATGGATTTGGGATGGAAAGTTCTGTAAATGTCTGTCAGGTTTGCTTGTTCCAGGTCTGAGTTCAAGTCCTGGATATCCTTGTTAATTTTCTGTCTGGTTAATCTGTCTAATATTGACAGTGATGTATTAAAGTATCCCACTTTTATTGTGTGGGAGTCTAAGTCTTTTTGTAAGTCATTACGAACTTGCCTTATATATCTGGGTGCTTCTGTATTGGGTCCATATATATATTTAGGATCGTTAGCTCTTTTTGTTGTATCAATCCTTTTACCATTATGTAATGTCCTTCTTTGTCTCTTTTGATATTTGTTGCTTTCAAGTCTATTTTATCAGAGATGAGAATTGCAACTCCTGCTTTTTTTTTGCTCTCCATTTGCTTGGTAAATCTTCCTCCATCCCTTTATTTTGAAACTTTGTGTATTCTTGCATATGAGATGGGTTTTCTGGATACATCATGCCAATGGGTTTTGGCTTTTTATCTAATTTGCCAGTCTGTATCTTTTGATTGGCGCATTTAGCCCATTTACATTTAGGGGTAATATTGTTATTTGTGAATTTGATACTTCCATTTTGATGCTAGCTGGCTGTTTTGCCCATTAGTTGATTCAGATTCTTCATTTTGTTGATGCTCTTTAGGATTTGGTATGTTTTTGGAATGGCTGGTACTTTTTGATATGCTAATGTTTTACTATTGGAGAAAGGATATTTTACAGCTATTACTACAAGTTTTAAATAACATATAATTTATTAAGTATACTAGTCCCTTGGTATCCATGGGGGATTGATTTCTTTAAGGATCTTCATTGGATACCAACAGTCACAGATGTTCAAGCCCCTTTATATAAATGGTGTAATATTTGCATATAGTTTGTGCATATCCTGTTATATACTTAAATCATCTCTAGATTACATATGATATCTAACACTATGTAAATGCTATATAAATTACTATGCTATACTGTTAAGGGAATAATGCCAAAAAAAAAACCTGTATGTGTTTAGTACAGATTCAGTTTTTGTTTGAATATTTTTATTCATGGATTAATGAATTAAATCTATGGATATGGAATCCATGGATAATAAGGGACACTTATATCAACAATTCCTTAAAATTACTAAATTAGATCAAGTAAATCCTTTAGAAATACAGAAAGGCAGCCGGGCACAATGGCTCATATTTGTAATCCTAGCACTTTGGGAGGTCAAGGTGGGTGGATCATGAGGTCTCTATAAACATAAGCTGGTCATGATGGCAGGCAACTGTAATCACAGCTCTTTGTGAGGCTGAGGCAGGAGAATCACTTGAATTGCAAGGCAGAGCTTTCAGTGAGCTGAGATTCTGCCACTGCACTCTAGTCTGGGCAACAGGGCAAGACTCCAACTCAACAAAAAGGGGGAATGGTAAGAAAGAAAAAATATAGAAAGGCAAAAAGTTGGCTGTTTTAAATATTACAAGTAATTATAAGAGCTAGACATGTCCCTCAGGTTTTGAAATTCTTCTCATTGTTTTGACTCGTATGTTTTTCAAATAAAAATGCTTTTTTTGCCATGATTTTTTAATTGTATCAGTATATTGTGAAATATACATTAGGCCTCTTTCTGAATCCATCTGAATAATACAATGATAAAATTCACTGACTTTTTTTTTTTTTTTTTTTTTTTTTTTGAGGCAGAATCTCTGTAGCCCAGACTGGAGTGCAGTGGTGTGATCTCAGTGTCAGTTCACTGCAACCTCCATTTCCAGGTTCAAGCCACTCTCATGTGTGCTTCAGCCTCTCAAGTATCTGGAATTACAGGTATGTGCCACCATGCCCACTAATTTTTGTATTTCAGGTAGTGATGGGATTTTGCTATGTTGGCCAGGCTGGTCTTGACTCCTATTTTCAAGTGATCAGCCTGCCTTGGCCTCCCAAAATGCTGGGATTAAAGGTGTGAGCCACTGTGTCAGACCAAAATTCACTGACTTCTAATTGTATAGTCTTCAATGTACTATTGTTTCTGTTGACAGTTTTGGACTTTACAAGAGTGCCCAAGTTATTCATATTCATATATAGCTTTACCAGAATGCCCAAATTAAAACTGAGGGACTTCTCTTCTTGGGTCTGTGAGGGGAGTAGTTTCAAAGGCAGCAGTTTCCATTCTCCATGCCTTCATCCAGGAACAAGAGGGGTTTCAAATGCCAAGTTCTTTGTCTGGGTTTCCTACATGCAGGGTAAGTAGAGAAAGCCAGGTGAAACTCCCTTGTCCCAAAAAGCCCACTGAAAGCTCTTGGAGGAGGGAGCTCTGCAACTCAGGGCTGTAGACCAAGTAACCAATCTGGTATCAGAATCAAATATCAATCACTCCAGAGAAAGTTAGAAAGAACTCCTCTCATTGGTTGAGAAGATGAATGGGGAGGGAATACCTCAAGTATTAAAACTCTAGCCGCTCCTTACCTATGTGGATTCCTTCTCTGGGTCCCCTCCCATGACAGCAAGGGAGCTGTCTTTCTTTCTCTCTTTGTCTAATAAATCTCTTTTCTGCAAGACTCTTTGGGTTGACAATATTTATTCAAACAGCAAACTCGCCACACCTCTAGAGCCCCTTTCTTCATTCTTCTGGGTTAGGGAGGCTAAGAAACTCTTCAGTACTGGTAGCTGCATGCACTTCTCCAGTTACATATTTTGGTGAACCAGCCAGGAGAACATGACTTCAGACAGGTGAGTGATATTGGGCCCCTTTCACTTGCTAATCTGTCCTTTCCCTTCTTTTAAATTTGTTAAAGAGGTAAAAACCAGGTGACTGTCATCCATCTAAATGAGACTAGCACAGCTGCCTGTCTAAAGACACAGGTGTCAGGCTTTCTGGGAATGGACTTTTCAACAACCCCAGCTCTTTGCAACTGGGAGTGTTAGCTAGCCCCAAACTAGCTTTCTTTTCTTGCTGTTCTTTCTTTCTCTGGTCCAAGCCGAGAGTCAGCTAGAGAAAAGAGCAGCAGCACAAACTCCCAGTTCAGTCAATTTGAGGTTGTGGCCCCATTTAGACTTCCTAAGAAAAAGCCACCTGTTCAAGCCATGCCCAGCCTTTCAGACCCCAACATCCTGGGTCCAGATTTCCATAAGGCAAACTTTTTTCCAGCTCTTTCCTCTGAGATATTTCCTGCAAGCTATTACCCTTCTTGCTAGGACTTTGAGGCTCCTCTGCGGGCAGTCCAGAGACCCTTGCCCATGATCCCCTCAGGCTTATGCCTATGAGGACATCCTACAGGATAAATACACAGAGTAGTCCATAGTGCTAGGTTACGTCCTAACAGAGCCAGAGTCTTTCAGTGGGTACTGGAAGCTATAGGACATTATGTATTTTTTTGTCATCTGCAATTTCCCAGTCCAACTAAGTAGTTCCAGAATCCAATGACATACAATTTGCCTTGCCTAGGATTGGCTCTCCATACAGCAGAACTTCTCCATCTAGAATACCATAATCAGACATGGTCCAAGGCTCAAATAGTTAATTACAGGCCCCACAACCCTAGGACATATTCCTGTGATGAAAGGTGGGATGGGAGAGAAGTCTCGGGTCCCGAGGCATTGTTCTGGCCTCGTCCATGTGGCCAGTCATTACCTTCTTTAAGATTATTGTGCTTCATATACACCATGGAATATTATGCAGCAATCAGAAATGATGAGTTTGTGTCGTTTGTAGGGACATGGATGAATCTGGAGAACATCATCCTCAGCAAACTGACACAAGAACAGAAAATGAAACACCGCATATTCTCACTCATAGGTGGGTGATGAAAAATGAGAACACATGGACACAGAAAGGGGAGTACTAAACACTGGGGGCTATTGGGGGGAAAAGGGGAGGACCAGTGGGAGGGGGAGGTGGGGAGGGATAGCCTGGGGAGAAAAGCCAAATGTGGGTGAAGGGGAGAAGAAAAGAAAGCACACTGCCATGTGTGTACCTATGGAACTGTTTTGCATGCTCTGCTCATGTACCCCAAAACCTATAATCCAATAAAAAATTAAAAAAAAAAAAAAAAGATTATTGTGCTTAAAGACCTTCTCAAGAAGTTTGCCTTCTAGGGCAGCTTTATGGTCTGGCCTATGTTAATTAGACTCTTCCTGGGGAATATTGGCACACATCACCCAAGCCTCACTGGCCTAGTTCATCAAGGACACACCAGTACAGGGCCACTAACCTTAAGGTTAGTGAGTCCCCATGTCCTTAAGGTGGCCATAAGGACATCAGACAGTGAGGGTGTGGCCATGATTTGGGCATGTGTGATTAAACCTGGTACATAGGAGGGACCAGAAGATGATCATGCATTTAGGGCACAAGGAAACTACAAGATGCTATAACTGGTGGATGCTCCAGGGCTAGCTAGTTGCTAGGAGTAACCAGGGATGTCGGCATCCCTGTGTTCAATTTCAGATGTGTGCTACTCTTCCCAAGGCAAAGTTTATCTTTTCCCAAGTTTACTCTTCCCAAGTTTATCCTTGATAACTAGGACCAATTTGACCCCCAATCTTTGAGGAAGAAGCTTTTCATTTTTTTCTGCCAAACAGTGTGACTGTTTTACCCTTTGCCAAGTGGAGAAACCTGGCCTCCTGAGGGAAGTATAAATTATAACACTCTTCTACAGTTAAACCTGTTCTGTAAGAGGGAAGGTAAATGGATTGAGGTCCCCTATGTGCAAGTTTTCTTTTCTCTAAGGGAAAATCCTCAGCTATGTAAGACTTGTAACCTCTGCCCTACTGGCCCCTCCTCAGGACTACCCCCATATCCAGGACTCTCTGTGGCTGGTTCCTCCACTGATGCTGACCAGGTCTCCTCAGCTCCTATAACCCAAGAAGAGTCAGCGAAGCCCAAAATGGCCAAGGCACCTTAGGCTACTAGGATTCCCCAACTCTGCCACCTATGGGCAGTAGTAGGAGAATTTGGACCAACCGAAGTGCATATTCCCTCTTCAATTTCTGACTTAAAGCAAATCAAGGGAGACATAGGAAAATTTTCAGATGACCTGGATAAGTACATAGTTGTTCTGCAGGGCATGGGTCAGTCCTTCGAATGAGATTGGAAAGATACCATGTTATTGCTTAGTCAGACCCTAACCAGCAATGAGAGAGAGGCTGCTTTAGCAGTGGCTCAAAAGTTTGGGAACACCTAGTACCTTAGTCAAGTACATGACCAAATGATGTCAGAGGAGAAGCATAGCTACCCTACAGGTAGACAAGCAGTCCCTAGCATGTACCCTTGCTGGGATCCTGACTCAGAACATGAGGACTGGAGTCACTGGCACCTATTAACCTGCATACCCGAGGGATTAAGGTGAACTAGAAAAAAGCCCATGAACTATGCTATATTATCCACCATAAGTCAGGAATGGAAGAAAACCCAACAGCATTCATTGAATGCTTACAGGAGGCCTTAAGAAAGTATACTCCTCTGTCACCAGACTCCATTGAGAGTCAGTGAATACTAAAAGACAAATTTATTATGCAATCAACAGTGGACATTAAGAGGAAGCTCCAGAAGCTAGCCCTGGGGCCAGAATAGAGTCTAGAATCATTACTAAATCCAGCAACCTTGGTGTTCTGTAATAGAGACTAGGAGAAACAGGCTGAAACGGACAGACGGGACAAGAGAAAGACCACAGCCCTAGTCATGACCTTCAGACAAGCAGACCCAAGGGGATCGGAAGAGGGAAGGGCTTGGGTTAGCCGCCACTCTGGCAGAGTTTGCTACCACTGCAGCCTACAGGGACACCTTAAAAAAATTGTCTCCAGAGGAACAGACCACCTGCTTGTCCTTGCCCACTGTGCCAAGGGGATCACTGGAAGGCACACTGTCCCAGGGGATGAAGGTTCCCAGGGCCTGAGGTGGCTAACCAAATGGCCCAGCAGCAGGACTTAGGGTGCCCAGGGCAAGCACCAGCACAAGCCATCACCCTCATCAAGCCCTAGGTAAAGCTAACCATGGTGAGCCAGGAGGTCAGTCTTCTCCTGGACACTGGCATGGCCTTCTCAGTTTTGCTTTTCTGACTTGGACGGTTGTTCTCCAAGTCTGTAATTGTCTGAGGAGTCCTAGGACAATCAGTCTCCCGATATTTCTCCCAGCCCCTAAGCTGTAACTGGGGAGAAATACTCTTCTCCCATGGCTTTCTTATCATGCCAGAAGGTCCCACTCCCTAACTAGGGCAGGACCTGTTAGCCAGAGCAGGAGCCATTATCTATATTAATATCATCAGAGAGGAAATCCCTGTCTCCTGCCCATTATTTGAAGAAAGAATTAATCCTGAGATTTGTGCAATGGAAGGACAATCTGAGTGGGCAAAAATGCCTGCCCAATTCGAAGAAGGCTAAAGAATTCCCCTCTTTTTCTTACCAAACACAGTACCCCATAAGACTGGAAGCCAAAAAGAGGTTACATGATATTATAAGGAACTTGAAAGCTCATGGTTTAGTGAGGACCTGTAGTAGCCCTTGAAATATTTCAATTTTAGTGGTACAAAAGCCTAATGGACAGTAGAGGCTGGTGCAAGATCTTAGTTTTATTAATGAAGCTGTGATCCCTTTAGACTCACCTGTACCCAACCCATACGCTCTGCTCTCTCAAATAACAGGAGAGGCACAATGGTTTACAGTCCTGGACCTTAACAATGACTTTTTCTGTGTTCCAGTACATCCTGACTCCCAGTTTCTGTTCGCCTTTGAAGATCCTTTAGACAAGAATTCTCAGCTCACCTGGACAGTGTTACCCCAGGGATTTCAAGATAGCCCTCACTTGTTTAGCTGGGCTCTAGCTCAGGACCTTAGTCATTTTTCACATCCAGGTACCCTAGTTCTTCAATATATGGATGACTTCCTTTTAACTGCTAACTCAGAAACCCAGTGTCAGCAGGCCACCCAGGATCTCCTAAACTTTCTAGACACCTATGGATATAAGGTTTCCAAATTAAAAGCTCAACTTTGTAGGCAATAGTTAAAATACCTAGGGCTTGTCTTGTGTAAGGGCACTCAGGCCCTTGATGGAGAACATCTCCAACTCATACTGGTCTTCCCTGATCCAAAAGCCTTAAAACAGTTGTGAGGATTCTTAGGAATAACTGGTTTCTGCTGATTGTGGATTCTCAGATATGGAGAAATATCCAAACCCCTATACACATTTAGGTTATAGAAACGTTTGGTTAAGGAAATCCAAAAAGCTAACACCCAACGAATACAATAGGACCCTATAGCTGAGGCAGCCTTTCAGACCCTAAAGCAGGCACTACAGCAGGTTCCAGCTCTAAGCCTTCCTACAGGGAACTTCTCCCTATATGCTATGGAAATGTCAGGAGTGGCATTGGAGGTTCTCACTCATACCCGGGGGACCACGCCACAAGCAGTGGCATACCTAAGTAAGGAAACTGATGCAGTAGCAAAAGGCTAGCCACACTTCTTGCAGGTCATAGCTGCAATGGCTATACTGGTCTCAGAAGCTGTTAAAAGAGTGCAAGGGAAAAATCTAATTGTATGGACTTCACATGATGTAGCTAGAATTCTGGCCTCTAAAGGAGGCTTATGGCTGTCCTGCCTCTACCCTCTTCTAGGCACATTTATAAACATTCTAATTGTTGCTGGCCTTCTGGCCTCACATCTTTAACTTTCCTGTCAAATTTGTTTATTCTAGAATTAATGTCATAAGCCTGCAAATGGTCCTGCAAATAAAACTCCAAATGTTCGTGGCTCCTGAGTTCTATCATGGACCTCTGAATCAACCTGCATCCCCAGAGGACTCCCCTCTAGAGGAAACTTCAAATGCAGGGCCCCTTCTATGCCCCAATTCAGCAGGAACTAGTTAAAGAGTGATTGACCCCTGTGTCCCAACAGCAGTTGGCCTTTCCTGTTTAGAGTGGGGAACTGAGGGACTTCTCCCCCGGGCCATGAGGGGAAAGCTTTCAAAGGCACGAGTTTCCTGGCTAGAAGCTTCCATGTGGGAACAGAGCAGATTCAAATGTAAAGTTCTTTGCCTGGGATTTCTGCACACAGGCTAAGTAGAGAAAGCCAGGTGAAGTTCCTTTGTCCCAGAAAGCCCGCCAAAAGCTCTGGGAGGATGGCACTCTGTAACTCAGGGCTGTAGAACAAGTAGCCAATCTGGCATCCAGATCAGTCACTCCAGAGGAAGTTTGAAAGAACTCCTCTCATTGGACGAGAACATAAATGGGTAGGGAATAACTCAAGGGTTAAAACTCCAGCTGCTCCTTATCTATATAGATTCCTTCTCTGGGTCCCCTCCCATGACAGAGTGGGAGCTGTCTTTCTTTCTCTCTTTCTCTGTCGAATAAATTGCTTTTCCACAAAACGCTTTGGGTCCATGATACTTATTCAAATGGCAAACTCACCAAGCCTCCAGGGCCCCTTTCCCCATTATTTGGAGTTAGTGAGGTTAAGAACCTCTTCAGAACTGGGAGCTGAGCATGCTCCCCCAGTTACAAAACCATTCTTTGAGTATCAATACAATAATTCTACTTTTCACTTTCAGGACAGTAGTCAATAAATTACAAAAGGTATTCAACTTTATAATAAAATGGCTTTGTGTTAGACGATTTTGCTCAAAGGTGAGCTAATATAAATATTCTGAGCATGCTTAAGATAGGCTAAGTTATGGGGTGCAGTGGCTCACACCTGTAATCCCAGCACTTTGGGATGCTAAGGCAGGTGGATCACCTGAGTCTGGGAGTTGAAGACCAGCCTGACCAACATGGAAAAACCCCATCTCTATGAAAAGTACAAAATTAGTGGGGTGTGGTGACACATGCCTGTAATCCCAGCTACTTGGGAGGCTGAGGCAGGAGAATCACTTGAACCCAGGAGGTGGAGGTTGCAGTGGCTGATCGCACTATTGCACTCCAGCCTGGGAAACAAGAGAAACTGTCTAAAAAAAAAAAACAAAAATAAAAATAAAATAAAGATAGGCTAAGCTAAGCTACAATGTTCTGTAGCTCAGGTATATTATGTGTATTTCCTACTTAAAATATTTTTAATTTATGATGGGCTTACTAGGAGGCATAACTGCATTGTAAGTCACAGGGCATCTGTACTGGGGTCCACTCTAAATCTTAAATCCTTAAATTGAACTATCAACAGCCTGCATTTTTAGTATTTAATCAGTACTCTGCCAAATGATTTCTCATTCTTGGATTTTTTTTTCCTGGCATTCTCAATTAAAAGTCATCAAGCTTAGGACATAGTTGCCATACTAGACTTAAAACATAAAACATAAAAAAAAAATAAGTTAATTAGAGTCAGAGCAAGGACATTTGTGAATAAAAGTTTTAGTTTCTCTGATATTACAATTTTAAATTACAATTAGTGACAAATACTTTATCATTAATTTCTTCTTACAGTACTTGCTATTTGAAACTCGAAATCTGTCAGAAAATGCCCTGGCATCTTGGCTTGTTTTGTTTCATGTTTGTTAATAATCCATGGGCTTATCTTTTTTTTTTGTAAAATAATTGAAATATTTTCCAATGTTCAAAAAAAGATAGATAAAATCCAAGCATCTCTACACACTTTTTATGGATATTATTTTTCTGAATCTTTATTGGCCTTTAAATAGAGTACACATTTCCCCTGGTCATTTTTTTTCAATAATAGTTTTAAATTAGCACAAGCATTTTTATATTTATTGATTAATACCTATGTTTTAAATACAATGCTGCATAACTGAAGGTCACAACACTAAAGAAGTATGTTTTTATGTTACACATAGCATTATTTCAATTGGTGATGTGACATACAATTATTAACAATACCACCAAAACATGACATCACTAAATGGACATGAAGACTATGGAAGGGAAATTTGCTATTGTCTTAAAAAGGCTTGAATTCACACCTGATTTTATCACTTATAATAAAATCACTTATAATGTGATATAGAGTGATTATTAAGGTTATCTGAGACCTCTTTCTCTTGAAAAATAATTTTGATAAATTTATCTTCTCTGCATAATTCATAAACTTGAATTATTTTAGTCTTTTCATATGTCACAGAATTCCACTTAGACTAATGTACCTAGAACAGATTTCTTCTCCAACTGTTCTTTCTATTCTCTTCCTCTACTTTTCTACATAAAATTATCACTCCCAGAAAGTGAAACATTTCTTTATTTTGTCTTTTTCACTAACCTCTATGACTACATGGATCTTGACTGTTTTAATCACTATTATATCACAGAACCAGGAAAAGTTCTCAAAACCTAGTAATACATTAATTTGAAGTTAAAGTCTATTAATTTTAATACATGATGTTAATATTTAATATACAATTAAATATAAATATATGTGTGTTTCATGATATGCACAAAATTGTCAGTCAGGAGATAAGAAGTTTGATTCAAATCTGTAACTTAATGGGTGTCTGCAGGAGTAGTATTCCTTTTTTATCTGAGAAATCAGGGACTTGAAACGTGTCACTGCACAATTTCATTTGGAATTATATACTCTTATTTTAAAAGCCATTTAGTTTTGTATCAATTTTTCAAGAGATCAATTGAACTTTACATGAAAAAACAAACACAATAATCTCTTCAAAGTATTAATTATATGTTTGCCCCAATTTTATATTACTCAATGATTTGCTGATAATCAAACTACTTCTTAATCATCAAATAATCCAAAGATTTTTAAAGGTAAATGACATAGAGATAGTTCATTGAGAAACAGTATAAAAATGCATAACTAGATATTGCAGATTGCAATGGAATTCATTGAATTATGGAAAACTTCAGGTTCCAATCTGTTTCCAGTTCCTACCTCAGTAGAGCTGGCGAGGTCACATGAAACTGCTCACCCACCACCTGCTGAGCTTGTATGTGTGAGGAATGGGGCCCCTGGCTTCTGCCTGTGCCTCCAGGGTACCAAGGTGTCTATCAGCCCTGTGGAGTTCAACTTCCATTTTGTGGTGTGTGTGATACCCTACGTGGAGTGGGTGGCAGATACCTTGCACCTGATCAAGGTACCTAAAGGGCCGATTGAGGGATATGAGGATGATGTAGTTTCTGAAGAAGATGCACCATGTGCTGCTGGAGGTAGATGTGTTGGAGGTCACCCTGCAATGCTCAGAGTCTGGATATCTGTACCTCATTAGCTGGTGGGAGCTTCAAGCTGCTGAATGACAAGGAAACAGGGTTGATCCTGTTAGGTGTCAGGTTTTTTGTTGTTGTTATTTTGTTTTTGTTTTTATAACTTTGTGAATCTTTGTTGATGAATATCTTGTCTACTAATTCTGCTGTGGGTATCTCCAACTCTTGACTGACCCAATGTCACACCAAGCACATGGTGTTCTTTAGCTCTATGGTATATCTTTTTTCTCATTAAAGGTTCAAAACCACTGAGCTATCTATCTATCTAGAAATTATGTATGTATGTATGTATTTATCTATCATCTATCTATCTAAATATCTATATAGATAGAAATGGAGATGAGGGATATATTTTAGAAATGCAAATAGTTTCAGGTTTAAGTAGACTTAAATTATTATTGAAATAAAAATTATAGCCATAAAACGTTAACTGAAAAGAGTTCACTATCATTTGCCCTAAGGTAATGTTTTTATTTCAAGGTATATATTAAATACTTGACACCAAAATGACAAAATGGATATTGTTCTATTTCAGCAGATAAATTGGGAAGATAAAAATGTGTATACATTAAAAGTTAAATTGCTTTAAAAATTATTCTGTCTCTGCATAATTTCAATCGACTCTCTCTAATCTTACTCTATTCTTAACATTTGTTTCTGTAACATTAATGGTTAAGAGGTAGGACCCAGTACAATCAAGCTTTCTTTACACTTCTTTTATGACAAGTCTTCAAGGTAGCATCTTTTAAAATATCTGTTTGTGTCCATGATTTATTATTAAATGTAGGCATTTTTATTTGTGGTGGTTAATTTGAGTGTCAACTTGGTTAGATTGAAGGATGCAAAGTATGTCTGTGAGGGTATTGGCAAGGGAGATTAACATTTGAGTCAATGGACTGGGAGGGACAGATCAATCTGGGTGGGCACTATTTAATCAGGTGGAATAAAGCAGGTAGAAGAAAGTGGAATGAACTGACTTGCTGAGTCTTCTGGACTTCATCTTTCTCCCATGCTGGATGATTCATGCTCTCAAATATCAGACTCCAAGTTCTTCAGCTTTTGCATTCTTGGACCTGCACCAGTGGTTTGCCAGGGATCTCAGACTTTCAGCCACAGACTGAAGGTTGTACTGTCAGCTTCCCTATTTTTGAGGTTATGAGACTCAGAGGGATCCACCAGTGGCTTCCTTGCTCCTCAACTTGCAGACAACCTATCATGAGATATTGCCATGTGATAGTGTGAGCCCATTCTCCTTAATAAACTCCCTTTGATATATGCATATATCCTATCAGTTCTTTTCCTCTAGAGAATCCTAATACATTATTTTATGTTGAAAAATATAAAACATTTTGTTTTATATCAAGCTCTATGTCAAATGTGAACACAGCTCCAGTTTTTAGACAACTAATATTACTGTGATTGCACTTTTAAAGTGCAGATAGCAGTGTATATTAGGGAGTCACAAGACTTCTGTTAGCTATGTAACTCTGGAAAAATATCAAATTCTATAGTTTCTTTATTGTCAAATAAGGAAAGTGATAATAATAAACTTTAAATGTCCTTCTAGAGATGGTTCTTACGATCTGTATACAAAAACTTAAAAAAGTCATAGAGGAGCAAGAGAAAAGAATTAGACACAATCTTCACATTGGGTAAAATAATTATTTTTTTAAGTTTCCACCAATTAAAATGCATAACTCAAACAGAAAAAAAAGAAAGTTATTTGAGACAATGTATAAATATAGTGATTCATTTCCTAGAGATTTTTAGTTTAAATCTGCAATTGAAAATTTGGAAAAATAACAGGCACTATGATAGAAATAGTAAAAGACTATGGGAAGTTTGAAAATCATAGACACTTACAGGAAGTTTGGCAGTGTTCTACCTTTGCATTGCTTTTCATAATAAATGAAGAATACTGTGGTAAGTTAGAATTGTTTTTATTACAGAAATACAAATTTATTATAACGTCTTCCCTGTTTTTTGCACTGGATAATCCTTGAGTTGCTGTTTTCCTCCTCAATTTACATCTAGCTCTGTATCTAAATTCCTTGAGCTGCAAGTAATTTCCAGGGTTTGTTGGTGTTATTTTATTTAAGAAATGATAAAGAGATTCATTCAGCATTAATATGGATTAAAAGGAATACAGAAAAATTTTTGTCCAGGAGTCATTTGAATTGATTTGTATTGGTAAAGCACTAAAGAAATATGTATTATTGCATTCAAAGTTTTTTACTTGGTCTACAGAGCCAAACTGCAGGTAATTGGATTCATAGCTCTTAGTAATAGCATGATAGTCTTAGTTTCTTTGATTTTAAAATTTTTTAAATTGAGAAGTATGTGTTTGAAAATACATAATATATTTAATTTTCAAGTACTCCTTTTATAAATGTTTAAGTGTTTCAGTTTTTAGGAATAATTTATGTAGTAAAAGAAAGGCATTTAAAAAAATAAAGTGTCAAAACAAATTCCAGCATTCATGCCTTATAGTCTATTTCATAGAAAATCATTTGAAAGAAAAAGAAAACACTACTAATATTAGCTGCAGATATTTTAGAAACTTAGAATTTTGATTGAGTATATGTTACTTTATTTAATAATGTCAAAGCAATAATAAAATCATTCTTTTAAAAATTATTTTCTTAACATATGCTCAGCAAACTCCCATTATAAAATTTTAGATAATCCGACTGAAAAATTTCTATGAAGAAACTGAAAGGTGGTTTTAATTGCTTTGTGAAATGCATAATTTGTCTTACTGAATTATACTTGGATTTAGACTGCAAAGTTTTTGTGCTGTATGACTGTTACTCTTCCACATTTCAACGTGATAATATGTTTAAATCAGATTTTATTTTTTAGTTGACGTTCATGACTAGAAAGAGAAACTGAAACAAACATTAATTTTGTCAGTGAAAAGGGAATATTAGTTTTGATTTAAAGAGTTATGCAAACATAGAGCTGTAGAGAGAGAGTCAGAATGTTATATCATACTTAACACAAGAGAAAAACCTGAAGCAACTACAAATTAGCAGTTCTTGACTCATCGAGGTTACAAGTTCTTTAGAACTTCACTGGATTTTAAATATTTTTCATGTAATAGTGCACTGATGTTATATTTCTAAAAGGTAATTGACTATATTTTATTTCCATAATAGAATCTGTATATTATATTTGTTATCTGTAAAGGAAAATTTGTACTTCTAATTTTATGGCAGTTGTCAGTCTCAAAGACAGTTTAAAAATCACCAGAACCTTCAATTCTACGTATTTAACTAAGAGTAACAAATAAATGAGTGAACATGTTAGCAGTGTTTAAAGCAGGATTTTGCTGATAGCAATTAAAAAAGGACCTGATTATGCACAACAGGAGAATGAATGATTAAACTGTGTGATATTCTTAGAATGGGATATTATAAAGGGGTGGGAATAAAACACTTCAGCTCCACTGAAAAGCAAGGATAAAACCTGGAATCATAACCAAAACTGCTACAGATGACAACTTTCATTATAAACTAATAATTAATGTAAAAACTACTTAAAAAGCAAGAAATTGGTAATGATGAATGCTAGCAAAAGAAGTGTTACTTGAGAAGCTACACTCTGGGTCTTAAGTTGGGTATAATAATATGGTAGCTTTTTGGAAAATAATAATGATAAAAATAGCAAATTTGTTTCCATCATGAAGATATATATTTATATCATAACAATGAATTACTGAAATTGCAGACAATAACTGAATTTAGTTTCATTACCAGCAGTCAAAATTAATACTTCTGATATTAACATGATATTGATGATGATAATTGTAATGATAATAATAATGAACAATAATAGCTAGCTACAATATTAAGCCTTAACATTATACTAGGTCTAATAAAGTATTTTGCATGTGTATTTTTGCATGTTTCATGAAGCACTTCAGAATTTAGTTATATAAGTATTATTGTTGTCTCTGTATTATAAATGACCTGGCTAAAGTTTTAAATATTAAGTTACTTGCTCAAATTTACAAAACTTTTAGTTAGCTGACCTAGAATTAGTATCTCAATACATCTCACTCCAGGTCCCATGATCTTAACTATTGTATTAGATGGATCCGTAGTTACAATACACACACATATTTTGTTTTGGATTTAAAAATAGAATGTGTTCATTGAGTTAATTTCTACCAAGGACATTTTTCTTTCACATAGTGTAAGATTGTTTTTTACTCTGTATTGACATGACTAGTAGTTACTATTCAAATATATTCATTTTATAAATGTATTTTACATATATAAATATGGTTAAGAGGAAAGTAGAACTTCCTGGTTCCTATAGCATAACTTTATATATATGGTAAACTATTCTAAAGATGCATCATAATGTTAATTTCTGTCTTTGAAATAAATCCAATAATTACTTATTAATGCAGCATCTTTTCTTACATAGATATTTCTCTACCATAATTTATTTGACTTTGTTAATTTAATCTTAAGGACAAGTAATGCATTTGTTAATATGCCGAACATCTACCCGTTACATACTTCTTAAATAGTTTTCTATTTACTATACCACATGCCCTCTCAATAAATATGTAAAACATAAAGTGAAGGTATATCAACGTAAGCTACACTTAATATTGTGTTAAGGGAAGTAGGAAGTCAATATTATTTCAAAAAGGAACACTTTATTTTATGTATTATCAACTTCAAAAAATATGTCAGAGAAAATTATCTTAAAATATGTTGGGTTTACTTGGGAATAAGAAATAAGAATTATAATTCAGAATGCACAGAATGGCAATCAACTAGTGCACTGGGTGAGAGAAGGGTAAAGAAAAGATTAGCAAAAAAGAAGAGGTTTACAAAATCTGCTTAGAAGCAGAGTTCATTGGTTCCAGAGTCTGAAAGCGAGTTGTAACGAGTTTGTTAGTAGAGATGCTATTACTGGGCAAGTGTTCTTTTAAGGGCGTCTCATCTGAATTACTGAAGTCCTGAAGAACATGCAATGATATACCTTTCCAAAGTGGGAGGTGGATGCAGGGTGTGAAAGAGTTTTGTGAGGTTTATTTAGAAAGTTCTTGGAGGTCCTTCACAACCCCCCTTAGTTGTATTACTAGGTATTTTATTATCTTTGTAGCAATTGTGAATGGGAGTTCACTCATAATTTGACTCTGTTTATCTATTACTACTGTATAAGAATGCTTGTGATTTTCGCAAATTGATTTTGTAACCCAGACTTTGCTGAAGTTGCTTATCAGCTTAAGGAGATTTTGGGCTGAGATGATGGGGTCTTCTAAATATACAGTCATGTCATCTGCAAATAGACACAATTTGACTCCCTCTTTTCCTAACTGAATACCCTTTATTTCTTTTTCTTGTCTGATTTACCTGACTAGAACTTCCATTACTATGTTGAATAGGAGTGGTCAGAGAGGGGACTCTTGTCTAGTGCCAGTTTTCAAAGGGAATGCTTCCAGTTTTTGCCCATTCAGTATGATATTGGCTGCAGGTTTGTTGTAAATAGCTCTTATTATTTTGAGATACATTCCATTCATACCTAGTTTATTGAGAGTTTTTAGCATAAAGGGCTGTAGAATTTTGTTGAAGACCTTCTTTGCATCTGTTGAGATAATCATGTGGTTTTTGTCTCTGATTCTGTTTATTTGATGGATTATTTACAGACTTGTGTATGTAGAACCAGCCTTGCATCCATGGAATGAAACCTGCTTGATCATAATGGGTAAGGTTTTTGATGTGCTGTTGGAATTGGTTTGCCAGTATTTCATTGAGGATGTTTTCATCAATGTTCATCATGGATATTGGCCTGAAATTTTCTTTTTTAGTTGTGTCTCTGTCAGGTTTTGGTATCAGGATGATGTTGGTCTCATAAAACAAGTTAGGGAGGACTCCCTCTTTATGTAATGTTTGAAATCGTTTCAGAAGAAATGATACCAGCTCACCTTTGATTATCTGGTAGAATTCAGTGGTGAATCCATCTGGACCTGGACTATTTTTGATTGGTAGGCTATTAATTGTGGCCTCAATTTCAGACCTTATTATTGGTCCATTCAGGGATTCAACTTCTTCAGGGTTTAGTCTTGGGAGGGTGTAAGTGTCCAGGAATTTATCAATTTCCTCTTGATTTACTGGTTTATTTGCATAGATGTGTTTGTAGGATTCTCTGATGGTATTTTCTATTTCTGTGGGATCATCAGTGAGATCCTCTGTATCATGTCTTATTGCATCCATTTGTTTCCTCTCTCTTTTCTTCTTTATTAGTCTGGCTAACAGTCTATCTGTTTTGTTGATCCTTTAAAAAAAAACAGCTAGTGGATTCATTGATTTTTGTAAGGTGTGTGTGTGTGTGTGTGTGTGTGTGTGTGTGTCTATCTCCTTCAGTTCTGCTCTGATCTTAGTTATTGCTTGTCTTCTGTTAGCTTTTGAATTTGTTTGATCTTGCTCCTTTAGTTCTTTTAATTGTGATGTTAGGGTATTGATTTTAGATCTTTCCTTGATTCTCATGTGGGCATTTAGTGCTATAAATTTCCCTCTGGACACTGCTTTAAATGTGTCCCAGAGAATCTGGTAAGTTATGTCTTCATTCTCAATGGTTTTGAAGGACATCTTTATTTCTGCCTTCATTTCGTTGTTCATCCAGTAGTCATTTAGGAGCAGGTTGTTCAGTTTCCATTTAGTTGTGTGGTTTTGAGTTTCTTAATCCTGAGTTCTAATTTGATTGCACTGTGGTTTGAGAGACTGCTTGTTATGGGAGGAGAACATCACACACTGGGGCCTATGGGGGATGGTGGGGTAGGGGAGGGATAGCATCAGGATAAATGCCTAATGTAGATGATGGGGTGATGGATGCAGCAAACCACCATGGAATGTGCATACCTATGTAACTAAACTTCAAGTTCTGCACATGTATCCCAGAACTTAAGACATAATAATAATGATAAAGTCTTAGATACAGTGCCTACCCCAGACATGCATGCGTTCTTGTCTTAGGCATAAGCATTCTCTTTGTGCTTTCCTGGCCCTGTTTTGTCTGGGTCTGAATAAAGTGATTTCCTTATGGTATCTGCAAATTATATCGTATGTTCTAAAGTTTGAATTGCTACCTGTTTTTAGTTATTATAAAAATACATTTATTTAGGCAGGACATGTGGCTCACATCTGTAATCCCAGCACTTTGGAAGACCAAAGCAGGAGGATTCATTGAGGCAAGGAGTTCGAGTCTAGCATGGGCAACATAGTGAGACCCTGTCTCTCTTTACAAAATTTACAGAAAATAAATATAGTTATAGTTTGTAAAATAACCGAAGACAGAAAATAACCTAAACATGAATGTATATAAGCTAATTGTATACACATATGACATATAGGTTGACTTCAAATTTGTGGATGTATAGACATGGCTCAGAAATGTTTTTAGAAACAAGTAAAAAAACTATATTTCATGTATGGACAAATTACTCACATAAAATTGTTTTAAAAAGGTCTGTCTCTGAATGGGCTTGTGGAGTTGGCTGGGAAGGAAAATGAAAAAAACGTCTAGGATGATGGAATTTAATGGAGATGTGAGTACATGCTTTGTTAAAACTCACAACATTTAAATGTAAAATATTTGTATTATATTTGCATGAATTTTACAAAAGAAAATGTTCTGCAAATAAAAACTCAATATGTAAAAATATTAACTAAAAAGGGGGACTATATCTAAGGTGTAAAATTTAGAAATTAATATTTTTAATATATTTGTTTTACATGTTATTTAAATGATTACATATGATTTTTACAATTAAATAATTTAAAAGGCCTGATTAAAATAGTCAAACAATATGCACCACCCAAAGTTCTGAATTTTATAGTATTATAGAAACTATTCATAATAAAATATTAATTACTTGCTATTGCTCAATTTTCCCTTACATAACTCATTTTGAAATTTAACTGTCAATGTAAGAGTGCCAGAAGGGCCTTTAAAAAGTGAGCAAGTCATGAAGATTCTGCCTTCATGAATGTACTAATGTCATTATCAGGAGTGTGGCTTTTTATGGAAGTGGGCCCCTGATTGGAAAGGATGAGTTTGACCCAATTTCTTTTCTTGCTCTTTTCTCTCTCTCTCTCTCTCTCTCTCTCTCTCTCTCTCTCTCTCTCTCTCTCTCTCATGCTTTCTCGCCATGTGATAGTTTCTACCATGTTATGATGTAGCAAGAAGGCTCTCACCACCACATGTATCCTCTCAATCTTGGACTGTCCAACCTTCAAAACCATGGAGTCAAATAAATCTCTTTTCTTTATAAATTACTCAATCTGTGGAATTCTTTTACAACAGTAGAAAATGGATTAAGACATTAATGTTTTCAAGTTCATAAGACTTAAAATGAAGCCTTGATATTATTTCAACACTTGTTTATTTGAGGTCTTCATATTATCTGACAGATTTGAATAACATATTAACTATAGAACATAGCATTTTATCCATAATTTAAACACACATTTTAAAATTATATAGCAGACAGGAATATATAGTCAGCATGACTATTTATGGTTGAGTTTGCAATATGATTCACACTAATTTTTGAGGATATTCAAAAATAGAACTTCTAAAAGTGTTTAAAGCAAGAGCAAACTAAATTGATTTTGAAGAAAATCAATCAAAAAAATAATTAGAACTTGCATTATTTTCTGATGTATTTTTCAAAAGATACATTTCATTTATTAACATTCAGTACATATGCATGTTTACACATTGCTTCATTTATAGTAATCAAATTTTTAACCCTCCTAATTTTGATAGACAAGAACTTTTCTTTTTTTTTTTTTTGGTTTGTACACCTATTGACATACTTCATTATTAGCTTCTAATTGGTTTTGTTTTTGCATAGCTGTGAAATTTATTTAAATAAGTTCATTATTTTCCTGCCAGGAGAGACAAAACTTAATTTAATTAGAGGTCATTGCACTTCCAGATTGAGTTAATTAAAGATCTAATCAAGCCTCCTAGGAATAAGTAGATTGTCAGTTGGGAAAAATCATGGCAAGGCAAAACTCTAAAATCTACATTAAGATTAATAATTTTTTCAGCTAAAACTTCATGTTTCTTGGCTTCTTCCAACTACATAGTCTCTTTAAATACTGAAATGAATGTGATAAAACTTGCATCTGATTAATGTTTCCCAGTTAAACTTAATACAACTTTATCAAGTCTTCCAAAAGCATGCAAGATTTGAGTCTTCAATGTGTAGGGACCAAGGGAAAACCTCCCCGCCACCCCGCTCCACCAAAAGAGCAGAAACATCACCATCTTGGACAAACACTGTCATTTTAAGTTCCCCTTGATTAGAAACCACTTAAATCCAGCCCCAAAACATCAGCCTAATGGCCAATGTCAACCTGACCATAAATCATAAGTGACACCTCCAGCCAGAAACATTCCAGCTTTGAGATAAACCCTCCTCCAACCAGAAATATGTCAACCCTGAGATAACCTCTACTCCATCCAGAAACTTGCACATATTGCATAGGTTGAGCTAGACATCTAATCTCATCTTTTTTTTTTCCCCCTTGGACTGGGATTTACATCATAAGCTCCTCTGGACAACAGGCCTTTGGACTCAAACTGAATTAAACCATTGACTTTCCTGAGTTCCCTGCTTGCAAAGGGCATACTGTGGGACGTCTCAGTCATAATCATATAAGCCAATTACTCTTAATAAATTTTATATTTTTATGTATTGTGTTTGTGTGTGTGTGTGTGTGTGTGTGTGTTTGTGTGTATGTGTCTGGAGAACCTTAACTAAAACATATTTTGGTACTGGAGGGGTGATTATAAAGAAAGTTAATGTTAACAATGAGTTTACTTGTTTCCAGAGCTTTGGGTATTGGATCTATAATCTGGTTAGACTTAAATACATTAATAATTATATTTCAGCATGTGTCTTTATAATAGAACAATTTACAATCCTTTGGGTATTTACCCAGTAATGGGATTGCTGGGTCAAATAGAATTTCTATTCCTAGATTCTTAAGGAACAGCCACACTGTCTTCCACAATGGCTGAACTAATTTACACTACCACCAACAGTGTAAAAGTGTTCCTATTTCTCCACATCCCCTCCAGCATCTGTTGTCTCCAGATTTTTTAATGATGGCCAATTTAACTGGCTTGAGATGGTATCTCAATGTGGTTTGATTTGCATTTCTCTAATGACCAGTGATTGTGAACATTTTTTTTATATATTTCTTGGCCTCATATATGTCTTACCTTGAAAACTGTCTGGTCATATCCTTTACACACTTTTGGATGGTCTTGTTTGTTTTTTATCTGGTAAATCTGCTTTAGTTCTTTGTAGAATCTGGATACTAGTCCTTTGTCAGATGGGTAGATTGCAAAAATTGTTCCCATTCTGTTGGTTGCTGGTTCACTCTAATGATTGTTTCTTTTGCTGTACAGAAGCTTTGGAGTTTAATTAGATCCCATTTGTCTATTTTGACTTTTGTTGCTGTTGTTTTTGGTATTTTAGTCATGAAGTCCTTCCCTATGCCTATGTCCTGAATGGTTTTGCCTAGGTTTTTTTTTTTCTAGGGTTTTTATGTTGCTTGGTCTTATGTTTAAGTCTTTAATCCATCTGGAGTTAATTTGACTGTAAGGTGTAAGGAAGAACTCCAGTTTCTGCTTGCTACACGTGGCTAGCTAGTTTTCCCAACACCGTTTATTAAACAGGGAATCCTTTCCCTATTGCTTGTTTTTGTCAGGTTTGTCAAAGATCAGATGGTTGTAGGTATATGCATAGCCTCTGAGGCCTCTGTTCTGTTCCTTTGGTTTATATCTCTGTTTTGATACAAGCATCATGCTGTTCTGATTACTGTAGCATTATAGTATAGTTTCAAGTCAGGTAGCATGATGCTTCCAGCTTTGTTCTTTTTGCTTAGGATTGTCTTAGCTTTGTGGGCTCTCTTTTGCTTCTATATGAAGTTTAACCTTGTTTTTCCCAGTTCTGTGAAGAAGGTCATTGGTAGCTTGATGGGGATAGCATTGACTCTATGTATTACTTTGGGCACTATGGCCATTTTTGTGATAGTGAGTCTTCCTATCCATAAGGATGGAATGTTTTTCCATTTGTGTCACAATGCTCTGGATTGAGAGTTTCGTGGCAAGCATTGCTGGACCTGGG
Organism: Callithrix jacchus; assembly: GCF_049354715.1. Lineage (NCBI taxonomy): Eukaryota > Metazoa > Chordata > Mammalia > Primates > Cebidae > Callithrix > Callithrix jacchus. The sequence goes on along the minus strand of NC_133504.1, from coordinate 80,895,393 downwards.
ATGATCCAGCTCTGTTGAGGAATGGCATCCACCATTACTGAGGCAGTCCCCCACTAGCGAGGCAGTCCACCATTACTCAGCAGTCCACCATTTCCATGGAAGTCTACCATTACTGAGAAAGTCCACCATTACTGAGGCAATCCACCATTGCTGAGGCAGTGTGTCATCAATGAAGCAGACCACCATTACAGAGGCAGTTCTAACTATACCTCTGTTAAAAAAAATACAAGGAAATTTACACAGCAGCTGGGCAGAGCCTGTGGCAGCTCAGCAATGTCTCTGCTGGCAGACTGTGACTAGACTACCTCCTTGCTGGGCAGGGTATCTCTGAAAAAAGGCAGCAGCCTGTCAGGGACTTATAAATAAAGCCCCATCTTCTAAGGACAGAACACCTGGGAAAAGGGGCAGTCATGAGTTCTGCTACAGCAGACTTAAAGGTACCTACCCAGCAACTCTGAAGGAACAATGCAGCTCCCAGCACAGCACTTGAGCTCTGATAAGGGACAGACTGTCTCCTCAAGTGGCTCCCCAACCCCTGTATATACAAACAGGCACCTCATAAACAGGAGCTCAGGCTGACATCTGGCGGATACCCTTCTGGGACAAAGATAACAGAAGAAGAAACCAGCAGCAACCCTTACTGTTCTGCAGCCCCCACGGGTGATTCCCAGGCTAGCATGGTCTGCAGTGGACCTTCAGCAGTCCTGCAGCAGAGGGGCCTAACTGTTAGAAGGAAAACTAAAAAACGAAAAGAAATACTTTCAACATCAACAAAAAGGACATCCATTCAGAGACTCCATCTGAAAGTCACCAACTACAAAGACCACAGGTAGATAAACTCATAAAGATGGGAAGAAACCAGTGCGAAAAGGATGAAAACACCAAAAACCAGAATGCCGCTCCTCCAAAGAATCACAACTCCTCATCAGCAAGGGAATAATGCTGGATGGAGAATGAGTTGGATGAATTGACAGAATTAGGCTTCAGAAGGTGGGTAATAACAAACTTCTCTGAGCTAAAAGAGCATGTTCTAACCCAATGCAAAGAAAACTACGTACCTTGAAAAAAGGTTAGACAAAATGCTAACAAGAATAAACAGCTTATAAACAACTTGATAAAGCTGAAAAACACAATAGAAGAACTTTGCCAAGCATACACAAGTTTCAATAGCCTTATTGACCAAGCAGAAGAAAGGATATCAGAGATTGAAGTTCAACTCAATGAAATATAATGAGAAGGCAGGATTAAAGAAAAAAAGAGTAGAAGAAATGAACAAAGTCTCCAAGAAATATGGGATTATGTGAAAAGATCTAATCTAAGTTTGATAGGTGTCCCTGAATGTGACAGGGAGAATGAATCCAAGCTGGAAAACACTCTTCAGGATACTATACAGGAGAACTTTCCCAAAGCCTAGTAAGGAAGGCTAACATTCAAGTCCAGGAAATACAGAGAACAGAACGTTTTAAAATGTTTTAAATATATACAACATTGGAAAATATAGTTAATTTAATAATATATATTAAATTTTTAAATATGGTTATAAATATGACCATTATTCATTTTATTGTCAGCGTCATCTACTTTATAAAAGAAAAATACTTTATAAAGTGAATATATTTTTAGCGTGATAAAACAATAAGCATCTGGATGTGACGCAGATTATTAGAAACTCATTCGGTTTTTAAAAAATGTATTTGCTTACTTATGATTGACTCCATATCTCTAGGCACATATCAAATAAAGAAAGAAACTACTGCTGTTAAATATCACTTGTAAATTCAAAAGCCTGATTTCTCAAATTACTATAATGAGAAAGGGAAGATCCACAACAAACTTGGTAAGTAAGTGAGTAAAGGCAATATTATTTTCCATCGTATAGCATTTGTCAACAATGTCAAAATCATAAGAGTTGGAATTTTTAGCCACAAAAAAAGTGAAAGGATTTTGTTTTAAAAAATATTTATTTATTTATTTATTTATTTATTTATTTATTTATTTACTTTTCTTAAGTAGTGATAGTCTTGCTATATTGTTAAGGCTGGTCTCAAACTCGTTAGCTCAAGCAATCATCCTGCCTCAGCCTCCCAAAATGCTGTGAATACAAGTGTGAAGCACAGTACCCAGAAAAAAAAAAATTACAGTACAACTGATACTATTAAATTGGCAAAACAACATTTTGTATAGGTTGTGTTGAGGGTGTATAGATGAAATACAAGTGCTTGACAGAAAATGCACAAAAAGGTCAAATATTTTTGACAATAAAACTGAGGGCTAGTCTGATTAAGCCCAACACACTTAACATGTCTTGCTTGCTTTTTTTTTTTTTTTTTTTTTTTTTTTTGAGACGGAGTTTCGCTCTTGTTACCCAGGCTGGAGTGCAATGGCGCGATCTCGGCTCACCGCAACCTCTGCCTCCTGGGTTCAGACAATTCTCCTACCTCAGCCTCCCGAGTAGCTGGGATTACAGGCATGTGCCATGGTGCCCAGCTAATATTTTGTATTTTTAGTAGAGACGGGGTTTCACCATGTTGACCAGGATGGTCTCGATCTGTTGACCTCGTGATCCACCCGCCTCGGCCTCCCAAAGTGGCCTTGCTTGCTTTTAATCATTAGCTTATAGTTGGTCTTAAAACTCCTGCAAGCAAGTCATATAGCCAAACAGTACTTAACTAAATTCCCATTAGTTTCCTCACGGATAACATCTCTTACTGAGGGTCACTATGATAATAGGTGCTTAATGTCATTTTTCAGGGATAAGGGGTCAACTCTTGGCCAGTTCAAGCCAGTTGTGACCACTTACTTTTGAAATGGGCCTATACAAATGCCCAAAGAAAGACTTTGTGAGATCAGAAGGCCAAAATCTCCACCCTCAGATTATACTCACCCTGACTTTTTAGGACTATACCCCTTATGAAGAGACATGTAGCTCAAAGTCTCTTGCACAGAAACTCTGATTACCTCACTTTTCTTACCTGACAATCACCTTTTCTCAAATTTTAGACCACCTGCTTTCTATTCCATAATTTTTCTCTGGTTTCCTTTCTCAATAGCCTTGTGAATAAAGTATTTTGTCTTTTGCAAAACTTATTTTCACAGTGACTGGCTTGCTGTGTGTGGGCAGAACAAACCTGGTTTAATATCAAAACCTTGAGCTAAGTAGCAATGCTTCCTTAAAACCAAATTCTCTTCCTATTTTATGATACATTAACACATTTCAAACAGATATATAAAATCATCCATCAGAAAAGAAAATTTAGTTAGCTATTAGATGATTTGGACTGGGTCTTTGTAGATATTAATCATTTAAAGTTACAAAATGCAGATTCTTGGCTTATTATAGATAATGATTTAAATATTTCTATTAGTTAAGTTCTTACTACATTGCAATTGTTTCTAGAATCCCACTGTTAAAAAATCACTACTTTAATTGCAACAGTTTCTCTTCTTAAAGTAGCAAAGTTTTAATATATTCTAAAATATCAACAGTGTTATTTACTATGACAAGGAATAAGTGTAAAATCTATGCTGGATATACTGGAGTCCTCTTGATGTGATAAGGCATGAGAGAGGGAAAGTGTTCTCTAATCTTAGGATTACACTTAGTCATTTACTGGACCTGTGCGCCTCAGTCTTAATCTTCATGAATGCTTCTTTTTCCCTCATAATTTATGCGACACTAGAAGCCTAGGGGGAACTAAAATCCAGAAAATGCCTAGTATACTATTCTGATAAATACTTTTATTTTTAGAGAGAAAGATTCGCTTATAAAAAATGCAATGGGCCTGGCTCAGTGGCTCATGCCTGTAATCCCAGCACTTTGGGAGGCAGAGGTGGGTGGATCACGAGATCAGGAGATTGAGACCATCCTGGCCAACACGGTGAAATCCCGTCTCTACTAAAAATACAAAAATTAGCTGGACATAGTGGCTCGCGCTTGTAGTCCCAGCTACTCAGGAGGCTGAGGTAGGAGAATTGCTTGAACCCAAAAGATAGAGGTTGCAGTGAGCTGAGATTGTGCCACTGCACTCCAGCCTGGCACCTGGTGACAAAACAAGACTGTCTGAAAAAAAATGTAATGAATATATTTTAGAATAATTATGTTCCACCTCCCCATGCTAGAAGCTGGAAGGGATGTCTTTTGGATCTTCACTATGGGAAAGCAGCAGGACTCCTGGGGTTAAATTTCTGAAATTATAGGGCCTTGTGGCACCCTGCTGTTTCTGACTCACATGTGAATCCATATTCAAACTCCCCCAATTCACAAATATTATGATTTTAGTGTGCCTTCCAGTTTATGACTTCAGTGTGCCCTGTTTCCCGTAAGCAGATCTCAGGCATGAATGTCTGAATTTGCCCATATCTCCAGACTTCAGGGTTATTAATTGTCCTGAGACTTCAATTTTTTCTGATAGTTTCAAGGAACGTTGATATTCATTATGTTCAGTCATGTTCTTTACAGGACAATGGTGACGAACTTGGATCTGTTTACATGTCAGAATTTAAATTGAAAGTCTCTTTCTAACTTGTTTGATTATATGAATTTTACATATAATCAAATTTTACTTTCTTCTGGGTCATGCCATTAGCCTACCAACAAAGGGCAAATGTTACTGACAACCTTTAGGTTATTGATTATATGCAGAATTTTATTTTATTTTTATTTATTTATTTATTTAGAGACAGAGTTTTGCTCTTGTTACCCAGGCTGGAGTGCAATGGCGCGATCTCGGCTCACCGCAACCTCTGCCTCCTGGGTTCAGGCAATTCTTCTGCCTCAACCTCCTGAGTAGCTGGGATTACAGGCATGTGCCACCATGCCCAGCTAATTTTTTGTATTTTTAGTAGAGACGGGGTTTCACAACGTTGACCAGGATGGTCTTGATCTCTTGACCTCGTGATCCATCTGCCTCGGCCTCCCAAAATGCTGGGATTACAGGCTTGAGCCACCGCACCTGGCCCTATATGCAGAATTTTAAATTAATCCAACCTCCTGTATGAGGGCTTGTGACTCCATTGTGACATTCTGTCTTAATGTAAAAAAATCCTATACATTCCTAAAGTTGATGATGTAGTGATCAATGTACAACCTGCAGATGCTAAAAAGGATGCTGATTTATTTTAACAAAAGCATAAATTTCTACTGGTTTTTTACACATAGAAATGTTTAGCCTATATGATGTAATCCATAGCCAATGAGTGTCACCTCTGTATAGTACTCTTTAATGAAAATAATAAATCTTTAGTGGAAGAAGCCCCTCTCCTTTTTAAAAAGACTTTTCTATAAAAATCTTTTACCATATGATAGGCTTCAGGCTTCATAAAATCCTCCCTTCTTTCGGTGTGTCTCCCCAGGTCAATCCTCACATTGGGCTTCCAATGAACCTTTATCAAGTCATTTCTGCTTCAATAGCCTTGATTTCAGTTGCCAGCATTTAAGGAAACTCTCCTAACCCATTTTGTTCTCCCATTTCGTATTAGCTTCCTAAGACTAACTTAACAAATTACAAGACTGGGTAGCTTAAAACAACAGAAATGTTATTTAATTAACAGAAATGTTTAATGATTTTCACAGTTATGGGGACTAGAAGTCCAAAATTATGGTGTCAGTAGGTCCATGCCTCCTTGGAGGGCAGTAGGTAGGGAAAGCCCTTTCCATGCTTCTCTGTTATGTGATGTGAATTTTAAACTGCCTTGTTTACAGGGAAATTGATCCCCCTGAAATCTGGAGAGATGGGCAAAATTTGCAAAATTATGACAGTAAGATGAATGTGGCATAGTTAACTCCATCTTATTTCTAAACTCCCAGCTATCTTTGGTCATCCCTGGGAATAGGCCAAGCTTACTTTTGGAGGAATTTAGTTTACAGTTTAGTTTATAGTTAGTATTCATAGTTACTATAAATCCTTACTGCTCAGAAATCATGTGGCCAAAAGCCACAAACTTAGTGACTTCCTCAGTTGCTCCTATAGGTAATAGCATTATTATATTATCTAAGATTGGTCTTTTGAAATGTTTTCCAGACTGTCTCCAATTTAACTTAGACTATTTTACACACACTTATGATTGCATCTCCAACCAATCAGCAGTATTCATTCCCTAGTCCCCTGCCCACCAAACAATCTGTAAGAAGCCCTAACCTTTAAGCCTTAAGGGAGACTGATTTGAGTGATAACTCCAGTTTTTCCTTGTGGCTAGTCTTACATCAATTAAACTCTTTCTTTACTGCCATACCACAGTCTCAGTGAACTGGTTTTGTTTGTGCAGCAGGTAGGAAGAATCCATTGGGTAATTACACATTTAACATTGTACATCCCCATTGGAAAGCATTTTGGTGGTTTCTGGAAAACTAACACAGAAATTTACCTTGTGACCAGCAATTCCCAATATATAATAAAAATGTAATACTAATGCCTGCAAATGGAGTCACTCATATCAGGTGGCATCAAGCCTATAGAAAAAGAAAAAAAAAACTTATTTTTCTTTTTTGTTGTTGTGAGCTGAGACTTCCTCCAGGTATTTAAAAAGATAATAAGCATCTATGAGCATTGAGTTCATAGTAAAATTGCTTTACTTTAGATTGCTAAGCATATGTGTTGAATGGATAGTAAAGTTGTCCTACTTCAAAATGATAAGCAAGTGTATGATAGAGTAAGGGGATACAATCACACCTGCTGTGGTCTGGGTGCCACCCAAAACCCTTTGGCTGAGGTAAAAACAGTGAGCACACCTGCAGAGAATCATGAGTCATAAGGGACTAGAAATATTTAAGGCACTTTTGAAATTTCCACCTCTGAACATTCTGAAATCCTCCTTCCAGCTTTGGCAGCAGTAGCCTGCAAGGACATCCGAGAGAGGCAGAGAGGAGCAGCTTTTTCCTGCACTGATTACCACCCAGGAGGGACTTCCAGACTTCCTGGGGTTTCTCTGTCAGGGGGGCTGGTCTCCACAGTGGTTCCTTACTCCTGATTACTGTTTTTAATAATTGTATTGTGAATGTTTACTTAATTGTATGTGTCAATCTCTTACAATAAACCATGAATTCAAGAATTGCTCATTGCTTATTGAGTCATTATGAAACCTTTTGTGGAAGCTAAAGTTAGCACACTAGAGGAACAAACTTGATTCATATTAACAATTAAAATTAATATAACAACTCCAATCTTGGGTATCCATTGAAGAGGAAATAAAAATATATGTCTATACAAAGACTTATGAACAAATGTTTTGTTGGGACTCTGAAAGTGATATCCCAAAGACTGGTACTTTGACCTACAGAGAGGCCATAGAAGCTCCTCAGAATCCAGTCTCTCTAACTTTGTAATGTTCCTTCCTTCCTCCATCCCTAGAACAGGAAGAGACTGTATTTAACTTCTTGTATCTTACCAAAAGAGAGATTCTTTTCAAAATAAGCACAATTATCTTCCACTTTGCCCTGAAATCTCATTAGCTATCTCAGAATAAAAGACAGGAATGCAACCACACCTGGACAGACTTTTCATAAGAAAATGACTGCCTTTCTGGCTCATCCAAAGGGAATCATTTAGAAGTTAATTTCTGTTTGTTCTCTAAATAATTATTTACTGACTCTCAAAAGAATTGTCTATATTCCACATCTTTTCTTTCCCCTAAAAAAAAGAGTATACTACCTGGCCTGCATTGCCAGGCAGATGACTCCCAGCTATTCATGAGGGTGAAGTAGATAGATTGAGGCCAGGAGCTCAAGGCTGCACTGAATAATTATTGTTCCTGCAAATAATCACTGTGGCACTATGGCCTGGGCAACGGAGTGAGGTCCTGTCCAACAAGAAAGAAAAGAAAAGAAAAGAAAGAAAAGAAAAGAAAAGAAAAGAAAAGAAAAGAAAAGAAAAGAAAAGAAAAGAAAAGAAAAGAAAAAGAAAAAGAAAGAAGAAAGAAAGACAAATGAAAAAAAGAGGAAAGAAAGAAAGAAAAAGAAAAAGATAAAAAATGAAAGAAAAGAAGGAAGGAAGGAAGGAAGGAAGGAAGGAAGGAAGGAAGGAAGGAAGGAAGGAAGGAAGGAAGGAAGGAAGAAAGAGTTGGACATGGTGGTGGATGCTTGTTGTCCCAGACACTAGGGAGGCTGTGGCAAGAAAATTGCTTGACTCCATAAATTCTGGGCTGTAGTATCCTGTGCCAATTGAATGTCTGCACTAAGTTTGGCCTCAGTATAATGACCTTCTTGGGGCAGAGGAGCACCAGCTTACCTAAGAAGAGGTGACCCAGACAGTTTGGAAAAAGAGCAGGTCAAGACCCCCATGATGATAAGTATTGGCATTACACCTGTGAATAACCACTGTGCTCCAGCTTGGGCAGCATAGTGAGAGCCTCATCTCAAGAAAGAAAGGAAGGGATGAATGGAGGGAAAGGGTTGGGGAGGGAGTGAAGGAGGGGGTGAGGAAGGAAGGAAGGAAGAAAAAAAGGAAGGAAGAAAAGCCAGTTTATTAAGAAAATTGAGGAATAATGAATGGGTTGCTTGTTGGCTATTTTATTATTTCTTCATTATATGCTAAATAAGGGGTAGATGATTCATGAGTTTTCCAAGAAAGACATGGGCAATTCCTGTAATGGAGGGTTCCTCCCTGTAAGAACAAGAATGTAACCAGACTTAGACCCTTTCACAACATAATGTACAAGTTAATAATTATTCCCAGATCCATTCATTCTCTATTATAATACTATCAACAAAATTCCTCTTCTACCACTTCCTTTAACCTGCTTTGCCAGAGTGGCATAGAAGCTTCTGAACTTCCAGTTGGAAGGTAGCAATCACTCTGTGTTTCTTCTAGTGTATACATAATAAATATACTTGATTGCTGTTTATCCTATTAATCTGCATCCTGTCAATGATTTTTTTAGCCAACCTTCAGAGGGCCAAAGAGAACTTATCCCTTGCTTCTAAAATTGTTGTGATGTCATATTATGTTTGTTTTTCTTCAGTTTTGCAGTATTTCAAGACATTTCATTTGAAATTATTTTTCTGATAATTTTTTGAATAACTTTTTTACTCCTTCAGAATGTAATATACAATATACATGTCTTTACCATTCATGTCACCATCACTAAGTTAGTACATCCTTATATCATCAGGTAATTATGTGAATATTTGTTAATAGCTGGTTTGTATAATCCTTAAAGATACTGACAATTTTCTATGCCTTTACATGTAACCACCCAACTGGTTCACCTTGCCTGCTGCCTAGACAGAGCCAATTTATCAAGACAAGATAGTTGCAGTAAAAAGTAAATCAGGCAGAGCCAGCTGTTTGCTGTTCAGGAGACCAGAATTTTATTATTACTCAAATTAGTATCCCCACGCATTTGAGGATCAGGTTTTGTAAGGACTACTTGGTGGGTAGGGAAAGCCAGTTGGACAGTAGTGCTGATTGGTCAGGTCAGGGATGAAATCACAGGAAGTTGAGCTGTCTTCTTTTGCTGACTCAGTTCCTGCGTGGGATCCACAAGATCAAAGGAGCCAGTTTATCATTCTGGGTAGTGCCAGCTGATCCAAGTGCAGAGTCTGCAAAATATCTCAAGCACTGATATTAAATTTTACAATAGCAATGTTATCCCCTGAAGCAATTTGGGGAGGGTCAAAATCTTGTAGCCTCCAGCTACATAAATCCTAAATCATAATTTCTAATCTTGTGGCTAATTTGTTAGTCCTACAAAGGCAGTCTAGTCCTCTGGAAAGAATGGGGTTGTTTTCAGAAAGAATTGTTATTGTCTTTGTTTTAAACTATAAATTATAAACTAAGTTCCTCCTAAAGTTAGTTTGGCCTATGACCAGGAAAGAACAAGGACAGCTTGGAGGTTAGATTGGTTAGGTCAGATCTCTCACTGTCTCAGTTACAATTTCACAATGGTGGTTTCATACATAGAAAGAAATGTGATAGACACATAAAAAATAAATTTACATAGAGGTAGTCCCTTAATTTTTTTAGTGTAGGGGCCCAAGCGCAGGGTCAAGGGAAAATTTCCTTTTTGCCCTCTGACCTGGCCGAAAAATCTACAGACAAAATGCAGTAAGAGAAAAGGCATACAACATATATAAATGTGCATAACAAGGGAAATTGCTGAAGAATAATTACCCAATAATCCAATGAGTGTAGAAGCTTATATAATCTTCTTCATAGGGGAAGGATGTAAGAACACAGGAGACAGGAGGCAGATATTATAGAAATGTGAGGGGCATAGCTGTACAGGGGCATTATGTAGAAAAAATCCACCAAGTAATCTCTTGGAGCTGTCTTCAGAAGAACAGAAGAAAAGTCTATCTGATTAATGACTGTGGGATAACTCCTAGTCTTTTTCTCTTCTCTGGTAGTTGATCTTTCCTAGTTATTGGAAACAATTGTATTTCTTTTGAAAAGAGGCTGTCTTGGTCAAATAAGGAAATTTCAGAGCTCGTTCTCCTTGCACTTTGGGTGGGAGAGGGAAATAAGGCAGAGTTTGAGGGACCTTGATACTGAGACAGCATCTAAAGCCCCTTAGCATATCAAATCCTTAGTCTTTGGACTATCACTTTCTGAGCCACAACAGAGGAAACACAACCTGAGCAAAAACATTAAATGGCACATCCATCTAAAAAAGACAAAAACTTGAGCTGTAGATGATTACTTGGAGAACTAGTAGTGATTAGCTTATTCACGTCATTTAATACAAGTAGACTGAATTCAAGTAAAGTTATTTAGTATCTTGCACAATATGATGAGAAGAAAGCATTTTTTTTCTTTAATGTCTAAAATGTATTTAATACTTCTTCCTTCCTTCCTTCCTTCCTTCCTTCCTTCCTTCCTTCCTTCCTTCCTTCCTTCCTTCCTTCCTTCCTCCCTCCCTCCCTCCTTTCTCTCTCTCTCTCTCTCTCTCTCTCTCTCTCTCTCTCTCTCTCTCTCTCTCTCTCTCTCTCTTTATTTCTTTCTTCAGAGTCTTGCTCTGTTGTCAGGCTGCAGTGCAGTGGTGCACTCTGGGCTCACTGCACCCTCCACTTCCTGGATTGAAGCAATTCTCCTGCCTCAGCCTGCTGAGCACCTGGGACTACAGGCATGTGCCACCATGCCCAGCTAATTTTTGTATTTTTAGTAGAAACGAGGTTTCACCATGTTGGCCAGAATGGTCTCAATCTTTTGACCTTGTGATTCACCCACCTCAGCCACCCAAAGTGCTGGGATTACAGGTGTGCACCATGGCACCTGGTCTACTTTTTTCTTTAATTTTCTTTCCTTCAGGAAGAAAAAGCTTAAGAACAGTTACTATAAAACAGTTGTTATTGGCTGCTGCTTTCAATGTGTCATGGAGGCAAATGTAAGGAAAAAGGGATATAATTTAATCTTTTGTGAGTTATTACAAAAGTAGACAGTGGCCATTTTAATTCCCACTTTCTAGATGAGATTAGTGTTGAGGGGAAAATGCAAATGTTTACAGCTATTGGAACTCAGATAAGAAATTGTTGTTTTTGTTAAACTACAAATCTTTTCTCCTTCCATTATATAATACTGCTTCCAACAGACATATTAATATATTAACTTATGCATGTTGATGAATGCATTTGGGCAGGCCGAACTACTACATTTAAGGTAATATTTTATTCTTAAATGTTTCTTAAGAATTTAAAACAAATGCAGAATTTTCAGAGATAGCGTTTATGTTATTCATATTTGAGGGGTTATTATTACCAGCTCTTTTAGTAAAAATGTACTGGGCACTAGCATCATAATATTTTCTCAGAGAAAAATGGTTCTGTTAACTAAAAAGTAATTTTACTGTCAATAAGCAGTAGGTGACATATTTATTTTATGCTACTTTAAATTTAGAAGTGAAAACTTGTTTTCCCAAAGGAATGTCTTCTTGAAAAATATGTTTTTTTTTAAAAAAAATTTCATTTGTACCCTAATATATTAATGTGGAAATAGTGATATTAAATAATCGTTCTGAAATTGTAATGAAGATTATGATTTCATAAGAAGAAAATTATTTATGAAGGTAACATTTTTGTATAATTTCCCACAGGATCTCTACATCAGGAGTGGTTTTATTAGATCCTAAAACAAGTCACCTAAATTCACTTTAGGATATAAAGTAATGTTAAATTAATATTGCAAAGCAGTTCACAGTGTGAGCAAAGACATCTGTTTAGGTTACCATAAATAGTTATGAACTGAGGAGCTCAAATGGCTTTGCCAGCAAAGCATTGCCTCCTAATTTATTTTTAAAGAAAATGGAAGCATTATTTTTCATGGTTGGGTAGTTTGCATTCAAATTTACAAATAACTTCAAATGCAATCACTTCTAAACAGCATGTTTTATTGTAGAGCATAGGATGAAATTACTAATGGTCTCTTGTGAGGTAGTCATGTTCTCCAATGAGAATTTCATCTTATTTCATTACATTTTTAAACTTAATTTCTAAATTCAGATTTACATCTTTAGAAAAGAAATTAATACATATAAAATTAAGAAGGCCTTAATAGAATGCCAATGCGTAAAGTCAAAAATTAAAATATGAATGTTTTGTCTAAGAACCCTGGAATTCTGCAAGTTCATTCTGGAGGGCTAAAACTGATTTTTTTAAAGAAAGAAAATGGGAAATCTAACCTATAAAAATATTAGAATTATTCAAGTGTTACAGAGATAAAATTTTCTATGAATAAAAATTTTAAATGATTATTTTGCTGATTGAATATAATAACAGAAAACAGACGAGTATTATAATTTCCAGACATACAACATTAAATTTTGAAAAAGTTAATTCTTAAGTTTTAGAAAGCAGAAATTTTAACTTTACATTGATATTTCTATTTATCCTAATGGACATAGAATATATTTTTTAAACTAAATGTATGGCATTTATGCAAAATAATACTTGTTCACATGAAGAATTATATCTAAATATTTACAAACATCTTAAGAACAAATGACTCAGTAATTTCACATAAAATTATTTGTAATTGTAAAAAGCATAAACATTTTTCCTCATCATTTAATTATTATAAACATTAAAATAAATAAGCAGGGGGCCATTAACCTGTGACTAGCTATGTATTTTGAGTTCCTACATAACAAACTGGAAACTGATAGTATGCAAAAAAAAAAAAAAAAGCAAACTAATTTAGAAGTCTATATTTTATTAACAAATAGCTGAGTTTTAGCCAACCACAAATAGGTGGGCTTCAGTCGATCACAGGCAGCCAACTAATCAGGCTGTACCCAAATAAGGTAAATGCCTGCATTACTCCATTCCTAAATAGGCAAACATCTAGCTATAGCCAACCAGGTGATAAAAGTTGACTTCACATATAATTGGGTGACTCTCTCTGAACCACTCTGGTTCTGAGTGCTGCTTGATTCATGAATTGTTCTTTGTTCAAACTCTGCTAACTTTAATTTGTGTAAAGTTTTTTTTTAATTAAAAATGTTTTTCCCAACATTGTTTTATATGTAAATAAAAATAACTTTTACATAATTTGTAAATGTAAAAGATGTTCCACCATTGTAAAGTAAGAATAATATAAAAGTGATAAAAATGAGATTCCGGGATTTAAATGTGTGTGTGTGTCTCTCTCTCTCTCTCTCTCTCTCTCTCTCTCTCTCTCTCTTTCTCTCTCTCTCTCCTGGCAAGTGCCCAGTCAGGAAACAACTTGCCTTTTCTAAAGATTGAAAAATTGACTTTAAAACATATATAGTTTGCATGAAAAAAATATATATATGGCTTGCATAGACTGTATCTGTCTTTGAGATTCTAGACAAGAGAGAACCTTGTAGGTGGCAGCTTTTCCAAAGTTATTGTAAAATTCCCTGAATCAACATGGTGTCTTAATTCATTATTTGTTGCTATTGCTCAATATAATAAACTGGGTAATTAAGACAGAAAATAAATTTATTTCTTGTGATTCTGGATACTGGGAAGTCCATGGTTGAGGGGCTGTATCTGGTGAGGGCCTTTTTACTGCATCATAACATGGCAGAGGGCATCACATGAGGAGAGGGCAAGAGCATGTGTGAACCTCTGGTCTCCCTTTCTCTTTTCATAAAGTCATCATTCCCATAATGGAGGTCCCACCCTGGTGTTCTTATCTAATCTTAATTACCTTTCAAAATCCCTACTTTTAGTCAACATATGAATTTGAAAATTCTGGTTGTAACACATGAAATTTAGGCAACATATTCAAACAATATTACAGAGTAATTCAAGATGGAAAAGTATTAAACCTATTTCCAGCACTTGTGTTTTGGTTTGAAACTTGTGAATCACTGAAGATAACCGTCTCAATATGTGTACATTTGGTTTTGGTAATGGGAATCTGTGGTAATGGTCATTAACATGCTCATTTGACACATAGGGGAGTATAAAAAAGTAAAGAAACTGATAGAACATATGGAGGCTCATATGGTTGTTATTTACAATTTAATTATGCAAAATAGGAGCTGTGCATACTACTCTGTAACAATACTTTGTTAGCCAGAAGCTTTATACAAATTGTACAACTTTTAGTATAGGAATGGTGCTAAAAGTGAAGTAAACATTTTATATTAAGCTTTAGTGATTCCATATAGAATAAATATATACATAAATTTGATGAACTAAGTTAGGTGTTTCTTTATAGTTTTACTTAATTATTTATCCAGGTCTGTTTAATTAGAGGCAATAGAAATCTAAAATATTTTCCTAAACAAAATACATGCCTATAGGATGCTATCATTTCTAGAAGAAAAAAAACTTCCTATCTTAATAAGAAAGGTATAAATAAGTTACAAGGCATTCCAAAATTTTATCATTTTGGTAGATCAATCTATGTTGTGATTTCAAATATCATTTCTGTCATTATTATCATAATTATTTCTGTTGTGATTATAGTTAGTATTATTGTCATGTTAAACAAAATTATTTCTCTAAGTCTACAGATAAACTGCTATATGTTTAAGAACATTGATCAGACTTCATTAATGCTTATGTTGATATATTGGGAAAACCACCTAGACAAATTATACTATATATTCGCTGCTAAAAAAAGTCATTTAGCATGTGACAAATTTAGCAAATTGTATTTAAAGGAGACAGAATCCAGTGAGTTTTATATTGTTTTAAGTCATTAAGTATGCCTGCTTTCTCTGTAAATTTGCTATATCACAAATTTTAAGTTGCTTGATATGGTTTAAAATATTATTTACAATTAACATTTCATTAGTATAACATAACTATTATAATTTATTTTCAATTCTCTACACCCTTAAAAATAGCATAGAATTGCTGAAATAAAATGACTATTAATATGGCATATTAATGATATTAATAGTATATGAATGTTAATAAATATTGCTTATTTTATGTACATAACTATTAATACAAGAGTTCATATATATTTTATATAATAATATTCTATTGTCATTTACATTTCCTGTTGTTCTCCACATCTAAGGTTAAATATAAATAAAAAGCATTGATAATTTTATTTCACTTAAGTAGATCCAAAAATACTCTTTTTTACATCATTTTGTTTATTGATATAATTTTACTTAAATATGTACAAATTCATTGACATATATGGATGTTATTCAAAATTGGAAGTATCGTACTTGAAAAGATATAAGAAAAATCACTATCTTCTTCAAAAAGGTGATCTTAATTAACAGGACACTTGAAAGTTACATTTGGTGATAGTTAATAATGCCTTCCATTGGTTTGACCTAATTCCCATTACTTTTTGAACTATTCTCCTTTATTCCTTCATTTTAACAATTCCTAAATCTGGTACTCATGCCTGGCAAATGTATGTGCTTTAGGATATCAAATTTTTATATTACTTCCAGTGGAACAGATTATTTAGATAAGTAGACCCTTTTGGCACTAAAGAATATCTTCAGTGGTTTCCAAACTGAGCTTAAAGTCTAAGATGAGTAGTTATATTTTTTCCAATGTTTTCTTAATTTGATGGCAATCACATTAGATTCATAGTCACACTCTCCAAATGGCTTTCAAATATACAGCTTAATAATGTTAACTTAGTTAACAACTGGTACCTTGATTATTGACATGTATTTACATTTTACTAAACTATAACGATGTTCATGTCACCAGATGTTTATCGAAATCCTGTCATGATCATAGACTGCATTTAATAAGCTGTGAACTCTATAGTGAAAATTTTGTGATTTAGGGCAACATAGAGAAACACACATAAACATATTTTAGAATGAATGAAATAGACTGAAATAAAGAAAAACTTTATGGTAATTAATTCAAACAATAATTTTTAAATAGTAGATTTAGGAATTTAGTAGTATAATTAAAAATTCTCCACTTTAACTTTTACTTGATAATTATGTCTATGTGTTCATTTTAATATTGTATTACTTTGATGTAACTATAATTGATGGATAAAGGTGTTTGCTTGAATGTTTTCCACTTGGACATATGGAAAGATAAGAAATACTATCTTACCATCTATAAGAAAGTAGACCATATTTTTTATGCAAAATAAAACTAAAATTCTAACCCCCAATTGACTGAGTGGACCCCCTCTTGGCCAAGGGAACCCCAGAGAAATCCTAAAAGTTGTGGTGTAAGTGTTGATCAAAGAAAAACATTAAACAAATTAACATCAACAGAGTCTAGTAAGTGAAGAATAGGGAATGACTTCTTTACCATGTTTACTCCTACTCTTCCAATTACTTCCCCTTCTGTCCAGAAGTCCAAAGTCACTTTTCTTCTGTTTAGCCTAACATGTATATTAGCCTCAGTCATGGCCACCTGCTTGAGTTTCATTACTTTGCAAAACTCCTATGCATAATTATATCTTTTTTTTTTTTCTTTAAGGTCTAAACAGAAACCTGCTTTTTCAAAGGCCTACTAGGTTAACTTCTAGGTGCGGAACAAAGACAAGGTGAGATTGATAATTTCTTTGAAATTCCCTAATGCAGGTCTTATCTTATGTAAAATGTAGATTTAGTGGGTACTAACTAAATTCTCACGAGTACGTAATCATTTGTCCCACTGTGGCTTTCTTCTCTCTCTTTTTTTAAATCTTTTAAAAACTGTATAAATGTTAGATCTTGTGAGAAACTTTCTGAGAAAAAACAGCCAGAGATGCTGCACCTACAAGAAGGCTCAATAAACTTCTATGATTTGATACTTAGGTCTTCATCATCATTTTGGTTGACAGTTACATTTCCACTGTTAAATACTTATTTAAAACAATATTTTAATTTTGTTTTCTAAATTATATCACAGTATTTAAGGTCCATTTTTAATGTTATTATTAATAAACGCTGCTCTAATTTCCATCCTGTAGGATTTGATGTTTAAAAAATCTGAAACCTATCAACAAATCTAGTTTGCAGTTGCATGTAGTAGGAATAAAAGGATTTCATAAATAGTTCTCAAAAGGGAAAGCACAGTGTGAAGTTAATCTTATTTTGACTTTAATATTGACTCAATTAATTTGCAGAATATTAATTGCTATTTTGCTAAGTTAGAAAAAGATTAGTTCACACAAATTCCACTATAATAAAGAGATAATATACATGTACAACAATAATAGTTAATTGACTTTACACTAGACAGCAGAGTAACTACGCTTAGAGTGAAACCAATGACAGAATTAGAGAAATCTGTCAACTGCATTGTAGGGGAGGAAAATATCTTTTTTCTTTACCTATCTTTGTTTCATTGGCTTCAGCGCCGGAAATTAAACTGACTATACACATATTAACATAAAAATTTTAATTATGCATAGGAGTTTTACAAAGTAATGAAACTCAAGTAGGTGGCCATGACTGAGGCTAATACATATGTTAAGCTAAACAGAAGAAAAGTGATTTGGGACTTCTGAACAGTAGGGCAAATAATGGGAAGAGGAGGGGTAAATATATGGAACATCAGTTATTCCCTTCTTCACTCATTAAATTCTGTTAAAGTTAAGTGGTTTAAAGTTTTTCTTTGATCAACACTTACACCATTTTTAATCAAAACAAAACATACTGTTATAAAAATATAAAGTGCTTTAAATGTTTTCAGAAAATATTTTCTAAAAATGATTTCAGATACAAATGTCTCTTTGTCATAGTTGCCATACTAACATCACAAGTGAACTTTGATTTTGTAACTCAACCTCTCTGTCTCTCTCTCTCTCTCTCTCTCTCTCTCTCTCTCTCTCTATATATATATATATATATATATATATATATATATATATATATATATATATAAAACATAAAACCAGGCACTATCAAAATCCCTCTAATACTCTCCAAAAATAACTTCTGCTTTGCAATATCAAGATTTTAAGTCTCATATAAAACTTTTTACAAATATACAGCAGAGAACAAGGACCCTGCACACTGTAATTTTAAAAATTGAAAAAGCAGTTACCTTAATGCAAAAAACAAAGACTGCCTGACTCAACTTAAAATGGAAATATACATGTTAGCTTTCCAAACCCTTAAAAAGAAAACTTACAAGTAACCCAGCTGAAATAAAATAAACACAGAGCAGTTTACGGTATCAAGCACAGCAGACATAATGTTCTCTTGGCACATCAGGGATCTCACTTAGAAACACGATTTATAAAAAAAAAAAAATCAGTCATCAAAGTTTAAAACTTTGGAAATTTGTGAAACACAGAGATGCCAATGTTGAAGTTGCATAATGAATTAATCAGTTTTAAACACTAGCTGTATCTTTCTAATGTTCGCCAATTAAGAATCATTGTTTTCGCTCTAACTGTCCATCTCTCAGTTGATGGACAGTTGTCAGAATTATCTAAGTAATCATTATAGCTAAAGAATGCAGCACTTAGGATCTCTATTACTGTACATTCGTGATCCTACACACACAAGGACAAGCAAAACTTTTAGCTTCTCATTACAAAAACAAGATCTTACAAAGGAACTTCTTGTAACCAATATCCTCTTGTCCAATCTCAAACTTATTTTGCATAGGACAATAGAAGCCATTTTAAACACTTAAGAGAAATTGAGAAAGAACTGGATGGAGGAATTATTATATATGCATTCAACAATCCTTGAGTCTTGTAAAAAATGATCCAATACTCATCTCCTTTCCTTATAATCTCAAAGTGTTCACAGATAGTTCAATTATAAGGAATCCTAGCAGAGGCACAGATGTGCTTCATTGTTCTGAAAATACATTTTACTTCTTTCTTTTTTTTTGTAGAGAGGGAGTCCTGCTCTGTTGCCAGGCTGGAGTGCAGTGGTGCAATCCAGGCTCACTGCAACCTCCGCCTCCTGGGTTCAAGGGATTCCTCCATCTCAGCCTCCCAAGTAGCTGGGACCACAGGTACATGCCACCACGCCTGGCTAATTTTTATATTTTTAGTAGAGACAGGGTTTCACCACGTTGGACAGGATGCTCTCCATCTCTTGACCTCGTGATTCACCCGCCTTGGCCTACCAAAGTGCCAGGATTACAGATGTGAGCCACCGTGCCTGGCCCATTTTACCTTTTTAATGAAATAAAACAGTGTGCTGATATATTTTAACACTATGTGTTACAATTTTCTTTGTCTCCCCCATATAGTCTTTGTCTATAAGAAAAGCAATATTCTTTTTCACATCTCCAGGCTTTACTGGCAATTTAAGCTGATTACACAATTTAGAAACCAGAGAATGCTGACCAATAATATTTCTCATCTTTTTTATTCTGACTATTGTGACATCAATCTAATATTGTCTATCCTGAAACACTCTACCTGTGATGATAACACTGCCCCCAAAGATTTTCTTCATATAAATTTGATGGATCTTTATTCTAAACAACTTGTACATATATCCGTTGTTAAAGAAGAATTTCTCTCCATCTTTTATCTCCTTTTCTTTAGGACTTTTAATCAGAACATATCCTTTGTCCTAAGACAGGGACTATTACGTTCTCTGGAATTCACTATCTTCTCTCCCAGTGGCCATAGTTGTATTCACAAAGCTAAATCTGTCTCCCCCATTGAGCATGAGACACACCACCATCTTGAAGTGAAACACTTGTAATACCTTCTTCCTTTCCTGGAACTCTGCTTTTAAAACAGCATGCCTCACAAATAATTTTTAAAAATAAATTAGTGTATTTAAAACTATTAGTACTTTATAGCAATGAAATAACACACTAATACATACATATTTATTGTGATGGAACCTAAATATTATCATAATCTCATCCAAGATACTTTCCACCTCTTTTTCACTGTTTAATTCACTTCTAACATTGAATCAACATACATTGTGATGAGGTCTGCAGGCCTATTTGGTCTCTTGTCTGTCTCTTGTTGAACATCTGGAAATATCCCATCAGGTTGAAAAGTCAAACCTTTATCATGTGGTCCTCTTTGTGTTTGAAGTCCAGCAGGTCAGTAGGTCTTGTACCACCTCTTTGTCTTTCTCAGGATTTATGGCAAATGTTGTCCCCAAAACTTGATGTATTCACTCCAATGCTACAGCAGCAACGGCTGCCTGCCTTTCACCCAGATGAACCGTTGATTTATCTGTGTGAGACTGATCACTTTGTTCTCATCAAGTAAGTAGTCAGGCCTTTTCTGCAAAAATTGCTGTAAAATGTTCTCCTAATAGCTGTTTCTCTATAAAAGCAATCAGTGATTTCTGTGTTTTGTGTTCCAAATATGTAATTACTGAATCTCGTTATTCTTCCAAAAGTCTGCATATGTGGTTAAGATATTCGAGACCACCTCTTTCTTGAATTAACCTCTGGCCTTCTGTAGCATATAAACAGTGAATCTCTTGCAAACATTTCATTTTAAATGAGTCTTTATATAACTGAAAATCAGAGAGTATATCAGTAAATTCACAATAAGTTTCTGTTCACAGCTTCGCCATCTTTCATTAGAAGAATGACATCAATGATTTTACTTCAATCCATTTCATCACTAATAATATTGTTTCTAAACATTTTCATCTCATATCCCAGACAGAAGGAAGGCCAGAGTTCTTATGTACAAAAGTGTGATCCAAAAACCACGAAAATGCTTGTAATCATCACCAATTGTCTGCATTGATCTTGCCAACATGTATTAACCTTCTTTAACAATAAAACACTGTCTATTGAGTCTTCTCCAGATGTAAGAATTTGTGTCTCTTCATGATCTTCACAAGCTTGGTGCAGCTGCTGGTAGAGTTTTCGGTAGTCTTTGTGAGAAAAAAGATTTTCACTAGTTTAGTGGAGTTCTTCCAGATTGTATCTCATTGAGGTATACTCTGTGTGTATTTCACTGCATCACAAAGCTTCTGCCTCTTGTCCTGGGTGTAGTTATGAGGCAGTTTAGTTTTGTTTCAGAAGTTCTTGATTAACAACTTCTTCAAACATCCTGGGTACCCAGGCTGGCAAGTGGTGTGGTGCTGTCTGACCTGGGTGATGGAATTGGTGAGGCTATTGAGGCCACCCAGGAGTGCTCAGGAACTTCCCTTTCCAGGGGCTTCCACCAGGCCTGGGCCATTTATTGCAATATCCCACCCTGAATACTATCTGTGTCTGCTTGTCCCTGTCTTACCATCGCTGGGCCACCTGACCTCCATCCCCATCATGTGTATATATTTAGTTGACCTGGGCTAATATTTATGAATAACAAAAACAGAGAAGTTAGGTTACAGATTTCAGTTAGAATGGAGTTAGTGAAAACAGACGACTGAACTGGTATTAGAATGTATGATAACTCACATAATTCTTTATTATATTTCCCTAATTTTGGTTCTCCCCACTTTCATTCATCTCTTTATTATATTATTATATGGTGGCAAAAACTAGATTTTCTTTTCTCATGTGAGCAGATCCCAATTTAGCCAAATATTGGGCAACATAAATTGTATTTTTCATTTATTGCTGAGTAAACTAGAGTTAACATTAGTTGCCATGGGTTAAAAAATTAAGGATTTGAATATTTGAGAGAATTGGTAAATGCTAACAGACAGATAACAAGGTGTAAAGATGATTAGGCTTCTGTAATCTTTAGTACACACCAAACACTAAAATTAGCCACTTAGTGGAATATTTCTCTCAAATAAATTTTAAGTTAATAAATAACATGAGTTGCAGATTTTTAAAAGTTTGAGACTTGCCTTTATATACTACATATGGTATTTATATTTGGTTAGTGGGTTGGCTTTTGGCCATATCTCTTTAAAATCAATTAATTCTTTTTCAATTGTTTCTGGATTTTTAAGTCATAGAAAAATATTTTCACTTCTTGAATATGTTTGGAAATTTCTGTAATAACTAAATAAAAGACAATTGTAAAATTAAAAAAATATCATAAAAGAAGTGAATAAATAAAATGCAACTGTAGAATAGTAAAAAATATATTTTCTTTCTACCCTTCTATGTTCTTGGCTGGGAGCCCTATATCAAAAGACAAATTAGCAGGAGTAGTGTACAGCTTTAATTAATATAAGTTTTACATGACATGGAAACCTTTAAAAGGATATTAAGATCTCAAGAAACAGATAAACCTGAGTTTCTTTATATTAGTTTTAAAGAAATATAGGGAGTCATAGGAAATTGTCATTGGACCAAAATATTTATGAGTTGCTAGTAGTAAACTAAGGGCAATTCAGCAAAGGCTGTTTTTCAGATTTTTCTTGGCATTTTTCCATTTTCGGATATAAGGTTGTTCCTTTCCTCTGGGTATAAGGCAGTCATCTCTCATTGGGGAGTCTTATGACCTGCTTCAGGGAAAGGTCACAGAGCCTGCTAACACCTACCATTTCTTAAATTTCTTCTGCTTAAAAAATTAAATAGGCCAAGATGGCATAATTTGGGGTACTATGTCATGAACCCCATCACAATATCTTTTTTTTAATTGTATTTCAGGTTTTGGGATACATGTGCAGAACACGCAAGACAGTTGCATAGGTACACACGTGGCAGTGTGTTTTGCTGCCTTCCTCCCCTTCACCCACATTTGGCATTTCTGGCCATGCTATCCCTCCCCAGCTTACTGCCCCGCTGTCCGTCCCCTATTCCCCCCAATAGATCCCAGTGTGTAGTGCTCCCTTCCCTGTGTCCATGTGTTCTCATTGTTCACCACCCGCCTATGAGTGAGAATATGTGGTATTTCATTTTCTGTTCTTGTGTCAGTTTGCTGAGAATGATGTTCTCCAGATTCATCCATGTCCCTACAAAGGACACAAACTCATCATTTTTGATTGCTGCATAATATTCCATGGTGTATATGTGCCACATTTTCCCAGTCCAGTCTATCATCGATGAGCATTTGGGTTGGTTCCAGGTCTTTGCTATTGTAAACAGTGCTGCAATGAACATTCGTGTGCATCTGTCCTTATAGTAGAATGATTTATAGTCCTTTGGATATATACCCAGTAATGGGATTGCTGGGTCAAATGGAATTTCTATTTCTAGGTCCTTGAGGAATCGCCACACTGTCTTCCACAATGGATGAACTAATTTACACTCCCACCACCAGTGTAGAAGTGTTCCTATTTCTCCACATCCTCTCCAGCATCTGTTGTCTCCAGATTTTTTAATGATCGCCATTCTAACTGGTGTGAGACAGTATCTCAATGTGGTTTTGATTTGCATTTCTCTAATGGCCAGTGATGATGAGCATTTTTTCATATGTTTGTTGGCCTCATGTATGTCTTCTTTTGTAAAGTGTCTGTTCATATCCTTTGCCCATTTTTGAATGGGCTTGTTTGTTTTTCTCTTGTAAATCTGTTTGAGTTCTTTGTAAATTCTGGATATCAGCCCTTTGTCAGATGGGTAAACTGAAAAGATTTTTTCCCATTCTGTTGGTTGCCGATTCACCCTAGTGACTGTTTCTTAATACTAGCTAATAATTCCTCAAAAGATTGTGTGATGGGATCTATGTTAAATCCTTTGTCTGGATTATTACATATATTCCTCATGTTATAATAACATCATATGGAAGATTCTTAATTGTCTCCTTTTACATGTGAAAACAGCAAGGCTAAAAGATTTAAGTCACCCTCAAAATAACTTACTAAGACATGGCAGAATTAGAATTTGAAACTTGTGTCTGATCTCATAGCCCACATGTATAATTATACCCTATTGCCCTATTGTGTATGGAAATAGTATATCTGGCGGAGTAGCAATGCCTGTGTTTCCACTTTACTTCTCTTGAACTAGTGTGTTTCATTCTCTTATTATCAATATATTTTATAGGACCTCTTTATATTCATGATTTCTGCTTTATATTGTGATTGCTGCAAATATAAATTAAAAATACAAAATATGTATTATATATAGATATTCACAACTATTATATTTTCATTATGGGTTATGTACTTTAATGCTATAGAGGGTCCATCTAAAGACAGGTAGAATTCTGCTTTCTTGTTACTTAAATTTTCTGGTATGTCTTGCCCAAGTCCTTCTTTAGTGTAGCTTTTTAAAAATCACTATATTAGTCTCCTGTTGCTTGTATTTCTTTTAAAAATATATCAGTTATTACTTCAATTACCTTAGAAAGTTTTATTATTTCTTGAACTCTTAGTGAAGCAGAATTTTCTGGTAAATATGGTAAGTCCATCTCTCCATTTTCAAGATTTAAGATTTTAATTTCTTTTTTATATTATCATTCTTGGCTGTCAATCCAATGTGATGCCCAAAAAGCCATTTATGGAAACAAAAGAGAAAATTTCAGGTAAAAGAAGTTCCTTGAGTAATATATACTTTTGTAGTGGTTATTAGCACAAAAGCAACAATTGCTTCTAAAATTGTATCATAGTTAAATATTTTTATGTTACTGTTCATAACTTTCAAATAGTTAGCACTTGTATTTTAAACAACACTTAGTACCAGTTCCCAGAATTCTCGTGTCATGTGCTCACAAATAGGGTTGTGAATTACTAATATGCTAAATATAACTTGGAAAGGAAAGCTTTCAGCTTTTGCTCATTCAGTATAATATTGACTATGGGTGTGTCATAAATAGGTCTTATTATTTTGAGATATGTTGCATCAATACCCATGACTAAAACACCAAAAGAAATTGCAACAAGAGCCAAAATAGACAAATGGGATCTAATTAAACTAAAGAGCTCCTGCTGTGCAAAAGAAAATATCATAATGAACTGGCAACCTATGGAATGGGGGAAAGTTTTTCAATCTATACATCTGACAAAGGTTTAACATCCAGGATCTATAAGTAACATAAACAAATTTACAATAAAAACAAATGACCCCATTGAGAATTAGGCAAAGGATATATTTAAAAAAAAAAACTTCTCAAAAGAAGACATTTATGCAGGCAACAAACATATGAAAAAATGCTCATCATCACTGGTCTTTAGAGAAATGTAAATCAAAACCACAGTGATATATCATCTCACGGCAGTTAGAATGGCAATAATTTAAAAGTCTGGAAACAACAGATGCTGGTGGGGATGTGAAGAAGCAGTAATGCATTTACACGTTGGTAAGAGTGTAAATTAGTTCAACCATTGTGGAAGACAGTGTGGCGATTCCTCAAGGATATAGAACCAGAAATAGGATTTGACCCAGCAATCCCATTACTGAGTATACACCCAAAGAATTATAAATTATTCTACTATAAATATACATACACACGTATGTTTATTGCAGCACTATTTACAATAGCAAATACTTGTAACCAACTCAAATGCCCATCAATAACAGACTGGATAAAAAAAGTAGCACATATACACCATGGAATAGTATACAGACATAAAGAAGAATGAGTCCATGTCCTTTGCAGGCACATGAATGAAGCTGGAACCCATCATCCTCTGCAAACCGACACAAGAGCAGGAAACCAAATACTGCGTGTTCTCACTCAAAAGTGGGAGCTGAACAAAGAAAACACATGGACACAGAAAGGGAAATATCACACTCCGGGACTTGTTGGGGGCTGGTGGCAAAAAGAAGGGAGAACATTAGGACAAATATCTAATGCATGTGGAGCTTAAAACCTAGATGATGGGTTAATAGGTGCAGCAAAGCACCATGGCACATACCTATGTAACAAAATGGCAAGTTCAGCATACATATCCCAGAGCTGAAAGAAAGAAAGAAAGAAAGAAAGAAAGAAAGAAAGAAAGAAAGAAAGAAAGAAAGAAAGAAAGAAAGAAAGAGAAAGAAAGAAAGAAAGAAAGAAAGAAAGAAAGAAAGAAAGAAAGAAAGAAAGAAAGAAAGAAAGAAAGAAAGAGAAAGCAGAGTATTAAAAATGTAGATTTGCCGGGCGCGGTGGCTCACGCCTGTAATCCCAGCACTTTGGGAGGAAGAGGCAGGTGGATCATGAGGTCAGGAGATCCAGACCATCCTGGTCAACACGGTGAAACCCCGTCTCTACTAAAAATACAAAAAATTAGCTGGGCATGGCGGCGTGTGCCTGTAATGCCAGCTACTCAGGAGGCTGAGGCAGGAGAATTGCCTGATCCCAGGAGGCGGAGGTTGCGGTGATCCGAGATCGCGCCATTGCACTCCAGCCTGGGTAACAAGAGCGAAACTCCGTCTCAAAAAAAAAAAAAAAAAAAAAAAAAAAAAACCAAGTAGATTTTTATATTTTTCCTTTCTGTGTAAAGTGTTAATATCATTGATAGACAGATACATGTAAATACTAGTAAAATCAGCACAAAGCTTATTTAAACAAATAATACATTTTTATTATATAATAGGTACTCACCATATTAACTGGATGAATGAACTTTTGTTCTGCAGGAGAAATTGTTTCCATGTGGTTAGATTGCTCTTATTATTATTAAACCGCTAAAGAAAATATCTACAACAATTATTTTGCCAAAAGTGACATCAGTTAATTTACACTTGGTACACAGCTATTTGGATGCATCTATAAAAGTAGTAGATTTAAAAATGTTCTCATTATCTACACATTCACCAGCCAAATGACAATTCACTTCATAAAGTGCACCTGGTTTTTTGACTGTCACTAGGAACAAAATTAATGTAATTATATATATACATAATATATATTTAATTATATATTTTCTTAAAAATATTTTAAGAAGATCTGTAAGTGGTGAAAATGAAATATAGTTTCATGTAGAATAAATGCAACATAATGTTTTCTGAAACTTAAGATACTAAGAAGCCATTTGCATTTTGTGTGATAACTTTTTTTTATAAAATTATAAACTATATATATAATTAAATATATCAACTGTCTTGCATGTTCTGCACATGTACCCCAAAACCTAAAATGCAATAAAAAATAAAATAAAGATTTCAAAGCTAATATATATATATATATGTATATATATATATTTCCTTATTCAAATTGTTTAAAGTCCTATACACTTTCAACATTTTAGTAGGCTTTATAATCATGTTGACATGAACAAATTATGAAACTGTATGTAATTCAAATGTTGTTGATTTTTTTCTGTGTTTTTTGCCTGTTAACTTGATAAATTATATTGTATTTCAAGCCAGTTGTAACTAATGGTGTATAAGAAGAGTTGTTCAATGTTATGGGTAATGAAATTAAGAGTTAGATGTAAGGATAAATGGTAATAAATCAGATAAAAAATCAAAATTGAGCTAAGTTTGCAAGACTAAGTTATTTAGTAATCCAAAGGAAATATTTCTGTATTGACCATTAAAGAAGTTCACTAACATTGGTATTACTGATAAAAAGCCGGAGTGAAGCTTTTATTTGAATACTGAAGTTGTCACATATGAGTAGATTAAAGATGTTTTATATGCTTAGTATCCAAACATGATGATAAAAGACATCTCAAGCTAAGTAAAATCAACTGTTAAACTAAGAACAATGAACAAGACCAGAGATAACCAATTCCAAATATTGGAGACCAGGGTGTTCAGATATCAGTGTAATGCTGCTTTTTGTATTCTTATGTATACATATGAAAAGAAGACAAGAAGTTTTCACTTTGAATTGTTGGCTTTTTTGGATGATTGAAAATCCATTATCTCAGAGGAACTCTACTTTAAATCCTTCTACTATATCATCTGAGTAATGGGGATGCCCTGGTTAGTGACAAAATTTGTAATTTTTCTTATTATATAACTCATTTTAAAATTATCACATATGTTTGAGACCATTCTAAAAAGAAAACAGAACAACAAAATCAAATGAAGTACCATATTGGAGTCTGTGATTCAGATTTATTTAGAATAATTTTTAAGCACAATTCAATGATTATAGGACCAAAATTACTGACTCCTATTCACAAACTCCTCTCATTCTTTTGCCTTAGTACGGAATTTCTTTTTCTAAAAAAAAACTGTTTTCTCAACGCTGCTGTAATCATTTTATACAATCTTTTGCAATATTTCAAAGTCTTTCTAGGAATAAGTTAAAAAATATGTTAAGATTATTTAACATTATGGAAACCAATATGTGATAGTATGAGAAAAAACTGTTATAATTGTCATGGGGAAAAAGGGAAAGATTTATTAAAACAAATAAAGAGAGTATTCCAAATAATCTTTACATCCTGTTGATTATAACATTAAAAAATCATAAAAATTCCAAGGCATTGTATGTGTATTTTACGTAAAAAGACATACAATTCTAGAAGCAAAATGAATGGATCAATTTTATCCTAGAAAATCATTCAGTAATAGTAGTCATATTCTAATATGTTAAAAACAATTTAAAAAAATTGTAGGGGAAAAAATATGACTTTGATTAGTCTTATGCTAAAATTATAGCATCAATAACATTTGCAAAGTCAGCAGCATTTGATATATAGTTCAAACTTTTATTGTCAATACCAAGCAATTTTCTTACTTATATATATTTTACTGGGTAAATACTCTAATTTCTTATTATTTCTTAACAGCAGGTAAATTCTCTTTTAGCACTTACATGATTACATTTACAACTTTTGTTTCTATAACTCCAAAAAGAAATCTGCATACAGCAATTAGAAGAAAAATATTCAGCATAAAATGAATGAATAAATACATACTGGGAATAAAATGTAATTTGCCAAATATGCAATTATTAATGACAGTTACATCAGTGTAAGTTTATATTTAACAAATTTGGCAACTGAAGAGTTTTGTCCATTTAAAATAGTTCATAAAGTCTGTATTATCACATATAAAGGCATATTTAATTTCAAAATAATCTTTCAGAATATAAAAAATTATATAAATAATACTAAGCTATGATTAAGACTTTATAAAACATATCACTGAATACCTAAATATGTATTTCTTTAAAGTAGTTATAAATTATAACTATAAATTAGTTATAGAATTATTGGTTACTATATCTAAGTAGAGAGCAAACTGCTTAGACGATTAGCTTTTAAAAATATTTTTCATGGTTTCTTTTTTCAGAAATAACTACAGATTATATCTTTTTTTATACTATGTATTTATACAATCTGATTATTTTACAATGCTTTAGAAATACATGAAGTTACATTTAAATAATTCTGTATTTCTCACCTGCATACAGCACCAGGAAAACAATGAAAGAGCTACTCTTTAGGCTTACCGCAACTATTGTCTGAAATGCAGTGTAGCCATCTAGTGTTTTTAGAGATAATTTTTATCTTCCAAAATACTTAAACAAGAAAATGAGTTCCAAAATTCGCTTTGT
This sequence comes from Callithrix jacchus, assembly GCF_049354715.1. NCBI lineage: Eukaryota > Metazoa > Chordata > Mammalia > Primates > Cebidae > Callithrix > Callithrix jacchus. The sequence goes on along the minus strand of NC_133504.1, from coordinate 80,865,823 downwards.
AGCTCTGGAAATAGAAAAACAAAACAAAACAAAGCAAAACAAAAAGAACAAAAAGAAAACAAAACAAAAAAATAAAACACTAAACTAAAAGTTACACTGAAAGTCAATTATTCAAACTTTTTAGACAGCATATACACAGTTTAACACTATTTCAACAGAGATATTATAAAGGATACTTACCTTTAAATATATACTTTATTTTTTTCTCCAATTATAAGAGTTTTTTTTATAAGTTGTACTTTAATTTCTGGGGTACATGTGCAGATCTTGCAGGATTGTTTCATAGAAACAAACATGCCATGGCGGTTTGCTGCCTCCATCCCCCTGTCACCTACATCAGGCATTTCTCCCAATATTATCCCTCCCCAAGCTCCCCTTCCTCTATCCACCCACCCCTAAACAGACCCCAGTGTGTGATGTTCCCCTCCCTGTACCCCTGTGTTCTCATTGTTCAACACCCGCCTCTGAGTGAGACCATGTGGTGTTTGATTTTCTGTTCTTGTGTCAGTTTGCTGAGAATGATGATTTCTAGATTCATCCATATCCCTATAAAGGACATGAACTCATCCCTTTTTATGGCTGCATAGTATTCCAGAGTATGTAAGTGTCACATTTTCTTTATCCAATCTATGATTGATGGACATTTGGGTTGGTTATAGATCTTTGCTATTGTAAACAGTGCCACAATGAACATACATGTGCATCTGTCTTTATAATAGAAAAAAATTATAATCCATCGGATATATACCGTATATATCCAGTAATGGAATTGCTGGGTCAAATGGTATTTCTGTTTCTAGATCCTTGAGAAATCACCACACTGTCTCTCACATGGTTGAACTAATTTCCACTCCGACCAACAGTGTTTAAAGTGTTCCTATTTCTCCACAACCTCTCCAGCATCTATTGTCTCCAGATTTTTTAATAATCACCATTTTAACTGGCTTGAGGTGCTATCTCAACATGGTTTTGATTTACATGTCTCCAATGACCAGTAATTTTGAACGTTTTTTTCATATGTTCGTTGGCCTCATAAATGTCTTCCCTTGAAAAGTGTCTGTTCTTATCCTTTGTCCACTTTTGAATGGGTTTGTTTTTTTTTTCCTCATAAATCTGCTTTAGTTCTTCGTAGATTTTGAATATTAGCCCTTTGTCAGAAGGGTAGATTGCAAAAAAAAAAAAAAATTCCCATTCTGTTGGTTGCTGGTTCACTCTAATGATTGTTTCTTTTGCTATGCAGAAACTCTTTGGAAGAATTAGATACCATTTGTCTATTTTGGCTTCTGTTGCCATTGCTTTCAGTGTTTTAGTCATGAAGTACTTGCCTATGCCTATGTCCTGAGTGGTATTGCCTAGGGTTTCTTCTAGGATTTTTATGCTGCTAGGTCTTATGTTTAAATTTTAATCCATCTGGAGTTAATTTTAGTGTAATCCATCTGGATTTTAGTGTAAGGTGTAAGAAGGGGTCCAGTTTCAGCTTTCTTCACATAGCTAGCCAGTTTTCCCAACTCCATTTATTAAACAGGGAATCTTTTCCCATTGCTTGTTTTTGTCAGTAAATTTTAAAGGGTTTTACAATCCGTAAACAAAATTATTGTCCTGAAGTGAAATATGCAGCATGTATGTCATCCAATTCTAGGTAGGACTGATGGTAAGGCATGTAACTGACACCTATAGAAAAGCCCTATTTCCTTCGTTCATCTGAACAATAGCCATGCTAGAAGGAAAACTTGGGCACATGAACATATGTATTCACATAAGAAAATTTCTCTAAGTTTGTCAATAATGTGGAAAATCCAAACTAAAGTTCATTACCATATGCTTTTAGAAGTACATTTTCTTCAATGTTCTCATTTAAAATAGGTTCAAACAGATGGATGAAATTCCTCTGTATGAATGTCAGCTGAATAATTGAGCCATGGCATGCACTTAGCAAACACATATAGAAATACTAATGTATGCAAATACCATAGATATCATTGTGTATTTTCTACCTCTTTAATAGTTTTTTACTAATGAAATTTGGAAAATAAATATTACAATAACAAACATAAAAATTAAGGTGATTTGGCTTTTTATAATTAGAAATTTGAGAATAGAGTCATCTCACACCATCTGTTTCCTTTCATTTGTAGACGATTGTGTAAATAAGTTGACTTGCTGATCAAGAACAATGATGAGAACCAAAAATGAGCAATTCAGAATAAAGCTGGAATTTATTGCTGTGTTTGTGCACTTTTAAATGGTTTTGAGTAGTTAATTCCAAAATATACAGAGTGGTAAAATTAGACATTGTAATACATAATTACAATCTAGAGAATACACGCTACAAAATATTCTCTTAAACAGTGAAATGCCTCATGTTTTCACGTTTTGCCCTTTCTTTTTTAATCAGCATGAGACAAAATGTTGATGTGAAACCCACAGACCTGTGACTCAAAAAATCTAGGCGGTTCTTATTCTTTCATTTCATTTTCTTGGACCTCAGTCTGTCCTCTGTGAAAGAATGTTGACTGAGCAATTTGATCTTCAAGGCATCTAGTGATCCACAAATACAATTTTGAGTAGTAAAAGTTTTTCTTTTTAATCTAAGAGGTTGAAAACTGCATGTGTTACAACAGATTATGTTATAAAATATTTTTAATCTAAGAGATTGAAAACTGCATATGTTATAAAAGATTATCTTGACAGACTTGAAATAAAGGGTATTCAATTAGGAAAAGAGAAAGTCAAATTGTCTCTATCTGCAGATGACATGATTGTATATTTAGAAGACTCCATTGTCTCAGAATCTCCTTCAGCTGATAAGCAATTTCTGCAAAGTCTCCACGTGCAAAATCAGTGTGCAGAAACTATAGTATAAGCATTGCTATACTTGAATAATATACAAACAGAGAGCCAAATCATAAGCAAACACCCATTCACAATTGCTACAAAGAGAATAAAATATCTAGGAATACAACTAACAAGAGGATGTGAAGGACCTCTTCAAGGAGAACTACAAACCACTGCTAAAGGAAATAAAAGAGGACGCAAACAGATGGAAAAATATTCCATGCTCATGGTTAGGAAGAATCAATATCATGAAAAGGGCCACAATGCCCAAAGTAATTTGTATATTCAATGCTATCCCCATCAAGCTACAATTGACTTCCTTCATAGAACTGGATAAACCATTTTAAATTTCAAATAAAACCAAAGAGAGCCTACGTATCCAAAAAGAACAAAGCAAAAAGAACAAAGCTGGAGGCATAACACTACCTGACTTAAAACTATACTACAAGACTACAGTAATCAAAAGAGCATGGTACTATTACCAAAACAGAGATATAGATAAAAGGAACAGAACAGAGGCCTCAGAGGTAACGCCACACATCTAAAACCATGTGATCTTTGACAAAACTGACAAAAATAATCAATGAAGAAAGAGACCCTGTTGAATAAACAGCATTGGGAAAACTGGCTAGCCATCCACAAAAAGCTGATATTAGACCCCTTCCTTACACCTTAAACTAAACAATCATTAGAGTGAACTGGCAACCAACAGAATGGGAAAACATTTTTGCAGTCTACCCATCTGACAAAGGGCTAATATTTAGAATCTGCAAAGATCTAAAACAGATTTTCAAGAAAAAAACAAAGAAGCCCATTCAAAAGTGGGTGAAGTACATGAACAGACGCTTTTTTTCCTAAAAGAAGACATATATGAGGCCAAAAAACATATGAAAAAATGCTCATCATCACTGGTCATTAGAGAAATGCAAATCAAAACCACACTGGGATAGCATCTCATGCCAGTTAGAATGGCAATCATTAAAAAATCTGAAGACAGCTAGAGCTGGAGAGGATGTGGAGAAATAGGAACATTTTTGAACTGTTGCTGGGAGTGTAAATTAGTTCAACCATTGTGGAAGACTGTGTGGCGATTCCTCAAGGATCTAGAATAGAAATTCCATTTGGCCCAGCAGTCCCATTACTAGGTGTTTACCCAGAGGATTACAAATCATTCTGTTATAAAGACAGATGCACATGTATGTTCATTGTGGCACTGTTTACAATAGCAAAGACCTGGAACCAACCCTAATGCCCATCAATGACAGACTGGACAAAGCAAATGAGGCACATATACACCATAGAATACTATGCAGCCATACAAAATGATGAGGTCATGTGCTTTGTAGGGACGTGGATGAATCTGGGAACAATCATTCTCAGCAAACTGGCACAATAACAGATGACCTAACACCACATGGTCTCACTCACAGGCAGGTGTTGAACAATGAGAACACTGGGGTCTGTTGGGGGATGTGAGGCTAGGGGAAGGACAGTGGGGTCAGTAAGGTTGGGGAGGGTAACACCAGGAGAAATGCTTGATGTAGGTGACAGGGGTATGGAGGCAGCAAACCACCTTGGCATCTGTGTACCTACGCAACAATTCCGTAAGATCTGCACATGTACCACAGAACTCAAAGTATAATAAAAGAAAAAAATATATAATGCTACAGACGTCATTGAGGGGAACAAGTGGTATCAGCTAAAGGTAAAGCTGACAAGCTGACAGATGCATGCCATTAGACTTTAGACACTGAAATAGAGAAATTCAGTAAGGTGAATATAAAAATAATACAAGAAAGAAAAGTACAGCAAAAGTCAGGCACCTCTAAATAATTTTATTCAAAACCATAATTTAATTCTGTATTGTCTGCTAGCATTTTATTATTTAATAATAAATAAATAAATAAATATCTGCTATATATTATTTTTAATAGTTATTTTTATAAAGAAATTATTTTAAATGATATTTTCTTTTCAATATCTTTCTCCAGGGAGTTTTTTCTCATTGTTCTTTAAAACTACAGAGACAGTGGATATGTACATTGAGACATATAAGGCAATTAATTTCATAATACATTATTAAATATTTGATTCAGTAGCCCAAAGGCTTATTATAACATTTAACTACTGCTAAGAATTAAAAAGTAGCCATAATCCATTACAGAGAATATAAAGCTAATAAAGACAAAATAAAGTAAGAGATTGGATCTATGAAATTTGTTAAAAGTCCCTCAAATAGAAATAAAAAAAAATAAATACATATAAAGGGAAAAAAACAAATGCCTTCTATCAACCAGAAATTATGGAGATAGATAGCAAGGAGACAGATTATAATGACATTGTGGAATAAACCAGAGTGTAATAAATACACTGCAGGATATAGCCAGGTGAAGGTAATGGCAGAATTGAAGAAACGCCTTTGTCAAATTAACACATACAAAAGCAGAAAGAGAAGCAGTAAAATCATTAAGGAAATAAAATATTTGCATTCTCAGTTGTTGAATATGTTACCCTTCACTGATACCCACTGCTCCCAGACAAAATGAAAGAAGAAACCCCCTCACAGACATTTGCCTGTGCTAAATTCTAAAGCTAACACTCTTAAGAAAGTAGGCAGCCCTCATAGTGTGGGTGTAGATGTCTGAGAGTAATGAATAACAGTGTTTGTAGACCTCATAACACATTCAAGGAGTTCAAAAGAAGCGATTCAAAGACGAAAATACAATAATGCCCTTCATCACCAAACAAAGTTCCCAAGAGAGAAGGGATGAGAAGGAGTAAAACAGACTAAATATGGCCAATAAAAGTAGAAATAAAAGATAGCATGGAAATTAAAAGCATAGTAACAATAATAACAAAAATAATGTAATTAACCATAATTATACAGTTATAATACAGCTATTTATTACTTATGAATAACTTGTTTTTCCAAGACTTATTCTAACTACTTGATTTATTACTATCATATTTAATGTTCCCAACAACCACAGAAAGTAAGTGCTATTTTTTTTCTGCTAATGTTGGGTAAGAGAAAACAAGGCCTAGAGAGTTTGTAAAATGTTCTTGGTCATATGATCAAAGGATAATGGCTATAGACTTTCTCACTTTAAGTAAAGGGTAACGATTAGGTCAATTTAGTACATTATCTTGTCAAAAGTTGAGAAACATTAGAAATGTTACTTGAAAGCAGGCATTTGATCATCAGCAATATATGAAATTAATCATACTCTATCAAATCTCTAAAAAATGTATTATTAGTAAAGGGTGGCATTTTTTTTAAAAAGAGACATACATAGGAAAATGTTTATACTGTTTTACCAAAGCAAATATTGAGACTACACCAACATTTTGTACAAATCAATAACAAAAATAGAAATTAGCTCATAGATATTTAGTTCTGTGAAAAACTAGACTTTACAGAAAGTTTGTTATTTGCCTTGTTTTTCTTAATCTACATTTCTCAAACCTTTGTTATCTTGAAACAGATACACAGACACACTCAAAATTATGCCCTAAATTCAGTCATAAGTGTGTCTTATAATGCATGTGTGTTCACAAAAAAATGTTTATTAACTAAATTTTGGTTGAGGTCAGTTAAATGTTAAAGTGGAAAACAGTATCTGCTTTTTCAAATTAATTAATTAATTAAAAAAAAATTGAGACAGGGCCTCACTCTATTGCCCAGGTTGGAGGTTGTAGTGAGCCATGATTGCACCACTGCACTTCAGCCTCTTGAGCTCAAGTAAAACCTCGAACTCAGACACCCAAGTAGCTGGAAAGACAGGTGTGTGCCACCATGCCCAGAGTCAGAGTCTCACTCTGTTGCCCAGGCTGGAATGCAATAACACAATCTCGGCTCACTATATTAATTATTTAATTTAAATTAACGATTAATAGATCTAAGTCATAAGTATGTGGAATACTATTGTATTTGGTTAATAACATTTCATCATATATTCAGTGTTTATATCGATACAGGAGTGCTGGAAAGGTGAGAGTGTGGTCCCTTTAAATGATATGGAAGCAGAGAAGGGAAGTGGTGGGTAAAGGCCAGTTGTTGGCTAAGGTTCCAACCCCACAGACCTAGGTGAGGACAGGTACTCCTGCTTTGTCACCCAAACGTTTCATTTTCCAAGACCACCCTGACCTGCCGCAACCCCATCCTGGGCCTATGAAAATCCAAGACCCTAGTGGGCAAACACACATGTGGCTAAACCTCTAGAGGAGCACATCAGTGGAAGGAGACACAAGTGGCTAGATAGGGAGAGGATGTTCAGGGAGCACTCCTACAGAAAAGCAGGTTAACAGACGCCAGCATGCTGGCAGGCCATCCACCTGCGGTACAAGGCAGAGTTTGGATGGGGCAGTCAGAGAAGAGCCCAGGCCACTGATCTGCCTGACTCCAGGGAAAAACCATCTCACTTCTGGCTTCTCCGTCTGCTGAGAACTACTTCCACACAATAAAATCTTGCACTCATTCTCTAAGCCCATGTGTGATCACATCTATTTCAGCAACAAAAGGCAGTTTGTGTTCGCCTCCCTGTTTATGAGTCTTTCTAATAATGTTGCACTTCTACATAATTTGCAATTTACTATACAAACACTTCGCTTATTTTCCACCAATGTTACTTAGTGTGACTATTGTAAAGAAGATGAGTTTCAGGGAGCATGAAAACTAACCCAGACTGCACTTTCTACAGTGTCAGGCATATGTGTCTGTTTATAACCTACAGGCTGAGAAGCATTTGGTCAGAGTACTTAGCACAGGGAAATAACCAAAACTACTCAGATCTTTGAAAAAGGATTAGTGGTAAAATTAAGCAAAACTGTTTGCCTCCGTACCTGCTTGATTACTCTGCATTACTGGATGCCTGAATGACAAAGATAACCCGATCTCTGTTCTGTGCTTCACAGAGCCACTGAGAAATTCAGTCTTTTCTTACTTTAACCATTAGTGAAGTAAATAACTGTATGATAGCTATTTTCCTCATCAGGTCAATAAAAATCAGTTTTAAAATAATTCATTAGATATAACTTTAGTTTAGCTTCCTTAATGTTGCTTAGGTAAATAATTTTCTTATTGGTATGCATTTCTAAAATAAAACAAAATATCAGTGACATTTAATATGCTTCCCCATAACTTGAATAATTGGTACCAAATACAAACCTTTGCTTAATGAGTTAGTTATATAATACTAAACAGGGTAAAAGGAGAAAAAATACTGTTATAATGGATACAGGAAATAGAGCACAAATATCTTGCTGTCTTGATGATTAATTCAGATCACCTGACAGAATTAGCTGGGGTAATTTCTGTCAATCATGTAGAAGGTTGAAATGCATAAGTCAACTTGGTCAGAAGCACATACTACTCTCTGCAAAGAAAGACCACCAGGGAAGTTGTATCAGAAAGCGAATCACAAGCATTTTGAGTTAGGCAAGTTGCAATTAACCCACTGTGCTCATGGATGTACATATAAGACAGAAAAATTAAATAGAAATTAAATAAATGTTGTACAAACTACATATTATACAGAGTAAAATTTGGTTAATATAGAATGTGCTAATATAAGTAAATAAAACTCTAACATGGATCATTAGACTTCTGGTTACTTATATCTTGAATGTATTGTCATTGTTTAGCATAACTGTCATTGACAAATACAGATTTTACTTGAAGTAATTCCTTCATAGGTTTGTTTTCTACTCTTTTAAGAATCAACATTTAATTTTTTATGTCATATAAATCTTTTCATCATTTTATCCACTGTGGAAGAATTGAATATTCTGTAGATTGCTACATTGACATGAGCACGACTTCGTCTCCACTCCAACTTCATAAGACTGTGTCTTTTATGGTATCTCTCATACTTATCAGTTTACATAGCTATTTGTTTGTTTAATTCTGTGATCAATTCTTTGAAAAACAGAAAAACTTGCTTGTATTTTTCCCCTTACACTAATAGCATTGGGTCATGCATGTATTCTGGGAGTATTTATAAAATGAGAAAATTTAGAAAAAATAAAATAATATCCCTCAACTTATATTTATTGTGTAGATGTGGTTGACACCATTTAGTTTTTATAAGTTCATTATCTAGATACATATTAGACCCTCTGATGACATACATTTGAATTTCTTTGTGTTGACATTACAAAACTAAGGATACTATAATATTTCATCTTGAATGCTTAAATAATTATTTTCATAATTAGTAAAAAAAACAGATTGCTTTGAGATGCTTGGGTAGCAATGTTTAATAAATAATTTCAAATTACGTTTTAGAAATTAAAAATTGTTGTGAAAACTCACATTTAAATTAAAAGTCTGCAGTATAAGACTCCAGACTACTGAAGTTTGTAAATGCTTACTCCCTCAATTATACTTCATACTAAAATCTAGTGTATGCATTTAAAAGTAAATAAATTTGTCATAAATGAGGCTTTCAGTCTCTTTGCATTGGTGTAGTATAGTAACTTATCCTATAATGCAGGCATAAGTGATGATACAAATATTTCATAAAACTAATATGTTTAGTAAATTAATTGTGTAAAAATTTACTTACAGTAAGTACAATAATGTTTTAAAAAGAAATAGTTTACCAGTATATGTTATCTAATATTATTAGCATATTTTTGTTTTGATGATAAGATTATAAGAATACATTATATTAGAAGTGGAATCATATCAATAGAGGCTCATAAACATAGGCATGGAATTTGACATATTATTTTCAAAATGTTAAAGATAAACCAATATTCCTTAATCTAACACAAATATCTATTTCAAAAAAGCAGCATTTCCTTTAATTTTAACATTAAGTATTCAATGTTACAGAAATTACTATTTACTTCTAATTTTTAAAAAGTACGTACCACATACATACTTTGTATAAAACAAAACATAATAAAAATGGTTAAATTAAATAAAATATTTCAACATCTGTACCATGATTAAACCCTCATACTACATATATCACCCACTTACCAAACACACAGACCTAGACGGAATCCTATCATCTGGGGTTATCTACAACTACTGTTATCAGTTTTGTTGTATCCTTCCTGTTTAGTTTTTATTTTTTAATTTTTATGCAGACAAAATTATGTGAGTAGTTAGAGAGAAAGAGAAGTATATAAAAATGTCACAGACATTTCATATATGATTATATAAAAATATAATCATATTCTATGTATGATTCACAAAATACTTTTATTTGCTTGGCACATGGCATAACATTTTTTGTATTAGTGATACACATGTATCTTATTCTCATCAATTCATGCATTTTTGAAAAACAGTTTTAACGAGTCTGTATCTTTATTCACTGTTACAGGTGCTAGAGCTAAAGCAGGAATTAACTAGACACAATGACAGCAGTTAGATGACTTCTATTTTATACTAGAAAGCTGAGAAAGCAACCAGAGAAGGTGATGTTTGAGGAAAGAACTGAAGGAAGTGACATGTAGAGCTCCAGGAGATGAAATTCCAGGCTGAGGAAAGAAAACAAAATATTTCAGTCAAGAAAATCCTTGAAATGCAAGATTAAACAGAATAATCACTGGCTGAAATGTGCTGAATTCAATTGTAGCCACCTAAATAGTCTGTTGGCATAACTCCGTATAAATGGTTTAGTGTTAACAGGTTAATTATAATTTACATATGCATTTTTTATAGTTATAAATAAACATTTTTAATCATTAAATGTTGTGAGAACAACATAGTGTCTGATTCCAAGAAACAGTTGGTATTGTTATAAAATACTAAGCCACTATAAATATGTAAACTGTCCATCGGAAAGACTGAATAATACACATATTGAAGGTTATTATCATTTGGGTGATGTTAGTGGAAAGACACAATGGGAAAGGGACAGAGGTGGAACTGAGGTAAACACTAAAATTGGTAAGACCAGGAGGTTGAGGGAAAGAAAAAAAAAAAAACAGAAACAGCAAAGGGGATGAGAAGCTGCTGCTAGAGAGGTGGAAGAAAACAAATTCAAAGAGTATGACACTGAGTCATTTGAGAGTTGTGAAATACTCATAAATGCAATGGTGAAAATGCATAGCAATTTAAAAGGAAGTATAAAAGTGAAAGTGTGACTGCCAAGTTTTGGGGCATATCTTAGAAGTACAAACATAGAGACATTGTGGTAGAGTACTGATAGCTCCTAAAAATCTGTATCATTTCCAGCGTCAGAAAAGTCAGTGAAAATAACTATGGATTTTAAAAATCAAAACTAGTTTTATTTTCAAAACTATCGATATTACTAAAATCAATGGGATTTAAACAGTATTCTATTAGAGTCCCCTTTACTAATTCACTTTTCGGATTTTATTACATAAGCTAATCAGCTTTCTACTCACCAACTTAGGAAATGCAACCTTAAGAATAAAGGCCCAGAATGGAGAATAAATACTTTAAAGAGTGAAGAAATACGTCCATATACCATATAATAAATAAATATACTTGTCTTCTACTTCTATATGAGATAACATTAAGCCAGGACCTGTAATCTTTTTTGTATTTTCTAGATACGTTTCTGTGGCAGAATATTGAGTGAAAAAGCAAGTAAGTTGTTTCACAGGTAAAACACACATTGGATGAGTATGAGTTTAAACAGGCTTGTAGTTTTTGAACTGAGATTCTAAAGTAAAATTGGAGGCAACAAAAATGTAGAGATAATTCTCCTGAGAAAAGAAAACCATCAATCAAAACTATTCTAAGCTCAAAGCATATTATAAAATTTATATAATTCAGAGTATTCATGCAAGGTGTTAATTGGGTCACTTCATTCCAGCTAGGTTAAAAAAAATCCCCTTAGCTTCTAGCTAGGTGATAATTACATTTATTCTTGTTAAATGAAATGACTATATGTGGGTAGAAAATTCTTTGGACCTAGCTAGACAAAGGCTAAGTAGAAATCAGTGAAGTATGATGGAGAAAAGAATTAGGACAATAAAACTTATAACTACACATAATTAGCATTATAACAGCCTTTTATTTGTGGATAATGACTAGTTTTGTGATGGGTTGATTTTTAAATGTTAATCATAGAGTTGCTTTAGTTTTATTCTTCCTTAACAAGAGTTTTGATTGCTGGGTTATTTTTTTTTTAAGAAAGCATTTTCTTATTTTCCAACTATTTAATTTTAATCTGTTTATGACAGAAAATGCTTTTCTAAAGTTTTAAATTATTTTATAAACATAGAATTTCAGTGAGTTGTACTTTTGTTTGATCAAATCATTTTCATAATTCAATCTGATATTTGACTTTACTAATTCTAGTTATTAGCTTTCTCTTCGGTACCTTAGCTATCCATTATACTTTAAATCATCATTTTTCCCTTCCTTTTGCACTATATTTCCTGTTTTGCCACAGTACCCAAGCAGTTGTACATTGTAAGAATATTGCTTTCAAAAGCAGCAACTTATAAGTTTCTCAACTACGGAGATGTTTTCTGTGAATTGGGCTTTTCCAGATTGTTTTGAGACAGTTCAAGAAGTGACAATCCTCTGGAAATGAGACCTTTTTATGAGCTCTGCACCTGGTCTCTTTTCTGGTCTTCACAGCCACCATAATTGTGAGGTTGCTGGCTTTCAAGGCAAGGCAGACTTAAGAGGAGAAGGATAAAATAATAGAAAAAACTCTGATGCAGATTTCCTTGAGTAACATTCAGATTATTGCAAGCATTTGATTAATTTCCAGAGGTCTGAAAAAGATAATTCTGACATTTTGTATTTCTCTCTCTCTCTCTCTCTCTCTCTCTCTCTCTCTCTCTCTCTCTCTCTCTCTCTCTGCTTCTAAGAAAAGAAAAGTGGAACTTTATTTTTTTAACCTGAAGTTCAAAAGAATGCTTACCCTGAAAATCCAATTTTGGGAGTCATCAAGCACAGAGATGGCGTTTCAGATTATGAACTCATAACCGGGGAAACGGTAGATAGTAAAAAAAAAAAATAGGAAATGAATAAGGATTTACCATTTGCCATTTTGCCACTTCTGGACATACCTCAAACAAAATGCTAAAAATTTGGTTCAAATGCCTTATTAAATTCTATGGTATGTGCCTCGTTAGATTCTTTCCAAGAAACGTACATGCTCCGTGCAGGGACTAGTATGTTGAATATTTATTTCCGTGATTGTGGCAAAGATTCTCCTGAGGAAATCTTACACTGCAGCTAGTTTGAGGGGGGAAAAAAAAAAAAAAATATATATATATATATATATATATATATATATATTCAGATGTGATCTTTGTTTTTTACTTTTATGTTTGTCTTTATCTTTTTTTTTTTTTTTTTTTTGAGATATTCTTGCTCCGTTGCCAGGCTGAAGTGCAGTGGTGCAGTCTCAGCTCACTGCAACCTCCACCTCCCAGGTTCAAGTGATTGTCCTGCCTCAGCCTCCCAAGTTGCTGAGACTACAGACACCCGCTACTATGCCCAGCTAATTTTTGTATTTTTAGTAGAGATGGGGTTTCAACATGTTGACCAGGATGGTCTCAATCTCTTGACCTTTTTATCCACCCGTGTAGGCCTCCCAATGTAGTGAGATTACAGGCTTAAGCCACGTGATCCTGGATTATGTCCATCCTGGGCGTGATCTATAAATATGAACAATAATTTGTCATTACTTTGTCTCTCTAGAGAATTAAAAAAAAAGTTTGTAAAATGTAAAAATGCTCATTATAAACTTTGTTATACAATTTTCTCTTAAATAGTATTGACATCTTAATCCTCAACGGTAAAATAATTACATTTTAACTATTTAGTGTATAGAACATACTTTTGAGAAACATATATTCTTTAAAAACTGCCATGTATGCCACCTTTTGAATTCATACTGAACATTAGTATGGTGCTGTAAATGTAATAAAGCATGTTTTCATTTAATCTTTCATCTGAACAATTAGAATATCAACTCAAGGCACCAGATATTACTCCAAATATTCCAGCAGAAACGTTTTAGTTCCAAGGAGTTGATATCAAAAGAGATCAAAGGCCTGGAAGAGCGAAAGAATGACGAATGTGCTAACCAGAAATTCAGAGATCAAATAGCAAATGCTGTCTTGACGGAGCCGGGGGACCAACTCTGCAAGAGTCACTGCCACAAGCATAATTTTTTTATTCCATCTCATCTTCGCTAATCTCTCATTTACGAATGAGAGACAATGCCTCCCATTTTCAGGACTAGAGGGAGCACACTCTGGCAAGAAAATCTGACAAATATATTTGATAACAAAGGAAGAAGTAGAATCCCTAGCATACGTAAGAACTGACAAAAGACTTATATCTTTCATGCTTATATAATTTTTTTTTTTTTTTTTGCCTAAAACAACAGGAGAAAGAACAACAACAACAACAACGAAAACAACAAAAATACAGATCTGGTAGATATATGGTAGAATTATTTAGCTGTCCTCATAAAATGAATACAATTTCTTAAAAGTTGTAACAATTTCAATTGTCTGAAAAAATACTGTCCTGTAGTGTGAGAAAAAGTTTTTATTACTAGATGTGTTCAAGCAGGATATGGTAACGAATGCAAACCTAAAACTCAGTGATTCCGTAAAGTCATACACCTCCAAATATTCTCAAGATTCATGGAGATTTATCTCTACAACCACATCTAATATCCTTCCAGTCTTGCCTTCAGCAAACCAGTAATATTCTACTGGTGCATGTACTTCCCATTGTCATATTAACGAATGTATTATATTCTAAGTAAAACCTTGGTCTTCTCTGTCTCATGCTCCTAACATGCTATTCTTGCAATTTTGTTTTCTAAGCTAAAATTTAGTACCATTATTTACTCAGTTGTTCAAGAGAGAATGTACAAGTTAAATTTACCCAGTCTCTTTCCCATAGCCTTATATTTCTTACATTAGCAAGACTTACTAATTATAGTAGCAAACTCTACAACAAATTCCCTTCTTTGCTAAACCAGTCCTGCTCCCCATGCCACTCAGTTGGGTGAGTGATAACCCAGTTGTGAGTTATCAGACTCTGTTGTCTGATAACCCTCCAACAGAGTTATCAGACAGCCTATATGGGAGTGTTTCGGCTGGCATCAGGTAGATGCCCAGAGAAAGGAGCAGGAACCAATCTTTCTGTTCTACAGCCTCCTCAAGTGATGTTTCCAGGCACTTGAGCTAACCAGATGAATATGTTCTGAATTGAAGCCCCCTTTTGAAGAAGCCCAACTATGAAAAACTGCATCGACTACTGTGCAAAATAACCAGACAGTATCATGATGACAGAATCAAATTCACACATAATAATACTAAACTTAAACGCAAATGGGATAAATGTCCCAGTTAAAAAACACAGACTGACAAATTGGATAGAGTCAAGACCCACTGGTGTGCTAAACTCAGAAGACCCATTTCACGTGCAAAGACAACATAGGCTCAAAATAAAGAGATGGAGTAAAACTTACCAAGCAAATGGAAAAAAGAAAAAGGCAGGAATTACAATCTTAGATTTTGATGAATGAAAAAAGACAAAAAAGGGCATTACATAATGGTAAAGATTTAAATTTATCAAGGAGACTTAACTAGCGTAAATATATATGCACCCAATACAGGAACACCCAGATTCATAAAACAAGCTCTTAGAGACCTTCAATGAGGCTTGGAATCCCACACAATAATAATGGGAGACTTTAATACCCCACTGTCAATATTAGACAGATCAATGAGACAGAAATTAACAAGGATATTTAGGACTTGAACTCAGTTCTAGATCAAGTGGCCCTAATAGACATCTACAGAACTCTCCACCCAAATCAACAAAATATATATTCTTCTCAGTGCTACATGACACTTACTCTAAAATTGACCATATAATTGGAAGTAAAATACTCCTCAGCAAATGCAAAAGAGTGAAATCATAACAGCCTTTCAGATCACAGTGCAATCAACTAAGAACTCACCATTAAGAAACTTACTCAAACTCACACAATTACATGGAAATTGACCAACCTGCTCCTGAATGACTACTGGGTAAATAACATAATTAAAGTAGAAATCTAGTTCTTTGAAACCAATGAGAACAACAACACAGTGTGCCAGATTCTCTGGGACATAGCTAATGCAGTGCTAAAAGGGAATTTTAGCACTAAATGTCCACATCAGAAAGCTAGAAAGATTTCAAATCAACACTAACATCAGAATTAAAAGAGCTAGAGAAACAAGAGTAGACAAATCCAAAACCTAACAGAACACTAGAAATAACTAAAATCAGAGCAGAACTGAAGGCAATAGAGACATGAAAAACCCTTAAAAAAAAAACAATAAATCCAGGAGCTGTTTTTTTTTTTTTTTTTTTGAAAAACAAAACAAAATAGACAGAACGCAAGCTAGACTAATAAGAAAAGAGAGAAGAATCAAATAGACACAATAAAAAATGATAAAGGGGTATCACCATTGACCTCACAGAAACACATTACTATCAGAGAATACTATAAACATCTTTACACAAACTAGAAAATTTAGAAGAAATGGATAAATTCCTGGACACATACACCCTCCCAAGACTAAACTAAGAAGTTGAATCCCTGAATAGACCAATAACAAGTTCTGAAATTGAGACATTAACTAATTGCCTACCTACTGAAAGCAAAACAAAAAAATCCAGGACCAGATGGATTCACAGCTGAATTCTACCAGATACACAAAATGGAGCTGGTATCATTTCTTCTAAAACTATTCCAACAATTGAAAAGGAGGGAATCCTCCCTGACTCATACTATGAGGCCAGCATCATCCTGATACCAAAACTTGGCAGAGACACAACAGAAAAAAAACTTTAAGCCAATATCCCTACTGAACATCAATACAAACATCCTCAATAAAATACTGGCAAATTGAATCCAGCAGCACATTAAAAAGCTTATCCACCATGATCAAGTCAGTTTTAAACATGAGATACAGGGTTGGTTCAACACATGCAAATCAATAAATTAATTTATCACATAAACATATCCAATGACAAAAACCACATGAACATCTCAACAGAAAAAGCCTTCAATAAAATTCAACATCCTTTTATATTAAAAACTCTCAATAAACTAGGTATTGATCGAATATATTTCTAAATAATAAGAGTTATTTATGAAAAACCCACAGCCATTATCATAATGAATGACAAAAGCTGGAGGCATTCCCTTTGAAAACCTGCACAAGAAAGAGATGCCTTCTCTCATTCCTCCTATTCAACGAAGTATTGGAAGTCATGACATAATATTGAATGTCCTGGCCAGGGCAATCGGGAAAGAGAAATAAATAAAATGTATTCATATAGGAAGAGACAAAGTCAAATTGTCTTTGTTTGTAGACAACATGATTGTATATTTAGAAAACAACATCGTCTCAACCCCAAAACTCCTTAAGCTGATAAGCTACTCCAGCAAAGTCTCAGGATACAAAAATCAATGTGCAAAAGTCAAAAGCATTTCTACATATCAACAATAGACAAACAGAGAGCCAAATGATGAATGAACTCCCACTCACTATTGTTACAAAGAGAATAAAATACGTAGGAATACAGCTAACAATGGATGTAAAGGACCTCTTCTGGGAGCACTACAAACCATTGCTTAAGGAAGTAAGAGAGGACGCAAATAAATGGAAAAACATTCCATCTTTATGTATAGGAAGAGTCAATGTTGTGAAAATGGCCATACTGCCCAAAGGAACTTGACATATAGATTAGTGGAATAGCACAGAGGCCTCAAAAATAACACCACATATCTACAACCATTTGATCTTCAACAAACCTGACAAAAACAAGCAATGGGGAAAGGATTCCCTGTTTAATAAATGGTGCTGGAAAACTGGCTAGCCTTATGCAGAAAACTGAAACTGGACCCTTTCTTTACACTTATACAAAATTTAACTGAATATGGATTAACACTTAAATGTAAAACCCAAAACCATAAAAACCCGAGAAGAAAATCTAGGCAATATCACTTAGGATAAGGCAAGGGTAAAGACTTCATGACAAAATGCCAAAAGCAATCGTACAAAAGCCAAAATGGACAAATGAGATCTAATTAAACTAAAGAGCTCCTGCGCAGCAAAATGTACTATCAGAGTGAACAGGGAGCCTACAGAATCGGAGACAATTTTTGCCATCTACCCATATGACAAAGGCCTAATATCTAGAATCTACAAGGAACTTAAACAGATTTACAAGAAAAAAAAAAAAAGTCAAACAGTGGCAAAGGATGTGAACAGACACTTCTCAAAAAAAGACATTTACGTGACAAAGAAACATGAAAAAAAAAACTCAACGTCACTGATAGTTAGAGAAATGGAAATCAAAACCACAACGAGATACCATTTCATGCCTGTCAGAGTGGCTATTATTAAGAAGTCAAGAAACAATAGATGATGGCGAGGCTGTGGCGAAATAGGAATGCTTTTACACTGTTGGTGAAAATGTCAGTTAATTCAATTATTGTGGAAGACAGTTTGGCAATTCCTCAAGTATCTAGAACCAGAAATGCCTTTTGACCTAGCAATCTCATTACTGGGTCTATGCCCACAGGAATATAAATTATGCTACTATAAAGACACATACACATATATGGTTTTTTTGCAGCACTATTTACAATATTAAAGATTTGGAACCAACCCATATGCCCATCAATGATAGACTGGATAAAGAAAATGTGATACATACACAACATGGAATACTATGCAGCCATAAAAATGAATGAGGTCATGTTCTTTGAAGCCACATGGGTGAGTCTAGAAGGCGTTATCCTCAGCAAACTAACACAGGAACAGAAAACCAAATACTGCATGTTGTCACTCACAAGTGGGAGTTGAACAATGAGAACACATGGACACAGGGAAGGGAATAACACACACTGGGGTTAGTTGGGGGCGGAAGGGCAAGAAAAGGAAAGCATTAGGACAAATAACTAATGAATGTGGGGCTTAAAACCAAGCAGATGGGTTGATAGGTTCAGCAAACCATGCTGGCACACATATACCTACGTAACTAACCTATACAGTCTTCACTTGTGTCGGGAAGTTAAAGTAAATTTTTTAAAAAGTAACATAACATATTATATTTCTCAGTCTTATTTATGATAACATTTTCTATGATTGTAATAGTTAATGTTTACTTTATTCTTCAAATATGTAATATAGAACACTCAAAGTGTTATGATGCATTCTCTCGCAGTGTAGTTTTAGAGATGGCCTTAGGTATCCAGGGTAGAAATTTAAAAAGTTTAAAATTTATTTTTAAATTGTAACTGGGATTATTGTTAAATATGAGGTTGAAATTAATTTTTTTCATGTTTTTAAAATGTAGGTCTTACTGTTAATATCCTTGTTAAAATATAACCAGGAGTGTCATATAGTCAACTTGATGATTATATAATATTTTGTGAATTATTTGTTATTATTGAATAAAAATTCTTTCATGAAGAATTTTGCCATGTTGAAGTATTTTAGCTGTGAATTTGCAACTCAGCTGACAGCTGATATCACAATAATGCTAGATGAAATAATATGCAATATGAAATGTCAGTTTTAGCCAAATCATAAATACAAACAATAATATAGATATTTTATGATCCTCGACTTGCATCAAAGAAGCAGTTTCTTCTTTAAAAACTCAGCTAATTTATGTAGTTTTAGGTGAATAAAGTTTTAAATGTTCTTTTTTGTAAATCAAAGAGAAAACATACATTATATATGCAGTATACATATTAAATCAAGACTGTTTTATTTATGTGTAAATATTCTAACATTTGAATTATGTAAAAGGAACAATAGCAATATGGTATCTTCAAAAGAGAAAGGTTGTCTATAATGTAAATGGTGGCTCCTTGGAATGGTAGTTCTACAAACTCCACAGCTCACATAACTGCATGTGGCAATCTTGAGAAGAGATGGTAGTTATTGGTACTCTCATATTTTTATTAATTTGCAATGTATTGTGACATGGCTAATTTTCCAGGTTACACTGACTGGGAAATGAAATATAGTTAAAACACAGTTGACCTCACCATATGGCAAGTTGAAATCTCTTAAGTAGAATTACACAAGATCCAAGATAATTCTAACACAAGCAAATAGCAAAAAAAATATTTTATTACTGTCTGAATGCATTTTATCATTTCCCTTTATTACTGTCTGAATATGTTTCTAACAAAAAAAGATAAAACATTAATTTTCTAATTACATACTCTTAGACATGAGCTCAAAACATTCAAAATTATTAGGAATAGTATTAGAAACGTAGAATTAGAATGACTATTCTCAATAGTAAAATATAAATAGACTTTGCATATTTGTCCTGAGATTTTAAAAAACATTTGTACAAAAACATTCCCCATAGAAAAACTTTTAAAATGTAAAAATTATGAATGTGAAAATTATGAATATAAAATCAAAACATGTTTAGTTGTGTTTAAAGTCTGTAATACACATTTTATTTTTCGGAGTCTCACTTCCCACTCTGTCGCCCAAGCTAGAGTGCAGTGGCACCATCTTGGTGAATGCGTGAAGGTCACTACTTCTCTGTATCAAATCATGTTATATTTAGAAATCTTTACAAAAATTATATGGAAACATTTCCCTGGTGATAGTATGTTCTTAGAAAATACAAGTACCTATAAAATTTTTAAATCTATTTTCTAGCTTGTTAAAAAGTCTACAAAAGGAATAATTTAGTAGTGTTGAATCAACTTCTTAGGAACAAAAAGAACATCTTACAATTAGTTTTATAGATGTGTCAAACAATCAGGAAGATAAAAATTTGACAGCTGAATTTCAACTACTACCAGTTGAAAACCAAAAATATTTGCATATAATTGCTTAAAATGATTTAAATGATTGATTACATTTTACAAATAACTGACAACAATTATCATTTTTAGAGTACTTAACTTCAAATATATGTGTGTGTATATACGGCAGCCATTAAAATGATGTAATAAAGCACACTGCAGTTAAAAGCAGAGCTTTAAATTACTCATCTTTGAAAAATGTCTATTTCCATCCATTTAAAAATATCAATTTTATTACTTTTTAAAATTTATAATGATAGGTGAGAGTAACCATAGAACTCTGATAATTCATTGTTGATTTATTGCAAAGATCAGGGCCAATTCAAACATAATTCCTAGGTTTATATAATGTATTTTCATACATTATATTTTTCAGCTTATTGGAGTATCAAAAATTGACTATACTTAAGTTATTATCAAGTAGTGTCTGTGCTATAGTTGTATAGTTTTCCTGTATGGATTTCAGTTCACTGCAAGCTGTGGTAGTGTCTTAGTTCGTTGTGCGTTGATATAAAGAAATACCTGGAACTTTGTAATTTATACAGAAAAATTATTTATTCGGCTTACATTGCTGATAGCTGCAAGGTTATAAGATTGAGCAACTGTACGGGTGAGAGTGTCAGCCTGCTTCCACTCATGGCAGAAGGCAAAGTGGATTTAGCATGTGCAGAGATCACTTGGTGAGAGAGGAAGCAAGGGGGGATTGCCAGCATCTTTTTAATAACAGACTCTCATGGGAACTAACTGAGTTAGAAATCACTCATCAACAAAAGTACAGTACTAAGTCACTCATAATAAATCCAGCCCCTGACCCAAGTATCTCCCATTAGGTACCACCTTTGACATTGGGAATCAAATTACAATACGAGTTTTGGGAAGAACAAATATCCAAACAGCAGTAAGCATTATAATCAATTAACAAAATGATTCACCTAGTATGTAACAGGCAAATATAGTCAATGTAAATTGCTAAGTTATTTTAGCAAGCATTACTTTTGAGCCTTTGTTTACATTGATATAAAAATTAAATGTCAATAGATTAAACAATAGCAATTACACTCTAAATTAGTGCAATGGACATCTTTAGTAAACCAGTGAGGTTTTTCTTTTTTTATAGTTATTAATTATGCAATGATTCCATTACATAATTGTACTTGTTTCTTTTCAACCTGAACCTGGTGGGGAAGAAGTTGTAATTGATTTGTTTTGTTTTCACCAGTGCTTACACTATATCTGCGTTTTAATACGCAAATGTCATGGAACCATAGCTTAACTTAAAAAAGTTATTTCAGAATATCAATATCAATACTTCTGAAAAATATAGAACAAAGTAAAATATAATGAGGTCTTACATTTATTTTATATTTGTTTGGGAACATTTGTATCATTATACGACATAAAGTAATGCGGATGAAATTATAAATTTATTTTATACTTTCAAATGATTTTGTCTGAATTGAGAATGTACCCACGTTCAATTTTTCAACAAAAGAACTATATATTAAATGTTGTTTCAGTGTATAACAAATTATATTGTAGATCTACCTCTAAGTTAAAACACTAAACTATTGTTTTCCTCTGACAAGTTTAACAAAATTCCATCACTTCTGCCAGAACATGTTTATTGATGTTACCAATATAAAAATAAAGATAAATAAATATTTTGCTTTTTATTTTGCATTTAATTATGTGTATATAGATAGATTTCAAAAGAGAAAAGGCTGAAAAACAGTGATCTAAAATTTTACCTTTTGGATGTGGAGAATGTGGCAATCTATTCAATGAAAGTAAAAATTGGAAGTAATACAGAAAAAATTCAGACATAATGAAAAAGAACATAAATATGTAATTTTAAAGATCTCTAAATTTAGAGTACAATTCTTTAAAAAATTAATGAAAATGATAATCTCCTACAACTGTAATGAAGAAAATATATAGAAAATCCAGTTTACTAATAAAGGGATGACATTGTCACATAATACTGTATTTATGTGAAAATCTCTACAAAGTATTATCTTTCATTTCTGAAAAAATTTTTTAAAAGATATCCAATCACTGGGAAAGATGCAGAGCACCTAGAGGGCATGTACAATTTCATGTGCAGTTGGGGAACTGGCAATATCTGAAGTTGGCATACACATAATCGATGACCCAGTCATTGCATTCATAGGTACCTGCCCAATAATAACATGTACATGTGTGCCACAAAAGTATAAAGATGGTATTATTCATAAAGAATTCTATTACTTATAAATGATGTATTTTCATAAAAGCTAAAAATAAAATAAGTCAAATTCTATCAAGAATAGAAAAATAAATTGTGATATATTCAGAAAAAAGAACACAAAAATAAATGTGTGCTACATTAAACAACATGGAAACAAACATACTGCAGGGAAGAACTCAGATATAAAAGAGCAGATATTGTATGATTCCATGTAAATAATATTCAGAGACAGCAAACCTAATTGTTGCTGAAAGCAGGATACTGTTTGCCATTATGGAGACTGTGCCTTGGAGGACTCTGAGGACTTCTGGATGTTGGGGCTAACAGTGATTTGTTCACTTTGTCCAGCAACATCTTTGTGATTTGTGTAGTTTTTTTCTATCTTTGATAAACTCTAATAATTTTTTCTCTAAAAATGTAAGATCAAAATTCTGTAATGTATAAATTATTTGTTTAAAATTTGTTTCTGTCTGGAAATACAATATAAAATAGAACAGAAATATGAAAGCAAAGTCATTTGAAATGCACTTCTAGGAATTAAATGTTTACATCATAAGCCAAAGTTAGTTTGGGAACCTGGATATTCAATAAACATATGAAAGGATACCACCCTTCATCAATAGTAATACCAATAGCACATTTGATGACTAATTTTCTCTAATAGTTGGTAATGTTGGTACAAATAATATTTATTATATTGGTCAAATTAAAGATGCTTGTGATGAATACAGAATTTTAACGGTCAGTACCTGCACAACAAACCTTATTAAGTGGTATGTCATTGAAAATTATTTAAGTAAGAAGATAATGAAGTAAAACTCTTGAAATACATTTAGCATAATTAATTATGAAAAGTAGGGAAGTTTCTTAAAACTAAGAAAATAGTTTCCCATTTTAACAAACATTTAAAGTACTACATTTGAATGACTCATTATGACTTATGATATTTAAGCTTTTCTTTTGCCATTAAAAAATAATATATAAAATATTTTCTATAAATCACTTCAATAAGTCAGTAAAATAATATTATTCCTCATGAATTAAATAGTAGTTATAATTTCGTCATAATAGAATTACATAATTATATAATGATAGTTATAATTAGTAATATCTAGTTATATCTCCTATTAACATCTAGAGATTCCAAAAGGTTTAGACAAAGGATTATATTCTAAGAGTAAAACTACATGACTAAATCTGGCTCATATTCTTTTGAAAATAGAACAGTGCATTACCTATTATTTCCATTATTGTTTTATACTGTAATATATATTAATCATCAAGAAGCATCAGAGAAAACAAATTGCCAAAGTGTACAAAAGTTAGTGTAATTTGTAGAAACAATCAAAAAGTAATTATTATATTAAATGTGAAATGCAGAAAATCTTTAATAATAGAGATAGAAATCATAAAATATATGAAGAAAGACATTAACAAATAAAATGAACAGTTAAGAAAATAAAAAAAAAATAAGAAACCAGGGCACTACAATAGCATTTTTTATATACATATTCTGTATTTCTGGAGACCTGTATGTGCATCTAGATAAGAAAAGAGAATTGTAGAATTAATGCCTCTATAAGTCCAAATCATTTTTATGGCCTGTTAGTGAAAAATTGAGTTATTTTTTATTTCATAAAAAGTTGAAAATGAATATTAATCATACTTAAAAATATTCAGCTGATTTTTAATATATCTCCATTTTGACAAACTTTATGTAATCTCAGATTTATTCAAATAATTGTTTATATGTTATTTTTTCACAGTGATATAAAAGGCTAAAATTCCATCCAATTCCTTTTTGAGGAAGTTGTATTTATTATTCCTTGAGATGCTTGACTCAGAAATAAAATGTTGCTTTCTTCTCAAAAATATTAATTCAGATTTATTTTTGTTCGGGAATAATTTCTGCAAAATACAAACTTTCTAAAGTATGTTTAATATCAATTTAGATAACTCTCAGCTAGTATTTAAGTAATATTTTATGATACCTCTCTTTTCTTTTCTTCTGTTCTTTATCCCTTTTTATCTCCCTTCCTCCCTTCCTCCTCTCATAATGCAAACCATTAATGGAAAACCTGACAAGTATTTATCTCATTTTAAAACTGGAAATCTGTAATGAAATCAAATAACTTTCTGAACAGCAATTCTGCTCTTCATTTTTACCATGCCATTTTCTCTTCAAAGCAGACATATGGAATGAACAGGCTCTTTCTATATTTCACGTTGCATGGACTTTTTGTCCAGGAAAACCATTTATTGAACAATAACCCTTTAATGGTCCTATATATTCCACTGTTTTTCACAAAAGGGGAAGAAATACCAAGAGCCCAAAGCTAGCTGAGATGTATTGAACACTTCAATAGAAAGTATAATGTTTTTCTGGTTAATACTTAATACTTCAAGGTTAATTCCTAAAAACCATAGTTATTTTTAAGTGTCAGTACACCCAGATTACGAGTTTACTTTATTCAAGTCCTAATTTAGGTATTTTTTAAAAATTGCATTGGTATTCTTTAAAATATTCTAAAATGTATTTTTAAAAAGCATAGCAATCATATGCAGTCCAGATACCACAAACCAAACATTTTAAAATAATTCATTAATCAAACAAATTTCGGTATACAGATAATCCTTGTATTTAAAGGAGATGCAATTCTTATTTTCTTAAATATGAATAACTCAAAAGAAACTAAAAGAAAAACCACAAAAATCTGTTCTCTTTCATGAATTTAAATAATTCACAAAGAAATGCATTTTTATGTTTTATATATTACTGATATTTTACCATTAAAAGCAACACTGTCATCTTTTGCAAAATGCTAATACAAAATTTTTTAAATTGCATGCCTGCTGTTTCTAACTATGATTTGCAATTTCATTGAAACACATATTTTTGTATGTCTAATAAAAACCTTGTATCTTGCATGGTTTGGAAGTAAATATCAAAATATGACACCCCTAAATTTAACATATTATGGAAATACTATTTATCTCTGTTAGAGAAACATTTTTCAGTCTCTAGAATGTTAATATTAACATCCATGCTATAAATTATTAGAATTTATCTTGTCATTCACATGAAATGCCAGTACCTAAGGCATTCATTTGACATTAAGTTGGTTGCCTTTCAGAATATGACAAAAGCATGACTGATATAATTCCTATGTGAAAGAGACACTCTAAAGGACTTGCTAATTAATTATTCCTTCAGATCTTTGTTTCTGAAGAGCTAGTGTGCATAAAAATCATCTGTTAATATTCAAATGCCCTCTCCTATGATTAAATAAATGTTGATTAACAGGGTAATAGTCAGACTTCTTTTTTTTTTTTTCTCATAGTCCATCTTCCTCTTCCTAGTTTTCATTCTCAAACTTTTTCACTTGTTCACCTATTTCAATTAGATGGAGTCTGAGACACATTAGCCAATGTTTTAACAATTGTGGCTGCTATTTTTAAGTTAAAAACTAGATTCTGTCCTTCCTTTATTTTACTTTTTGTGCTGAGATGGAAATTATTTCATTCCCAGCTTCCATCTAATTCCAGGGTCCATATAATTTTCAATAAGCTAAATTCAGCAATTCCGGGCCACAGAAAGCATAGGTTTTTTAAAGCATTTTATGTTTTCTGCATGTATCAATTGACAAGACAGAAGAAACAGTATTCTTGTGTGATGGTTTGTCCCAGAAGTAAGGTTTGAGTTTGTTTCCTGAGTACTATACTAAAAGAATTTGTAAAAATGGAGAAACAAAAATAAATAATGTTAATAGTGAATAGAAAGTTGATTGAAAAGATCTCAGTGAAGAGAGAGGGTCCAAGTGATACAAATTTAGAACCTGTAGAGCAAACAATTTTGAGTCTGCATGATGGTTTATGGAAAACATGATAACAATAAACAGATTGGAGACAAGTAAACTATGAACAGACATTCCAGAAGCCACTGAAGAGAAGAAAAAATTTGGTTAGTCACAACTTGTCAGAAGTTTGTTATTGAATTTGAAAATCATTTTTAACAATGAGATTCTCTGATAAAATGAACTTTAAACCAACAAAGATCAAAAGAGATAAAGAAGGGCATTACATAATGATAAAGGGATCAATGCAGCAAAAAGAGCTAACTAACCTAAATATATATGCGCCCATTACAGGAGCACCCAGATACATAAAGCAAGTTCTTAATGACCTACGAAGAGACTTAGACCCCCACACAATAATAGTGGGAAACTTTAACACTCCCCTGTCAATATTAGACAGATCAACAAGACAGAAAATTAACAAGGATATCCAGGACTTGAATTCAGATCTGGACCAAGTGGACTTAATAGACATCTACAGAACTCTCCACCTCAAAAACACAGAATATACATTCTTCTCAGCACCACATCAGACTTACTCTAAAACTGACCATATAATTGTAAGTAAATCACTCCTCGGCAAATGCAAAAAAAAAAAAAAAAAAAAAAAAAAATGGAAATCATAACAAACAGTCCCTCAGACCACAGTGCAATTAAATTAGAACTCAGGATAAAGAAACTCACTCAAAACAGCACAGCTACATGGAAACTGAACAACCTGATCCTTAATGTCAACTGGATAAATAATGAAATGAAGGAAGAAACAAAGATTTTCTTTGAAACCAGTGAGAACAAAGACACAACATACCAGAATCTTTAGGACGCATTTAAAGCAGTGTCGACAGGGAAATCTACAGCACTAAATGCCCACATAAGAAGCTAGGAAAGATCTAAAATTGACACCCTATCATCACAATTAAAAGAACTAGAGGAGCAAGATCAAACAAATTCAAATGCTAGCAAAAGACAAGAAATAACTAAGATCAGAGCAGAACTGAAGGAGATAGTGACACAAAAAGACCTTCAAAAAAGAAAAAACAATGAATCCAGGAGCTGGTGTTTTGAAAAGATCAGCAAAATAGATAGATCACTAGCCAGACTAATAAAAAAGGAAAAGAGAGAAGAATTGAATAGATGCAATAAAAAATTATAAAGCAGATATCCCCACATATTTAACAGAAATACACACTACCATCAGAGATTACTACAAACTACTCTATGGCCATAAACCAGTAAATATAGAAGAAATGGATAAATTCCTGGACACTTACATCCTTCCAAGACTACCAGGGAAAAGTTGAATCCCTGAATAGGCCAATAACAGGGAGCAATTCATAGCCTGCCAACCAAAAAAAGTCCAGGTCCAGATTAATTCACATCTGAATTCTACCAGATATACAAAGAGGAGCTGCTACCACTCCTTCTGAAACTATCCCAAACAATACAAAAAGAGGAAATCCTCCCTAACTCATTTTATGAGACCAACATCTTCCTGAAACCAAAACCAGGAAAAGACACATCTTAAAAAGAAAATTTCAGGCCAACATACATGATGAACATCAATGCAAAAATCTTCAATAAAGAATTGGCAAACCAAATATAACAGCACATCAAAAAGCTTATCCATCGTGATCAAGTAGGTTTCATCCCAGGGATGCAAGGCTGGTTCACCATGCAAATCTATATATGTAATCCATCACATAAACAGAACCAAAGGCAAAAACCACATGATTATCTCAATAGATGCAGAGAAGTTAATTGACAAAATTAAACAGCCCTTTAAAAACTAAAGGGCTAAAAAATCTCAATAAACTAGGTATTGATGGATGTATCTCAAAACAATAAAAGCTATTTATGACAAACTCACAGTGAATATCATATTGAATGGGCAAAAACTGGAAGCATTCCCTTTGAAAATTGGCATTAGACAAGGGTGCTCTCTCTCACCATTCCTATTCAACACAGTGTTGGAAGTTCTATCCAGAGCAATCAAGCAAGAAAAGAAATAAAAGGTTTTCAATTAGAAAAAGAGAAAGTAAAATTGTCTCTATTTGCAGATGACATGATGGCATATTTAGAAAACCCTGTGGTCTCAGTTCAAAAGCTCCTTAGGATGATAAGCAACTTCAACAAAGTCTCAGTTTACAACACCAATGTGCAAAACTCACAAACATTTCTATACATCAATAACAGAAAAACAGAGAACCAAATCATAAGTTAACTCCCACTCACAATTGCTATAAAAAGAATAAAATACAGTGGAATACAACTAACAAAGGATGTGAAGAACCTCTTAAAGGAGAACTACAAACCACTGTTCAAGGAAATAACAGAGGACCCAAACAGATGGAAAAACATTTCATGCTCACGGTTAGGATGAATCAGTAATGTGAAAATGACCATACTGCCCAAAGTAATTTATAGATTCAATGCTATCCCCATCAAGCTACCATTGACCTTTTTCAGGGAACTGGAGAAAAACCACCTTAAACTTCACATGGAACTAAAAATGAGCCAACATAGCCAAGACAATCCTAAGCAAAAACAACAAAGCTGGGGGCATCACACTACCAGACTTTACACTGTATTAAAAACAGTAACCAAAACAGCATGGTACTGGTATCAAAACAGAGATACAGACCAATGGAACAGAACAGAGGCCTTGGAAGTAATGCTACACATCTACAACCATCTGATCTTTGATGAACCTGACAAAAACAATGGGGAAACGATTCTCTGTTTAATAAATGGTGTGGTAAAACTCTAGCCATGTGCAGAAAGATGAAATTGGACTGCTTTCTTACACCTTACACTAAAATTGACTCCAGATGGATTAAAGATTTAAACATAAGATCTAATACTATAAAATTCCTAGAAGAAAACCTAGGCAATACCATTCAAGACATTGGCATAGGCAAGGACTTCATGACAAAAACACCAAAAGCAATGACAACAAAAGCCAAAATAGACAAATGGTATCTAATTAAACATAAGAGCTTCTGCACCAGAAAAAACGGAAAAGAAAAATGAAAAGAAAGAAAGAAAGAATCATTAGAGTGAACTGGCAAACAATAGATTGGGAAAAAATTTTTCCAGGCTACCCATCTGACAAAGGGCTAATATCCAGAATCTACAAAGAACTAAAACAAATGTACAAGAAAAAAAACAACCCCATCAAAAAGTGGACAAGCATATGAACAGACACTTCTCGAAAAAAGATATTTATGCAGCCAACAAACATATGAAAAATGCTCATCATCACTGGTTATTAGAGAAAGGCAAATCAAAACCACATTGAGATGCCTTCTCACACTAGTTAGAATGGTTGGTTTTCATTAAATAATCTGCAAACAACAGATGCTGGAGAGAATGTGGAGAAATAGGAAGGCTTTTGTACTGTTGGTAGGAGTGTAAATTAGTTTAACCATTATGGTAGACAGCGCAGCAATTCCTTAAGAATCAAGAGCTAGAAATACCATTTTACCCAGCAATACCATTACTGGTTATATACCCAGAGAATTATAAATGTTTCTATTATAAAGACATAGGCACACGTATTTTCATTGTGGCACTGTTTACAATAGCAAAGACTTGGAACGAATCCAAATGCCCATCAATGATGACTTAGATAAAGAAAATGTGGCATGTATACATCATGAAATACTACGCAGCCATAAAAAGGCTGGAAACCATTGTTCTCAGCAAACTGACACAAGAACAGAAAACCAAACACCACATATTCTCATTCATAAGTGGGTGTTGGACAATGAGGACACATGGACACATGGAGGGAAATATCACCCACTGGGATCTGTTGTGGGTGATAACATTAGGATAAATATCTAATGTAGGTGACAGGGAGATGGATGCAGCATAACACTATAACATGTGTATACCCACGTAGCAATTCTGCATAATCTGCACGTGTACCCCAGAACTTAAAGTATAATAAAAGAAAATGAGATTCTTAAAAATGAAAAGCTTAGGCTATTATGTTATACATATTATTGCTTCATTAAACATCATCAAATGTGTTCATGTGAATATCAAAACCTTACTGCAACCAACCAAAAATTATGGGTTTTGCAAACACATCCACACCCACACACAAAGTAATCCTAATAATGATATATGCCGTGATGCCAATTTACTTACAGAGAAATGTTCCTCACATTGATTATTTTAATAATCTGTAAATGTTAGCTAAATTCTGGTTAAAGTATTGGGAATAGTGCACCAAATTTTGCCATGTACTGACTTGGCAAATT
Source organism: Callithrix jacchus (assembly GCF_049354715.1). Taxonomy (NCBI): domain Eukaryota; kingdom Metazoa; phylum Chordata; class Mammalia; order Primates; family Cebidae; genus Callithrix; species Callithrix jacchus. The sequence goes on along the minus strand of NC_133504.1, from coordinate 80,834,826 downwards.
ATTCCTAAAATCACACATTTCTTTTATGCTCTGAATAAACAAAAAAAAAAAATGTTTCCAGTCCTTAAATATATTGATTTTGGACCCAAGGCTTTGAGGCAATTTCGTCTCCCATTACTGTGCCTAATAACTTATGAACAAATTTTTATTTTTTTATTTTATTGATTCCTAAGTCTTCAACTTAGATATTTTCATATCCAACATCTTCCATTAAGGACAAAATAAAGTTTATATCAGATTGGATGCTGAAAGTGCTTTCTGGTCATTAGCCATATTCACGATTATCAAAAATGTGTTTTGGCATTTGCTGAGGTGCTTATTTCAACTCTTACAAGGAAATGGGAGAAGCAGGGAAAGAATGAAAGTGGTTCTCTGGGCTACCTCTAATACTGCAAATTGTCTACCAATAAAAGGGAATAGCAGCTAATGAGGTGTCATACAGGTAATAGCTCCCAGTAATCAGAATGTTCAGGGATGAGTGGGCCATATCATAAATTAAAGAACTCTGATCAGTTAAGTGCCAGCGTAAAAGAAATATGAATTGACTGTGGATGAGGAAAAACATATTCACCAAGTACAGCCTTTGTACAGAGCTTCACTCTGTCATGCAGGCTGGAGTGCAGTGTCACAATTTCAGCTCACTGGAACGTCCCCCTCCCAGGTTAAAGCAACTCTCCTGCCTCAGCCTCCAAGTAGCTGGAATTACAGGTGCATACCACTATGTCCGGAAATTTTTTTTTGTTTTTGTATTTTTAGTAGAGATGAGGTTTCACCATATTAGCCAGGCTGGTCTCGAACTCCCAGCCTCAGGTGATACGCCCACCTCTGCTTCCCAATATGCTGGTATTACAAGCATGAGCCACCATGCCTGGCCTATTTCCATATTTACTTATTTGTTATTTTATTTAAACAAGCTATTTCCTCTACTTTTCTCAATATTTTCACATGATACAATGTTAATTGATGGCGCAATTGAATCCACAGCTATAGAATATCAAAAAGGGAACATGAAAAAGTTGAACGATAAAGACTATCAGCAACAATTTTGACCCTGGCGATGATGCAGGATCCTGAGATTTTGGTTGGCCTTCTGCTGAGAATGAGTTAGACTTCTTACAGATTATACAGCAAGTAGATTCACTGTTTATGGGCATCATCAAGGGTCAGGGTAAACGAGTGGATAGTAAGATAAATGTATCTTAAATAAGTTAAATATGTAAATATAAATACATAAATGATAGCAGGTGTGGTGGTTGTACTGAGCTTTTATGGTTCTTTTTATCATGTAACATTGGTATCCCTTTTTCTACATCTGGGGAGTAGAACTACTTTCGATCTCAGTAAGAAACATATCTACCTTCCAACTAAAGAAGCTGAAATTACTAGATATTGACTTTCCAAGCTTCTCTTGCAAAAGAGAGTAGTGCAACATGTATCTTGGACTTCACTAATTAGACTCTGTTAAAAACAAGCAGGAACTATGGAGTCATCTTTCTAGTGGCAGAGATTGTTATAGCCAGATCAGACGCCTTTAGCAAATGCAATAGAGATTTCTTCACTGGATCCGTAATGCGGCTTGACATGAGGCATTTTCCAGCCCATGTAGCTTTAAATTTAGTCTTCCAGTTTTTCTGAAGATTATGTGAGAAAAAAATAGCTTCTTAAAAATTCCTTTTCAGCCCCAACAAGTCTCCTTTAAAACTAAGAATGCAAAATGACACAAAGTGTTTAAGACAGTCCCTGAACCATATTTCAGGTTTCAGTGCTGACGAGCTCCATGGGAGCAAACACTGGTCCCTTGCATCACCCACTTCATCATTCTCCCCAGGGAAAAAAGGATGAGTGAACACAACAGAAGTTGCTGAGTAAGTTTGTTCTTGGGTGCCCTGTTATTGGGAACCGCCTGATCTGATGGGTGTATTGTTGGCAATTATCCTGAAGAGCATTAGGTGGAGGGTAAATTTGTCTAGTTCAGACGCAAAATGAGAATTGGATTCTGTATAGCTATAAGAAACAAGTTTATTTATCTACAAATCTAAGACAGTAAAAGTACCATCATTTTTATGGGTTTTTTTATGGCTTTTATATGTATTTCTCAGGGTTTCTGAACTATGTTGAGCTGAAAAGTAAAAAAGAAAAATGCTTTTTACTACTCTCATTAGCAATAACATAATATAGATTTTATATATAACCAGATCATGAACATATAAGTAAATAATTTTGAGAATATAATTCAAGATACTTGTGCTTTACTGATTAGTGAAATTAGCATATACATGCTTTATTGATATTATTCTATTTCCCTTAATGGTTTAGAAATTGTTTTTGTTTCTGTTGTTATTACTTTTGTTTTAATCTTAATTTGTACTTTAGGTTCTGGGATACATGTGCAGATCATGCAGGATTGTTTCATAGGTACACATATGGCAATGTGGTTTGCTGCCTCCATCCCCCTGTCACTTACCTCTGGCATTTGTGAAATTGTTTATAACTTTATTCACTTTAAATTTGACATATAAAACTTTATAGATTAATATAGAAGAGTTTTATGAAGCTGAAAACAAGGAAAACCAAAATTACATATAAATTTAAATCTTTATTATTCAAAGCGTTTTTCAAAGAACTACTACATTTTGCTTCCTAAGAAGTGAAGAAAAATGCTATGTGAGGCATATAAAATTATACTTGAACAAAAGCCTCAAGCAGACTTTTACACTTCATTGACTCCATTAATCTTTATTTTTATTATTTTTGTTTGCTTGTTTGACTGCAGCCATCAACTGGATGTTATACCTCTGGCATTATCACTCCTCTGTCATTTTTTTTTTAATTGAAGAATCTCAAACTTAAACATTTGACTAAATCTTTTCCTTTCTATTATTCTCTCATTTTAAGTCCTAAATTTTATGTCAAGTGTCTGTTCTCTCCTGCTTCATTGTTTATCCCTACAATCTTTCTATACTAAGAGAAGGAAGTTGAATAATCAGTTCATTAATTTTTAGAGTCTCCCTTATCTCTGATTTTCTCCCAACTGCCACACAATGATTTTATATCTAGAACAAAGACAGTGGTCTCCTCTATCTATTCACCTGCTGTATATCTGAGTTCAGATCATACAAAGCAACATTTAAACAGATACATTCAAAATTTAATGTTTGATTCTCACCCCTGAAGCTGCTGCATGCCCCATCCTTTCTTTGCTATTTTGATAATTGTCCCCATCTACATTGGCCAATTGAGAAATCCAGAAATTATTGTTATTTTCCCCCTTAACTCATATATAATTTACCTCCAAATATATTTTAGATTCTGTTCATTGTTGTCTATTTCAATTGAAGTCACATGCATATGTGCACCAAATTTTCACCTGCAATTCTTATTGAAACTCTTAACTGTCCTTTCTTTTTTCCCCCGACTCCTAGATATGCTGTGCTATAATCAAAGTCAAGCTAAAAGTCAAATGTAATCCACAAAAGTCATCATCAAAAGTCTTTTGAAAACTCCTTACAGTCAATCTTTCACCCTCCATGCATATCCCCTTGATACTTGCACAAACTCATCATACACTACACATACTTCTACTCACTTATGTCATTTCCTATCAAATACTAAGTTCTGCAAGGCACTTCAAACACTTAGCAAATGTTAACCTTGATTTCACAATTTGAGATAGTGATTCATCACCATTCTTCAAATGACAGTTTAATCTTATCTGCTAATAGCTGCTTTTTTTGATCACTCCCCAAATGTAGGCCAGTTCATCCATATATTAGTTTTATAATTTGTTGGTTTCATTTTTACTTGGAGTATTATTTGCTTCTCTTTATAGTATTAAACAGAATTCATTAGTATTTAATGCGTTTTGTTAATTATTTACATAATCTCCTTACTACATCATAGGCTTCCTGAGGAAACAGCATCTGGAGTAGTTTCCATTTCATACCTAAAGTCTGGCACAGTTTCTGGAACATTCCTTGATTATAAGAAAATTTTACTAATAGAAAGCTGAATGAACTCTGGTGCACACTTTGTCTTTATTTCCATTTGATCTGATTGAGTCACCTGAATATTATGACTTCTCCTAAATATCTGCATTATAAATTTAACCCCTCACAAATTGCTTTATTAATCACTCTGGAACTCTCATTCAAGTATTATGAACAAGTTGCCTTCCTCTAACCAAGAAACCTCTTCATTACCCTACACTTTCCCTAAACAAATATGACAATATAATCTGAGATAACCTGATATAAATGTATTTAACCCAGTTTTTGAATCAATATATTTTTAATTTTTACATTTTTGCAAACATCTCAAAATTAATACTATGTTTTCTCCTCTCACACTCTTAAGTCACTTTCTCTGAATAATCTCTCTTTTCTTTTCTTTACACATATCTTAATCAGACTTTCAAACACTAAGTGTAATAAATTCAGTAGTCAAACTAAAATTGTATATGTACTTTAACTCTTGTCGTTTTCCATGCATTAAGCAGAAATTGAATGTGGAAAGGGCCAAATATTTTCTTTTCTCCACCTACTTCCTTTTTCGGGATGATTTTCTTTGAGTTTGGAGAGTAGGTTCAGGAAACTGTAAAAGGCAGAAAATAACATTTATTTTGGTGGTGCTGTTCTGTCCATCATTGGTTCTCCTAGTGAAGATTGACTCACTGATATTTGTGAAGTTGGCATCCAAATGCTGACTCCATTGTGCAAAAAAACAAGGGAGAGTTTTCAGAGACCTTGTAGGAAAGAAATTCACTTTAGTTTGAACTCTCTAAATTCTTTCTTAACTCTTGCCTATAATATTACACCCCAGTTTTCCCCCTTCATAGGTCACCTTTTTCCAAAAAATATTTTAAAAAGGGCATATGCTTAGCAAGAGTCCACATAGCCTACTTTACATACAGAAAACACAAAGATTCATATTTTTTCAATTCTCTTTTCCTTCAGAAAAACAAATGAGAGAATAAGAAATCCGGCACCACATTGGCAGAGGTCATCCACAAGAAAGAGATGCACAATACACTCTCTTTCAGTGACTTTCATTCTCCCTAATTGAATCTTTCTGAGTCCTCTCACTGAACTGGATGCATAGAGAAATATCTTGGCTTTCCACAAAGGAAGTAGAGAAATAAAAACAAAACAAACTAAAGAAAAACCTTCCCACTAGACAGAGAGTAATGGCTTCAATAATTTATGTGAATACATCTTGGAGGAGAAAGTAGCGAAATGCTGATGCTATTAATATGTTCTGATAACTTATCTGTCTTTAAAAGTTTTCAGTATTCTTTAGAAACATTCAATTCCTTACACATCTTTGATTTCTCCTTTTGTACTGGTCACAGATGCCAGGCAAGCTATTACAATAAGGCAAGCTATTACATTCATAAATATGAAAGAAATTTCTCCTTTATCAACAATTGAGCTTACCTTCTATATGGATTTTTGAGTTTTAGGTACTTATTACCATATTTAAACAATAGCTTTATTTATATAAAATTTACATAGCATGATTCACTCATTAGAAATGCACATTCAGTGGGCTTTGGTGTATTCACAGATGTGTACAGTCATTACCACAATTAATTTTAAAATATTTTAAAAATATTTTCATCACCTGAAAAGAAATCTTGTACACATTAGTAGTCACTCCGTTTTGCTCCTCAGCCCCAGACAATCATGAATCCACTTTTTATCATTATAGATTTGCTTATTTTGGACATTGCACATATAAAAATCATAAATTATATAGTCTTTTGTGACTGACTTCTTTCACTTAACATGTTTTAATTATCTATTTTGCTGCATCATGCATCAATACTTCATTTATTTTTATTACTGAATGATATAGCATTCCATGTACAGGTATTACATGTATTTTGTTTACTCCTTTTTAAGTTCATGGGCATTTGAAAGGTTTCTGCATTTTCTACCATGAATAATGAAGCATGAATATTAGGGTACATGCTTTTTCTGTAAGTATATTTTTAGTTACCTTGGTTTTGTATCTGGGTGTGAAATTGTGGGGCTATATGATAACTCTTTTTAACTTTTGAAAAGCAAAAGTCTGTTGTCAAAATGGCATTCTCAGTAGTGTATGCATATCCAAATTTTCTGCATCCTCAGCTACATTTGTTATTATCTGTCTTCTTTTTTATGTATTTAATTTTGTTGTTGTATATATTTATATATGTCTTACTGATTACATCTATTCCAGTGGGTGAGAAGTAGTATTTTATTGTTGTTTAGATTTCCACGTTCTTGATGGTTACATTTGTTGAATATCTTTTCATGTACTTATCAATCAATTGCAAAAATATTCAGTGATATCCTTTGTCCACATGAAAATTGTATTATTTGTCTTTTTATTATTTCATTGTCAGAATTACATATGTATGTGTGTGTGTGTGTGTGTGTGTGCATCTGTAAACTATCTGTAGAGATTCTCGATACATGTTTCATATAAAATATATAATTTGCAAAGATTTTTTCCAATTATCTGGCTTGTCTCCTCACTTTTTTGAGGGTATCCTTGTGATATGGTTTGGCTGTGTCCAAACCTAAAATCTCATCACTAATTGTAATCTGAATTATAATCCCCACATGTTGAAGGAGGACCTTGTGGGAGGTGATTAGATAATAGGGCAGTTTCTCCATGTTGTTCTCCTGATAATGAGTGAATTCCTATGAACTCTGATGGTTTTATAAGGGGCTTTTCCCCCTTTCATCTGCACTTCTCTCTCCTTTTGCCTTGTGAAGAGGTACCTTCCTCCATGATTGTAAGTTTCCTGATGCCTCCCCAGCCATGCAGAATTGTGAGTCAATTAAACCTCTTTTCTTTATAAATTGCCCAGTTTCTGATATTTCTTCATAGCAACATGAGAACAGACTAATACACCTTTGAATCATAAGAACTTTTAATTCCAATGAAGTCCTGTAGTTTTTGTCAGTGTTGTTTTTGTTATTATATATAAAAAGTGTTGCTTAGCTTGAAGTAATAGATATCTGCTTCTATTTTTTCTCTTCTTCTAAGAACTTTCTAGTTAGCTGTCCCATTTAAATCTGTTAACATTTGTTGCTAGTTGTCCCAGCCTGATTTGTTGAAGAGACTATTATTTTCGCCTTTGAATTGTTTTAGCACTTTCATTAAAAATCCACTGACCATAAATGTGTGGGTTTGTTTCTAGACTCTCAATTTGATTCCATTGATCAGTATCCCTATTACTATGCTGGTAACATATTGACTTGGTTAATGTAACTTTGTATGTGAGTCCTCCAACTTTGTTCTTTTCAAGACTGTTTGCCTTTTCTGGGTTTCTTAAAATTACACAGGGTTACCAGCATCTATTGTTTTTTTTTTTTTTTTAATTTCTACAAAAACAAAAAGCTAGCTGTTATTTTGATACAGATTACATAAAGTCTGTGCAAACATTTTGGAAGTAGTTTCATCTCAACAACAATAAATCTTTAATACATGAACATACTCTAATTTTCATTTTGGGCTTCTTAAATTTCTTTCAACAATGTTTTGTAGTTTTCAGAATATAAGTTTTGTTTTGTACTGTATTGTTTGATTTTTGACATAGAGTCTCTCTCTGTCTGTGCAGTGGTATGATCTCGACTCACTGCAACCTCTGCCTCCTGGGTTTCAGTGATTCTCATGCCTCTGACTCCCAAGTAGCTGGGGTTACAAGTGCCTACCACCATGCCTGGCTAATTCTTCTATTTTTACTAGAGATAGGGTTTCATCATACTGGCCAGGCTGATCTCAAACTCCTGCCCCTAAGTGATCTGCCTCCCTCAGCCTCCCAAAGTGCTGGGGTTACAGGTATGAGCCACTGCCCCTGGCCAGAATATAAGCTTTGAATGCATTTTGTTGTTTTTCCCAAATAATTTATTTTATTAATGTTACTGTAAATTATTTTTTCTCATTTTAGTTTTAATTTGTTGATAGTGTATGGAAATTAACTGACTTCTGTGTATTGATCATGTAATCTGCAACTTTGCTGAACTTTTTTCTTATTTCAAATAGCTCTTTATGTAGTTTTCTCAGGATTTTCCATTCAAACAATACCATGTCTTTTGAAAATATAGTTTATTTTCTTTATAAACCTTTATATATATTTCTTGCCTGATTGCCCTATGAAAACTTTGAGTCCAATGTTAAATAGAAAAAGTAAGAGGCAACATTATTTAATTGTCCCTAATTTAGGGAGAAAGCACTGAATCTTTCAGTATTAAGTATGATTTTATCTGTGTTTTTTTTTTGTATTTAACTTTTATCAGAGTGAGGCATTTTCCTCCAAATATGACTTTGCTGTAAAGAAGCATTAAATTTTGTCAAATAGTTTTTGTGTATTTATTTAGATTGATAAAACATAAACTCTGTAAATCAATGAGAAAATAGCATTATCCCACTACCAAAATGCCATTTACATGTTAAATTTGAAACCCTACATAGGTTTAATACAGGAAAGAAGGCTCTTATGGAGAGTGCCATCCAATGGGATGATATTTCTTCAGTCAAAGAATGGTTCATCTTTGCGGACCATTAATTCAAAGAGTTAGGTATAAGATTCATGTGAATATGATATGACAATATGTCATTTTATATCTTCCCATATATAAAACACATTTTTTCTTGAATAAACAAAGTGACTTTATTATACTACTTACTATCTTCTTTAATTTTAATAATAAAGAAATGTTAAGGGAAATCAGCAATAAACACAGGAGAATTGGTTTAAAATGTTTATTCACAAAATTATTTGATGTCTATTTTCTCTATCACACATTTACTTGCAAACACACACACACACACAAATACACAAAACAGACACTGTCACCACACATTATATTTACATGCTTTGCTCTTGCTTATTGCATCATAAATGCTGATTCTTTTGGAAGAGAGTAAGATGAAATTTCTGTTACAGTATTTCAGTGGGCTACCCTGAGGAAAATTATTTTCCCCACTTCTATTATAAAATACTCCTAGTGTCAGCAAACATTTTTCTCTCTACAGGGATTCACAGCATTATTCAACATTTTCTATAATAAAAAAATAAACTCTGCAATATATTCCACAGAAACCTTTGTTGAATTGTGAGCCCTTTATTGTTTAAAAGTAAAATCAGATCATTTGTCTTCCCAGCACTTGACAAATTCATAATTAGAAATCTTAAACAGGTATATTTCATCATTAAATGACATAAGTTCAATGTCTTCTATGGATTCTAGAAATCACTTCCATTATTTCACAGTCCAACATAATAACTATTGCCATCTTATTTTGAAATATTCAAGAATTACTATAATAGTAATATATATAAAATTATATAATAATATATAAGGTGTAGCATATTTAATTCGTTTGATAACTAAGGAAGTAATGTCACAATGAAAATATCTCTGATAATTTATATCTCATTTTTAAAGTCAAAGCATGAGCACAATAAAGATAATATATAGGTTTCTTTCTGCACTCTTCCTAACGCTGATTTAACTAGTATTCAAATAATTATAAATTACATGTACATATATATGTATATAACATTATCTTATATCTATATCTATCTATCTATCTCTCTCTCTCTATATATATATATCTGTGTGTGTGTGTGTGTGTGTGTGTGTGTGTGTGTAAAATAGGAGCAAGAAAGTTCATTTAATGCATAAGCTACCAAATTTGAATGTCATGCTGAGATGCAGTTGAAGTATTCATTTCGACTTTAGGTTTAGATTTAAAGTGCTATATTATTTGTTGCACGCCTTAGAAAATGGCTAAAATTTTATGTGATTTTCTTTAATAGGTTTCCCCATTCTAGCTTAGTCAGTAGAAGCAAATTTAGTGGCAGAAGTTTTTGGTTGTTTTGTTTAATCTAAATTGTTATTTTTTTTTTTCTGGAGAAAGCTAGAAATTAGGAGGTTAAAATAATTCCTTTTCCATTTTTCTCCTGACAGAGTAGAAAACATCTACAATTTTGACAGAGTTGGAAAATAAGTGCAAAACATAACTTTTATAGATGTAAAATAACCAAAACTGTATATGATATTTAAAAGATAATATATCTTTAATGTAAGTTTTTACCATGACTTTATTCAGCATGTCTTTGAATTTAGATAAAATTAATTATACTTAAGAAATATTATTAAAATAAACACTGAGGAGATAGTTATGTTTTTAGTTGTTTGAGAAAATATGTAGAAGATCAAGAGAGAAACTTTAAAGGAACTGTGAGAACTTTTTTAAGAATTTTAAAGTTCACTCTTTGCACTATATTAGTGATGCAGATTTTTTTTTAATTATTACTAGATCTTGAAGTCAGGAAAAAGAAACTGCCTTATAATTTTACTTTACAAAGAAGAGCAGTCCTTATCAATACTGCAAGAGGTGTCAGTTATCTGTCTGGAAGCCGTTCATTAATTTTGGCAGAGAAAGTAGATCTCCATCTGTGTTGTATATTCTTTTCATATCCAAATTTTTAACTTTTGAAAAATTAGCATTCATATATATACATAAACCTAACATAGATACATGTAGTATATATGTAAATTGATAGAATGTATACTATATATTTCATATGTATATTTATTTTTATTTTCTTCTAAAATAGTGAAAAAGAAAAAGAAATGACAAGGACTTTTGATTCAATTGTACTGTAGAAAGTAAGCATAGCAGAGAATATAAAGAATAGGTTTCAGAAGCACTTAGGAAACAGTTACTGGATTTATATAGTATATTTTTAATTTTACTCTCACTTTTTGTTAGTGAGACAACTATTATTAGCAGATTGGGCAAAAATTTGATTATTTATAATACATGATGTTAGTTTACTAGTGTATTATAGAAGAGAATAATAGTAAAAATATACTAATTGTGAACAAAGTACTAGTAAAGACATGTATCAATTATTTTTGTTATACTTCTTATTGGACCATGCAGATGATTAAGAAATAGGTAAAATTCAGAAATAAAGCTGTGTATCTACAGCCTGTGAATCTTCAACAAAGCTGACAATAACAAAAAATGAGGAAAAGACTCCCTATTCAATAAATTATTCTAGGATAGCTGGCTAACCATATACACAAATTAACTCAAAAAAGATTAAAGATTTAAATATAAGACCTTATACTATGAGAATTCTATTAATCAGCAATGAGTTTCTGGAGAAAACAATTCTGGAAGGAAACTCGGGACACATTTTTACATGGGTCTTGGTAAATAATTTGTGATTAAGTCTTAAAAAGCAATTGTAACCCAAACAAAAGTTGACAATTAATTAATTAGTTAAATAAACTAAAGGGCTTCTAAATAGTCAAAAAACTACCAACAGAGTAAACAGACAACTTGCAGAATAGTAGTAATTATTTTTAAACTATGCATCCCACAAAGGTCTAATATCAAGAAACATAAGGAGCATAAATCAACAAGCAAAAACAATCAAACCTATGAAAAAATGAGTATAAGGACATTAACAGACATTTCTCAAAAGAAGACACACAAGCAGCCAATAAACATATGAAATAATACTAATCATCAATAATCATCAGAGTAATGTAAATCAAAACTATAATGAGATATCATTTTACTTCTATGGAATTACTACTACTAAAAAGTAAAAAAAATAACAGCTGTTGGCAAGATTACAGAGAATAAGGAATGCTTACACACTGTTGGGTGGGAATGTAACTTAGTCAATTCACTGTGGAAAGCTGTTTGAAGATTTCTCAAACAACTTAGAACAGAATTATTATTAGACCTAACAATCCCATTACTGGGTATATATTAAAAAGGAAACATATCCTTTTATCAAAAAGACATATAAACTCATATGTTCATCACAACACTATTTATAATAGTAAAGACAGGGAATTTACCTAGGTAACCATCAATGGTAGATTGGATTTTAAAATATGGTATAAATACACCAGTAAATACTATGCAGCCAGAAAAAGAGTAAAATGTTATTTGCAGCAACATGGACACAACTGGAGGCCATAATCCTAAGCAGGATTAACATAGGAACAGAAAACCAAATACTTCATATTTTCACTTGTAAGTGTGAGCTAAGCATTAGGTATTCATGGACATAAAGACAGAAACAATAAATACTGGGGCTAACTAGAGCAGGGAGTGGGGCAAGGGTTGAAAATCTGTTAGGTACTATGCTCACTACTTGGGTGATGGGATAATTTGTACCCCAAACTTCAGCACCACACATTATACCTTTATAACAAATTTGCACACTTACCACTGAAAGTGAAATAAAAGTTGAGATATGCAAATAAATCACCAAATAAGTATTCCAAAAGGGATTTTTAACCTCTTTATTTTAGCATTGACGTTGTTCTGTCTTTTGTAAAACCACTATATTTTATCAAATCTAAATTTCATTGTAATGGATAGTAAATTCCTCCATTATTTTTGTAACACTAAAAATGTAAAAGCTATGTCAGTTACATTTTGACAGGGTGTTAATTTTAAGATGCATGCTGATTTCAGATGTGAGAAAATACATAGCTTAAAGTAATTTCCCCCATGGGATTGTGAGTACTAAAGGGCATTTGAGACCATTGAATTTTAAAATATATAGTTTTAAATACAAAGGAAATTAACTCTGTAGGTCAGTATGATACAGGGAAAAAGGGAAAAATGGAATTTCAGAGCAAAGGTTGTTTAGGTTATCACATTCCCACAAAACCAGAACTTCACTCCATGGCACGGAGGAACATTGAATGATAGCTCAGAAATGTTGATAGCTGAGGTACTGAAACTGGCAAAAGGATTTTGGTTGGCCTGGATTATTCTGTCCTGTGATGAATAAAATCTACACTAAAGACCAGGTAAGGGAAACTTATGGCAGAAAAATACTAAGTGTACCAAACACATCAGTACAACCCACTCCTTGGCAGAAGTTTACTCCTAAAAAAATGGGGCAGTAATCAGGTGGTTGAACTACTAGGCTACTGTCACTCCCAGCCATCCCCAAATTAACAATGTGGAATTGTAACAGTGCAGTAGTATTTGATTCAACAAACAAAGGCTTTCACTGCCATTCAAGGCAAACATTGCCATGGCTAGACGAACCCTGGTAGAGAATAAGACGACTTTAGAATCACAGGTATTTCTAGTTTATCCTCAGCTATACTGAACTCCCACATGGATGCCATCTTCCCTTATCCCAACAGTTTTTCACTCTGTTATGCTGTCTCCAGTGCCAAAATATGTAACATTCTACCTTAGAAAGACCTTGGGGGAATAAAAAATCCTTCAAATGATACACCCTTCTCAGTCGTCCAGGTTATGTAATACTTCAGTGTTGTTCTAGGTTCACTCACATTCCATCAAATTCAGTTAACTTCTTCTAACTTTAATTCTGACATACCAAACCTGTCCTCAACAAGAAATGTCAGATAAGTCTCTCTCCCTTGCCCCCAACGTTTTGTGGGGTTCTTCCTTCTGTTTCCCTCTAGAATGGAGCTGTGTTGTCCCTAGCTACCAGTATATTAGAAAATGTATCTGTTCCTGGAAAAAAATATATAGATTTTACCAAGTCTGCTTAAATTGGTATCCTTCCAATCATCTAGGCTGGATATTGCCCAAGCTAGTAGGCTATACTCATCTTCATTCTCTGCAACATATGAGACACAACATACATATATAGTACACTAAGCACTGGTAAATTAGAATCAACAGGAAAGTGCTCCTCAAGGCAGTGGGAGAGGCTATTTAGTCTCTCACATCCATTCAATCTGCACTCTTTTCCCTGGAGTATCTGTTACCCACCCTTCCCAGGAACAACAACCAGGACATAGGGGAGTATGATTCAAATAAATACAATCATCACTGCACTGGTGCCTGTAATCACTCCGTCCCTATAATGAGAAACGGATATTCTGGAAAGAATTCTTGATTCTCCTGCTAGCTGTTTACTGGACTGGTCGCTAGCTCTGGATGGTGATCTAACAATGGTCACTTCTTGCAGAGAACGCACACGCCAGCATCACAGCATTGTGTTCCCACAGATGTCATGACTTCCCAGCTGTCGACCATAGGGTCATAACATTCAATGCTACTTAGCAGGGAATTACCATCATATGCTGCAATTGCATAGTCTCTTCTGAAGAACTGTGGCCCCTACATACCATGGTGGAGTGGTCATACTCTTCATTCCAGCAATCAGTGCGAATGTTTTATGCTTCGGTGGAAGAAAGGTGCGTTGTACCATCAAATCTCCTCACTGCATAAATATGGTCATTCAGCAAGGCTACCCCTGCACTAGAATGCTTGGTGGCCATTGTTGTAACAGTAGTCCTATGTCCTGTACAAGGGTCATGTTTCTCAATTGAATTTAAGATATTCAAGCCATTATATCCTCCTAGACAGTAGATCACTCTGCAGGCCACTACGAGTCGGACACCTTCCCAGACTGTCTGACATCTGCCAGCATAGTCCACTGGTCAATGTTTGGATCATACAGCTCCATAATGGTGTGACACCTGCTTCCATCGAAGCCTCCAGAGACATAGATCATATCTCCCAGAGTGGTGGCTCCGGAACAACCTTGTTGGAAATTCATAGGGGCCACAGAATACCAGACCCCATCCTCATCTGCTGTGTAATCTAGACATTCCACTGAACTAAGATGGGAATGGCTGTCATAGCCACCAATGACGTAGATTCAGTCATACAGGGACACCGAGGCCACATAACGTCTCTTACAAGTGATGTTTGGCAAAAAGATCCACTCCTGACTCTTGAGATCACATTTCTCTACCATGTTGATGGGAAACTGCTGGCTTCTGAAACCCCAACTACTAAAAGCACTTCATTGGCACCTAGGCCAGCCCTTGTCCTGGGTCCCTGCATTTGACTCTGAAGTTCAGGCCTCAGATGAAACTTTCTTGCTTCATCAGCCAGAACCCTGCATTGTAAACTACAGTGGATGAAAAGATCAGCATCTATTACATCCATGAAATACCTGAGGATTAGCAGGGGCATCCATACTACATACTATAGCAGGTTAGGCAAGGATTCTTTCCATTCTTTCTTGGCATTCTTCACCCAGCTGATGAGACTGACTCTTCACCCAGTCCTCAAAGACTGACTCTTTGGAATCCACCTGAATTTCATCACACTTGATTAGCTTTTCCACCTCTCCTTGATGCAGAAGAATGAACTCTTCATGCTATACCACTTCAGGAAAATGCTTCTGGCTAAAAACCGCAGCTGCTTGCATCAGGTCAACACAATTGTGGGCTTCAGCAAAAGCCCTAATGCTCAGGCAGTTAAAGGGTCCACTGACTTTCCGATTTGACTTGTTCAACTTTGGCTCTTCTGAACACTTGGTACAATTCCTGGCACATATATTGTTCATAAGAGTTAAACAAATATTTGTTGAATTAAACTGAACAGTTCTCCATCTTTGCTTATTTTGCCACAGTTCCTAACATCATATCTCAGAGACAGGATATTTCATAGAATGAGAATTCTATCATCTGTTTCAGAACTCTGTATAGCATAATGAAATGAATCTACAAATAGTCAACATCAACAAAAATTTTATATTTCTCTTTTCATTTATCCTAACCTGAGCACTTAAAGTGTGGAGGATCTTCCACAATATGTTTTGCATATTCTTGTATTCATGTCATGAATTGCTTTTTAACACATTTATTTGAAAATCAATAACATCTCTTAAAAAGTTAATGTTTAGGTATATGTGGTACTAAAAATAATTTCAAAAATAAAAAAATGGGTGAAAGATACATTGGGGAGGATCATACTAGATTTGGACAATGGATGTTACATTGGAAAGGACACAACAAATTAGTTGGGTACATGAGTACATGCCCAAATACTTAAATTTAATTCCATCAAGTGTCTTTGTGTTCTGCTGCTACCTCATAACCCTAGACACTAGGTAACTTGAAGAAAATTTGTTTATTTGACTCAATATTCTGAAGGCTGGGCAGTCAAGAGCATAGGGCCAGCATCTTGTGAGGACCTTTGTGCTACATCATCCTAGGATGGAAGGCAGAAAGTGGGAAGGCAAGTAAAACTACCAAAGAGAGGAGTGAATCTGACTATTTTTTTTTTTTTTTTTTTTGAGGTAGGGTCTCACTCTTTAACTCAGGCTGGAGTGTAGTGGTGCAATCATGACTCACTGCAGTCCTGATCTCATGTGCTAAAGCAATCCTTCAGTCTCAACCTCCTGAGTTGCTGGGACCACAGGCACAAGCCACACAGCTGACTAGTTTTTAAATTTTTTGTAAAGATGGAGTCCCATTCTATCACTCAGTTTGGTATAAAACAACTGGGCTCAAGTGATCCTCCCACCTCAGCTTTCCAAAGTGCTGGGATTACAAGAGAGAGACACAGAACCTGGAAGCTAATTCTTTTATAAAGGACCCACACTAGCACTAACTAACCCACTCCCACAATGATAGCATTAGTCCATTCATGAGGGCAGAGCCTTTATAGTCTAATCATTTGATAAAGGTCCTATCTTTTAATACTGTCCTAGGATCCTTGGGGTGTTGTTTCAACAACCAGAAACCTCTGTGGTCAGAAGCACCTTCTGTCTGAGTATTGCTTTCTTCCACTGGGCTTGTTCCACCCACTCAGCTTGACAGGCTGCACTTAGGTTGTGCCACCAGTCTGGATCCCACATCTGTCAAGTGCAATCCAGGCATGGATCAACAAGGGGTGTGTAGGCAAGGGAGCATGGGTTCCAACCAGTAAGGACAGCCAGGCATGCTGTCTGCAGGGTGGGCAGCTCCAAGTGCTGGCACAGATGCTGGCTCCATTTGAGGCTGTCGCTGGACCAGATGTACGGGACATGGCTTCCACTGTGAGCACCCATGTCTAAATGAGGGGAATGTGGTAGCACCTGGAAGCTTGGAGAGCAAAGGAACCAAAGACTCCAAAGAGGGTGTCATAGCCCAAGCTCTGGGAATCCCTAGGTCTGGGCTCCCTGAAGGGCCCCACATCTCTTCTCCATCTTGCTGCCCACAGTGTGGTGGGTTTTAAGAAGGGTGTTAAGCCTTGTTTTCAGCTCTTTCAGTCCTGCCATTCAATGGGTCCCAAATTCTTGTCCCACATCCAGGAAGAATAAGATATATGGGTAACTGAAGGGTAAGCAAGATTGAGAGGAGCTTCATTGAGCAGCAGAACAGCGCTTAGGAGACCCAAAGTGGGTGGCTCCTTTCCATAGGCAATAGCTCTTAGGAGACCCAAAGTGGTGGCTCCTTTCCCCATGTTGTCCCAGTGAGTGTCCAGTTCTCAGTGGAGAGGAAACCTGTGGTGGGTAGCTCCTTTCCTCAGGCAGGTCATCCTAATGTCTGCAATCCCCAGCTGAGAGAACTGAAGTGCATAGCTTCTATCTGCAGGTAGGTTGGCAGGTTGTTCTGACATCTGTCTGAATCTGGCTGAGTGTGTGTGCTGGGAATTCCTAATTGGTCCATGGGTGTCCCAAAGTACATGGCTATTGGTTCATGGGTGGCCATGAGTGAGCTCCCAAAAGCACCATAAATTCTCTTTCCAGGCTTTGGACTCCACCCATAACTGACAGCCTGGCCCCCAGGCGTTAGGCTATCCCTGACTGGAAGGTGGAGCTTCACCTAGACCATTCCTCTCTGCCCAGGAAGCTGTCTGCCTCCTGCCACCATCAACATGTCATACACAGCACCCTGGTTGTTTGGGCCAAGAAGTGCCTCTTGGACCATGCCAAACTGCCTTAAGCCTCCCCTTGGCCTCCCTCTCATGCTCATTGGTGCCCAAAGTCTGGAGGGGGCTAAGGAAGCAGGGGATTGATGTGTCAACATCACCTGGAGCATGTGCAGCCCCAGCTGGGTCATGATAGCACTTGAGCTTGGCCTTAACTTTACTACAAAATTGAAGTGGGCATCGAGAGTGGGGAGAGGCCCGCAATGGGAATAGGCACTTCAGAGCCAGCAGGGGCAGGGATCTTTCTGGCCACAAGTACAGGGATGCCTGGGTCTGCAGCCAGGGCTGGCAGCTATAGGTACATCCAGGAGGGCGGGGCTCCTGCCCCACCGACTTGGAAGTGAGTGGGGCTCCCACCTGTTCCCGTCTTTTGCCAGGCCCATGGAGCACACAGCCCTGGGGGAAACTCCCTGCTGCAGCTGGTATCCTCACAGAGGCTGCTCCAGATGGGCTGCCACTCCCATCAATACCATCACAATGGCAATTAAATTTCAACATGAGTTTTGGAGATGACGTTCAAACCACAAAAGCAAATAATGAAACAGAAACCATTGAGTAATGATGGTAATAAGGAGGAAAAGGGGTTTTCATTTTATAAATAAACTCATTTTCTACTTAAACTCTTGTGGATCACTAATTAATGATCCAATTGTAAATGGAATAAAGAAAGTTGAATAATTAATTCATAAACAAAAATGAATGGAATTAAGTAGAATTAAACTGGATAATCTGAGGAATCTTCAGTAAAATATTTATCTGTATGTACATGTCCTGGTTTCCTAGAGTTGTTCTCATAGTTTAATAAAGTTAAACACACACACACACACACACACACACACGTGCACACACACAAACCCCAAATATTTTTCAGTGACTCCAGAAATAGTTCATGCAAATTTAAACCTTTCTGCCACAGATATGTTCAGTAGAGTTAAGTATTAATAAATAAAAATAATATACTTGTGTGGTCACAAGATTCAGTATTAGAATGCATTGTAGAACCATTTAAATAATGCTTCTTCTCTGGCATTTTGTTTCTAGATGTTGCATTCTGAAAGTCTTCTAAAATACACACAAATTTGTTTAGCATCCACCGGGAAACTCCTTTTTCACTGCTTCATAAACAACAAAGCCATTGCATTTTCAACTATATAAAGAGGTACATTCTGAAAGTAATGACTATGAGTTATGATTGATGGGTCAGTTTGGGATACTTGGGAGATCCTTGGTTAATGTTTACAAGTATTTTCATAAACACAAATTAGGGAGGATTGAGAAACTGCAGATGGAAGATATAGCCCTAGATTTCTCAACAGAATGTTATCCAATGGTGTATTTACTAATGAAAAACATGATTAAATCCTTTACTAGAATCAAAAGAATTCTTTATTAATGTTTGTGTGTATTACTGAATATATAAAGGCATGGTGGTAATCTAGTATTTGTTAAACCTAAAAATCATGAATCTTAAATATTATTTCATATATATATACAATTAATGGTCAAAGGGCACGACTCAGAAGACAATTGAACACTTGTCACATAAGCATTCATTTGAGGCTATTTTTTCACTGTCTTCAACAAAACTGACAAGCCAATGTTATCAATAGAATGTCAGAAATAAAAATAGAATGTTTACTGAAATCTTATCTAAAATGTGTGTATAATTCTATAATTCTAATGTTTGCAGAATTGTGCTTCATTATTATGGCTCTATGTAAAATTTTTCAAGCACTCTCACTGCAAGGACGTGTAGCTCTTCCATTATGCTAGGAAAATTGCATGTGAGTTATCAATCTTTCAACCCAAAATATGTGAACAACAGCTGGACTATTTTAGTTGGCATTCTACATGTGTAACAAATCGCCTTCATTAAAGAATACATTTCCTACAGTAGAAAGAACCATTTAACCATAGTTGTAAATTATTTCTTTCTAAGTTATGACAAAATTAAGAAGTCCAACTCTAGATTGAAAACCTATGTGTGGTATATGAGGCCCAACAAGAGGCAATTACAAAAACTGTATCTTTCAGTTCTTGCAGAGAAAACTACCCTCCCCACACCAAGTGTGGTGCACAAACAATGCATTGCAGCCTCTGAAGGGAATTGCAGCCAAGACTCTGGTCCTCCTTGCTGGCCATGTTGTTAGCACAGCTGCATTTCTAGACCAGGTGCATCCACTGGAGGCTTCTCTATAAAGAGCTCTCCCTAAGGGCTTCCTTAGGTATGTCTACTGAGACCTACTTATAGAGGGGAAGGAGAGAGCCTAGAAATACTTTCCCTCACCTGAATTTAGTACTTATTACTTTTCCACTCCTAATCATTCACCTTTACCCTGCCTCTAGCCCCTGGGTCCATAAACTATCAGGAGTTGGCCAGGAACCATGCTCATGCCTGTAATTCCAGCACTTTGGGAGGCTGAGGTGTGTGAATGATGGGGTCAAGAGATATAGACCATCCTGGCCCACATGGTGAAACCCCATCTCTACTAAAAATACACACACACACAAAAGCTGGGTGTGGTGGCCCACCTTCAGTCCCAGCTACTCTGGAGGCTGAGGCAGGAGAATCGTTTGAGTTCAGGAGGCGGAGGTTCCAGTGAGACGAGATTGTGTCACTGCACTCCAGCATGGTGAGCGAGACTCCACCTAAATATATATGTATATATCAGGACTCTTCAGTTCAGAACTCCTTCAGCTATGAGACAATGCACCTCTCATCTGTTATGATACAGTTGACCCTCACGTGGCACCTTTCCATAGACAAATATAGAATATTGTAGGAGTTGGTGCTTTATTTATCCTCTTCTCTTGCTGTAAGTGATTAATGGCTGGACTATTGTTTTCATTTTGACATGTTGTCTTTTTTTATGAAAAATAAAGGCTTTTTATTTATTTATTTTTTTTGCCCTTCTTGAGCATCTATTTTTGGGTATTGAAATTATATCCCTTACATAAACACTTTACTTTCTTGGACATGTATGAAATGATGAAGACTTTGGTAAAAGGGATAATACTGTCTTAAACCACATAAGGGGATGACATGTTGTCTTAATGGCTACTGCGGCATCTGTCAGATCAGCTCTCCAGCTAAGCTCAGCTTTTGATATGTTTATTCTGTCTCTATTTTACATTGAGCAAACAGACCAAGTTAGTAAACCTAAATTGCAAGCCTCTCAGGCCAAAAATAGTATAATTCCCAAGTCAAACCCTAAGCCCCACCGTTCTTATGCAAATTAGGTTATATTTATCAATTTGCAGAATCAATTGATCCCTGAAATGTTTTGTATGTTAAAATGGTTGAGAAAATTAAATTGATTTAAAAATTAAATCAAAACCCATGGGAGAAACTGAGTATAGTTTTTACAGTTAGAGTTTCAAGTAGCAGTTAGTTGAGTCACCTGAAGCAGAATGGTCTTCTAGGAGTCAGTTTATCAACACATAATGGAACTAAGAATCATATCTCATAAAATTAATTTGAAATTTAAAATATATAATGTAATTACTGAGTTATCTGGTACATTTATTGATGTTTATTAATTTTATCTGTTTTCATTAAAATAATTATACCAAAATCAGACTCAAACTTCACTCCTTTGCTTTCTTCTTGTGTTTATATATCAGAGTAGGTTCCTTCTGTCTTTGTGATATAATGATCATGACAATTCTTTTCTCCATATTCGACTATAAACTTGTTTATTAAATAAATATATTGTGAGTTTCTAGTATACATCACATGGTGAGTCAGGCATTGTGCATACAAAATCACTCAGCTTTGTAGCAGACAAAGTTACAAGCATTCCATTGCAAGATAACATTTTAATTTAGTAGTAGATATATGCATGGATGCACTTAATATAATACCATTTGAGTTTTCATTATCAGTATGACGTTGTACAACATACTGTAGGGAATAAAGCTGATAGATGGCAACACCTTCAGGCTGCTATCAAGAGCATTGAGAAAAAGAAAACTAGAGGAAAAAGTCTGGTTCTATTCATGACAAAGTAGCTTGTATTAGACAAAATATTCACTTAATAACAGTAATGAAAATGGAATGAATATAAAAGCAACTATTCTAAGGCACTAGAGAACAACCAAATTAGACAAAACCAGGGAGGGGATAGAATCCTGGTAAGAAAAGAAGCAGACTAAGTTTAATACATTGAATAGTGTCTACTAAAATTCATATCCATCAGAACTTCAGACTTTGGAAACAGGGTCTCAGCAGATGTCACTAGTTATGATGAGGTCACACTATTATCTTTATAATAAAAGGAGAAGACACACAAAAACAAATGCACACTGAAAACACAAGGGCAGAGATTGGAGTTATGCAGCCACAAGCCAAAGAACTCCTGGGACTACCAGAAGCTGACGAGGCAAAGAAGGATTCTTCTGTAAACCCTTAAGAAATAACATGGCCCTGCTGACAGCTTGATTTCCAGAGTCTGACTTTTAGAACTTGAAGAGAGTAAGTCTCTTTGCTTTTACCTACTCCATTTATGGTACATGGTTATAACAGTCCTAGGAAACTAATATGGTTGGTGAACTACCTATTTACTTCTCTTTTTTCCTGAGGACTTTTCTCTTTTCATGGATGTGATGGTAAGTACAAGAGGAAAGCCACCTTTTTAACAGAGATTGGTTGGTGGTTGAACTACCAATAACAGTGGGAAATTGAGGGAAAAACTCTTAAGACAGAGAGACCAAGTGAGTTGAAAAAGCGTATGTGTGTATATATATATATATATATATATATGTGTGTGTGTTAAAAACATGCTTTAAGGCATAAAATAACTAATGAGATAGTGAAGATTTATGGTTCAATGATCCAGGATAGGAAGGAAATTAAAAGAAGTAAACATAAATTTAGCTGTTGAGATCATATATCCTTTAAGGCATCTACATAGTTTGGAAAAAGTTGCCAACAGCCTGAAGAGCTGAGCTGAGTGTGAGAATAGGGGTAAAATTCTGAGTGTAGAAACTGCCAAAGGGTAGAACATTATAAAGCCACCATAAGCCCAGAGTGCTACATCCAGGAGCAAGTGTGAATCAGAAAATCTATGGCCTGACAAGGATTCATATTGTGTCCGGTGTGACCCACAGACCCTGATCCAATGATGGATGAACAAATCATGTGAGGCATGATTGCAGACATTTTTCTAGATTTCTGAAAAAAATATAAATCCCTTCTAAAGCAAGATAGTATTAATTCAGCCTTCAAATTATTTCTATAATTTGTTAAAACATGTTGCTTTTGGAGACAACAATCATCTTGTGAAACCAATGTAAATAAACTACAAGTAGACTCAGAATAGAAATAGTTAATATAAATACTATAATGAGGATATTTAACAATTATTTACTAGGTTTAAAGAGATAGACAAGATTGATATTTTTAGAGTAAAATATTAAATATAAAAAGAATAAAATGGTAATTTAAGAGTTAAAAAATACAATATCTAAAATTAAGATCTCATTTGGACATGATTAAGAGCAAACTAAACACAAAGATTATTAGATAACTAGAAAATGGAGAATAAGAAAATATACAAGACAAAACATGAATACAAAACTGTATATAAAATCAAAAAGAAAATGTACATAATTTAAAAAACAAAATGAGACCATTTATAATAATTTTTGTTGAAATTCCACAAGAATATTAGGAAATGATTAGGGTGGAGAAATACATGTAAAAAGCAATGACTGAGAGTTTTCTTGTACCAATAGTAAGGCTAGCCACAGAAAAAGGAAGCCATATAAACTACAAGTAGTATAAATGAGATAGCATTGAGGTACATCATAGCAAAACATTGAACATAAAAAAAAAAAGAGAGAGAGAGAGAGAATTACTTCAAAGCAGCAAAAAGAAAAAATGACGTTACCTTTAATGGGACAAAGAAAAAAAGAGATTATTTGTCAATTAAAAACAATGCAGACAAAAAGGCAATAAAATATTATTTTCAAAGAGCTGAAAGAAAATACCCTTTGAGGTACAATTTTGTGAACTTTAATAATATCTTTAATGAAATAAACAAAAACTGTAAGAATTTTTATCAGAACTGCAAAATATCAACTTATTATTCAGAAAAATGAAAGTAAATTCAGAAGAGAGTTTATTTTGAGATGAAAGAATCAAGAGAAATGGAAAGTTAAGCTATGAGGGTGAATCTAAATAAATACTGATATATAAAACAATATCTTAGGAATTATACATATTTCAAGTACCCAGCAAGAATAGCACACAAGTCCAATGAATGAAAGGTGGAGCTAAAATTTTAGCTTGCATTCTTATTGGTAAGTTAATAATACTAGTTTTCATTATTAAGATAACCTTAAGCATATGTTCATTGTAGCACTAGTCATAATAGTAAAGACATGAAATCAACCCAAATGCCATCCATGGTAGACTGTATAAAGAAAATGTGGTACACATACACCATGGAATAGTATGTAGCCATAAAAATGAATGTAATCATGTTCTTTGCAAAAACATGGATGAAACTGGAAGTCAATATCCTCAGCAAGCTAATGCAGAATCAGCAAACCAAAAGTTCCATGTTCTTATAAGTGGGAGCTGAACACTGAAAACACATGGACACAGGGAGGGAAACAACACTCACTGGTGCTTGTGGTGGGGGTGGGTTGGGGGAGGGAGGGCATTAGGAAAAATAGCTAGTGAATGTTGGGCTTAATATCTAGATGACAGCTTGATAGGTGGAGCAAACCATATGGAACATATTTACCTACCTGTGTAACTAGCATGTACATCCTGCACATGCACCACAGAACTAAAATAATAATAATAATAATAATAATATAGGTAGGTAACAAACAAGCCACCACAGAGGGAGAAAGTAAGCAATATAAAATATTCAGTCCACGTTAATGCAGAGAATGAGTTGGGGAAAAAATACATCTACACACACACACACACACACACACACACACACAACCCAATGTATTTTAACAAAAACACCAAAACACTGAGGCAAATTTATTGGAATAAGAAAAGCCTTTTCAACAAACTGCTAGAATTATTCTAAAAACATAATTACAGGAAGAAAATATATTGATAATTATTGAAAAATAATTCATTATATTAATCATGATTGGGTGAACAAATGCCTCTTTTTGACTTCTGTTTTCTAGCATTAACTCTGGAAACAAGAGCATTCCATTATAAATAGAGTATTTGGGAGACGAATTTGCCTAGAAAACATACATCATTGCTTTTTACTTACATATAGAACAGGATATAAAAGTAAAGGTGGGACCAATATTTACAAAAGTAAAGGTGAAAGGTTTCAATAAATACTCCAAGAAAGATAACATCTTCAAAGCAGATTGCTTATGAATTTGTTACAGTTATATTTGCAATGCCAACATTTTCTATTTATTAATGCTAATAAATTTGTTGCATAGGTTTACTGTTATTTAAAAACATTAAATATAATATATTTGCCTATATCTATACATGTCTACATCTCAGTTTATTTACTCATTTTTTTACATGTGACCATGATTCTCAAAAAAATGTTTACCTCAAATATCATTTCTTCTTCTGCCTTTTCAACATCAATTACCGAAATTGATAATTGTCATTTTCCACTGTATCTTTTGGCATACAGCAATAATTATACTGCATTATTAAATTTGATATATTATCTCACCAAATTATCTCATCCACTTTAGTAGATTATCTCTGTCATTTGCCAACTCCACCAAAGAAATTCTTTCAAGTGGAATGAAAATCCCAAAAGTACATATGTATTTGTGGTTATGTATGTATTATTAACATGAATTAACATGAATGTAAATTCACAAGCATGTTGAATTTTAGTAAAAGTTAATTTTTAAAAAACTCTTTTAGGGTAATTTGCTTGTGGAAATTTAAAGAGATTAAGATTTACTCCCACCAAATACTTATAATACATTAAACCGCTAATGAAATATTATCAAGGAGAAGTTGACTGCCTTAAGTAGTTACCTATTATTTTTAAATTATATAACCTGTTTGTAAACAAGTTACTATGAGTAATAAAATGTAATAATATGTATGAACTAATAATGTGTATATGGCACTTTGTTAAACACTTTAAATAAATTATATCTATTAATTTTCATAACTGCATTTCATAGGAAGGGACAATTAATATATTTATTTTTTGCACTACAAAGGACATGAATTAAGAGACTTAGTTTGTCATGCAGCTGACAACAGAAGAGCTAACATTCAACAGAAGAACTTAAATTTTTTATGTAAATGCTAACATTAGTCACAGTTAATATCAGAATTTGGCTTCTCTATATTCTGTATGATATACTGCTGAAATTCCTTAAATATTTTGCTTTTGTGACTAATTTAAATATACTTATGCTATTTTATATTATTTTACTAGCAAACTATTGAACAATGTTATTTTTTAATTTTCAAAAATTAAATGTTAGCCTCAATCTGACAAAGAATTTGGACTTTATATAAATGGAATATGAACATGAATTTATAAAAGACTCTCTACTTAGATTGTCAAATATATGCAAGAATTAATAAAGTGTGGGTAGTGAGAGTATTAAAAAATATGACCAAGAAACCCCAAGATATTGTGTACTGGGTAATAGCAATAGTAATATCTCACCACGTTACCTCATCCACTTTAGTTTGTTACCTCTGTCATTTGCCACCTCCTCCAAAGAAATTATTTTAAGTGGAATTGAAATCCCAAAAAGTACATATGTATTTATGTTTATGTGTGTATTATATAGATGGATGTAAATTCATAAGCATATTGAATTTTAGTAAACCGTAATTTTAAAAAGTAACAGATAATTTTAGTAAAAGGTAATTAGAAAACTAATACAATATTAAAACTGAAATATTGCCAATATTTCAGTTTTAATATTGTATTAGTTTAATTAAAGCAAATTTTTTTTATTGTTGAATCTCTTTTTTGCGACTTTGTGTAACAGAATTTATTCTTTTCCTTAACTGCAGTGTAAAAGAAGGTGTTCCTGTTCTATAGAAGATGTGGCAGCCCTGTAGGCCCTTCTTCACATGATTTTTGAAATATTGAGATTTTCAGAATTTGATATCTTTTGCATATGACTTCAGAATTTTTATTAACATCCAGTGGACAGACAAGGGAATAAAGAAATTGTATACACACTTTACCACCTTAAGATGGATGATAAACATTTTTGATGCTTAGTTTTCATAGTAAGAACAAGTCACACTCTTTTTTTTTTTAATTTTTTATTGCATTTTTAGGTTTTGGGGTACCTGTGCAGAACATGCAAGATAGTTGCATAGGTACACACATGGCAGTGTGTTTTGCTTCCTTTCTCCCCTCCACCCACATTTGGCATTTCTCCCCAGGCTATCCCTCCCCAGCTCCCCCTCCCGCTGGCCCTCCCCTTTTTCCCCCAATAGACCCCAGTGTTTAGTACTCCCCTCCCTGTGTCCATGTGTTCTCAAGTCACACTCTTGAGAGACACAAAAGAAAAGGGGACACAGCCTTCCCCTTCCCCTCCCCTCCTCTCCTCTCTCCTTCCTTTCTTTGAGATGAAGTTTGGCTCTGGTTACCCAAGCTGGAGTGCAACGGCAGGATCTTCGCTCACTGCAACCGCAGGATCTTCGCTCACTGCAACCTCAGCATCCTGGGTTCAAGCAATTCTCCTTCCTCAGCCTCCCAAGTACCTGGGATTACAGGCATGCCCCACCACACCTGGCTAATTTTGTATTTTATTTTATTAGTATGGATGGAGTTTCAAAATGCTGGTCAAATTGGTTTCATCTCCTGACCTCAGACCATCCACCCACCTCAGCCTCCCAAAGTGCTGGGATTACAGGCCTGAGCCACTACACCCGGCAGACACAGACAGACCTTTTCTCAACATTTAGCTGCCTCTGCTAGAAGGCAATGCCAAAATTTAACAATCTATATATGAAAATCTTGCCACCTTTAAGCAAATGAGTAATCTGTCAAAAGCAACTTGAAGGTGCTTAAATTAAATTAAAATGTACTAGTTAGGTTAAACAGGCATTTAGCCAACAGACAAAATGTTGGCAGGGCACAGAATTTGGCAACATAGAAGTTGTGTACACTGTTCTGCTCAAAACTTGAAACGGGATTCATCTGGTGATAAATCACTTATCTACTGATATAAATGTTATTCATAATTTCCTTCTTACAGAAAAAAATGAAGCAATGATACTCAAGAGAACAGGTTTACAATCATAAGACACCCTTGTTATTTCACACATGGATCTCTAGTGACTGCCTGACGGAAAAATGTACATTACAATAAGGTGATAAAACTACCAAAGCGATGATTCCATAGAAAGGTTCTCAGAGTTTCCAATGATGTAATGAAGAGACACATACCCAAGAAGAAATTAAAGTAGATCCACTTCAATAACACGAATCAAATAATTAAAATATTTCCATTGTCTAAAGCCCGAGGTTCTACTGTACATCAAAATTAATTTGCAGGATGATTATTCTCAAAGTATTGTAAGGATTTCACACTTCCTGTAGTGCAAATTGGGATGAAATTAAACACGTACATCATTCTAATAAATATCTCCCAAATGAATGTGAACTTTGAAAGTAAGAATGAAATTAATGGTAATGTATTTCATATGTGTGTGCTCTCTGTAATGCTTCAATTATTTTCCCATGAAGACATCATTATTCTACCCAAAAGACATTGGTCATACTTTTAATAGACATTGCTGAATGTACATAAAAATAACTTCCAATTGCAAAAATCTTAGCTATTATTTTTCTAATTGTCTAAATTGCAGACTTAATATGTAATGTTTAAAAAAAAACCCTAGAAAAATAGCATACAATTCTTCTATGGCACAAAACTTACAATTAATGGTTAGTGGCAAATGAAAAGAGAAGAAAGGTTTCAACCTAAAAACGTCTAAGATCACTAGAATTTCATGAAACTTTTCTATAGAACAAAGAGTATTGCATGATGTATTAATTTAAAATTATTTTCACTATCCAAGATAATATTTTAAATTGATGCTGAAATAGCCTTATCAGCAGGTATTTCAGAAATTTGTCATTTTTTTGTTGCTAAATAGCATACTGTTGTGTGGCTATACCACAACTCCTTCCAGTTTTAAATTATAAATACATATATATATATGCTTTGGGAGGCCAGTGTGGGTGGATCACAGGTCAGGAGATCAAGACCATCCTGGCCAACAAGATGAAACCCTGTCTCTACTAAAAATACAAAAATTAGCTGGGCATGGTGGTAGATGCCTTGTAATCTCACCTACTTAGGAGGCTGAGGCAGGAGAATGGCTTGAACCAGGGAGTGGGTGGTTGCAGTGAGCCAAGATCCCACCATTGCACTCCAACCTGGTGACTGAGCAAAATTCCATTTCCCCTCCAAATATATATATATACATTTGGTTATGTAAAACTTGTGTGTGTGTGTGTGTGTGTGTGTGTGTGTGTGTGTGTGTGGTCATAGCAAATGCCTCAGAGTAGAGTTTTACAAAATGATAAATGTATATTTAATTTATGAGAATGTGAAAATTCTTGTACCATTTTCTTTATTGTTCTTCTTAACAATATATGAAAAAACTCATTATTCCACATCCTCAAAAACATTATTGTCCTTGTCAACTTCTTAATTTTAGTCATTTTGGTGGAATATAGTGGTAACTGACTATGGTTCTAATTTGCATTTCTAAGATACTAAGGGTAATATCAATTTCTTGTGGCTGTTGATCATTTTAATGTTTTTCTTGGACCAGTTTATTGGATTGCTTGCTTTATTTTATATTTACAATAATTTTTCTATATTCTGGATACAAGTCCTTTGTAAGATCAATATTGGGAATATATTTTCCAATTTGGTTTGCCGTTTCTATTACATAACAGTGTCTTTTGAAAAACAGGAGATTGTGGGCTGGGTGCGGTGGCTCGCCCCTGTAATCCCAGCACTTTGGGAGGCCGAGGCGGGTGGATCACGAGGTCTAGAGATTGAGACCATCCTGGTCAACATGGTGAAACCCCGTCTCTACTAAAAATACAAAAATACAAAAAAAAAAAAAATTAGCTGGGCATGGTGGCGCGTGCCTGTAATCCCAGCTACTCAGGAGGCTGAGGCAGGAGAATTGCCTGAACCCAGGAGGTGGAGATTGAGGTGCGCCATTGCACTCCAGCCTGGGTAACAAGAGCGAAACTCCATCTAGAAAAAAAAAAAAAAATAGGAGATTGTAATTTTGATAAACTTTAATCCATTTATTTCATGTTTCAGGCAATTTTATTACATCTAAGAAATGTTTACCAATCAATAGATCACAGGTGATTTTTTTCTCTGTGTTTTCCAGGAGGTTTATATTGTTGGCCTTTGCTTATAGGTCAATAGATTATTATGAGTTAATTTTCTTATGTGGTGTACATAATAGCAAAAGCTCGTTTTTCATTCTTCTTTTTTCTTTTTTATATTAGCATAAACAATTATTTCAGAATCCATTGTTTAAAAGACAATGCTTTTCCGTTGCATGTTTTGGAACACATAATTGATATACATGTGAGTCTCTTTAATACCAGAGATCAGCAAATTATTTCCATAAAGGACCAGTTAGTTGTGTTTGTGTGTGTCTCTGTGTGTGTGCATGCGTGTGTGTGCATGTATGTGTGTGTGTGTATACAATCATGTGGAACATACAGTCCTCCATTGCAGCTACTCAACCCTGCTGAGTTTAAAAAAATCATTTCAATTTTTATTTCAGATTTGTGGGTATATGTGCAAGTTTGTTACATGGGTATATTATATGATGCTGAGGTTAGGTGTGTGTATGATTGATCCCATCACCCATAAACAGAGAATAGTTCTCAATAGGTAGTTTTTCAATCCTTTCCACCTCCCTTTCACCTCTAGTGGTCCCAAGTGTCTTTTGTTGTCATCTTTATGTCCATAAGCACCTAAAGTTTAGCTTCCCTTTATAAGTAGGAACACAAGGTACTGTGATGAACAGATGAGTCCATATGTTTCTTTTTTTGTTTTGTTTTGCGGGGGTGGGGGGGTGGGGGGGGCTGGTAGAACTATTAGTTTCATCTTGGGAAAATACCCAATATCAGGATGGCTGGGTCGAATGGTAGTTCTGTTTTAATTTCTTTGAGAAATCTCCAAATAACTTTCCACAGTGACCGAACTAATTTGCATTTCTACCAACAGTGTATCAGTATTCCCTTTTCTCTTCAGTCTCACCAAGATTTTGTTTTTTAACCATTTAATAACAGCCACTCTGAATGGTGTAAGAGAGTATCTCTTTGTGGTTTTAATTTGTATTTCTTCAATGATTAGTGATGCTAAGCATTTTTGTAATTATATTTGTTTTCCTGCATCTATGTCTTCTTTTGAGAAGTGTCTGTTCATGTCTTTGGCCAAGTTTAAATGTACTTATTTATTTTTTGCTTGTTCAGTTAATTTCCTCATAGATTCTGGATATTAGACCTTGGTTGGATGCATACTTTGTAAATATTTTATTACCTTCTGTAGGTTGTCTGTTTACTCTGTTGATAGTTCCTTTTTTTTGTGCAGAAGCTCTTTAGTTTAATTAGCTCCCAGTTGTCAACTTTTTGTTTTTCTTGCAGTTGCTTTTTATAATTAGTCATAAATTCTTTCACAAAGCTGATGTGAAGAATGATGTTTCCTAGGATATCTTTTAGTTTTCTTATAATTTGAAGTCTTACATTTAAATCTTTAATCTATCAAGTTAATTTTTCTGTATGGTATAAAGGTAGAAGTGCAGTTTCATTCTTCTGAGTATGGCTAGCCATCTATCTCAACCCCATTTATTGGGTAGGGAGTTCTTTTCTCATTGCTTCTTATTGTCAATTTTGTTAAAAATCAGGTAGCCATAGTTGTAGATGTACAGCTTCGTTTCTGGGTTCTGCATTCTATTCCAATGTAAGCTCTGCTGTTTTAGCATAAGTGTAGCCATAAAAATAGTTGAACAAATAGCTGTGGCAGTGTTAAAACAAAGTTTTATTTGAAAAAATAGCCAGCTGGTTTTGGAATCTAGTCTATTTTATTAATTTTTCTGTCCATATTCATAGTAAAATCATTGTGCCTTGATTACTATAGCTTAAAATGCAAATTTGAAATGGTTTGCAATGAATCTGTAACCAAACTTGGGGAAAATTGGCATATTAACAATATGTCTTTTAATCTATCATTTAGTACTAATGAATTTTTTTGTCAACAATTAGTAATTTTCAGTGTATATTTTTTATGTATACTGTTAAATGTAATCATAATTGTTTCAGATTTGCTGGTAATATTTCAATTATACTTTTTCTTTCACCTTCCATATATTTGTTGTTAATGAATAAAACCACAAAACATTAACTTTGTATCCCAGGACAGGCTAGCAGCCTTATTGTATATGATCATTGCTATGTAAAGCCCTTACAATTTTCTACAGAAACCCATATTTCCAGTAACTAAGGACAGTTTTAATTATTCATTTCCAATCTATATGTTAAATATAAGTGGAAAATATTACATTCTTCAACGTTACATGTGAAATGAGAGGTAGACTTTCACAAGTTCCTTTGATCAGGTTTCAGTGAAGACCTTATTTTTCTAGTTTGCTGAGTTATTATCATGTATGAATGTTCATTTTTAAATTGCTTTTTCTGTGTAAACTTAGATCATCTGGATTTTCTCCATTTATTTTCTTAGATGGTAAATTAACATTGATATTGAAATGTTAAACTAATCTGACACTTGTATGATAAATCCACTTCTTTTAGTATCCTTTTTTAATATTGCTGTATTTTATTTGGTCATATGATTTTCATGAGGAATACTGGGGTATAGTTTTCTTTTCTTGTACTATACTTTAAAAAAACTTATTCTCTATCTGGTGTCAGAATAATTCTGGCCTTTCTGAATATAAGGAAGAGTTTGCTCTTGCTCTTTGTTCTTCCTTTATTTCAACTAGGTTTTTTTTTTTGAGACAGGCTCTCACTCTGTCACCCGGGCTGTAGTGCAGTGGTGTGATCACAGCTTATTGCAGCCTTGTCCTCCCAGACTCAAGTGGTACTCCTACCTCAGCCTATTGAGTAGCTGAGACTAAAGATGTATACTACCATGCACAGCTATTTTTTTTTTTTTTCTAGTGATGGGGTCTTACTTTGTTGCCCAGGCTAGTCTCAAACTCAAGCAATTCTCTTACATCAGCATCCCAAAGTACTGGGATTACAGGCATAAGCCAATGCACCCAGCCTCTTTAATTTAAGAAAAATCTTTTAGGGCTGCTCTAACTCCTTCCTTAAACATAAAAAAAAATAGTAGTGTTTAGGTTGGGCATAGTGGCTCACACCTGTAATCCAAGCACTTTGGAGGCCAAGGCGTGTGGATCATCTGACGTCAGGAGTTCAAGACCAGCCTGACCAACATGGTGAAACACCATCTTTAAAAAAAAAAATTATCTTTATGGGCACATAAACACTAAAGGTGTATATATTTATAGGGTAGTTGAGATATTTTGATAAATATATACAATGTATGATACTCAGTGTAATGAGATAAATCAGTCTTCTAACGTTTACCATTTCTTTGTGTTGGAAACATTTTACTTATACTCTTTTAGTTGTTTTAAAATGTATGATGAATTATGGGTTACTGTAATCACCCTGCTGTGCCACAAAATACTAGATCTTATTCATTCTATCGAATTATATTCTTGTCTCCATTAATCTTCCTCATTTTCCAATTTCTTTCTTCTTATTTTTCTCAGCTTCTGGTAACAATCATTCTACTCTCTATCTCCATAAGTTCAATTTCTAACTCCCACAAATGCATGAGAACATGTAAAGTTAGTCTTTATGTGCCTGGCTTGTTTCACTTAGCATAATGTCCTTGGTTTTATACTTGTTTCTCCAAATGACAGGATCTCATTCTCTCTCTTTCTTTCTTTCTCTCTCTCTCTTTTTTTTTTTTTTTTTTTTGAGATGGAGTGCAGTGGCATGATCTTGGCTCACTGCAACCTCCAACTTCCAGGTTCAAGTAATTCTTTGCCTCAGCCTCCCAGTTACCTGGGATTACAGGCACCCACCACCACACCTGGCTTATTAT
Source organism: Callithrix jacchus (assembly GCF_049354715.1). NCBI lineage: Eukaryota > Metazoa > Chordata > Mammalia > Primates > Cebidae > Callithrix > Callithrix jacchus. The sequence goes on along the minus strand of NC_133504.1, from coordinate 80,800,965 downwards.
TTATTTTGTGTGTGTATTTTTAGTAGAGATAGGGTTTCACCATCTTGGCCATGCTGGTCTTGAACTCCTGAACTTGTGATCCACCCACCTCAGCCTTCCAAAGTGCTGGGATTACAGGTGTGAGCCACTGTGCCCGGTGGATCTCATTCTCTTGATGGCAAATTATTCAGTGTATATTATCACCATTTCTTTATCAGTTTATCTATTGATTTATCCAACTTAGGTTGATTACAAACCTCAGCTATTGTGAAGAGTGTTGCAATAAACATTGGAGTGCAGATATCTCTTGATATACTGACTTCTTTGCTTTTGGCTATATACCTAGCAGTGGGATTGCTGGATGATATTGCACCTTTCTTTCTAGTTTTTTAAGTAATCTCCATACTATTCTCCAAAGTGGTTGTACTAATTTATATTGCCACTAACACTGTATGAGGATTTACTTTTTTCCACCTCCTTTCCAGAATTTGTGACTGCTTGTCTTTTAGATAAAATAAATTTTAACTGGTGTGCGATAATATTTCATTGCAATTTTGTTTTGCATTTCTCTGTTGATCAATGATGTCGAGCACCTTTTTATATACCTGTTTCCCATTTATATGCCTTCTTTTGAGAAATGTCTATTTACATTTTTGGCCCACTTTTAAATTGGATTATTATATATTTTTCCCTATTGAGTTGTTTGGCATAATAATGTATTCTGGTTATTAATCCCTTGCCAAATGGATAGTTTGCCAATATTTACTTCCAATCTGTGAGGTATTCCTTTCATTTGTTTTATTGTTTCCTTAACTTTGCAGAAGTTTTTAACTTAATCTGATTCATTTTGTCCATTTTTCTTTTGGTTGCTTGTGCCTGTGCAGTATTACTCAAGAAATGGTTGCCCAGTGCAATGTCCTGGGGAATTTCACCAAAGTTTTCTTTTATTAGTTTCATAGTTTTAGGTCTTATATTTAAGTCTTTAATCCATTTTAGTTTGAATTTTGTATATATCAAGATAGAGGTGTCTAGATTCATTATTTTGCATATAGATATCCAGTTTTCCATGCAACATTCACTGAGGGCACTACATATTCTAATGCATGTTCTTAGCATCTTTTTTGAGATTGAGCTCACTGTAGATGTGTGAATTTATTTCTGGGTTTTCTATTCTGCTCTGCTAGCCTATTCTCTTCTGTTTTAACTAATGTAACTCTGTGTCTGTCTGTTACAATGTTTAACATTACCACAACTAGTATTCTGGATACAAACCTAATTCTTATTATAAAAGCCTTATTATTTTCAAATAGAGAAGGGTTTTGAGATTACTGGTGTTATCTGCAATGGGTTAAAGTATAGTGTGAGAAAAATGAAGGCTGCATAAAGAAATTTGAAATGCCACATAGATGTTTATATACCTTAAATTGGCTAAATTGTTGAAATTTGCTGGTGCAAATTAAATGAGGAACCATTGCACATGCTTAACCTGACAATAAAAAAAATTTGAAAAAATTATAGTTTTTGTAATGTACTTATAAAATAGCAGCTAGAAAATCCAATTTAATCCACCGACTTCTTTTAAATATTTAGAGAAGGAACTATTCTTTTATTTGAAACATCTGCATTTTTATAGCTAAAACCATGCTTTATGTTTACCACATGTTAAAATAGAAAAGAAAGCATTAAAGATAGCTACTCTAGTGTAATGATAACATAGAAGCATAGTTTCACCAAATACTTTTGTCATTATTCTAAGTGGTTTCCTCTTTCAATTCATGTAGCAATTTGTCAATTGTCATCCCATTAGAAAAGTATTTGTAAGTATGTTTATGTGCATTTTCTTCTCTCCTTAATATTGTCACAAAACAGAGCATAGCTAAATGTAGTTATCTACAACTGTAAATAATTTTCTCAGGATCATTCACATTCATTGTTGAACTTTTCTCACTCACAATGGAATGAATAGTTTGGTTGCTGATTTCACCAGTTCTGGAAAGAATAGGAATAGCATTGTCTAGAAATTATCAAATACACTTAGTGTGAACTGGAAGAAACAGCAGTTAAGTTAAAAATTACTGAGAAAATTTAAAATTGATATGTTCAAAACCCCAAAAATTTGGTTGATACTTGAGCTTTTTCAAATATTGAAACAAAGTAATATATTGCAGCCAGGAAATTAATGGTGTATATACATTTTGACATTTTATGATTTTCTTAATAGTAATCATTGTTTTCTTTTTCAGTGGGGTGGAACCATGGCAGAGGAGATCACAATTACAAGTCTCAAATGATGACACTACATTTTAGAGAATCCTCTTGACTATCTGACTTTGGAGAAAATTAATTGAGCAAAAGTTGGGGGAAGAAATTGGGCAACAGCTGTTATTATCTGACAGTCAACATGGTTAGCATCTTTGATGGAGGATATACTGGCAAGACTTGGCTTACATTCTTCACTTTTTCCACTCTGTATTGATCTCTTCTTCTCAACTGTGGTCCTTCTATTCAAAAGTAAGCCTGGGATCATCTTTAGATGCTTTGATGCAAATTCAGATATATTGGTGACAAGAGGCAACAGCTTTATACAGCCCATTTGCCAGGCCCACTCCAGGAGCTAGACAAGGCTAGCTTTCAGAACTCCCTGCAAGTACCAATGTATTCACCTGAACCTCTCATTCAGGAAGCGTGGTGTGGGCTTTTTCTCTGATTCTGTCCTTTTGGGCTCTTTCCTATTTAAGCCTGTCTCACAGTGCGAAAGGTCTTAGTCTTACAAAAACTTTTCTTATGAAAAATAAACATGATGGTGGCTCTTCTATTGACTTCACTCGAATTGGTTCAGATAATTATGTTTTATGATTTTTATATTCTTCCTCTATTTCATGTTGCCATATTTCACAACAATATGTGTAGTATTTTTCTCACATTGTTGAATTTGTGATTTCATTCTCACTAGATTCCAAAAGAAAATTTAGAATTATGATTCCATTATGTTGTTCAGCAGTGATACACACTCTATAAGTACATGTTCTCATATTGTAAAATAATGACTAGATTAGTCAACTGTCAGGAAGCTGCAGACAAACATAGAGTGGACTGAATTATTAAGTATAAATCATAATAGTATAAATATTCACTTTCTTCTATTTCTTTTGGCATTATTTTCTCCTTCCTTTCTTTCTTTACTTTCCTGGATTTGATTGTGCCATTTCTAAATCATGCATAAAAATGATACTTTATTTAAATTTTCACATACATTTAATGAAATTGATACAAAAATCCCAGTAATTTAAGGAGAACCCATGTAAAACCTTCCAAAATATATTTTTATCTACCTTTATTTTGATATTTCCTCTATTGTTTTAAAACTTACATGTTTTTATACCAAATTGGACTTTATACCTCAGTTACTTCTTCCACCTGTTGAAAAGGCTCAGGAACTCCATTAAAGAGACATATAACTAATTGTTTCCAATTGATGAATCTACATCTGTGTTCAGACTCAAGAAGCCAAACACAGGCTTCAGATGCCCTTTCGCAAATTATGTGTAATACGAGATTAGCTTCACTTGATGCTTGGTTTTGTTTTCGGGAGCTCATTACAATAAGACTCTGCTTGAGATATATTTTGGAATCTGTTCTAACTTCAGGGCACTACTGATAATTACAGGAGTGTATAATGACAATATTCCCCAAAAGTTTATTGCATAGGGGCCTACAAGAAATTATTCAAATTAGTTAGTGGAAGGAAATAAGCACTGGCATAAGTAATCAAAAGTGTTTGATCCAAATGTGTCCAGAAAATATGTCTGCAATGGATTGTAATGGATTTTTTGCAAATGTCCCTTCTTAACTTATTTTAGTTTGACTAGTGCTATGGAAGATCAGCATTCTCTACAAACAATAGGCCTTGGGCAAAAGAAGTCTAATCTGGAAAAAACATGTCACATGGAAGAGGATCAGTGAGCTGGTTAAAAGTTGGATACAAACAGAATGGAAAATGTTCAGTATAAAAATAATAATATTTATCTTTATGAATCCAATTAATATTTAATTAATGAGCTTATAAGACAATGTGATTTTTTTTCTTTTATAGACATTTTTCTGTAAACATACATACTATATCTAAGGAATCAGCATATCTTAATGAAACACCTCAAAAAGGTCTTCAAATTTGTGCAGAGAAAAGCTTTTGCTAACTGCCTTCTGCTTTCTAATCCTTTTCTAGAATTTTAAATTTTTTTTGTGAGCACCAAACTTATCAAGATGTATTACTTTCAAAATTCTGACATAGAAAGAAATTAAAATTCTTTGAATGATTGAAATAGATTGGATTGAGTACACAAAGACACATAATACTTGTTTTCAAAACTGTAAGAAATAAAACTGGGAATAAGAGAAGTCAATATCAACATTTTCAATTATAAAGTATAAAATATGCTCCAAGATTTAATATTTATCATATCATGTTTAGAAGCTTGGGGCAGGTAGACCTATCAATTAAATGCAATTATTTACATACCTGTATCGTTGTTCTCATCTCAAATGGCAGCCCGTTTGCACCTATATTTTCTTCCTCATACTCTTTCCCACACTGCTGCATAGTACTGAGCTAAGAAGGCATCAATCAACTATTGACATTAATATGCAGGTCCGTCATAAATAAGTACTACCATCTATGTTATTAGTACCCTCCCACTACAATCTTAGATCTGTAGCTGGTCACATGATTTATTTTTTTGGAATCTCTAGTAGCCACTCCTTTAAGTTCTTCTAAGTAATATATCCAATGCAGATAATCTGGACAACTTAATTGTTCATCTTCTTTACCCAAGCACCTGAGAAATGCTAGAGAGATCACAAGAGTTGATAATTTTCTGTCATTAAATTATTAATTAATTAATTTCTTCACTTAATCACTCAACTTATTTTGATCAGCTCTCTCTCCTAATCCTCACTTACGAGGCATCTAAACTTTATCTCTCCTCAAATTCCTTTCCCAAATTTACCTCTATTTAATATAAATACTAGTAAACTCCCAATTTCCAAACACAATAAATATTTCTCAGACTTTGTTGACATGAGATACTTTACACTGATCAATGTCATCTCCATGAATTGCACTTGGTTTCCAACACACTAATTTCTTGGTTTTCCAACAGTTTTTCTGTCTCTTTTTTGTTGGTTTCTTTTGCCTAACTTCTTTGTTGCCATTTTTTTTGTCTATACCTTGCCTCTCAGTAAGCTCATATATAAACCTTGCTTTTAAACCTGCCATTACAAGGTTGTTGGAAGTGATTTAAAGGCAAACAGAAGAGAATTAAGTATCACCAAAAAAAATAGCCACTATGCCTAGGAAAGGAGAGAAAAAGGGAAGAGTTTATGTTACCAGAGCTGAGGATTCTAAACTTTCTAATGGAAACTGGAACCTATGAAGGTGGGATGTCAATCAGGAGCTTGAACCATAGCTGATATAACCTCTGATCTGAAAAAAACATAAAATGGAAGAAGTATTTTGGCTTCGTCACCTTCTAATATCTGATGTTTACCATTGGTAAACCACAACCAGAACCAGAGAGCAAGAGCACCTGTCACATTGCAAACATCAGTGCCCTGCCATAAAGAGCAGAGCAAAGAACAGGAAATGGATCAGAGAAAAGTAACACAAATTACTACATCATGATATTATTGACTCCTGGGCTTTTCCACTGGCTGTTGCTTTTATTTTTATTTTTCCCCACTCATATTGTAATTGTGACCATGTAGATTTTGCTGATCCCAGCAGACAGTCACATATTACATATTACATAGTACTGAGTATATAGTACATATTTTCTATCCCATATTTTTAAATATTTGGATAACATAGCATTGTAACATATATATCTATACAAGTTTTGAATGATTTTAGTATTTAATATTTATTTAATGTTTTTCAAATTTATATCAAAGTTCTGAATACAAATAAACTATTCAGTATCTGTTTGCTGAATAAATAAACATCACTTATTCCAAATACTAGTTTCTGACCTTATAAATACTGATAAAACCAGCAAAATGATTACCAGTCCTTGGAATACTTGGTTTACTGATAACTACACGTAAGTTCTTGATGTGTAAGTATAAGTTCATAAAATCCTTAATTCAAAGATTCTCATACTACAGAGAATCTCCATATTTTCTTCATTATACATAAATAGCAATTTTTCCCACTATTTTAAAATAATTTAAAAATGCTTAAGATGCAAATTGTATTCCTATTCAATTCTGTTGTATTGTCTGATGAATACATTTTACAACATAAGACAGACAGAGATCTGGTTAATAGGCTAGAGTTTTAGCCTGACCTGGTAATTTTGTGTTCTAACTTCACTTACCTATGAGAAAACCTGAGTGAAATTATTTAGTCTCCTTGTGCACCAGCTTTGTCATGTTAAAAATGAGGAGATTAATATTAGCTAACCTGTATGTTTGTTGTGAATACTAACTGAGAAAAGACAGATACAATGATTTTTAAAATGCCTGGCACACAGAAAGTACTATAAAAATATAAGTTGCTATAGTTCCTAATAATCAGATTAATACTCATGAATTTTAATGAATATTAATTCAAATGATTTGCTTCTCACAACTAACAAGACAATATTCCTATAAAAGCCCATTATACCAGGGTGTGATGCAAAAAATCATAAATATGTAACAGTGTAATATGCATAGTATGTATGAAACAATTAATATAGTTAATGTGATTACAAACTAAACTTGCATAAACAGGAAAAGCTTTATTTTACACTCTATTATATAATTATGTAATTCAGTGTGTAATTACATATCAGAGGCTGCTGTCTAAATAGAGAAGTTAGAAAAACCTACTGGAGTGCATCTGAATAATATTTGGCCAGAAAAACACAGTCTTGTGGAGCGTCCCAGAGGGCACTGCCATTTTGAAGTGTTGATATACGTATTTTTAAACAGGAAATGTTTATTAATGATTAACTTTTAAGGATTTCAACATATAAAAAAACTCTTAGAAAATGTATTGAAATGTTAGAACTCAAGACTTACTGACAAAGTGCACTATATTATGTAAATAGTAACATTAGACAATATGTCTGTATGTGCTTTCTAATAAGTGGTTTCTAACTTTTATAGTTCTCTTCTCAACTTCACCAGTGCTATTTGATTCCCTAAATTCAGGTCTAGATTTCTCTTAGTTGTCTAGTGTCTCTTCTAGCATCACGCAGAAGAAATTCTATTCTTAGAGATGGTGTCTCAGAATCAGGACCATTGTTACCAATTCAGTTATTGCATTTTTGGTCTTATCTAGAAATTAGAACCTTATTTTAACACCTGTGGAGCAGACATATTTTAATAGATCCCTTAAGTTTTTTCAGCCTGCTTCTGTCTTATATTTCTTTCTCTCAAGGTTTGAAACCATTATTTAAGATCCTCAGGCCGGGCGCGGTGGCTCACGCCTGTAATCCCAGCACTTTGGGAGGCCGAGGCGGGTGGATCATGAGGTCAAGAGATCGCGAGACCATCCTGGTCAACATGGTGAAACCCCGTCTCTACTAAAAATACAAAAAAAAACTTAGCTGGGCATGGTGGTGCGTGCCTGTAATCCCAGCTACTCAGGAGGCTGAGGCAGGAGAATTGCCTGAACCAGGAGGCGGAAATTGCGGTGAGCCGAGATCGCGCCTTTGCACTCCAGCCTGGGTAACAAGAGCGAAACTCAGTCTCAAAAAAAAAAAAAAAAAAAAAGATCCTCAGTTGAGTAGCATAAGAATTGTATCCGCTAAAAGACTTTAATGATAAGATAATTATATATTATGTGTCCCTGAGTTGCTATTATCATATAGCACCTGCATATCATAACACTCATAATTACGAGTTGAACTGTGTTCCCCCAATATATGCTGATGTCCTACTCCCTAGTACTTGTGACTGTAAAAGTCTTTGAAAATAGGGTTTTGTATGACAATAATGTAAAGTCTTCAGGGTAGCCCCTAATCTGATGTCCTTATAAGAAGAGGTAAATTTGAACACTGACACACAAGGAGAACATCACGTGACCACAGAGACAGAGAGTAGAGTGCTCCCACTGCAAGACAAAGAACACTAAGGTTTGACAACCACCACCAGAAGCTGGGGAGAGGCAAATTCTACCTAGTCTCACACCACAGATTCTTTCCCTGCCCACCATTTGATTTGGAACTTCTCCCCAACCCTGACAAAATAAATTTTTATCATTTGAAGCCACTCAGCTTGTAGTACTTTCTAATGTAGCTTCAGAAAAAAATACATTTATCTTAAAAATTATTTTAGCTATCTATCATCTATCTATTATATATATCTGTCTGTCTATCTATATATCCATCCCCAAATGACAGTATAATTTTTTCTGAGTTGTCTTATACAGACATGGAATCAAAAGTGATGCTTCCATGTATTTTATTTCGTAAAGAAAATATTTAAAATGGTCAATTCTTTCTTTCATAAAATTAACTGGCAATTCAGTTAGTTATGAGAAAGAGTTTACTAGAATAAAGATAAACTGTATTCTTAAAAAAAAAAAAAGCTTTGCAGTTGCATAGCCGAAATAATTTCATTTTTACTAATTCATTAAGAAAACATGAATTAATTCAATATGATATCTTCAATCTGCTATAGCAGAAGCTTACACTACTTATTTATTTTCATTAAAAACTTATGGAACTCCTTTAAAAGAGAATACAATATTATTGGAAAACTTTGTTAACTTCAGGAACTTTAACAAAAAGTTTGTCACTCTTTTCTTCTGCACAGGTGGACTTACGTAATTTTATGATTTTCTAATTAATACCTTGAGAACGAGTCGAGTTCTCAATGTCCTCTTTTAGTTTAATAATTTTTTTGGCAAATAAAGAGGAAAATAACAACTTTAAATAACTCTGGTATGAGCCAAGAAAGTGAATATGGCAAAGATTTCAGTTTTCTTATCATTGTAGGCTATAACAGAAAATACTTTAGAGCCTGTCCAGAATACAGTTACCAGAGGAATACCAATGATGATTGTGACAAAATGGAAATTGATGGATTGATGCATACTATAGAAAGGAATTTTTGAGAAAGCTATGTGAAGAATACTACATCATTTTTCTTGTAAAAAAAAAAATGTCCCTGACAACATTTTGTAGACTTTGGTTTTGAAGGTATATGTCTTTTATTACCCAGCATATAAAGATTTTTTAAATGTTAAAAATACAATTTCTAATCACTGCATGCCCTTCGTAGAGTAGAGAGGAGATCAGTAATTGATTTTCATTAAATAACATCATAAAAGACAGCCCTCCACTTCCAGTTTGTGATTCAAGCTCTACTTTAGATTTAAAATACAGAAAATGTATTTCACTAGGGAAAGGCAGTTTGCACTTGCAGTCCCAGCTACTCAGGAGGCTCAGATGGGAGGATCACTAGAAGTCAGGAGTTTGTGACTGGCCTGAGCAACATAGCGAGACCCAATTCCAAAAAAAAAAAAAGGAAAAAGTTAGCTAGGTGAAGTTGTGAGCACCTGTAGTCCCAGTTACATGGGAGGCTGAGGCAGGAGGATCTCTTGAAGCCAGGAATTTGAGGCTGCAAGTGGTGCCACTGCACAGCAGCCTGGGCAAAAGAGTGAGGCCCTGTCTCTTAAAAAAAGTAAAATAAAGAAAAAAGAAAACATTCCAGGACTAATTGGAAATTTGGAGATGTTTTGTATTACTTAGTTGCAGATTAACATTGTCATAATCAAATAAAATTCAGCATCAGAAAATGGTGTGTATAGTTTACAAACAGAAATTTTAACATTACTGCAACAAATGTTTACCTAGTGTATGTATACACTGATAAATATCAGCATGCACTCCTCTTAGCTCTAGTATTTTAGAAAATCAAATGAACTGTCCATGTACAATTTTAATAATATAAAATATGGAAATTCTACCCATTTTCTTTTATTTTTTTGAGGGAGTTCTAATTTTTATGATAAAATAGAAATAGGAATTTATTTTTATTGCAATGCTTTACCTAACAGTATGTTATTCTATTTTATTATTTTCTTGGATGGCCACTCTTCAAATACATTAATTGCCTTATAGCCAAAATCAAAAAAAAGATTTTTACCCACAACATTAAATAAAACTTTGCCATAGCCTGCCTTCTGTGGTGGATGTAATAGGATGTCTAAAATTACCTTGAAATGAGAGCAGAGAATATATGCACCTGAGTTTGGTAGATTGACAACCTCAGTACAAATGATATTGGATGGACCATCTGGGAAGATCTGATAGTTGTTTTAGTTATAAATTTGGCAGTTGATGGGCAAGAAGCAATAATACAGAGTTCACTGGATGACTGTGGGAAATGATGCAAGGGCCGTCAATTCTAAATGTTGTTATTACATGTCAGAGACAGAATTTAAATCCCAGTTTAATAATTTGTAACAAACACAATACTAATAATATGCAGACTCTACTTTCATGAGAAGGTCATGGTCCTTAGTGTGATATTAAGGCAAAGTGTAGGAATTTTTCTTTCAAAAATTTGTTTTTTTTTTTTTAATTTGTGGTGTGTGTGTGTGTGTGTGTGTGTGTGTGTGTATTTCAAGTTGGTCAGAAAATAGAAAAAAAAAGCATATTAACAATTAATTTAGCCCTATGTCAATAATTTCTATTTTTTTCTTTGTATCTGAACATGTAAAATAATGAGGCAAATAAATGGACAGCTACACTACTTACCTGTCAGTTTTTTTCTGTAATTAATTTTAAAAAGTTTGAACTTTTAAATTAGTACTCTGAGGATCTGAGCTATCTGGATAATTGCTAGTCTTTGTCAAATATTATTTCTATCAATTTTTATCAATGTTAAATATCTCTAATACAAACATTGTAGCAAATCCATGAGCCCTACACATTGGGCACCAGAATGTAGGAAGCCAGCCCTACATCACCAGTGGGTACCCCGAGTTTGGTGGCGACAAAGAAATGATAAAAAGATTAAGAGAAAAAGTGGGACCGGGGGCAATCACTTTATTACTCTGGAGGAGGCAGTGAAGACCCAGAGCTCTGATCATCCACTCTATTTATTGATTACAATGACTTTGATCTGTAGGGTAGGGGTGGAGTGATGGTGGAGTGAATCAGTGAGCCGGAAGTGAATTAGTGAGCCGGAACTGGTGTATTATTCTAAGGATTGATAACAGTGGTGGTTTGGGAGTTTCACAAAATAAGAACACATGGTTATCTTTAGCCTGTTATCTATGTACAGCTGGTGGAACAGAGGACTTACAAGGAGGCTACAAGTCTGGCTATGTCATAGTGTTACGAAGGGGTTTTTCGTCCTTGAGACTTGAGCACAATGTTTATGGTAACAGAACCTAGGTCACCCTGCACCCGAACATGAGGCATAGAGGGGCCTTCCTCCTCAGAGGCCTCCTGCCACCTTCTGCAGTTTGTTGTTCTTGTTTACATGTTACTCATAACCAATTTATCTAGGCACTCTGTAAGTCCTTTCTCCTTTTCTGCTTTTCTAAACAAAAATAAAATGTAATCAAATTTTAATTCTGTTTAACTATTCTTCAGACAATGCACACTTCCTTCATTTAATTCCAATACAATACAGAAACAGTTACTTGCCTATAGGACATCTCTACTTGTATACCAAGAGACACTTAAAGTATGCAAATTAAATTTATCCCACGGAAATAGCCTGAACTTCTGTTTTCCCATTCCACTGAATGCTGCCTCACTCTGTCCATTCATTTATCCTGAAATTTGGGGGTTAGAATTCATTCACTCCTTCTCCCATAAGCAATCAAACAGTAAGTTGCATATATTAAGTTGTTAAAATTTCTTTCAAATACATCTGGTTTTATGCATTCTGCCATTGTTTTGTCGAGAAAAGAGTGAATTCTTGCTATCTAACTAGTCTCCCTGACTCCAGGCTGTCTACTCACTCCCCAACCCATTCTCATCTCTTCATCCAGGGTGATTTTTTGAAAGCAATTTTTAAAATTACATGCTTAGAATTATGTGTAAAAATATCATCATTGTCCTTAGAATAATGTGTAAAAGTGCATCTAGACTTGATTACTTCTCCAGCTTAATCTTTGCTATCATTTTCCTTATTATTTTCATTTTCACTTTATTAATGCTTAAGCCATAGGAAAATGCTTTTATAGCTCTTAAGCAACAGAATGCATCCTTTTCTTTCTCTTTCTTTCTTTCTTTCTTTCTTTTTCTTTCTTCTCCTTCTTTCTCTTCTTCCCTCCCTCCCTCCTTTCTTCCCTTCCCTCCCCTCCCATCTCCTCCCCTTTCCTTCCCTTCCCTTCCCCTTCCTTCCTTCCTTCCTTCCTTCCTTCCTTCCTTCCTTCCTTCCTTCCTTCCTTCCTTCCCTCTTTCCTTCCTTTTTTCCCTCTTTCCTTCCTTCCTTCTGAAAGAAAAATATGTTTTAAAAATAATATCATCATGGCTTTTTACCTATCTTTCCATCAACTCTTAGTTGAAATCTCTTCCTACTGTAACTCTCTTCTATAAGAAGATGACTTATTATGGGCTGAGTTTGGTTCTCCCCCAAAAGTAATATTGAAGTTCCAACCTTCAGTCCCTCAGAATGTGGTCCTGTTTAGAAATAAGGTTGTTGCAAATGTAACTGGTTAAGACAGGGTTATACCAGAGTAGAGCAGGCTCTTAATTCGGTTTGTACTGGTGTCCCTAACAGAAGAGAAGAGAGCCACACAGAGAGAGCACCAGTGAAGATGTGTTCGGAGACTTAACTGCTGCAACTGCAAATCAAGGAAAGCCTGGGACTATCACAAGCTGGGAGAGTCAGGGAAGCACTGTCTTACTAATGCATGAGAGGGGAGCATGACCTCATCAACCGGTTATGGTGGCCCAGGAAACTAATGTGCTTCTGTCTTAGATCCCCTTTTAGCAATTGCCTTTATTTTTTTTTAACCTCTACCAGATTATAATTTCAACTCAAAAGAGTAAAAATTTCTTTTTTATTCACTAAATATACCTAGGGGAAAGAGTATTTGCCCACCCTGAAAAATAATTCAATAAAGATTCAAATATGATTTATAAAGACACAAAAATTGGTATTTTGATTATATGAATAAATAATGGCATTACTAAGAATACAGATATCTGAGTGTGTTTAGTATGTATACATGTACTTACCTATGTGTGTATACATACAGTTTTTACACTATGTAACACCTCTATATTCTGCAAGTAGATTATCAATTGCTATTTTCTAAAAAAAAATAAATAAAAATAGTCACAAAATAAAATTGCTATTTAAAATTATGGGATCCCTTAATATTGGTCTTTCTAAACTCATTATAATATGATGGACAAACACAGTCTCATGTGGGGGGGAAAAAGGTGAAAATAAGTAAAATGTAAAAATAAAACACCACTAAATATTCTCCCAGAATAGCCAAAAATTGTAAAGTACAAGGAAGCTGAATGCTACCAAGAATGCAGCAAAGTAACTTTCTTATGATGCAACTACACTGGAAAAGGCTTTAGCATTATCTTATAGTCTGTGACCCAGCCTTTTTACTTTTAGACACATAATTTAGAGAGATGTGTATATTTTCACCAAGATACATATTCAAATATGTTTATCATAACATTGTTCATAACAGCTAAATAATAACCAATCTTGTCAGGGTTTACTCACGCAACTATAGTCAACTGTCAGACAGCTGGGCACTGGCAGATGGGCCACTGGAATAAGCAATTTTCCACCTGACCCCTCATTTCTGTGTGGGGTGGCTGAAGCCTACTCACACAGTGGCCGCGAAATTCGTAGGGTCAAAAGACATCAGGCAAATCCTCTCCAGGCACAGGTGCAGAAAGATAACACTGTCACCTCTGCCACTTCCACATTTAGAATTTAAATATATTTTTACGGTAAAAACGTGTTTAATTTTATTATTTTGTGTTGTTAAATATTTTTAAAACTGCAGATGAGTGCAAAATATTTTAAAATTATACTAGATTGTTTTAAGAGCAAGCATGTTTATCTTAGAATATTGTTGAACTTTTTAATTCTATAAGATATTTTAAAATTATAATAATATTTCCATAATTGGGAATGGTGTTCTAGATGAACAATTGTAGTGGAATAAGTGATTTGATGTAACATATTAGATGGATAATATTATATCTGCTGATAATTGGGTTTATTAATTCATTGTATAAGACACTTCTAATAGAAAGCAAAGCAAATATATATTATGAAAATTATAATAATTTTGTTTACTAAAAATATCAAAATAATAGTCAACATAGCTTTTTTCTACATTATAATTTCATTTAAAACATGATTTTTTATTTAAAAATTATAAAATTATCTGTCTTTCAAAAATGAGTGCTTATCCATGGAAAGCAGGGTAGAACAATATAGAAAAGTATATCCAAGGATATCCCATATTTAGTCATATTTGGTTTATTGGTTAAGGTTTGTCGATTTACAATAAAACCAATTGATTTTATATGGGGACAAATTATTTGTAATAAAAATTAGAGTGTACATAAATGTAAGAATATCTGGGGAACTTAAGTCCTGAGGAATGCAAGGAGTTTGGAGGATCATAGAAAGTCATCAACCACGATCAGCTAAAGCATTTGTGTGCATAGTTACAGCTTACAGGGAGATTTTAGAAGCTTTGCATTTTGGACTACAAAAGAGATCACAACACTGGGAGGGCTCAAGAAATATGTGAAGAAATTTCCATCTCTGAAAAAACTGCAGCAAAATATTTGGGAAAGAAAGTATCTGAGAGAGGTCTCAATCAATTTACAAGTTTATTTTGCCAAGGTTAAAGAAGTCTCCAGGAGACATCTTGAGGGCTTCATCAAAAAAGATTATTTTGAGAGCTTCGACATTTAAAGGAGAAAAACAGGCTGGATGGGAAAGAGGGAGGGTATAGTCACATCACTGAATCCACATGTTGCAAGAGAAAAGGAGTGGGTAGGGTAATAGAAAATTCTGTTTTCATCGTGTGTTCAGTAAATCGGCACTTCATATAAGATAAAATGAACATTGAGTAGCCATATACTTCTCAGCCTTAGCCAAGTTGAGAAAAACAATTCAGCACAAATGAGAGGGATATAGCTTCCAGTATCTAATTTACAACACTCAGTCTTAAAATTTGGGAATTTTTTTCATCAATATGGCTCATAAGAATAATATAAAATTACAATCAAACCTCAACATTCCTTGAAAACAACATAGGCAATTTATTAAGCATTTTATTATTTGTTGCAGTTTTAGCCATTCAACAGATATCTATTGAGCAACCAGATGCCCCAGGAATTCTTTGACCTACTAGAAATACAACAATAAATGAAATGAGCAAATTCCTCAAGGGCTAGTTACATTATTTTTTTTTTTTCCTAGGAGTTAAAGGGAGATGGGTAGGAAACAAAGAGAAAGACAGTTTAGTAGTTTGCTAGAACTGCCCTAGCAAAGTTACACAAACTGGAAGGCCTAAACAACAGAAATTTATCTTCTCATGGTCTTGAAGCCTAGACATCATAATCAAAGAGTCAGAAGTAAACCAAACAAATTCTCAGAGGCCTCCCTCCTTGGCAGGTAGATGGCTATCTTCTCCATGAGACTTTATGGTATTCTCTATATATGTGTGTGTGTCCTAATCTCCCCAACTTAGTGGAACATCAGTCATATTGAATTAGTACCCATCCTAATGACCTCATTTTAATTTAATTACTATTTGAAAACCGTATTTCCAAATACAGTCACATTCTGAATTACTAAGGATTAGGACTTGAACATACATATTTTTGTCAGGAAGGAGGGAAATAAATTTCAGCCCACACACATGGCAAACACAATTAGTACATAATATAATATCAATTATACTGTTAAGAGGAAGCCATTTATCAGATATATCAGATACAAAAAAGCATCTAAAATAAGGAGTTATTTGATAAGACACTTGAGGAAAGTAAAAGACTGAGCTCTGTAGATATTTAGTGATGATGCATTTCAGGAAAAAGAGTAAGTGTGAAAGTAGAGGCAGGAGCTTGCTCATTGCTTTTAAGCGTAATGGAGCCCAGTGTCACCAGACTGCAGTGTGTAGAAGAGAAAATGCCTTCAGATGCTTTGGATGACTGAAAGGGTTTCTGTAGCTAGATAATGCAGAGGGTGAAGTACACAGTATTTTAATCAGGGAAATGAAGTTTTCAGTTTTTTGGTTCTGGGCTACTGGGTGAAGAGCACATTGAGATGGTGCATGCTGAATACCGCTTCAGGGAGGCCAGTTTAAAACCTGTCAGACGAATTCCATTTCTGAAGAAATGTGAAAATGCCACATTATATAGATGCTTTATTTATCAGCATTGAATGAATAAAACACTTGCAATGAAAGCCTGAAATCAGACATTAAAGAATCAAAATTATTTTTAAAAAGCTTCAAACTTAAACTTCTATAAATGTTCGAAAGAGTACACGATGAGGCTTTCCATTGCAGACAATTTTATTTCTTTTCAATTTTTAAATGATGTAGATACTCCTATTTTTCTCTCCAAAGTGAAAATAACAAAATACAAAAAGGAAATAACTATATTGAAAAAATTTATGAATACTATAATGTTTTACATAAAGTATAAATAAATATATAAACATGTCAATAATGATATGCATTAAAATATATGTTCCATTGTAAGAAATCCATGAGCCCCACATGTTTGTGCACCAGAATGTAGGGATCCATGAGCCCCACATTGGGCACCAGAATGTATGGAGCCAGCCCTACATCACCCAAGGGTATCCCAAGTTCAGTGGTGACAAAGGAATGAGAAAAAGGCAGATTAAGAGAAAAAGTGGGAACAGGGGGCCATCACTTATTACTCTGGTGGTGACAGTGAAGACAGTGAAGGCCCCAAGCCCTGATCATCCACACTATTTATTGATTACAATGACTTTGATCTATAGGGTAGGGGTGGAGTGAAGGTGGGATGAATCAGTGAGCCAGAACTGGTGTATCATTCTAAGGGTTGGTAACAGTGGCACTTTGGGAGTTTCACAAAACAAGAACATGTGGTTATCTTTAGCTTATTATCTATGTGCAGCTGATGGAATGCAGGCCTTACAAGGAGTCTACAAGTCTGGCTATGTCGTAGTGCTGTGCTATGAAGGGGTTTTACATCCTTAAGCACAATGTTCACGGCAACAGAGCCTAGGTCACCCTGCACCAGAACATGAGCCATGCAGAGGCCTTCCTCCTCAGAGGCCTCCTGGGGCCTTCCACAGTTTGTTGTTCCTTGTTTGTATGTTACTCATAACCAATTTATGTAGGCACTCTGAAGGCCTTTCTCCTTTGCAGTGTTTCCCAACGTTGTATTTATTAATTTACATACCAATCAATATAAAATGAACACAAAAGGACACTTTTTGGTTGTACTTTGTACCATTATGTAAAGTTTAGTACTAATAATTCAAGAAAATAAAATCTACATTTATAATCTATTTTTCTTCTGGAGTTGAAAATAAAGTTCGTGTGTGTTTGTGTGTGTGTGTGTGTGTGTGTAGATATATATTCTTGCACATTTTTTTGTTATTTACCAATAGCAGATTAATGAAGATTACTTACATCTACATTAGTTTTTTCAGTATCTACCTATAACTGAGCCGCAAATAACAATTTTTACAACAGTATATAATCCAGATTTCTGAAGGTAAAAATCTAATATTGTTTGTATTTTATTATATTTTAAATATTCTGCAAATAATGAAAAAACATCCAACTGCAATTTTCAATTCATTCAGTCATAATAGAGTTTTATAAATTTGTGGCCAATTATGATACTGTATTCTTGTTTTGAATATATTTTCTGTAGTTCATTTGCAGGCAATAAATTTGAATAGTAGTCTAAATTTGTAGATTAACATCATCATGTAATTAAAAGCTATAAAAGTCTGAATTATTTTGTCAGATTGTTTGCATAATCATTTAAAATTTATCACTTGATTTTTTAAAACCTAATGAGCGTATCAGTTTATCACTAATGCTTATTAAAAGAAAGTAAGCAGCCTCATTCTATTCAGAATGTGATGCTAACGAGGCACACTGAATGTGTTCTTCATCTGAGTGCACACTAAATTTCACCCACCATCCACCTCATTAAGCTCAATATGCCATCAATATGAGAAACAGAGTGGTGGATACATAAAATAAACGTGAAGAAAAAATAGCCATATGAATTCAATTTCATGTTTAACTGAAGGCTGTGTTTTTTACTGTGCTTATCTTTTGTAATAAAGTTCTCAGCACAAGGCTACGTTCTCAATATCAGTTCATTAAACCCGCCTACTATTTTGCACATATCAGATCAATTAATTTAAATAAAAATTATTTCTCTTGCAAACACACACAAATAAAAGAGAAAAGTTTTAAAGGTGTGACAACTAATCATATCATGTATAGTTCAAAAGAGAAAATCAAATTTAATGTGATTTACTAATAGAAATTGGAAGTAGACGGTATTAACTATGCCCACCTTATTAATAATCTCCTAATATAATTCACACTTCTGAAATACAATAACAATCACACAGAAATAAATGAGACATTGCTATTAAGTAGCTATATTTTTGTAATATTCTGTTTCTTCAAATGTCACAGCCATCATTCCAAAGTGAAAAATCAATCAAGAGTTAGCAGGTGAAATAATTCTAAAAATAATGATGGCCAGAGGTTTAGTTATCTAGTATGTACAAATATGTCATTTAATTGTCGATATTTTCTCCTTTATTGCTCTAAAATTTCTCACATTTTACATTTAAAGAAACTAGCTCAAATAGACCAAAGCATTTAATCAGAAAGGATAGGTATAATGTGGTCTCACTTTTAGTGTATCATCTTCAGAAAAATTCTAATATTAAAAATTGGAAAGAGATAACAATGTAATTATGAGAACAAGAAAACTAGCATCTGTGTAAAATTTAAGATATTTTATATATCATGAACTTATAGTTTCATTCTCAAAAACTACTATAATTTACGTCTTTTTAAAAATGATAAATCTCTCTATGAGAGAATGAATGAAACTGAAAGACTCTGGTATTTTTACTTTTAAATATCCTCTCTTTCATTCTTTTTTTTTTTCTTTTTCTTTTTTTTTTTTTTTTTTTTAAATTACCCAATCATGGGTAGTATCTATATAGCAGTGTGAAAATGGACAAATAACCTTATATTTCTTTCCAGTATCTGTTTTGGGAAAGGAATGCTAGTCAGCTGCTAGTAAAATTGTCTCCATGTACTCCATTATTTACAAGCTGTTTGATTCTAGTGTGGTGGTCATGACTACCTAGGTGGTCATTTTGTCTAATGTTGCAGCTGCTATTTCTGTCTTAGTCGAGAATAAGATGTTATATTTTCCTCATATAGTTCACTTATTCTGTTCCTTGCAGAATGACCAAGGGAGCTGTATTCAGGGCCTTAACAATGATTAACACTGTGTCCTTTAATCTTCAGAGCTAGCTCAACAGTTTTCTTCTCCTGTGGCCACTGTAACCTCCAAACTATGAGTAATCCAGCAAATACTTTTGTGTTCTCTTTATTGCAAATCGTATTCTTTTTTATCTTTAAGGAATGTTGTTTCTTAGTAAACGGTTGGCTTATTTAGTTCTACTTATAAGTCATTTCTTTCACTTCTCAAAAAAAAATTGACTATTAAAAGAAAAATAGTTTTAGGGAACATTTACCAATTGCTTTTTTACATAGATAGTGAGTGTAAAATGTAGCAGAAAGGCCAGGTTTTGTAGTCTTCACTGTTTAATTTTGGGCATGCATGCTCTCTGAGCTTTAAATTTTATAGTCGTAAAAGGGACGTTGTTTTGGGATTGTTAGGATTACATGAGATAGTATATAGAAAGTGCCTAGTACACTGTGGAGCACACAGAGTTCACAGAATAATGTAATTATTGTCATTGCTGGTATCTTCTCCTCGTTGTTGTTGTCTTATCACCATGATTATGTGGGAAAACCCAAAGGGAGTTTTGTACTAATGGGCTCAAAATGGAATGTATTGTTGATGAAGGTCTCGATATAGTAGATCACCTTGAGAAACTGTGTGTAGTCATACTTTCTTTGATGTACCATTCATCTTCATTAAGATGAGAATGTCTACCCAGGCTTAGAGATATATCAAGATTTCTGGCTGAGATTACTATAGACTTATGAAAATGGGTTAACTAGTCACTAATGAGCTACGCTACTGGGGATAGGGTTAGAGTTTTATGAAATATTTAGTTTAACTTTAGACTTACCTACTCTCGGAAGTAGACAGTTATTTAAATAGTAACTAATTTTGAAAGAAAAAAAAATCTATCTTTTCAGTTTGCTTCCTTTTATGGAAAAAATGAAAAAATTCCATCCCTAAATCAGATTTTAAGGGACAGATGTATATAGTTATTAACCATCCAGCTTCCTTTTGCCTGTACACATACAGTCATATTCTGTTTTTCATCCAGAATATGACAGTACAAGCTGTAGGGGTTAGCTAACAGCACATCAGACACCTTCTTCCTGCCAGTTTGGGGGATGATTGAAATGATTGACTCTTACATGAAGACAAAATAAAATATTTTTTATGCAGGAATACTAGAAAAATTCTTTCTTTCTTTCTTTCTTTCTTTCTTTCTTTCTTTCTTTCTTTCTTTCTTTCTTTCTTTCTTTCTTGTCTTACTCTGTTGCCTATGCAGTAGTGCAGTGCCATCTCAGCTCACTGCAACCTCCACCTCCTCAGTTCAAGTGATTCTCTTGCCTCAGCCTCCAGAGTATCAGGGACTATAGATAGGCATGCTCCAACATGCCTGGCTACTTTTTGTATTTTTTTAGTAGAGATTGGATTTCACCATATTGGCCAGCCTGGTCTGGAACTCCTGGCCTCATGTGACCTGCCCACCTAGGCCTCTCACCGTGCCTGGCCTCGTCTACTTTTCAATTAGAATAGTTTACTAGATGACAAGGTTTAATACCAAGTAGATAACATAAAAAATAAGACTCTGAAAGCAATTTTTCTTGAAAAACACATTTAAAATAAAGTAACACTTAGCAGGTAATGGGTAGATGGGAACTTGGAAAACCCCTAATCAAATAACTGGAGAATATCTAGGTCTCATACACAACACAAAAATAATTAAGGATAATAGGTGACAGTTAACCTGGGTCACTATTAGGGATATTATGTTCCTTACTTTTTGTTTTCTTTTGCAGTCTGGGATATATAGGGGAATAGGCACACTGATTCTTTAATTGGACAGAGAGCTCACCTTGGGACCACTGTCAAGAATCCTGAACATCGGCCGGGCGCGGTGGCTCAAGCCTGTAATCCCAGCACTTTGGGAGGCCGAGGCAGGTGGATCACGAGGTCAAGAGATCGAGACCATCCTGGTCAACATGGTGAAACCCCATCTCTACTAAAAATACAAAAAATTAGCTGGGCATGGTGGCAGGCGCCTGTAGTCCCAGCTACTCGGGAGGCTGAGGCAGGAGTATTGCCCGAACCTAGGAGGCGGAGGTTGCGGTGAGCCGAGATCGTGCCATTGCACTCCAGCCTGGGTAACAAGAGCGAAACAAACAAACAAAAAAGAATCCTGAACATCATACTCATCATTATGAGACAATCTAGAGGCAACCATGACAAACACTGTATCCCCTGCCTACCTCATTATCTAATTTATAACTTTGTATGTTTTATAGCTGCTTGAAGAGTTAAGCATAGGAAACCAAGTTTGAATAAAAAGCAAGTCATTATTCTCACTGGTGTTCAATATTAGTACAGACTCAATCTTAATGTCATGACTTACCAGAATTTATGGGATATATAATAGCTAAACTGGTGTTTAGTTAGTCAGAAACTTTAACTAGAAATGTTTACTAAAAAGATAATTAAAATAAATGGAATAATCATTCAATTCAAAAGTTAGATGGGGAATAATATTAATTTAAGGCAAAGCAGAACAAATATAAGTGCATAAAATAATGAAATAGAAGAAAGCAATTGATAAAACTACTGAACAAGTACAAGAGCTGCTATTTTCATATAAAATAATAGGAGAGATCACCATTGAGTTAACATAGTCAAGAAAACATACAGGTAATTTAAAAAGAAAGTAAGAGCCAGAAATGGTGGCTCATTCCTTTAATCACAGCACTTTGGGAAGCTGAGGAAGGTGGATCACCTGAGGTCGGGAGTTCCAGACCAGCCTGACCAACATGGAGAAATTCCTTCTCTAGTAAAAATGCAAAATTAGCTGGGAGATGGTGCATGCCTATAATCCCAGCTACTCAGGAAGCTGAGGCAGGAGAATCATTTGAAGTTGAGAGGCAGAGGCTGAGGTGAGCGGAGATGGAGCCACTGCACTTCACTCTGGGCAACAAGAGTAAAATTCCATCTCAGAAAAAAAAAAAATAAAAAAGAGAATGAGATGATATGAATAAACCCTAATGAAACTTTTAAAAATAAACATATAGAAGATTTTTCTAAATATTGTCAAAATGAACATGAACATTTTGATGATTTATAAGAAAACCACAAATTACAGAAACAAATTCCAAAATAGAACTAAACAAATATTAACATAAGTAAATATTTCTCAATAGCCTAACATAAGAACAGTTTGGTGTTGTTTTATCAATGAAAATGGCCAGGTTATAATTGCAAAAATTAAAAATCACAATCTCTGCAGTATGAAATCAATTTTCCAGTTTTTAACTCCCCAGTTTAGTACTTTTCAAAGATACAGTTGATGAGACCACAGAAGATGAATAAATATCTGGCTAAGTGCATAAGACATGAGAAAAAATGAAGCCATCTAACTATTATGGTTATATTGTTAACAGGAAGGGGAAGAGAGAGCGATCCTTAGTCAACATTTTAAAATATTGTCTATATGATTGTGAAAAACAAAAACAAAAACTCTGAAAACAGTTGAATTTCTTTCTTTCTTTTTTTGTTTTATTTTTGAGACAGGGTCCTACTCTTGTCACCCAGCCTGGAGTATAGTGGCACAATCACCGGTCACTGCAGTCTTGACCTCCTGGGTTCAATTGATCCTCCCATCTCAGCCACACCCAACTCCTACACTAACCCTGAGTACCTGGAACTAAAGCTCTGTGGCAGAGGGCTAATTTTTGTAGTTTTTGTAGAGATTGTTTAGCCTTGTTGCCCAGACTTGTCTCTTGAGTTGAAGTGATCCTCCTGCCTTGTCCTCCTAAAGTGCTGGGATTATAGATGTGAGCTACCATGCCCAGCCAAATTTCTAAATCATAATTTAGGAGGAACTAAATAGACACATATACATACTCACGTAATTTTTAAAAGAGAGAAAAACGATGCTCTCAAAGAATATAAAAGAAAAATGAGCTCCAATTTGCACAAAATATGTATCTATGAAGGAGAACCCAAACAAAAGAGAGAGGAAAAAGAAAAAAAAAACAATTTAAAGTATAACACAGGACAACATTTGATAAAGAAAACAAAACACATCTGTCAACTGAAACAGGACACTGCTCTCTGTACAAAGAAAACTAATGGTAAACAGCAAATCAAATAGTCCAGTAAACTCATTGTACCTTATAAAAATAGGCAGAATGGGGGATGCATGCGACAAAATCAAATAAGTTATAAAGAGGGAAATAAATTCTTCTTCATATTACAATCTTGCCTTCTTAAGTAAAACATATCTATGAAGCATTTAAGTGTAGACCAAGTGAACCAAAACTTTTAAAGTAAACTATTGTTGAAATATAAAGTGAATGGTCAAAACATTTCACTTTTTTTTCAATTGGGGGAGCACAATTCCCAGAATTTTTCTTGGAGAACTTTTTCATGTACTGTATCATTTTGGACACAGTCTGCTTCATATTATTTTCTTAAACAAAAAACATAATTTATCATCTAGGTGGCAGGGCAAATTTCAGAATTTTTCTTTGTCACTTTCTCTATGTCAATTTTGTCCTTTGGTAAATAGTCATGGTATCTCCAGGTACTACATCAAGATAAAGAAATGCTGGGAGATTGAAAAAGACCATCTTATCTTACAAATATCCTCTAAAATGTAAAATGTTTTCCTAAAGGCCCCCATCACATGACCTTTCATTACTCTTTGCTCAGAATTATGTGATATTTGCACCCATAAAAATCAGTAGTGAAAAAGTTTTTAGCAAACCATCAAACAAGAAAGGGTATAATCATAATATATAAAGACATAAACCAAATAAAAGTCAAATTATTTCTCTAGAGCTACACTTGATAAAAGAAAATTACCAGTATTAGTACATAGTATCCTTGTGGAACCCCCAAAAATATCAATATAGAATTCTAATTAAAAATCAATAGGCCTAATTTTAACTATGCCTCTTGTACAAATCTACACCATTAGAATAGAGTTGCTACTATCAAGAGTGTACAAAATAGTCATAAACATTGGTCGTACATTAAGATATAGATTTAAATATTATAAAGATTAAAAATAACAAAATTATATCTGATCCTGATACAATAAAATTATCAATCTCTTATAAACATGCAAAAAATACCAAAGTCAAGAATATTTTTATAATACTGTAAATATTTGTATCAAAAAATATGAATTAATTTATGTATTCTCTTTACAACCATTTACCAAACAACTGCTATGTAACATGTATAATGCAAGGAACTCAGGATGCAATTATGATAAAACAGGTAGCGTTCATCTCCTCCATGAACCTTGCATTCTAATGGAAAGGACTCTCAGATGGCTGAGGATATAATAGGTCATAGTATTTTAGATATGGAGACGTAAGGCTATTTTGAGAAGTGGATTTTTGAATACTGAATAAAGTATAACAGAGAATGATATGAATATCAGAGAAAGAGAATTCCAGACAAAGGAACTGTAAATATAATGCCTTTGAATGTTTATGGAATTAGTATATTAGAAGAACAATAAAAAGAACAAACTGGTTGATACAGAGTGATGGGGTAAGATTTCCCATATAGTTATATGTGTGAATGTGTATGCATGTGAATATATAACTTTGCATATGAATATGTGTATTGATTTTAAATAAAATACAATTTTGTATATATAATTTTGTTATGTGCTTATGACTTACTTGATTCATGTATTTATCTCTAACCATTATTCTTTAAATGGAGTGACAAGACAGCATTATTATTATGCTAGACAGTTCTTATGTTATTTCCTGAAGCACAGGATGAATCTGTGGTTGTACCACTTTTTTTACACTTTGCTTGACCAGAGAATTTATATTGAATCAATCTAGATTCTCCATTATAATGTTTCCACTTGGAACATAATTTCTTAGAAAAAACAAAACAAAACAGAATGCCTCATGAATTACATTGAGATAGAAATATAGAAAAAGGAAAAATGACAGCAAGAATCTGAAGGGTCAATTAAGTGAGTGGTTTGCCACTGGCTACAATAAGTACATGGAGAGAAGCAGACATTGGGATGATTAAAACTGCATTCATCAATGGGATTTATTTTTGGTACATGTTAACATTTAAGAAAATGAATCTAAAGTTCACAGAAAAGTTTAGGAATAGAGATATAAAATTTGAAGGTCATTACATTGTTGAGAGTTTCCCAGTCAAGTCATTAAAGAAGATAATCTTAATAGCAAATACTGTACAAAAAAAGAAGAAGGAAAAGACTCAGATAAAATGCCATAAAATACCCTATCATTCATTGGTTAGAACAATTATACATATTAACGTTTGAGACTTATAGGTAATGGTCATTTAGATGAGAGTAAAACCTGGAGGTTGTGATGTACCAAAAGTTGGAAAGGAAGTACAGAAAACGGAGTGGTCAGCTGGATCAAAGTTTGCTTAAAGGTCAACTTAAATCAGGAACAAGAAGTGACATTTGAATTTAGAAATATAAGGTCATTGTTGAACTTGGCAGTAGAAATTCTCATTCTAAGAGCTCTTTTGAAATGTTGATTTCAGTGATCTCAGGAGAAAAGGAAGTGGCAATACCAAAAAAAAGATAACACTAGTGAGACATTTATAATGTAAAATAAAAAATAAACCAGTACTTGGAGATTCCTGTTCTGTCAAGAGAATTTTGTTGTTGTTGCTGTTGTTTAAAGATGGGATGTATTTTATCATATTTACATTCTAATTAGAAGAGCCCAGGAAACAGAGATATAGACAATACAAAAGAAAAAAAGGGTGATTATAGAAGAAATGCCCTAAATCTGGAGAGTTTATAACTCTGGTGAACAAATTGAAAGACTGATCATAGACAGATCTAAGAAAGATTCACTCTTACTAATAGAGTCACGTAGAAAGTCTGACTCTTGGTTAAGGAACATGAGACTAGTTTCACATTTTCTTCATTTTCTCATGACAAATCCAAATATCAGTTGAGAATGAAAAGAAGAGAAGGGGTAGTATATCATCATTTGAAGACTAGTAAAATAATTTGAGCCATAAAGCATATTAGAAATTATTGGAACCACTTAGGATCCACTGAGGTTGCAATAATGTATTTAGAATGAGACCATGCTGTGTGATTTAGTGAGTGCAATGGCATTCAGGTGTTCAGTTACAGATATTTAAAAAGAGTTACACAAAAACAGAGTTGAGATTTTGAAAAAGACAGATTATTGTGGGAGAGAAAGGCAAATGAAATAGCTAAGTGAACAAGCAGAGATTGTAATTGTAGATTAAATTGAGGAAAGGTAGAAAATGAGGAAATAAATGGGCACTGGAAAGATTATACTCTCAACTAATTAAAAATGCCAATATCAGATTATTCTTAAAATAAAATATTATATATATATATATATATTTGACCTGTTTTATCTACTCATCAATAATCTTACCCTGACCTACACATGCACCCTATATTTAACCATTGACTTAAATTTTATGCTAATGATTTCTGAGTGTGTCTCTGTAAATTTACTCAGCATATGCATCCTTATTTTTAGCCTTTTTACAAATATGTGGTATATTGTTGTATTCTTCTGAAACTACTTAATTTTAAGTTCATCTGTGTAATAGTTTAGGTTATGCTACTTTATTTAGTATTCCTAAATTTGAGAGTCTCATGAACCTTTTTCTATATCATTCAGTTCAACATATTGACCTACTTATGGTAAGAAAAGTTATTATTTTAAAAATTAGCACTCAACCATCAATTCCTAATTTAAATAATATTTCCTTCTGGGAATCTTCTCAAATACTTTGGCCAGGATTTCTGGCTACTTTGTATATCTATAGCATGTGGTTAATATCTCTCTTCTGGAATTTATGGTATTTTTTGTATTGTGACATTTTGTATTGTGACATGATTGTTTGTATTTGTATTCATAGTACAAATTTTTATTCAAATTCTTATTTTTATCTCCAATATAGAATAATGTAATTGCCACCATTGAATGGGATTCAGCTTTGTAACAGCAAAAGATAAAAGTCCAGGGGTCTACTGTAAAAGGGTGACTTTTGAATGTTTAAAAGATGGTATCTGTTACTGAGGATTATCTGGAACTTGATGACCTGAAGGTGAAAGGATACAAACCAGGTTCTTATAGTAGAAAAATGTCAAAATAAAACAATTGGGCAATAATAGCTTCAAAAAATCCTGAGGCTGCTGACATGAACTGGTAGCTGGTGGCCATAGTCATCCCTGCTAAGACTTAGGTACATGGAGTTGCTAGTAGATTTCAATACATGCCCAGATTACAATATTGATCCAGGCTTTTACATTACTCATCTCTTTTGTTTCTTCTGAGCTGCAATCAAAGATCACTAGTGGTTCACAAAAATAGTCAGGGATAGTCTAATTTGCAGACAAAAACTCAAAAACAACTGGTGAGACTAGAATCAAATTACAGGTGTGCCATAGTTCTTGAAACCTAATTTTTCTCTCTCCAGTCCTCATTTTAATTAAAAGTAAATCATAATAAGACTGATTTGTTTTCAAACTAAGCTCTAGTTTTATTATACTTAGCTTGATTATTTTCACAAAGCACAGCAAGAATAATTATTTTCCATATAGTCTCCTTTTAAAATTGGCTTTGATGAAACTTCATTCCATAAGGAATCTCAGATAAGACTTTTTGAAGTCTTAAGCCAAGCCATGGATTTATACCATTAAACACCTTCATGTGTTGCATAATTTTCTTTCCTCCTGAGATCCCAAGATAACTTGGGGTTCCTGGACCTGTCTGAAAGTGAGATTCTTTTCTTTACCACAGGTCAAGTACCCCATACAGAGACTGGTAGACAAAGTAGGAGGCCATTTTTCCCAAGGGACTATTATAGGCTCTGTAAGTCAAAATTGATTCCTTAAAGAAAAGCATTCCATAGTAGTCACAGCTTTGGTAAACTAACCAGTTTCCTTAATTGTGTCCTATTGCAAAATAAGAGAGATTCTTACTGTACTTCTGCAAATAATAACTATATTGCCATAAATTAAGAATACTCAGTTTCCAAATTTTAAAGAAATCAGATAGAGAGAAATATTCTCCAAATTTTGTTTGTAAGAGTAGAGTTTACTCAACTGTTAAAAGCTGTAAACAACTTTAAAAAGCTCACTTGGGTTTAAGAAACATGATTAACAGTGTTTTAAGAAAAAAAGGCTTAAAAGGATTATTTCAGTCTACTATTAGTTCAGTCCATGCAATTAATTCCTGTTCTGCTTGATATTCATTAACATTTCAGTTCTCCATGAAAGTTTTGAAAGTTGTTTCCTCTATTCTAATGTCATAATCTCCAAAGTTATCAGAAACCTGCATTCGAGAGCAACCATCAAAGTCCTATAGATGAGGATAAACCACTTTTTGACGAGGATCAAAATAAGACAACAGTTGTCTGTGAATGAAAAAACTTAGTACAACAGATACAGCAAAGACATATTGGCAAGGAGATTTGTTACCTCTGTGGAAGAAAATAATTTAATATAACAATTATATCTCCAAAAGAAAAGATTCACACCACTTTGGGGCAAAAATATACTTTCTCAATGGATGCCTGCTTAATATTTACCCAAACTATAAATTAGTATTTCCCTTTAACAGCCCTATTTCTCCTGGGAAAGCTACCAAATCATTAAGCAATTACTTTAATCTGGACAATACTACCTCAGAGGTTTAGAAATAGCCCACACTTATTTGTACAATCCCTAGCAAAAATCCAAACAAGGAATCTCTTGATGGGGGATAACTTCTACAGTGTACAGATAACTTTCTTATCTGCTTCCTATTCACAGGTATCACACACCAACAAACCCTAACTTTCTAATAAAAAGAAAATGAATTACTTAATCACAGGCTACAAATGTAAAGACAAATTTGGGGTAAAAAAATTTATAAAGAGAGAATATTTTGTATACAAAAAGGATCTTGTATGGTCAGTTCTTGTCCTAAAAAAAAATGATTGGTTGTTTTAAAAGAGGGATGTTTCTCAAGTCACCTGTTTGTCCCTCTTTGAAGTGTAGTTTACTTCCTTTCAATCCTGCCCTAAAACTTTTTTTTTTTTTTTTTTTTGAGACGGACTTTCACTCTTGTTACCCAGGCTGGAGTGCAATGTCACGATCTCAGCTCAATGCAACCTCCGCCTCCTGGGTTCAGGCAATTATTCTGCCTCAGCCTCCTGAGTAGCTGGGATTACAGGTAAGCGTCACCATGACCAGCTAATTTTTTGTATTTTTTTTTTTAGTAGAGATGGGATTTCACCATGTTGACCAGGATGGTCTCGATCTCTCAACCTTGTGACCCACCCGCTTCAGCCTTTCAAAGTACTGGGATTACCGTCATGAGCCACCATGCCCGGCCAAAACTTTTTAATTAACTTTTGCTCCTGCTCTAAAGTTTGCCTTGGTATCTCCCGCTATCTTAGGACTCTCAGTAAAATTCTTTGAGGAGGCAAGAATTGAAGTTGTTGCAGACATGTATGGATTTGCCATACAGCAGAACTAGGATATGTTCCCTGAGGCAATGCTTTGCCTTCTTCAGCTGGAAGCATTCAAGCCTTGTGTGGACATTCCTTCTTCTCTTTCATTCTCCTGCTGACTAACTAACACAATTCCCCTCAGCTGCAGTGGCTCCACTCCCCCATGATGATCTCTCAACCCTAACAGGTGACTTGCTGGGGGTGGAAAGGACCTTGGAGTCCATGATGACAAATGACCTGAGACATTTATGGCCCTCCTGGAGAGGAGGCTCATGAGAGTAGTAGAACTAAAGCCTAAAACCATGAAGCATCTAGGTTTTCCTCTGCTTTTTCCAAAAAAACTGCTCCTTCCCAAAAACCTGCACCACCTATTCTCTTGTTTTCTTTGTGTGTATTCTGAAATATCCTTGACTGCTGGACCATACACCTTGGGGACAAATCAGTCTCTTCTGTGGTTTCACTAAGCGTGTCATGTCACTTCCTTCTCTGCCCTAAATACATACACTCCCTATTATTCATGTATCCACAGCTCTTACTGCATTTGCCCAGGAGCAAAGACACAGCCTCCCTTGAAGGTATCTCCTGAGATTTATATTTGTTTCTACCCTACCAGTTCTGATGACATCAATACCCTTCCTCTGTCTGCTGGCTCATTGCTGGGACAGACACTAATTGGACCCTGGCTGTGCTGGCTTCTTATGACTTACTGTATGCTTTTCACTTTTCATCTCTGTTAAGTCAGGGCCAAATGTCTTGGTTCCTTTTGAAACAGTTTGTCCTCCTACACAGGACTTCACTCTGACCCTTTAAGAACTCCATCTGATATGATTTGGTTGTGTCCCTACACAAATCTTATCTTGAATTGTAGCTCCCATAATTCCCACATGTTGTAGGAAGGATCTGACAGGAGATAATTAAATAATGGGGCAGTTTCCCCCATAACTCTCTCTTGGTAGTAAATATGTCTCATGAGATATGATGGTTTTATACAGGGAAACCTCTTTCACTTAGCTTTCATTCTCTATTGTCTGCCACCATATAAGATGTGCTTCTTGCCTTCCACCATGATTATGAGGCTTCCCCAACCTCATGAAACTGTGAGTTCATTAATCCTCTTTTTTTTTCATAAATTGCCCAATCTTGTGTATGTCTTTATCAACAGTGTGAAAATGAACAAATACAGTAAATTGTTACTGACAGAGTGGGGCACTGCTGTAAAAATACCCAAAAATGTGGAAGCAACTTTGGAACTGGGCAACAGGCAGCGGTTGGAAGAGTTTGGAGGGCTCAGAATAAAATTGAAAAGTGTGGGAAAGTTTGGAACTTCCTAGAGACTTGTTGAATGCTTTTGACCAAAATGCTGATAATGATGTGGACAATGAAATCCAAGTTGAGGTGGTCTCAAGTGGAGATGAGGAACTTGTTGGTAACTGGAGTAAAGGTGACCCTTTCTATGATTTAGCAAAAAGACTGGTAGCATTTTGCCCCTGCCCTGGGGATTTGGAAACTTTGAACTTGAAGGAGATGATTTAGGGTATCTAGAGGCAGAAATTTCTAAGCAGAAAGACAGTCAAGAGGTGACTTGGGTGTCATGAAAAGCATTCGGTTTTAAAAGAGAAACAGCATAAAAGTTCAGAAAATTTGCAGCCTGATGATGCAATAGAAAAGAAAAACTGAACTAGTTACCTTTGTAAATAAACCACAATTTTTACTTGAAAGAATGTGATCACCTGTGGTTATGCAGATTTACGTACTTGGTGGACATATTCTTGAATATGATGAGTTGGCTTGACATTGTAAGGAAAACAAATTAAGATTCGAACTTACAGCAAAAGTTAGAATTATGAAAACTTGTATCTGCCACATTGAGTTTGACAATGTCAAACAAATTAAAATAATTTGTGGTGAGAAAAATTAATGAATGCAAATATATTTATATTGTATGGTGCAATATGGCAACATTTGGACCCCTTTTTTATTATTCAAAGAACGAAATCCATACTTTCCAAATAACCAATGTATTACATTACAAAGTCATGCATTGGTAAAATGTTAATTTAAAATGCACATAACTGCAGTGGACTTTAATGTGAAACACTGCAAAAGTTCAATAATGTGGTTTCAGATTCTACATTAAAATTAGATTTTACAATACCATCATTAGTTATGTTTAAGTGTAGTATCAAAAAAGAATACACATAATTATCCAGAAAGACATACTTTAAAGATATTGAGAACTAATTCTGTTTTTTCACTAATTTTTATGTTAAAAATATTTTTCACAAAAAATGTTAGTTTTGTTCACATGTAGTGGGTTTTTCATTGTTCCAAAGGTCATAAGGTCATGGTAAATATATATATATATTTAATATCATCATTTACATTACAAATATTGCATGAAGTCCATATAAATACAAATGTATTTAGGTACTCAAAAATTTTTAAAGTTTAAAATATACCTAATTCTAAAAGTTTGAGGACCATTTTTTCTAGAACGAAGAAATACACAATATATACATTCTTTGTGTTTGTAAAACTCCTCTACAATTTAATGAAATCTTTCATTTTTTTTATAAAGGTTTATTGAACAGCTATACTGTATTAACTATTTTTGCAGGTGTTGAGAATAGAAAAGTAAAAAAATTAACTCTTCTGTTTTTAAGAATTGTATCTATTACTGACGTTTTGTCTCTCCCTCATAGTGACAGTGACCACCATCACTGAGTCCCTTCCTTCTTCATCTGCTAATGTCTCCTTTACTTTGTTTTCATTGTTTTAGCGTTTTGAAAATGTATTTTAAAAATCCTTGAAAAAAATCTTGGCTAGGCATGATAACTGACACTAGTAAACCCAGTGCTTTGAGAGGTTGTGGAGAGAGGATCGCTTGAGTTCAGGGAGCTATGATCCTGTCACTGCAATCCAGTGTGGGTGACAGAAAAAGACTTTTTCTCAAAAAACGAAAACAGTCAAATAATTTAAAATAAGATTTGTACATAAGAACAATTTTTAAAAGACTGAACAATTTTATTTAGTAGTTATATGGAACTGGTTCTTCAATTCTGATAAACTTTGTTTTTATTCAAATACATCTGACTTTACACATGCTCTCAAATTTTTATTACAAATATTTTGAGAGTTCTCTGCCTATCTTTATGTCTTATCAGATAACCTGTTCTGTTCAGAATAAAGTCTGAATTGTGGAAAATAGGTCAGTCTGGCAAACAGATATTGGAGAGTTTTTAGGAGGCAATTTTGATTTCACATAGATGTATGTATTTTATTAAAAGTATATTGGTATATGTCAAGAAGTAAGTCAATGATCCTCTAATTGGAAAGTAAAATGATAAAATAGTAACAGGAACTGGAAAAAATATCAGTAGAATTATTAAATGTCTAGAATTTTGAAAATTGTGAGAGAACCTACTGTAAGATACAAGAGAAAATTTAAATGATCTAATGCTACAACAATTTGAGAGAAATATTTTTGCCCATATATATTAGCATAATTATATCTAATTCATAAGACTTTTCATTGCTGTTAATTGAACTATTTATTCAAGTTGGCTGTAAAACCCTTTCAATAAAAGTAGTTCTCTAAAAGTAAATATCACCCTAAGCTAGGAGAAGATCTGTGATACCAATTTCTATTCTTCCACTCAAAGTTTATAAGCTGTGCAGTATCTATTGATGATGTGTTATGAATTTCTCAAAAATTTTGTAAAGATATTCTATATACAAATTTGTGAAAGTCAAATTGGTATTATATTAAATATACTCTGTAAAATATTACATAATTTTAGGTAGACATTCTGTTTTAGAAAAACATAATATTTTTGCTTTCTTTTATTCTGATTTTCTCTCCCCAGGTTATGTAGCCAATTTAAATGCAATTCTCACAAAATAACAGTGACCTAATGTTGCCTCTTTTGTATTTTCCTTATCCCAAATTCATAACCAAGAAAAGCATTCATTATGTTGTAAAATGTCACAGATATCTACATAAGGAAATCATCCTAAAGTAATCTGCTAAAAACTGGAGACAGAATAATAAATAATAAAATGTTATAGGACAGGATAATATAACAAAAAAGTCAATTAAGCAAAAGTACTGATGAACTTATAAGCAGAATTTGACAAATTGCAATACAGATAACTTGTCTTTGAATTGGCAGCCCAAACTTTTATAGTATTTTGTGTTATGGCCTGTGAAGACCTACTGGTATTTGTGACTATGAGCTTGAATCACAATGATTTTTCCTAAATGGATCTGGAGAAACATTTCTTAGTCATTCCATATAACTTTCAATCAAGCCAAGTATTAACTGTTTATTAAAAATAATGTATTTTGGAAATAAATCTAAAAAAGCAGTTTTTCTTATTAAATCACCATTTATGAAATTAGCATTAATTAATTTGAAAGAAACCCAGTTTTCTAATCAACCATTGTATATTTGTCTATGTAACTGACTGAAATGCTTATTTGTAAAAAGAGTTCTAAGAGTCCAAATAAATTTAAAAATCTATTTGTTGACACACACATCAGTATATTTTGCGTGTATAAAATTTTTCTTTTGTTATTTCTCTGTTCTCAGTTTAGCTTCAAGTCTCTGCAGTTGCTATTCCCTAATCTTGAAATGCTCCGGATTGCCCGGATCTTTATATGGTTCACTACCTCGCATTATTAGTCTCTGATAAAATGTCATTTTCTCAAAAATTTCTTCTCTGATTGTCCTAGCAAATACTCAAATCAGGTTCCTGATGACAATTACTCACTTAATTAAAGACAACCATGAGTTTATTCATCTACAAGATGAATAAATGAATTAAATGAATTAAATTTATGGAGTGTGCTGAGTTGGAGAAGTTATAAGCAATGGAATTTGTTTAGTCAGTTAACTGTTACTTATTTGATTTCTGATTAGTCTAGCTATGTTAGATTAAATACTGGTCTTCTAACAGGAAAACATGTAACTACTTTTTTATAAGACTGTTGTGAAGATTTACTTTAAGTCTATTATTTCTTATATAATTTAGGACTACTGAAGGTCATAAAGTTGCCATTAGAAAATAGCATAGTATCCAAAGAATTTGTTAAATCTATACATTACTTTCATTGTATTGTTTTTATATTCCAGCAAGAAAGGCCTGGAATTTTTGAGGACATAATTTATAAGCACAAACCAAAAATTATGCTTATTAAGGAGCATAAAAAAATTTCTTTCATAGTTATAGCACTCAGCGCTTGGCAGAGCAACATCTATAAAATCTATACATCTACTGTAGTGGTAACACCTTTCATTCTCTAAGGAGACAGTCTTCCATACAGGACAAGAGTCCCAAGACCTCATAACAAAATGCAACTGCTTCTGACTGTCATGAAGTTTGTATATTGCATTCCTGCCAATGCTAGAGATAGATATTGATTCAGAGTGTATGCAGGTTTTGAGTGATGGATGTGCTTAGATAGGAGGAAAGACAAATTAATTAACTTGTCAAATCCTTCTCAGACAGCAAGAATGCAATAGATTCTTGCATAATTAGGTATTGATTCCCAGTAGTTCCAAACATCTGTTTCCTTGCCTATCTTGATGTTCCCATTTGTGATTTCAGAGGAGCTCATAAATTAGAAACGGTTTTCACAACAATGGCAAATGGAGGCTGATGTACATTTGTAATATTAAACAATTTATCTTACTCTTGAAATTGTATATGCTCTTTAGACATAACATGCATGAAGTGCATTGCCATTCTTTATATTGTCAAGTAGATGACTTTCAAACTTAGAATTGCAAGCAGTCTTACTTTAAAAAGTTGTTAGGACATTTAATTGGATATATAAAATAAAATTAATTGTATGTAAAGTATTTTCACATTTTAATTATATTGTATTTTAATTGTAACAGATACATTCTACCAATTTCAAACAAAAATGTCAATTAAAAGTACAAACAAACAATCTGTATTATGCAAAGGCTTATATTTAATTTGCATATTAAAATAATTTAAAGTTGAAACATTGGACATACTCTTTATTTTTGAGCATTCAGAAAATTGAGAATAACTCATGATAGAATACTGCTTATGTCAGAATTAGAAAATATAAATACTTACGTTGGGCCAGGGAAAATAAAGTTTAAATTAAAGAGTGAGATAATCTTTAAAGAGCAAGACACATATAAATTTGTGAACCAAATTAACAATTTCTTACCCTGTTACGAGCACTTTATCATTATCAACAGAGCAATGTCTAAAGATACCATTTTGTCTTAGTTCATTTTGTGCTGCACTAACAGAATATCAGGGAGTGTGTAATTTATAATGAATAAAAATTTATTGACACAGTTCTCAATGCTGTGAAGTCCAAGATCGAGAGACCTGGAATTGGTGAAGGCCTTCTTGCTGCATCATCCCATAGTGGAAGGGCAAAAGAGGGAAAGAGAAAGCAAGAGAAGGAGCTCAGAGCCTCAAGGCCTTTTATAATTGCTGTTAATCCACTCGTAAATGTGGAGGGCTCATGGCCCAAATACTTACCATTAGGATCCAATACAGTTACATTAGAAATTAAGTTGGCCGGGCGCGGTGGCTCAAGCCTGTAGTCCCAGCACTTTGGGAGGTCGAGGCGGATGGATCACTAGGTCAAGAGATCGAGACCATTCTGGTCAACATGGTGAAACCCCGTCTGTACTAAAAATACAAAAAATTAGCTGGGCACGGTGGCATGTGCCTGTAATCCCAGCTACTCAGGAGACTGAGGCAGGAGAATTGTCTGAACCCAGGAGGCGGAGGTTGCGGTGAGCCGAGATCGTGCCATTGCACTCCAGCCCGGGTAACAAGAGTGAAACTCTGTCTCAAAAAAAAAAAAAAAAAAAAAAAATTAAAGAACATCCTTTTTCTAGGGGAGGACTGGAAAAGAGCTCAAACTATTTCTTCTGTTACTTTCCTATTTCAGGGTGTTGCATTCCAAGCACATTCTACAGTAATTCTTGAGAACAAAAAGTGAGAAAGGAGGAATAACTGGATTGGTCCAAGTCTACTTAAGGAACTGACTTCCAGTACACCAACAAAAATACATTCTGGCTAGGGCATGGTGGCGCATGCCTGTAATCCCAGTACTATAGGAGGCCAAAGCAAGTGGATCAACCGAGGTCAGGAGTTTGAGACCAGCCTGGTCAACCTGGTGAAACAACGTCTCTACTAAAAATACAAAAATTAGCCGGGCATGGTGGCGTGCACCTGTAATCCCAGCACTAGGGAGGAGGCTGAGGCAGGAGAATTGCTTGAACCCAGGAGGTGGTGGTTGCAATGAGGCAGATGCTGTCATTGCACTCCTGTCTGGGAGACAGAGCGAGATTCCATCTCAAAAATAAAATAAAATAATTAATTAAAACTGTAACACTGAAAAGAATACATAACTTTCCTACAAAAATTCCACAGTAGCTCCCTTCCCCGTATATTCTAAGGATAACAAAATTTCCTCTTCTAAATCTTACAATGTGCTTATCTGTTCCTCACATTATCAACTTGTCTTTATACCTCAGGGATATAATAGAAGCAATTTAAACAGAAGCTCACAAAATCAAATCCATAAATACACTAGAATTTCTCCATTAATTTATTTCATCCTGTTAGAAAAGCAGAGATCACTGTGGTACTCTAAAAAGGCAACTCTTTATATGTGAGCCTTCTTTATTTATTTATTTATTTTTTGAAAGAAAACCCACCTAAAAGGAAATAAAGTAATGTGGTGGAAATTAAAACGGAAGGTCTAATACTCAAATTAGATATAAAAGAGACTGATCTTTTACTTCTTTTTTTTGAGCTTTTGAACTGTGAGTGAAATATTCTGTGCACCTTTCTTATATAAATATCAACTCATTTAACTTTCACACCTTCATAATGTGGTAGTTGCTTTCTTATCTCACCCATGAGAAAACTGAGAGTCATATGAATTTTTTTTTATATTTGTTAAGTTTTTTTATTTATTTTTATTTATTTTTTTTTAATGGATTGGAGGTTTCAGTGGGATGGGAGAATCACAAGGAATCAGGTGTTCAGAGGAATGTATTGAGTAGAGGTGAGGAACTAGGATGTTGAAAAGTAAAAAAAAGGAGAGAAGGAGAGGAAGAAAGAGGAAGAAAAAGAGGGAGAGAGAACAGGAATATTACTTCATTCTAAAAATGGGTATTAATAATGGCCGATCAATATTTTGTGTATTTAAAATGGAGAACTCTATAAATATTTATTGAGTTTACTTGTTCCGGATCTGAATTGAAGTCCCTGATATTCTTATTAATTTTCTGTCTCGTTGAGTCTAAATCTCGTTATGGGTCATATGTATCTGGGTATTAAGATCTCTTATTGTTGCATTTATCCTTTTACCACTGTATCTTTGTTGCTTGGAAATCTATTTTATCAAATGTGAGAATTGCAACTCCTGCTTTTTGTTTATTTATTTATTTTTGCTCTCCATTTGGTTGGTAAATTTTTCTCCAACCCTTTGTTTTGAGTCTTTGTGTATCTTTGGATACACAATCCAGTCTCCAAGGAAGATGTCTGCATCTTTCAATCCAGTCTCCAAGGAAGATGTCTGCACTATTAGCATTGCCAGATTATATTCACCTTGCAGCAAATATCAGTCTAATTAATTTTTTCTCCATTCCACTAGAACTTCTACTTTCTAAGTTGAAAAAGAATATTGTTTTTCCAAATCAATTGACTATCTCTGTTTTTATTCTGCCCTGACAGTCAGAAGCTTTCATGAAATTTTACATCTCTTTCCTATTGAAATCATGTTTTACCTGATTAATAAATTTGCATTTGTGTGTTTTTTTCTCTGGTCCCTATTAATGCTTCTTTCTAAACTGCCAAATATACCATTTCTCCATTATGTCTTAGGGCCTGGTTCTTCAATCTGGGGGTCTGTCCTTCTTATCTTCAGTCTTTCCCAGAAGACTTCATCTGGTTCCATGGCTTAAGCACCATATCTGGTCTGACTACTAAAAATATTCCTATCCTTGAACTGTTCTCGGATTTATAGGTTTTTATGTTTAATTATCTCATTATCTTAAATGTAACATTGTCCAGATAGTACATTTGACATGGCTTCCAAAACTTATTTTGTTCAATATTATTTTTCTATCTCGGTAAATGCCACTATCAGCCTTCCAGTTGTCCAAGCTAAAAATCTGTCACATTCAGTTACTTCTTGTCTAGCCCTTCCTCTAATACCTCAATGAGTTCTATTGTTTTCTACCTAGAAATTATATCTACATTCCACTTACTTCCTTCATAAGCAACTTATCATGCTGACATCATCTTTTGCCTAAACTTCTGAAATCGTCTTTCTTTCTGGTCTCTCCACAACTTATTTTCCATCATGTAGACCAGATTTCACAAACTGGCTACAGCCCCATATCTTCCTCTAATCCAAAGTTAAGCCATTCTTAAACGGTCCATGCTTTATACTAATGGCACCTGGGTTTTAAATTCCTTATCTAGAGTAATATTTAAAAATATGATTGATCTATCTATCTATATATCTATCTATCTATCAACCATCTATCTATCTAATTTTAATCCTTTGGCCTAGGACCCTCTAATGACTTTTCATTGTGTTAAGAGTATTTTCCAATCTCTTGACCATGGCTTGGAATCCCATGCATAACATGTCACTTGTCTCCTTCCTCTGTGTCTCTGGTAATCCTCATTTCCTCACAAACTCAGGTTCAGGAAAAACCAGCTTATTGTTTGTTGCTTTGTGTCTTTCACGTCTCTTGTAGGTGGATTACAGTATCATTTCCGCATAAAAGTATTCTATCAATATGCTATTACATGACTGCCCCCTCTTTTGCCATAAACACCAAGTATTATCTGGTTTCGCTCATGACATTTGTCATTTATCTGTCCTTATTTTATCTATTTGTTTACATATATATACCAGTTTCCTCTAAAGAGAATATGAACTCCAGGAGGATAGGAAATTTGACTGCCTTGTACACTGCTCTAGCCACAACATTTAAAACACATAAGTATTCAGTAAATATTAAAATTCAAATAAAATATTGAAATTCAATTCCATTTCATCTTTCAACTCCAGTGCAGTATTTACTATACCAAGTCATGCAATAACAGATATATAATTGTGGAAAAAAATGGCGATTGGGTGGTGAGCAACTTAATATAAATTGCCTAAATATGTCATTTTACTTGTATTTTACTCTATATTTTTGAAAAATAAAATGAAAAAGTATCTATGTTAAGTTTAAAGTAATGTCTGCTAACTCCGTCATTTTTACAAATTTTTCATGTATTACTATTGGCCTGGTTTTTCCCCAGATATGATTCTCACCCCAAACCCCCATTTCTTTTAGTTTTTGATTAGATTCTGGGCAATGTGAATTTTATACTATTGACTGGTGGGTTTTGTTGTCTTCCTTTAAAAACTGTTAGACTTGGCTTGCCAGGTTTTTAAGCACCTTGAGATTAAGCTTAATTTAGAAGCTTGTATTCAAGATACTTTAAGGCAGATCTCACTGAGTGTTCACTGTAGGGAAACATTTGTCTGATTAGTCAGGTTGTACTTTTGCTTGAGTCTCTATTGAATGCCACAGGTGTTCCATAAGAACTCTTACAGATAAAGATGGTATATGAGGGTCCTCCAGATATTTATGAGTTTTTAAAAATTTGCTATTTCATCTCCTCTGTAATTCTTTGCCTACTCTTTGTAATTTCACCCTATGTCTGTGTGACAATATTCAGTAACATATCCTGGGAAACATATGTTTATTGAATTCTTGCTCTGCCTAGATCTCTCCACTGCAATGTTCTTCCCAACATATTTCAGTTACTTCAGTTTCTCTGATCTTCTGTCAGTCATTCTTTAATTCTACAACATCACTCTACTCTGCATGGTTTTCTCCCCATGCACCATGAAAGTAAGGGCGATCAAAGGGGTGGAACTTATTTAATTCTGTTTATTCAGTGATTCTTTTCTGCCTCTTATCCATTTTCTGAAGAGTAATTTTATGTCCAGTTTAGTATTGGAAAGTTCTAGTCACTAATAATTAGAAATAAGCATCCACTCTTGAATTATAGCAATCTGTTTCACAGGCATTCAGGTGAACACAAGGTGAAAATATATTAAGCAACCTGCTAAATCTTCCTTCCTGAATGATAATAGGTTAAATAGAGTAATAGTTCACTATCGTAAAAGTACTGAAAATACTGTTATATACATAATATTCTTTTTCAAATGAGGATCAGTAATCTACTAAAGAGTAAACATCATACTACTGAATATTATTACAATGCTTTTGTGAATGCTGATAGATGTAGAAATTTGGCATTTTCATTTGCCTATGAGACTGATGAAATTAATGTTAAAATTAAATATAAAATCCAAAGTTTATAATATATTTAATATGAAATAATTTAAAATGGAAAAGTTTAGGTTACTGCATGAAATTCATTGTACAGAATTTAAAAAAAAGAAACAAAGAATATATAGGGAGCCTTTTGAACTTGTAATTTACAAGTAAAATATGACTGTTTTGCAAAGTAGAGTCTGGAGTTCATTATAAACCAGCTCCAAACTTCACTGCACAGCTTGTATGAAGCTTTCTGATTTTCATTTGGTATGAAACCTGCAGGATAAAAAAAAATCGATCATGCTTTTACATGTGGAAATCACATGTCCCATCAAAAATGATTACAAATACAAATATGAGCAAAAGTTCAAGAATCATAGCAGTGTTTTTAAATGCTTTCGCCCCAGAAGATTTAGTAAGTATCATGCTGTCTATAATGATGAGTGATGGATTGTCCAGTCTGGTAGATGTCTACTTCCCTGAAGAAACTCTAGACAGCTCAGACAGGCACTCCTCCC
The DNA here is from genome assembly GCF_049354715.1 of Callithrix jacchus. Classification (NCBI taxonomy): domain Eukaryota; kingdom Metazoa; phylum Chordata; class Mammalia; order Primates; family Cebidae; genus Callithrix; species Callithrix jacchus. Next base: position 80,759,130 of record NC_133504.1, on the reverse strand, counting down.
TTCTCCTCAGTTTCCGTGGACTAATCTCAGTAAGTGTGATTTTTTATTCTCATGTCTTGCTGTCCTCATCTTGCACCTCTATTTATAATTCATCAGTTACTTAATTAACCTCAAATACCACTTATAATCCTGCTGTAACAGCTAAGAACTGAGAAGCATCTGGGAATACGAAAACAAAGCAAAATAAGCACTTCAACCAAGCATTCAAAGGAATGGAATGGAGAATACCTCTAAGAGTAGCAGATTATTATGAGAACAATAGTTGGTGTTCTACCTAACTCAGAAGTATTTTGCATGATCAAATTTCACATGTAATTGTTTGAATGCTCTGGGAAATGCAGTCAGCACTGTCTGGTTATCACAGCACATATTTCAATGTCTTAAAGGTAATTAGGCAAGTTGGGCGCATTGTTTTTCAGCACATATTATGCAGAAACACAGTGATAATAAGGCAATTTTATGTAAGCTGCATCCTTTAAATCATGTATAACTCTTTTTTTCTGAAAGAAATGCCCCAAACATCAGACCATAACTCTATCACTAATTATTAGTGTTTCATGAGACATAGAATGATAATAAAAAAATGTCCTAGGTTCAACAAAAAATTTGAAGAGAGACATTGAATTTTAATTAAAAATGCCATAAGCATTTTCAAAATACTCTGCTTTGTAATACTTGGAACTTAGACAATGATATGCAAAACCCTATTAATCAAACATGAAGCATGAGATTCTTAGCTACTGGACAGAGTAAATCAATTTGCACCCAGGGACAAAACTGTTTTTCAACCAACAAGCAGTCTGGGAAGATTAAAATATTGACTACAAAATAGTATTTTCTTGAGGAGTTAGTGTTCTAGTAACGGAAATCTTTTCTAAAATGCTGTATTACTATTCTCATAAAATGTTCCTAGATACTAAATGACATCCAGTGGCAACAATAGAGCTCAACAGTAAAGAACACATACTCTATCATTTAGTAGCTGTGTGAATTTCAGATAATTATTTACATACATGCCTCTGTTCCTCTTCTGTATATAAAAAAGAGTAAAGTATAATGGCACTTGACTTGTAAGATTTTTTTGAAAAGTAAAACTAGTTAAAATATTTAAAAAGTTATAAAAACATCAGGTAAAGTGTAAGTATTGTTGAACATTTAATTATTACTGTTAATTATTTTGACCATTGTTCCAATTGTTGTTACTTAAATAGAGCATAAAAAAATTTGATCCTGTTTTATATTAATTATTAATTTAAACAGCTTTTTTATCATTGTACCTTTTCACTGGTGTTACTATATCTCAGTAGTTACATAATTAAATGCAAATAAAATATATTAAGCATTTTACGTATTGTAGAAAATTTGCCTTACTCTAATCTCCCAGTAACTAATGATGTATGTAATAGATCCATTAGTATCTTCAAATGAGGTTTCTAAGTTTAAAAATATTAACTAATCTGGTTAAAACATCCAGAATTATGACTTCAAACCTGATTATTGCCTTCACTTAGTAAATTATAAATTCTCAGGTATATATGTATACACTGAATTCCTAGTCTTCGACTTAAGCTGGATTGGTTCTCAACTGTAGTGAAAAAGACAGTGATGATGAAAAGCAAAATAGCAAAAAAAAAAAAAAAAATTTAAAGTATACAATATATAATTTAATGTGTTTTCATTTGTTTTATCTAATGATCTTTGTTAAAGTGACAGATTTATTTGGAAACTTTCGTTTTTACTTTTTAACTTTCAGAAAGTTAAGTTCTTGCATGAAATATATATATTTATGAAAGGTAAATGTTTTGCATGATATATATACACTTTGGTATATATACTTATATATTATAATTTCCCCTTCTTATATATAATTTTCCCATACACACACACACACAAACACACACACACTCAGAAGAAATGGGGGGAAATGAGTGATTATGCTGAGGTTCTAATAAGTTCAATTCAAATTGTGCAGCCAAGACTGTCATACACTTCCAAAATTTTTTATTCAATTTGAGAGATTTTTGGATTTCAAAACAATGAATGATATAGTTTGGGCTCTGTGTCTCCACCCAAATATCATGTTGAATTATAATCCAGGGACCTGGTGGGAGGTGACCAAATCATGAGAGTGGATTTTCCCCTTGCTGTTCTTAAGTTAGTGAGTTCTCACCCAGATTTTGTTGTTTGAAAATGTGTAGAACTTTCCTCTTTGTATTCTTTCTCTCTCCTGTTGCCATGTGAAGTCATGCTTGTTTACTCCCTCAGCTTTCTACCAAGATTGTAAGTTTCCTGGGGACTCCCCAGCCATTCTTGTACATCTTGCAGAAATGCGAGTCAATTATCCCTCTTTTCTTTGTAAATTACCCAGTCTCAAGTAGTTCCTTATAGCAGTGTGAGAACAAACTAACACAATGAACAAGAAATAGTTAACTTGATTTTACTTAACACATAATTGGTTTTCTAATTAAGAGTGTTTATTCTTTGTCTTAGTAATTGACTAAAACATTTTTTTATAACCACATATATTGCCTATAATATAGAATAAATGTATTGGCATTTACATGTTAAATCTTAGTTTCAGTAATTAACTAATGAGGTCAAGTTGAGATGGCATAAAATATCATTAAGAATAAAAATGACAAGTTCAGACACCTGACTATCTGTTTAACAATTATGTATCTGCCCGGTACGGTGGCTCATGCCTGTAATCCCAGCACTTTGGGAGGCCGACCAGCCTAGCTAACATAGTGAAAACCTATTTCTATAAAAAATACAAAAATTAGGTAGGTATGGTGGCGGGTGCATGTAATCCCAGCTACTCAGGAGATTGAGGCAGGAGAATTGCTTGAACCTGGGAGGCTGAGCTTGCGGTGACGGAAGATCGCAGTGAGCCAAGATCTTGTCATTGCATTCCAGCCTGGGAGACAAAAGCTAAACTCTATCTCAAAAACAAACATAGAAACTAAAAAAAAAAAGGAAAAGAAAAAAAATTAAGTATTTTTCTATCAACCTATTTATCCTTTTTATTTGAACGATAAAATTTCATGTAGAAAGTTTAAAACAAGTTTCAGTAATACTGCATCTGAGGGTTTGCACTCTGGGGAATTTTCAAACATCCTAAAAGAGCATGACAAACTTGTATGTGAAAAGATCTGTGGAGCTTTCTTAGCCCAAATGAGATCCTCAAAATAATCCATGAACCAAAATCATTAATTATAAAAAACAAATTACAAATTTTACAGTTAAATTTTCCTATAAGTAAAAATAAATTTCAGAAATACGTTATTGATATACCCTCCCAGAGGATTTGCAAGGTTGAAATTACAGAAAGTGAAGTATGCTGCATATATCCAGTCCTCAGTCCCTTCAGGTGTTTCATCCTTGATCCTGACACAATCTATATCAATGCATCTGAAAAGGAATAATGAAAAGGAGAAGAATGGTGAGCAAAGTACGAGCCATGTTTACAGCATAATCATTTATTGTTCACTGTCCCTGAATTTGAAGCTGTATCCAATGTGGTAACTGTTGATTTAGTATAAAGTATTTGGTCCCGTATTTTACAAAAGTGACATTAGAACTAAAGATGCATGTTTAGGACAATTTGCTTTTCAATTATAGTGGAGAAGGTCAATAGAATTTCCTTACATTAATATTCTCAAAGATATTGTTCCATATCTCATACATATGAAATTGGAATAGAAAATCATTCCTCTGAGGGTTTTACTTTGGCAACTTCCAAGTACAGTCATGTGTCACATAACATTTCAGTTAATAATGGACTAGATATATGAAGAAGGTCCCATACAGTTGTAACACCGTATTTTTAAAGTACCTTTTCTATTCTTGGATATATTTAGGGTCACAAATACTACTGGGTTAAAATTGCCTACAGTATTCAACACAGTAATCTGTTGTTCATGGCTGTAGCCTAGGAGCAACAGGCTATACCACATAGCCTAGGTATATAGTAGGGTAGACCACCTAGGTTTGTGTAAGTAAAATCTATGCTGTTTGCATAGCAACAAAATTGCCTAATGACATATTTCTAAGAACATATCAACCTTGCTAAGTGATACATGACTGTAGTACACAGGGTTTTCATTTAAATACAATGAAAGAAAATGTCCATGTTTCAACCTTTGCTAACTGTGTTCAACATTCTAATAAGAGCAGCCAGACACAGAAGAACTTCTGACAGTGGAAGGAGCTTTGGGCCCTTGTCAGACCCATACAAGATGTAATATAAAACAAAAATGAATCTCTAAGGCTTGTATGTATAAAAATAATTTTATTTCACAAAAGAAAACATTAAATCACATAGACTAAAATAAAACAAGTAAAATCTTACCTAGAAAATGCTCAAGAAACATTGCACTTACATGATACACAGAAGTTATGTAATAGAAACATTTTATACTATTAAATATAAATTTCAGATTCCTCTTCCATTCACATAAGCTTGAATGTTCAGGGACCATGTGTATAAAAAGCTAAATTCATTTCTGTTAGCTAAATAAATAATGATGAAAATTTCACCCTTGGGAGAATATTGAAAGTAAGTTATTTTATCTTATGTTTATGCCTATAAATTCTGCTGTAAGTGATAATTTTCAAGAATCTAAAGACTATTATGGGAAACATTGTGATAAAAAGTTCACTCAAAATACTCTTGAGTTGGTTTTTAAAGAGGAACCCACATTCCATACTGTCTAAATATTTCCTACTTTTTTGTACCTAAACTGGATGTCCATGAAGGACAGATGCATGGAAATTGGTAAGCTCAAAGAGAAAAACCAAGAGTCACTTAAAATGATTATTTGAATATGCATGGTCATTTGGTTTAGATTTGAAATACGTGGCAATAATAGACTTTAATTTAGTAATATCTGATACAATTTAAACAGAATTTACGAAAATATTATCTGAATATCTGGCTTCAATTAGACCATATTTGGAAACGTTTGCAAAAACTGAAGGGATAGAAAATAAGTAGAATCATAAAGGATGAGCTGTTTGTGAGTCGAAGAATGAGCCAAATTTCTGCCAAATCTACAGGCAAGAGCTTAGAGGTAGGGGAAAATTGCAGCATTAAATTACCATTTTCATTACATGATATGCTATGAACACTACTTACAATTGTTGTTGACCTTGGTCATCTGGCTGAAATCCTGTTTTTCCGTTTTCTCTATTACAAAATTTCCTTTTTTTAACCCCATTTCCATGCTGTATTCTTTGGGAAGAAGTACTGTATCTATGCATAGCCCATACTTACAGAGTGAGTTATACTTCATTTGAGAGTAGAGTATCTGCTTAAATTATTTGAAATTCTTGTAAAAGAGAGAATCGTCTCTTTTTTCCTTATATACCCAAGCATTGATATGAATTCATGGTTATTTATATTATGTGTTATATTCTAGTATTATTTTATTTTATTTTTTACTCAAATTGTTCTAGGATGGATTCTCAGAAGCTTTTTCAGTTGATGTCTATGTCTCTTTGACATACACTCTGTATGTATGTGTCTCATTACATTTTTTAAAGAATCTTAAGTACTCCCTTGCTTTCTGGTATCACTGGAAAACAAAGTTTCATCAATATGTTTCACGTTCAACTTAAGTATTTTTGCCTCAGTATTTTATATATATGCATATATTACATATATGTTATTATATTTCATATATATATTAATGTATTATGATTATTACATAATATATTACATATACATATGTATGTATATATAATATGTATATGTACACATATATATACATATATTTGTGTGTATATGTATATGTAATTGAGCTTAAAGGGAAATTCCTCATTAACTTAGAAGGTGGTGATATTCGTGAAGAGTCTTCCTATAAAGTAATTGTCATGCCGATTACCAAAGAAAAATGCCCTCGTTGTTGGAAGTACACAGCGGAATCTTCAGACACACTCTGTTCTTGATGTGCAGAAGCTGTTAGTGGAAAAGAGTATTAATTGCTCGCCTGAGCGCAAGAACCTTCTGACAGTACTGGCTAGAAGTTTAAATATATTATTTACAATATTGGAAAGAAATCCAAGATTTAGGTAATGAGTGGATGAGTAAACAGTGGAGGATGAGGGTCAAAATCACAGTTATCAAAGAAGTATTTCCTGTAACTACAGAAAGAATTATGTATATATACATACAGAAAAAAAATGTGTGTGTGTGTGTATATAACATAGACATATATTTAGCTTATATTCAAATATGGTTGAGCAGGAAGTGTTTTCTATTTTATACATATCTTTTGACTCAGTATTTAAATTCTATAATATCTGAAAATGAAGGCATTCTGGAAAAGTGAAAAAAGGATATATATATATGTAATATATATGTGTAAATATATATATCTCCCTTTAAATATATGTATTACATATATATAATTATATATATTACATATATATATGTTTGTATATATATATATATATCTCACTTCAAAAGGGACTACAATATTTATGCATGCAATATTTATGCCTTCCCATAAAACTAACTTAAACCCCTTATTGCAATACAAAAACTGTATGTACAGGACTGGGTAGTTGCTGTTTGACTCCATGCAGTGTTAAAACACCTATAGCAAAGAATACTATTTGTAATATTCAATTTGTGTTTAAGTCAATGTGCTAAAGTGTTGCCAAATCTATAATATGCTTTAGAGAAAAATCACAAACATATATTTATGAAAATATATGTTTATTCTAGGGGTTAATATAGTCATATTATACCCTAAATACGAAATATTTGAAAGTAATCATAAAATAATATACAATTAATTTTTATTGCTATATTGCGCATTTTTCCCTTGTATATTTCCTCCTTCTATGCCTTCACCCTTCACAATGATGTCATATGATATGAATTTCAAGGGCACTAAAGGTTTATTACACACTCAGAAATGTTTAGATCTCATTTAAAAAGCAAACAAGTTTTACCGTTCCATGTAGTTATCACTATTGAGAATACAAAGTAAACCTAATGGCATACATACACATGTTTATATACATCTATGTCAAAATCTGTGTACACACATATAAAATTATATATTTATCTATGTATACATATGCACGTAAGTATGTGGAGATAGAGATAGAGAAAGAGAAAGAGAGGAAGCGACTCAAATTAGACACCAAAAATATATCTCTATAGCAAGATTGTCCAATAAATGCTGAGAAATCATTGTCCATCTTCAGAAGAAGACTTTCAGCAGACAAAGTAAATTAAGTTTAATTCCTCAAATATTTACAGACTGCTTAGTACATTCCAGACCTGGTGGTTAGCAATGGGTGTGAAGTGATAAATAATATGCCCAGTGGTAATCTGTAGTCTAATAACATCTACAACTTAAGAAATAGCTATAGAGCAGTATGTTAAAGCTACCTAGGTGAGCAGAAAGTTGAGTGAGCTTGAATAGACAAAAATATGTCGGTATAGTGTACATTGGACTCCATAAGGGATCTGACGGCAATGTGGAGGTGAGTGGCTCTAGTGCAAGTAATACACATCATGACTTCATCAGAGCCTGGACCAGCTGTTCAGAAGAAAGCAGTCGATGTGCTTACCTTTGACACAGTGTGAGTTTCCAGTGGCCATCAGGACAGGAGTGGCAGTGCTGAAGGCAGTGGTATAGCCAGAGTTCACCAGCCACCCAGAGAGGTTCATGGTCTGGGTTCAGGTAGTGATGGAGATGGTACAGCCCTCACTCAAGGAAATTATCAAATTATCAATTGGTGCAAAGTGAGAATAGCAATGAAAAGAACTCCTCAGCTCTTTTTGTGAGTATGAATGATTATTAAATACTAGAGATAGGAAAAAAGCTAAAAATCTTTGATGACTTCTCCTTATGCTGGTGGGGAGATAAGTCATTAATGGAATTTCTGTTGGAATTATCAATCCTTAAAATGACAAAGCCTGGGGAAGACAGTAAGTACAGTCAACATACTAAATTGTATCCATTTATACATGGAAACCATTTTATAAAATACAGAAAGTTGTATAATTAGCCAAAATGTAATAGACTTTTGGTTTAATGTATAATTACTTTCAAAAATTGTCAACATAAAAATATTGTGGAGATAGAATAACAGATATTCATACATATTTTATATGACTATCAAAAGCTAACAATTAATACTGGGGTCCCTTAATGTAAGCATCCTTTAATTAAATTATTTTATTAACTTGCTGCTGAATAATTCTTACATGAGTAACTAAACCTTTCAGTAGTCTCTTCTGAGTCACTCTTTGTAATTTAACCTTATTAAAGCAATGCACTTGATCTCAGTTTTTAGTCGTTGCAAGAAAAAAATGGTCTCTGGGTCAAAGAAAGGTGTTAAGCAGTAATTAGTTTTGGCAGGGAAATCTCTATCAGTGTGCCATCATCTTTCCACTGGGGTGCTGATATCAGGATGACCTCCAGCTCATTCACAAGCATTTCAGATGTGCAGCACTGCTACCTGGTAACGTGTGAAGTTCCCAGAGAGTGGTTTTGCTTTCTGGGGAAATTTTACTTAATTCACATATGTTTTTTAGCTTGTTAAGAAGGAAAACACTTTCTTAACCAGTGCCTATGTGAAGCACTGTAAACCATGTTTTTCTTTGGCAGAATGACATTACTCACTATTGTTTTAAATATTGATAATAGCTGTATAATAAGGTTTTGATCTTCAATATGGCTCAAAGGAGGAAAGGAAGATAGTTTACATACATACCAAATTGTTTTACATAAAATAGTAACTTTGGTTTTGACTGAAAACTAACTTAAGCTAATTGCTGTAAGTTCAAAGCACTGAAACAGCAGGGAAGAAAGTAGGTCCCTTGTGTTGACTGTGTGTCTTTGTGCTCATAAAACTTGTCTTACAATATTGAAAATTTATAATATCAGTCTTGCTATAATCACATCAATTTCATAACATGAAATTTTTCTTTTTTTAATAATTTTGTTTATAAACTAAAGTCTTAACCATCTCTGCATAATTTTAAGAAGAGCTTTAAATCACCAAAAATTATGATGGCTCCTTCATTTGATATTTAACTTCTGGTAAATTTTAACTAATATTCTAAAAGCTTTGAAAAAGAAAAAATACATACAATCTAGATATATTATAAGCCTTTGGTGAACAATTAATACCATAAATATTTATGAAATAATTATGTGAAGAAAGTCTATGGTAGATTGATGAGGAGAGCAACGAACCTATAAATTAATTTGGGCAGCATGGTTATTTTCACAGTATTGATTCTTCCTATCCATAAGCATGGAATGTTTTTACATTTGTTTGTGTCCTCTCTTCTTTCCCTGAGAAATGATTGTAGTTCTCCTTGAAGAGCTCCTTCACATCCCTTGTAAGTTGTATTCCTAGGTATTTTATTATGTTTGTAGCAATTGTGAATGGGAGTTCACTTATGATTTGGCTCTCTGTTTGTGTATTATTGGTGTATAGGAATGCCTGTGATTTTTGCACATAGATTTTGTATCCTGAGACTTTGCTGAAATTGCTTCTCAGCTTAACAATCCTAAGCAAAAAGAACAAAGCTGGCAGCATCATGATACCTGACTTAAAACTATACCACAAGGCTGCAGTAACCAAAACAACGTGGTAGTGGGGAAAAAAAAAAGATAAATAGACCAATGGAACAGAATAAAGGCCTCAAATAATAATGCCACATGTCTACAATCATCTGATTTTTGACAAACCTGACAAAAGCATGAAATGGAGAAAAGATTCCCTATTTAATAAACAGTGTTGGGAAAACTGGCTAGCCATAGGCAGAGAACTGAAACTGGACTCCTTCCTTTCAGCTTACACAGGAATTAACTCAAGATGGAGTAAAGACTTAAATGTAAGACCTAAAACCATAAAAACCCTAGAAGAAAACCTAGGCAATAACATTCAGAATATAGGCATGTGCAAAGACTTGAAGACTAAAACACCAAAAGCAATGGTAACAAAAGCCAAAACTGACAAATGATTCATTAAATTGACTAATTAAACTAAAGATATTCTGAAAATTAAAATAAACTATCATCAGAGTAAACAGACAACCTACAGAATGGGGAAAAATTTTTATCCAATCTGTCCATCTGACAAAGGGCTAATATCCAGAATTTCCAAAGAGCTTAGACAAATTTACAAGATAAAAACAACACAATCAAAAAATGGGTGAAGGAAATGAACAGACACTTCTCAAAATAAGACATTTATGCAGGCAACAAATATGAAAAAAAGCTCATCATGATTGGTCATTAGAGAAATGCATATCAAAACCATAATTTGATATCATCTCACACCAGTTAGAATGGTAATCATTTAAAAATCAGTATACAAAAGATGCTGGAGAGAATGTGGAGAAATAGGAATGATTTTGCACTGTTGGTGGGAGTTTAAATTAGTTCAACCACCGTGGAAAACAGTGTGGTGATTCCTCAAGGTTCTAGAAGTAGACATACCATTTGATCCATTAATCCCATTACTTGGTATATACCCAAAGGATTTTAAGTCATTCTGCTATAAAGACACATGCACACATATGTTTATTGCAACACTGTTTACAATAGCACAGACTTGGAACCAACCCAAATGTCCATCAGTGACAGACTGGCTAATAAAAATGTGGCACACAGGTACCATGGAATACTATACAGCCACAGAAAAGGATGAGTTCATGTTCTTTGCAGGGACACGGATGAAGCTAGAAGCCATCATTCTCAGCAAACTAACACAGAAACAGGAAACCAAACACTGAATGTTCTTACTCATAAGCAGGAGTTGAACAATGAGAACACATGGACACAGGGAGGAAAACATCATACACTGGGGCCTGTCGGGTGGTGGCGGCCTAGGGGAGGGTTAGCATTAGGACAAATACTTAATGTAGATGATGGGTTGATGGGAGCGATGGGTGCAGCAAACCACCATTGCGCATGTATACCTATGTAACAAACCTGCATGTTCTTCACATGTATCCCAGAACTTGAATTATAATTAAAAAATTTGTGAAATAAAGTTACTCACAAATGATTTTAAAACAATAATTTGTCCATTGTTACTCGTACTTGATGTATGTATGTTGTTATCAACTAATGGAGATATATTGCAGTGATGAAAAGATTTTTATGCTTATGGATATCAAAACCTATTCATTAAATTTAATTGGCACTATTATAATTATAATGATAATGCCTACCCTTTTCATTCTGTTGCCATAAATGATTTTAATTCGACCCATTTTCCCAAAATATCAGAGATAAATGGATATCGAATTTGCTCTTACCCTCTGCTTAGAGTTATCATTACAGTCACCATTTTGTTTCAAACTATGCATTTGCCTCTCTTTTTTCCTAACCACATTGCAGACTATGCAAGGTTAGTGGCTATGTCTTCAATACTTGGCACAGAACAGAGCATATGAGGGAAATTTAACATACATGAAGGCTTGTCTGCACCAGGACTGTTGGCCTTGTGATTCCTTCTACCTGGGATTTCACCCTAAATACATGCATATTCTATTCTCTTACTTCTCCAGGTTGATTTTCAAATATCACCTTCTCTGTGAGTTTTTCTCTGATCACTTCAATATATAAACTGCAACTCCACTAGCAGTCTTTAGCACTGACTACCACGCTTACTTTTCTTATTTTTCTTCATAGTAGTAATCATCCCGTATATGATATGTATTTATTTCATGTGTTCACTGACCCATCCTAGTATGTGATCCTCTTTAAATTGTGCATTTTATTGACTCTTTTGCTCACTGCTATATGCTCAGAGTTCAGGAAAATACTTTATTAAATGACAAATGCCCCATATATTCATATTTGTTAAAAATAAGTTATTATTTCTGTGATTAAAATATATTATAAAAGAGAGTTAAAAGATGATTGTTAATTAGATGTAAACATCAATTAGCATACTTATACTTCACAAATACTGTGTTAATCTTTAGTATATGAAATATGTTATTAGAACATATGTAGAAGGAAAAAATAGACTTAAGCAGCTTATATCCCATTAAATAAATATTTGTTTCTTCAGAGATTCTTTTGAAACTAACAATACTCCCTGAAGTTGTTAGTAAATTTTCTGAGATAAATAATATTTTCTAAAAAAGTATTTCTATTCAAAGTCTCCTCTGAAATAAACATTAAAACCAAAGTTATAATTCAAGAAACAGTCAGATTAACATGCCACAGTCTATAGCACAGGAACAGTTGGCCATTAACACTGCTACGAGGCACAGCTGCTGACACCTGAATGCTCTCAAGACTGCTGTAAGATTTGCCTTTAGGAATGGATTGTATCCTGTCAATAGCACCCAGAAATGGAGCCCGAGAACTGTAATTACCAGTTTCATTTTTGGCTATATATATGTGTGTCACACACACATACACGCACATATACACACACACACACATATATAACAAAAATAGATTCACAGATATATAAATAGATACAATTTTATTTAAATCGATGCTCAATAAGAAAATCTCAAAACACACATAAACACACAAAATAAAATTTGTTTTTTTACAAATACTAGAACAAAAGCTTCCTGTACAATTGGAGTACAAAACTAAAATATACAATATTTCATGGAAATTGCTACTAGATGAATTTCTTTTCATGCCTAACTCCAAATGGGATTTCTGACTTATTGATTCATCTGCAGGGAAACTGGCTAAAATATTCTTAAATAATTAAAACTATGGAATTTGATCTCCAGAAAATTAACAGATTTTTTTTTTTTTTGCATTTTCTTCCACTTTTATTGAGCCATGTTTGATATGGAACTCTGATTTTTTGGCCTAAAGTAATCACAACACATCAGCTGGCATTTGACAAGACAAGAGACAAGTTGACAGCCACTCTTCAAACAAGCATAGACTATGTTTCTAGCGCTAAGTTGAATTTGACATTTAATTTTACAAGAATTTTATCACATGTACACACATACATGGACATACACAGACACACATACACACACTTTCACACACACACACACAGAGGCTGTTACAAAATCAGTGTTATCTTTCTTGAAGCAAAAAGAATCCTAATGTCCTGAAGGCAAAACTTTTGTGAGATGTAGGTTATGTCTCTAAGTCCATGAATTTTAACACAGTTAAAAATAATGCACAGTCACTACTTTAGGATATTGAACTTATGTCAAGAGTAAATTAAATAATGTTGACTAATTAGAACAAAATTAATTACCATAGATAAAGAATCCCTACTGCTATAATTTGACAAATGCTATTACTTAGTAACTTGAATAAAATTTTGTGTGATTGTGTGTATGTGCATGTCTGTGTGTAATGCTACACATTTATGTACAGTAATCACAAATATATCACTTGTTATTCGTGTACTTAAGAAGCTCTTTATCTGCTTATGAAAATTATTTAGAGAAGTAATAAAAATTATTTACTTTGATTTTAACAAAAAACAAGCACACATGTAAATTTTTTTTTTTAAGTTTTAGGTTCAGGGACAGGTAGAGATTTGTCATATAAGAAACTTGAGTGTCGTGGGTGTTGGGTGCATAGATTATTTCATCATGTGGAAAATAAACATAGTACACCATAGGCAGTTTTTTCATCCTTACTCTCCTACTCTACCTCTTTAAGCAGGCCCTGGTATCCTTTGTTCCTCTGTTTGTTTCCATATAAGCTCAATTTTTAGTTCCCATTTATAAGTGAGAACATGTGGTTTTTGGCTTTCTGTTCTTGTGTTAGTTTGTTTAGGGTAATGGCCTACAATTCGATCCATGTTACTGCAAAGGGCATGATCTTGTTCTATTTTATGACTATGCAATATTCATAGTACATTCATACTATATTTTCCTTATCCAGTGTATTGATGGGCATTTAGATTGATTTCATGTCTTTTCTATTGTGAATAATGCTGCAATGAACATACCCATTCATGTGTCTTTATGTTACATGGAATTATATTCCTTTGGGTATATATTCAATAATGGGATTGCTGGGTTGAATTACTATGTGACCCAGCAATCCCATTGTTACTTCCAAGTTTACTTAATTATTAAATTATTTCCAAAATCTCTAAACTGCTATCCACAATGGCAGAACTAATTTACATTCCCACCAGCAGTGTATAAGTGTTCCCTTTTCTCCACAACTTTGCTGGCTGGTGCCTATTAGTTTTTGACTTTTTAATACTGGCCATTCTGGCTGTCATGATATAGTATCTCATGGTGTTTTTAATTAGCATTTTTTCTAATAATTAGAGAGTTGAGCATTTTTTCATCTATGCTACATGAATGTCTTCTTTTGAAAAATGTCTGATCATGTCCTTTGCCTACTTTTTAATGTGATTGCTTATTTTTTATTGTGAATTTAAGTTCTTGATAGATTCTGGATATTAGATTTTGGTCAGATGCATAGTTTGGAAATATTTTCTCTCATTTTGTAGGTTGTCTGTTTACTTTGTCCATAGCTTTTTTTTTTTTTTTCTGTGCAGAAGCTCTTTAGTTTAGCTCACATTTGTTAATTTTTGTTTTGTTGCGATTACTTTTGGTGTCTTTGTCATAAAATCTTTTCCAGTTCCTATTCTCAGAGTGATATTTCCTAGATTATATTCCAAAATATTTTAGTTTTAGGTTTTATATTCAGTCTTTAATCCATCTTGAGTTAATTTTTATACTGTGTAAGGAAGAGGCCCAGTTTCAATATTCGGTGTATGGATAGCCAGTTATTCCCGCACCATTTTTGAATAGGGAATCCTTTTCCCGTTGCTTGTTTTTGTTGACTTTGTTGAAGATCTGATGGTTGTAGATTTGCAGCATTTTTTCTAGGCTCCCTATTCTGTTCTGCTGGTTAATGTGTCTATTTTTGTACCAGTATCATGCTGTTTTTGTTACTGTTGTCTTGTAGTATTCTTTGAAGTCAGGTAATGTGATGCCTCCTGCCTTGTTCATTTTGCTTAGGATTGCCTTGGCTCTTTGGGCTGCTTTTTTGGTTCCATGTAAATTTTAAAGTAGTTTTTTTTCCCCCTAATTTTATGAAGAATTTAATTGATAGTTTGACAGATATGCCATTGAATTTATGAATTGCTTTGGGCAGTATGGTCATTTTAACAACGTTGATTCTTCTATTCATGAGCTTGGGGTGATTTTTCTATTTGTTTGTGTCATCTCTGATTTATTTCAGTAGTGTTTTGTCAGTCTCCCTGGAGAAAGCTTTCACTTCCCTGATTAGCTGTGTTCTTAGATATTTTATTCTTTTGTGGCTATTATGAATATGATTAGGTTCTTAATTTGGTTCTTAGGTTGGATGTTGTTGGTGTATTGGAATGCTACCAATTTTTATATATTGATTGTGTATCCTGAAACTTTTCTAAGTTGCTTATCAGATCATGTAGCTTTTGGGCAGAGACTACAGTTTTTTTAGATATGGAATTATATTATCTGCAAATAGGGATAGTTTTAGATATTCTCTTACTATTTGGATGTCGTTTACTTCTTTCTCTTGCCTTATTTTTTCTGGCCATGATCTGTTGTCCTGTGTTAAACAGGAGTGGTATGAGAAGCTATTCTTGACTTGTTCCAGTTTTCAATGGTCCTTCTATCTTTTGCCCATTCAGTATAATGTTGGCTGTGGGTTTGTCTTAGTCAGCTCTTATTGTTCTTAACTATGTTTCTTTTGTGCACAATTTCTTGAGGGTTTTTAATATGAAGGAATGTTGAATTTTATTGAATACCTTTTCTACATCTATTGAGATAATCATTTGGCTTTTGTTTTTAGTTCTGTTTAAGTGATGAATCGTATTTCTAGATTTGTGTATGTTGAACCAGGCTTGCATCCAAGAAATAAAGCCTACTTGATCATGGCGAATTACCTTTTTGATGTGCTGCTGGTTTTTGTTTACTGATATTTTGTTGAGAAGTTTTGCAACTATGTTCATCAAGGATAGCAGCCAGAAGCCTTCTTTTTCTTTTTCCTTTATTTTAGGAGGAAAAAGTAAACTTTTCATTGATTATAACTGGCTCCATGCATAAAATAATTTTTAAAAGATGAAAACTTATATTGGTGTTTTACATGAAAGATGATATCAACTGTACTCCATTTCCTTGAAATGTAAAAAGAAAAAAAAGCAAGAGGAATTGAGATTAGATTAACCATCATTTTAACAACTTGAATTTTTTTTACAAAATTAATGTATGCCTACTTTTTTAAAAGGTAAAAACACAAATGAACAAAGAACAAAATTACAAACTTCCATTTTCTTCTCCCAAGGATAACCATTATTATCATGCTGGTAAACGTCCTCTCTGAGTTTGTTTTTTATAAATAAAACATATTCTTTTTTTCTGTACTTTACATATAATTTTTTATGCTTTTTAATTTTAGTTTTTTATTGCATTTTAGGTTTTGGGGTACATGTGCAGAACATGCAAGATAGTTGCATAGGTACACACGTGGCATTGTGTGCCTGCCAGGTTTTAGTGTCAGGATGATACTGCCTTCATAAAATGAGTTAGGGAGGAGTACTTCCTAGGGACTGGAGGAGGAGAACCTACCATTCTTTACATATTTAGTAGAATTTCACTGTGAATCCGTCTGATTCTGGGATTTTTTTGATTAGCAGGCTTCTTATTACTGATTCAATTTTCAAACCCATTCTTAGAACAATAAGGTACTTAATTTCTTTCTAATTCAGTCTTGAGAGATTGTATGTTTCTATCAATGTATCCATCTCTTGTAATTTTTCTAGCTTGTAGGATTTTTGTATTTCTGTGGGGTAGGTGGTAACAATCTCTTTGTCATTTGTGTTTATTTTGAACATCTATTTTTTCCTCTTCATTAGTTGCTCTAGTGGTCTACATATCTCGCTAATTTATTTGAAAAAAAAATCCTAGATTTGTTGATCTTTTGTATGGTTTTTTTGTGTGTCTAAATTTCTTTCAATTCATCTTTGATTTTGGACATTTATTGTCTTCTGCTAGCTTTGGGGTTAATTTGCTCTTGTTTCTCTATTTCCTGTAGTTGTGATGTTAAGTCGTTAATTTAAGATCTTTATAACTTTTTGACATGGGCATTTAGAGCTATAAACTGCCATCTTAACACTGTCTTAGTCATGTCCTAGAGATTCTGGTGCATTGTATGTTTGTTCTCAGTATTTTCAAAGAACTTCTTGATTTCTGGTTTAATTTCGTGATTGATCCAAAGTCATTCAAGAGCAGATTGTGTAATTTCCATGTAATGATATGCTGTTGAAAGATTTTTTAAGTCTTGTCTTTTATTTTTATTGCACTGAGTCCAAAACTGTTGATATGATTTTGTTTATTTTGAATTTTCATTTTATAGCCAACTGTGTGTTTGATTTTAGAGTGTGTGCTATGAACATATGAGAAGCTTGTTCTGTTGTTTTTTGGTGGAGTGTTCTACAGAAGTCTGTTACATTCATTTGTTTAAGTGTTGAGTTCCAGTCCTATTTATTTCTGTTAGTTTTCTATCTCAATGATCTGTGTGTGGCTTGCAGGGTTTCTACTGAAAGCTCCACTGTTAGCTTGATAGGGTTCCCTTTGTAGGTGACCTGCACCTTCTATCTAGGTGTCTTTAACACTTTTAATTTCATTTTGACCTGGAAAAATCTGATGAGTGTGTGTTTTGAGAATGGTCTTCTGGAAATTCAGGATAAAATCAAAACAGAATTCAAGAATTCTAAGGAATACAATACAATTATACAGGTGAGGAAAAAAAGAAATGGCCATTTTAAGAAAGAATCAAACTCAGCTAAAAGAGCTTGTCAACTGACTTCAAAAATTTCGTAATACAAGTATTAACAGCAGAATGTACCAAACTGAAGGAAGAATCTCAGAGTTTGAAAACTTGCTGTCCAAAATAAGAATAAATAAAGAAAAACGTGCTGTTCAAAATAAGAAGAAAATAAAGAAAAAAAAATAAAGATGAATGAGCAAAACCTTCAAGAAATATGTGACTTATTCATAATCTGAATTCTATTCATGCTATTTCAGCCATTTCAGTCTGGTTAAGAACCATTGCTGAAGAACTAGTCAGATCATTTGGATGTAAGCAGACACTCTGCATTTTGGGTTCATAGAGTTCTCCTGCTGTTTTTTTTCTCATCTATGTGGGCTGATATCCCTTCAATCTTTGAAGTTGTTGCCGTTGGATTTTTTTTTTTTAATTTTTGCTTTTATTTTTTCTTTCTTGATGTCCTTGGGAGCTTGATTGTGGTATAAGGTGAGTTTAGTTGACTGGCATTGTTTCTAGTAGATTTTCGTGGTGACAAGGCTCAGCTTCTTACTCCTTGCCTGTGTACTCTAACTCTAGGGTGTTGGTATCAGGCCCCTGGATTCATTCTTTCACCCCTCAAGGTTGGACACTTGCTGTACTGGAGGGGCTGAGGTGTTCCCAGAAGCAGTTTGTCAGGCAATGACAGTGGGATCCATACTTATGTGCTTGTTTCCTTGTGCCAGCAGCAGTGGCAGCACAGCAATGTACATACTCATTCATACCAGAAGCACTTATTGTACAGGGTTGGGGGCAGAGCCACTGGCATCCCTGTACATGTTAATGCCCATAATGGCAGTGTGGTGATGCAGTGTTGGGACAATGAGTATGCTCATGCCAGCAGCAATGTCAGGGCAGGGTGCAGGTCCACCCATACACCAGTGAGGAAGTAGAGGCATGACCTACCCATGCACAGCATGTCAGCAAAGATATGAATGGATGACCATGGATGACTATGTGCCAGCAAAGTGGCACAAGGGAGGCTGTGGTGTGGGGAGGGCACAGGTAAGTTTCTATGTTTTGGTGAGAGCCACTCTACTGGAGCTGTCCGATTGTCAGGCATGGTCTGCCAGGATAGAAGCTATAATGCAGATCCCCAGGAAGCATTCTCATTGGGCATCCAAAGCACCATTGCAAGTAGGAATGGCCAGGCTGGAGCCCCAAAATAGGTGAGCAGACAAAAGAATGCTAAGATCAAATTGTCATTATCTCATGGGAAATATTGCCCTGCTCTGTTCAAATCTAACAGTTCCCCTAAGGCTAGCATTTCCTAGGGGAGTGGAGGAACCCTTGGGGGATGTGTGTCCCTGGCTGTACTCATCTGCAGACATTCCCACACCAAACATTCTGGACTCTGTAAAGGCTGGAGTCCTGCCACTACCACCCTCTAAGCAGCTCTCCCTACCAGTTTAAGCATCCTTGGGGTTCATGGGCTCTCCCACTGTCAGGATTCCAAAGGACAGTGGTGAGAGTTGGTTGTTCTTCATCTGCTCAACTCACCTCTTACCCAGGAGTCATTTGGGGCCAGGAACTGGTCCCAGTGTGTGACAGGTTTATGCAGGGTTTCCAGCTTATCCTACTTCAGCCCAGCCCTTATGTCTTCCCTCTGTCCACTCTCAACATCTTCATTTTGAAGATCTGCTTGGAATGCATCCGACTTGCTAGTGCTTCCTTTCCTCAGTGGCAGATGTTCCTCCTAGCTTTATCTAGTCTGCAATCCTGCCTGCAGCCCCTGTAAATTCTTAATATATTTAATGACAAGTAAATTTATCTGCAATGTCACTGTGTTATCTACCTAATTAAATACAACATTTACTTAATTCATAAGTGCCAAGTTGATTAAAATACTTTGGTAGATTAGTAGAATTTTTCAGTAAACATTCCTCAGTATTAACATTTTATTTGGGAATATTAAGAAAACTGACTTCTGAATTATCTCTTCAATTTAAAATTAGTTAATATAGTATGAGAATCTATGCTAAAGTCAGAGTTGTAGAAGGAGAAAAACAACCAATGCCTTAGCTCAAACTTTTGTGATGCTTTTGCAATTTGAGTAATGCTCAACAAGACTCCTTTATGGTGAGTAGGAAGCTGAAGCATTTTATGCAATAGATTGAGGAAGGGCAGTCAAAGTTTAATTTTATTCTGAATATTTTTCACTCTTAAAATTCTTGAAACACATGGAGAAATCAAGGTTTTACTAATTGCAGTACTAGAGGGATCATAATAAAAAACTGGGACTGAATTTAGCCTACAAAGAATAATTGGATATTTGTTGAATAAGTAAACAGCCATTAGTTACACAACTGGAGTTTAGCAAGATGGTTGGTAGAAAGTTAAGGGCTAAGAACTTTGCAGTGTCACTGGAAAAACTGTTCCTCCATCAGCATCTTTAAAAAATGTGATTCAATTATTTTTTCTATAATATTAATTTCATTGTTTGAGAATAATCAAGTTTTGCTTAAGGTGCATCATCTCTTCTGTGCTGAATTATCAGTAATCAACACGTTATAGCAGTACCCTATACGACTATGAATTAAAATTTGTATTTTACAAGATGTTTCACAAAATTCGGAAAGAAGATATTCACTCAAGATGCTACGTGAAGCAGATATCACAACTGAGCGTTCCAGCTATCTCTAACTTTACTGCTACAGGATGAGACAAGGGATTGTATCTTTTCCACAGCAATTTCCTGGCAACATTTTAGAGCTACAGTTGGTCCTTGAACAATACAAGTTGGACTGGAGGTATCTACTTATACTCAGATATCTTTCCCCACTGCCACACAAGAAGTGGCAAAACCAACCCCTTCTCTTCCTCCTCCTCAGCCTACTCAACATGAAAATGACAAGGATGGAGGGCTTTTGGATGATCTACTTCCACTTAATGAATAGTAAATGTATTTTCTCTTTCATATATATATACATATATACGTATATATGTGTATATATATATATGTGTGTATATATATATATTTTTTTTTTTTTTTGAGACAAAGTCTCGTTCTGTCACCAGGTGCCAGGCTGGAGTGCAGTGACGCGATCTCTGCTCACTGCAACCACTTCCCGGGTTCAAGCAATTCTCCTGCCTCAGCCTCCCAAGCAGCTGGGACTACAGACATGCGCCACCACACCCAGCTAATTTTTTATATTTTAGTAGAGACGGGGTTTCACTATGTTGGCCAGGATGGTCTTGATATCTTGACCTCGTGATTCGTCCGCCTCGGCCTCCCAAAGTGCTGGGATTACAGGTGTGAGCCACCGGTCCCGGCCCTATAATTTTCTTAATAACATTTTCTTTTCTCTAAATGTATTGTAAGAGTACACTACATAATACATAAATAACATGTGATTATCGACAGTTTCTGTTATTGATAAGACTTCCAGTCAACAGTAGGCTATTAGTAGTTACGTTTTGAGGGAGTGAAAAGTTGCATGCAGATATTTAACTGCATAGGGTTTGGCACTTCTAATGCTTGCATTGTCCAAGGGTCAACTATACTTGCCACAGGGCTCCTGGCTGCTCTAATGACTTTTCAGCTGACTCTACAGCTGTAGTCTTCCCCACCAACCTTCACTTCATCACTTTTCCAAATATAGTATAAGCTCTAACTTCTGTATTTAGCCTTTCTATTCCCATAATATTTAAGATGGCTTTGTTATTCTGAGCAACCCAAAATGATACACTTGGATCCAAACATGCAATCAACCCCATATTAAAATTATTTTCAATACATGCTAGCTGTGTAATGTATCTTTTAAACTAGGGCTGCCACAGAATTCAGAACCCAACCAAATCCAGAAAACCGTAAAACCAAAAAGTCCTTTTTTGGAAGTGAATGACTTCATCTCTCTTAATGATAAAACTTTGTTTGTAATAGGACTCAAAATTGTTATCAATCTAGCATGTTAATGTAAATAAAACATCTAGGGCTGACTTCTCTCTGTTAAGATTATACCACTGTAATAGGTTTTAATAAATTGTATTTGCATGCAGCCTTAAATACTTTCCCCAAATGGAGAAAGGTCTTCATCTTTTGGATGATAATGTCTTAAAATTAATATTTAAAATTAAAAGTGAAAAAGAAGGAGATGGAAAAGTGACAATGCACCAGTTTTTAAAACTGAGGTTGAACTTTATTACATTCAGTTAATTTTTTAGCCTCCACTATAACCAGTTTGAGGGCAAAGACACAACCTTATTCATCCGTTTAATCCCCTTCAGTCTACACAGTTGTAGTTTATAGCATAGCATTTTGCACATAAATAATTATTCTGTGAGTATTAATGAGAAAATAATTAATTTAATGTCAAGAAGAGAAAGAAAGCAAAAGCTTAACAGAATGCCAAAATAAGGATATAGCAAAATTTAGAATGATCTCCATTCATAGTATTACTAGCAAAGCTCATGGCATCTTAGTAATGAGAACAGATAAACACATAATACACATTGTTGAATAAAAAGGAGGCCAAGTGTAAGTTTTCTTATTATAACACACAAACATACACATATATGTATATATTCGTCTGTTGTTAAAAATGTTTTTACTTTTTCTCACTTGACAATGTGATTCTATATCTATTATTAATTTTGATGCTTACAATAGTCTAAAGTGGGAGAGATAATCACTTCTTATACAATCATATTCTACTAACATAATTTAGTAAAACGAAAGCCTTTGTTTCATAGTCCAAATGAAATTGCTTTCTTCATTCATTGTGATTTTATATATTACAGAGAATTTTATCATAAACATTTTAATAATTCATTTAGCTGAATTCATTACGACATGTCTTTGCTTTTCTACCTTATGTTTCCTGGATATAGAAAATGAGCCTCAAAAAATATGTATTTTTTATCTCGAGACTTTGCTGAAGTTCCTTATCAGCTTAAGGAGATTTGGGGCTGACACGATGGGGTTTTCTAAATATATAATCATGTCATCTGCCAACAGAAACAATTAGACTTTCTCGCTTTTTATTTAAATATATTTTATTTCTTTCTCTTGATGATTGAACTGGCCAGAACTTCAAATACTATGTTGAATAGGAGTGGTCAGAGAGGGCATCCTTGTCTTGTGCTGGTTTTCAAAGGGAATGCTTCCAGCTTTTGCCCATTCAGTATGATATTGGCTATGAGCTATCATTTATAGCTCTTATTATTTTGAGATAATTTTCCATCAATACCTAGTTTATAGAGAGTTTTTAGTATGAAGGTGTGTTAAATTTTATCCAAGGCCTTTTTTGCATCTATTGAGATAATCATGTGGTTTTTGTCTTTGGCTATGTTTATGTGATGGACTACCTTTATTGATCTGCATATGTTGAATCAGCCTTGCATCCCAGGGATGAAGCTGACTCAATCGTGGTGGATAAAGTTTTTGATGGGATGCTGGATTCTGTTTGCCAGTACTTTATTGAGGATTTTCACATAGATGTTGGAATATTGGTCTGAAATTTTCTTTTATTGTTATGCCCCTTCCAGGTTTTGGTATCAGGATGATGCTGGCCTCATAAAATGAATTAGGAAGTCCTTCATTTTCTATTGTTTGAAATAGTTTCAGAAGAAAAGGTACCAGCTCCTCTTGTATCTCTAGTAGAATTTGGCTGTGAATCATTGTGGTCCAGGACTTGTTTTGATTGGTAGGCTATTAATTACTGCCTTAATTTCAGACCTTTTTATTGGTTTATTCAGAGATTTGACTTCTTCCTGGTTTAGTCTTGTGAGGGTGTAAGTGTCCAATAAATTACCCATTTCTTCTAAATTTTCTGGTTTATTTGCTTAGAGATATTTACAGTATTCTCTGACGGTAGTTTGTATTTCTGTGGGATCAGTGGTGATCTCCCCTTTATCATTATTTATTGTGTCTATTTTATCCTTCTCTGTTTTCTTCTTTATCAATCTGGATAGGAGTCTATCTATTTTGTTAATCTTTCAAAAAACCAGCTTCTGGATTCATTCATATTTGAAGGGTTTTTTGTGTCTCTCTCTGCTTCAGTTTTTCTCTGATCTTAGTTATTTTTTGTCTTTTGCTAGATTTTGGCTTTGTTTCTCTTGCTTCTCTAGTTCTTTTAATTGTGATGTTAGGATTTCAATTTTAGATCTTTCCCTCTTTCTCCTGTGGGCATTTAGTACTGTAAATTTCCCTCTAAACACTGCTTTAGCTATGTCTCAGAAATTCTGGTAGGTTGTGTCTCTGTTCTAATTGGTTTCAGAGAACTCATTTATTTCTGCCTTAATTTTGTTATTTATCTGAAGGGCTAATATCCAGAATCTACAAAGATCTTAAACAAATTTACAAGAAAATCAAACAACCCCATCAAAAAGTGGGTGAAGAATATAAACAGGCACTTCTCAAAAGAAGACATTTATGTGGCCAACAAACATTTGAAAAAAAGTTCATCATCACTGGTCATTAAAGAAATGCAAATCAAAACCACAATGAGATACCATCTCACACCAATTAGAATGGCAATCGTTACAAAGTCAGGAGACAACAGATGCTGGAGAGGATGTGGAGAAAGAGGAACACTTTTACACTGTTGGTAATAGTGTAAATTAGTTCAGCCATTGTGGAAGACATTGTGGTGATTGCTGAAGGATCTAGAGCCAGAAATATCATTTGACCCAGTGATCCCATTTCTGAGTATATACACAAAGAACTATAACTCATTCTACTATCAATACACATGCACATGTATGTTTATTGCAGCACTGTCCACAAGAGCAAAGACTTGGAACCAATGCAGATGTTGATCAGTGATAGACTGGATCAAAAAATATGGCACATATATACTGTGGAATACTATGCAGCCAAATAAAAGATGAGTTTATATCCTTTGCAGGGACATGGTTGAATCTGGAAACCATCATTCTTAGCACACTAACACAGGAACATAAAACCAAACACCATATGTTCTTATTCATACATGGGAGCTAAACAATGAGAACACATGGACACAGAGAAGGGAATATCACACACTGGGGCTTGTTTGGGGGATGGGGATCAGAAGAGGGATAGCATTAGGAAAAATGCCTTACAATGTAGATAATGGGTTGATGAATGTAGCAAATCACCATGGCACATGTATACCTATGTAACAAACCTGTATGCTCTGCATATGTATCCCATAACTCAAAGTATAATAAAAAATAAAACAAAATAAATTAATTAATTTTAAAAATTATTAGAATTGGGAAACTGAATACTTATACTACTAGATATACTTTTGCTATTGACACAGAATGATAAACATACTATGACCACTGAAAAGGAAAAGCTAAATATGAATATATCATATTTTAAATTTGATAAACTGGCAAATTAAATTGGATAAACATACATTATTAAATGTATGTTTATTTTAAACATACATTTAAAATAAATTTTGGTTGGGCGCAGTGGCTCACACTTGTAATCACAACACTTTGGGAGGCCAAGGCGAGGAGATCACTCAAGCCCAGGAGTTTGAGACCAGCCTGGGTAATGTGTCAAAACCCTGTGACTTAATTTATTGACTTAATTGACAGATGTTTGTTTTGGTCATTCTATACAGTGCTTACACCTCTACTGAAAGGAATTAGAAAGTTTGTTTTATGCTTTCCAATTGTATGCATAACATATCTGTTCCTCAAAGCATATTAACTGATTTCTCCAAAAGGCCAGTTATCAAATATTCTAATATTTGTGGCAGATTAAATTTAGATTCAGGGTTCTTAGAAGTATACAGATTTATGTGCATCAAAGGTAGATAACGACATCATGAAGTTCAACATTTTATTGCCTAGAAATACATATTTCTAGATCTCTTCAGAAAATTAGCTGCATATGTGTGAAACTGTTATCTGCTTTGTATTTTTCCATTGTAGCCTAAGGATAATGTTCGTTCAATCTCTTGCTAAAACACAATGCACTGTAATTTTCTATTCTCTATCTTCTAGTCTAGTGATTCCATTAAAATAGATATTTGGTTGGACCAGATATTCATTTATTCATTTACTCACTCAATGATAATTTCTAAAGATACACGATGATTTATTATTGGTGAATGTATGCAGGAATTTAGTGACCACCATTTTCTAAGTGCTCGCAAGGTGTCAGTTATGTAAGCATTCTATAATTTTGCTGGTCTGTAATTTCCAGAATTTAATGTTGAGCTTTTAAAATCTCCAATAATGTTTTCTCTATTTTGTTTTTGACTGTCGAACAGAATATTTTATTTTGTGAGCAAGGAACTATGAAGACTTATCATAAAATATATAAACAGAATTTGTCATAATTGTAAGATGTTCAACCAATAAAAAGTATTTTTTTAACAATAAAAATATACATATTTTGAAATTGCTAGTTTATTGTATTTTGAATGAATGATGCAATGTCTATTGAATAAATGAATGGATAAAATATATTTTTTTTAATGTCAGGTTAAACCCAATAGTATCAGCTTAGTAAGCAGAACAGCCATGTATATAAAAAACAAAGCTTAGACAGAATGTTCTATATTCATATTTAAACAAAAGGAAAATAAAGTTATTGATATAGCTAAGTATAACAATGCATATGTAATATTATTCTAGGCATAGATTAGACAGCATGCTTCTATTTCTACTTCTTTACATTGTCCATATATATTTTGCATTTATTAAAATCCAAGACATTCTCTCTTTCTCTCTCTCTCTCTCTCTCTCTCTCTCTCTCTCTCTCTCTCTCGGTGGAGGAATTTCACTCTTGCTGCAAGACTAGAGTCTAATGGCACCATCTTGGTTCACTGAAACCTCTGCCTCCAGGGTTCAAGCAATTCTCCTGCCTCAGCCTCCTGAGTAGCTGGGATTACAGGCATGGGCCACCTCGCCCAGCTAATTTTGTATTTTTGGTAGAGATGGGGTTTCACCATGTTGGTCTGGCTGGTCTTAAACTCCCAGCCTCACGTTATCCACTGGCCTCGGCCTCCCAAAGTGCTGGGATTACAAGCATGAACCACCATGTGCAGCCAATAATATATTTTTCATACTTAGTAGTACATAAGAAATGGCTAGGTACAGAACTAGGAGGGAAAGGAGAGAAATATGGGAAAGATAGTAGTGTGACTGTTTTCTCTGTGGCACTATGGGTTAAATCTGAGCAGGTAAGATTAGGGTATGAAGGCCCTAAGCTCTCAGGATTCCATAAGAAAGACTATATGACTTTCCAGATATGGTATTCAAGTAACTACATATTATAGCAGATTGGCAAGAAGCCCTTTTGCTTAGTAGAGAACTCTTTATTATTCTGACTCTCCAGAGAAGAAATGCCCTCAGAACATTGAAAGACGCTTCCCTGGTGGTGTTTCAGAATAATGAGTGGCTGTGATAAAGTTTCTGTTAGAAACTAGAGGAGCAGGCACGGGCAACCTGAAGTAAGAGTAATACCTGGATAACACAGCTTGGAGACTGCAGTTTATAAGTTCACAAATGTGTATGAGTGAAGAGATCCTCTGAGACACTAGAAACAAGTACATAATCCTTTGAAGGGGAGAGCTTGCTCACCATTTCATAGGTCATTGCTATCAAACAAAGAGTCATTTGAGTGGACAAATAATGGAGTTGCCAAGCAATTTGGAGGACCCAACAGAAATTGAAAACGATAAATCTGCCCTGCCTGGCAGAGTTATATAGTTTTTCCAGCAAAGCTCATGAGAGGGAAAAGGCTGTTTATTAGAGAGATCCAGTTTGGGAATGTGTTTAAATGAAAGCATCAAAGAGCAGGAGAAAAAAGGAACTGAAGATGAGTGTGAGCTGAAATGGCCAGCCATGATGATGAATTTTGTTGGAAATGTAAAGTCAAAAAGCAAATGGTAATTTAAAACTATATGGAGGGATTTAAAGACTGAAGTGAATGAAAAAATATATTTAGCAGAGATAAGTGTTTGTTATCAGATAAAGGAATTTCATATTAATGGTTTGGATAGCATTTTCATTCAGGGAGATAATAAATCCCGATATAAGCCTCAGGCATGGAGTACTAAAGAAAAATAAAGTGAAAGTTATTGCCATAGAAAATATTATAAAATTGTGAGGAAACTACAGTCCTCAGGACAATGTAAGAGTAAAAACAGACTAAAACAAAGTCAGGTGCTACCTGCCCCTCAAAATGCTGGAATACATATGCAATGAGAAGATGTATTGGTTGAGAAAAATGAGCCCTGACTGTTGTAAAACCATTCTACAATCCCATTCACTAAACCAATGAAACTCTCTTATTTTATTTATATTACCTTAATTAACAACTCATAAGTGTATTACATTTATGAAGCGCAACGTAACATTTGATGTAGTATAAAATGTGGAAAGATTTGATCAAGCAAACTAACATACCTATTACCTCACTTACTTGCTTCACTGGGTAGGACCTCCCAGTCAGGTGCTCCAGCCATGCCCCCAACCTGCACATATTACTGACAGAATTCTATCTCTCCCAGGGGTGGAGTACCTGGGGGATGAGAGGGTCGCCACCTGGGTTGGTTGGACCACTCAGTCCCACTTAATGCCCAGCCTGTGAGCATTGGAGTGTCCAAGCTGACAGGGGCAGAGGCAGTTCCCCACTATGATGCAGCTATTCTGTCAGGCATGTCCAGACTGTTTCTTTAAGCAGAACGTTGAACCACTCCTCCTCTTGGGGCTCTCCTACCAGCTGGCACCTCCAGCCACCCCCATCCATGTTCTACGGGGCCAACAGAGCTCTAATTTGTCCCTGGGACAGAGTGTGTGAGGGGCAAGGCAGGCTGCCACCTTAGCTATTTGGATTTCTCAGTGGTCCAACCTGTGGGTCTTAGAGAACCCAGACCAATCCGAGGCTGAAGGGATCTCCAACACAGCATAGCTTGTATATCAAGAAGCAGCCAGACTGCTTCTTCAAGCAGTTTCCTGATTCTGTTTCTCCTGACTACGTCAGACCTCATAATAGGGGTCTCCAGATACCTCCTACAGGTGTCTTTGGACATGAAATAGGTCAGTAGTCCCCTGGGAAAGGGCTTTCAGAGAAAGGGGCAAGCTGCCATCCTTGCTGTTTCACAGCATTTACTGGTGATACATCCAGGTACAAAAAAAAAAAAAAAAAGGCAACTCAGGTCTAGAGCAGACCCCCAGCAAAGCACAGCAGCTGCTCTACGGAAGTGTGTCCAGACTGGTAAAAGACAAACAGACAGAAAACAGAACCACGACGAATACAAACCCACAAAAACTCATCAAAGGTCAGCGGCCTCAAAAATCAAAGTTAAATATGCCCAATTATGAGAAAAAATAAACATAATGCTGAAAACTCAAAAATCCAGAGTGCCCTTTTCCTCCAAATGACTGCAACACCCCTGCAGCAAGGGGTCAGATCTGAGTTAAGCAAAGATGGCTGAAATGACAGAAGCAGACTTCAGAAAGTGGATAGTAATGAACTTCACTAAGCTAAAGAAGCTTGTTGTAATTCAATGTAAAGAAGCTAAGAATTACGAAACAGCATAAGAGCTAAGACCCAAAATAGCCATTTTAGAGAAGAACATAACTAGCCTGTTATAGACAAAAAACAAACAAACAAACAAACAAACAACAAAAAACACTACAAGAACTTCACAATGAAATCACAAGTATTAATAGCAAAATAGAGCAAACCAGAGGAAACATTCATGAGCTTGAAGACTATCCTTCTGAAATAAAAGAGGCAGACAAGATTAGAGAAACAATAATGAAAATGAATAAATAAAACCTCTGAGAAATATGAGATGATCTAAAAAGACTGAATGTACTGCTGATTTGGGTACCTGAAAGGGATGGGGAGAATGTAACCAAGTTGGAAAACACACTTTAGGGTACCATCCAGGAGAACTTCCCTAACCTAGCAAGCATTCAAATTCAGGAAGTGTAGAGAAACCTAGTAAAATACTTAATGAGAAAAATCATCTCTAAGACACGTAGTCATCAGATTCATTATCCAAAATCAAAATGAAAGAAAAAAATCTCAGGGCAGCCAGAGAGAAAGGCCAGGATGTCTACAAAGGGAAGTTTATCAGACTAACAGTGGACCTTTCAGTGGAAACACTACAAGCCAGAAGAGATTCGAGCCCATTATTCCACATTCTTAAAGAAAATATTTTTCAACCCAGAATTTTATAACTGGCCAAATTAAGCAAAGAAGAAACAAGATCCTTTACAGACAAGCAAATACTGAGGAAATTCAATACCACCAAACCTGGCTTGAAAGAGCTTCTAAAGGATGCAGTAAACATGGAAAGGAATAAACATTACCAGCCACTACAAAAACAGAGACTAATGACACTATGAAGCAACCACATTTAAAAGTCTGCAAAATAACAGAAAAAAGCAGGAGTCACAATCACAGATTCTGACGAAATAGACTTTAAACCAATTAAGATCAAAGACAAAAAAAAGGGCATTGTATAACGATGAAGAGTTAAATTCAACAAGAAGTGTTGACTATTTTAAACATATATGTACCCAATACAGGAGCACTCAGCTTCATAAAGCAAATTTGTAGAGACCTTTAAAGAGACTTAGACCCCCCTCATAATAATAGTGGGAGATTTTGTCACCCCACTGACAAAATTAGATCATCAAGACAGTCTTGATTTCCACATTAATTATATTATTTACCCAAGAGTCACTCAGGAGCAGATTGCTTATGTAGTTGTGTGGCTTTGAGTGAGTTTTTTAATTTTGAGTTCTAATTTGATTTTGCTGAAAGACTGCATGATTTCAGTTCTTTTGAATTTGCTGAGGAGTCTTTTACTTCTGATTATGTGACCAGTTATAGAGTAATAGTCATGTGGAAATGAGAAGAATGTGTAGTCTGTTGTATTGGGGTGGAGAGTTTGTAGACATTGATCAGGTCCACTTGATCCAGAGCTGAGTTCAGGTCCTGAGTATCTTTGTTAATTTTCTGTCTTGATGATCTGTCTAATTCTGTTATGGCAGTCTGAGCTAAGACACAACTCTTACATAACACATTCTCTTTGGTATTTCTATCTATCTAAATCTTTAGATATATTTTCTGAAGCATTAAAAGAAAGCTCTGGTATTTTGTTTTTATTCTGTGTAGTCAATCTTTGTTTTTACGTTTCAGTTAATCAAGCAGACAAATCTAAGAAAACACTACAGACATGCTTAAGCTAACACATTGAGTACAGAATCTCTGATTATTGTACTATGTAAACAAACTTGTCCCAATCCAACATTATTTTATTTCCAACCCAATCCTGCTCTTATCCATATGTGTTTTCCAGGTTTTGCTACCTAAATTAATATTTTGCAATTCTTTTTGGCATAATTAGCACCTCTTCCTAGGTCAAATTTTATACCTGACTCCTTGCAGCCTGCAAGAATTTGAGTTCAGCCCAGAAGTAATGAGAAGTGGTAGGGGTAGGGGTAGTTTTTATGCATGCATAAAAACTCCTGCAGAGGAAGGATTCTGGGGCAACAGGAAACTCACGACCTTGGACAGAATATAAGGGCTACTTCTACGGCAAAGAAAACTCATAGAGAACGTTTAAACATTCAAGGTCTTACGTTTTATCCGAATTTTGCAATAAACATATGATAATGAATTCTCTCTGAAGCTACAGGTATGGTTTAAGGGAGAGTTGACAACGCAGCATCAAATGCACCAGAAAGAAAAATGTCTGATCATGCAACCTGCTTGTGCTTCTAATACTCAAATTTTGAAATTTGAGTTCGAAATTATGTGTACATTTAACATAATAATGAATATTTTTATATATATTCTTTTGTTAGATCAGCTTACACTTACATGGTGTTTATAAAACACATCTTTGATTGCAAGATCACTTAAAGTTTCATACTCACATTTTCAGTCTCTTGGAGGATGTTAGTAAGCTACAGGAATAAGGCATGTCTTTGTACTAAACTACCAAGTAAGTATAATTTCCTTATTCAGGATGGCCTCAGATTTCATGAGGTATTCTTGCCACACATACATGTACAATTAAATATGCTTATTTTTAAGGACCAAAGAGCATATCAACTTCTCTTCCAGCTTAGACCATTTAAGAACCATTTTTCCCCCCGTGGGCCTCACTCAAGATGGTCAGTAAATGCTTGGTTCCAGCACTGCCTAATGTATTTTCCTTACATGTCTCCTTAGTCCAGCACCATCATAATCTGTTTAAATATATATTACCTCAGGATCATCAAGATAAGTAAGCAAGATCTTATAGTCCATTTCATTCTTAAGCCTTTTTCTCCTAGTTTGATTTTGTAATTGAGCAAATATGACAAGTTAGATTCTGATACTAATTGTTGGCCAAGAAGCAATGAGAGTTGGAAGGAATGCAGCATAAGGAAATTTACATTTCTTTACAAACAACTGCTTCTATCAGTGCCGGAACAAGATTCTCTTGAAAATATAATCTATATCCTCCCATATTATGACTTTGACATAAACAAGATTATATAACACATTGAGCTTTGAGGTTGTAATTACTGCATGGTGTATGTGTGTAAAAATAAATCATGACCAGATATATAGTATAAATTCTGCTTTAGCACATCCAAACTTTCCATGCAATATCAAAAGTACCATGATTTAAAGGAAACTGATATTTTTAAATGAACCAAAATAGTAAGCTCTATAAACAAATATATTATTTATATTTGCTTTCAATGTATTTTCTTCTTTTCTTAGAGATATATGCAATCAAAATTATAGCACTAATAAACGCTTTAATGGATGGTAAATCAACAGATTGCTTATGATATGGCTTCAAGAAGCACCTTAGTATATAAAGAAGTCCTTAGGGGAGAAACTTAAGCACAAGACTGCTCCAATTGAGCCTTACTTCTTAATGCCACATTATAAGAAGAGTCTGAACAAGCATTGTGTCTTGAAGACAAAAGGCAGAATTTTTGAAGACTATTAAGAGTTTTAATTAGTAGTTTCAGCAATAGTTAGTCAAAGATGGACTTCAGAATGATAGCAATTATTCTTTCAGTTCAGCAGCCCTTTGGCAATTCAGCTTTACTGAAGTGAAGCAAAAAGGAATAGATATGTTTATGGTCAGGGAAAACTTGGGGAAGGTGGCATTCTAAGGTCAGTGGCATTCTTCTAGTCATTCAATTACCTTTGCATCCTAATCTTTGAAGTACAAAGTCTGTGCTTTTTGAAGAAAGAGAATTGGGTATCTATGCACTTTCTTTAAGGTATGATTCTGTTATTTCCAAGATAAAAACCACTCACTGAATACTAACAGCATTGATAACTTTTTTGTGTGTGATATGAAACAAGAGTAATAGGTTTACATTTAAAAATATCCACTTATGTAGATTTTAAATTTTGGGTAACTTCTGATTATTTTGGGCTCTCTGCCTGAGGCTCAATGAAGATTCAACACAACCAAAAAAACAGGGGAGAGTAAATTAACTTTGCCTTTCAAGATAGCTTTTTCAAAACAGGCTTAGGAAATTCCTAAGCAAAGGTAGTCACAAATTGATAGCAAGAGCTATCAACTTAAGAGAAAAAATAAGGTTTCTTATCTCCTAAAGCTAAAGTCCTCAAACTTATTAGAAGTAGGGAATATAATGGTTGTTATTGTAGACTGAGGAGAAGGGGAAATGAGAGTTGCTGCTGTTTAATGTGTATAAAGTTTTGGTTATGTGAGATGAAAATGTTTTAGAAATCTGCTGTACAACATTGGGCTATGGTTAACAATAATGTACTTACAAACTTTCAAATTTGCTAAGAGGGTAGATATTATGTTATCTTTATTAACTGCAATAAAAAGTATATGAGAAAGGTTTGAAGAAAAAGGGGAGCAAGTTGAATCTTTATGAGATAAACAAATGTTCTCTATTTATAATTTGGACACACTATTCTAAGACTCATCAAAAAAGTACATTTCCATTCCCCTTAAGGTTTCTTAGATAAATTATAGATGATTGCAGAATTAAATATTTTTTTTGTCATTTTGATTTACTGAAGTAAATTTAAAGAGCAATGAGAGACAGAGAGGACATCCTTCATGTCATATACCTTGAGCTAACAAATTGGGATAAATTGGATAAGTTATTTAAAAAGTGTGTTATTGTTACAAGAATGTGAAAAGTTCATATCTGGTGAATTGAAGCAGTATTTTTTAAGACAGAAGATAAGTCTCACTTAAGAACTATTAAATAATACTAATATTTTAAGATTTTTTCTTAATTTTCTCTGTAATATTAATGAATTATTATATATCTATAAAATAGAATAATTTATTACTTTTAAGAAAGAAAAGCCACATAGGCCTCAGAAATAATGGCACAAATCTACAACCATCTAATATTTGACAA